>NC_140794.1:41581733-43981733 GCF_037176805.1 Vigna unguiculata | reverse complement strand
ATATTTTGTAAGAAGGCATTGATGTGAAATGGTTATACATTTCAGGATCCGATGAGAGGTGGAAAAGATGATATGTTTGAAGATTTAGTAGGATATATCCACGCTGGTGATGCTGAGGCCCGTGCCAAAGATGCAGAGGCTCCTCCAAGGAGACGCCTTGTGCCTGAGTGCATGTTAAAACTCGCTCATACCGTTAGTCCATTCTAGTCTCCAACTAACATTCTTTCTCCATTTTATTATTTTTCTTTGTACATAACCTCATTCACCTGCTAAATTAATTTTCAACACCCATTCTATTATTAGATTTAGCAATACAAGTAGAGTCAAATATTTGTTTGTCATTAATGTTCAATTTTTAACATCGAATTTTTAATTTCACCTAACTTCACCACATCTTTCAATTCCACCCTCCAGCGTTGGACATATGGAGTGTGTAGATTGCAGGACTAACTCTTTTTCTCCACGTTTTAAAAGTAGATTAATTATTTAATAAATTTCAAGTGTCAATAATTCAACCATAGTAAAACTGTAATTCAATAGGATTAATACGTTAACGATTATACTGGTATCTCAATAATGTGTAAATATTATCAAATAAATATTATAACTTTGTTCAATTGAAATTCTGAAATACTAATAGTAACATCCATTATACATGATAAAAAAACAATAAATTAATATAATAGTAAGTTATAAGAAATTATTAGACATGATTTCTTTAGAAAGTGAATTGAGTTTTCAAAGTATAAATTTTCATAATTGTATCACAAGGTTGAGTTGGTTCGATGTTTGTACCATTCTTCCTAAGAAGAGATAGTGAGTAAACTGAGGTACTGCTTTAATTAGATTTCAAAATTTTATAAAATTAATTGCCTATTCTCTTTGATGGAAATAGATGAGTCAAGTCATTTCCTTATAACTTTATTTGAGAATTTCCCGACTCGTATGGTTCGATAATAACTAAAAAAAAAGTTAATGAGTTTCAAACTTTTTTACTAATAAATAAAAAATAATTTCATTTTTCTAGTTTTAATTTTAAGGAAAAAAACATCAATATTGTAACACCCTATAACCCTATATTAGTAAACCAAAACTAATAATATGAGTATCACAATTAAGATATTAAGCATAATTATTAAAATATATACTTGCATTTTAATCTCCCAGTCACACACTCCCTACTGCACCTTAATATGCTCACATAGAGCAACTGTTGTAGCATATGAACAAACTACAAACCAAATAAAATATAGGATAAGTTAGTATAATCATAACAATTTATATCAACCAAAACATATTATATAAAAATGAAATTCATCTCGATCAATATAATTCTCAATATCATACAACTACAATCAAATATTTTCAAAACATGTCCCACAATGACCGTCAATACAGATATTTGATTCTTTTTTCTAAAAAAACTCAAGTATCGAGTAAACTTTCCTTTGAACTCTTGGACTTTTAAGTAAATTATTTTTTCTCAATGAGGGGATTGAGCACTCAATTGAACAAGGAACCTCAACTCTCTAGATTTTTAAAATTTTATTTTCACTATAGAAAAATTGATTGGTATATCAAACTGATTTCTTGGCTCAAATTGGGGCTTTTAATCTCTTAAGTCGACTATAACAAATCTTATTTAGTTCTAAAACATAGCACCAAGAGCTAATTTAACCAATCTAATATTTACATCCTCTGAAATTGTTCCTCAATCACATACAATATGTGTTCAATTCCACATCTCAATCATCTCTACTAGTGACATTTTCAATAACAAACAACTTCATTATCTATCACATTTCATCAAATTCTCATTCACACAACTCAATCAGTTAGTATAAAGAAAGAAATAACAAAATAGCTAGCTTCCCCACCTATACTTGAGTTTCTAACTCAACTAAACTTTACCAACTCTATCTCACGCAAGATACTCTTGTTGTACAAAGAAAATTGATATAAGTGATATGAACACATCCTAGTGACCATATACAAACAAAGATTTCATTTTGAACCTTTTGAGTTACATGCAACCACAAATCATCACTTGCACACAAGACTTTTAGACATGTCTCAAGAAAAAAAAGAACAAGAAATGAATTTATTCTAATAATAATTGAATAGATTCTTTATGATAATTTGATTACCAAAAAAATGAGATTGTTTTAGAAAATAACTTGACAAACAAAAATAATGAATAAGACGAAAATCAAATCCTTAATTTGTCCCGGCCTTTTTGAGCAAGTCTTAATTTCATACTTTTCATATTTTGTTTTATTTTCCACATGTAACATCTATTTATGTTTTCAGGGAAATTTTTATTATTGAAACAAATACTTTAATCAAAAATAAATATTTTTTTACTAAATTCAACTGATAATTTTCAAAAAAATTTAATTTAACGCATTGAAGTAGTTTTAAACAATTTTTTTTAAAATAGGACTTAAACTAAAATTAATATATTTAGCATTTTTTTATATAATGTGTTTGATCTTTAATATGCATAAAAAAAATGATACATTATATTCTTGTATTAAAATGACAAGAATAAAAGATAATAAAAATTATAATTATATGATGAAAATATGTATTCTAAAGTTGTTTTGAATAACACTTAAATGTAAAATAATAATAAATAGAAATCAACAAGAAAAAAACACTCAAAGCATGAACATAAAAGAATATTAAAAAGTAAAAAAATGTTGAGAAATTAAATAAACAAACGAAATATAATTACTATAGATAAAAGAATTGAATAATAAATCCATTAAATTGATGAACAGCAATACTAATATTCTCTTTCTGATTTTCATGTTCGATTTTTACGAGAGTTTTGTTAGATGATGTTTTCTTACCCTTGACAATTTATTATGCTTTTCCAACAATACACTTTTAATTTTTTAACAAAATCTTCTTAACTTCTCCTTGGATTAAAAATAAAGATACACTTGGTGAAAAATAACTTTGATCGTTGTAACGTTACTATTATGCAATTATATATATTATACTATTTTTTTTTCACTAATCATCTCTATATAGCATACAATTGTATATATATTGTGTTCACTTCCTTCCATAAATAATTTCTTCAAAATATAAAACTTTAATTCATCAAGTGAATTTAAAAATAGAGCAAATATTCACATGATTCTATAGTTTTAGGCCAATTTCACTTTTGGACGCACCACCTACATTTTCCTTAGTTCTTATATCTATAATAATATATAAAGGGGATTCCTCTTTTTGTGTCCATTTTTCATTTTCCAATTTTACCCTTAATTAATATTTTAAAAATTAATTATTTTATAATTAGTTTATTTTTAACCATTTTTTTTAAATCTTTTTTATTTTGATCGTTATTTCTAAAAACCTTTTCTAACAGTTATTTTATTTAACAACTATTTTAAAATTTATTATATAAATTTTAAAAATAAATATTATTGATCTTATAAAAATTAAAAAATGCGGATACACATGCATGTGTGTTCGCTAGTAACACGTAATCATAATCATAATATATACAAAATTTCAATTTACAAAACAAAATAAAATAACATTTTTGTAAAAACATATACATTTATGAAATGATCATTTTAAAAACTGGATCCTTTCAAGTCACAATCAACAACACATATAAACTCAAACTCAACTATAATTATTACTAACAATATATTATATTCTTCAAAACTTGTGTATTAACTTAAACTCGAAAATTTTATCTTTGTCATACTACCTACCATCCACTCATGCAAAAAGTCCGATACATAGGAAATTAAGTTCTCAACTCATATGACACGATAAATTTATGACTTGTCGAACACAATTCTTTTTCACACGACAAGCTAAATCATAAAAACCTTCATAAGCTCTTATCACCTAATTATTATTTTTTTATATAAGTCCAATAATTTGTAGAATCAAACTAATTTTTTTCAAAATTTTCATTTACTGCACATCCTATAACCATTTAATAATAATTAGATTTACATCACACATAGAAATATATTAGATCAACAACTATGTGTAGATTATGGTCATTGACTCTATTTAATCCCACTAGAGATGATAACATATCGGATCGAGCACAGCTAGTACCTACTCGCTACCAATCCGCATAAAAAAAACCTGTCACATGTCTCATTACCTGCATAAAAAAGTTTGCGTACTTTTTGAATACCCACAAATATTAAAAAAATATATATTTTATAAGAAATGCTTATTTATTATCTAATAACAAAAACAAGAATTCAACAAAAGGTATATATTTCATTCATGTTATAAGTTGAATAAGAAAAGACTTGAAAAACTTAGTATTCTTATTTTCTTCCTTCACGTGATAGACTAAAACAATGTGCTGAGTGAGCTGAAAGGAGATTTCCAATATACATACTCAGACAAACCCCATAAATTTCCCCAAAGAAATCAATCTCTTGTCGTTTTTAGTAGCCTGCCTTTGTGCTATGAAAGTGCACAAAATTTTCAGGCTCAGCAACCACCATGTATTGACCATTTGAAGAAAACCAAATAGACAATGTTGCCATCGGAGAAGATAAGCAACTCTAAACGATGAAAAACACTTCATGTGAACTACATCATAGCAAATAAATAAAAGGTTAAAATACCTTTTTGGTCCCAATTTTCATCAAGTTTTTTCAAATAAGTCATAATTTTGGTTTTGTGTTCAAATAGGTCCCAATTTTCGTCAATTTTATTCAATTGAGACATTTTTTGCTAACACCGTTTAAATCATTAATGGCCATGAACAGTGACTGCCACGTGTCACTTTGTGATTTTTTTGAATTTTTTTAAAATGTACATGTGTTAATCCAAGAGCGTGCCACGTGTCACTTTGTGGCTTTTCTAAATTTTTTATTTTATTTTTTTTGAATTTTTTTTAAATGTCCACATGTCAACCCAGTAGTGTGCCACGTGTCAAAGTCAATGTTCTATATTCAATTTGGTCCCTATATTTGTTATTTTTGTTCAATTAGGTCCCAATTTTTGTTAACATTAACCAGTTTGGTCCCTATCGAAGATGTGACCAAATTTAATTTCTATATGAAAGTTATAATGATGTAAATTTTAATATATTATATAAAAATATTTAATAAAAAATGTGAATTTTAATATAAAAATTAAATTTGATTTTAATTTGGAGAGGGACCAAATTGGTTAATGTTAACAAAAGTTGGGACCTAATTGAACAAAAATAACAAATATAGGGACCAAATTAAATTTAGAACATTGACTTTGACACGTAACACGCTACTGGGTTAACACGTGGACATTTAAAAAAAATTTAAAAAAATTTAAAAAGAAAATTCAAAAAAAAATCAAAAAAATTCAAAAAAACCACGAAGTGACACGTGACACGCTCCAGGGTTGACACGTGTACATTTAAAAAAATTAAAAAATTAAAAAAAATTAAAAAAAATTAAAAATTAAAAAAAACCACAAAGTGACACGTGGCAGTCACTTCATGGTCGTTAATGATTTAAACGGTGTTAGCAAAAAAGGACCAACTTGAACAAAATTGACGAAAATTGGGACCTATTTGAATACAAAATCAAAATTAGGACTTATTTGAAAAAACTTGACGAAAATTGAGACAAAAAAGGTATTTTAACCTAAATAAAATAAATTTAATACAAACGGTTTTTTACCACTTTTGCTCATCATTCTAAACTTATCCTTAATTAATTGGGATTATATTTAACTTTTTAAAATATATAGAATTTAATAATACTAGTTAAATTTCATTGCTACAAATGTTAATTAGCATTTTTTTATATTTGAGTGAAGTAGTATTATTTTATTTACCACCTATATTCCTCGTGCAATTACGTCACTCCGAACAATCCACGAATGATTTTACTATTATTAAAAGGAAAATGATAGAATGACTACCTATTTTTACTACTTCCTTACTCCCTTACGTGGAAAATGGTTTTTAATCTTTTTTTTTTTACTTTCAAAAGAGCCACTGGCACGTGAGGGAATGAAGGTTACAGAAAGTTAACCTAACATACCATTAACTTTATCATTTTGCTGTCATAGTGAAAAAAGAAGTGGTGCCATTAACTTACCATTTTGCCATCATCGTGAAAAAAAATCCTCGCAGAACCTTGCATACCATTCACACCGGCGCCGGAATACTTCTTTCTTCTCCATCGTGCCTGCGAAATTCATTGTGCCAATTGTCTCATATGCACACATTTTTATTCACCTAATCCACAATCACTGATAAAACCGTACTGTATATGATATTTTTACATAGAATATCTGGTGACCACAGAATTAATAAATGGTGACCTTCCTTGAACTTTTTACACAATTTTTTCACCCCTGATATGTTGTTAGGAAGTCTACAACTACAACCTTCTTAGTGTCCTAGAATACATCGATGACATTTATAAAAGGTATATTTACTGGTTAAAGATTTTTGTGAGGAATAATTAGCCCACAAGTACTTGATCAAACACATCATAACAGTGACTGTATTAACTGGTGACCCGTGATATATTACTTGGTGATCTGCCCATAATTTTTTGGATAAAAAATATCAACTAGGGTCTGGTGTTTGGGTACTCAATTTTTCCCTACTAACAGTCACAACCATGACCCTAAAAGCATGTTTGCAAGGTATGTTGAACCTACTAAATATTGTTGCGAGATAATTGGTCCACAAAATCCACCACACATATAAATTAATTCTGGATGAAATATCCGGTGACCACGAAATTAATAATTGTTGACCTTCCTTGAACTTTTTGCACAACTTATTCACCCTTGCCATGTTATAAGGATGTCAGGAGTGAATAAATTGTCAAAAAGTTCAAGGAAGGTCAGCAATTATTAATTTCGTGGTCACCAGATATTTCATCCAGACTTAATTTATATGTGTGGTGGATTTTGTGGACCAATTATTTCGCAAGAATATTTATTAGGTTCAACATACCTTGCACACATGCTTTGAGGGTCATATTTCTCACTGTTAGTGGGAAACAAGTTGAGTACCCAAACACCAGACCCCATTTAATATTTTTATGCAAAAAAGTTATGGGCATGTCACCAGGTAATATATCAAGGGTCATAAGTTAATGCAATCACTATTATGATGTTTGTGATCAAGCACTTGTGGGCTAATTATTCTTCACCATTCACTTTTAGGAGTAAATATAACTTTTATAAATTTCATTGAGGTATTCCAGGACAATATGAAGGTTTTAGTTGTAGACATCCTTACAACTTAGCAGAGGTGAATAAGTTGTGCAAAAAGTTCAAGGAAGGTCACCAATCATACGTGGTCACCAGATATTTATCCAGACTTAATTTATATGTGTGGTGAATTTTGTGGACCAATGATCTCGCAGCAATATTTAGTAAGTTCAACATACCTTGCAAACATGCTTTTAGGGTCATGGTTGTGACTGTTAGTGGAGAAAAATTGAGTACCCAAACACCAGACCCTAGTGATATTTTTGTTCAAAAAGTTATGGGCAGGTCACCAGGTAATATATCACGAGTCACCAGTTAATGCAGTCACTGTTATGAAGTGTTTGATCAAGTACTTGTGGGCTAATTATTCCTCACAAAAATCTTTAACCAGTAAATATACCTTTTATAAATGTCATCGATGTATTCTAGGACACTAAGAAGGTTGTAGTTGTGGACTTCCTAACAACATATCAGGGGTGAAAAAATTGTGTAAAAAGTTCAAGGAAGGTCACCATTTATTAATTCTGTGGTCACCAGATATTCTGTGTAAAAATATCATATACAGTACGGTTTTATCAGTGACTGTGGATTAGGTGAATAAAAATGTGTGCATATGAGACGATTGGCACGGTGAATTTCGCAGGCACGGTGGAGAAGAAAGAAGTATTCCGGCACCGGTGTGAATGGTATGCAAGGTTTTGCGAGAATTTTTTTTCACGGTGACGGCAAAATGGTAAGTTAATGACACTACTTCTTTTTTCATTGTGACAACAAAATTATAAAGTTAATGGTAGGTTAGGTTAACTTTCTGTAACCTTCATTTACTCACGTGCCCGTGGCTCTTTTGAAAGTAAAAAAATAAAATAAAAACCATTTTCCACGTAAGAGAGTAAGGAAGTAGTAAAAATGGGTAGTCATTCTATCATTTTCCTTATTAAAAACCCAGCTTTACCGATAAAATTTGTTGAATTTCTTTGCACCTTAATGCAGAAGAAGTAGAAATGGATCGTGCATACTGCTAAAGAAGAAAAAAAGCAAAGAGCCAGGTGTAGTTATTTTATGTGTGGAAGCAAGCATAGTGGAGCAAATTATGTGGCAGCCCTATTGCATCAAATTTTTTTCTTCCAACTTTTTCTGTGTTCACACCCACCTACCAATCTACCATGCCATGGCAGTGTCTCTCATAAGCTCACTCATAACAAGCCGTAAGCACCCTTCTTGTATAACAAAATCAAATATTCTGCCCTATAACAGCACATAGGCTCGTTGTGGACGGTGAAACTTCTAGCAGAAGCGTGATTATTAGTTCTTGAATATCCCAAGGCCACAACCACCCCACTAATGTTAATGTCACACTCCTTTTTCCCTTTAAGAATTCTATATAAACAAGGTGTGTTGGTCTATGGAATTCACAGTGCTATATATAACCAAATACCTGTTATACAATACAAGTGAGTGATCAGTGTAAGCAGATTCTGAGAGAAAAAGATGAGGAACTTGAAGGGTAGAGGTAGGGCTATTTCCCTTGTGGCAGTGCTGATTTTTGTGTTGGTTTTGGGTGCTGAGGGTGCTGGTGAATGTGGAAAGACCCCTATAGGGTCTGCAGCTGCAAGTCTGAGCCCTTGCTTGAGTGCTGTTAGCAATGTGAAGGCAAAGGTTCCTTTGGCTTGTTGTGCAAGAGTTGGTGCTTTGCTCAGAACTGCTCCAAAATGTCTCTGTGCTGTTCTGTTGTCTCCTCTGGCCAAACAAGCTAAGATCAACCTTGCCACTGCTATCACCATTCCAAAGAGATGCAACATCAAGAACCGTCCTGCAGGAAACAAATGTGGAAGTAAGTTAACACAACCTACTTCACCTTCATTATCATCTCATTCATATTTTGAATGCATTGATTTATGTTTTTCGTAATTCTTGAGAACTGAACAAGAGGGATGATAATATTTTGTGTTGTGTGCTTCTTCATTTCAACAAACACCTTATGTGCTTCGTTAACCTTGTTTATTTTCTCTTTGCAGAGTACACTCTACCCTGAAATCAACAAACAACAGAGTAATATTCAATATGCAGTGTTAAGCAGATTACAGAGATAAATAAATGCAATTGATGTGGCATCATCTTCAACCGTGACCTGTTTCAGTGGTGGCATAGTGTTCGTCGTAATTAATATTAATGATTACTATCCAAAACTTGTTATTGTTTTCATTCCAAAAAGATGTTAAGATAATGGAAATAATAAAAATTCGTAACTCTATGGTAGTTTCTTAAATCTAACGTTTATTATTGGCATGGTCAAAATTATAATTGACAATTAAGATGGGAATTTTCTATTTAATAATGTAAATGGTAATAATAACTAAATAAATAAACATATTATTCATATTTATTTTTTAAAATTAAATAACCTTAAAAAAAGCTTGTATTTGTTAAATCTAACTATAAAAAATTTCACCACATTTTTCATGTTTCTTATTTTTCTTTACTTATCAATTTGACTCATTTAAAGTTCGATACACAAAACTACATAGCTAAATAGATAAATGGTTGTTTAGGAATACATGTTAACAAATTATTCGCAAGTTTTAACCCAAACTCCCAATTCTAGAAGTTGAAATCTAGAATATTTTTCACACAATTTCTTTCGTGAATCCACTGAGATATTTTTTTTTTTAAGATAAAATTATTACATAATTAAATCTAAACACCAAAACAAATATTAGGTGATTCTATCAATATTTGCCGATAAAAAAAGATTGTCGATAAAGTTTAACATAATTCAAATAATTTTAACGAAACACAAATAATTTAAAACAAATTTTACGTAGAGAGATAATCCAGAAACAATATTTTTCTAGTTCAAAATCTCTTATTGAAATAGAAAAATAAAAAACTTAAAATTATTTTTCCATTTTCACGAGTTAAAGAGTTTGTTTACGCCACTAATTGAAACCGTCACATTACAAAGTAACAAATTAAAATAATTAAATTGAGCATAACACATACTATATATAATGCAGAGTTTATTAAAAAAGTAGTTATCATGGTAAGAGTGTACAGAACAAGAAAAAAAAAAGGTGTATAAATTAAAAATAAGTAAATAAATAAAAAAAATTATATAATATTTAATTCAAACGATAAAATAAAAAACTATAAAATAATTTAATATACTAAATGCTTTTAGAAATGAAAGCAAAATTAAAATAAATTTTAAATTAAAATATTGTTATACAACCTTAATAAAAATTTATATTTAAAATATTTTCCAAAATATTAATATTTAAATTATTTTATTTTATTTATTATTTTAAGTATTTATTTGATCCTAATATATATATAACTAATAAAATTTATAAGCATTATAGTATGTATAAATTATGATACTTTTCTCACGAAAATTTTTAAAAGATTATAGTTGACTATGTAAATATTTTTTATATAATAGTTATATTTAAAGTATAATCTTAACAGGTAAAAGTTTATCGTTTTTTAATATTTCACTTTCTTACTTTTTCAGATTTTCATCGCTATTCGTCGCATTCTTTCCAATTACGATTTTTACCGTTTTGATCAAACATGGGTGAATCAGTCAACCATCTTAAACATTTTCTAAAAATTAACTTTAAAGAGTAATAAAACCATTATTAGAACTTAAGAAATGAAAAATACTAAAAAAAAAAACATTCTTTCTAGTGTAATAAATGATTGAATATGACTTTAAACGAGTTATATTTATTTTTAACCGTCATTTTTTATTTTGTACAATAGTTTGAAATTTTAAATTAATTTAAATTTCAACGATGTGAATGTTATATCTGAAGCTCATGCAAATTTAGAAGAAAAATAGAAATATATAAATTTAGAAGAAATAATGTTGTCTGTTTTTTTCTTCTGAAAGTGTTTTGAAGGAAGCGTTTGAATGGTTGAAAAGTGTAAAGACTTTAGTCGAAGCATTTGGAATTGTTGTCTCGAGAAAAGTGCGTTTGTTTTCCAAATGTCACTCACACTCTGTGACATCTCTAAAACTCAAACTCGTAATAATAGAAATAACACACTTCGCACTCTTTCCAACGTCGTTTTGGGTTTCTCTTTATACCCACACGCCCAAAATCACTTCCATTAATTCTGCCAAATGGATTCCTCTCTCTCTTTCCACACTCCAACTGATAACAATGCCATTTCACAACCGCAACAACCACCGCCACCGCCACCGCCGCCGCCTGCTCAGAACTCACATTCGCAACCCCGACTCTTAGTTCCCAAACCCGAACCCTTCTGGGCCTCTGGCCACGACGATATCGGAGACGAACTAGACCTACTCACTGAGTTCAACCGAGTTACCGAGTTGTTCCACCTTGCCTTCGGAGGCACCAATGTCGTCGTCCCCCCCTACTCCTTCGGACCTCAACCAGGTGCACCTGCATGCTCCCACCCGCTTCCTTCTGCGGATGTCATTTCCGCGGTTCTGGAGGACCCGAATTCGTCGTCCTCCGCGAGCGACGCCTCGAGAGCGATCGTCCCCGTGGCGGACCTCACGGTGAGCGTGGCGCCGCGGCGGAAGCTGAGCCGGCAGAAGGAGCTGGTGCGGGTGATGGGTCTGTCGGCGAGGGAGCAGGCGCAGCTGCGGGAGACGGTGAGGCGCACGCGCTTGGTGTACGACTCGCTGCGCGTGTACACCGCTGTGGAGGAGGAGAGGCGGGTGGCCGCCTTGGCGGCGGCGGCAGCGGCGAGGGAGGCGGCGCCGAAGGTGGAACAGGAGGAGGAGAAAGTGGTGGAGGGTCGGACGCGACGTCTCCGCGGGGACCTGCGAGCTGCTGGACTGATGCGGGAGCGTGGACTGTGGCTGAACCGCGAGCAGCGAATCGTTGGGGCGATTCCTGGGATTATGGTGGGGGATGTGTTCCTTTTTAGGATGGAGTTGTGTGTGCTTGGGTTGCACGGTCAGATACAGGCTGGCATTGATTATCTTCCTGCAAGTATGAGCTCCAGTGGGGAGCCTATAGCCACCAGTGTGATTGTTTCTGGGGGTTATGAGGATGATTCTGATGAGGGTGAGGATATAACCTACACTGGTCATGGAGGACAGGGGAAGAATTCGTCTAAGCAGATTGCTGATCAGAAGTTGGAGTCAGGGAACCTTGCATTGGAAAGGAGTATGCATTATGGTGTGGAAGTGAGGGTTATTCGTGGGATGAAGTATGAGGGGAGTGCTTCTGCCTCTGGTAAGGTGTATGTGTATGATGGAGTGTATAAGATTACTGGTTACTGGTTTGAAGTGGGGAGGTCTGGTTTTGGGGTTTACAAGTTTAAGCTTTCGAGGATTCAGGGGCAGGCTAAGATGGGAACTGCTATTTTTATGGAAGCTAGGAGTATTAGGAAGGGTGAAATGGATTCGAATACTGTGCATTGTCTTTCTGCTGATATATCCAACAAGAAGGAGAATGTTCCTGTTCGCCTTTTTAACGACATAGATGATGATCGGGATCCTCTTAACTATGAGTATCTTGCAAGGACTAGTTTTCCACAGTTTGTGTTTCATCAGAGTGGGAAAGCTAATGGTTGTGAGTGTGTGAATGGTTGTGATGATGGATGCCTTTGTGCTAGGAAAAATGGGGGTGATTTTCCTTATACTCTGCAGGGGCATCTTGTGAAAGGGAAGCCTTTGATTTTTGAATGTGGCCCTTTCTGTGCTTGTCCTCCCCAGTGTCGTAATCGTGTTTCGCAGAAGGGACTGAAATATAGGTTGGAAGTGTTTAGGTCCCTGCAGACATCTTGGGGAGTTAGGTCTCTGGACCTTATTCAAGCCGGTACTTTTATATGCGAGTTTGCTGGGGTTGTTTTGACTAGGGAGCAGGCGCAACTCTTTGCTATGAATGGTGACTCGTCGATATATCCGAATAGGTTTTCAGAAAGATGGGCGGAATGGGGGAATTTGTCTCAAGTAGACCCAAAATATGTGCGTCCATCACATCCATCTATTCCTCCTTTAGATTTTTCTCTGGATGTGTCAACAATGAGGAATGTTGCTTGCTATATCAGCCACAGTTCATCCCCAAATGTTTTGGTTCAGTTTGTTCTGTATGATCACAACAATTTGATGTTCCCACACCTTATGTTATTTGCAATGGAGAATATCCCTCCCATGAGAGAGCTCAGCCTTGATTATGGTGTAGCTGATGAGTGGACAGGGAAGCTCTCTATATGTAACTGAATGGTTTGAAAAGGTTAAGCACTTCTAATATGTTGAAGCCAATTTTTGTGCATGGTTAACTGAGGTAAAGCCTAATCCTGTCATTCTGCTTTATTGTTTTCACGATTATCTTCCTTTGATTGCATCTTACTTTTGTGTCTGGTACTTTGTTCTGTCTCCGATGCAAGCTGTGTGCCGAATGGTGGTGAGTCATATGCATAGAGGTATTGTGATATTTCAAATGTCCAGGTGTACTTTGGATGCTGAAAAAATGTTGCAGCGAGGTTGATGATTGACTTCCTGTGTTTTGAATATTTAGTTGCAGTTTAGTTTGCAAACATGGAGGGATTGATTCTTGTCATGCTTAAGTTTATTTGATTTGGGAAAACTGATCTTATTTCTAGATCAAGCTCTTTCTCAGTGACGGGGAATATGAATTGAGCCAGCTTGAATTTTCTGGTGTTATTTCCTTTACTGATATCATACATGCTAGTGGCTACAGAAAGTAAAATAGGTGTCAGGAACTGAATAGTGGATAGGGGATATTATATGATGACTATTTAAGACGTCATAAATATTGCTTGAGGGTGATTTAATTTATGTGTGGGATGTGTTTCTTAATGAGCAACTAATGAATATACAAGACATTCTTAGTTGTGTATTTTGCATCTTGCTCAGCTATTCAACTTGTGATTCGTCACAGAAGAGATATTGATAATTTGGTAGATCATTTATAGAGACCAACAATAGTTTTTTCTTGTGGTTCTATTCTTCATCCACACAAGCCTAAAGCTTCCATAGAATTGCTATTGAAAGATGTGGCGTGTGTTTTGTTGAAACAGTCCACTATTTGCTTATGGCATAACTTTATCGTTTACTCCCTCCTACCATGTGACTTTAATTGTCCAAAACCCAAGTCCCCCCTACCTAATAATTTAGTGACCAATTTAGATTGCTTATCAATTACTGTTGCATTGTCAGCAACAAATTCTTATTTTGTATTTTTTTTCCAAAATGATCAGATTTAGCAAAATTACAACTTTTTTGTACATAATTAGCTAGTTAATGTTATTAGGCGTGGTTGTTATTAAATCTTTGATACATTATTGTTTAAAAACTATAACACTGGACTGAATTGTGGCTACCCAATGTGTAGCTTGAACTTTTATATGAAATACATCAGGTCTAGTTTCTAAAACTTCAATCTGTGGAGGTTAATTTTGGATTGGGTCGGGTTGCTGAGACTGGAAGAGTCATGGACACTTAGTTAACCCCACAGTAGAATCTTATATTTCTAATGTGGTACTTAAGTCCCATTCCTTGCGATTGGTTCCTAGCATCTTACCATGTTCTGTTCTGCAGCGCTGGTGCCCTCACATGTTGGTTGTACACTGGTCCTTTGACTAATCTCCGACAGACACTAACAATGCCAATATCACTACCCACTTTACTCAATGTCAACTGAGAGATATGGTGGAAGGCTTTAATATTGATTGATATGAACCTTGGGAGGATCACATAACAAAAGTTAGACATTATAGGAAGAGAATCCAAGGCCTTTTTATAAACTCCACACCTTGGTTTGAAATTGTGAATCACATCACTTGATCTAGCCACAATATTGCAATTGTGGCATGCAGTGTCCGAAAAACATAGGAAAATCTACAACGCAACGAGTGAAATGGTCACATTAGGCTGTAAGAGGCCATGTTTTTAATAGTTCACACATAATTAGTTTCTCGTGCTTTCTCTTTGATTTGTAGATTTAGTCATATAGAAGTGGCATCTAATCAGATATGTCAACAGTGATGAAAACAATTGTTAGTAAACGCATTTGATGAAAACAATTATTTAGGACAAACCCTTATCAGTGTGGGACTAAACGCACTTCCTTCAATGCTTCAATTATGGCAGCTATAGAACCGGCAACAGGCCAAGAGTGACTTCTTTCCAGTTTCCAACAATAGATTAGGGCACCATAGCACTTTATTAATAACAACTACGGCTATTTATTCATATTACATACTCAATACCTTTATATATTTTTTTATAGAGTCTTGGGTATTATTAGGTGCCTAAGTTCCAATTCGAGTAACATGAAATGTTCGGTGGAGTATTTTAGTTTTTGGTCTTAAATACTAAGTTCCAAAACAGACCCATCTCGTGGTCAAGCCCTTCACATCTGTGGTCAATCCTTTTGCAAGTCACAGCAGTCATTCCGACTGCTATCTTGCATATCTGCCTTGCTGTCTTCAATTGTCTTTCTCCATCTCTCTTGACCCTTTCTTTTATTGCCATGTGAATTTCCTGAATGTGTTCTCACATCTTCCCCATTTCTGATGCTGGTCTAGTGTTTTGTTTAGCTTTTTAGTAACTGGAAAATTGCTTTTTCTGGGCAAGGTGATAGTGCGGCTGGGGCTGGTGGCTATTGTGTGACTTTTTATTATGAGTTGTTTTGGATGTTATGATTATGAAATTTCAGTTAGGTTTGCTTTAATGTTGTTATTTGTAGGTTTTTCCCCCCTGTTTTCTGTTTTTGTGTGATATATAGTATATTTGTAGAACTTTTACATTTTGGAGCGGTCTCACGCTCCTACGTTTATGATCTTTCAACCGCCTACCTATCCTAAGTAGGATCTCATTCTTGACAACATTGGTTTTTGCAGATTTAACCATGGTTTTCCTAAGGTTTCAACTTCAAATTTTATGCAACTGTGGAAGTGCTTGCTATGTGAACATTTTGTCAAGGTAATGTAATAGCTGTTAAATTTTCATGCTTTTGTCTAACTTCTTTTTTGGCTGGTGCATAGCATATGATGTGTGGTGATGAAGATCAAGTATTGGAGCTCGGCAAGTGCTTCATCTTGAACACTTCTGTAATTATTCTGTAATTTTCTGATGTTGGTCCCTTTGGCAAGGCATTTGCTCACCACCTTCTTCTAAGCAAGTAGCTCGGATTTATTGAATTTTCTGCTGTCATTGTATATAATGTAAAGCTTGTACAGGGATGATGTTAGTGATGGATAGAACTTAGCATTTTAATTGGTCTGTAACCAAATGAGTAGATATGTGATTAACTAGAGCTCATGCTTTCGTGATCAATCAAAGTCTGAAATACTCACCTAACATCAGTTTGTGTTCATTATAATCAAATGATGATAGAAATTGGTAGATTATGCAGTTTTAGTTGGAACAATATTAAATGTGGTGTCTTGATTTTGTCTCATTTGAAAGGTGTCGTTGTTTAGTGTGGTATCAGAGAAAGGTGACAGATTACTGTTAATGTCACTGTCAAATAATGATCATAATCATAAGATCAAATGTGATGTTTATTTGGGAATTATTTGAAGGTTGAGAGAAATCTATGTCATGCTCAATTTTGAATATATACATGTTTCCTATACTAATATTCAGTATGTTATATCCTTTATTCTTTCCATATTATTAACTCATATCTAATTGTTGAAACTATTACCTGTATACAAATGAATTTATCTCATTTTTTTATTGCAGAAGCGTGTCATAATTTAGAGTAAAAAAAATTTTAAACCGAACGAGTCAGGAAGAGCAAACCAAAACGTAAGACAAAATTACAACCAAGCACTGATTGCTTACTGAAGCAGCAGTTTTTATTTATTTTTAATTAAAATTACTATTAATATATAAAAGAAATTGTAATATATTAAAAAGAATTAAATATATTTTTAGTTTCTTAATTTTCAGTAAAAATTAAAATTAGTCATTTTAAAATTAGTCATATTTTAAAATTTTAGTCTAATTTAGTCTCTTAATTTTAAAATTGTGTAAATTTAATCTTTTAAATCAAATTTTGTTAAGTTGATTTAACTTTTTAAATATATTTTATGATAATTTTTAATAAAAATTATCAAATATAAATAATTTAAATGTTAATAAAATGTAATTAAAATATTAAATTCACATAATTTTAAAGTCTGAATATCAGATGAAAATAAAATTTCAATAAGACACTAATTTAATTTTTACTAAAATTAAAAATACATTTAATCCTATTAAACGTTAAAGCTAAAATATTATAAAGTATTTGTGCCTCAGAGATGATAACAGGCGAGACGGATTTCTCTAGTGTCGCTGACAGTAGGGTTAAAATATTTATACAATGGTTTAATCGTGTAGCAGTGTTTTGAACGTTGTGTTTTTGAATGTTGGAAATATATTTATTTTTTGTTTTAGTTTTAATTTATTTCTAAATTTGAATATTTTAATAGAAATTTTATTAATTCTTTTATCGGTTACTTAATCAAAAAATTTATATTTCAATTCAACCTCTTTTAGAAAATTTTGTTCTTTTACAAATTAAAAATTTATTATTTTGTTATATCATCTGAATTACCTGTTATGATTAATATAAGAAGATTTTATTACAATTTAGTTGAATAAACTAATTGTCATGCTTTCTTTTCATGCAAAGAGGCTAAGGAAATCAATTTATTATGATTTGTTTTTTATACAATTAATTTTACCTTTTTTTATCATATTAATTTCATTTATTTCTAGTGAAAACATATATATTATGAATAAGTGCATTCACTTTTTTATATGATAATAAAACTATTATTATAATTATAAAAATAAATATAAATAAATTTGATAATTTTATTATTGATAATTTTTATTTATTCTACATATAATTATTTTATTGTATATAGTTATTTTAGTTTTAAAAAATAGTCAAATAAAAATGATTAAATAAAAAAGGATGATTAAATTTAAAAAATGGGACATTTAAAATGTGTAAAAGAATCCTTCCATGATGATATAAATGAAATCTCAACCATTTCTACCGTTTTTATTTATTTTCTTACTCGAAACAATCCTACTTTTTTCATTCTTTTAATCCCATAAAAATCTAAAGGTAGAAGAAAAAAAGGAAAGAAATTAGCTTAAAGAGTAGATTGATTTGAAGGGAGAAATGATGAATGAATAGCATTTTCAACTTTTTGCACTTTAAAAAACAGAAGAAAGGGTTACACAAACCAAAAATGGTTTTCAATTTTGTGAGAGAGTAATTGCATTCAATTCAAAAATTAATTCACATCTACACTTTAACGCGCCTTTTTTGTGTACCCACGCAGAAGACATCGAAGAGGAAAAGAAAAAAAATTAATTTTTTAATTTGTTGATTTGGTTTATTTTGTTTTTTTTTTTTGTATAGTCTATTTTTCTAATTTTGTAAAAAGATTTAATTTTGTATTTTCTGTCAAGTGGATGCTAACACTACATCTATGTACATATCATGTTAATTTGTGGAAATTTATTTATTTTTATAATTTTTTAATTAAAAAAATATAAACTATTACATATTAAGTCATGATTGTGCAATATGTCAATGTTATTATTACATATAGTTGTTTTCAATTTAATCATTCTATTTTAAATTTTTTATTCATTCTATCCTCTATTTTTTAGAATGATTCAATTTTGTCCTTATCAATTTGAGAACAAATTAGTAGTTAAGCTTAATCACAATTTATGTATACATGCTAAAATAATGTTTTAGAATTAATACATTAAATTACTTCACCTTATATAAATTCTAACAAAATATTATTTTAACATGTATTTAAGTTTAACTACTAATTTAATCTGAATTTGGAAAAAATAAAATTGAATCGTTTTAAAGAAAAAATAAACTAAATTGAATCAAGATTTTAAATATAGAGACTAAATTGAAAATAACTATGTAACAATAATATTGACACATGATATATACAGACATAAGACATTAACTTTAATTTAACATAATTGAACAAAAAAATTATAAAAGGACCAAATAAATCAACAAATACTAAATCACTAATTAAACTAAAAAAATTACATCTTAAACCTTTTATACAGAAGAGATTTGTAAAACTGTTCAAATATGCAATAAATATTAATAAAAAAATATATAAAATAATATCATAAATATTTTATTAATATTTATTTACATTTATCTAATACAATTAATCAGTGATTTTACATAATGGTATTGTAATATTTATGTTGTATTATAATAATACAAATACGTAAAATAAAAAAAATATTGAAATAATAAATTAAATAAAATAATTTAAATGTTGATAAATAATTTATTTAAATAAATACTTTTTATAATAAAGTATCATTTCACGTAATTCACATAGTTATTGGAAGATAAAAATTGATTTTTTTCATTGCACTTTTTGCTTGAATTAAAAAATAAATTCGAAGGAGTAAAAATTGATGAATTAAAAAAATAAGTGAAAACTGAAATTATTTGGATTTAAGAAGCAGCATGAAAAGGGAATAAAAATTGAGGAAATATTTTTTATGATACGAAGAATTGTAACATATAAAAGAATTAAATTGATGAAATTGTAATATTAGACTTGTGTTTTTATATAGTTAAAATTAATTTAAAATAAAATATAATTAGTTGAATTTAATTTAATATAAAATTATTCTTGATTCTATATTTGTCCATGTTGAATTATATCTTTAGTGAAATCGATTATTTTTTTAGAATCAAATATTTTTACATCTCAATCCTAATCTTAAACATAGAAAAATGTTCTAACAAATAATATTTTTTTTACGTAAGAGACGAGTCTCTGCACCCATCACATTTATCACATTTAACATCTTTTTGAAATCTAACCGTGTGAACAGTTGCGACTAAGATACAAGAACTCTTTTTTATATGTACCAACACTGTCAAAACTTTGACACTGTTGTCCAATCAATCACCACCCTTGCTTGCAAATATTCAATTCTAAAATTTTAATTTTAACTCATTTTTTTATTTATTTTTAACTTAGTATTCTAATTATTATTTGATCATTTATTTTAATTCTTTTTAATAACGTAATATGATGATTTAATGATAATTAAAATATTGAATTAAAAATAAATTAAAATAAAATGAATTAAAATATCATTTCGTTTTAATTTTTGCATACTTTTGTCTATTTGTGGGTACTTGTTTTTTTGCAGATACAATTTTAAGAGTAGAAAGCATAACTTACACTTAAATAACTAACAGCTAAAAATTGTTTTTGGAGCTTGAGATTTTAGGGTACCAAAGAAATTGGAAAACTGTAAGAGAGGAAACCTAGCAAATAAAGATAGCCAAAAGTGTGTCTCAGCCTAAAGGATAAGTGGTGGAAAAATATTTTTAGAGAAAAAAAATAATTTAAAACAAACTTTTTTTATAAGCTATAAAGTTTGCGCATAAATTAAATAAATTAATTTGTAAAGGTTCTCTATGTAGTTTCTGTAAATTATTGATTTTAATTTATGAATAAGTTAATAGAGCTTATGAAGAAAATCATTTCTTTTATATATAATACACCTATCGTGATGTAAATCTAGCTCACTAAAAATTTATATTTCATGGGTTATGATGTTATAGACAAGAGGTTGTCACAGGGAAGAAGAGGATAAAACTAGTACCGAACAAAATGAACCGATATTATAAATAAGAAGTTGTTATTTATTTGATATTTTTTAATTAATGGCTTAAATATATATTTAGTCTCTATTTTTGTTGATTTTATTCAATTTGATCCCTATTTTCGTTTATGTTTAATTAAGTCCTCATTTTTGTCAAATTGTGGTCAAATTGGTCCTTTTCACTATAGTTAACGTTTTTTAACAGTACATGTCACGTGTCAGCTCCTGGTTTTTTTGATTTTTTTTTAATTTTTTTTAATTTTTTTAATTTTATTTTAATTTCAAAAAAAGTGTCCACGTGTCAAGTCACAATTGTGCCACGTGTCAGTTTCTTGTAGTATTATTATTTTTATTCAATTTAGTTCCTATATTCGTTATTTTTGTTCAATTCAGTCCCTATATTCGTTATTTTTGTTTAATTTAGTCCCAAATTTTGTTAAAATAAAACTATTTAATTTTTAAAATTGACATTATTATTACTTATTTTTTAAATTTAATTATAAATTATAATATTTAATTATTAATTGAATATAATTTTTAGATTCAATTGCTAAATAGAATATAATTATTTAAATATAATTAAAATATAATTATTAAAATTTTAAAAATATATATTAACATTTGTAAAATTTACATTTAAATTTAAAATATTTAATATTTTTATTGCATTTTAGATATTAAAATCTAAAATATTTTATATGTAAATGTTAATTTTACAAATATTAGTTTATTTTTCTAAAATATTTTGAATATTTAAAATATTTTTATATATCAATTTTAAAAATATTTTAGAATATAAATATTAGCAAAAAAATTAATAATTATATTCTTATAATATTTTAAATAATTATATTCTATTTAGAAATTAAATATAAGAATTTATTAAATTTATAATTAAATTTAATAATTTATAATTAAATTTAAAAAATAATAAATTTAAAGGTCAATTTTAGAAAAGATATTAATATAATTTGTATAAAAGATATTAAATTTAGTGTCAATTTGAAAAGGACAAAATTGATTTATTTTAATAAAAATTGGGACTAAATTGAACAAAAATAATGAATATAGGGACTAAATTGAACAAAAAAAATAATACTACCACAAACTAACACGTGGCACTAACATTGACACGTGGCACAATTGTGACTTGACACGTGGACCATTTTTTTGAAATTAAGAAAATTCAAAAAATTCAAAAAAAATTCAAAAAAAAATTCAAAAAAACCAAGAGCTGACACGTGGCATGTAATGTTAAAAAACGTTAACTATTTAAACACCGTTAGTGAAAAGGACCAAATTGACAACAATTTGACGAAAATGAGGACCTAATTGAACATAAAACAAAAATAGGGACCAAATTGAATAAAATCAACAAAAATAGGGACCAAATGTATATTTAAGCCTTAATTAATTAACACAATGAAAATATCATGCCTCCAAAATTGATATTTTTATTTTAAATGTTTGAAAATATTTTGTAACATTACGTCATATGAATAATGGAACACACGATATTAAAATATAATTACAATATTCATCAATAAATAAAAATGATAAAAGTTGAAGATTGATTAAAAAATTAAAAGGATACTGTTCGATATAATATAATTATTAAGAATATTTTAGTGCAGTTTAATTTTTACTATAATAGTTCAGTTATTTTTATTTTTAGTTTAATATAGTGTAGTTAATTGTAGTTTAAGTTAATTTTGTCCCCCTAGGTAAAACAGTCATTTTATCAAGTTTATGACTGTAGAAAGAAATAAGGGAAAAAAAAAGGGAGGAAGAAGAAGCTTCCCAACTATATTCACCATTTCTCACAAATCTACGGGCAATTACTTCCTGCACCCATCAAATTTCTTCTCTCACCCGATCAAAATATTTGCAGAAAATGTTTTCCATAAAAGATGTTTTCCATAAAAGAACATGATCATGTATCACTCTATACTCACTCATGCAACACCAAACACGACAGAAGTGTGCATACCATCCTGACAGCACATTCCATTATATTATTGTTCATGTGGTTCAATCAGAATTTATGACCAGTTCAATTTTTATGACATTATCCTAATGTTCCCGGTCGTTTGATATAGTTCCAGCGACTAGTTATTGGAGTCATATGTAACATGACACTTAATGTAATCAGCAGTTTCGCAAACATACACAAGTTTCAATGTATGCATAAAATAATTCACTGGCCTTCAAAATGTATTAGCTATAGCTGCAAGCATAGAAAATTGAGAAGAAATATTTGCTCCTGACACTTGACATACAAAACAACAAAGGGTGAAACCGATCAAATTTCATGTCATCAACATATTACCAATAATCAACAAGGTTCCTAAGGTTTGCCCCTATTCTTACTGTAACTCTAATTTTGTGTATTGGGATTTTCCTATAATGGTTAGAATGGAACGCAAAATCCTGATAAATAACTTCATGGATAGAAGCATGCTAATAAGCACACAACCATATACTTTTCTTTGGTTCAGCACGAAGTCTTCTGTTCTGGCATTTATGCATAACAGTTTATCTTTCACTACAGATTGAAAAATTACTTAATACCAAGTAGGTGCTACCAGTACACTTCTCTTTTTCAACCTGTGCCACTTACTGACACAAATTATTCAACCTCAAACGTCAACAACACTCCAAACGTCATAAAGCAGCCACAGCAAAAGCAAAACACGCCATCATCAGTCATAATCATAGAAGAGAACTATCTTTTAAAAGCAGTATTCCAAGGCTTGGTTGCTTCTCTAGGGCAGCCCTACAAATCTTTGATGCTGGAAATAGTCTTGCTTATGTTTTTCTTCACACTTAACAGGAACAAGTTTGAGGCCGCTGACATCTTAAGACAGTTCTGTCAAGCAATGCAAGTAAGCAATCAAAACTTGAGACTATAATCAGCTATCATTTTTCAGTATATCATCAATTGATGAAATTTCAATAAGATTCGAACAAAAGAAAATAGTACAGAGAGTTTGTTCTACTCGCTATGTTTTACTATATTGGAACAAATACCATAACATTATGAAATATATATAAAAAATAGTACAAAAATATAACCAAGTTATTGCTCCAGTAATAGCCGCTAGGCTAGTACTAACATAACATTTATGCATGAACATCATAAAAGATGGACGATGAGATCATTAGTGGATGGTAAAAAGATATTTGTTAGACATAAAATTACCTGAATCGAAGAATATAGTTGAATTGCATTATGACTGGAATCCAAAATGTTTACCAATCTCTTATTCCACCAGGATGGTCAGTCACGTTATGACCACCTCAACTCAAATATTGATCATTGAGACTTTACGGTCGATAAAGCCATTATATTTGTGACACACAATTGAGAAAGGAGTTGAATTATTCAGGCAATTCAGAAACTGGCGATACTCAACCTGCAAAGAATAAAAGAAAAGTTACGTTGATAAACCTCGTTCTGAAAATTTTAGTAATACCAGTGTCACATATAGTTCATTGAATTTCATCTTCAAAATAATTTTAACGGTAAAAGTACATATGTCAAGTTGCAAAAAATAATAAATGTAATTTAACATAGAACTTGGCAGCATGGTTTCACTGAAATGCTCTTTGGGAAATCATAAGTCCTCTTATATCCAGCATCTTCACATCAGATGATTTATAATGTCCGGAAACTCATAATAAAATGCCAACACAAAGTCTAGAAGTAGCAACCACCCCCATCCTTCCCTCACAACAAAAAAGGTTATAACTTCTAATAATAAAAGCGCCTTGGTCAAGGAATAAAATTATTACCAGTTTTGTAGATGTGATCTTTGAAGATGATGATTCATTAAATGAATATGCTACAAATGTAATTCACTGTTACCATGTAAAATTGAAAGGAAAATGCAACAAGCTGCATACAGACCCAGTGACCAGTGCTATTATGAGGAAAGCTGTATGGAGCCAGTTTAAATTATTTGGGTTGGGTGGCCTGGAAGTGAAAAAGGACGACAAGAGAGAGATTATATACTTCATCGATAAAGGGATACCTGTATGATCCACACCCCTCATAATAGTCTAGAACAAATATTAGTTTAGAACCAATATAAACCCAGTCCAATGAAACTACCAACATCATAAGAGACTGCCATAACCACAAAATTTGGTATCCCAGGTTTTCCAGTCAAGAGTGCCATCAAATTCGTGCTCTTCAATTGCAGGATGGGTCACAAGTGAAAGATGGACCTCTGGCTATGGTGGGTTGATACAGCCTCCACTGTTTAATGTTGGTGTTTGTAAGGTGATCAATGTTAATCCACTAATGGAGAAAACAGTGGAAAAAGGTGTTGTTTGTTGACTCCAAAACAACAGCACAATTAGTAAGATAAGCATAGCAAGACTAGAGGCATGGTATAAAACGATAACCAAGTCACGTCCATCAAAGCCCTCTAGATCAAGCTCTTTGTAAGAAGGGCGGCCTTTAGATCAAGCTCTTTCTAAAAATGATGATGGAGAGTCACCGATGAATGAAGAAAAAATGAATTCCTTATTGTACTCTTTTTTGTTGGTGTTTGAATGGCCAAAAGGTACATCCATACATAAACATAAATAATTCTTGTGTCCCACTATATAACAAGATTTCCATATGAACAGGGCTTTATAATCTGAGGTACATATACCTAGAATCAATATCTTCACATTCAAAAGCTCAATAATGTAGCAGCACCCGAGAAACTAGAAGGAAATTAGTCTCACTAATTAGGAATAGAATCTAAAGATATTCCCTCAAGTCTGCATCTTTCCATGATGTTTCGTGCCTCTTCAATACAGTTCTGCTGAACCAATATTTTAATAATCAAGTTACATATATACAAATCAGGAGAGCAACCGTTTGCCTCCATTGAGTAAAATATCTTCTTGGCTTCCTCTAATCTCCCAGATTCAGAGAGGGCCTCTATAAAAGCACCATAAGTGTAATTGTCCGGATTCAAGCCAGATCTTGACATTGAATCAAAAAGCCTTTTAGCTTTATCAACTTTATTCATCCTACAGTAGATTTGGATCAAAGCATTATAGGAGTAGTTGTCAGGGCTTACTCCTTCCTTTTGCATTCTTCCTAATAGTTTCACTGACCTTGCAACATCCCCAACGGCACAAAAAGACCGAATTAAGATATTATAAATGACGGCATTTGGAGTGATGCCCCACTCAATCATCTCCGTAAAGCATCCAAAAGCTTCCTCAGTCTTCTTTATTCGACAGAGTCCATCAATTATAGAGCTAAAAGTGAAGATATCAGGTTTAAGCCCAGTTTCTAAAAGCATCATCTCCAACAGCTCCCGTGCCTTAACTATTTCTCCTTCCTTGCAATGCCCATTAATAAGGGTATTGAAAGTAACAAGGTTGGGAACAAAACCTCTAACCTGCATATCTCTGAAAGCCTCAGAAGCATTATCCGTCAATTTGGCTCTGCAGAAGCAATTGATTATCATGTTATATGAGACAACATTAGAAATTAGCCCATCACTAATCATTTGACCAAAAACTCGATCCCCGTCCTCTCTCCATCCTCTTTTATACGACGCCTCCATAAGTACAAGGTATGTACCAATGCTGGCCTTCACACCTTGCTTTCTCAAAATTTCAAATATGTCACACGACTCTCTCAGCTCGTCTCCCTTAACCAAACAAGCAATTATGACATTGAAAACAGAGCTATCAGGTGCATAACCTCTTCCCAGAACCTCCCTCAGAAACACAATCATCTCTTTCGCCATAGAATTACTCGCAAGGCAATACAACACAGTATCACAAGCTAACTTAAAATGAACACGCTCCTGCTCCAGCTCCCTATCTAAAAACTTAGATAACAACATATCAAGTGCCTTACCTGGATCCACGCAGCGAAAAACCCCGTGGACTAACGCTCTCACAGTGGCTTCATTAGGACCAACTCCCCTCTCCTTCATCGTCTCAAAAACCCCAAACGCTTCACCAACCCTGTTGGCGTTACAAAACCCATCAATAAGCATTGTATAAGTGAACACATTAGGCAAATGTCCCTTATCGTTCATCTGTCTGATTAACCGAAGCGCCTCGTCCACCACGCCAATCTTGCAAACCCCGTGAACGAGGGTGTTATAGGTAATTCTATCGGGGCGGCAATTATCCGCAGGCATTTGTTGGAATTTGAGATAAGCAAGGTCAATTGAATTGGATTTCACCAAAGCGTCAATAAGAGCGTTGTACAACCTAGTGGAAGGTGTGAGACTCAAGAACGACATTTGACCGAAAACATGAGCGCAGTAATTTGCCAAACCGAGCCTTCCCCAGCTTCCGATCAACGCGCAGAGCAGGTCCTCGGTGAGCCGAAACCCGGAATTGTGAACGTCACGGAGCAACTCGAGCGACAGCACGGCGGGGCCGTTACGGTGCAGAGTGTTCCGAAGAGCGCGTTGCACTGAGGAGTGCGTGGCGAGTGAGGGGTTGACATGTGAAAGCCAGGCGTGGAACTTGATGGCGTGGGAGGCATTGCGTTGGTTGTTGAAGACGGTTACGGCGGAGCGAGGGTTGAGGAGGTGGGGGTTTGAGAAGAGGTGGTGGTTTAGTAGGAGAGCCCAGTTGGGTGTGGCGAGGAGTTGTGAAATGTATGGATGGTGTATGGGGGTTGAAGAAGGTGAAGTTTTGGAGGGAATAACAATGGAGGGTTTTTGTTTCATGTATTTGAAGGCTTGACGTTGGAGAGGCATGGTTGTTTGAAAGAGTGTATCAGAGACAGAGCTTCCTGGGAAGAGAGACTCTGCCTCCAAGTGATCCGTGTGTTCCAACCCAATTTAGGTGCAAGACCCATTGGGTTATTACTTCCTGCACCCCACAATTATTAACTGCACTCTCAGAAAAAAGTCTTAAACACCCTTCACTTCACCCCGTTGTCACCACCACCATTCTGGAAAATTCAATCTGTATGTATGGGTAATTGGGAAAATTTATTTCAAGAGGTATTTTATGCATTTTGAAAATTTTATTTTGGAAATTTCATTAAAGCATTTTAATTTCAAAATACATTTTGATGCTCTTGAAAATTTCATTTCAAAAATTATATTTCAAAAAAAAATCGAAAATTTTGTTCTGAAAAATTCATTTCTGAAATTTTATTTCAGAAATTCTAGAAAAAATTTCTTCTGAAAAGTTTTTGAAATATGTGTTTGTAGGAATCGCTTTTACAACGGATATAATGATCGTTTGAAAATTTGAGGGAGTGTGCGAAAATATTGATGGAATATTGATGGGGTGCAGGAAGTAAAACCTGACAGATCACTGTTCTTAATGAGATAGAACAAAAGAATGGCCCACTTTGAGGCAATATATAATAGACTAACATTTCTGCTCTCCAAATCTATTATTACATTGATTTTGATGGTAACATAATTATAAGGATGAGATTTCCAATAGAAGAGAAATATAGGTTGATTATTAGCATTGAAAAAAAATATAAAACAATTTGGAAACTCAAATTAGGTCGAAATTAAATAAATAACTATTAGTTTTATTTATTTATTTTTGAATGGTTGAGTATAAGGGTGAAAAAAAACCCTTTACATGATTACCAATCTTTTAGGGTGTGTTCTTTTGAGGGGATAGATATGGGGAAGAGTGTGAAGATGAATTTGTGTAAATTTGGGTGGATGAATTTTTGTGTTTTTTTTTAGTGGATTTAGAGAGTAAAGTGAACGGATTTGAAGATAAGTTTTATGAGAGTTAGTGAGAGATTTGATTAATGTGATAGATAAAATTAATTGTTAAAATAATATAAATATTAAATTACCATAATACCCTTGATGAAAAAAGAGAATAATTTTATAATTTGATGATATAAAAATAATTATAATTAATTAATACAAATTAAAAAGATATTAAAATTGTATAAAATTTTTAAATAAAAAAACTATGAATGAAAAAAAAGTTTATCCGATTTAATTTTAAAAAAATTATACAATTAAATTTTAAAAAAATTATATAAATAAAGTTAGAAAAAAGTAAAAAAAAAATTAAAAAGTTTAAAATAATAATAATAATAATCATTATAAATAGGTTAAAATACTTTTTGGTTCCAATTTTTGTCAAGCTTTTTCAAATAAGTCCTAATTTTGATTTTGTGTTCAAATAGGTCCCAATTTCCGTCAATTTTGTTCAATTGGGTCCTTTTTTGCTAACACCGTTTAAATCATTGACGACCATGAACAGTGATTGCCACGTGTCACTTCGTGGTTTTTTTGAATTTTTTTTTATTTTTATTTTTATTTTTTTAAATTTTTTTAATTTTTTTTAAATGTACACATGTCAACCCAGGAGTGGGTCACATGTCACTTCGTGGTTTTTTTTACTTTTTTAAAATTTTTTAAATTTTTTTTAATTTTTTTTAATTTTTTTTAAATGTCCACGTGTCAACCCAGTAGCGTGTCACTTGTCAAAGTCAATGTTCTAAATTCAATTTGGTCCCCATATTTGCTATTTTTGTTCAATTAGGTCCCAATTTTTGTTAACATTAACCAATTTGGTCCCTCTACAAATTAAAACCAAATTTAATTTTTATATTAAAATTCACATTTTTTATTAAATATTTTTATACAATATATTTAAATTCACATCATTATAACTTTGATATAAAAATTAAATTTGGTCACATCTTCGATAGGGACCAAATTGGTTAATGTTAATAAAAATTGGGACTTAATTGAACAACAATAACAAATATAGGGACCAAATTGAATATAGAATATTGACTTTGACATGTGGCATACTACTGGGTTGACACGTGGACATTTAAAAAAAATTCAAAAAAATTCAAAAAAAAATAAAATAAAAAATTCAAAAAAAACCATGAAGTGACATGTGGCACACTCCTAGGTTGACACGTGTACATTTAAAAAAAATTAAAAAAATTTAAATTTTTTAAAAAAAATTAAAAAATAAAAAATAAAAAAATTCAAAAAAACCACGAAGTGGCACACGGCAGTCACTGTTCATGGTCGTTAATGATTTAAACGGTGTTAGCAAAAAAGGACCCAATTGAACAAAATTGACGAAAATTGGAACCTATTTGAACACAAAACCAAAATTAGGACTTATTTGAAAAAAATTGACGAAAATTAGGACCAAAAAGGTATTTTAACCTTATAAATAAATAAATATATATATATATATATATATATATAAATTAATAATAATAATAATAATTACATATATTATTAATTTTTAACAATAGGATAATTATTATTAATTACTATATACCTTTACTAATTAATAATAATAATTTTATATATATATTACTAATTATTATATATTAATATATTAATTATTATATTTTTAATAATATTTTAATTATTAATGATTATTATATACATTTTTAATATTTATTATTAATTAAATATATATTAAAATATATATATACAAAATATATATATAAATATTAATTATTTATTAATATAATTTATTATATATATAAAAAAAATTATATTAATAAATCATATATAATATATAATTTATATATATTTATCCTTATACTTGTATATTTAACAATTAATATAACACTTATTAATAATATATAAGTAAATGTTTATTTAATAATATTTTAATTATTAATAATTATTATATTTATATATTTATAAAATAGGTTGTGGATAAGTTATTCTATTATTATGAGTTATTAATTTTGTTTTTTTTTTCAATTATGAATTAGTATGTCAGTTTTAGTTGTTATAGATCTAAGGATATAAAGGTAAAATGTATAATAATTTGTGTAAATTATCGCAATATTGAGAGTATGGAATTTTTGTATCATCTCGCAAATTTGTCTTGGCATTTATATTTAAATCATTTTATTGGAACACGAAATTAAGTGAATATCCGTCCTTCCAAATCCAAATCAGCTGATTTGATAAATCTTTACAGACGAACACGTCACTAAGAAAAATCACTTGATTTTCATACACGACTAAATTAACTGGGGGTAGATACAATGTTCAAAACCTTATATAATATTTCATAAGCTTAAGAAAAATCAAATTTGTTCTAGTGTATTTTTGAGGAGGTTGAATTTAAAGTCGTAAACATACAATATCCCAAATAAAAAAGGAATATGTAACTTTTCAAAATGAGTCATATAAATCAAACTTGAACGAGGCACACATGGATGTGTAAAAAAGAAAAAAATATTTTCCAATAAAAGTGTTTATTTTTGTTTAAAATTATTTTCCTATCCTTTTAACAGTTTCTATTCATCTACCAAACACAGTAGCAATAGGAGAAAAAAATAATAATTTGAGTAAATTATTTAGCACTAAATATTGATATAGGATATACAATACAATACAATTATATTTGTTAGTATATGTAGAAATCTGTAATATAGTTTGTTAGTTGAGAAAAAAGAAGCGGAGCTTGTCATAAAGTGCATCATCTTATAGGTTAATCCTCACATTCCCTCTCCGTTTTTCTCCCTTCTTGTTTGTGATTTAGGGATTAAAAATTTTGAATATAGTAATAGTAATTGGGAAACATGAAGTCTATTATGAACTTTCTAAATGCATCTTCTCACCGAAGTGGTTATTATCAACGCATCAAAAACAGTTATAATTCTTAAACTTCCTGAACATACAAAATTCAATTTCATAATACTTTACATAATTCTAACACATTCAAAAAAAAAAAAAACTAGATGTAAGTAATTATGTTCTTTTCACCTAAAGTAGTTTGTTTCGTGGGAAAAGTAGGGGTGGACAAAATGATGTACAGTGAATAAACGGTTGAAAACGGCAATGAATGAACAGTTTATAGTTTAGACAAACTAAACTTAATTATTTTTTATTCTACCTGCACTAAACTAATTTAGAACAGTAATCAAATTGATTTTGTTAATCTGTTTTTTAACAAATTTGAACCAAAACAACAATAATTGATATGGTTTCTGATTTTTTTCTTCAACTTGATGGTATGATTAAGTTTTTTTAACGTTTACAATAGTACAATTTTTATTTCAGTATTCAAACCTATTTTATTTAACTTATAAAAAATATTATATTTTTGTTTTCACTTGTATATCTAACATTTGTTAGGACCGAACGTTTACCCGTTGACCAAAAGTTATAGTCATTAGTCAAGGTGTAACTTTTTTTACTTAAAAGTGTAACAGTTCAAGTGTCACGATTCGATTGTAACATGGCCCACTTGGCATTTGTCACAGGACAATTGATGTCACCTGCAACAATCTCCCAATCATCAATTGTCCTACTAGGAATCTCATACTCACCTAGCCTCTGCTACGGGACAATTGTGCAACCTGCAACAATTTCCCTTAGGAATCCTAACCTTGGCTCTGATACTAATTGTTAGGACTGAGTGCTTACCACTAAAATAAAAATTATAGCCATTAGTCAGGGCGTAACTCTTTTTACTTAAAAGTGTAGCAGCTCAAACGTTACGATTTGTTTATGACCCGACTCACTTGATCTCTATCACACGGAACAATTGATGTCACCTGCAACAACATTTCCTAGTTTCTAGTTATTCATGCAACTACAATTCTTATATATTTTATGTTCAAGAATTATTATTGAGATACATACAATAATAACTACAGTAAATAATTATTAAATGACATAAATAATCACTGAAAAAACAAAATACTTATGCTTGAATTTATATCAAGCTAAAAGTTTGTATAATAAAATAGATAATAAGTATAGATACAAATTTAAAATATAATAAACTTCTCTTTTAATTTATAGAAGTCTTATATTATTTATTAATTAAGAGTTTACTTTTATCATATTTTTATAAGCTTGAAATATGTTTAATTAATCGGATAGTACCTACCTTGGTAGAAGTGTGTAAATATGGTACAGGCTTTTAAAAAAATGTTAATTGCATCCAACTTTTGAAAAAGTGTCACGTGTCAGTATGTGTTGGGTCAGGTCTCTAGTGTGACACGTGACATTGTCAGTGTCATTATCCAATTATCCAATGTCATTGTGTTGATTTCAGTTTAGTTCCTATATATGTCTTCTTGATTCAATTTAGTTTATCCTTATGCGTATCTGATTAAATTTTGTCCTAATTTTTTTAATAATCAAAATATTTTTGTTATCCATTTTTGATAAAATTAAAACTAATTAAGTATAAATATTTTTAGGAAATTAAGTACTGATATTTATATTGTTTCTCTCTAATTTTAGACCAAATTTATTATTTGTATAAATGTTATACTAATATTTTTTATTAAAAATAACTTTTTAACATATTACTTTATTAATTACCTTTTATTAAGTACTAATGTTTTGTTAATTATTACTTTTTCTTTTTCAAAATAGAAGAATATTGTCTCTCACTAATTTTAAACCAAAATTTTTATTTGTATGAATGTCATACTAATATTTCTTTTTATTAAAAAATGACTTTAAAAAATGACTTTAATTACTAAATTTTAATATAAATATCAATACTTAATTTTTGTAAAAATATTTATACTTAATTAGTTTTAATTTAATAAAAAATGAATTTTAATTATTAAAAAAAAGGGGTCAAAATTGAATCAGAAATACATAAGTAGGGACTAAATTGAATCATTGAGACATATATGAGAACTAATTTGAAATCAAGACAATGACATTTGATAGTGACACTGACTAGGGACTTGACACGTGACATTTTTTTTTCAAAAAAAAAAAACAATTAAAAAAAATTAAAAATCAAAAAAAACCACACACTGACATGTGACACGCCCTTAACGATGTTAGTCATCTTCGTTTGAAAGTGACTAAATTAAAGACTTCCTTAAAAGTTGGGATGCAATTGACACTTTTTTAAAAACGGATACCAGATTGATACATCTCTACTCAAATAAATATCATTCGAGTAATTAAACATTTAATTTATAAGTTGAGGTTTGTTTTTATTTATATCTATAAATTGGTCCTATTTATATTATAGGTAAAATATCAAAAAATATCTCATACGACAATTTAATCCGATATATTCAATCACTTACGTTAAAATAGACTTTAGTATCATATGTTAAGAAATTAATTTTGAATTTAATTCATTCTTAAGGACCAAGGGACAAGAAACTCTCAAACAAGGAAAATATATAAAATGTAGTAATTTTAAATCAATGAACATAGAGCACATGAGACTCTCAAACAAGTAAAAAGCATAAAATCAAGGAAGTTCAATTTTAACTAAACTACAATTTTAGAAGTTCAATATTTTAAATCTAAATTATAAAATGGTTCACTTCAGTTTTTATGATGAATTAATTATTGGACAATGATACTTTAACCCATTTTTTTAACCCACTTTTAATCCACTACTTCAATTATCATTAGATTATTTTCCTTAATTATTTGATAGTTCACTTCAATTTGATTAATTTTACACATACCAAGGAGAAGTGATTTCGTACTCACAAATAACGACAAAGCATTTAAGGAGCGGATAGTACCACAACCTTCTCAAACTTTTTGAATGTTTTTTTAAAATTATATGTATTTTAATTTTTTTACAATTATATGTATGTTTTTTTAAATATGTAGTAATATATTGAAAATTAATAAAAATTAAATAAGGAATTTTTTATTTTTTATAAAGTATAATATTAATGTTAATAAATAATAAAACATAAAATCAAATATAATAAAGAAAAAATATTATTAAAATCTTTTTTTTCTCTCTCGTTATTTTTTTTGTGTTTATTATATATTGTACTTATCTTTCCTGGGTGCTTACATTGTTAATGAAAAAATGTTAGACACAAACTTATTATTTTTGTTTTCATTTTTCATATTTTCTCTTTCATTATTAAAGAAAAAAGAAGTAGCTCTCTATTATCTCATATGATAATGAAATGTTTATTTAATATTTAGCACTATTTTTTATCTCATAACACTTTTGTATATTCATTTTTTATGAATATAGAATAATAAGTAATGTATTATGTGATTTTTGTGAGACCCCGTTTTTTCCTTTTTCCCTATACTCTCTCTTTCTCTTTGCTACCATTCTCACAGAACAACACACTCCACTCCCACTCTACATTTTCTCCCCTTTCTGTTTTCATTGCCTTCTCTCTAACCAGAGAACTTGAGTTGTCATTCTGATCCACCCTCCAATTCTGTTGCAGCAAGCAAACCTGAGACCAGGACAGAAACCTTTCCCTCATTTGAGTCTCCTTCTCATCCATGTAAGTCAATTTTCGTTTCCTCAATTATCTTCAATTTTGAAATTTTGGAGCTCCATTCTTACCAAATCGAATTAGGATCCTATTCTCACGTTGTGAACCTTTATTTTAGTTCCTTAGGTTGTGCAATTGGGGTGCCCCATTGTTGAAAGTGTTCTTGCTAGTTGGTGATTTCTAGAGGTAAGGGAAGCTAACAGATTCTCTTCAATTTTGTATAGAAATCATTCTTATGACTTTGGATTACATGATTGAGTGTTGTATGAGTGCTTGAACGGTGCAATTAAGCGTATGAGTGGATTGTGCAAAATTTCTGGGTTGTTGCATGTGAAAACAGATTGGGAACCTGGTATTTTCGTCCAAGCGAGCAGCTTTCGCTTGAGTGAAAACACCAGGAACTCACCCCTATCACTACGCGAGGTCTCGCCTAGGCAAGCTGGTTTTACCTGAGCGAGAGACACTCTCGTCTAAGCGAAATAGCTTAGCCTGAGCGAGAGTTCGCTCATATTTTTGAGTTGCCCACTGTTTGGAGCCTCGCTCAAGCAAGACTGACCCGCCTAAGTGAGATGGTCTCTCGCCTGGGCTAGATCTTTTAGCTGGAGCGAGAACCACTGCAGTTGAGTGTTTGATTCTCTGTTTTAATGGATGAAATTATGTGTTTGAATGTGAAAATGTGTAACTAGACTATTATTTGCTTGGATTGTTGTTGTTGATATTATGAATGGTGAAATTTGGTGAATATGCATTATGAGGAGATGTGGTTGAATTAGAATTTCAAGATAAATTCAATTGAGTATGTTAGTGTGTGTAAGGACATAAGGACTTCAGATTGGTTGGTATCCTAAAACTCCAATAATCATTCACGCTCAGATAGAGCATAATGGATTATGTCGTGAGGAGTAGCAGGAGGTCCTAGTCTTTGGACTTGATCAGTCTTAGACGCGAAGGGGACTTACCCTGGGAGTGGTAGGGTGATAACCCCTTGCGCCCAAACTCTGCAGAGTTTGGGGACTGTCACAGGTGCATGCCAACAAGACATCCAATGTCGCTTACATAATCCGGATATTGAGTCTAGAGTCATGTATTTGTACTATGTTGTGATAGTTTAAGTAATTCTGATGAATTGTGAACATAATTGATTGATATTCATAATTTGAATTGCATGATTCCTCTTATTTAAGTTAGCTTACACTTCTCGCCTATGTTGTTCTCTCATTTGCAATGATCACCTTATAATTGGTGTGAGCAAAGAAAGAATCAGGTGAAGACGCTCCCCTCTTGGACAAGAGTTGATCTTTGGCTTGGGAATCCAACAATAGTTTTTGGGTTATGCTCTATTGAGTTTTGGATGTATAAGTTAACTTATCCCTAGTATAGGTTGTATATGTTATTAGTAACCTATATGGTTATTTTGGATGACTGTATTAACACTTTGTACTGGCTTATTTTGACTATTTGCTTTGTTTGATCATGATATAATGTTTTGTTTAGTAGCTTAAAAACTATTAAATGGGATGTTACAATTTTTCATAGCTAATTTTTAATTGTGACTTAAATATCATAGTTTTTTTAGTAATTATGTCTTTCAATTTTTTATTAGATTATGATAAATTATTTTTTAATTTTATTAAAAAGAAATAGGTATATTGATGTAAAACAAAAGAATAAATTCACTTTTTAGAAGTGATGTAAGAGAAACTATAAAATGAAAACAGGACAATATGGTCTCTTATCACATAATAATGAAATGAAAATGTGTAAAGACTTTTGAATAAATCTATGTACACTAAAAAATGGAAGATGACTATTTTTACAAATAATATGGTTATTCACATTAAAAAGAAAATAAATAAAAAATTTAGTTATGATTTAGTGATGAGTTAACAAATATAAAAAAACAATGGACAATTTTTTAGATATATATAATTTCTTTTATAGTTATAATTATACTAAATCATATATTTATTTTTTTTAAATTAATAACAATAATTAAATATATAAAGTTTTTGAATATATTATTTTAACTTTTAAAAGATTTTAGTCAAAATCCAACACTGCTCACAAAATTTAAAAATAAGTTGATAAAACCTCCAAAGCTTCAACTTATACAATTAACATCTCCCACCAATTATTCATATTACTAACGAATTTAAGTTTCTAAGTTAATTTAATAGAGTATACAACTTTTCTAAAACCGTAAAAAACAAATAAAACCAATAAAAATAATAATAATAACTATAGATAAATATTCTAATTAGTGTATATTTATTTACTCACAATTTTTTTTCACAATAGATTATAATTGTTAAAAAAAATAATGAATTAAAATCTTTAAAAAATATAAATATTTGTAAGTTTAAATAGATAAAACTCAAAATAATAATTTATTTACAATTTTTTTAAAATATTTCATTTCTTATTTACTTTAAAACTATGTCTCTTGACCTAAATAATTTTGGTTTTATACAGACGCTAAATGCAATGATGACTCTTTGTTACGCGTGTCATTAGAAGAGAATGAATTGGGTTAAAGTACTGCTTGAGGAAAATATATATATAAGATTTATGAGTGGTGGGGAAATCCGTGTAGTGAATGTGTTTCTGACAGTTTTATGTTTTTTTTATTGTTCATGAATTCTAATTTTCGTTGTTTTCTTTTTATGTTTTTCGTGTATGCATCAATAATGTTTGTATTGTCCATGTTCATTTCAAATTCATTTGAATTATCACAACTATTATATTCAGAAAAAAATCACAAATAGCATGAATAACTTTTTTTCTTTTTGGGAAAGGTGGTGTAATGATAAAATTTCTTGTGTGGCTTGTGGCTAAAACTCAATAAATGAAAAATGCCAAATCTATCCCTTTCATCCTATGAGAATTGGTAGACATGAAATCGATGTAATGATGAAACAATGGACAAAGGAATAACAGAAGTAGACGGTTTTGGTGGATAGCGTGTCAAAACATCTATGTCAAGAATCTCTGTACGTTTATTCTTCTTGTTTTTTTCTTCCAATTATTTGTTTTTCTTTCTACTAAATAATTATTATATAAATTTTATGTTCTTTTAAATATTTTATAATATATTATGATAGGATGTAAAATTCTTATATTTCATGGGAAATAAAACAAATTTATAGTGTAAAAGTGAACGAAATTTCATTTTAACATTTTTTTTATAAGATTAAGTTGAATTTAAATTTTAAGATAATATTATAATTATTTAAATTTTATTTTAGTAAAATTTATTGTTTGTTAATTTTATCATATCACTCATTATTAAATCATAGTATAAATTGATTTTTGTATAATTAAATTAAACTTAAAATTCACATGAATAACTATTATATTATAAAAAACTATAAAAAGATTAATTATTTAAATGAAGATGATAAATCTATCATTATATATTTTTTAAGATTTAGAAATCTTTATATCCTCAAGTTGTATCAATAAAAAAAAATATTTAATATTTAATATTTAATAAATATATTATTTCTTTTCACATTTTGAAGAATTAAATTTTTAATCTTTCAATTTAAAAACGAAATTAGAATTTATTTATGCCTAAATATTTATATATTTTAATTTTCAAAACAAATATAATTTTTTTAATTTAGTTACGTTAAATTTTGTGACGTCTCAAACATATTTTTTAATTTATATTAATATAAAAATGTGTGAAATAATATAAATAATTTAAATATTAATAAGAAATATGTTTAGTATATAAAAAATAATTAAACTTAAATAATTATATTCATTAATTTTTAATTAAATTTTAAAATTTATTAAAAATACAAATATCTCAATTTCATATATAAAACTAAAAAACAAATAAATTATATAGATTAACTTCATGTATATTCTATTTTGAAATACCAATATCTCGTGGAGTTACTAATTAATAGACAGTTAAATTTTGAAATTCCATAAATTATCAACCCCAATTTTCAATAACATTATCGAATTTTCGGAATCATAAAAAGAAAACAATTTCTAATAATGAAAAATTGATAGACATCATGAACTGTCGGTAAGTGTGGGATGTCAAAGCTACAACTTTCTTTTTCTTTTCTAAAGCTGAGTATATCTCCTGTTTTTGATGTGAGATAGGACAAAAAGTTTGAGCACTTCACTTTTCTTGCCTTATCTTATTTTTTTATTTTATATTTTATCCATGTTAAAATATAATTATTCAAGGATAATAACAATAAATAATCTATTCATAATAATAAGTTCTTATTTATTTTAACCAATATATATATATATATATATATATATATATAATCTATAATTTCTTTAGTTTGTAAATTTAAAACTTTTAATTATTGTTTTAATACTAACTAAATATTATGAAAGACAGAATTTAATCATATAGTAAAGTTTTAATAATGTAATTTACTTTTTCTATTATACCAAAACAAAAATATATAAATATTTATTATATTGAACCCAGTATCATAAACATTAATCACGTTAATCGTACAACTACAGCAAGAGCATCTTTTACTCACTTATAAATTAATGTTAAAAACGTTCTAAAGAGTTGTGATAATTAGATGTTAATTAACGTTTTTCTCCTTAATCAATCTTTAATCTTTTTTATCTCAATAAAAAGAAAAAAAAGGGAGAACAGAAACAAAATTTATCATTACATCACAAACACATTACATTACTCACTCGTCTAATGAAAAAGATCTGCAGAAGAAGATACAGAGAAAGATCAATGGTACATAACCTTTATTCTCAAACACAAGGCACTTAACTCAACAACACTGGTAGAGAGATGATAGAACAATCATCTTCTATGGAGATAAATTTGTTTCAGAGCACAGTCTTAAAGTTTTAGCAATGTTTGGTGCAGAAGCATCTGCGACGGAAGCCACGGCAATGTCCTCCGCTGAAACGTTCAGTTCGGCAAACAGAAGCACAGTTGGTGTCACTCACACATGGTCCCTTGAAACGGTGGCTCTGAGACTCACAGGTCCTTGCCTCTGCCACCATTGTTGGCCCCATCTCTGCTCAACTCATTCAAAAACACAACGTAATTAACACGATCTAGTTCATATATATACATACATACAAACTTGAATAATCTTATTGACAATCAAAAAGAGAAAAAGAAAATGTTAAAAGAAAACCCTAAAATGATGGTATTGAGCGTGGAGAAAGGCTTACCAGTGGCCACCAGTAGCAGAAGAAACACAAAGATGGTTGAGACCAAAGGCACAGAGCGAGCCATGTATGAGAGAGTAAGAGAGTTTCGAGATGAACTGAACAAGCTGAGGATGATAGAGCGAAGTGCAAGTGGAGTTGGTTGGTCTTAAATAGAGACCATCGAGGTGAAAAAAGCATGAAATATTATACCTGGATTAAATATGCTTCATTAAAATATTTGGTAATCCTAATTACATCTTTTAATCCTTAATAAGTATATTTTAAACTTATCTCAATTTTCAAAAAATAAAAGAAATATATATTTGCAAATTCTTCTTATTTTTCTTGAGCTAAGTGTAATTTCAAACATACAATTATATTAAGAATTTAAATGTGATTCTAAATTTTACATTGGTTAGATACGAGAAAATAGAATATTATATAAGGATAAAGATTTATAAATTCATTATTTTAAAATTTTGTATTAAAAGTGATATCAATGTCTTATGTGGTTGGGTTCAGGTCTATTAATATTGTATTTCTAATGAATTTTGTCTCATGACATAGATCAAGTGGATCGTGACAAAAGAGTTGTGTATAACTTTTGGCATGTGCCCTAACTGTTAATGACTATAATTTTTTACCTAGTAACATGTGTTTGATCCAACATATTACTGGTCGTATAATACTTCCATATCATTTTAAAAGAAAATTTAAATGTAATTCAATCTTATAAAATTAATTTTATAAATTAATTTTAAATTTATACTATCTCTAGTTAATATAAAATCTCATGCATCATCTTATATTTACTTTTTTATATTATTTAAACATACTTATAATTTAATATTTAAAATAGAAAATATAAAAATTAATGTTTTATGGTCCGCGTTAACACCTTGTTTGTTTAGGAAAAACGTGTTAATATTTACTAGAAAAAGATTATTGTCAGTGAAATTAAAGGGAATGTGAATTTTGAATGTTTAGATAAAAATGAATGATCCAGAAAAAGGTGACGAAACATGATTATTGAGAAGTGGCAAGCATGAGAGAGACTTTAGCACTTTGAGTCAGTCTTTTTGACAAACACGGTGTCGACGTTCAGCTTTTTGGTGAGCGTTCCCAATTTCACGTTTTTTTTAACATTCAGAACTCATCACAACACGTAAGCTTCTTTCCTTCTTTTTTTCATGCCATATCACATGCGTTGGCTTCCTTTTAAAGTGGGTCCCCCTTGGTCGTACCAAACATATCACTTTTTTTTTCATTTCTTTAAATTTGGTTGTAGAGAATTTGGTATCCATCTTTTTTTAACAAAAATATAAGAAATGAGTTATTTTATTGTAAATAAATGAGTAAAATAAAACATTTCATTTATAATTATTTATTATAATAACAGAAGACAAAAAGTGTAAAGAGATAAAAAAAACACAATATTATTGACTGTAGTTATACTCTATTTTTCTCTCTTTATATATGTAAGGTTTTATTTTCTCTTATTTATTTTTGTAGTTTTATATTAAATATTTTAATCGCATTTTTTTATGATCATTTACCTATATTTGGTATAAAAATAATATTATTATACAAAATAACTTGTTTACAAGATTGGAAAACTGATATTAAAGTAATAACAAAAGAAAAAAAACTATAAATCTATCCTGGAGAATGGAGGATTAAGAAAATGAAAAGAGATAAATATATTTTTTATTTTTAAATTATTTTTTAAATTTGTGTTTTATTTTTAAATTAAAATATATATTTATTTTGCGTATATGCTTTTGTATTTTATAAAAGTAATGTGAAATACTTTTTATGTATATAAAAAATGCGATTAATTTCTATAGAAGTAATGTGAAATTACTTTTTATTAAACGTATAAGATCATCTATAATTTCTAGTATAATTTCTAGTATTATTGTCAACTTCTCCTAAAAAAGTGAATAGTTACTTAATAAATTATGAATTCAATACCATGTTACTTATATTTTGTTAATAATGAATTAATACTTTTTATTGGATTAAATATGTTTTTCTTCCTCAAGTTTAAGTGAAATTGAAATTAGTCACTTTTTATAACTTTTGACCAATTCAGTCCTTCATTTTTAAAAATACATGAATTTAGTCCTTCTAACTAAAGTTTGTTAAGTTTATGTGACGTTTCAAACATTTTTCATTATAGTATTTGAATTGTTTACCCCGTTTGACACATTTTTGCTTTAATGTTAACTCAAATATTATCATAAAATATATTTAAAATGTCAAATAAACTTAACAAAATTTGATAAAAAGAACTAAATTCACACATTTCTAAAGGACTAAATTGATATAAAAAGAACTAAGTTTATAATTCACTGAAACTTGACAGACAAAAACATATTTAACCTTTTTTATTTTATTAGTTACACATAACAAACTTCAAGACAATTTTTTGTTGATTAGGAATTTGAGGATTATAGTTAGAGAAATTACTAATTACATCAATTCCAATGCATTCACGTTTTATTTGTTTCGGTCATGTGTTCTTTGTTTTAGAAATATTAGCTTGTATTTTCATTAGAAAATAAATTAATTTGGATTTTTTACCATGTTTTTTGTACTGTTTTTATACTTTGTTGTGTTCGTGCTTTCACGATATATAGATAATCATTGATTTTAAAATTTTAAAATACATTGAAAAAAAAATTAACATAATTTATTTTTAATATTCACATCAAACAGAAGACAATATCAACAACAGTAAAAAAAAAAATCTGAACTCTAAATGAAAATATATGTAAAGTTATTTAGATAAAAGATAAAAGAGTTAAAAGGAAAGAAAAAAAAAGATATAAATCTCCAGAAAATGGTATTTTAGAAGTGACAGTGATTTAAAATTAGTGAAACTCGATTATTTTAATATTAAAATGTTTTAGTATAAATAGAATCGTTATAAACGAGTTTCATTATTTTAAAAGACATCATCTCTCTAGAAACCACTTCTCTAGAGTTCTTTGACTTCTGTTTAAGAGTTCTGTCTTTTTGGTCGTCTGATTGAAGAATTGAGATCGTAAGATTGATCCTCTCGGCTGAGCTCTTCAATTTGGATCGATCAGTTTCTCTATTCGCGTAAGTTAAGTTTTCGCTTTCTTTTTTGTTTTTTGTTGTATGTAAGCCATCTTCCGCTTGCATGCGTCATTTTATTTATCAATATGAGTCTATGTTGATCAGTGATCATAATGATATATCTTGATCATTCTTATGATGTTTCTACGTGTAGATAGAACATCCTGTGGAGTTAGAGACGTTTTACGTTTATAGAGTTATTTAAGTAGGATACCAGGTAAGGGAAACTAATTTCTCTATCTTAATTCATAAACATGTTAAGAATGCATATTGTATGTTTAATTTGTGATTGATTGATGTATCTGATATGCAGAATTGCTTGTGATGTTGAAAACTATGAAGATGTGTGTTTTTCATATTAATTGAGAATAACCGGTGGTTTAAATGTGTTTTGCATTTAATTGGTATGACTAATTAGATATAATTGATGTTTGATAATTGAATAATCTCTGCACTGGTTTTGGAGTGATATGAACTGGCTGAAGATGCACAAAAAGAGCTAGATCAGCAGAAGTATGTTGGACGAGTAGTACTGGCTGAGCGAGTGAGCTGATCTGCAAAATTATACAGAACATTGATCTGCAGAAGTATGCAGATCTGCAAACTCGTTGGGCGAGTAACTCACGTTGGGCGAATTTCCAAGTCAAAAACTTCAAGATCTGGGACAGTGGCTAGGCGAGTGCTACTCGTTGGACGAGAATGGGTTAGTGGTTGGGTAAGTGCTACCCGCTGGGCGAGTAAGTCAGGACTTGAAACTTGCATTCTTGAGTGAGTTGAATGGTATTTTTGTGGTTATAGAAGCTAATTGGGATAATGATTTATTTAGATATTATATATATGCAATGTAATATAGGATTTGAAACTTGCATTCTTGAGTGAGTTGAATGGTATTTTTGTGGTTATAGAAGCTAATTGGGATAATGATTTATTTAGATATTATATATATGCAATGTAATATGAGAGGTGTTAAAACTAATTCAAGGAGCATTAGTTATGAATTGTGGTAGTGTATGCATTGAGGTAGGGATTGGCTTGGCAGTTATCCTGACACTCTAATAACCATTCAAATTCTCAAGTAGAGGAGGAATGGGGTATGTGTTAACAGACTGACCTTGTATGTGGTAGAGATTTCACTCTTAATTTGTCGCTCTGCAGAGCATGAGATGTCACTACAAGTGCAGAATTGATTGGATCCGACCTCAATATATGATCCAGATTAGTTGAGTTGTAGTTTATAAATATATGTATGTGAATATCTAGATCTGCTTTGTCTGTAGTTCAGTGAAAAGTTGTTGTAAATGGTTAGCTTGTGTTTAGAGTTAGAAATGTTTAGCATGAATAATTGATATATTTATATAGTCCGATCAGATAATTTGTAAGATTGTATTAGCATACTTTATACATTTGTTTATGTGTTCTGTACACTAAGGTGGAACATTCTATTTTATTAGTTTTAAACTACTAAAATTGAAATGTTACAATACTACTTGATTAGATCAATATAATAAAATAATTTAAGTTTTATATTATATATTTAAATAAATTTTTAAAAATAATTCAATAAAAATACTTTTTAAAATACTATTAAAGTTAAAATAAATTTTAATAAAATAAAAATTCTCATCAAATTTAAGAAGTACAAAATTATATTTAATTCATTGTTTTAATAATTTTATTTGAATTATTTATTTTAAAAATAAAATTATATACAACTTTCTTAACAAATATCTTCAACGAGCAAAGAAATTTTGTTGATTTTTGTGCTTAGTTTACCTTATTTTATATGCTTTATCCGTGAACCGTAAATACATGCTTTTTATCTGTGGAAACAAAGGGATCATCGTTAGGGTGACTTTGATCCCAACGGAAATAAAGGAGATAAAAATATGTGAATGGTACGAAAAAAAATGAGGTAAAAAGTTATAAAATTGAATATAATAATTTTTTTTTCAAATTTGCGGAGGAAGGTCTAAAAGTAAGCATACGTTATTATTTATTTTTTGATAAAATAAAATATGAATGTAATAAAAAAATATTTCAATTAATAAAATTGTGACATTATATATTTTTTCCATGCATGTGATTTCTGACTCTGATTTTACTGCACCTTCACAGGTTGAACACATTTAGGTTTCATTTAAAATCACTTAAAAAGTTTCCATCATATATAATAGATGCAAGAATGTGCAAATTTAGCAAAGTGTTATTATATAGTATCAAATCACTATGAACCACCCTATACACCCTATATCATTTGACCAATCCAATCAACTCTCATATTCTCCTCATCTACAACCGATGATATTTCAAACCTTTCTTCTACCATTAATGTTGTTGCAATAAACTTTGCAAATTATCTAACTTTTATGCAGAAAAGGAAAAAAGAGATAAAGAAAGGTAGGTTAGGTAATGTTTGAAATGCTATGGAAAATGTTCAGAGGTAGATGACACAACTTTCACATTATAAGAGATTTGCTTAACACCGAAAGAAGGGAAGAACTTGTTCTTGCTCATGCCACCACAAAAAATGCTTAAAATAGATAACTTCAGGTTAGGTATATATTTTATTGAGTTAAATGTGTTTATGGTGTTTATATTCTTGAGACCGGTCTAGTTTAAGCGAAACTAATCTAACTTAAATGAGAATTGTTGAGAATTTTAATTTCTTACTTTAACTTGTGATTGATTGATTTAATTAAAAATATGATGTATGAAGCTATTCATGAATGATGTGTCCTTTTTGAGCTGTACTTGATGTGTTTAGCTTGAAATAATAATTATTCTGAGATAACATGTGAAATATTGTTGGTAAAAGAGTTTCAAGGAAAATTCTGTGTGATTGTGTGGTTAGTGTATGCCTTGATATAGGAGATGTCTAGATAAAGAATGTATTCTGAACTCTAATAATCACTCACACTCACGTCACGTAGAGTAAAGTGATTATGTGGTGAGAGTGATAGGAGATCCTAGTCTTGAGAGGTGTTTGAATCTGAGACATATTGAAATTAACCTTTTGATTGATTGGGTGATAACCTCTTGTGGCTAGACTCTGCAGAGTTTAGAAATCAATGTAGGTGCATACTTCCTTAGAATTTTATATCAAGCGCATAATCCGGATAATTGAGTTAAAGAGTCTGATTGTTTGCTATCACATGTTTTGGGTGTCTGCTTTGCTTGTTTATAACTTATTTTAACATCTGCTTGCTCAATAACATGTTAATATTTTTTTTACTCTAACTTATCCTTTCTTTTTGGTGTATATTTCATGTTTGACTTTCCTTTTTGCAATGATCACTAAATCTTTGGTGTTATGTGGAAACCCATGACGATCATCTTGGTGATGGAAATGCTGCAGAGTAGCATGCATGAGATGGACCTTGCTCTATGGAGCATTTTTTGGGGGCTTTGTTGCCTTTGTAATTCCTGACTATGTGAGCAAGCCTTTTGGACAACTGATAATTATTTATATTCTATTTATGACATATATTTTGTGCCTTATTAGTTTTTCTTGTACTTCTTGTATATAATTGTAAAAGATTATTTGTGTTTAGCTTGAACCTTATTTTATTATGATTATGCATCCCGTTTATTTATTAAAATTCATTTATTAAATGAAATGTCACAATTCATTTAACACGTAAAGGAATATAAAATTTTTTAGTATTAATATCAAATTAAATCAAAATTTTGCATAAAAATGGATTTCAATTTTTTAACAAAATTTAAGAGGTAAAAGATATTTATCCCTGTATTATTTGTATACGGAGTAGTCTCCTTCGGTGTAATAGGACACTTTAATCCTAAAAATGTATTTTGGATTCATGTAATTTTACATGGTGGAATAATAAGTTAGGAGGCATTTAGTAGTCCAAAAAAAAAATGTAAAGATATAAACTATTTATGAAATTATTTCAAATCTCATTATTTCAGATTTTATAAATCTTCTGAAGTCCAAAATTCATAACCTTAATATTAAAAGTATTTCTTTAAAAAAAATAAATGATTACATTTTTACAAAATCTTTTAAAATCTACATTATTTTCTTATTTGAAATTCCTATTGAATATACTTACAACATAAAATATAACAGATCGAATTTCAATATTCAACAAACAAATATTTATACAAGCTTACACAATTATTCATTTATTAGTTTTTTAAAATCAATTATCAACATTTCCCATATGTTGATGAGAAATTTGTGCTTATAAATTTCTCTTCTTCGTAATAATTTTATATTATCTGTTAATATTTTCTTACTTTATGAAATAAAAATACATAACTAACTTTATTCTATTAACACAATTTGAGAGTCTATTAATATTGATTTAAATATTTTACGTATTAATGCTACAAAATATATACAATTTTATTATTTTTAATATTATTTACAATTTAATTTTAAGACTTAAATAATGATTTGAAACTAATATTCATTCAGATTTTTCAATTTGGTTATAATATTTTTTTTTTCAATTTAGTTTTAATATTCATCGATTTTATTTAATTTGGTCTTTTTGTTAATACCGTTAAAATTATTAACATTTTGTGGTTTTTATGTTTTTTATTTAAAAAAAAGTGTGTCAAGTCAATATCATATCACGTGTCAAGGTTTATTTTTTATATTCAGTTTGTTTCTAATATTTGTCATTTTATTTTAATTTAGTCTCAATTTTTTTAAAAATTGAACAATTTTATCCCGCTCTCAAAATTTGAAATTGAGATCAAATTTAATTTTTATATAAATGTTATACTGATATACTTATCAAAAATCATATTTTTATTAAAAATAGAGTTACAATTTGTTAGGATTTACAGAGGAAGTTTCACTTCACTAGGGAAATACAACACCAATGAGACTTGATCCTAATCACATAAGGCACTGACACTACTCTCAATCCAAAACCAAAACCTTAAGGCAATGGGCTTATGGGTCTTTATCCTTATATAGTGCTCTACTTTCTCATTTCTAATTTCTAACCAATGTGAGACTTAGACTCAAACTTGATTCTTACCACAATTGATTTAAAATTAGGGAAGAATATCATTGATTTAAAATTAGGGAAGAATATCATTGATTTAAAATTTTAAGGGTCAAAACTAATATAAAGTAATATAACCGATTAATATAATGTTTATGTGATTTTTAATACTTATGTGGTTTTTAACCTTTTTTTTAATTTTAAACCAACTCTAACCCTAAACAAAATTATTTAATAAATATGTGAATTTTAATAAGAATGTCAATATAATATTTGTATAAAAAATTAAATTTGGTCTCAATTTGGAAAGAGAAAATTGCTCAATTTTTAAAAAATTGGAACCAAATTAAACAAAAATAACGAATATCAAGACCAATTAAATAAAAGAGCTAGTAGTCCTGACACGTGACATGATATTGACTTGACAAGTGAACATTTTTTTAAATTAAAAAAAATAAAAAAAAAAAACACGAAATGACATGTGTCAGATATTGTTCACAATCCGTTAATTATTTTAATGGCGTTAACAAAAAAAATCAAATTGAACACAATTAACGAATATTATGACCAAATTAAACAAAAAAAATATTAGGACCAAATTAAAAAAATTAAAATAAATATTAAGACCAAATTAGTATTTAAGTCTATATTATTTTATTTTAAAATTATATTGTAGATTTTAATATATTCGTTTCTATAGAGTTTAAAGACTCATTGTCATTAATACTCTTTTAGGAATGATAGAAGATTTTAAAATTTAATATACACTCAATAAAATAGATTTAAACCTAAAATTGAAATTTATTTTTCCTATTATATAAAGTGGGTTTAAGTCTATTCTATTTTCATAAATCGGTGTATAAAGTGAAAATTGTTGAATTTCATATAAATATTATATATATATATATATATATATATATATATATATATATATTTATTGATATGAATCTCATTGCACAAGGGCTAATTTAGGATTTTTTTTTCTTTTAGAGTTAGAACCAGTTATGACCACGAGATGTTTTGTGGGCAGAATTAGATATTCTTTTGAAAATTGGGTGAAGAAGAAAGTAATAAGGGGTGAATCTAAAAGTGGAAGGAAACAATCGCTCTTTCCAAAGGAGGCAACACACAAAGGATGGCAAAATCCTTTGATACAGCCAAGGGTTCTTGAATCACTCAAGAACTAGGAGAATCACTCTCACTATTAGATAGAAAATTGAATTTCTGAACAAAACTTAACTTGATTTCATTGATAAGAAATGGTTCAACTTATATAGAGGCTTTAACCATTAGGGTTACAAAAAGACCATTAATTGTCATTGTATCCCACTAGTGCTAATAATAAACCAATCAAGCTAATAATTGTCCACTACCTAATGGCTAATTATAACTGAAATTGGGACAGCCAAAAAGTCATCCAAAATTATTCAGCAAGGTCTTTTTAGTCTTCCAAGGCTGGTTCTTAAGATGTCAAATGGGCCTTTATTTAAATAAAAGAAACTGCATTAATCTGGCGCGTTAGTCCTCTTCCATTTGGGCCACGATGCAATTTACAACTTTTGTCTTTTCTCCTTCAAACTTGGGCTTGTACTCAAATAATATTGACAACACTTGTTGTAGAGCTTCTTTCGCTTTCTTTGCTCTAGACCTTGTCATAGGTCCTCCAAGTTCTTCAAGTGGATCCTTGTCTTTGCTCATTGTCACACCTCCATCATTCTCTCCCTCTACATCAAAAAGGGATAAGTCAGACACATTGAATGTGGAACTAACATTATACTCACCAGGCAGATCAATTTTGTAAGCATTGTCATCTATTCTTTCAAGCACTTGGAATGGACCATTTCCCCTTGGTTGAAGCTTTGATTTTCTTTGTTCTGGAAACCTTTCCTTTCTCATGTGCACCCAAACCCAATCTCCAGGTTGGAAGACAACCTTCTTTCTACCTTTGTTAGCTTACCTTGCATAACTTTCATTTTTCTTTTCAATTTGACCCCTTACTTGCTCATGTAACTTCTTCACATAGTCAGCTTTAGCCTGTGCTTCTTTATGCTTAAACATGGAAATGTTAGGCATAGGTAGCAAATCAAGAGGAGTTAAAGGGTTAAATCCATATACAATCTCAAAAGGTGAATAATTAGTTGTGCTATGGACAACCCTATTATAAGCAAACTCAACATGAGGCAAACATGCTTCCCAAGACTTAAGATTTTTCTTTATAACAGTCCTAAGTAATGTGCCTAAAGTTCTATTGACTACCTCAGTTTGACCATCAGTTTGTGGGTGACAAGTAGTAGAAAATAAAAATTTAGTACCAATCTTACCCCACAAGGTCCTCCAAAAGTGACTAAGGAATTTTGTATCCCTATCACTCACAATGCTCCTTGGTAGTCCATGAAGTCTTACTATTTTCTTGAAAAACAAGTCAGCCACATGACAAGCATCATCCACCTTCTTGCAAGGTATGAAGTGTGCCATTTTAGAAAATCTTGGAATTGGATGCCTATACTTGATGGTGATGTTGTTTATTGCTCTACAATCAGAACACATCCTCCATGAGCCATCCTTTTTGGGCACCAAAATCACAGGTACAGCACATGGACTCATGCTATCCCTCACCCAACCTTTACTCATGAGTTCAGTAACTTGTTTTTCAATCTTTTTGGTCTCTTGTGGGTTGCTCCTATAAGTTGGCCTATTGGGCAAAGCAGCTCCCGGAATGAGATCAATGTGATGCTCAATTCCTCTCAAAGGTGGCAAACCATCAGGGATACTTGCTGGAAACACATCTTTATAATCCTGCAAAAGGGACTCAATACTAGAGGGCAATTCAAATTTGCCAAATTGGTCAGAATTTGAAATTTGATTTTGACAAAACAATAAGTAGAGGGGCTGTCTTGCGCAAAGCACCATTCTTACCTCTCTTTCTCTTGCTAAATAAACTTGCTTACCCTCAAATGTTTCATTTTCTCTCATTTTCCTGTCAAGTGTTTCACTCTTTTTCTTTTTCCTTTCAAGTGTTTCACTCTTTCTCTCATTTGCTAACTTTTCTCTCATTTTTCTTTGATCCTCACACACCTCTTTAGGAAACAAGGGTTTGAGGACCACTTTTTTTATCTTGATACATGAAAGAGATTTTGTTAGTGAAACCATCATGAATGGCTTTAATGTCATACTGCCACGGTCTTCCCAAAAGAATATGGCTAGCCTCCATGGGAACCACATCACATAAGTTCTTATCTTCATATTTCTCAATGGAGAAAGAGACTTCAGCTTGCTGTTTCACTTGGACTTCTTCTCCTTCACTAAGCCATTGAAGTTTGTATGGCCTAGGATGTGGTTTAGTGTCCATGTTCATTTTTTACACTAATCTTGAACTCACCATATTGGTACAACTTCCTCCATCAATGATTACCAAACATACATTACCATTAACTGAACATCTTGTATGAAAAATATTCTCCCTTTGGGATGCATCCTCGGCCTTGACTTGACTTCCCAGCATCCTTCTAATCATGTATAACTCTCCTACATTAGGTTTTAACTCGCCATCACTCTCTTCTACCTCTCCATCATCATCATCAGAATCGCTTGTGTACTCCCCATTATCCTTAAGAAGAACGGTCTTCTTTGTAGGACACTCATAGGCATAATGTCCCATGCCCAAACATTTAAAACATTTCACTTCTCTAGTCCTCTTTGGTGGATGTTCAGGTTTCTTTTGAACAATTTTTTCTTCATTAGAAAGCACTGAATTGCTAGAGGAGGCAACACATTCTTTCTTTACTCTATCTTTCCAGTTTGAAGAATTAAAATTGGTAGAACTCTTTCTTGTTGTACTCTTTCTTTTAATTTGTTGTTCTACCTGTATGGCTTTATGAAATAGATCCTCCATCTCCACAAACTCCTGCAACTCAACAACATCTCTAATATCATGATTTAATCCATTAAGGAAACGTGCCATAGTTACCTCAGGATCTTCTTCAATTTTGGCTTGGATGATAAGAATCTCCATCTCCTTATAATACTCATCCACTCCCTTGCTTCCTTGAGAAAGTCTTTGTAGTTTCAATTTTAAGTCCCTATGGAAGCTAGAAGGTACATACTGCTTCCTCATGACCCTTTTCATCTCACCCCAAGTGTCCACCAAAGGCTCCTTATCTCTAATCCTCTGTCTTTACAACTTGTTCCACCAAATTAAAGCATAATCAGAAAATTCAGTTGCTGCAAGCCTTACCTTTTGCTCCTCACTATAATTATTGCAAGAAAATACATGCTCAATTTTGAGCTCCCATTTCAAGTAAGCTTCAGGATCACTCCTCCCCTTGAAAGGTGACACATTCAACCTTACTCCTTCTATTCTCCCTTCATTCCTTTGTGGCCCTCCTCCTCCTCCTCTTGGTGGGGTTCTATTCTCTAGTTGGTCCAACCTATCATGAAACTCATCTTGTTGTTGCTTCATCAACCTCTCCAAATGTTGAGATAATGCAGCAATTTGCATCTGAATATCATTCCTTTCTGCCATGATTAACAAACAGATCAAGGTAACAAGAACAAAATATATATATGGTGTTTGAAAATTTTCTCACCCACTCAAGTGTTTGCACTCACAGATTGGCTTTTATTAAAAATAAAACACTCTTGCCTTTTACCACTCAAATTCTCCTTGGTTTCTTAGGCAATTCAAGAGATTATGGCCATAACAAAGAACAATTCTCCAATATGTGCAGCGAAACGCTTGTAAGTAGACAAAGAAAGGTTAACAAAGAAAAAAAAAAGGCCAAGAAAAGTAGGTAAAAAGAAGGAAATCAGCAACAATCCTTCAATAACACCAATATATTACCTTATAAAAGTTGTTACGAGGCATGAATCATTCGGCCCATTTTTTTTTTATCACAGTTTCAGTACAATTACGAATTGTTGTAACTATTTTCTTTTTTTAATTTTTTAGAAGGGCCTAACTTTTGCAATGATTCAACACAAACATAAATAATACAAGTAATAAGGTAATGAATTGGTAAAATAAGAAAGAAGGAAGGATGTTACCAATTTGACGTTCAAACCCTTAAACCGAAGCTCTGAATACCAAATGATATGAATCTCATTGCACAAGGGCTAACTTAGGATATTTTTTTTCTTTTAGGGTTAGAACCAGTTATGACCACGAGATGTTTTGTGGGCAGAATTAGATATTCTTTTGAAAATTGGGTGAAGAAGAAAGTAATAAAGGGTGAATCTAAAAGTGGAAGGAAAGAATCGCTCTTTCCAAAGGAGGCAACACACAAAGGATGGCAAAATCCTTTGATACAGCCAAGGGTTCTTGAATCACTCAAGAACTAGGAGAATCACTCTCACTATTAGATAGAAAATTGAATTTCTGAACAAAACTTAACTTGATTTCATTGATAAGAAATGGTTCAACTTATATAGAGGCTTTAACCATTAGGGTTACAAAAAGACCATTAATTGTCATTATATCCCACTAGTGCTAATAATAAACCAATCAAGCTAATAATTGTCCACTACCTAATGGCTAATTATAACTGAAATTGGAACAGCCAAAAAGTCATCCAAAATTATTCAGCAAGGTCTTCTTAGTCTTCCAAGGCTGGTTCTTAAGATGTCAAATGGGCCTTTATTTAAATAAAAGAAACTGCATTAATCTGGCGTGTTAGTCCTCTTCCATTTGGACCACGATGCAATTTACAACTTTTGTCTTTTCTCCTTCAAACTTGGGCTTGTACTCAAATAATATTGACAACACTTGTTGTAGAGCTTCTTTTACTTTCTTTGCTCTAGACCTTGTCATAGGTCCTCCAAATTCTTCAAGTGGATCCTTGTCTTTGCTCATTGTCACACCTCCATCATATATATATATATATATATATATATATATATATATATATATATATATATATATATATATATATATATATATATTAAATTAGTGATTTGATTCGGGATGATACAATGAATCTAACAAATCTCATTAGAATAAACTTTGATAACAAAAAATTGAGTTTAACCCTTAATTCATCTTCAAAATTACAGTTGTGATAAGATCCAATAATAATTTGGGTCAAGTGAAGAGTGTTGAGATAAATGAGTAAAACAAGTATATCATATCAAACCTATAATAAAACTCAACCTACTCTTGAGTTAAGAAGTGTGTTTGTTAGTGTATTAAGAAAGAGAGAAGGAAATGGCTTCTATTATTCATTGAATGAAACAGTGTGTCTTTACAATATCAGAGCTTGGCCTTATATAACACAAGCATACAATTGGGGAAGGTAACAGAAAACTAAAATAGAATAACAGAATGAAAAACAGAAGGGGGAAAAAGACAGAGAAGATATATGAAATATATCTCTATCACCCTCCCTTAAGCTAGGCATAGGGATTCCGTAAGCCAAGCTTGGAAACAACTGTGTGAAACGGTGCAGGATGGAGAGACTTGGTAAAAACATCCGCAAGTTGATGAGCGGAAGGAACGTGAAGAAGATGAATGAGACCATCAAGAATTTTTTGACGTTTGAGATGGAAATCAATCTCTACATGTTTAGTACGCTCATGGAAAGTGGGGTTTTTGGCAATTTGGATTGCTGAATTATTGTCACAAAAGGTGACATAAGGGGTAGGAATGGAAAGATGTAGGTCATGAAGGATGTACTGGAGCCACTAAAGTTCACACGTGAGATAGGCTAAAGAACGGTATTCAGCTTCTGTAGAAGACTTGGAGCCCGTGCTTTGTTTCTTGGATTTCCAAGAAATGAGAGAGGTGCCTATGAAGATGCAAAAACCAAAGACAGAACGACGTGTGGTAGCACAAGTGGCCCAGTCAGAATCTGAAAAAGGTTGGATCTTAAACTCAATGTTGGATTGATAAAATAGACCATACCCTGGAGCATTTTTCAGATAGCGAACAATTCGTAAGGCTTGAGTCATGTGGGGTTCACGAGATGAGGAAATGAATTGACTTAGTTGTTGAACAGCAAAACATATGTCAGGTCGCGTGTGAGTCAAATAAAGGAGTCGACCAATGAGCCTGCCATAGGAAGAAGGATCATACAGCAACACTCCTTCATCAGCATGTAATTTGGTGGCAGGATCAGAGGGCGAAGGTGCAGGTTTACAACCAAGAAGGCCTGCTTCAGAGATAAGGTCGAGGCAATATTTTCGTTGATTCAAAACTAAGCCTTGTGAAGACCGAACAACCTCTAGCCCCAAAAAATATTTAAGGTGACCAAGATCTTTAATGTGAAACTTATCATGAAGATGGTTTTTAACCATTTGAATCTCAGAAATGTCATTACCAGTGAGTACTATATCATCAACATAAACTAGTAGCACTGTGATGGTGGAACCAGAATGCTTGACAAAAAGAGAGTAATCAGCGACACTTTGAGAATACCCCAAAATGAGAAGTTCAAAAGTAAGCTTGGTGTTCCAGTTTCTGCTGGCCTGTTTTAGGCCATAGAGAGACTTGTGAAGTTTGCACACAGATTGAGGATGAGGAATAGAGAGTCCAGGTGGAGGCTTCATGTAAATTTCTTCATCCAACTCACCATGTAAGAAAGCATTATCAACATCCAATTGGTGGATGAACCAATGGTGAGCAGCAGCTAAGGCAAGAACAATGCGAACAGTAGACAACTTCACAACAGGAGAAAAAGTCTCAAAGTAATCAATCCCTTTAGTTTGTGTGAACCCCTTTGCAACCAAACGAGCTTTGTATCTATCCACCGAACCATCTGCTTTATGTTTGACCCTATAAACCCATCTACATCCAATGGACTTCTTGCCAGGAGGAAGAGAAACTAAAGTCCAGGTTTGGTTTCGATCAAGAGCAAGTAGTTCTGCAGACATAGCTTCTTTCCAGCAGTCACTTTGAATGGCTTCTTTGTATGAAGAGGGTTCACCTTGGGCAGATATGTTATGACAGAAAGAAGTATGATTAGAAGAACATTTATCATAAGAAAGAAAATTATGAATAGGATAGGGAGTAGAGAAGGCTGAATCGGATGTGGAAGCAGAACCACAGTAGTAATTTTGTAAGTATCGAGGCCTATTTTTAAGACGATTAGAAGTCCTAAGAACTTCTATTTGATTGTTATCAGAAGTTGTTAGGTGAGAAGTGTCATGAACTGCAATTTGAGAAGTATCAGAAGTAGAGATTGTAGAAATATCATTGTTTCCTGCAGCTGTGATAGATGAAATGGGAATATCAAAATGAAACAAGTCATTGTTGGTAGAGGGAGATGCAATAGTGGAATGATGTGGAGGAGATAAAGAAGTAGAGTAGGGAAAAATAGTTTCATGAAAAAGGACGTTGCGGGATACGATAATGGTTTTGGAATGAATGTCATATAAAACATAGCCTTTGGTGTCAGGCTTGAAGCCAAGGAAAACACACTTTTGGCTTGTGTATTAAGAAAGAGAGAAGGAAATGACTTATGTTATTCATTAAATGAAACAGTGTGTCTTTACAATGTCAGAACTTGGCCTTATATAACACAAGCATACAGTTGGGGAAGGTAACAGAAAACTAAAACAGAATAACAGAACGAAAAACAGAAGGAGAAAAAAGACAGAGAAGATATACGAAATATATCTTTATCAGTGTTAAAATATGTATTGTGAAACTCAACTTACATTAGAGTAGGAGACTCTTAGATATCTAAATATGAGTTGAATAAGTTAAATAGGAAGTTGAATGACATTTAAGAAAAGAATGTCTCTTGGACTTAAATGTTTTAAATTGAAAGTAATATTAATACTTTATACGGATTTGATTTTGTCTCATTAGTGTTTTTGAATCTACCTTGTGAATCTTTTATCGAAAAATCTATCACTCTCAAATTAAATCAAATTAAAAATTCTGGTTTAAATAAAAATAAAAATAATTTATGTAATTTTTTAAATTAAATTTATATTTATATTTTAGTTTACTGAATTTAAATTCAAAGCTGATAAATAATGAGTTTGACATGACCATATTACATCGATTACAGTAAAAAAACCAACCATATAAAAATGAGTAGACTTATTATATCAGTGGCATTTAGATGAAATCTAAAACTAGTGTAAATATTAATAAATAATTGATGTTAATTTTTCTTTATACAAAAAGTGTTGACGATGTACATAAAGTAAAACTCCCATAATTATGAATTCTTCAAGTATAAGACCCATAATTTTTCATTTTTAATATTGTATCCTTGCCTCGTTCACTTTTTCTGATAACGAAGTTCTCTATATATATTTTTCCAAGTTTTAATTGGGTTTTTCATATTATGCTGTTTAAGATAAGAAGTTTATATGACTGTTCACTATTTTTAAAGTCACTTTTTCTTTTAAAAAGTATCTGTGTGCGTGTTAAATCTATGGATCAAAAATTTCAATGAATGAAACGTGTAACTGTCACTATAAGCAATTTGGGGAACACAACTTATTTTTTTAGATTTGTGTATCTTGCTTTACAACTGAGTGGGAAAATGTGGCACCAATTTGCGGAAAGAAAGTGCGATGAGTGATTATCCGAAAAATGAATGTGTAAAAAAAAAAAGTGAAAGAGAAGATATATTTTTCGTAAATGTGAGTTTAAGATGATTAATATTTGGAAATGAACAGGATAAGGTATGAATATACTAATTAATATATGAAGATTATACAAAAAATTTAAACATGTAAATAGGGATGAATGTAAATCAAACTCACATTTGCCATATCTATTTGTTTTAAACTACTAGTTAACTAAACTATAGAAGAAAAAAATGTTATATTAAAACTATTTTTTTATAATAGTAAAGACAAATAAGAAAAAGGTTATGCCATTTGTTGGTTGTATGATTTTGATTAGTGTTCGATAAAGCTAAATAACATAAAGGAAAAATCTTCAAACTTGTTGCATTAAAGATATGTATCGAAGATTGGGTCAATTAAGAAAATTTTGTGACACAGATCATTGACTTTACTAACATTAAGGCTTCATCAATACCCTGCCAGTTTTCGAATTAAAAAGAAGCTTACAGTTAATTTACTAACCAATAACATTTTATTACACAAAAAAGCAAGGCTCTGAGAGGATATTAACAACGTTAATATATTTCCATTAACTTCGTTTAACCCATCATTCGGATTCGTGGTCTATACACAAAGAGTTAATAACCTTTTCTCTGAACATAAGCATCCTCATTAAAAGATGAAAAAGGGATCATATTGATGGGAATCACCAATCTGAAGTTCTCAGTCTGCAAAGTAATGAACACCAACTCAGTCCCAAGTCACCGAAATCATAGAGTTGGCAAGACCTGATTCCTGGAAGGTTGAATTACTTTCATAGTCCAGATTTTTAGATGCTCCAGGAATTGCATGCGTTAGCCTAAATGGCCTTCTTTCATCTTCCCCTAGTTGAGTAGAAATGAAAGACCACAGCAGCTTCAACAAAAAAAACACAGAAATCAAAATCAGACAAATAAAATAACCAAAAACAATCAATTTGCATCCCAATAAGCAATACTAATACTTATTTTGAGTGATGGGTGGTGTAAGAAATTCATGAATTCAACTGAGGGTCAATAATTTTGTTCTTCAAATTAACAAGAAAATAAGCTGGCAACTTAAACCAGGGAACATAATTATTATCATGAACATTACAGTTATCCGGCAGTCATCAAATAAAATGTAACAAATCAACAGTACTGCAGAACATAAATGACTCATGCTTGAGTAAGAAGAGTATCCATGATAAATTTGATGATTAAAATATTTCACTTTGCTATACACCCATATCATATCCATTCATAATAATTACAATTTCAAAAACAATGTTGCAAATATCAGAAGACATGCAGATAATAATATCCAGTAGTTCTTTGAAGGGGGTAAAGAAGGTACAGCATCCAGAAATCACATTAAATTGGCAGAAGATCATTCCATAAGAACAATGACAACATTAGGTTGAATGAATTCCTACAGGTATGAGAGCAACATCCGTTACCTGAATTGGATCCGTGCGTAAGAAGTTACGCTGAACCCGTTGACCACCAGGAAGCCGCACACCAACTCTGCAGAGAAGATTTCTTTCAGCCTTGGGTTCCTCGGGCAGAGGTGGATATGTGGGCCTCTTAGCCAAGGTTGTTTCTTGCCCATTGACTGCAACATCAGCATCTTTATTTTCTCTACCATCCATAGCAGTTGATTCTTTCATGCTTTCCATAGAAGCTGCCAGAGCTCTTTGAACTTCCTCGTCCTCCTCTTTATTTTCATTTGATTCTAACAAGGCTATAACATCAAACAAGACCATGATGAGAACAAAATTCAAAAAGATGGTTTCATCATTAGAAATGTAAGGTAGGCATATCTCTGTGCTAAAATATAAACCTTGATTATTATAGTTACTTTCGTTTTTAACCAGCATATCAAAATTCCTAATTTCAGATCCTTACCATTTATTATTTTAATAGAATATTTCTTAGTTATGATTCTATTAATCAGGGTTTTCTTTATTTTCTATTAGCATTACTGTTAGATATGATCATACACACTAAGGATCACTTTATTTATTATTATTAATTATGATAATTTTTAGTTATGTTCTATTAGTTAGGGTTATCATTGTAGCCTTTTTTCAAAAGACATTTAATTGGAATTATAATAGCTAATAACAGATAGCTGCAAAGTTTTCACCCACAAAAACATTATGGCATGATAGCAGAGTGCGAGATGACCACTCTTTGTAATGTTATAGTTTAATAATATTAAAGTTTACAATAAACCCCCCCGCCCGCCCCTCTTTTCTACAATAAACAAGTACCCCTTGAGTTTTAAAGACACCACAGATGCAATCCCTTATTACATTTCATATGCACCCCCTTAGGAAAGTCATTATAATAATGAAAAAAGTAGAGGGCCTCAGAGTGATTTACTCTAATTATATTCAATACTCAGCGGTTAGAAAATCATATATGAATAAAACAAAGGTTCAATAGTTCAAAGTTGAAACATGATCTTTGTTTGGAACCACCATTGACTCGGGCAGTGTACTAGGTCAGAGGATAAATGGTTAAACTGCATGAACTGGTGTGTACATATATATGCATATATTTATATAAAGGTATGCATTGACACAGTGGTTGCCTTGACTAATTTTTGTGCATGTCATACATTTGACCCTTCTGAATCTAGCTTTGCAAGCTCTTTTTATAAATTGCATGCTCAATCCCATATCACTCGAGCCCAATAGGCCATCATTAACCTGAAAACTCATCTGCATATGAATGTGATGAGCCAGCCCAAGCCCTTACATACACAAACAGTTTAATTTTTTCTCCCTCGTCTCTCTTCTTAAGCCCCCTCTATGCTACAACAAATTTAAGATACAATAAAAAATTTCATTTCAGCAACTTCCCACTTCTTTTGGGTCCAGTCTAATATGATTCACATCCAGTTCAACGACATTTGACACAAGTTCAGTTTATAGTCAAATCAGCCAATCCAAACAGGCTTGATAACACTACTTGAAACTTAACAAACATAGATTGGGATTATGATAGGTTGGCGAGTATAGAATACACTTGCATTGACACCGGTTTGAGAGCCAATTCAATATTATGACTGACTGACTGAACTAGTCACAAGTTTGGTTTATGGTGAAACCAACCAGCCAATCTGACCTGAGTTTAATAACACTACATGAAATTGAACAAATAGTGTAAGCGCACCCATCATGTATCCTTCAGCATCCTGATCATATTATTTAAGATTGGGTTAATGATTGGTTGGTGAGTATAGAACAGATGTGAAGTTCCAAAAACAAATAGGAATGCTTAGGAAAACATTGGTGTGCCTGAGAGTAAGATTCATAAGTACAACTCTTAGCCATTTTCCCCCAACCATATATTCTAGTTATGATTGTTTCTTCGCTCTTCATTTGTGTGTATGCAGGACCTAGGATTAGGGTTTATGACCTGAGTTTAATAACACTACATGAAATTGAACAAATAGTGTAAGCGCACTCATCATGATTGGTTGGTGAGTATAGAACAGATGTGAAGTTCCAAAAACAAACAGGAATGCTTAGGGAAACATTGGTGTGCCTGAGAGTAAGATTCATAAGTACAACTCTTTGCCATTTTCTCCCAACCATATATTCTAGTTTTGATTGTTTCTTCCCTCTTCATTTGTGTGTATGCATGACCTAGGATTAGGGTTTAGTGAGGGTTCAGAAGGGATATTTTCCAATATTTGGGGATTAGATATCTTATTTCAAGATTTAACTAGGATTGAATTGTAGATATCATATCTCATCTTACCATAGGATTTGATCATGTCTGAATTATAGATATTTAATCTTTACTATTTGATCAAGCTTGAAGAGTAGACACTTTATCTTACCTTACTTGGGATTTGGTACATTCAAATCGTAGATGTCTTGTCGCGTTTAATCTTAGCATTTGACTATGTTTGAATTGTAGACATTTTATTTTAAAATTTTGGTATTTTTATACACCAACTGAAGTAAAAAATAAAAAAAAAAAACACTGTTGTATAGGGCTAGGGTTGTGTTTCTCTTCTCTGACCCACACACAGCAACCATAGTCATGTGAGGAACCCCTGTAGAACTGCAATGTGGCCCAATTTAGCTGCCATTTTCTGTAACTTGAGCTGCAAAAAAAGAATGCAACAGACAGGTGCAACACATTGACTGTTGGGGGACAGACAGCATGCCACAACATGATGCTCTGGCACGCCAGCGGTGCTTCAGAAGAAATTGCAGTTAGTCTAGGGGACTATATTAAATGGAGGTAACTAGGAGCGTGGGTCGATCCTATGCAAAGATTCAAAAGAAAACCTCAAGAAAAGGCAGGATTTGAAAAACTCGAAAAAAAAAAAATACCAGAAGCAGATTAAGGGAGGTGACTAACGTCCATCCAATACAATATAGAGTGTTGATTAGTAAAGTAAACATGTACAATGACAATAAAGACAATATTAAACATCAAGTCATCTAACACCAAACAAACACCTGGAATATATACAGATACAGGCAACAAACCTTTAGATTTTGGTGGGCTAGAACTTCCTCTAGGACGCTTGTGAGACAATGTAATATGATGATCCTTAGGCCCTGCATCAAGGAATGCTAGTAGACCCTGCATCAGTAGGTTAAAAAATAACCTAGTTCAGGATTTACATATGAATAATGTTTCAATTTCTCAAGAAAAAATGTCTCCATTACAACAAGTTAAAAAACTGTATCACACATACTTCCAATAAGCTTTCGGGTTCAACCATTCCAATCCAAGAGCGCATCTTTTGGCCAGTGATGGGATCAATAACAAGTACAACAGGAATTGAATCCAGTCGGTAATAAGTGCAGACTTTTCTGCCTTCAGTTGTATCATCATATACCTATATGCAAAAGTTATAATTGACAATGAAAAAGTGCATATAATACTAAAAATAATACAATAAATGTAAGTGTAATATAAGCAACAAATACTTTTGAATAAGAGGCATAGACAAAAGTTGGTTAAGATTTAGAAAAAAAAATATAATACTAAAAAATACAATAATAATTGACAATGAAAAAGTGCAAATAATACTAAAAAAATACAATAAATGTAAGTGTGTAATATCTGCAACAAATACTTTTAAATCAAGAGGCATAGACAAAAGTTAGTTAAGATTTAGAAAAAAAAATAACTCAGTTTCCAGTTAGCGTAAACCTAATTGAACTGAGTCTTACTGACTCAAGTTTTCTATACATAAATTGAAAGCTGCTGTCTAAACAACTAACGTAAAAGTTCATCAAACTAATAAACACAATTAAGAGAAAGATATACACAATTTAACTAAACACAAGAGAAAATGTAATCTTACATGCGCCCATTTTGAAGTCCAAATATCACTATCCTCCAAACTTCATGATTAATTTCTTTAGTCTTAGTGAACTTATTCTTTTATTAAAAAAAGTTACAATAAGATAAAGCTAAGCTTAACCTCATATTGTTAGTGTCATTCTGTATATTATGAGGCAAGATAATATCCACAAACTTTTTTTAAGAAATCTGAGAAATTACAACAACTCTGATAAAAATGCCATGATAAATAACATTTTAAAAATAAGACAAAAATAACTGCCAGTGTTCAAGTCAACAGAGTAGGAAACTGACCTGCCAGAATATACAGTTTGTACTAATAGTCTGAGAAACAGCTTCATTGGCCCAAGTATCACGGTTTAGCTTCACAAAGTGATCATGATATTAGTAACGCCAATACCGAAACAGATCAAGATAAATGAAGATGGAAAACCAAGAAAATAATACCATATGGGAGCTGAATTCCTTGGTAGATTGTATGTTCACCAACAACCATTTGTTCTGCAGGGAAGCAGCATCTTTTGCCTGCATACAAAGGCCAAATGTTTAGTCACGATGGTATACCATCTATATGTTTATATTTCTAAATATATACACTGCCCATCTAGGGGGACCTGCAACAACTTTTTAAGCAAAAACTCCCATAAACTATGGAGATGGAAATGATTGTAATCAAAATGAGTTTAAGGCATCAACTTGTACTATTAACAGACTGATAAAAATAAAATACGAAGTGGAAACTCAAATACTCTATCATATATGCAAACCAGAAACAATCTATTTTATATTAGAAATCTCACTAAGATAGGGCAATTCCTGAATTAGGTAGGTATTGGCCAGTTCTAATTTTGTACAAGTTATTAAGCAATTATTTTTACATTAACTTCAAATTAGGCTGTAATTGTTATGATATGACAGTTATATTGGTTTATAGGTTCTGTGACAGACTTGTAGAAGACAATTAAAGCTTCAAATTATTATCCTTTATCTATTGGAATAATGAGACTCCTTGTTAGGAGCAATGTTATCAAAATTGCGAGTATATTGGCACAATCCTAAGAGTATGGGAGACCCAAGAGAGCAAACATGCAAGGCAGAACATGAAGGTCACAGATCGTTGCAGGATTGCAACTTTGCTCATAAAATCAGTCGATCATGCATCACATCAATCCTGAAAGCGTTTTTGTGCAGGCTCGGACTTTGTTGCCCAGTCTAGTTCCCAACTCCTGTAGTTGGGCTGCTAGCATCACTGTAGACAAGGTTTGAATCACCATCTCCAACTCTCGCATCACTATTGCTGGCACTGCCTTCATCGTCATCAATCTTCATGGACATGAAACCTAGTCTTGAGGGTGCGTCAATCTTTGTTGTTGCTTTGGCTGTTCAGATTTTTTCCTCACAGAGATACTTCTTATTTTATTATTTTAGTAAACCATCACAGTTTAAAAGACATTTTCTTCTCAGTGTTTGTTCTATAATTTTTTTTAATACTTTTTTCTATTCTTGCTTCCATTTAGATTTAGAGTGTTAAGTTCATAATCCGTATTGAGCAATTATGAATTTAGTAGTTATTACGAGTTATTATATGGCTTATGGGACTAGCTGTGTTATGTATTGGATATGTTTATGATTATTACGAGTTATTTGTATTGACTATATTATTTAAATTAATGTTCATGTCTGTGTAGTTTTTCCTATATGCATTACTCGTATGAGTCAAATTGACATCTTTTATCTCCCATCCCGTTCTCTTCTGATAATTGAGTTTGACAATGTTGTTAAGAAAACACAGAGTATATACACAAATCTGTCCCAAAAGCCAATTTATTTCTTTCTTTATTTAGAATTCAGCTTGTTTAATTCTTGAGTCCAACACATTACTAGAGAAGGAAAAATAATTCAAGTGATTTTTAAGTAGTGGTGATGGAGATCACTGTGACAACTCCCAATCTTATATTAAACAAGGCTGGTTGAAGATTATATGTGAATTTTGAAATGTCATTGGCGCAATAGCTTGAAATACCAGAGTAGAAGGGTTTGGAGTATTTTATGAAAGGGATTACTAATGTTAATATGAGAAAGTTGTGAACTTGCAAACAAAGGATGTATTTCAAATTCTATTAGTGGGTTTTGGTTAGGTCCCCCCACTTTTGTATTTCATTTTCTAATAATTGTATTAAGAATATTGGATATGATTGGTACAGGTTGTAGTGCTAACCTAGTTAGGATTGCAACTCATAGCAATGCAATAGCATTCTTTCCTTTTTGATTAAAATAAATAATTTTCTGAGTGTTAATTTTCTGAAACACTCAGAGGTGGTTAGATATATTACTATCAGAGTTATTTTGACCTTGTCTCTTTCTAATCACTTGTCTATTCAGCAAATTGACATTGATAGTAGTTTCTTAATGGCTTATTAGAATATGTTATAGGATTTTCTTACATCCTAGTCTGCACTCACAAAACTTATCTCTTACAGAAATACTATAATGATGACGGTGGTTCAAATATCGATGACCAAAAATATACTTCTGCTGCTAGCACATTTCATTCCTTAAGCCCCCCAACCAAATCTCATTTATTGATGGTTCAAGAAATTAACTTCGGTTACAAAAACCCTTACTGAAGCAGAATAGAGGAGTCTTGCTACTTCAACCTCAGAGAATCAATGGGTACAGTCTCAACTGAAAGAACTACAAGCTGCTTGCTCCATGCCTACAATCTACTGTGACAATCAAAACACCGTTGCTTTGAGCTGAAGCCCTGTGCTGCACCCTCAAACAAAATGCATGGAAGTGAACACTTTTTTGTCAAAGAAAAAGGCTATAGGTCATTCCCACATTGTTGCTCGTGTTGCTCAAGATAAGATTGCAGACATTTCACAAGCCTCTCACCAAACTCAGATCTATCACTCTTCGAGACAAACCCAAGTTATTGGACATCACCAATCACCCTGAGTTGTAGGGTAGATGCTAGAGTATATCGTATATGATCAGCTACTAGTCACCTAAATTTGGTTATAATTCAGTTGTACCAACTAAAGTCATCCATAAATTGTGATCCGTGTATTTTAAAACAAAGATTATCCATAGCATCTTTTCTTTGTTTTTTCTAAATTATCTCTCTATCAAACCGATCTAAAAAATTTAATATTAATTTCACATTAGGTAGTTAAACATTATGATATGATAGTAATAGTTAGACAGATTGTGTGACAGGCTTGTGAAGGGCCATTAAAGTGTTAAAAAGTTATTCCTCGCCTTCTGAAAGGAGGAAACAGCTGTTTTAGGGGGAAACCCCAAGTTTGTACACAAATATGTCCTAAAAACTAATATATTTTATATTTAGTGTGCTTATTTCTTGAGCCCAACACAGTACTAGAGCTGTGTTTTTTTAAATTCTGTCTACATTAAGTTTGGCTTTCATTCGTTTCCACTCTAACAGAATCCATAAAATCCAATCTAAGAAGCATGTTTACCTTATCAAAAGGACCATTGAACATCAAATGAAATGGTGGGCGATAAAGTGAAGCAAGATTGTCTCGAGAAGTCTCTGCTGTAGAAGCAGCACCTTGCTCTGGCTCCCAAACCCCTGGATTTCTCATTTCTTCTTCAAAGTTACGAAATGCGACTAGGGTGCTGGGTTCTTGTGAACGATGCCCACCCCTTGGCGCTCTGCATAAACAAGAAAAAAAACAACAACATGAATACACCATTTGAATGTCGAAGCAACATATATACTACAGCACAAGAAAGTAGACTTATAAAACTCAATGAGCCAAACTAAAACATTGGCAAATATCTCTAAAGATAAGACAAGTTATTAAACACAATTAATTGAATTATGGCTACAATATCACTTCACTTAGTACTTTTGTAGTTAACATTATGAAGATAAGAAAATATGTCACAGTTGTAACATACTTTAGTGTAATACGTTTGACAACCTTTGTTGCAATATTGCGCACATTTGTTGCTGGTTTATATATATACACACACACAACATGAATACTTCATATATGTACATAGTAGAGTTCCTAGTGTTTTCAGTCCTTGAAAATTATTTAAACTTCAGTTTTAGTCCTAAACTGTTTACAATTTTTGAAAAACCCAAACTTTAGTGCCTGTGTAGGAAAATAAATTCAAGTTTTAGGGGCTAAAGGAATTTTTTCAAAATTACATTGACAAAACATTTGTTTATAAATTGGAAACAAAAACCAATATATAGAAATTCTTCAGGGACTAAAAAGTAAAAACAACATTCATCCTATAATACATCCCATATTCCAAAAAAAATAATAATTGCAAGCATTATAATGCTTGGTGGGTCGTCATAAAACAGACACACCATATTCAAAAAAATAAATCCTTCCAGTTATGTATGGACAACAAGACTGCCTGTCCAGACTCAAAAATTCACCTTTCGTTCACCTAATTTAGTTTCATATCTCTTAAAGGCACACATAAACAGCTTCCAGATTATACAAATATGTAATCCAGAGTTTAAAAAAACACCTAATAATACAGCATTGCATCTCTGACAAAAAAAAAATAAATGAAGTACAGGAAAACGTACCCATACAGCATTGCATCATCATAGAGAGTTTCCCTTATTACAGGTAAGGGAGGGCGCACTTCTTCTGCCTCATTAAGTCCAACACTTTCACTCCCTGTTGGGTCCTTCCTAGGTTCACTGAAACAACAAGCAGAAGTTAGAGAGAAAACCCACAAAAATCACTGAAAAATACCACAAGAATCACAATACCACCTGGGAGGTTGGTCAGTCCAGGAATCAACATTTTCCAAAGGCGGAGTGTGCAAAGTTGGAGGCGGCACTGCCCCACTTTCACTACCTATCAAAAACAACTGAAGAGCCTCCTCAAGCTTCCAACTGGTAGCCTGTTACAACATCAATCACAGCAACAACCCTAATATTCCTTAGATCTGTTAACAAAGAACAATATTCTATACCTCACTGTTGATTAAAATTGGGTTTGCACCTTTATGAGTACTTAGAAGTTTCAAAATTACACAATAATGAGTGAGAGCGATGTGAAATTGGGGAATTCGGGAGAGAGTGAAACCTGGAGGAACTGGCGCGCAGTCTCGGCAGTCTGGCCCTGAGCAACCTCAAGGAACGAAGACACCATGCTCTGCTGCTCGTTCGCGGACAGCATTCCCTCCATTGATTCCGATCGATTAGGGGTTAGGGTTCCTTCCAATGCAGAAGAAGAAGATGAAAACAAATAAGAGTACTCATTAACCAACTAACACACACACGTCCATCACTCTTTCAGTAATCTTAACGTTGATGTGAAATAATAATAATAATAGTAATCTATAATTAAATATCTATCTATAATTTATAAGTATATATTTATAACAAACACGTCATTATTATTTCTATTTTATGTTTTACAATATAATTATTATAATATTTTAAAAATTAATATAATTATTTTTACATAGTTTTTATAAAAAAATATTTTCATTATTAATTTTAATTATTTTTACATGTTTTTCATGAAAAAAATATTCATTCTTACTTTACCCTTAATAAAATCAGTTAGCTTTTTTCAATAATAATAATAATAATAATATTATAGTATTTATTTTCTAATTTGTACCACTTGTTTTTATATTTAATTTCAAAATAATTAGAATAAAATCACTTTTTTAATTTTTAAAAATATTTTAACAAATAACCAATAATTTTTGTTTTACTTTATTCTTAAAATATATTATTATATTTAATTGAAATAATAAATATTACTATGAATTTAGAGTAAAAATTCGCTTAAGTCTTTATTTCAATTTGAGTTTGACGTAGACTTATGAAATTTTAAGAATTATATAATTATAATTTACAATATAAAATATTAAGAATCATATAATTATAGTATAAAGGTTTAATTATGCCTTTGGTCCTCAATTTGGAGTCAAAATCTTAAAATGGTACTCAAATTTTTAAAAGTCTCAAATTGGTCCCATTTTTTGTTAAAACGTCTCAAGTTTGCCCTTTCCGTTAAGTCAAGATTGACACGGGAGCGCCACGAGTCAGTTCCTCGATTTTTTGAATTTTTTTATTATTTTTTTTTTAATTGTTTTTGAATTTTTTTTTTTGAATTTTTTTAAAAAAATCAAACAAAATGTCACGTGTCAAGCTGTCATCGTGCCACGTGGTAGTGACAGAGTGATGTGGTAGTGACAGTGACACGTATCAGTATTATGCCAGGTGTCATCTCCTTATACTCAATTTGGTCCCCTTATTTTAATTTGTCTCAATTTAGTCCCATTTTTTGTAAAAATTAACAATTTTGTCCCTCTCCAAATTGAAATCAAATTTAATTTCTATATAAATATACACAAATATAAATAACAATTTTGTCCCCTTATTTTAAGTAAATGTTTTTAACCAAAATAAGTTCATTTAATTAATATTTTACATTGAACTTTATTTAAAATTGTTTTAAAGTTGTTAATAGAAAAAAATGTTAATAGAAAAAAATTCATAAATTAACTAGTTCATGTAACAATAAAACACATATAAATTTAAAATTTGAAAACAATTTTAAGTAAAGTTGAATGTGAAACACAATTTTAAATAAACTTAGCTATGTTAAAAATATATAATAAAAATATCAATTTGAATAAAAATATCACATTTAATAAAAATATTAGTATAACATTTATATAAAATTAATTTTTGTTTCAATTTGGAAAGGGACAAAATTGCTCATTTTTACAAATATTAGGACTAAATTGAGACAAATTAAAATAAAGGGACCAAATTGAGACTAAGGAAATGACACCTAGCATAATACTGACATGTGTCACTGTCCCTGCCACATCACTCTGACACTGCCACGTGGCACGGTGATAGCTTGACACGTGACAATATTTTGATTTTTTTTAAATTCAAAAATAAATAAATAATAAAAATAAAAATAAAAATTCAAAAAATCGAGCAACTGACACGTGACACTTCCTGTAACGGCGTCAACCTTGACTTAACGGAAAGGACAAACTTGAGACGTTTTAACAAAAAAGGGGACCAATTTGAGTACCATTTTGAGATTTTGACTCCAAAATGGGGACCAAAGGCATAATTAAACCTAGTATAAAATATTGTGAGTGTTGAAAATTTTTAGAAATTATGAAACTATGAGATATATGATAAGTAAGATAGATATGTTATATGGAAAAACTTGTTATTTTATTTTACTCATGTACTTTTGCATACATACATACATACATACATATATATAAATGTAACAGGCACTACACAAAAACATGTAAATACTGACGGTTATTTTTGTCATTTACGTTATTTTTAACCGTCGTTATTTACTCTCAGTGGTGGTCCTTTTAAGGAAATATTTTATTATTTATATATTTTTTTAAAATATATTTATATATTGTTTTATTATTTATATAAATTTAGTTTAAAAAGGCTTTTTCAAAAATTGAAAACTTTGTATTTTTCCTCTTTTATTTGCTTTCTCTCCTCTTTGTACCTCTCTTTCTCACATCTTCTTTCTATCTCGATTTTCATCATCAATCTCTCATCATTTTCAAAATCAAATTGCACTAAGACGAAATTAATGAGTTAAAGAAACATTTTAGGCCGAACAATTTCTTTTTTTTTAGTAGGTTGATTTTTTACCCTTTTTTGTTCGAACCAATATGTTTTCATCTTGTATGTGACTTTTCTACATCGTAGGAAGAAATCTATTTGTTGTAGATAATAAAAACATTATCAAATTATTGATCGAACTCTTCTTTGTGTAAATGAAGTTATTTTAGGCTTTGAAATTGTGTAAGAGAAGAATTTGTGTAAGAGAAAAACAATATTATGAATCTATTAAAGGTAAGAAAATCTAATCATTTAGAAGTAGTTAATTTTCATAAAATATTGAGTTTTAGTTTTGAGATTTAGGTTTGGGTATTCATAATTTTTTCTTTTCCTAGATAGGTGAGAGGTGACAAATTCATATTAGAAAAATTATGATAAAAAATCAAAAAAATTGATTTTTCTTTTCAAGAGGAAGACTTGCATTGGCGGACCATATTAGTGACAAAGGAGACCCTGCCCCCACCCCCAAATTTTTTTATATTTATATAACTTTAAATATATTTTTTAAATATTTAAAATATTTGATATTCTAAAAAAATTTATACATCTATATTTATATCTAATTTTTTTATTGTCCACTTTTATTTTTCAATTTTAACTTTTAAATATTTTTTAAATAAATTAATTATTTTATTAATATTATCTTTTAAGTGATCATTTGTTTAATTTAACCATTTTTTTATTTGATGGTTTATTTAAACTTCATCATTATAAATGAAAATTAATTATTATAAAACTATAAAAAATATTTATATTTAATTTTATAATATAATAATAACAATAATTATAATTTTATTATTTTTATTATCATAAAATAAATAAATACAATATTTTTATTAGTTTGTATAATAAATTTGAAATTAATTTTTCAATTCCTATTTTCATTAAAAAAATATCAAGTTCATCTTCTAATGTTTTTTAGTTTCAATTTACCGTTGATTTTTGAAAAAAATATGTAATTCTCATTAAATTTCTTGAATCAGATTAATAGTTTTTCATAAAATTGACATTGAGATTATGTCAATTACACAAACAAAGCAAATCATCTTTATTCTCAAAATTGAAGTTGAGAATAGAGATGGTTTGCTTTATTGGTGTAATTGATATAATCATAAAGTCAATTTTGATGAAAAATCCTTACTCCACTTCAATTTAACAAAAATGACCAAATTACATCAATTTATAAAAATCATGACCAAATTGAGATTAAAAAAAATCTAGAGGACCAAATTGACATTTTTGGATGAAAAAATAGACCAAAAGAGTAATTCAACAAAAAAAAATTCATCCCCAAAATATTAGTTCAAGAGGTAAGCTCCTCTAGTAATGACAATGATTATGATTCTTTGTATGATGCATTTCAACAACTACTTCATAAATCCAGTAAATTAGATGTTGCTCATAAAAAATTAAAATCTGATTTTAAGGATTTGCAAAATAAGTTTAAAAAATCTCTTAAAGAAGAAGAAATTTTGAAAAATAAAATTTCGATTTTAGAAAATAAAGAGGATGAGAATGTTGAGTGTACATCTTGCAAGAGTTACATGTTTGATTTAAATATTCTTGAAAAACAAGTGGAAGATGCAACAAAAAAATCTCCCAAGAATAAAAATTAAAGAACCGGTAGGGTATGGGTAGAAAGAGGTAAGCCTTATTCTAGGAATATAAATTGTGTAACATGTTTCTATTGTATGAAAAGGGGCACACCTCAAATAAATGTAGAATTAAACATTTTGATGTTCATAATGAAAGATATGCTTAGATTTATATTATAAAGTAACATGTCTCTAACCTTAAAAGACCCATATAAGTTTTTGGGGACCAAAATATATGTATTTTGTAGGTTAATTTCAATTTTCAAGAACAGCTTTTTCGATATCTTGGTAAGTTCTAAAATCCTTGAAAAGATTTAGGCATATTGAATATTTGTAATGTGTCTTAAACTGTGAAAAATGACCATTTTTATTGTTTTTCGAAAATCACTGTGCAAATAATCGATTATTTCAAGTCATAATTGATTATCATTATGAAATAATCGATTATTGAGGAATAATTGATTACCTTATGTTTTGGAAACTTTTGAGAAAACCTGATGAAATAATAATCAATTATCATTAGTTATAATCGATTATCATGCGAAACTGAATAAACTTAACAAATTTTGGTGAAAATAACTAAATCCACACAATTCTAAAATTGGGAGACTAAATTGGGCTATTGGACTAAAGTTTTGGAGAGAGACTAATTCCAATTTTTATTAAAAGTTGAGAGACCAAAAACATATTTAATCCAAAAATAATTTATCATAATCTAATCAAAAGTTGAGAGACATAATTATTAAAAATAGTATGATAATCAAGTTACAATTAAAAATCGACTATGAAAAACCACATAATACATTATTTATTTTTCTATATTAATAAAAAATGAATATACAAAAAGTTCATGAAATAAAAAATAGTGCTAAATGTTAAACAAATATTTCACTAAAGACAAAAGAAAATTATCTTGTTTATTTATTTAAGAATGGAAGAGAAGATATAAAAAAATGAGGACATAAATGATGAGTTTTTGTCTATCTTTTTTTAGTAACAACATGAGAAACTCAAAAGACAATGAGAGAGAAAATAAAAAATATCTTAATAATTTTATTTTTTTATATATTTGATTTTATGTTTTATTATTTATTATTGTATTTTATAAAATAAAGAAAAATACTTAATTTGATTTTCATTAATTTTCAATATAATATTACTTAATTTTAAAAAAATACATACAATTTTAAAAATTTGTATAAATTTTTTTTTTAAATATAAATAATGTAAAAAAAAATCAAAAAATTGGGGGAGGGGGTCGTACCCCGCCTGCCCCCTTCTAAACTTTGCCACTATTTCCGCATCAATATATACAAGGAAACACGTTTGACACGCAAAAAACTTTAATAATTGGATTAAAATGACTATATTTATTTGTTTTTAAAGTTTGGAGACCAAAATGTATCAAATTTTCGGACATAAACGAATCTCAAATTCCAATTTCGTGTCAAGATTCAAAAACTAAAAACACATTTAACCCATAAATAAAAACCATCTATTAGGATCCAAATTTTTTAGTATCGACATTTTCTTTTTTCAATTTTATCCTTTAATAATCACCTTTTCAAATTTAAATAATTACTCATAATAAAAAATATTATAATTTTATCATTTTAATAACTACTTTTTCTAAATTTAAATAATTATTTATAATACAAAACTATTTATATAATAAAAAAACTATACAAATTATTTATCCATACAATTATATACTATTGTATAAAAATGATTAGTATTTCTATATTTTCTTTTTCCAATTTTACTTTTATGTGACTATTTTTTTAAATTTAATAGTATTTTATTTTTTTTAAACTTGTCCATCTTCTTAAATTAATTATATAAAAATTATATATAAATAAACAAAACTATTTATAATTAAATTCTAAAAATTATTTATATTTATTTTCATAATTATAATCTTATTATTTATAGCATGTGTGTTGGTTGTGATCTAGTATGATGATTGATATTGGCATGTTTGTGAATGATTGAGTTTGGTAATTATCATTTATTATATGAGTGTTTTTGGTATGTAAAATGTTTAATGAATTTTGTATATGATATTAATTGTGAAGGAATATGAAAAAAAAGTAGGATTTGAGTCATTGATCAAATTGATACTAACTCCTATGCTTTAAAGACTCTTTTAAACCAATACTCAAAGGAGGACTACCAATTTGATCTATGAAACATGTCTTGATTTCCCAAAGACCTTAATTTGATATTGTTGATATAAGGTACAATGTCGAGCCTCACCATGGCAACGTTGAACGCTGACTTTTACGAGCCGATTAGCGTTGAGCCTCACCATGGCAACACTAAACGCTGGTTTTACGAATTGATCAGCGTTGAGCGTCACTTTTTGACGTTGAGTGCTACCAAGTTTTCAACACTGCATTTTATTGGTAAAATGAAGATTCTCACTTCGTTAACCGCTAGATTAAGCTACAATTTTGGTGAAATGTTGTATGAGCATGCAAAGTTATGATGTTTAAGGAATTTCAAGGAGGAGTTCTTGGTGGTGATGGTTGTGTTAGTATTGTTAGTGTATGCCTTAATATGGGAGAATGATTGGTGGGAGGTATCTTGAACTTTAATAACTATTCACACTCATATAAAGTAAAATAAGTTATATGGTGAGAGTGGCAGGAGGTCCTAGCCTTTAGAATTCTTCTTTGGTTATAGTTGAACGGGAGTAACCCTGTATGTGTGGTTAGATGATGACCCCTTATGGCTAGACTCTGTAGAGTTTAGCAACCTCACAGGTGCACACCTCTTATGCACCCTATATCAAATACATGTATCCGGATAATTGAGTTTAGTGTCAACTGGTTGTGTGATTATAGACATAAATATGATTTCTACCATGTTTATAGGTTGTTGGCATTATATAAATACATGTATGAGTATTTCTTTTGTACACTAGCTTAACTTATTGCGTGTTTTGTGTCTTCTTGTGTTATTCGTCTCTTTTTTTGCAGTGATCACCTCTTGGGTGGGAGCAGACGAAATTGTAGGTTTAGAGAGACACCTATGGAGGATGAAGAACTACCAGTTAGAGTGTTAGAAGGTGTTGATCAGAGATGGCAAACAAACCCGCTCCCGTGGGTATTACCCGAATTCGTCCCCATTTTGACGAGGAATCCCCGCATTGACTGGGTATGGGTATAAGTATGGGGAATCCCCGACTTTTTCAATTGGGTATGGGGATGGGTATGGGGATGTACATATCCCCGTCATAATACTCGTTCTCATTTAAATTATTAAAATATTCTCAATTAATTAAGTAACCATATATATATATATATATAATTTTTTATTTCTTCTAATTATTTGGTTTGTCATGAAACTCATTCGCATCTCAATTATATTTTTCATCTTATCATAACCTTTATGTAATTATGTTAAAATGATGTATGTGAATTAAAAAAAAATATGTCTCACATTTGAGTCTTTTTATTATTTTTTAATATTCCTATTTATTGTATATTTTTCTTTCACATGAAAATGTTTAATACTCTCAATCTAAGTATTTAGTAACACAAACCTTCCGATTACTAGGTAATATAAAAAAAATCTTTTACTTATTATTATTATTATTATTAGTTTTTGTTTCATTTGAATAACTCTTTTGTTTCACTAAAATAATTTTTGTTATTTCTCAACCATTGACTATATATGTTCATATTTGAAAAGCTTTCTTAGATCTCTAAGATATTTTCAACTTACCATACCCTTAATTATATTTTTGTTTTCCTTTGTGCGATTTCTTTCAATAGTCTCTCAAATTGTTTGTAAACATTTGTTAATTTTTTAATATTTTTATTTCTTGTTTATTTTCATTATGTAGAATACTATTTCGATATATTTTATTTAATTATTTTTTATTTTCTAACTCATTATCAATCATACTGTGATTTTTTCACTATAATTGTATAAATAACTTTTATTTACTAAAATATAAAAATTTAATGTAATTGTCATGAATATTTTTTTATCACCATCTAACATAATTGAAGTTCAAAAGATACAGAATCTATGTTAACTTTTATTATTATGATTATTATTTATTTTTTGTATCATTTTGATCAAATGATGTATTATAACTTTTATTAGTGTATAAAAAAGAGATTTATTAGAATTTAAAATATTAAAGTAAATAAACATTTAAAATATATTTTAATTTGAATATTTGTTTTTCTTTTATATTTTTAAAAAAATATTTTTAAATTTTATCAACTATGTTTCATTAATATTTGCAAATTTAATAATTGTTTTGGTTCTCATGAAATTTGATTTGGTATTATAATCTAAAATGTAAACAATTATAATTTATTTTAAAGTATTTGATATCGAAGAAACAATCATCCTTCTAGTATTGAATATTTAATAATATTGTATTTCCTTTATCATAATTTTTTATTATTTTATTAAAAATAATTAAAATTAATATTGAAGTAGTAAGAAAATGTGTATGAGTATGAGTACGAGATTATATCCGTTACGCGGTGGAGATGGGGATGAAACAAAAGTTTGATACCCGTTGAATTTGGAGATGAAGATGGGGTTAAATTTTTTTTACGGAGATGTGTATGGGATAACAAAACCCGTACCCACCCCGTTGTCATCCCTAATGTTGATGAGTTTTAGTAAGTGGTTAGTTTCTTATACAATTTATTAATTTAAAAAATGTATAGATAATATATTTTTATAATTCTATCTTTTGTAAAGACTGTATTCATATACTTTATATACTAAATTATTTATTTTGAATATTATAACAAAGTTTCTTATTTTACAAATTTTAAGATGCTAAATTGAGATGTTACGAAGTTAAAGAAAAATAAACAAAAATAAGAGATTACATAATTTTTATTTGACTTTTACTTGTATTATAGATATTTTATACTTTAATTTTAATTATATTTTAGAATTAAAAAAATGAAATGAATTAAAATAAATGAAGGTATACTGTATCACACTTTAACCCATATGCTTTTTCTTAGAAGTTAAATTATTTTGTTTAAAGTTTTACTGTCGTTATGATTAAGATCCGAGAAGGAAATGGAATAGACCGAACCGAAACCGAAACCGAAACCCGAAACCCTGGTTGAAAAGCATACCGGTAAGGGGAAGTAGGTTTTATGGAGGGTTTAGAGGCGGCTGGCTCGTGCGGCGTTTGTCTCAGATCTTTTCCCGTTAACAGAACACTATAACACTTTCGCTTCTGTTTCTCTGTCTCTTATATCCAAAATGTGGACCCAATTCGCTAAGCGAGCTTCCTCAACCTTAAGGAACAGTTTTCGTCGTTCTTCGTTATCTCCGAGAATTATCGACTCCCAAACAAGTACAAAACTAAACCCATACCCATGTCAGGGTTTCGCCAGAGTCGGGGTGAGTCGGTCCTCGTTTCTGTTTTACGAAGGTTTTTCTTCTCCGTCATTGATGATGGCGGGCAGGGGTTACGCCACGGTGGCCGAGGCCATTGAATCGACGGACACCGAAGACGATTACGATGAGGTTCAGAAACTGTTGGAGGAAATGGCGAAGGCGGAACAGAAATTAGACTGCAACAGCTACAAGTACAAGATGCTGAAGAAGAGGCAGATAAAGACGGAGACGGAGGCGTGGGAAGAAGCTGCGAGGGAGTACGAGGAGCTGTTGGAGGACATGCGCGTGCAGAAGCTTGCTCCCAATTTGCCATACATGAAGTCGCTCTTCCTTGGTTGGTTCGAGCCTCTAAGGAATGCGATTCTCGCTGATCAAGAGCTTTGTAAAGAGAGCAAGTGCCGATTGAGCCACGCGCCTTATTTCAACGAGTTGCCGGCGGACATGATGGCTGTGGTCACCATGCACAAGTTGATGGCCCTGTTGATGACGAATACGAATGGCGTGGGCACCGCCAGAGTCATCCAAGCCACTTGCCAAGTAGGAGAAGCGGTTGAGCATGAGGTATATGAATCTCTGTATGTATATATCGCTGTGTCATTGATTCAATAGGACAAGTGTGATTAATTTTGGGTTTTATTGTTCAACTTGGGCATTATTTTGTTGAATTCGTAATGTTCAAGTGTTCGTTGACTGAAATGCTACCCTTGTATGTGGATCAGGCTAGGATATACCGATTTATGTTAAGGGAGAAGAAAGCCGCCGCTGACAAATCATCTCATCTTGCTCCTGCAGTACAAAGCGAAAGAGTGATTGAAGAGGACGAGGAAACGGAAAAGAAGAAGAGCAAGCTTCGGAAAAGAGTTGCTGGTTTGATGAAAAAACAGAAGAAGCGACAAGCGATGGGAATAGTTCGGGGTCAAGATGTTTGGAAACCTTGGGGGCAAGAAGCTCAAGTAAAGGTTTGTGATGCTTGTACTTGGAAGTTGTACCTGTGAACATGGAATGTTTCTTCTGTTTTATATTGCAATGTATTTATTGTACGTTCCAGGTTGGCTCTCGACTGATTGAACTGCTAATAGAAACGGCTTACATTCAACCGCCTGCCAATCAGTTTGGAGATGGTCCACCGGATATACGCCCAGCATTTAAGCATACCCTTAAAACGCTTTCAAGCGAGATACAGTGAGATTGATAGCACTCTTTCACAATCAATATCTATACTTTTAAACGACTACTTTTTCATTCCTAAACAATCGATGCTTTCTATTTAACTAGGAAGGAAACTAGGAGATATGGTGTTATTGAATGTGATCCTCTTGTGCAAAATGGCCTTGAGAAGTCTGTAAGTAACTCTAGGGAATGCTTCTACTTGAATTCATGCCCCCTTTTCTTTAAGTAGGTTATAAGCAGAATTAGTATAGTCTTCTACTTTCATCTATACTTCATTCTTAAGTTCATAAGATTGATGCTAACATAGAAGTTTGTTTATATTGACAGGCAAGGCACGTCGTCATCCCTTACATGCCAATGTTGGTGCCACCTATTAACTGGACAGGGTACTACAATTGTTAATACATTTTGTTTTCTTATTATAGAGATTTATCTTTTCTCCCTTCATTTTATCTTTAGTTTAATTCTCTAGTGTAAAACCTACAATTTTTGATGGTATAATTTGAATCACATGAACAAGTTCAAACATCTAATTACTTTGCTGTGTGCTTTACTTTTTTTTTTTTGTGATAAGAACCTTTTGGCATGCCATTTCGATTGAGTAATAACTACATTTTGCTTATTGCAATGTCTTTTGTAGGTATGACAAAGGAGCATACTTTTTTTTGCCATCGTATGTGATGAGAATTCATGGAGCTAAGCAACAACGTGAAGCAGTTAAGAGGGCTACCAAGAGTCAACTTGAACCTGTTTTTGAGGTTTGGATATTCTTTTTAAAGTTATGTGTTCTCCTATGTCTGTTCATGAGCTGCTGTTGTTAGTCGTTGAAGTTAATTCTGGTATTGTTTTGTACTAGGCCCTTAATACTCTTGGCAATACCAAATGGAGGGTAAACAAAAGGGTTCTGTGTGTGATAGATCAAATATGGGCTAATGGAGGACGCCTGGCGGATTTGGTGGATCGTGAAGATGTGAGCATTAAATAAACCTTGTTGCTAAATTTATCTGTTGAATACCTAGATTTTCACAAAACTTGGCCCACTTTATTGGAAGTGATATTCCACTTGTGTAGCTTCCAGCACAACAGTATATACTTCTTCGAATCATGCATGATTTTTAATTTTCGTTGAATGCTAGGGTTTGATATGTATTAATGGATAAAAACATCTTAATTTTTATTTTACATCTTCCCATCAATTGAGGAGTAAGGGAAAGGAGAACATGGGGCATTAGTGGGAATATAGTTGACTGAACGTACAAATGCAGTTAGTTGTTTGTGAAAGAAGGATCCTAATTGAGGTATGGAGTTTCTACTCATTGAGACGAAATTGGGGCCTTTGGGCAGTGAGGAAGCAGTCCCCTGAAGTACTGCCATTCCCTTGGTTCACTTTTTATATTTTATTTCATCCTTCTACATTTATTCCAATCTGATGTCTTTGTGATATCAACGTCAATGGTCTCTTACCATAAATTTTGAGTACCCTTGCGGGGTTTGTATCAGTTGGTTTAAAGTTTCTATTAGATATAGATTTTAGAATGTGTAATCAAATATAACTCAAGATACAAGGGTGTTTCTACTGTTCTGACTATTGCTTTTTGATTGAATTCTCTTTTAATGTCAGGTTCCCCTCCCTGAAGAACCAGATACAGAAGATGAGGCAGAAATCCGAAAATGGAAGTGGAAAGTCAAAGCTATGAAAAAGGAGAATAATGAGAGACATTCACAGCGATGTGACATAGAACTTAAACTTGCTGTAAGAAATCTGCTACTCCTATTAAAGAGATTGGGTTATACAGCAAATACTTTCCTGGAGATGTTGCATACACTCATCATTGTTGCATTACATTGGTTTGTTTGGCTGTAGGTTGCACGAAAGATGAAGGATGAAGAAGGCTTCTATTATCCTCATAATCTTGACTTTCGAGGACGAGCTTATCCCATGCACCCATATTTGAACCATCTTGGTTCTGATTTATGCCGAGGCATACTTGAGTTTGCAGAGGGACGTCCTCTAGGGAAGTCAGGCTTGCGCTGGTTAAAAATACATATTGCAAATTTGTATGCTGGTGGTGTCGACAAGTTATCTCACAATGATCGAATAGCGTTTACTGAGAACCACCTGGATGATATATTCGATTCTGCAGACAGGCCTCTTGAAGGAAATCGCTGGTGGTTGCAAGCAGAGGATCCTTTTCAGTGCTTGGCTGCATGCATGAATCTCTCTGAAGCATTGAGAAGCCCTAATCCTGAGACTACCATTTCTCATATGCCAGTACACCAGGTACCTTGTGTGGGATGTCAGAAATTGTTATTTGGGAACAATATATATTAACTGATTTTACATTTTATATTACAAGTACAACTCAGCTGCCATTTTTAGTCGAAATTTTCATCTAAATGGAACAGTATAATCTTTTCTTTCAGAAGCAAAGTTATTAGCAGGAGGGTGAAGACATTTAAATTGGAGTTGCATCTGAATCATGTATATTCATGCAGATAGAACATAATTTTTATTTTCCTTTTGGGGAGGAAGATGGGCGGAAACATAGTCATTATTCTTGCTAATTAAGAAATGTGTCACACATCACTCAGGCAATTTATTTATTTTTAAAATATGTTTAATAAGATTATTTTTACCTATCTTGGAAGTTTGTTTGTCCTTGGTACATTTCTAAATTGAGTTGTGAATCAGTATCAATATTTACATGTAAAATTAAATTTATATTATAGTTACATTTTCTTGTTGCAAACTAGTATATATCAACATGCTGTTCATTCGATGTGTAAGAACTTGAGCTTTCATACGGCTGTACCTAGGAATACATAATTGAAAACCCTGACTACTTGTGCTTTAGTAACAAGCCCAGATAATGCAAGGTTTTCAGGTATTGAATACCTTAGTAATTTCATACTCTAACAAAGTTGGCATACTTAAACTGTATCCCAAAACTGTATTTGCTCTGACATATGCTATTTACTCACTGGAGCTTGCATGCTATGCTGAGGCTTGAAGGCCACCAGTCCATTCTTTAGTATTGCTCTCCTAATTTTAATTTTTCCTCATGCTTGCTAGGATGGTTCATGCAATGGCTTACAACACTATGCTGCACTTGGGCGAGACAAGGTATTTTGCATATGCTATTCTAGTTTGCGGTTTTTTTTTTGTGGTGGATGGGCGGTTGGGATTCTATAGGAGTTTGAGAGATGTTTAGTTGAAATGTTCCTTGTCACTATTTTTGAGATCCATGACAGTTAAATCTTGAATCGAAGATCCAATGTTTTCTATCACCAATCATTATGTTGTGAATCGTACTATTCATAAACATTTAAAAAATATAACATACAAGATATATAAACATGTAAAGTGTTATTAATAGTAATAATTACATAAAGTAGGGTAATTTTTTGTAGTTTTTGTATGACAACGTTGTCTTACTTCAGTTCCCCCTCCTTTTCAATTCTGCCTCATCCACATTTTCGCTTTTATTTTTGAAGTTGGGAGCTGCTGCAGTCAATCTTGTTTGTGGAGACCAGCCTGCTGATGTTTACTCAGGAATTGCGGCCAGGTAATTATCACCAATGTTTCTAAAACTGCACTTGTCATTGAACATATAAAAGAAGTAGTTCATTGTTTGTTGGTCGAACTATGTTGAAAATTAGAATATAATACTTTGCATTTGTTAAAGTTGTTGTTTATAATTTGTTCTACGGCTTTAATGAAGCTGTCTTTTAGCTATATCTAGCTTAAGGATTAAAGGTCATTGGCTGTGTAGCCTTTTTCCTCTAATTGTTCTTCACTTCATCTTACCTTTTTCATATATATATATATATATATATATAAATACATCAGCTGAGGCAAAGCTTACTGATTTTTTTCTATCTGAGCGGGTAAGATCCTGCTGTTGTCTTCTTTTGCTGATTCAACACTGGTTGCCAATGTCAGCCGACCAAATCATCTTTTAATGGCGAACTCAGAGATGGGTGTACCTGGAGGAGTGCAACCCAACCTAAGAAGTCACGTGGCCTAATACTTAGGCACACTTCATCGATCAATTATCATTGATGTGCAGCTTGCATGTTGGAGTCTTGTCATACCACGTCCAACAGCTTTGTTGGCTTCTTTTGGGCACATTTCTGCCTTGGTTCTTAATTTTGACCTACTTGAAGATGTTGGGCACGATTTCTCCCTAAAGTAGTGCGTTGAGTGCCCTTAATATGGTCTTCTCAAGTCATGTTTTCCCTTTTTTTGATACTCCTATAATGCAACTGCAAAACTGAATTGGAATAATTAGTTGTTTGGTCTGGCTTAGTGGAGTTGTGGTTCCTTGGTCAAACCATTATAATCTGGAGAAGGAAGTCAGTGCTATTCACTAAAAACAAATCTCAACAGCAATGTCTTGACTTCCAACTATGCTAGTGAGATTCTAGCCATAAAGACGGATACAAATGTTATTCTCTGACTACCACAAGTATTATATGTCCGTTGATGCCAATGAAATATGAATACTGTGACACTAGCAAATAATGTAGGGGACGACGGCACAAATATGCCACAAATATGCTCACACAAATATATTTAACATCTTTATGAATTTTTTACATTGGTAATCAAGATTTATATATTCAAAATATTCTAAAGAAGAGCTAGTCAAGCATAATAGTTTGAACACATTGTTGCCCAACAAAAAAGGGATCTAATTCATCTATCTAAAATTAGGAAAGTGAAAAGAGGATTTATTAAGCTCGGCAAGAGGCTGTGGGTATTGTTTGGTTGCAGTAAATCAGAAAAGAAAATCAAACTCCTAATATCGTTTAGAAAGTTGACAAGTTGACACATTCTTGTGGTCTTCCTTGACAAGTTGGAGATACACATTGGATATAAACAACACATGCCTCAACAAGTTGCGACGTGGCAGTGTGGTGATGATTGGTAGAGGACTGTGAGGCAGGTCAGCCAGGCACACGACGGTTGTGGATATTGTTTGCCCTGTATGGTAGAGTGGAGCAGAAATGGGAAACTGTGAAATCCAAATACCAGACAGAAAAATATAGGCAATTTTTTTTCTCTTGTACATCTAGTTAAATTTGGTTTTGGTCTTTTGTACTTTTGGATTGATGAGTTGGTCTTCAATTAAAAAAAAATACATGAATGTAGTCTTTCCTCCCTCCAACTATTTGATAGTCAAAATCCGCTGCCGGATGATGTTAAATTTAAGCACATTGAGAGACTAAATTCCTATATTCTCAGCTGTTAAAGGACTCGTTCATCAATTTAAAAGTTTAGGGATCAAAACCAAGTTCAACAGAAAGTACCAGGACAAAACTCATTTTCCCTATTGAATGTTATGTGCTGTATGCCCTCACATTCATAAATACAAAAGAATCAATCTAAAGCCTTAATTTGTAGTAACGAATAATGTAGTAAATTTGCTTTCTATTGCCATTTTGTGTCATCTAATTAAGAGAGTTTGGGTTCTTTCTGCACCACCACGTTTTTTTTAATCACAATTGTAGGTTGTCTGTATTTCTATAACCAATTGGATTTTCACAGTCCACCACGCTTTGCATCTCTGGTGCCTATGCGGGTTGTCTGTGTACTAGCCCTATGACTAATCCCAGATGAATACTGCAATGTTGAAATTCCTCACTTTCAACGTAGGAGTTGAGTCTCATACCTTCTTGCTATTCAATCCTAGTATTTTTCTACCATGGATTGGTATCTAAGTAATAACGAAAACTTTAAGAGAAAATGCTACTCGCCTTTTCATTTTCTCTTTAATTATTTGATTCCATTCTATAGGTTCGTTGTAGTATTTACCCCACACGTGCCTGAGGAGACTGTATTAAATTATCACTACTGTTTTGTTTATTCCTCTATCTATGGATACTCTCTAAATTTATTTGCTGTTGGAAAGAAGTTTATGACATCTTTGTCTCTGGCAATATGGTGCAGAGTACTTGAAATCATGAAAAGGGATGCAGAGAAAGATCCCCAAACTAATCCAAATGCATTACATGCTAGGCGCTTAATCAGCCAGGTTTCTTTTAATTGGAAGTTTCAAACAGTTATTTTTCTTTTTGGAATGTTTTCCTCTCGAATATTTGAAGATGGATTGATATGAGCTTGTAGACCTATTATTATTAAAAACATTGTTGTTGACTAATCTGACATTACAAGTGGCTTTTATATTTTTTCTTTATAATGTAATATGAAAGGAAATACAATTTTTCCAGCCTTGAACTTACATACATTAAACACGATCATAATTAACATTAGGTGGACCGAAAGTTGGTAAAGCAAACAGTGATGACATCCGTCTATGGAGTGACTTACATTGGGGCCAGGGACCAGATAAAGAGGAGGTTAAAGGAGCGTTGTGCCATTGAGGATGATATAGAGCTGTTTACTGCTGCTTGCTATGCTGCCAAAGTATGAAAATTAACATTTCTAAATCTATTCTATTATTTATTTTACTTTTACTTATTAGTCATTGTTTTGTAGACCACTCTCACCGCCTTAGAAGAGATGTTTGAGGCTGCAAGGAGTATTATGGATTGGCTTGGTGATTGTGCAAAGGTATGTACCTCTCTGGATTGAACACATAGGAAAGTGGTCCACAATAATAGATTATGCAAAACATGCCAAAACTAATCATAGGTGAAATGAAATGGCTTGGCAAAGTGCTATTTTTAAAACAATATTACATAATTTGTCTAACTCTTACTCTCCCCCTTAACCTAAAACTTACTATATATATAATAATAGAAATAAAAAAAATAAACTGCAATAAGTTTAAAAATTGTAAATAATTTAATAATAATAATAAATTATTTATGTATTAATTAAAAAGAAATAAATATTACTAATCAATAGATATGTTTTTATATAATACATCCTTATGTAAAAATGTAAAAAGAATATTTATATCTGTGTGTGCACGAGTGTCTAGTTTATGAAAGATTATTTTTTCAATTTTTGTCTTCTTTTTTTATATCTGATGGTAAAAAAATAGTTCCAAATTGGAACCATTATAGTAAAAGAAAATGAAAGACGAGGAGGAAGATTAATTTATTCCAATGTTACTGAAAGATTAACACTCTGAGAGAGTTACTTCTCATCTTCACTCTTTTTTATCTAATGTTGAAAGAATGAGTTACTCTTTAGAACCATTATACTAAAAAAAATAACGAAGAGAATGCAGATTAGTTTTTTTAGAGTTAAATCTTGGAGTAACTTGATCCATATTCTCTGCATATATGTTTAAAGTTATTATCCGCAATTCTGATATAAGTAAAAGGGCTAAACCTGGAGAACAATTTGTCAGTAGCTCCAAAATTAATCCATATGTGGCTTTAGAATCTCTTTAGGTACTAAGAAGAGCATCGTAAAAAGAAATACCATTTTGGGATAGAGATGATATTGGATTAATTGACATTTTGGTTGAGAAGAACTGATGTAAGTGCTCCAATTGTTCCTTGGTGAAAGAGGGTAACTTGGAGTTATCTTCTGCTCCATGTTTCCTCTATTGGGGGCTTGAAGTGTCCTACCACCTAAATTTTGTTTTACTGTTGGGTGGCTTGCCATATATTTTTCGGCAAGTATCCTTTGCATTTCATGGATTTCTTCAATGATCATCCAAATATTACTTCACAGATTGAGCCCGTTCAATGTAGTTTCTTCCATTTAGTTTCTGGATTATAACTTGTAAACTGGACTCTGAGGACAAAGCATGATACCGGTAGTGTCGAAGCCGTTTTGACCCCTCTAGAAGTTACATAGGCAGAGATGGATAGGAGAGGTCCAAATATGTTTACAAAATAATGTTAGATGGGATAGGGAAAAAGTAAAAGCAAATAAGGTAAACTCAAATCTAAATTATTCCTTGATCTTAACTACCTGAATCTTCTATAATCCTTATTTGAAATTTAAATTTAAAGTAAAGTTCATACAGTTGTAAAGTTACATGAACCTAAACTTTTAATGCAGCACATCCCAGTGTAGTTACCAACAATCACCTGGCATTTTGACATCAGTTAGCCGAAACTTCTGTTATATAATTTTTTACAAGAGATCTTTAATAATTGCAGTATTTTTTGGAATGGAGATGGAATATTCCAAGGATGGTATCATAATTTTCTACGGAAAGTATACGATGGGAATCCTTAAGGAATCAGTTCTGTAATCTGTAATATGCCAAGCCTGTTGACGCCCCTATGAATTCAGGTGTCAAGGTTTTCTGAAATTAGGTGACATTTCCAACTGTAAATTCAAATAATCAGCTGGAATATGTATTCTTTAAGTCATTGAGATGTCTTAAGGTAAGTTTTATGTGACAAGTGTGGTCATATATTTTATATGCTCCATATTGCGTGGGACTTTTAGAATGTATTTGTTGTTAGGGTAACTGCAAATCCTTGTATTTATTATTGAGTTTTGTTTCGTAATATAGGCACAGATTTTTCAACATGCCCTTTTTTCTCTCCAAAAGTGCTATTGAACATGTTATTCAAGAATTGTATGTGGCTATTCCAATACTATGTTCCCATGCTTTTACCTGTTTACATCTCAATCGTCTTAATGATTTAAATTTCGAACATGGAATAGGTGATTGCTTCCAATAACCAAGCTGTCCGGTGGATCACTCCCCTTGGTCTACCTGTAGTCCAACCCTATCGACAATTAGGAAGGCATCTTGTAATTTCTTAACTGTTGGCCTATTTTCTTATTTTCCATTGTCTCTTTTTTCTTCCTCTACTAGTCAAATAAATCAGAAGTTGACACATTTCTTGTCACTAATGTGGTAATTGGATATGATGTATAGATCAAAACTTCCCTTCAGATATTGACATTACAACGGGAGACTGACAAGGTAAGCATTGATTTGATTGAAATTGACCAACCATATATGTAGACTTGTGTTTGGAAGTACTTTTTCCTATTTGAATGTCACAATTTCATGCTGAATAAGATCCTATATTTGTAAGATACTTGACACATCACCATATCAACTTGTAGTTTATGTTCTGAAGGGCTTAGTTAAACTATCTAATTTGTGTTCCTATTGTTGTCTGTATTACTTTGTTATTGTGTTGGTATTACTTGTCGAAACCTGCAATGCCCTTGGGGCAATATGGAAGGTGTCTTTCCCTAAGCATGCTATTGTGAAGCTAATAGAATATCCACACTAATGTTACAGGTCATGGTTAAAAGGCAGAGAACAGCTTTTCCCCCAAATTTTGTTCATTCTCTTGATGGTTCTCACATGATGATGACTGCAGTTGCTTGTAAAAAAGCGGGCTTAAACTTTGCAGGTGCTCAGTGGTTTATATAAAAAACATAGACAGTCTTAGGTGAATGCAATTTGACTATCCATTAGGAATTTAAATTTGTAAACCAATGCTTAATTGCAGGGGTTCATGATTCATACTGGACTCATGCATGTGATGTTGATGAAATGAACAAGATACTCAGGGAAAAGTTTGTTGAACTCTACGACGCTCCAATACTGGAAAATGTAAAGTATTTTGTATTTGTATTTTGTATTTTGTATCTTTAACTATTTGGGCTCTTTGATTGGGTTGAGCTTGCCTTGTAAGTTGGTTACTTAGATGTTAGATTGCCAAGCATGAAGCATTTTCTCCAAATCAATCCATTCTGACTTAATCCTTTCCTTTCATACTGTTAACTTTTGGTAAATGCTTTTCTGATGTCATTCAACCCACTCAAACTTTGTTTTTATGGCTTCTTTTCCTTTGCAAAAGTGAATTACGTAGTGGATTGTAATAATGTGAAGCTAACCATTTGCTTATGAAGCCTTTTGATGCATCTTGTAACTATTCATGGTTTATCTTGGATCATCATCTTCTACTTGACCAAATCAATCAACGTACCAGACTCAATTTTTTGGTATCTTTGGATGCATGTTACTTTTGGAGTTATTATTTGACATATTTTGCTTACAAGTAAACTCGTCATTGCATACCAAATAACTTGATTGTTTAACAGTTCATTGTTTACTTGTAAATGCAGTTGTCGGAGAGCTTCCAAAAGAATTTTCCCACATTGAACTTTCCTCCCTTACCAGAACGAGGAGACTTTGATCTTCGAGAGGTTTTGGAGTCTACCTATTTTTTTAACTAGACTCTCAGAAACTCGGGTTACTTATCTAGTCCCACCTTTTCCTGTGGTCCTGGGAGGCAATTCTAATCGATGAAATTGGTATATATACATGCATGGGATTGTGAAAGCCTCAATGACAACCGTCATGGAGAAAAAAGAATTGTGTTGTACTTGTTTTATTTATACATATTCTTTCGAAGAGGCATATTTCCTTGACGAGATGTCCCATAGTTGGTACTCTAGTTGTCTTCCAAATGGGCTATGTATACAAAAGGAATGAGGTGATCTAACATGGGTTTGTCATGAAAGAAAGGTTTTGTAAATTCAGGATATGTTGATGTGGAGTGTCAAAAGAAGAAGCATCTGTTTTAGTTGGTGGTTGATGTGACAGACAAATGAAGGATTGGAGCACTGGTAATAAGTTCTGGTGACTTCTCAGATCTGGATGCTGCAATCTGCTGGATGCTACAGATCTGCTGGCTTTCCCTCTTACGGAACAGGCGAAATCAAAGTTATTGGCAAGATCCACTGTTCTGCTGCTTTTATACATTTCGTATTTTGTTTCATTCTTTGTTCTTATATTGGTTTTTCCATTTTTTGAATTGAATATATGTAAAGTAAATAAATACCAAAATAACAAACACTTACGGTTTCAAATTTTATATGGATATATGCTTTTTTTTTTCTTTCGTGTACCTCTCGATTTGTGGTGTAAAATGTAATTTGATCACTAATGATAGAAAGGTTTCTAAATAATATTTCATGCAAGTTTAATATTTTTTCGTCATGCATTAAAGTCAATTTGTTAATAAAAACTTACAGAAAAGCTGATTTGAATTTTTAAATGTTATGGGAACATGCTTTTGACAGGTAGAATATGGTGTGTTAATTTGAAAGTTGTCAAAAATTTGGACAAAAATCTCCGCTTCTCATTTATTTTCACATGATTCTCCACGTGTGTGACGGGTGGTGTGAGAATTTTTTTCAAAAAGACTAAATCTAATCAATTATTTTCTTAATAATTACTAATTTGTATTGTCCATTTTAGGTACATATAACATAGTTTGTATTAATCTTAACCTAACTTTTTACTTATTTGTATTTGCCTTCCCACGTGTTCGCAAGAGCTAGCTTGAGATTTTATTAGAATAACTCTAATGTAATTTCTTATCATTAGTGTGGTCCGTTTTATGTACATTGAACATAGTGTGTTAATTTCTAACCTCTTAAACAATTTTACAAAACTCTAACGCAACTCTAGTGATTTGCACATAGATCCCACTAATGTGTGATAACTGATGTGACAATTTTTTCTATAAAGAGTGAAACTAATCTACTATTTTGTTCTTCACAATCAGTTCAGTGTAAATACCTTGTTCTTCTCATTACATTGACTAATTTGAAGTTCTTTACCCCCCATTATGTAATTCTCTCCACGAACACAATAAAAACAAAATTCACACTTACAAAAGACCAAATGATGTACGATATCTCAATGAACACGAAGGATGGAATGAAAGAAACCTATACCCTAAAAACAAGCACAAAGTGGTAAAGTCCTACCGTATCCGTATCCGAACAAAGACAAAGCGTTAATGATCGCAAGAACGGACCGAACATGAAAACATACTCAAAAACCACTGATTGCCGTAGAGAACACAATCTTCATGCCTTGCTTCTCTGTTCACTTAAATTGGTTCTCCCTGACAAAGGTCTGAACTTTTGGAGTTCACCTTTTGTCTATCAAAAAAATTAAAGTTTTGCCTCTTTCCCCCACACGTGTAACACATCCAAAGAAAAAACGAAGAAAAAAATGGAAAAAGGAAAAAATATCATTTTTGTAGAGTTTTATAATCAACTTGTGGCATATTAAACGATCAAATCGACTTTCAAATTTTACAAGTGGGGCGCCTTCAATGAAAGTAAAAATTGATTGCATTTACACTAATTCACATCCCCTGGTGATGATATATACATACTATAAATTGAATATATAGTCGCTCATACAGATTAGAATTACTAATTGACAAAGAACTTGAACACTATTAGCAATTCTTAAAAATGAAGAACATTGATGCAATTCAGATACAAACAAATGATTGCAAAAGATAGGTGAGTAAAGAACACTTTTGGGTTCACCAGTTAGTCTGAATGTAGCTCAGGAAGGTGCAGATAAAGCAACAATTGTCCTCCACCAGCAACTCCCAAGGCACCTCTCGAATCATCGGTAGCAACACATGCAACATGGCCATCTGACATCAAAGACATTTCTAAAATTTGGTGAAAAACGAAAGAAATAACTTGATAGAAAACAAAATTGCCACTCATGGAAATCAATGACAAACCAGTCAACATTTTGTTTATACATCACAGATACTATCTCAAGAATGAAACCTTAAGTCTTTCCTTTTTAATTTGAAGAGGTCATGTATGTATAAAACATAAATATTAGTTAAAAAAAACGGAAATGTTTTAATAAATTGATTTTTAAATGCAAAATGAAAAAATATATAATAAAAATTGGTCAAAATGGGGTGGCATCCAATGGGAAAAGAAAAAATGTAACGGATTAATCCAATCTATATTTTACTATGAAGCACGAAAACAGCTCATCAATGGGGTATTGGGTTATGACATGTGTTAAAAACTCAGCTAAAGGGATTGAAACGTGTGTACTTACTTTTAGTAGATGAATAGTTTGTATATGCTATTCAAAATGTAATAAATTTAAAATATAATTGAGGATGAAATATAGAAATGAAATATGTACACGTAAGGAATGGAAGAATTACCATTGTATATTGTTATCTATAACAATATATAAAGGGGATTCCCCTTTTTGTGTCCACTTTTCAAAATACCAATTTTACTCCTCTAAATACAATAATTTATTAAATTTTTAAAAATTGACCATTATTTTTACAAACCTTTTATAAAATCAGATGTTTCTATTTCTTCTCTTCTTCTTTATTTATCAATGGTTAGTCTTTTATCTGTTCTGATATATTTCACTTTATTTTTAATAAATATAATTTTAATATATATATATATATATTAACTTAATATATATATATATTAATTTAATAACATTATAATATTATCACCTATTAATATAATGTCACGCATATTTAATAAATGTATACACACAGGCACGATAGCGCCTGTGTTACGCTAGTAAATTATAATGTATATATGTATATTTTAATAAAATAATATCACATTCAACTTTTGAAAGGTATAATTATTTAGAAACAGATCGATAAAACCGCCATACAAGTCCACCGGACCTATCCGCCTCTAAATAGAAACAAATTAAAGACTTTAGAAAAAACAAATAACAAAAATGTGTTTTTCTATATAAAAGAAATCATGTTTAATAACGAGTTTCATAAAAAAAAAAAATAGTCTTCTTACTAACAGTGAACAAAAAAAGATTAAATAACAAAATCAACCTTAACACATCAGTAGTGCTAAGTGGTCAAGGAAAAGGAGTGAAAAAGGAATTGAACATACCTTGGAAATGATGCAGAGTGTGAAGTTTGGCTCCTTTAGACAACTCCCACATATACACCACACCTTCGCTTGTACCGATGATTCCATAACCACAGGAAACACCAATACCGCAAGTCCTGCATAGAGTTAATACATTAAAAGATGTAAATTAAATGATAAATCTGAATTATGGAATAACCAATAACTTGGCAGCTATTACATACAGTATTATACTGAGATGTCATCAGCCCTTCTATAGATGCAATTTCATATATCTCTCTATCCATATCAGTAAAAAATATTTATAACTAATGGCTCCTTACAATCTTCATGATTAATCTGAGATTTGAATGGAAGTGAAAAATAGTAAAAACTTTCAACGGAATAAAGAACAAGACAAACTACATTCAAATTCAGAAAAAAAAACTTTATAGCACCTTATATCCAAGGGACTTCCAAAATTTATGCTATTTTTCATTACAAGTGCAAGCCTCCAACTTCTAGCTGTATGTATATCAAAACTACTCGAAGTTGAAATAGGATTTTGGAAAAATTCCTGATCAGAGTAAGTCGAGACAAAAAGCCACATAGCAACATCTTCCTCTAATGGTGAAAACCAAGAGGTCTCTCTTTGCTGTGAGTACCACGAATTGGTTGCTTTTAAGAGTTTATCAGCCTGCTCCTCCATGCTGGCATAGCTGAATCCCGAGTCTTTTGTTTGCCACTGGAATAAGCTTATTGGAAAGAACTCATGTATTGGACTTTTTATAGCGGAGAATCTTGCAACACAATTACAATTTGCAATATCCCTGGGCAAAATGTTGAAAATAGTGAATGAGATACTATCATATTAATATAATTGTAAACCCAGATTAAATGATACTTAAACTTTTCTAACGTAATTATTTCTCCCTTCTAAATTTTGAAGCAGATAAAACTAAGTTTTGAAACCTCCTAATGTTGAAGATTTGCATACAGAAGAGGGGGTCATTATGGAAGAAGTAAACAGACAAAATTCGTGTTCTGACTAACTTGAGTAAAAAGAAAATAAGATCCAATAAAAACATTAACTAATGCCCTAAATGATACTGACTACATAATGGGCAAAAAGAGTAAGTGAATTCATTCCACAAATATGATAAATTGATAACACATCTCGTAAAAATGCGAAAGCCCCACATGAATAACCCCCAAATGTATTCCTGAACAATTTGGCATAGACTTGTTAGGCTAGAGAATGTTTAAAATGTCAACATGGTCCCCAAACAACACAACAGTCCTTGAGAATGACTGGTGTATTAGGTGTTTCAGAACTAATATGAGCAATATTTGAGGTTTAAAGCACGTTGAGTGATGCAAACACAATGGGAAACCCTTTCAAGGTGAATGAGAAAGCATACCATAAACTAAATTCCCCATAGCTATTAAAACCAACAACCAAATGAGTAGACTTAGGAACCTTCTTTAACTCCACAATGCCAGGAGATGCAGTGCCATCAGCTGGAATAGTGAAGTGCTCTGTTTTTTCACTGCCAAAATATGAATGTTATATATTTAATTAAGCTAGCTATAAAACCAACAATTTAACGAGTATTGGCAATACAGACGTCATTGACAAACAGGAAGAAATTCTATTAAATTGTGGCATTTGCTCTTCTAGAAAAGAGGTCGGTAAAACTGATGGCAGGTCTTAGATTCTGAGCAAATTAACTTTAATAAAAACTAGGAAGCTTTTAAACCAAGACCAATCTGTCATAACATATCAAAAACACAGTTTGCCAAATATTCTCATGCAATCTTAGAGGAAATCCAAAGGGAATTCATATCCATGCTAACAGCTACAAAAGCAAAGGTACAATAAATCAGAAATTTGATTAAAATAAAATAAAACATTAAATATTCATACTCTGAAAGGGACATAAATGGCCCTACGGAATGTAAAGAGTGAGAAGAGTCACTAAATCACCTCCAATTTGAATTCATGACCCACACCTGCAGTTTCCCACTCTCTCCAACAGAAACAAGTCGGTTAGGTTCACACACCAATATAGAATGCGCATTGTCAACCGTTTCCAATGTTGTTACAACTGATACATAACCGTGTTCTACTTGGACAATCTTCAAAACATTCTTCTCAGACAAGACTGACGTACATTTTGAGCAAGAACAATCAATTTTTCCTTCCCTGGGATGACACACTATTTAGTTATTCTACTTAAACGGATATTACCTATCAATTGAAGCATGTAGAAACATTTAACCTGCAATTGGGGGTCTTTATGCTGCCTATTAAGACAATGTACTGTCCACCAGGAGTCAGCTGCACCCCAGATCTTTCCACCAGAGTCTAGCATAAAATGATAGATTTTGTCACTTACCAAGTAGTAGTGTACTAGGTTACATTTTGTTATGACAGCTGTACTCTAAACAGATTTTGACAGTGATCGTTTATTCAACCAAACAGTTGGAATATAAAATGGAAGAAGGGATTGAGATTGCACCAAGCAAAAAATAACTTACTTCTTTTATGAAGTTACGGTTTGGATTGGGTAACAGTATTGAGCTATGAGCCATGACAGAAGGGTATCCTAGAGTTGGTCCAGCAATGGCTACCTTGTAAGTAAACATGGTCCTGTACTGATCTGTCAGTTGGCCACATAAGACACAAACATGGACTTCATCCTCTCTTGTGCTTAAAAATAATGATGAAACAGGCATTGGGTGCAAGTAACATCCCACAAACTTAACACTGCTTCCCATAGTACTCTTGAGTTCCTGGCTTTGCAGCGGCATTGGTTCTGAAATTAATTGAGCCTCTTTGGTACCAAGACACTTATTTTCTTCAGCAAACGGGGTTGGATTCTGAGATTTTGCTAGGCTGCGTTCCACTAGATTACTATGTCCAATCAGAATATCCTGACAAGTTTGAGATGTTTGAACACACAAACCTGCAGCATCATTTGATTCACGTGGTTTATCATTTGAATTGTTTATTAGAATAACTTCCGAGGAATGTAAAGTGTCCTTGGTAGTACACATTTGAGGAGTAGGAAGTTTAAACTTGTCCCCAGAGAATACATTGCTAACACCTGCGTCGTGTTATAAAATTTGTAAGAAATGGTAATCACTGAATCAGACTGAACAAGTCAAGTAAGCAACAGCCTCAGCGCAATTATGCTTAATTCTTCACTTGAGTCCTGGCCCCAAAATAAGCTATAATTTGCTGCAACCATGATCAGTGATGCTGGATCATGTGATTGGGTTGATAATAGCTCAAGATCAGTGGACCATTGGGTATGAATACCATTATGAATACAGGTATTAGGGTACAAGATTCCTAAATCTAGAGGGTACAAAAAGTTTCTAAATCTAAGGTATGTGGGAGAATATACCATATAAAATATAAAAACAAAACAAACATTAAAATGAAATATAACTACAATTTTCATAGTGTTCACGCAGTGAGGAAAAGATATTTAAAGGCACAAGTTTTGAAGAGAATGAAACAGCAATTTGTTCATTTACTAACATATTGTTCTGCATGGACTAGTTTATGCTTGATCCAATTGAGTATTGGGTGGCCATTCGTACCCAATAAGTACAGGAACCAATTTGTGCATCCAGTATGGGTATAACTACCAAGGAGGACAGTGCACCATAGCTTGACATGAATCTCAGTTCAAAAATAACTGAAAAATTACTTTGCAATATGCCATATTTATAATAATTTTGTCAATGTCAAATGTCATAAACACATTACCTCCAGTGAAATCCTGAGCAGATGGCAACTCCTTTTGTGCAGAACTGAGACTAACATGTGCAGGATTTTCTTTCACATCTAAGTAGTCATCATCTCTTCTTTCAGAATTAACCTGATCCTTAACAGACATTTCATCTAGAACAGATTCAGGAATGCATACATCAAAATTCTGAGGACTTTCTTCAAAGTCCACCACTGAAGCATGACTTGTGGATGTTATGTTTGGCATCTCATGACCAAGAAACTGCTGTGAACACATTTCTATATTGAAACTAGATCTACCAGCTTCAACAAGATCAGTACATAACGTTTCCTGATTCTATAGGCAAGCAGGAAGGTCAAGTGGGTTTTGTTAGATACACAATGTCATGGATGGATTTGATAATGGAAGGGAAGGGCTTATGAACCGGGAAGTTACCTTGTTTTTATAATCATCACATTGGCTATATTCAAAACTGTCAGGAACGATACACTTCATATGCTCAGAATTAGGAGTGCCTGTATGTGGGTCTGTATGCCCGTGTCTCGTCTCTCCATTTCCCCCCTGAGCAGCCTCTATCATTATTACATCTGCCATATAAACATTTTTTTAATAATGCATAAGGATATATAAATGCTCAAACATGAAAATGAAAACATAGATTGAAATGACAACATACTATATCAAATGTTTTGACACAGACAGTAATAACAAATGCTTAGAAAAAATATTCTAGATAAGGTAATATTTACCAGATGAGGGTACATCCAAACTATGTCCAACTTTAACATGTTCGTCCTTGAAATTGACCTGAGAAGGTGGCATATCTGCAGGACTAATGATAAGCTCCATATCTGTTGAAACAGACCTCAGTAGAGGAACTGCCTGAGGAAGCAGAAGTGACATCATTGAGTTTGCTACATCATGGCCAGCTGGACCAAAGTCACCTTTTTCAGAGCATGGATTTGAATTAGATTTGACCGCATTTTCATGCTCTGCATTTAACAATTCTCCAGAGGTGACCTCACAAGCTGTCTCAATGTAAGCATTTTTATCCAGTTCACTTGCAGCAGAATCAGGATTATTTTCTGCAGTGTACTAGAGTAAGTGATCCGGTTCAACAGGAAAATAGAGAAGATAAAAGGGAAATGTGACAGAAAGCAGCTATTAAAGGATACTTTTGTAGAATGAAGAAATATTGATATTAATAAATAGAAAAAAGCTTAAACATACTGATAAAAAGATTCCAAGAGATTTTACAAGATGTGTTTTTGATGAGAACTACATTAGAAAAGCCAAAGACCACCCATAAATTTATAAATATTGTATTATAATTAGTGGAATCAACAAATGTCGTATATTTGACAATACCACAAGGCATTTCACACTTTTATTCTGTAAAGAATACACTACACTATTCAATAATGCCAAAGTTATTAAGCAGTATCACCTAATATTTAATAACCCAAATTGCAAAGGTTTAAAATTAGATATAAACCCCAAATGTTATAGAAAAAGTCAAATAACTGACTATGTCAACATCTTAGCCAAAAAGTCTTCCAACCCATCAACTGAAATGAGCATGAGATGCAAGATTGCAGGTGTAGAAAATCATTAAAAGTGAAAAGTAATAGGTTTTATAGTACAAACAAAATACAAGTACCTTGCACAAAATCCAGGGTATCAGGAGCACACAGATCAATGTCAATACAACCTACATACTCCTTAGAATGTGACTGCATTAGTTTATTGTCTTCAGATTTCACCAACAAATTAGGCATCTTCAACTCCACATCATGCGACCTATGAAGCTGCAAGAAGTTAAGATATTTTCTTCTATAACAAAATGAACCATAAATTTTATTTATACCCTATCTCTGGGAAAGTTTCAACTGAATCTTATGCTTTTGAGTTTATCAAGATCAAGAGAAGGGAAGAACATGTTTTTAATGATAACCATTCAATAGATTGCGTTTTATGAAGCAACATGTTTCCAATTAATATTGTCCACTAGAATATAACAAGTTTAAAGGTATGCTTACAGGTTCTTCTGTGGACAAGTTTTCAGTCAGTTCTTTAGCCCTGCAATTTTCAGAAAAGAGAAAACCAGCTGATCCTTCAGAAGGCACAGCTCCCACTTCTTTATTATTATAAATTTCAAGAGGATTCAGCAGAAAATCATTTTTGGATGAAATGCAATTACTGCTTTTACAAACGGAAGATGCCCTTTGCAATGGAGCTGGCACACCTATATGATTGTGGACCTCAGTTACTTCTGAACTATAATGGGTTGTAGAACTCCCCTGACCACGACTCTTCTCATTCTTTACATTTGAGGGTTCACTACCTATGAGTTCCGGAGATTGAGGTCGAGCTCGAACATTTAATTTTTTGTTTTTAAGTTCACATCTGCTTCTCTTCCTTGTAACATGTGATTTTCCGAGGTAAAGTAGTAAATTAGGATATGTGCCTACATTTGGGCAGCAATCATCATGATCTGCTCTAGCAACCCCCTCACAGGTGTTTGGGGATACCAAGCTCCGTTCTGCTATTTCATTTACATTTGTTACCAGTTCACGGAGCAACCTCTGGATAGACTGGTTTTTGAACCCAAAAAACTGCATATGATGAAAATAAAATAAAATATATTAAGCCAACATATAACTATATTAAAAACAATATAGTAAAAAAGATGCACGATTATGAAATAACACAAAGGAAAAAGAGGGAGAATTATGAGATTGATCAACCCATAATGGTTACAAATCCTATAAATTCCACACTTTTAGATACCTTTATGAAGAAGAAAGTTTATTTAACAGAAAAAAGGAAGGGTTTAAAGTAGAGTAAAATATCATATCCTCACAAACAAAAGAAAGGAAACAGAAAAAATAAGCAAGGTCGTTAATATGATAAAGCTTTCCAACTCCACTGCATATATCCCAGAACTAGAAGACTTGTTAAAGAAACCATGAATGGAACCAAAGAGAAGTTAAAAAAACTTAATCAATGACAACATAAGATACAGGGTTGTTCTTGCACAATTGCACATTGCATAATAAACTTATGTTGCTAGGAGCAGGTCATAATTGGTTTTATCTCTATCACATGCCCCTTTGGCTTAAAGTTATGCAAAATTTCTACTTCAATTAAAAGGATATAAGAAGCAAGAATTAAACTCTTAATCACTGGAGTCTTAGATATAGTTCATACAAACCTGAAGACTAGTAACCCAAAACCTAGCCATCAAGGTTGGAAAACCAAAGGTCATATGAACTCCTAGTAAAAATCCCATGTGGAACTCAAATTCCATAATTGGCATTTGGATCCTAATTCCCATCATCCCTAACATCCTTAGCCACACAGGTGGCCTGTGTTTGATGCCTCTAGAAGCCCAAGGAGCAGAACACTGTAATGATGGAATCACAATCCACAGAAGTATTTGCAACTAAGAGGCATGGTGGAAGTCCATAATGCCATATTAACGACCAAGTCTTCTAAAAGTTTAAGCTGTAAGGTAGTGATCCATAAATGATTTTATCTCTTAACAGAAGTTCACTTGCTGAGACAAATGTAAGGTTTGCTTCCTTAAAACCAAATTCATCAAATAAATAACTGTCCCAGTTTGGTCTTCATTGCATGCATAATACGTATGATCAGTTATATAGCATAAATGATTGACAGAGAATGCAGGGGAAAACAACATGCTACTGGTTACTCACTCTAACCTTTTTTATGTGAAAACTGATAATAGTCCGAAAAAACATTTAGTTTTATATTTTAACATTTAAAGCCTAGTTGTTTCTTACTTTATCCTAAAAATCAATAATAATATCATTGTTGATGAAGAATCTATTTTGTCCGTGACTGACTAAGGTAAGATGTAAGATATAAGAAACAGAAAGCATAGTATGGATAAAATATCATATTATAGCAAACAAAAAACATGGTAACATACAACATAGAAAGGGAAATTTCTGGAAAAATCAGAAATTTTACAAAATGATTTAGTCAACATCACAGATTTCTACCTCCAATCCATCCATCCTAGATGAAAGTCTCTTCCCATGCCAAATCTTGATGCGGGGGCAACTTTTCTTCTGAAATTCCTCCCATGGTTGGTCAGGAGTTTTCCCAGAATATGAATTCCCATCATCAGAAGAAATCTGCATTTACAGTACACAACTGAATCTGTTCAATAAAACCCAAAGCAAAATGTGAACCTTTATCATATTACATCAAACTTTAAAACATAAATAAAACAAATAGAAGCCCAAATACGAACCAAAAATGTAGGGCCATTGACACCTTCACAAATTTCCATCTTAAAAGTCGTCCCATTATAAGCTCGAACAGCCTGATAACCAACAGGATATGGATACCGATCTTTTCCCTGCAATGTACTCAACGTAAATGCATTACATCAGTCACCAAAGAAAAACAAACAAAAACAAATTGTTAATCCCGCACAAATCCCGATTTCCCATGCAATGATCTTTGATATTTCAGAACAAAACAAAAAACACATTTTTCAATTAAATTGCAAAAGCAGCATAAAAAACATTTTTATTTCTAAAGCAACCTATACGGCAACGCAATTTTACTAATAATCTATAAATTTCGTCAAAGATGGTTATTACGAGAGAAAAAAAAAAACAAAGAGTTGATGAAGAGTAAAAGAAACTGAAGAATGCGAATCGATTGTGTGAAACGGCGGGAAAGACAAAAAGGAGGGAATGGAATCAAACCCTAGAGGTAGTCCAGTACTTCTTGTCCCATGCTCCTTTGTAGAGTGAACCGATGGAGATTATTTCGAGGCCATCGCCACTGTCCTCTGTTTCTGCTTTCGCTGCTTTCTCACCGCTTCGAGTCTTCGCCATTGGGTTCAGTGAGAAGCTGCCAACGTCTCAGAGAGAGAAAGTGCAACAAAATTATCTATATATGGCGGGAAAGTTTAGCTTTCACCAATTTCACAAATGTTTCCCTCCATTTTAATTTATTTATGGACTTATTTAACCGATTAAACTTCACAGATAATAAATTGAGTTAAATCTGATAAAGTTTAACTCGATCCAGTGTGACTGATACAAATTTAGGTAAGAGCAATTCATAGATATATGAATAGACTAAATTTTAAATCAATAATTATAATTTACTATAATATATATCTGTATAAAATTTATATATTAAAATATTATTTTAAAAAAGTATCTTTTAAACTATAATTATTGTTTTAAATTTCACTTTCTTTTAAATGTGGTCAAAACAATCCGAAGTTAAACTAAAGAAAATTATTTTATCCATTTTAGATGTTGTCAGGATTATCTCTTTCCCTGTTTTATATAACCTGCCTAACTTGTTAATTTATTACTTAATGGTTCTATTTTCAAATATTACGGGAATAATAAAAATACCCATGATATATGCGCATAAAATTTGTGATGATAAATAGTATTTATGAATGGGTTGGATATGGTATAATATTATCCAATTCGTTATTTTAAAACTTAAAATTAAAACTATATTTTATTAAGTTAAATTTAATAATATTAAAATTATATTTTATTAAGTTAAATTTAATTAAATTTAATATTTAATTTATATATTATATTATTTTTATATAATTTTATTTAAAAAATATAAAATATTTTTTTTAAATATCAAAAGTATGTAGGTAATTATGGGTAACCACGAATTTTAAAAAATCCGCAGGTATTTTTTTAAATGGGTACTCGAAAGGTAAACAGACGGGTAGCGGGTAGATATTTTTCTTGCGGATCGAGTTACGGGTAGGCACAATCTATACCCGACCTGACTCGTTGTCATCCCTACTCTTAACCACCATTACAATTAGGGATTAATGGGGATAATAGGATATGAGTAGTAGTTCTCCCATATCCTATCTGCGGGATTAGGGATGTAAACGGGGCAGTTAGGATACGGGTAATAGCTCCCTCATACCCTATCTGCTGGATAAATATTCGTCTCGTATCCATATCCCTGCGGGTATCCGCATATTTTTTTAATATTCATGGGTACCCGCTGATATTTACAAAAAAAAATATATTTAATAATGTATTTTAATCATAAATTCAAAAGATACAATGCATGACATTCATAAATTTCAAACAAAGTGTAAATAACCCACATAAATGGTGTTGAATGACAGTTTACAAAGAGACCAAAATATTTTTAAATAAAACCAATGGATAAAAAATAACCCATTTAAAATTGATGTGTTAATGTTTTAATCATTTTTTTTTAATTTAAAGTAGAGTATAGCGAGTATGAGTATCAACATATATGGATACTATGATATAGGTACTCGTCCGGTTAACACGCACAATATAAAAAAATACACGTATCCATTACCTGTATATATTTATCTACAATATTCATTTCCTACCTATTGTGAATTTTATCCGTAGATAACTACAAGTACAATTTTTTTTTTTTACATTTCTAATTACAACAAGAAAACACTAAATTTATATAGAAGAAATAATGTGATTATGAATAACTTAATCGTTAACAAAGCCATAATTTAATAAATTAGGTTAGTATTTTTAATTTTCGACTTTAATTTAATTTATTTATTTTAAATTAAAATAATTTATAGAATCAATTTCTTTTATCATATTATTTGAATAATACAAATATATAATATTATAATTTAAATAATTGATATTTATAAATTTAATTTTTATTATTAATTATAATATAATAGTTTATTATGTAAAAATAATTATTATTTAAATTTATCTAATTAAAAATATTAATTGATCAGTTACTAAATTTTAAAAAATTATAATTAACTATACTTGAAACAAAAAATTTAATTGGCCTGCCAATTCACCTTTTAACAATACTAGCATACACACATGTGCTATCGCGCCGGTGTATACGCATTTTTTAAATATAAATAATAGTATTTTAGTAGGTGATATGTATAAAATAAATTTATATTTATATTTATATTTATTAAAAATGAAATGAAATGATAAAAATAAAGTGAAATGAATAGAAAAGTTAATTATTGATGAATAAAAAAATAAGATAAACAATTTTATAGAAAATAAGTAAAATAACCATTAATTTTAAAAAATAATAAATAATTATATTATAAAGGATAGAATTAATATTATAAAATGTAGAAAAAAAAAATCCCCCTTATTATTGATACAGATAACTTAGGGTTTTCAATTTTTTTTACTATTTCATACTTATTCTCTCTCAACCTTTTTTATTTAGTTACTCACCTAGTTTGCCACTCGTCCTAAAATCATGAATGCAAGTTCCATTATACAACAAATATAGTATGTTTTTTCGATTCTGAACATTAATTTGGTTTCTTCTTAACAAAATATTCAAAGAACAATTATAAAATCATTGGTTTATGAATATTCTTTCATAAATAAAATTGTTATAATTTTTTTTTAAAAAATAATGACACAATTAACCATAGAAACTAAATTGAGACCTTGATGACGTTTCTTTGAATAATTACTTGTCAGAAGAACTTTATGAAGTTATTATGATAGGATGGAAGCTACTGTTTCATGAGTAAAAATATTTATTCTAAATGAAGATTGAATATTTTAAGAAGAGTTATTTTATAATGTTTAGTATACAAATACTATTTTTAGGTAAACATCCGATTATAATGTTGTTATTGAAGTAATTAACTTATTTATTATTTTATATTAATGAGAAAGACTTCAACATTATTTTCCTCAGAAAACTAAGAACATGCAACAGTTTCTTTAGAGTTTATCGTGACGTACTAATTTTTTTTTTTCTCTTACTTATGCAATTTTAAAATATTATATACTATTTAAAGAAAAGGCTTAAATATCTTTTTGTCCTCATTTTCGTAGTGTTTGTTACAGATAGTCCTCATTTTGACAGAATGTTTAAAATGGTTCCCATCTTTACCGAATGTTTAAAATGATCCTCATTTTCGCAATTCGTGTTTTATTTGGTCATTTTCTGTAACGTCGTTTAAATCATTAACAGAGCATTGTACATGTGGCACAGTTTGTATTAGGGTGTGTTACGTGTACTGTACATATGCCTAATTAACGTTAATTTTTCAATTTAGGAGAAATTTTGCAATTAGAGAAACTTCTTCATCTTCGTCTTTCTTAAGCTCGGATTTGCAGAAGAAGCAGCTAATACTTGTCATTTCATCATTGGATTGCAATTACGCTCTTCATTTCAATTTTCCAGTTAATCATCTCAGCAGTTTAGGATGAAATTACATATTAGGAGGAGGCCATGATAGCAGCTACAAACGTCTTAGTTATTTGTTGGAATTTCTGATGTAGAATTCATTATTGATGTACTGCATTTTGACTTTCCTTCAACTTCGTTCAATTTCACTTTTGTCAAACATTGATGTAGTGCATTTTGATGAGGATGAATTAATGTTATGAACTTCTTTCAGACTTAGATCAATTTAATTTTTCCCAAGCTTAGATCAATACCATTTACTTCAATGCTCAGATTAAGATGTCATTTTGAACATGTTGGGACTAATCAACATAATCAAACTAATTCATTTCTTCATTTAACAATAGTACAAAACAAATTGGACTTTAAAAGATTACACACAATAACGGTACGAATAATACAATAACAACACAAGTGAACCCTAATACTAATTGCAGTCTCTTCTCAACAACCTTCAATGAGTTCTCCAAATCATTAATATGTCTACTTTGTGTCATGATGATGACATCCTTTTCATCAACACCACCATTTGAAAAAGTTGCAGCCCACATTATTAGAACCACCACTATGTAAATCAATAAACCAAAAATTAAAACCAATTTATTATTAACACAAAAAATAAAAACAGATTGTACCCAAAATTTTCTACCAATATTCTTTGGAGTTTTTGTCATCCTTAAAGTTGTCATCTCTCTGCAGCTACAAATCAGGATTAATCCATTTCTCGTTGAACCACCAACAGTGCACGAAGTGATACAACACGGTTGCCTCCAACGATTACAACCAGAAGTAAAGGAAGAAGATTGAGACCGTGACATACCTATATAATGAGATTGTAGGAAGAAGAAGATTGCAACAACACCAATTAAAAATGGAGGAACAAGATTGCCAAAACTCACCAACTGCCCAAACATTCCTTACCAAAACCCTAGCTCACTTATTTATCCTCAAATATCTAATTACCACACCTGTGCAGTACAAGTAACACACCCTAATACAAACTGTGCCACATGTACAATGCTCCGTTAATGATTTAAACGGCGTTACAGAAAATGACCAAATAAAACACGAATTGCGAAAGTGAGGACTATTTTAAACATTCGGTAAAGATGGGAACCATTTTAAACATTCTGTCAAAATAAGGACTATCTGCAACAAACACTACGAAAATGAGGACAAAAAGGTATTTAAGCCTTTTCTTTAAATAGTACATAATATTTTAAAATTGCATAAGTAAGAGAAAAAAAAAATTAGTACGTCACGATAAACTCTAAAGAAACTGTTGCATGTTCTTAGTTTTCTGAGGAAAATAATGTTGAAGTCTTTCTTATTAATATAAAATAATAAATAAGTTAATTACTTCAATAACAACATTATAATCGGATGTTTACCTAAAAATAGTATTTGTATACTAAACATTATAAAATAACTCTTCTTAAAATATTCAATCTTCATTTAGAATACATATTTTTACTCATGAAACAGTAGCTTCCATCCTATCATAATAACTTCATAAAGTTCTTCTGACAAGTAATTATTCAAAGAAACGTCATCAAGGTCTCAATTTAGCTTTTATGGTTAATTGTGTCATTATTTTAAAAATAAAAATTATAACAATTTTATTTATGAAAGAATATTCATAAACCAATGACTTTATAATTGTTCTTTGAATATTTTGTTAAGAAGAAACCAAATTAATGTTCAGAATCGAAAAAACATACTATATTTGTTGTATAATGGAACTTGCATTCATGATTTTAGGACGAGTGGCAAACTAGGTGAGTAACTAAATAAAAAAGGTTGAGAGAGAATAAGTATGAAATAGTAAAAAAAATTGAAAACCCTAAGTTATCTGTATCAATAATAAGGAGGATTTTCTTTTTTTGCTACATTTTATAATATCAATTTTATCCTTTATAATATAATTATTTATTATTTTTTAATGAGGATTATTCGCAACAAACACTATTAAAATAAGGATTATCCGCAACAAACACTCATTACACACATCTATTTGTTATTTTAAATAAAAAGTAGACGGTAAATCTCATTTTATTATAAAACAAATAAAATAAAACAATTCATAACAATATTTAAAGACATGTCAACTCGATAAAATGTATAATTACACGGTTTTTTAAAAGTTCAAACCATACAAAATATATTATTTGTACAACAATATCAAATCTTTAAAAATATTTCTATATTGAACGTACTAACCACTCTGATATCTGTTATAATATCGAGACTCTTATTACAAACTCTTCATCCTTTAGAGATGTTTCTAAACCTGCATCTTCATCTGCTCACACCAAGATGATGATCATCGCAAACGAAGAAAATAACACAAGACCACAAAGTACAATGATAAGTTACAAGACCACAAAGTACAATGATAAGTTAGTATACAAAAGAGTTGTTCTAAAATCATTTAAATCATATTAATTATAATTCATACATGGGTAACTACAATTAATTCACATAACTGCACACAAATAATTGACACTAAACTCGATTATCTAGATACATGCATTTGGAATCGAAATCACTAGAGACTTGCACTTGTAGTGGCCTCTACTACTTTGGGAGTCATTGTCAATGGGTTTCATCCTACCACACACATTATTAATGTTAATCAATGATCATATAAGTCCATTATCCTACCATAGACTAGGACCTCCTTCTACTATCACCACATGAACCATTATACTCTATTTGAGTCTGAATGATCATTAGAGTTTCAGGATATCATCTTACTTGAATCCATAGTTCAATGTATACAATAAATTAACACCACCACCATAAAATCTCCCCATGAGATCCATAAAATTACGTCAAACACATACAATACTCGTGTGTGTGTGTGTATATATATATATATATATGTATATATATATATATATATATATATATTCACAAACCCATTATCATCCCAGTTTCACAACAATACTTTCACAATCATGTACATCCTTAATCATATTTTCATATTCACACATTAATAATTCCAACTTAAATTTCAAATATCAAAACAATCACATATTTTACAAAAACATACCAAGTCAAGTCTCAAAATAGCAACATCATCCATGCATAACTTCATACAATCACATAACTTCATACTAATTGAAAACTACACCTTTGTGTTGTGTGATATGATGTTCAACCGTGTAGATTGGTCTGACCACCACCCCATTAAGACAACTTCTCAACCTTTGTTCCAAAAGCTTGAACTATCATTTACGCTTGACCAATAATTTGTATCTACTATACAAAACTCAACTTTCATATGCTCTTTACCACCTCTTATAGGTTGTACCAAAATCTACGGATAACCTTGGTTACCAATTTTTCAAACATGTTAGACATCATTATCACACCACATTTTTTCCTTCTTGAAGCACCATTTAATTGACTTGATCACACACGACTTCGGTATACTGACAATATTTGAACACCCTTTATCACCCCTATCCATAACCACCCCCATAACATCATACTTCCATTACTAACTTTGGCCACTAGGTAACAACGTCCATAACAATGCTAACCCATTTCCAAACAAGAACTTCCAACTGTTGCAACCACCATACTCATTATAGCACTCCATCTTCATTTCTAATCCACTAACCTGTAACCATCCTTCCACCATATCCTTAGAACCACATTTTTTCTTAACTTGAAATCATTAGTTTAATCAGTACCTAACAGCCCTACGATACATTTCAAATTAGGATTGTTCGATTTGCCTTTTTCCCAACCATTTTGAGAAACTCACTAGTTATAGTAAGATGACTACACTAATGAAATTTCCTTACAACTTCACTTCCCAACTTAAGCACTTATACTTCTCCACCAACTTACTCATACCTTTTTAAGCATCTACTTTCACTTCTCACTTCTCACTTCTAAGTTGATACCCCCCTCTTGAAACCATAGCTCAAATAATCTTTTACTTCTTCTGTCCATTTCCTCTTATTCAACTCTACACTTCGACCTCTGGATGGTCATTGAATACCTTTAATTAATCTACATAAGAATGACACATTTGCTGTTTTTAGAGCACTCCTAACTACATCAACCACCAAGTCATGAGTAAGACAACTTTTCTCATGCACTTCTTACCATTGATAAGCATAATTTACCATTATTCTGCTGCGCTACTCTAATTCATACACAAACTCACTTCTAGTGTGTTGAGTCATAATAGACCTCAAAGGCTTACTTGTGCCAAGAATGATTAGCATTGAAGCATCGATCAAGCTCTTCTTCAACATCCTGAAGACTGTCTTCACACTTGAGAGACTGATAATGTCCATTTTTACCTCTTTTTGTGTGCTTATTGTCAGGAATAAATAAACTATTTCCTAGTTTTTGTCTTGTTATATCTTTAAGTTTAGTGTGTTTTGTATTATTTTTTTGCTTTAGCTATTTTATGTTTGTTTTGCCTATAATCTCTCTTTTAAGTGTTAAATAAGTTAGTAGGAAACATTTGTTGTGGAAGAAAACAAACAAGAACTCAAGGGAGCATGATTCAACAAGAAAAATTTGATTTTGAAGCAAATACCCACGTCGGGCGTCATTGGAATCACACCCAATGCTTCAAATACATAATGCTGTCAAACTGCCCAAGGCTGAGCGATGGAAAACTGGGGATGAGTGCCACAAGACTGAGTGGTGGAAAGTGGGCTGAGCACTATTCAATTCGTAAAATCTGGCGCTGAGCACTGTTGAGACAAGGTTGAGCATTGCTGAGACAAGGCTGAGCGTTGTTGAGACAAGGTTGAGCGGTGACGTCGCTGACATGTAAAAAAAGGGTTTTTAATCTTGTTTCTTGTGAGGGTATGGACCATTCCTCATTTTTGATGATAAAGAAACACTTTTGGGTGCTTTGAGAGCCTATTGGAGGTTGCTAGGAGTGTTGGGAATCTCTCTCACTTCTCCTTGGGTCTTCTCCTCCATTTGGTTTCCACCTTTGTGGGGTTGAGAGGAAGATGAGTTGCGAATTGGAGATGAGACGCAAATGAGAGGCGCAATTGGAACATAGAGCAATCAATTACCAAGAACCTTGGGAGAGAGTTTGCTTCTTCTCTTTGGTTTCCATTTCTTCCCTATCTCTTCAATTTGTAAAACCTAGGTTCTCCACCATGGAGAGCTAAACCTATTTGTTGAGATTAAATGTAATGAACTGAATTCTTGTGTATTGTGTGATGTTAATACATATGCTTTCCATTTCTCTATTAGTATTTGATTTTCGTGCTTAACACTTGCTTTGGTTTGGCCACCCATGCATGATTTGTGGTTCTTGGGGTGTTGGAAAATGTCTCTTGAACCTAGAACTGAAATTGAATGCCTAATGGAGCTTGTGTATAAGGATAGAACATGATTTATTAGTAATCTTAAGACTCTTGAACTTAATGCATGATTTCACTTGTTGAAGACTCAAAAAATTGGAACTTGATGAGTTATCATAAACTCAAAGTCGTTAGGAATAGGATTTGAGTATTCTTGTGAGTTGATTTTGACTTGAAATTGAAATTGAGATGTTTGTGAATGAATGAGAATAAAGTGAATGAAATCTAGTTTCGACATTTGTGTATAATCTATGTTAAATTTCTGTTGCACACCAACTATTTGATAAAATACCAAAAAGAGTTTCTTTGTGTTATTATGAGCTTTGTTATTTATTTGAGATTTGAATTGTGAGATTTGTCATGTGTTGCACAAGTCCCTATGAAGAGAACTATATATTTATTACTTTCTACGTGCGACCGATGCACTTGTCGTGTTGGTTTTTCAGCTAACAGAAACTTGCCACAAAACCTTGATAACACCAACAGTCTGCTTGAAATTCCTTACCTTCATCATGTTTCCACTCTTTAAGACCACAAGTCTTGAAAGCCATTCGTCCCTTATCTAACACTTACCCTTGAATGATTTAACATACCACTAACTCTCCTCCAAGATCCACCAAACTCATCGTTATTCTAATGATTACATTGAGTCTACACCGTTACATCTCTAATAGTTCCCCAACCCGCTTCATTTATTTTTACACTCTTAGCAAGAACCACCCAATTAGGAACTATTGGCATTGGTTATGCTTCAGACACTGATGCAATAATGAACCCCACCACTCCTATGTAGAAATTCTAGTACCTGCTTCGGAAACATGTTTAGAAACTCTTCCATAACTGATATCTTTTGTGTTTATTCTTCCTTTGCCTTTGTTAAAAACCTCTGATTCACATGACACTCTTTCCCCACCTTTCAGTTTGCTCCTCACTTGATACACAACCATTGATTTATCTTTTTGAATCAAAGAATATCATTGCGTTGAGTATCACATCCCATAGGAATGAGATTTGAAAAAAACAACTAATTTTATCTCTGATATTATATCCGAATCTTACAAAGGAAACAATTCAATTGACTTGAACTCGAATCCTTTGCTCACCATGAGACATGCCATATATCCGAGAAATCTTCACTTGGCCGTAACGGTAGAAAAAGCACCAACTAAACTCCAACTCCCCGTTGCATACAACCATGACTCATTCACCATACTGGTGACACCAAGAGGTATACAACTCCAAACGGAACCAAAATCCTTAGTCTAAGCACCACTTTGTAAATAGTATCTTTGAAATAGACCACTCATGCTAATCATATCGACACCAGCTATCACGAACACCCTTTTTGGCTACGCAAGACTTTTCTTCTCCTTTAATCCTTTATTGTGCTCTGACATCACTAGTTTTGCCTTTCCTACAAGATCAAACTTAACAATGCACTTCTTCTTCCAACACTTGAAATCCCCCACCTCAACCAAGTCAAACTTTTCTCCGGTGTAAACCACTTTATTTGGAACATCCTTTTTATTCTCCACTTCAATGCTGGTAACTGTTGAGAAAGTCTAGCTATGTCTTATTGATGTTGATTTGGTATAAAACCCTTAATATACTCCCTTTCGTCACATGATTGTTTTTCCCCTTTACTTGGAAAACACCACCCTGCTGGATTAATCTTCCAAGCTCTGCCTCAACTTAGCTTCCCACTTGAAATTTACCTTCCTTATACCCTTCATGGTCTCTACTATTTTTAGCCTTAGCCTCAAACGTTCTACAACTTTCCACCTCAGACCTTAGACATTGTTGGGATGTAATACCAATTTGATTTCTCAAACCTTGTTATACAAGTGCGCACCAATATCTTCCCTTATTCTAACCTCTTAACTCAACTCCTCTTGCAAAACTTGTAGTATTCGTCATAAGAACCTATTATTGAAGCTCCCTCAGTCCAAAGCGTTGCTTCTAAACTCCAACATCATATCTTAACCTACTAAAACCAAAATTTAGCTTTCCTCATCCACCGATATACAACCCTCTACATATTCACATCTTCGAGCAAGAGATTGTCTCAAAGGCCTTACCCAACCCTTGCAAAGGTAAACAAGTCAAGTTTGACCTTGAATATGCATTTCTCTACCACTACAAACACCAAACACAAACCAAAGTGCGCAAACATGACAAAAAAAGGTATAGAAGACAAAACTCAAACTATAATTGTACTCCCCTTTTCCCAAACCTTTAAAATTAAGAAAGAAAAACTATCTTTGATATATGAGTGTGCACTCTCATCACTCTACCAAGACATTTTCTGTTCTTAATGCTTCCAACCCTTTAAACAAACTCCACTAAACTCAAACTCTTAAACAAGCTAGACATGACAAACTCGCAACCCTCATGTCATCCTAAGGAAGAAATGCTCTGATACTATTAATGTAACATCTCATTTTACTAGTATAAAACTAATTAAATAAGACATTTCATAATAATATTCAAAAACAAATTAACAAAATAAAAAAATATAATTATACAGTCCTTTAAGCGTTCAAACTATAAACAATATACTATTTATAAAACAACACAAAACCTTTAAAGGTATTCCTATATTGAACGTACTAACTACTCATACCTTTGCCACAATCTCACGACTCTAACTACGAACTCCTCATCTTTCAGAGGTGCCTTTAACTCTGCATCTTCATCTACTCCCACCAAAATGGTGATCATCGCAAAAGAAGAAAATAACACGAGACTACAAAGTGCAAGAGTAAGCTAGTATACAAAAGTGTTGTCCTAAGACCATTTAATCATATAAATTATAATTCATACATGGGTAACTACAATTAATTCACATAACTACACACAAATAGTTGACACTAAAGTCGATTATCCGGATACATGCACTTGGAATCAGAATCACTAGAGACTTGCACTTGTGGTGGCTTCTACTGCTTTGGGAGTCATTGCCAATGAGTTTCACTCTACCACACACATTGTTAATGTTAATCAATGATCATATAAGCCCATTATCCTACCCTAGACTGGGACCTCCGTCTATAATCACGACATGAACCATTCTACTCTATTTGAGTCTGAATGATCATTAGAGTTTTAGGATATCACCTTACTTGAATCCATAGTCCAATGCATATACTAAATTAACGACACCATAAAATCTTCCCATGAGACCCATTGAATTACGTGAAACACATACAATACTTGTGTGTGTGTGTATATATATATATATATATATATATATATATATATATATATATATTCACAAACCTAATGTCATCACAATTTCACAACAATACTTTCACAATCACGTACATCTTTAATCATACTTTCATATTCACATATCAATAATTCCATTTCAAATTTCAAATACCAAAACAATCACATATTTTACAAAAAACATACCAAGTTAAGTCTCAACATACCAACATCATCCATGCATAGCTTCATACATCATATTTTTAAAATTAACTCAATCAATCATAGGTTAAAAAGTAAGGAATTAAAATTTTGAGTATTCTCGCTTAAGCTAGATTTTCCTTGCTTGAGCTAAAAGACTCTCGCTTAAGCTAAAAATTCCCGCTTAAGTTAGAATAGCAGATTTCACCTGTTTTAAGCATGCAAAACCATAAAACACAAACCATCACAAATTTTACATGTACTTATCAATTCTACACATCAAAACACAACAATTCAAGCAATTCAATCTATCAAATTATAACATGCTAGACAAATTTTACTTCCATCAAAAGAAATAGTTTCCCTCACCTCAAACGTAGACCAAAGCTGAGACAACGAAGAACCCCCAATATGATTTTTGAGTTGTAAAACCCTAATTACACCTAAAGGAACCAAAACTCAAGAACACATAAACAAATTAGAGCTCTAATCATGATCAAAGTGAAATTAAAACCTCAAAAATAGAAAAAAGAGATGAAAGTCATATTATCAACTTACTTGAAGGTAGAAACTGTTCGGGTGGATTGAAAGAGAACTCCACCATGAACCCAAATCTACCCTCTAACTCAAGAAAAGATGAAGATTCAAATGAGAAAGATAAAGAACAAGGTTGGGTTGAAGAGGATAAAGAACTGAAGTTGAGAGAAAAGAGAGAGGCTTGTGTTTAGAACTAAGGCAGTTGAGACTCTGCTTTAAAAGAATGAGTTTTTACATAGATTAGTCTATGGACATTGTGTAAAAGGAGTTCACGTGAGCAATGATGGCAGGAATAATGAAGGTGACCAAAATAGGTTCTATCAGGATGATTAGTGGGGATCCATCAAGAAGGAATAAGCGTGTTGATTATTGTCTCTTAACTTTCACAGTATTGTTTTGTGTGTCTATAGTCCATTGCATTTTCGAGAAAATCGCCTGGATCAATACAGTAAATTGTCTAATGTAAGGGGAACCATCTATCCACGTATGGTAATATATACCTATATGCATATTTATTTTATTATTTTCGAAAGATAAGAATCATAAAACACAGATGAAATGAGAACAAATACTGTAGAAGTCAATTAAATAATATGAAATAAAGGTTTTGTAATCTTTTTAAAGAAATATTTTTTCTTAAAAAAATTAGGAAGTCACATTTATTATAACAACAAAAGTTAATGGAGGGCCAATATAATGGCTACATAATTATAAGTAATTGAGTAAATAAAGTATATCACAAAGGAAACAAAAAAGCTAACTGTAGAAAACTGAAATAGATATGGGTTCATGAGAAAAATAAAGAATGCCAGCCACCACCAGAATGCCATCCACCACCACTGCTTTCTCCCCAACCAACACCATTTTTAGAGCCATTTCCATCACGTCGAGGCCTTGCTTTCTCAACTAACAAGGTATGACCTCCGATCTCAGTTTGATCAAGATTTAGAGCTCTCTTCGCACTGTCAACATCCTTGAATTCTAGGATAGCAAACCTGCAAATTTTGCAATTTGAGACTAGAATGCAATACACAACAATTCAAACACTAATTATGTTCAAGAGATTTCATGAGTTCTACGGCCATTTGTTACTCAACGTTTATATCGGAAGTCCTCAAGGAGAAACTTAAACAAGAAAAGGTCATTATTGTTGAAAATCCCATGTCGATAAGAGATATGGTCATAATTATAATATATAAGTCAGTATAGACATTTTCTTACTAAACCAATTTAGTAAAATTGCATTAAACTTAAATTTACTTCTAAGATAATACCAGAGCACGTAAGAGTTTATCTTAACAATGTTTATTGGACTTATCTGTTCTCACGCTTACGCTTGATGTCCTTGGCATGAGTAAGTACATTAGAGATCTTATATCGACTAAAGATATAATTAAAATTATAATATACAAGTGAATGTAAATATCTCCTTAAGTTGATTTTATAAGATTGAATTAGGTTTGAAGTTCATTTCTAATAATTACTAAAGCAGATTTTTTTATACCATTGCTTTCTGGCTAGCCATGACCCAGCCTTCTACTTAGTGGGGAGATTTATGCTCTAGGTGCTAAGTGAGAGGGAGAGAGAAGGAAAAGTATTAAACAAAGAGCTAATTCTATTTGTGTAAACAAGATAGATTAAAAAGTAAAGTAAGAAATCAAAATAAAATAAAATAAGTCTCACACTATATGTGTGGAGCAGAGATTCCTGTATTATCTTAGATAACTTTCAACAGATGTGTAAACAAAGTGAATTTATCCAGATGATGAATGATGTTGAGAAAAAAAAAATTTAACAGTATATTATAACCTAACTTGCATCAAAACAACAAGACATACCCCTTAAATGCACCAGAATCATAAAATTTCGGAACTGTTATCCTCGTCATCTCTCCACAGGAACCAAAATGCTCTTCCAGGCTAGCTTTGATCTGAAAGAAAAAAGTAGGCATTAATACAGCTAAGTACTGCTGGTAAACCAATCAAAGAGTCAATAGAAAGAGATTCATGCAATCAGTGCAGGGAGTGGTGTAAAAAATATAAAATGATAAGAGAAAAAAAAAACTACCTCTTCTTCCTCGAGGGAAGTATCAAATCCCTTGACATATACAGTTAGAGATTGAATTCTTTCACCCTTCTGGAATGAGTTGCTCCAGTTGCTAAAGTTATTAACATGGAAACAACAAAGGGAAGAAGTGAGCAAAATACAAGATACAAAATAAAAAAAAAAAAAATTCTATAAATACGAGTGATTAAAGACTCATCTGTTTGTTTTAAAAAGTGCATTTTTAATTAATTTTTTATTAGATAGAACATAAATCATGAAAAAAAGATGAATAAAAACTATATCAAGAAAGTGATTTTTTTTTCAAAGCTTATCCGAGCACCCTGGACAAAATGAGTATACAAGAGACAGTAACCCATGCAAATGCAGAGTGAAAAAATGTAAAATGTTCTCCAGTTCAAAATGGCCATGTTTATAAGAAATACACATTAAAGCAATTACGCAATTAGGCAGGAAAATTTTTCCAAACAATGACAGATTTACTCAAGAGGCATGCTCTTGCATGGTTTTATTATGCATGTGTAGATATGTAGATTACCTTCTACTGTAGCTATGACTTTTTTCTCGAGCTAATTCAACTGTGATGGTACGTCCAAACAATTCTGTGTGATTCAACTCAAGAGCCTATGATACAAAAGCAAATTGATTGTCAGCTCAACGTCTTTGATAAACATAAACAAACAGATGATGATGGTGATGATGATGATGAGGCACAAACAGACGGACATAAGAAAGTATAGAAATATAAATTCAAATTTGTTAAAGATCTCACATCGACTAAATATAAAACAAATTTTATAGTATATAAATGGGTATAAACCTCAGTCCACAAACCAGTTTGGTAGGGTTGAGTTAGGATTAAAGTCCACTTCTTATAAAAAACTAGTTATTATGCAAAGACAAAGGTTCTAACAATGAATGTAGCCAAGAGCACCAAGTTAGTTGAGACTAACTAGGTTTACAACAACTGATCATTGCCCGGGTTAAGAAGAAGTATAGAAGTTGCAACCTATGAGCTGGTTAGAACAACATACAATGCATGAGTTAAGAATGTTTGGATGAACTTGTTAGAAAAGCTGCTTATTTCCTATTGTAAAAGCTATCTTTTGTTGCATACCAATTATATTCATTCTGTTCAAAGTAATCAGTAGGTGTCCTATACCCCTAGCTGACAGATAGTGTACTTTTTGTACTTTACTTCTCTACTAGTTCCAAACCTCTCTTACCTTCATATATAAAGTACGTAAGTAAAAGATTATAGCCCTATCAAAATTTCCCACCCGAATTCTTGTTACAAGACTTGCCAGAAAATAACATTTTTTCACATGATTTCTAAAACATGGACCCTGAAATCGTGGATCCGCAGCTTTGGAATGTTTTGTTAGTTGTTGCCGTAGAAGCATGGAGTGGTTTAGATATGGGTTTCAAAAACTACACATAGCATATAACATAGGATGGGTCAACTAATACTATGACCATTTTAATTAAAAAAGATAATAAATTCTAAATTTGTTCTATATATTACTTATTTATATAACTTTCTGCTCCAATTTTACTTATAAATATCTCTTCAAATTTACTTACATGAATTCAAAATCTCATTTATAAGTCTTCTCTAAACTCACAACCTTGAAGGAGAATAAATGATTTTTTTTTTCAAATTAACAGAAATTAATGTGAAAAAAATGTATTATATGTTAAAATATCACTGAAAAGAAAGGGTGACAACCAAAAATTGGAGCAAGAAACTAAATATGTACTTGGTTAAAAAAACTGTCACCGTGGACAACAGGTCCTCAAGGTAGAACTTAATTTTTAAGATGTCACAGTCAGACACTAGATACAATGTTAAGAAAGAGAAAACAAAAATATTGGATTGAAACTGTGTATACACAGTGGTCATATAGGTTAATTACATTAATTATACATAAATAAAATATTACGCTTCCTCAAATCATATATTATAAGCCGTACCACTATTATTACAATAATTATAGAATACTGCATATTAGCAAGTTTTGTCTTAAAGAGATTTTGAAAAAGATAATGACAATAGAACAACTCTGATCTCAACTATTAGGAATGCAATACCATTTTACAAAACTGATTTAATAGGAAATTATTTTCCATAGTATTGACTTGCACCTCCATCTATTATTACATCATGATATTCACACATTAAAATTATATATATATATCTGATGTCAATCCAACATTGTATTCCAAAGATAAGGTTATACACGTCTTGAAGCAACCATGAACTGTTAAAGCCTTGAACACAACTAAGCACAAGGTATCGCTTTACTTTAGCAATCAGATACAATACATTTCATTGAAAATATTATATTGATAAGAAAGATTCAATAAACAATGCTAACAAAGTATATGGCTTTGTTGCTTACAGAATAACAACTGTCATTCAATTACTTTTAGCAGTTCTAAATGATTTGCAGCACAAGGTCATTAAAGCTTACCTTTTGTGCTGCTTCAGCCGTTGAAAACTCAATATGTACAAAGCCTTTAGGCCTCCCTTCATGATCTGTATGTGGATGAAGATAAGCAATTCCTCCACATTCTTTGAAAAGATTTTCCCTGAACAATCTTGAAATTAGAATAAATGTACAGAAAATAATTGATGAGCACCTTTATTAAAAATATACATACACATCAGCCTGTTCCACTTCATGTGACAAGTTTCCAACAAATATCGTCTTTGGTGCAGCATTTTGTTCTTTTAGAGTAGCTAGCGTTTTAGGCTGCAAAATTCCAGGAAATAACATGTATATAAATGATTCGGATATTACATTACAAGACAAGATAAGGGTCATGTTCATATTTATGTTTCTGCACCTTAATGGGTGCTAGTATAATTTACTCTAAAACCTGCGAGCCACCATATGGTTTTCAGTGACTTGGAAAAAATATATGATCAAATCGTTTCCAATAGCTGAATAGACAGGGAGAATTCAGACAGAAAGAAAACCATTGTTATTGTGTGGTGTGTTGCAGGAGGGAAGAAACATTTATAGAATACTTAGGCTCCTCTTTTTATTGTGGTGTGTGGACTCAAGATCCTTGGTGTAGAATTCCCCAAGAGGTTAGAAAAGACTACAATTGGGAGGACGAATATTTGCAAGTATCATGCATAAAATTTTAATTAGAGTTGCAAACTGATTTTGAATTTCACATGAAAAGTCTTGGAAGACAGAAAATATCAGAACACATTTTCATTAAGAAAACCTAAGTATACCAAGGAAAAGCATTAATAAATGTGACAAAGAAGTTAACCCTAAAGTAGAACAAACTCGACTAGGACCTAAAATGTCAAAGAAAAGTAAAGGGTGATTCAACATTTTTAGCTGCACCAGAACTACCTGAATGATGAACTTTTTTTCTTAACTGAACAACTCACAACTGAAGGACACAAGAGTAGGGAAGTTACGAGCCAGAAGATGCAGTTTTTTCTAGAATGACGTGCTGATCGGCAAGTTCTAGATATCAGAATTTCTGTTTCTCTGCCTCTTCCATTGATCATCATTCTATCTATAACTATTATAAAAATATTTATAGCCATAACTAGAAATAATGGCACAGTTATTCTAATTCACATAATTAGGTAATATAATGAACACAGATTTCTAGTTCAAAATAGACAGATTACAATCAACATTTAATAGGAAACATTAAAACAGGATCCTGATTGACATCCCCCTCAAATTAATCCAAATAGTAACGGATCATCAATTTGCTGATAAGAACTTGATGGCATGGTTACAGTCCAACCCTGGTGAAGACATCTGCAACTTGAAGTTGTGTTGTAACATGTCGAAGTGATATAACATTAGTGTCCCAGCAGAAGCGTTTAGCGTCTCCATATTTACTTTTGGAGGAATACGGAGGAGTGTTGAAGAAAAATAAGTCATAGTTAGGATTACTCGTGATTCTAGAATCAGATCACATGTAACAACATACTCGTGAAGCAAGTCGTACAAGGCTGAAATCATAAAAAATATACTGCAGTTCTCAAATTCTTTTTTTACATCAGTTGATGATGCTAGGAACTCATTAAAATCATGTAAGGCAGTGCAGTTCTCAAGTTGTATTTTCACATTCGTAGATGGAATAAGAAAGTCATTAAATCATGTAAGGCAGCATGAATCTGCCCAAGCAGACATCAAATCGGCATGGAGCAAGTAGTGTCAAAAGATCTTGGCAAACATTGTATAGACGTTGGATGTCAGTAGTATAGAGGGAATAAGCCTCACTCCTAACTCATGCACACTTTTCATAAGAATGGAAAATATGTTTGACTGAGCCGTGGATAGTGCACTTCTCGACATTGCACACTTTAGTATCAATCTTTACCTATTGTTTTCGACCTTCGTTGGGACGGATTCAGGATTGGCAGTAAGACCGAACCTATGGCATAACCCACAAACATATCCAAATTTTGAAAGCCCAAAGTGAAATTGTGAGTTTAAGAGAAGCATAAACTCACTTACTAAGACTGCCAAACGTAGGACTGAAGCAACACATGTACCCAAGTCCCTATCACATTCCCTTTCTCTTTCTTTTATAAAAAAAACTGTAATTTTTTCCATGCCAACATGTTCACCACCAATGCAATGTGTCTAGTGGATGCAATTTTCAACCTACCATGCTAGTGCCCTTGCATGGCATTTTTGTGAAAAAACCACCACAATTTTTTCCATTGCTTCCATTTGATAACAATGAGGGTGAATCAACCAACAACCAAGTATGATTAACAATAAGACCAATACTATGAACAAGTGTGACAAAAGGTTCATACTCAATGGATAATCCATCCAATAGAAACATGACCTAATATAAGCAAGACCTTCAACAAGTGACAGAACAATCACCTTTCTCCATGTTCCTTAATTCAGTTCGGAAAAATGAGATTTAGCTTATGTGAGCTTTAAAGTAGTTATGGTTCTTCTACAAAAGCTTCCAAATGGGCATGCTGCCAATAACTTGAGGTAAAAGAGATAGAGAAAAGGTTGAAAGCCAAGCTATCAACATCCAAGTTCTTGCCATTCCTAGTGAGTGTAAGTTGTATTCTCAATTTCAGAATCACATTTGCCTAAGAATTCGAGAGGAATCACTTCAGAAGAAACTTGTTGAAACAAAGTCCATTTAAACAGGACCTGTTAGATATATCGCATTAATTAGGAAAACATAGCGTCTATTGTTTATTAGGAAAAATAGATATTATTTGATATTGGTAAGATATTGTTGATATTGTTTATTACAATATCTTCTATTTACCATATTTATGTTTGGTTGTTGTTAGAAGTGGGCTTTAAGTCTAACTCAACCCCACAAAACTAGCTTGTAAGGTAAGATTGCACCTACTTATATATTGTGAACTGACCTTATTTTTAGTTGATGTAGAACTTCCAACACACCCCCTCATGCCGAGGTATATTTATCTCGTGCGTGAGACTAGAAATTAGTAGATGATCTGTTAACGACCCGAAAGTGGGTGGAACAGAATGTCCAAGAAATCTCGCTAGGATAGACTCTGACTTGACTTTGATACCATGTTAGAAGTGGACTTCCAACAGTTGTCATATATACTTGTATCACTCTTTTATAAATACATTCACCCTATGTGTATTTTAGACACAAGGGAGATTAACCCTATACAATTTTTCTTAATATTCAACATAGTATCTAGAACTTAAGGTTAATTATTGTTTTCAAACCAGGTAGTTCCTGTTGTCAAGTTTATCCAAAAGTTATTATTTCTGACCATGATAGGGCCTTCCTTGAGTATTTTATAGGTTGAGACTTTCAAAATGGCAGGAAGTAAACTGAAATTCAGTTCACCATAGTATTCTCAATTCTTATTTCTTTCTTTACTTGATAACTAACACAATTTTACTCATTCGCTAAAACGCTGCCTCATTTACATCCTTAACTTCTTTCACACAAGTTATACACTCCAATGAGTCATATAGTAGATAAACTTTCACCAAGTTTAAGTAAATGCATTATGAAATGCTTACACTTTCATGAGGACTTTCGCGGGCTTTTTTCTCAATTTCTTCCTTACAGTCCTCTGAATGCTCTGTATCCTTCATGGGCTGAAATCTTTCATGCTTTTGGAATGAGTTGCTACAATTAATAACATTATTAACAAAAAAACGGTGAGGAAAGGCAAGGAAGCAAAATTACATCATGACTGATTTTGTTTTTTTTTGAAAGTTTATCCAAGCACCCCAAATAGAAAATTATTTGCATAACATCACAGAATTTCTGCAAACTCACATGAAAATTATTTTACATTCATGCTACTAGGCAGGGAAAATTGTTAAAAAACAGTAGTAGGAGGCATGCCCTTGAACAGTCTTATTATGCATGATGATTACCTTCTATTCCAGGTACGTTCACCCTTTCCTCGAGCTATTTGAACTCCAATGCAACGTCTCAACAACTCTGTTTTATCCAACTCAAGAGCCTAACAATACAAAGGCAAAATGATGCGCATCTCATTGTCTTCACACAGAATAGGGTTTTAATAAACTTAAGAGCACAAATGATGATCATGCACAACATAGACAAGCCAAGAAATATCAATCTCAGCCATGCATCAGTTAAAAACTAATTGCTTCACAAAGACATAGGCTCAAATGATGCAGGTAGTCAACAGCACCTGAAAAGTATAAAGGTGAAGGAAAGAAAAGCAGGAAAAACTGTTCCCTTCCCTTGCAACACACACAATAGGTGAAGGAAAAGAAAGTATGAGCCGTACATTAAAAAGAATAATTCCTCGTATATTGGAAAGAAAGGGATCGGATCAGGGAGAACAGTTTGAAGTTTGTGATTATTGTATGGAGTGGACTTTGAATTGCATACTGCGAGGGAGGCAGAACGTTTTTATTTTAAGATGTTATACTTACAATAGTTTTTACATAAAAAATATAAACAAAAAAAGAAAAGAAAGGATTTGGACAGTTAATAAATATAAATAAATTTATATTATAATACTCAGACACAGACAAGAGAAAAATATTTTAAGAATATTAAACTTTTTTTCATTATAATTTATTTTCAATTTTAAATTTATATGTATAGGCATATGAATAAAACAATGGTGAATAATATGAATTTCTTCAACATTCTTTTATTTCATTTTCATAAATTTAAATAAAGAGAAATAACTGCTTTTATTTTACATTTTTATTCTACACTATAAAAAACCTTTCATATAAAAGGGTATTTTCTACAATAAAATTTTATGAAAAGATTAGTTATCACCTCTATACCAATTAGGGGTATTTCGCTCATATATCCATTTCCTTTCATACCAGATAACCGGTTCGGAAAATGAGGTTTTGACAAATTTTTTTTGACAAAATTGACACTTTTTATAAATAGGACTAAAGTAGATTAATTTTTTATTTTTTAATCAAAAAGAAGTAATAAAATAATACGTTTTTACCTCATTTAGTAGTTCGTCAAATTTTGTTAAAAAAAAAAAAAAACTTTGTTAATGTATCATTTTCTGGTACAAATATCTAAGAAATACTATTGGCAGTTCTAACTAGTACAGACCACACAAGGTCACAAAACTTACTTTTAGTGCAGCTTCTGCGGTTGCAAACGTAACATGTCCATAGCCTTTTAACCTCCCCTCATTATCTCTATGTAGCCGAACATCAACGATTTCTCCACACTCTTTGAAAAAATTTTCTCTGAACAATTTTGAAATTGTAAACATACATTCAGAAAATAATCAATAATCAATTACATGAAAAATAACACTTACACATCAGCCTGTTCCGCTTTGTATGACAAGTTTCTGACATATATTGATGAAGCATTTTCTTCTTTCATAGTAGCCAACAATCTAGACTGCAAATACCAGGAAATAACATAATGCATAACTTTTTTTATCATTTAAACTATAGGGGGGTGAGCATATTGCTCAATAACAGCATTCTTTCCAGTGGAAACAGCACCGAGCATCTCCGCATGCTTAATCATTTCAAACAAGTCCACTATATACCCCCAATAACTCATAACAAATGAACATTCAACAATCATAAGCAATAGCATCCTGAAATGCATACATTTTTCCAAGGATCTTTTAAGGCTTTCCCCTCAATATCTTCCTCACGGGACTCTGAACTCCATATCCTTTTGATGGGCTCGATTCTTTCGGACTTATTGAATGAATTGCTCCAGTTGCTAAAACTATTAACAAGGCAATAGCAAAGGGAATAAATTGGTACAAGATACAGAAATGAATAAATACAAGTGATTTAAGGCTCACTTGTTTGTGCTTTTAAAATAATGCTTGTATAACTAAAAAACATTGATAAAAAATCTTTAATGATTAGATAAACTTTCTGAAGAAAAAAGGCCTTATTCCATTTCATATAAGCTAAAAAAAGCAGCATATGATGGAACGATATTAAAAAAAAAGATAATTGTATGATGAAAGCACTTTTTTTCATGGTTTATCCAATCACCTTTAACAAAAATAATACATAAATGACTAGACACAGTAGCCCATGTTATGAAGAAATTTTACACTAATCGTATTTAGTGGGAAACTTTGCCAACAAACGACAACAGCACAATTTCATTATAAATGTATTACCTCCTATTGGGGGCATATTCATTCTTTTCCTGAGCTATACCAACACCAATGCATCGTCCAAACCATTTTGTATTATCCAACTCAAGAGCCTATGCGACAAAAGAAAAATTATTTTCAGCTCAATGTCTGTGCATAGAACAGGGGTTCAGCAAACATAGACAACAGATGATGAAATACAGCAAAACAGGCAATATATAAGAAATCCCAGAAATAACAATGTCAATCTAATAGACCATGTTCTGAAGTAAGCAGGAAGTTAATTTCCCATTAGTCCGTTATATCTTATGGTTTAAAAGTTAGTGTTATATAGGATGTGTGACAGACTTGTTGACGCAATTGAAGAGTCACATTGTTAAATCTAGAACTTGTACCATTCAAATCCTGGGAGATACAAATGGCTAGCTGGTAACCTAAATCAGCTCGTGTATAGTTTGGGCATTTTCAAACTATATATTATTCAGTAGTTTCTCTGCACAATTTTGAAATTGTAAACATATCTCAGAAAATATGCTCTTGACATTCTGAAGAAATAGGGATGATAAATGCTAAGCTTGTAGACACACCAATAGATCCAAGTGTCAAACTTGTAGTTGACCAAGGAGGACCTTATCTTGGTCTTTGAAGATATAGAAGGTTAGTTGGTACCTCATTGTGACTCGTCTTGACACCACCTTTGTAGTGAGCATAGTAAGTAAATTCTTAAACTCTCCGTGTAAAGAACATTAGAATGCAGTCATACAAATCCAAAAGTATATTAAGATCCTAGAAAGGACACATTTATGAAAATACTTAAATTGTTGGGTATTTTGACACTGACTGGGCAGGATCATGATGCAGTAGATGTTTCAATACAGGATATTGTGTTCCAGTTGGAGGTAATATAATATCATGGAAAAGTAAGAAAAAAATGCTGTGGCAAGGTAAAGTGCAGAAGGATAATAAATAACAATAACACTTGTCACTTGTGATCATATGGCTAAAACAACTCCTCAAAGCGCTTAAATGTAAATAAAGTTCCCAAATGCACTATGTGACAACCAGGCAACATTACACATTGCCTCTCCTCAACCAAACATATTGAGGTGGATTGTCATTTCATAAGAGAAAAATTGGAGTAAGGAGACATTGTCACTAGATTTGTCAACTCTAATGAACAGTTGACTGACATATTCACCAAGTCTATAAGAGGACCAATGATTTGTTATATTTGCAACAAACTAATCACAGACAACCTATATGTTCCTGCTTGAGGGAGAGTGGTATAATTATAGAAATAAGGAACTAATATTATATAATCATGAATATTGTTCTAGTCAAATAAGGAATTGATTCTATATAATCAGGACTATCTAGATTATATATGTATTATTCGGAACATTTTTATTTATTTTTGTATAACTTTTGTTATCAGTTCCTCTATTTATTATATAATGTCTTTTTTCTCAATATAAATAAAGGACCCATGTTGTCTAAAAAACACATGGTTTCAACTTATGTTTCTCTCTTCCTTAAATTTTTACATTTAATGGTATCACCAACAATAAAGCGCCTTAACCACAAATAAGTACAAGGTAGCAACTTGTGTCAGGAATTAAATTCAAAATAATTCTATAAAACACAATGACTGAGAAAAATATTTCAACAAACCAAATTGTTAGAACTTCACCATTCAAATGTGTTTGGAATTGTTGCTTCCAAAGGTACAACTCTTTGAAATCATTTTGGCAGTTCTGAAATGATTTGCAAAGGCTAGACAAGGTCACAAAGCCTACCTTTTGTGCAGCTTCTGTAGTTGCAAACTGAACATGCCCAAAGCCTCTAGACCTCCCTTCACGATCTCTTTGTAGACGAATATCAACAATTTCTCCACACTCTTTGAAAAGAATTTCCCTGAACCATTTTGAAATTAGAAAAACACACAGAAAATAACTAATAACCACCAGAACAAAAAATAATACATACATATCTTCCCTTTCCACACTATAAGACAAATTTCTAGCACATATTGTCTTCGATGTAGCTTTTTGTTCTTTCCAAGTAGCTTGAACTTTTGGCTGAAAAATTTCAGGAAATACATTATATAACATATTTGATAGGTTTCATAAGAGAACCAAACATATTGAGGTCGAATGTCATTTCATAAAAGAGATGTTAGCACAAGTTTTGTCAACACAAATGACCAAGTGACAGATGTCTATCAAATCTCTTGGAGGTTCAATCCAAGAATTGGATACACTTGTAGCACTTGTAGCAAGCTTGATGCACATATGAACTATATGCTCCAGATTGAGGGGGAGTTTTTGAGAATCAGAATAATGCATTTTGTTTTTTATTATAGCCTTGTGATCTTTATTTTAGAAGAAACAAAATATCCTCTATTGAAGCCTAATAATTGTTATGCCTCTATAAAAACTTATATTAATTGTGTATTCAGGCATTTGATAATGTCTTTGTGTTCTCTATTTTAACACTTACAATTGTCTGAACAGCGTTGGAGTCTTTTTCCTCAGTTTCTTGCTCACAATCTTCTGAAATCTTTGAACATCTCCCTTCAGTACCTTGATATCTGTTGCTAAAATAATTAACATGAAAACTGGAATGGGAAGAGAGCATAATCGCAAGATCTTGAAATGAGACAACATAAGAGATTATAGGCTCATTTTTTTGTGCTTTAAAAGTAATATATTTTTAATCAAAAACATTTCTATTTTTTTTTCTAATAATGGGATCAGCTTATGATGCACAAATCTGTTTAAATTTCCTCCTCATGAGGTTGAAAAGGAAGCATAGGAAACAAAGTTTAAAAAATGTCATGACCACACCTTGTTTTTTAAAAATCTTTCAGACACCCTGAAAAAGTATATTCATACTAGACACGATGCAGCGCACTAAACAGAAATGTTCTCCAATTCAAATTGACATGTTTTGTAAGAAATTTAGATCAATGCTATTGAATAGGAAAAGTTATCATGAGACAGCAACAATAGGCAAGTTCTTAAACAGTTTCATTATATGTGTAAAATACCTTCTGTTGGGAGTATATTTTCGCCTTTCTCGAGCTACACCAATTCTCATGCGACATCTCAACAATTCTGTATTATTTAACTTAAGTGCCTACATAAAAGCAGAAATGATGATAATGCATTGCAACAAAGGGCATGCATACATACACACACACAACTGAAGAATTTACAGAAGTTCATATATAGGAGAGGAAGCTTCTGTCGGAAATGTACTGATAGGTACCTAAAAGAAGTAATAAGAGACTTGCACCGCAAGCCTTAAGTTAGAGATCAAGGCACACATATATCAATATCTGACCTCAATCAAACATTTACGAACTTGAGGTGGAATACATTCTTAAAAACTGATAAGAGGAACTTCTTTCCACTGCATAGTCATGAACCTACCGTCCAAATACAATTCTATTCACACATTAACCAAATATAGCACAATTATGATGCCAATCCATCATGAGATTTCAATGACAAGGGCAACCTAGCACTGTATTCACACATTAACCCAACACATCTTGAAGACAACCCCAATCTGAAACCATGTCTGCCAAAATTGCAGACTTTAGCAATATCAACCACAACTAAGTACACCGTGGCAATTTGCTTCAGGATTCAAATTCATTGAAAACACTAGGAATGAGACAAATATTTCACTGAATCAAATTGCTATTTTTTTATCCGTGAAAAGTATAAGTAACTGTCACTTTCAAAGGTGCAACCATCTGTCAAAACCTTCCAGCAGTTATAAACTATTTGCACACACCACACAAGATGACAGCTTACTTTTAGCACTGCTTCTTCTGTCGCAAACTCAACATGACCAAAGCCTCTAAACCTCCCTTCCTCATCCAGATGTAGACGAATATCAACAATTTCTCCACAATCTTTGAAAAGTTCTTCCCTGAAAAATTCAAAATTAGAAAAATAAAACAAAAATAATTGACATGCACCTACCTTAAAAATAATACATACAGATCAGCACGTTCCACACTATATGATAAGTTTTTAGTATATATTGTCTTTGATCCAACACTTCGTTCTTTCAAAGTAGTTAGCATTTCAGGCTGCAAAATCCAGGAAATAACATGTTATATGACTGATTTGATATTGTTCACCTACAGAGGCAGTACCAACCATTCTCCACATCCTTAACATTTTTCACACTATTGCAATAATTCATAGCCTTTAAAATTTTAGCAACTCTATGGAAATGCATTATGATATTATACATTTACTTGTGGAGTTTTAGAGGCATTTTCCTCAATTTCTTCCTCACTGTTCTCTGAACTTTTCACAGGCTGCAAACAAAAGTAACATGCTAAAGTATTAAATTTTGTAAAATAAACAATTACATGCACAATGTCCAAGATTCTCACATTTGTAGCCATATGTGGCTCATCAATAAAATCAGAGTTATTGTCATCATGGTTGTTGTCATCTGAACTATCTCTAGAAGAATCATTTTGAACATTTTCTGAGTCACATTCTTGAGCATCTGATGTGGTGTCCATCTTCAGAACAGAAAATTTGATTGATAAACAATTAAAAGAAATGAAAATATAACAAAATGAAATTACAAATGCACAATGTCCAAGATTCTCACATTTGTAGTCATATGTGGCTCGTCAATAAAATCAGAGTTATTGTCATCATGGCTGTTGTCATCTGAACTATAACTAGAAGAATCATGTTGAACATTTTCTGAGTCACATTCTTGAGCATCTGATGTTGTGTCCATCTTCAGAACAGAAAATTTGATTGATAAACAATTAAAAGAAATGAACATGTAACAAAATGAAATTACAAATATAGTGGGTAAAATTTGATCGACTGAACAATTGATAATTTATATACCAAAACTTCCATCATTTTCTCTTGTGTTTCTTCATATCTTTCTACAGAGTTATCACCCTCATAGATTGCTTTTCTAACCAATAAAAATTGGTAACCTTATCTATGTATTCCATAACCTATACCAGCATCGGTATACAGATCCTGAATAACATATTTTGGATATCACTTACACCCCTCCAAATTTCATCTTAAATTTTCTCTTATTTTCTGCAGTATAAACATGGATGGCATTGATTGACAAATAATTTCTCACTCATTAGAAGATATGAAAGTAGTATTTAAAGGGTAAAAAGCATGCATTTGTAAGTAATGCATGCACGTAAATTGTTATAAAGTTGTCAAATCAAATCTATTCCATTGAAGCTTCCATAATGCATAAATTAAATTGAAATTTTGTGAGCTATGCAAATATGATAATACCCCATTCTTGAGCTCCTTAGCAACCGCATCTCTCTTCTGCCTTTTTGGACTTCCTTGATTCTCTTGCTCATCTCCATCGTCCCTCCTGCCTATAGAAATTTTACATTTTAACAAACTGAAAATTATAAAACAACTCAACTATATAAACAAACAAAGAAAGTGGGACAAAAAGGAAAGGAACACTGAAAAAAAAATACCTTTTTGGGGTAATGGAAATACAGTAGTATCAACCTACAACCCAAGGAAAACTGGTTTAGTCAAATTAAAAATGGGTGAAAGAGAAAGAATTCACAACAAAGCATGCATCCATACATGGAGTGTGGGATTAGATTCATCCTCCATTTAGGTTTCAATTAAGAGAGCAAAATGGTTACTCTCAGGGATTAGGTAAGCCACTAGGGTTTTGGCCTTATATATACTGCACAATCAACTTGCGAAATGTTGCAGTGTTGCCTGTGTGCTGTACTGTTTCCTATGGATTCAGCTTTTTGATTGCAATTTGGATAGCATTTATTAGTTTTTTTCCTTTTGAATAATTACTTTTGAAGTATAAGGACATATGCAGTGGCTTTGATTGTTCCCAACATTTGGAACATCGGATAGGATCGGTAGTTAATTGTTTTGGAATTTAACGACGCAGTTTCCCGGTACTACCCGCACGTGTGCAATAATCTATTTCGTACTTTTTATTTATTTACACCATTTTTTTAATTTTATATTTTTAATGATTATTTTTTAAAATTTGAATAATTAATTACAAAAATTACTTACACAATAAATAAGTTCTTTATAATCAAATTATGAAAATAATATATTTTTATAATAAAACTTTTTATTTTAATATCCTTAAGAAAGTAAATTCTTGATATATAACATATTATTCGTTTTATATTTTAATAACTGTTTTATTTTAACTGAAATAATTATTCATAAGAAAATATCTATGAAATAAATAAATTACTTCTAATAAAATTATAAAATATTATTTTTATAATATTTTTTATAAAAATCAAATTACTAATACAATTTATTTTAATAATTATAATAATAAATATTTTGCTACAATGGAAACAAGTAAACATACAGTGCCTATGTTAAGTTTTTAATCGAAAAATAATAATTTACTTTACCATGATTTATAAATATGTAATTTTAATTTTTGTGTCAATTTATTTATATCTTTGGTCAGTCAATCTTTTAAGTTAAACAAATTTGTCATGTTATCAATATATCAATCAAGTATTGCTATGCTTATGACAATATCATACCTTCTTACATAAAATATTAAAAATAAGAGTTAAATATGGTAAACTATTTTTTTTTAATTTAAAAATTGGAAACTTAAATATAAAATTACAATTTTTCAAAAATTAAAATCACTTGTTTATAAAAGGATTCCTGATTAAAACTTTTAAATATTCCTTTTACTAAAATACAGTAAATATTTGAGTGGTTTTTTCACTGTAATAAATAAAATGTTAATTTAACTGTGCTTACTCTGTTCTCAAATTCGTTTTCTTTTATATATATATATATATATATATATATATATATATATATAAAAGATGAATCTTAATTTAAATCTTGAATTTTTTTCTATATGATGAACTTTATTGATAAATAACAGTGATTAATCTTGATTTTACAGGAAAAAAAATAAAAAATGGGTCTTAATTAAAGATAAAGAGTATTAAAAGAATAATAAAAAATGATACAAATCTTCAAAGAGTTATGTTAACTGGTATCATAAGAATACTTATTAAAGATAGTTAATATACATTAAATTTTATAAGAATTAATAGTGATATTAAATAAAATTTGAATTAATAATTATTAATGTAGTTTTATTTTATTTAAAAGATAAAAATATCCATAAATATTATACAATTGTGTTAATATTTTATTTAATGCTCATTAATAAAAATTAAAATTAATTAAATAATAAAATAACTAAATTCTAATGTTATTAAAAATTAAAATATAATTAAACATAAAAAAAGTTAAATTAGCACAAAAACCAACAAAAAGATTAATGTTAAATATCTAAAAAGTTTATAAAAAAAAATTAAAGTATTAATTTGAGATTTTGTTGAATTTTCAAAATATTTAGTTTAACTGTTTAAAAATCTTAAAGACTATTTTTATTTTTATAAAATATGTTATATGCATTTATATTATTTTAATTAATAAATTAATTATTTTAACTGTTAATATAAAAATATGGAACTAATACATATTAATTATTTCTTAACTAATATATTAAGAAGACGTTTACCCTTAACATTCTCCTGTTTGAAACCTAGTTTAGAAAAAAAATTATTTGATAAATATAATAAGTTTGGATAAAAGAATAAAATATAAGCATATAAAGGCATTATGAGATAAAAATAAAAGAATAATTTTTTAAAAAAACTACATAATCACTCTGAGAACAATAATATAATAAACTAAATAATAATAATAAAATTTTAACTTTGTTAAGTTAAGATAACTACATATATATTAAGAATGTGTTGAAAATGAAAATATTCAAAATTTGAAAAAAAATATGCAATTTAATTTCCCGTAAATGTTAAAAGAGTACATTTAAAATAATAAGCCTTGTTATTTTTTATATATAATTAATAAAAAGTAAAATGTTTATAATTTTTTAAAAGGTTAAAATGTTTTCTTTAGCTTCCATATTAAATTAAATTTAATCGTTGTCTTAGATTATGAATAATTTTGATTTTCAAATATTATTAATAAAGAATAATGATATTTTAACTAACTTTTCTTTTTACTTATTCTTAATTCATCATTTCAACCACTATTAAATCATTATATTATATTATTAAAAAAATTAAAATAAATGATCTAATAATTAAAATAATAAATTAAAAATGGATAAAAAAATGGATAAAAATATTATTAGTCAACCTAATTTTAATTATTAAATGATATAAAAAAATGTACTAATATGTCATCGTATTTTTATGTGCTATCACAGTATAGTTGTCACATCACATCAACAAATTTGTAACAATAACTATATTAATTACTTTTAAAATTTTAAGATCTAATTATATTATAATTTAAATTCTAAATTAAAATCATATTCTTGAAATTATGTATCGTAATTACATGTAAAAAAAGAAAAAAAAAACATTACTTAAACCCCATCTAATCCAGAAAACTGTAATTATTTTAGTTATTAAATGATATTAAAAAATGTACCGATGTGACAAATAACATCACATCGTATTTTTATGTGTTATGTGACAATATAGTTGTCACGTCAACAAATTTGTAACAATAACTATATTAATTATTTTTAAAATTTTAAGATCTAATTATATCATAATTTAAATTCTAAATTAAAATCATATTCTTGAAATTATGTATCGTAATTACATGTAAAAAAAGAAAAAAAAATTACTTAAACCCTACCTAACCCATAAAACTGTAATTATAAAAAATATATTAGTTAACACATTATCAAATTATATTATAGTAGTCTCTTAAAAAACAAATATTACAATTAGACAATTTCTTATCTGTCCTTTTCATTAAATAGAGTTAAGAAAATATTGAAAAAATAATTGAGTTTTTTTCATTTGGTTTTAATTATACTTTTTTTATCATGAGATGGTTTTATGGTAAACCGCAAGGACCAAGTCAAATTGTTTTTCTATTAATGGTTGATTATCTAAGTAAATACTCATCACTAAAATGAAAAAGTGAAAGAAAAATAAAAAAGAGACTTTGGGATGTTTTGCTCAAAAGGTATTTTGTTTTTTCTATAACATACAAAATATTAAATAAGCTTTTTCTAATGTGAAAATTCTCTTCTCATATTAATTATATATTTTTAATATTCAAATAAATTAATTGTCAACAACAGATTGGATTTTGCTACTTCGAAATAATACAAAGAATACATTGGAAATGAACTCCCAAATAAATGTTTTTTTGGAATTGAAGTCACATTTAATGTTACCTCAATCCAACACCACTCTCAGCTTCTGCTTTTTCTGGTTGGAATGTTGGAAAAGTCCATGCAACAACATTTTAATGTAAAGCAATTCAAATCGACAAAACAATGTCTTTGTATTTCTTTTTATTCAACCATATTTAATATTTAATAAAAGCATGGTTGAAATATTACGAATTTGTTCACTTTTATTTCGAAGACAGTTTATTTTGTTATAAATCTAAATTTTATTTTCTCGGTATAACAATTATTATAAATCAAATATTCTATTATAGTCAAAGATAATGTGGTTTTAAATAATATGGAAATTAATTATAGAGAATATTTTAATTTTAATTTTTTCTCTTTCTTCTCATTTATCTCTCTAACTTTTTTTTATATTTATTTATTTTAAAATTTGATTACTTAAGATCAATTCTATCAATCACTTTTTTAACATAGTAAGTTTTTATTTACTTAGTAAGTTTTTTTCCTTTTATATCTTTTATATGATTTTGTCATCGATCTCTGTAAAGTTAGTTGAGAAAAATAATTTTCTCACCTTATTTTACCATATACTAAAACTAAAATTTTATTGCTTATATTTTGGAATCTTAGTGTGTTTTTATGTGAGTGATGATTTGAGAGATAGTGAGATGATTGATTTGGATTGATTAGAATGTGATATTTATGTTGTTCTTTTTTATGAATTTGAGAGTGATAGTGGAGTGGATTTAAGAGTAATTTTTGTGAAAGTTTGTGAACAATTTGACTGATGTGACTAAAAAAATTAAATTTAATAGATAAAAATGTAAAATGATCTAATTGTCAAGTGTTAAAAAAAGTATAACTAAATGATATTTAGATAAGTTGTAATTAGTTTTTCATATATTATTATCATAAATAAAAATATTATAAATATTTATGAATTGAAAAAAAATATTAAAATATATTTTATTTAGAAATTTAATATTTAATTTAAAAAAATAAACATTTGCATACAAATGTGGTGTGGAATCGGATACAAGTAACATGTATCCGGATACTCAACAATTTGTAACCGGATACAAATGTGGTAAGTGGAAAGCTGGAATCGGATACAAATGTGTGCAATAGGAATCTTGTTTGCATACCTCAAGCCCATGCCTATGAGTGCAACACCGAACTTGATCTTTCTCACAATATATCAACATGGATAATAAGAGGATAATGTGGTAATTAGTCATATTTATCTCGAAAATCTCTTCAAAAAAAGAGAGATGGACTTTATGCAGTAATATTGCAATTAATCACCTTTTCGTCGCTTCCTTTCCCAAAAAAGAACTGTGGCGGAAAAAAAATTATTACTTTTTGACTATTATTTATTTATTTATATTGTTTTTTATATTATACTAAAAAAAATTAAAACATAATTTTACAATAACATATCACATAATTAAAACATTCGCATAAACATATATTTACATTATTATATGCATCTTATATCCACACCATTTAGTACATTTTATATTTCCTAAATTAGAAGAGGAAGAAATGTTATTTATTTACAGTTTCCCCTCCATATACTGACTTTCAAATAGGTGGAGGGAAAATGTTATGGACATGGTTCACTTGGACTGTTTAGGGTAAATAGAAGGTAACTCCGATTTGTCCTTCAATGACAATCGACGTGTTTGGAGCATAGAGGAAAGTAATAGTGGAGTTTTCAGTTTTCTGAAATGTCACAGAATTATTCACTGCATTGGTTTGCCATGCATTCTCCGGGAAAACAGCCACAATGTCGGTGAAGAAGGGATCATGCATGTTGGGAGCAACCATCTATGATAAGGTTATAAAATTTTGTTTTTCACACACAATCATAAAATAGGAAAGTGAGACAAATATTACATTAAAAATATACAACATATCACAATAAGATTAAATGAAATGAAAATTCTTCCAAATCCATAAAATTGGATTTTATCATACTTTATAAAGATATTGATTAATTTTGTAATGACTAGTCAGAATAAATAAGCTCCTAACCAATAAAGTAACTCAAAAACATCTCATCTTGAGTAATACTAACTCGTTTAAATCCCCAAGGTCATACCTCAGACTACAATAATCAAATCTTTATTTATCATAAATTTTATTTCAATATTAAACCATATAATTATATAAATAAATAAATAGATAAGATCAATGAATAATTAAAATAAATATAAATAAATATAAATGACCAATACGTAACTGGAGATAAATATAAATAAATAAATGAGAGTAAATATAAATTGAATAAATATGACCAATGCACAACTAGAGATGAATATAAATAAATAAATAAGAACAATAACTAAATATAAATTAGAATGAGGTTAGGGACACCTCACTTAAGATAAATATAGAGATAAAAAAAATTATGAACAGATAAAAATAATCAAAGTAAAAAGATAAAATGATATGTCTCCTCCCCTTACCTTATTTATTGTGAAAGATATACCAAGGTTGTATTGAGACTTTGATGATATATATATATATATATATATATATATATATATATATATATATTTTTTTTTTTTTTTCTTTGTTGCACTCACCTATTTCTTAATATAAGATGAACTTAATTCACATCACTAAACTCTCTCTATTTTTTTTTTCCTTTGTCACGTTCTACCACTTTTCACACTTTCACTTCATTCATCTCTCATCCCTATTTATATATATTAACGTAATCATTACATGCAGTTTAAATTTAACTATATCTTGTAAACACTATTCCCTTAGATTTGCTTTTAGCATTTGGTTCCAGATATTTTTTTTCTTTTACATTAATGATCATCAGAATAGATAAGGATTGCACTTATTAGTTTACGTTACTAAATTCTTTTATACCAGTGGAAATTTTGAAGATGTTAGCATTTAAATTACTTTTATAATTAAAATAATTGATGCCTATATAACCAAACGTGTAGTATAAACCTGGCTTAAATATACATTTGGTCTCTATTTTTGTTGTTTTTACTCAATTTGGTCCCTATTTTCGTTTTGTGTTCAATTTGGTCCTCATTTTCTTCAAATTATAGTCAATTTGGTCCTTTTCACTAACGGTGTTTAAATAGTTAACGTTTTTGAACAGTACATGCCACGTGTCAACTCTTGATTTTTTTGATTTTTTTTAATTTTTTTTAATTTTTTAATTTTTTTGAATTTCAAAAAAATTATCAACATGTCAAGTCACAATTGTGCCAGTGCCACGTGTCAGTTTGTGGTTGTATTATTATTTTTTGTTTAATTTAGTCCCGATATTTGTTATTTTCTTCAATTCAATCCTTATATTCGTTATTTTTGTTTAATTTAGTCTCAAATTTTGTTAAAATAGAACCATTTAATTTTTAAAATTGACATTATTATTAATTATTTTTTAAATTCAATTATAAATTATAATATTTAATTATAAATCGAATATAATTCCTAAATTTAATTGTTAAATAGAATATAATTATTTAAATATAATTATTAAAATTTTAAAAATATATATTAACATTTGTAAAATTCACATTTAAATTTAAAATATTTAATATTTTCATTGCATTTTAGATATTAAAATCTAAAATATTTTATATATAAATGTTAATTTTACAAATATTAGTTTACTTTTCTAAATTATTTTGAATATTTAAAACATTTTTATATATCAATTTTAAAAGTATTTTAGAATATAAATATTAGAAAAAAAATTAATAATTATATTCTTATAATATTTTAGATAATTATATTCTATTTAACAATTAAATATAAGAATTTTATTCAATTTATAATTAAATTTAATAATTTATAATTGAATTTAAAATATAATAAATTCAAATGTCAATTTTAGAAAATATATTAATATAATTTTTATAAAAGATATTAAATTTAATGTCAATTTAAAAGGGACAAAATTGATTTATTTTAACAAAAATTGGAACTAAGTTGAACAAAAATAACGAATATAGAAACTAAATTAAACAAAAAAAATAATATTACCACAAACTGACACATGACATTAGCATTGACACGTGACACAATTGTGAGTTGATACGTGGACAATTTTTTTGAAATTAAAAAAAATTTAAATTTTAAAAAGTTATAAAAAATGAAAAAAATAAATAAAAAAAACCAGTAGCTGACACATGACATGTACTGTTCAAAAACGTTAACTATTTAAACACCGTTAGTGAAAATGACCAAATTGACCATAATTTGACAAAAATGGGTACTTAATTGAACACAAAACGAAAATGAGGACCAAATTGAATAAAAACAACAAAAATAGGAATCAAATGTATAATAAATCAAAAATTTATTAAGATAATTTTCATTTTTTTTCTTATTGTCTTTTGAGTTTTTCATATGTTGTATTCATCTCTCACCTTTACCTAATTTCTTTTGTTACCAAAGAAAAAAAAAAGTTAAACAGAAATTCATTATTTTTGTTCTCATCCTTTATATTTTTCTTCCATTTTTAAAGAGAAATTTTTTTTTCTCTTAATAGTGAAATACTTGTTTAATATTTAGCACTATTTTTTATCACGTGACATTTTGTATATTAACTTTATGAATATAGAAGAGTAAGTAATGTATTATGTGATTTTTTATAAACATTTTTTAAGTGAACTTGATTATCGTAATTTTTTGTTGTCTTAATTTTCGATTAGATTATGATAAATTATTTTTTAATCTTAAACTTATTTTTTAAATAGGTATATTGATGAAAAATAAAAGAATAAATCCATTTTTTAAAATTGATAAAAGAGAAGTGAAGATCAAAACAAGACAATATCGTTGGTCATCGCATAACAATGAAATAAAATATTTGTGATGACTTTTGAATCGATATGTGCACATTAGTAAAATGGAAAATGAATATTTGTAGATAATATGATTATCTATATTGAAAAAAGAATAGCTGAAAAATTTAGTTATGATTGAATAATTTGATAAATTCAAGAATATGAAAAAATAATGGACAATCCTTCGTATATGTGTAATTTTTTGTATAGTTATAACTATACTAAATTATTTATTTATTTTTTATTGAATTAGTAACAGTAATGTTAAATATATAAATTTTAAGTATATTATTTTGGTCCCCCAATAATTTTGGTCAAGATCCGTCATTGGTCTTCAGGAGAGTCATTGCAGATAAGATAAATTATTATCATTACAACAAATTCTTAAATAATGACTAATTTTAATGACAAAAAATATATAATTTTTTATACATATTTTTTTAAGTCAAAAATTATTTCAATAGTTTATTATTGCATGTATTGTTATGATGTGATTTATAATCCTAATGATTATACTATACACAAACAAATATAAGTACCAGGACAACAACATTTGGATGAAAATATATATGATTTTATTTTTAATTTGACTTATATATATATATATATATATATATATATATATATATATATATATATATATATATATATATATATATATATATAAAAGTGTATTATTGTATTGATATCAGCTTTGTGCAAGTCTTTGATGAATTTATTTTTAGGATGTTACATGCTAAACATGGTTTAATTTGCAAGTATCCTGATTTATAATTTAACCTAAAAGATTTCTCACATGTAAGGTGAGATGCATTTAAAGAATTTGAAGTTCAATAAAGACAATTAAGTTTAAAATTAGTAGATGTAATTATTATTAAGTTTATATTTTATTGAATATGTATTTTATTTTATCACAATTTAAGCGGTTGATCTTTTTAATCAACAATTGTAAATGCAATTTAGTGGGGAAGTGAGTATTCTATAAGAATCAATTCCAATTTATCAACAACATAAATGCACTTTACCATTTAAAGTGCATCTTCTATGTATTTTTTTTAAAGTCAAATCCATGTATCTAAGACCTTAATAATGTTTACGGAAGACGTACTGATATTTTTTTTCGTAAAGAAGTCAAATACAATAGGTGAGTGGATAAATGTTGAAATAATATATCTTTTTTCTTAATTACAACAAATAATACTAAATAACTACAACAAATATTTTGAACATAATTATAAACAATACACTAAAAGATACTGACAATATTTAAATTTAAATTTATAAGAATCTAAATTACTTTGAAAAAAAAAGGGTTTGAATTTAAAATCTAATTAAATTTATAACGATTTAAATTATTTTTATAAAATATATGGATTTAGATTGGATTTTTAAAAATCCAAACCATAATCAAACTCTATAGTTTTGTATAATGAATTCATCTTACTTTTATGAAGTTGAGGTTTATAGACATGAAATGCTTATAATAAATTAGATATTATATGCGGGTAAGTAATATTTGGTTTATTTACGAAAATGGTGCTATTTCTATTGACTTTTTATCTCAATGGACAATTTTTAAAAATTACAAGATTGGTTAAATAAAGGGAATAACTTTAAAATGAAAATTCATATTGAAGTCCTACTTTGAATGTGCAATACATTTTTATTATTATCACAAGGCAGGCATGACTTCTGCCCAAAAAAAAAAGAAATATATATATATATATATATATATATATATATATATATATATATATATATATATATATATATATATATATATATATTGCTCTGAAATCGTTATTCTAAATACAACACCAAAAGTGATTCTGCAAATCTATAATACACTAAAATTGAGCACAACTTAGTTTATGACAAAAAAGAGAATCCTTCACAACAAAAGCTGCAGTAACAGGTACAAATTTCATAAAAAAAGTGGAATATCATTCAACTGAATAATATAGGACAAAATAAATAATTTCTTTCAAATGAAAATTATCTTGCAACTTCTTTATTTCAAAGTCGTGTTGTGACTTCTTTATTTCAAAGTCCTCCAGCCACGGCTTTTTTTTCTGTTTGGGGTTCCTTTTTCCTCGCATTTGTAAAAAAGATCCTTCAAATTTTTTTTTTCAAAATTGGGTTAAGTCGCTAGGATAAAAGACGACTTTGAAGTTGAAGTCGTCCTCCATCATGACAGTTTTATTTTTTTTCGTAAAAATAAAGTCGTCAGGCAGGAGGCCAATTTCTTGGTTGTGCACGTTGAAGTCGTCTTTGTAGATGACGACTTCATTTTAAGTTTTTTTTTGAACAATAAATGATAATAAATTAAAATAAAAATAAAAATAAACATTAATATATTTTTAAATTGATTAAAAAATAAAATACAATAATTTAGTTACTTGAAAATAATAAAACAGTCATCTATGTTCTCTAGTTCCACATGTTGATCTTCTTCTGGGTCTGTTGGGAAGTCTTGGTGGTTGTTGTTGTTGTGGTTCATCATCATAATCATCATCTTCATCTTGATGACTTTGGACATTTTGCGGATGATGAACCGTTATTTGTGGTGATTGGGAAGACATTGGCGGAGGATAGAATGACATTGATGATGAAGATCCTGGATAATAGGTAGACAATGGTGTCATGGTTGTGGTGCCAAACATATGTGATGGACTAGCACCATAACTTGACTAATGCGGGAAAAAACCATATGAGGAAGGGACATGTTGGAATGATGTGTTTGATGGGTTGCCAAATTGAGGATGTGAATGTCCAAACATTTGACCCTGACCCATAGGCGACTGTCCGAAAAAAGGTTGAGGATGATGTATGAAATCTGGAGAAGACCCAACATGGCCAGTGTAGGGTTATGAAGCAGGTTGGGAAGGTTCTTGTGACAACATTGTAGTATAAATAACATGGTTAACATGGTTATTACCATGAATAAGTATGTATGATAAACAGATGTACAACATTGTAGTATAAATAACCTCATCATCTGAAGATTTTGTCGATGTAGATATATAGCGGATAGTGTGGTTTATGTACCACTACATATACGGTGTTTCCTCACGCAAATGGTCATTTCCACTGAACGATGTACCTTGAATGATCCGATTTTGTCGATCATTCCAAATTGCAATCCACTGATGATGATGTGCTACCCAATCTTTGTCGTTTCTCCCCCTCAAGTCATCCCTGTGAACTTGATCCAGGTTAACCGACTCAGGCGGAATGTTTTGTCTTAAACCAAATTGACGCATCACTCTATCCGCCTGATGGATTTCTATTGTCGCGAAGCAAATTATTGGGACTGTTGCTCTGGACACCGGAGGGATGTCAACCACAATCAATCGATTAATGTTGTATTGAATGTAAGGCCTCCACAAGAACTGAAACAAAATTGTAGACATTAGTTTGAAATGTTAAAAGACAAAAAGCTTTGAATTACCTTAAGTATTACCTGTCTTGTACGTATTTAATCAAATCTCAACCGAAATTCAGTAATTGAAATTGAAGTTGGATTTATTCGATGCGTTACGTTCATCCACCTAAAAAAATGTAGCAATTTCAAGTTAGTTAAATGATAAGAAAAAATAATAATTTAAAAGTAAGATTTTTACCTTCTACAGACAGGGAAACCATCCCCATCAGCCATCTCCTGATCACTTAAAGGTTGAAGTTTTGAGGCTATAGAAGTAATCCTCTCCCAAGTCCAACATTGTAACAAGATCATGCATCCACCAATATTTTCTTGGCGTAGGTGAATGCCATGATCTAGGCAATGATATAGGCAGACCAAAACTGCAGACCCCTAACTATAATTTCTGACTACATTCAAGTCAGCTAGCCTAAGTAGATACATGACATGTGTCAACACCCAATTTCGTCCGGGTAACAATGATAAAATAAAATAAATAAATAAATAATTAATTAATTAAAGTTCAATTGAGAAGAATAAATAAATAAATAATTAAGAAAAGAAAAGAAAAAATATGTTTTGGTTTGAGAAAAATAATTATCTATTTATTTTATTATTATTATTATTTTTTTTTTATATATTTTATTTTAGTTTTGTTTTATTTATTTATTTGTTTATTTGGGCTTATTATTTTGATTATTACATTATTTTTCTTTCTATTATTACAGCTCCTTTTTTTGTTTTACGTCTCTCATTCTAGTTTAATAAAAAAAAAATAAAAAGAAAAAAAAAAGAAAAAACAGAGAGAAGGGAAAGGGGAAAGAAAAAGGTAACGTAAAGCCTCTCTTTTGTCAGACCCAAGCATGCTATGCTATCATGGTTTTGTATTGGGAAAGGTCTGTGGCATGGTCATGATGGCTGAAGAAGCAGGAAGCAACATCTGCTCTTAGTCTGGTCCCAAATTTCAAAATTGGAAGGTGCAGAGGGTTACATAATAAAAAGGGGAAGATTCATGAGAGGATGGGTCTTTTTTTGAATTACTACAGAGAGGGGAGAGGGCACTAGAAATCAGTGAGGGAGAGAAGGAGTCAAATTTGGAAACGGAAACAAAGCTGTTAGTGCATTAAGTTTTATTTTCACGGTAAGTGTTCTTAACTCCTCTTTAGTTTATGTTACCATGACTTGATGTTGTTGTTGATGTTCATGGGTGTAAGAATTAGAGCTTATGTTAATTTGATATTGATGTTCATGAATGTATGGATGGTTTGAAATGAGCATGGTTATTCTTTTGTTTATTCCCATTGCAACTGGTACAATAAAGAACAGAGCACAATTTCTTTTATTTTATTTTTTATTTTATCTGTTAAGATATGTTCTTGTTTGGATGTTACTGTTGTCCGGGTGAGTGCTGGAAAATAACCTCATCCTCAATCTCAATCTCTCTCGCCACCATCATCTTTCCCTCATCACCTTCACCTGCAAGACTGCCAAGCCAGAACCCAAACACAACACCACAAACAACCAGAATCACATTCATTTGTCATCATCACTGTCACATACTCGTTTTCACCAACACACAACTAGCACACGAACGAGCCAACATCTGTCTTGACTCACCTTCAAGTTCATCCACCTGCACAAAAATCAGAATCACAGCCCTCACCCATGCAATCCAATACTGCATCGGATCAAAACCCCATTCTAGTCTCATTTTCTCCGATCAGTCACATCCAATCATAGCACAAAGATAGGCAAAGGAGTAGAAGGCCGCTGGCGGTTCGGAGCTTTGAACGGAAATCGCAGCGACCCTGGGTGTCGCGAGAGCAGCGCGACTCGAGCCTGAGAGAGGGAGAGTGAAGGTCGAGCGTCTCGGGGTTCTCGCCGTCAACGTCTGTGGTGGACGCCGCTGCCGCTGCCGAGAACGAGAGCGACGTCTCCGGCGTCGATTGACGCCGCCGGCAAGCTGGCCGTATGTTGGTGCAGAGGTACCTCACGCGAGGCGGATCGAATAACGATGTCGTCGCCGGCGGGGCTTGCGACGGTGGTCGGCATCGTCACCGGTGAGTCAGGCGGTGCAGGCGCGGTCCCAGAGGTCAGAGGTCGGAGTCGTGGTGGTGTCAAGGAGAAGCGGCTGCCATGTGAGGGGAGGAACCTTTTGTTAGGGTTTTCTGGAAAAAAAGAAAAAAAGGGGGGGCTGCAGGCTTTGAGTTACCACACGCACCCCCTCTTTTACCTCAACCCCACCCTCCTCTTTTCTTTTCTTCGTACATCCCTTTTTTAATTCTTACACCTCTGCTTTGCGTTTCCTTAGCACATTCCTTTATTTACCGCACGCACCCCACCTGATACTTCACGCACCTCTCACATGTGATACTCCTGCACCCCATGCCTTTGCCTTTTGTTTTTGGGTTTGTTGTTGTATTTGCTTTGTGCACCCCACCAATTACTCGTGCACCCTTACTTTTTTGTTTTCCACTTTTATCCATCTTAAATATTTTCATCCTTTTATAAATTTACTTATTTATTTATTTATTTTTATTTATTTTATTTAAAAAAAAAAGAAAACAATTATATTCGAACATTATAAAAATTAAAATATAGAAAAAAATCAAAAAATGGTTCTCTTTCATTTTTATTGTGTCTGTCCGACCGCCCGCGTCGTGTGACACTTTCTTCCAAATAATTTAAAAAATACTAAAATAATTTTCTCTCCCTTTTAGTGTCTGCCCGATCACTCGCATCGTATGACACATGTTTTCAAATAATTCAAAAACACCAAAAAATATATAAAATTTCAAAATACAAAAACATCAACGTTTTTAAATAAGATATCTTTTTAAGAACTACGTGATCCTTGATTCTCCACCGTGAGATACGTAGGAGCAGGGTCAGTCCTTGTCAGGTTCACCTCTAAAAAAAATCAAATCTTTTTTTTTCTCAATTATTTTTTTTCAAATATCTTTTTAAGAACTACGTAACCCTGATTTCTCATTTTTAATGAGAATACGTAGGACCAAGGTCAATCCTTGTCGGGCCCAAAAAACAAAAAAATATTATTTTTGTTTCTTTTTAGTTTTTTTTTGTCTTATTTTTTTTTTTGGGAAAAGTTAATATTTTGAAAACCACATCAACATTGCATTTTTTAATTAAAGGTACCGCCCTTGGGTGGGCGCGATAGGGTGCTAACACCTTCCCTACGTGTAACCGACTCCCGAATCCAAAATATGGTTTTTCGCAGACTTGTCTTATCTTTATGGTTTTCCATAGTTTTCCAGAATAATTATGGTGGTGACTCCTAAATCTTTTTTAAACCCATTTCTTTTTTCGATTCGCCTTCCCGTCGCGATTCCGGTTGCGACAACATGTACCCTAGCTACAGACGTGTCTTGCATTAAAATACTTCCAATCAATGTGAGAATGTACGCTCTCGCATATTGAGCAATAACATCATTGTTTGCATTCGATGGAAGCAGTTGGAAAGTAGTGTTTAACCAAGATACTCTAATTGAGTTTCCTCTTATCACCGTCGGTGGTGGAATGACACCTAGATGTTCATGGAAGGTGGAGAATATGTCTTGAACCGTAATGGGACCAGTGACCACATCTCTGTCTATCGGTAGGTCAAGGAGGACGACTACATCCTCTAGTGTCACAATGGTCTCTCTATGGGGGAAGTGAAATGTGTGAGTTTCTGATCTCCACCTTTCTAATAAAGAACTGATGAGGAAGTAGTTGACATCCATGTATTAGATATACAAGGCGTGTCCGAATCCAGCCCGTTGAATTAAATTTATGACACGGGGATCAAGTATATCCTGGTTGTTTAGTATCCAAACTCCAGCTCTTCTCGGTCTAAGAACTCGTTCCCATCCTTCCCATAAGTCGTGAGTGATATGTTCATGTTGAAGCCGGAGTAGTGGCATATCCCGAGGTAGGCGTCCATTTTGTGCCATGCTAAACGTGTTTAAAAATGCTAAATAAAAATTAGAACATAAGTCTGGAAATTAATTGAAAACAAAATATTAAATGATACTTAAACCTTGAAAGTAGAAGCAATGAAAGGAGTGGTGAAAACTTGAATACTCTCCCACTGCGCGCAACTTCATAATATTTTCTGCCAGTCCAAGCTCAATGCACAAAGTGATGAATATGCGCGCAAGTTGAAAGTATTTGAACCAATGCTAGCATTTTATTCACGTGAATGCACAATACAGTTGTCCATCAAGCTTTAAAAGCTGTGTGCAATGTGGTTGTCAGGGCATTCAAATAAAGCTTTAAAAGCTGCCACCATTTTGGACCATTGCATGCAAATTTTGAACTGTGCATGGCATAGGGAGTAGGAGGAGTCTCTGAATTCCACTATTTACCCTGATTTCGTGGTCTGGTGCAGCGCAAAGGTCAAACAGTCAAAGAAATTAATTGCGCCCATGATGGTGTCAGTGTTTGATTAAAGGCGAAGTCGCCATTAAAGCGGACGACAACCAATTGAAGTCGTCATCAGTGCGGACGACAACCAATTGAAGTCGCTAGGCAACCTAACGGTTTCGCTTTAATGTCACCAAAGCCATCCTAACATGCACCGGTTTCAGTTATTTTTAATTAATGAAGTCGTGTGGTTTAATTAATGAAGTCGCGTGGTTTTAAGATAAAATTGTTGGCATTAATAGCGACTTCAACGGATACATTACAAATTTATTACAAAACCGTTGGCATTAATAGCGGTTTGTGTGCAGTAATAAATGTGTTGCTAGCCTGGGCACAAATTAAGAATTAGGGTTTCTAAAAATTATTTATACTGATTTTAGTAACACGCGAGACTACTTCATTTCTTTCTTACCTTAATATTATTATTCATCTCTTCATCAAATTTGCACACAAATGACCAATCAATTGAATTAATATCCAAATATTTTGTCTGATTTTAGTGAAGATGAGTTGGTTACCAACCAATATACAATCCATACAACAGATCATAGTGGCTCATCAAGTCACACCTCATTTGAAGCTTCAAATCCAGTGACTAAAAATTTACTATGTATTGGCATGTCTTTTGACATAAAAGAGTCGACAATGTCATATATCAAGCAATACCATATTGACAATGGTTATAGATTTGTCGTTGTTGAGATCAAATCTAAAATTTATATGTCGATGTGTCAACTACAAAAAAGGCTGCCCGTGGCATTTACGGGCTGCTTATAGTAAGCGGAGTTTGAATTGGGAAATTAGAAAGATTGACGGATCACACACGTGTTTGTCAACTATGCAACCTGCAGATCATATCAATCTTGATTCTAACCAAATTGGTTCTATTGTGATGAACTTTGTAAAGGAAAATCCTTCCATACCTATCAAAAGTTTGGTAGCTGAAATTAAAAATCGTTTCGGATATTCAGTTTCATATGACAAAGCTTGGAATGGTAAGCAAAAAGCGCTTGCTAAGGAGTTTGGAGATTTGGAAGAGAACTTACAATGAACTTCCCAGGTGGTATCAAGTTGTACAAGAAAGCAATCCTGTCACAATAATTCAATGCATTGAACCTCCTGTACAAGTAAGTGGCCAACCTGACACTTCTTGCTATATTATGGAACACGTATTTTGGTCTTTTGGACCATGCATCCAAGGGTTTAACTATTGCAAGTCAGTTGTCCAAGTCGATGGCACATTTCTCACAGGAAGATATCAAGGGACATTGCTAACAATACTAGCTCAAGATGGGTCACGTAATATATTCCTTTGGCCTTCGCGATAGTGGAAGGAGAAACAAAGGAGGCCTTAATATGGTTTTTTCAACTCTTAAGGGAGCACATTACACCACAATCAAACCTCTGCTTGATAACAAACAGGGGAAAAGGCATATTGGAAACCCTACAATCTAAAGAAGTACAATGGGAAGCAGATGGACTGTAATCAGTATACTGCATACGTTATATTGCTTCAAATTTCAACAAAAAATTTAAGAATCACGAATTGAAAACCGGTTAAAGAATATGGGTAATAAAATTTTTCTTTCATTCACCATATTCAATAATTAAACTAACTAATATAATTGCATTTTTACAGCTTACGAGGTAAAACAACCCATATTGGATGCTAAATTGGCGGCTTTGAGATCCCATTCACCAGAAGTGGCAACTTGGATTGACAGGATACCACTACAAAAATGGACTCAGGCCTACAATGGGGGTAGTAGATTCGGGCACATGACAACAAACCTGGCAGAATGTATGAATTTTGTTTTAAAAAGAGCTCGTTCATTACCAATTTGTGCTTTAATTAAGGCAACATTTGAAAGGACCGCAACATGGTTTATTGAGAGAGGGGTTAAGGCAGACTCCATGTTACGAGCAGGCCACCAATATCCCGAGGAAATTAATGCTATTATTAGAAAAAATCAACAACAAGCGGGAATGTGTCAAGTTCGTCGATACTCAAGAGAAAATAATGAATTTCAAGTTCAAGAGATGTTTTCTCCACATGATCACCGCCTACCAATATCTTTTACAGTTAAATTAAATGATTGGTGGTGTGATTGTGGTCATTTTCAAGCTCTTCGACTGTCTTGTCATCACGTAATAGTTGTTTGCTCTTTCTTGCATATAGACCTAACCTCATACATCCATCCAGTTTATAGCCTTTACAACATCAACAAAGCAAATGAAATACAATTTCATCCGGTTAGGAATAAAGAGTATTGGTCAATATACACCAGACCAAATTTCATTTCAGACCCAAACATGCATCGTAGGGTAAGGGGAAGACCACCAACTAATAGAATTCATAATGAGATGGATGAACCAAATCCAAACAGACGAAACAAATGTTCATATTGTAGAAATTAAGGATATCATAGGGGCAACTATCCCTATCGTTAGTAATTTATTGCTTTATCCAATTTTCTAGTTCATTTTTATTACGTAATTTTTATTGTGTTATTTTTATTATGTCATTTTTATTATGTCATTTTTATTATGTATTTTTAGGTTGCGAATTTTAATTATGTTATTTCTATTATGTAATGAGTGAGACCCCCTTTTCTATTTAAATTTTGTTCTAAAAAGGGGTTTGGGCCTGACCCTTTTAAGGGTCCAGAGTTAGCCCATTATGGGGACCCCAAGACCCCCTCACAGTCCCTTACTCCTCATTCTGCTTCATTTTACAAAAAACAGATCTCTCCCCTTCCTCAAACTCTAGACCAACAGCTCTGCTAGGGCACAAGTTTCCAGCTCCTTAATCTGTTTCTAGAGCTGTGGTGCTCTCCTTGGGGTCCTGTTTCGTTTGGCTAAGCTTGAGTAAGGTAGAGTTTCACGTTATTTCTATTTTATGCGATTAATGTTTTGTGAAATATGAGAAAAGATTGGGAAAAACATTAGTTTTTGGTGTATTTCCAAGTTAGGGGTTCAAATGTTCATGAAACTGTGATATTTGACGTTATTTCTCGTACTTTGGACGTGTCGGGCAGTCGCTGGCGACGGTGTATTTTTCTGATATGTGCAGTTTTAGTATAATTAACTTTCCCAACTCATTAACCATTGGATTGAGCTCAAATTTTGACATTTGGTTCATAACATGCTATTTTATGGTTTTATCGGTTGGATCGTTGATTAGATGTCTGTAGCTTGAAAAATGTGTCACACATTACTGCAGTGATTTTGGTTTTGTGATAATAAATTTTCTTAGGAATTTTGGTGTAAGAATTATGGTTGTGTGTTGTGCTTGATTGTAGGGAATTGCAGGTACTTAAATGTTGACACTCATTTATTTGGGATGAATACTATTTTGTGATATATGTATGTCATTGTATGCATTTATAAAGTATGAAATTAAATGAAATCTTGTTATGTTGAGTATGAAATGGAAAACATGACTTGTTTGATTGGTGGTGGATTGGCATGAGACTTGAATGATTGAGATGACATGTGAAAATTGTTGGTAAAAGAGTTTCAAGGGAAACTCTTGGTGATGGTGGTTAGTGTATACCTTAATATAGGAGATGTCTAGATAAAGGAAGGTATCCTGAACTCTAAAAAATTATTCACGCTCACATAGAGTAGAATAATTTATGTGGTAAGAGTGGCAGGAGGTCCTAGTCTTGGGACATATTGGGTCCAAGACATTAGAGGATTAACCTTGTGTGTGGTTGGGTGATAACCCCTTACGTCTAGACTCCGCAGAGTTTAGAAGCCAACACAGGCGTATACTTCCTTTAGAATTCTATATCAAGAGTATGATCTGAATATTGAGTTAGGGAGTCCTTTAATTGTTTGTTTTCACATGTTTTGGGTGCTTACTGCTTTGCTTGTTTATAACCTGTTTTATAATATGCTTGCTCAATAACATGTTAAATATTTTACTCTAGCTTATCCTTTTCTCTCTGTGTCTGTTCTCTTTGGCTTTTTCCTTTTGCGATGATCACCAAATCCTTGGTGTGAGCATATGTGGAGACTCTTGGCGATCGTGATGTTGGCAGGGAGGCTGCAATGTAGTTAGGCTTCCTAGGTCCTTTATTGCTCATTGTTGAGCATTTCTTCTTGTGTACTGTTATTTTGTAGTTTCTTGCTCTTTGAGCAAATTTCTAGTTTAATCTAATATGTGTTTAGATTCTTTTCATGGCATTGTTGTGTCTTTGGACTTCCATTCCAGTATAATTTGGGATAACTATAAAAGGTTAATTCTAATATACTTTATGTCGGTGCTCTATTTTATACTATAAACATGAGGCGTTCTATAAATTATAATTATTCTACTAAATTGGGACGTTACATAATGTATTTTTTAAAATTAATTTATTGTACCAATAAAAAAATTAATTCCCAACAGATTAAATATAATAACGACTCTTAAGAAAATTTTGTAAAAATGAATTTATCAAATCTAAAAGGTTAAAAAAAATGAAAACTGAAAATTTTTAAAAGATAAAATAAAACTGCAACGTTAACAAAAAAAAACTGAAACCGGCCTCCTACCTGATGACTTTAGTGCAAAAATTGGCCTCCAACCTGACGACTTCGTTTTAAAAAAAAAAAACAAAAAAAGAATCCAGCTTTGGGGAGGACGACTTCACCTTTAATGTCGTCCTCCCCTGACGACATGACCCAGTTCTACAAAAAAAAATTCAACCGACTCATATTTACAAATTCTTAGTCAAAATAATCCTGAATTACAAAAAAGCCTCCAGCGACTTCTTCATTTCAAAGTTGTATTTCTTTATATTACTTAACCAATCTCGTAATTTTTTAAGATTTTGTTCATTTATATAAAAGTTTGTCAAAATTACATCATTCTATTAAAATAAAATAAGAGAATGCTAATTGATACTCTAAAAACATAGTTTAAAATATAACTGTAAGATTAATGAGTCATAACTTTAGTAATTATTAGTACATTTTTACTTTATCTAGAGAACAAAAATACTCATAAATATTAATTATATATATATATATATATATAAAATTGATAATTTAATTGTCACACATTAAAAAACAAGTTAAAAAATAATTATATAATAACAAAATTATATTTTAGTGTTGTTAAAAGTTAAAATATAATTAAACATAAAAAAATTAACAAAAAATAAAATATTGTTTGCCATTAGGATCCGAAAAGTTTAGGATTTCAATGTAGTATGATTTAAAATATCATAACAAACTACTTTCTATACTAATTATAACTAGAACTAACATAATTTTTTTTTCTTTATGTCAAAATGTCATTGGGTCCAATTTCTATATTAGTTATAATTATAATCGGTATAGAAAGTTTTATTTTTCATTGAAAAATGGTTAACGCTTGTACTTTCTATATTAATTATAATTACAACCAATATATAAAATGTTATCTTATTTAACATTCTGTCACCGTGTCAGTTATTATAGTGAGTGATTTGTAACTAATTATGAACAAGTTATTATAAAAAATTATTTTGTAATCAATGAAGTAATATACATTGTATGAAAGTAAATATTACTCCGTGATAAGTATTTATGACTACAACCAAACATCTACCATGAATTATTTATTCAACATGATTCTAAAAGTAATTTATAACTAGTTCTTGTTAATAAAGTCCAAGAATATACTTATTAAATAATTTCTCTCGTTTATAACAATATATTTCAACCTTAAACATGTTATAAGCAATCAATATACAATATCCATATAGATGATTAAATATTTCCACTTGTGCCACAAAAGTAAATGATATGATGAATCCTAATATATTGAGTAATTTAATCGCAATTAATCCCAAAGAATCACTTTTAATTTTTCCTTAAAATTCTAATGTCATGCTCCGTAGGTAATTCCATAATCCAGGCTTTAAGAACATAAAAAATCAACATAGTAAAATTTGGTCCAAGAAAATTACTGTCTCTTGAAATGATTTTAATCAAAACTAATTATAAAAGTCACTTACCAAACCACTTTCTAGAATTTTACATAAAGAATTATGGTTGTATATCATACGAATGCAAGCATTATGAGCATATAAAATTATCAACATAAGGTAGAAGATATAAATCATAAGTATACAAATAAAACTCACTACAATAATAGCAAAGTTGTTTCCAAAGTCACTTGTTGTTAATATTGATTATGGATGACAAAGTGGGCACAACTCGTGAGTTGGTAACCCACAAATTTTGACAGACTTAATTAGAGTTTTAAACTTGTAAGCCTGCTTTGACTTGTTGATTTTTTTTTTTCAAAATTAAAATTAAAATGCAAATGACTATAATTTTTTTAATATTATATTACTTTAAGTATGCAAATATGTATTAATATTATAATTTAAATTGTTAATACTTATAAATTAAATTTTAATTATTAGAAATAATAAAGTAGTTTATTATGTAAGTGTAATAATTATTTTAATTTATTTGATTAAAGGTGTTAATTATTTAGTCAATTAAAAATTTAAAAAAAATTTATATGATTAAATATATTTTTAATATTTATACACATATAAACGATTTTTAAAAATAAACATTTTTTTCTTATAAAAGAACTGTTGTTTCATTGATCCATCTTTTAGTAAGACAAGTTAAGATTTGAAACCTCCTTTTATACAGTGGGTCAGTTTGACCCATCTCATTTTTTTGGACCAGGATGAAATAGGCTGATCCATTTGGACACCCCTAACTCTAATCTCTTTTAAAAACAGTGTTATTACAAACACCACTACTTAAATCTAAAATGTGTAAAATAAATTGAGAGAGAAGAATGATTTTTTTGAAATTGCTTTCTTTTTCTCTACTTTTTGAAGAGCACGGAACTTGACCAAAAATTATAGGGGTGTCAAATTATATTTGTTATATATAATTTTTTTTAATTAAAAAATAATAAATTTTTTTAATTAAAAAAAATTAATTTTTTTACATCATTTTTTAATTCAAAATAAGCATTCATGACAATAGAATCTAAACAATATAACAATAATATATATGAAAGAGTAACATAAAGTTTATCATCAACAATAATATAAAAAAAAACAACAAAAGTTACCTTTATTCAGAGTGCTCATTTACGCTCTTTCAATGACTTAAAATCTTCAATAATTGAATCAGAGCTGAAGCTAGTTGCAATATCCCTTTCAATATAGATTATCATAGTGCTTGCTAAAAATTCAGCCTCCATCTTATTTCTCAACTTGTTCTTGATTATTTTCATTGCAGAAAAAGATCTTTTCAGTTGTAGCTGTAGAAACTGGAAGAGTCATGATAAGACGAAGTAATCTATCTATCAAGTAGTAAACTTTAGACTTTTTTGTTGTTGCCAAACATGTACATAACTCTTGCATTGTTGATAAATTCTTCAAATTTGAATATTGACGAGCATCAATAATGAAATGTTGAAGTTAAAAATTCAAATTAATCTTCTCTTGCTCATTGAAATCCATGAGATAATATTTTTTTCCACAAGAGTGCAAATTTCATCAATATTAAAAGCTTTATAAGCATCCTTAGGATCCAAAGCAGAGCTTAGAATTAATAACTCCACTGCTTGGTCATTAAATCTACTATTTAACTCTTGTAATTGCTTATCAATGGTAATAAAGAATATTTCAACTTTGAAATAATGCTCCACTGTAATATGATCCTTTTGGTGACAAGAGCGTCCTTGCCTTGCTACATAAGAAGCCCCAAAATTAGGCACCTCAATATCATGTTTTTCACAAAAAGAAGTCACATTTTTTAATAACTTATCCCAACCATTTTCTCTCAAGTTTTGAATAAGTCCTTTTGTAGAACAAACTAGACGCATAGCATTAACTATATCCTGAGATTGTTGTTGTAATGCTTGACAAAGAACATCTGTTATCCCCATAATTTCTCTCATCAAATACAAGATCAGTATAAACTCGAATGAGGTCAAGCTTTTGTAAGCATTATCAGCATCACCATGTTGTAAATAAGTAGATCCATCAACAGTAATTTTTTCTAGAACTAAACAAGTTGCATCATACATAATGATCAAGCTACAAATAGAAGAGAAATGGGAGCTCCAACGGTTATCCCCAGCTCTTTTTAAAGTACCAATTTGATTTGCCCCTTTACCCTTTTCAAGCTCATCAATTTCTAACAAATATGCAATTTCATCTAACTTGACAGCCTATAACTCATCATGACGTTTACTAGAAGAGCAAACAATATTGACAATGAAAGTCAATTTTGAAAAGAATTGGTGAATTGGAATAACTTCTCTTGATGCAGCAACCAAGGCAAGTTGTAACCGATGAGCAAAACAATGAACATAATATGCATAAGGACAATCAGTCAAAAATAATGCTTGTAATCCATTCCATTCTCCTCTCATATTGCTAGCACCATCATACCCTTGACCACGGATATTAGAAACATTAAGATTATGTCGAGATAGTACAACACACAATTCATTCTTCAAAGTTATTGCTGCAGTGTCTTTAACATGCACAATATCAAAAAATCGCTCTTGAACCAAAATGTTCCTTAACTCTTCAATTTTGCCGTAGTGCAATTTGATTTTGAAAATAATAAGGAATTGATGGTGAAAATTGAGATGGAAATAAAAGGAGAGAAAGAGATGGAGGCACGGAAGAGAGAAACCAAATAAAAAATTATAAAAAATTATAATAGAGAACAAAACGTGATTTTTAAATTTTAAAACAGATTTTTCAAACTAAATTAATATAAATAAGATAATAATATATAAATAAAATAATAATATATACATAAAGTACCCATCCTCTCTTGAACTCTAATATGAATGTTTGAGTGAAGGCTAAGAGCTTAAGTTTCATAACCTAGCTTGATCAATCGTTCATGGGGGACATGCTTGCCACCATAATTTTGAACTATTTTTTCAATACGTTGCTTGAGCATAGGCATGTTACTTGAGTTGGCATAGAGACCTTGTTGAAACTACCACTGTCTTAAATAATTCTTTATAGCTTCAGCATCCTCCTTTCAATGGGTAAGTGGTTCTTTATAAGTTGAGTATTGGTTTAAGAGTTAGAGAAATATATTGTTGAATTTTATCCTTTTTCTTTCATATTTTTGTGCAAAATTCAATATAAAGTTAATATATTTATAATTTAAAGATTGGGTCTTTTATAATAACTTCAAGAAATTTTGTTATCATTTAGTTATGTTTAAGTGTTAACTTTGATATTCATTTTACTTAAATTTAATACTTATCAACAATCATTTAAGATTAGTGCATCTTAGATACAAAGGTTTGTTTGCATCATTCTACACATTATATCATACATGTGCACTTTATAAAACATCATGACTCAAGTTTCATAGTTAATCGTATATCTCTAAATTAAGTTGTGATATTTTTGTTTGAGACACTTGTACAAGTATTAATTTACCATGTCATAGAAAATTGTCACACAAAATATGCTCTTCTATAACTTCATTTGGTAGTCCTCATCCACTCAATAAATTGACATATTAAAAGTAGATTTTTTTAATTACTATTGGGAACATTCCCTTGCGAAAATTCAAGAAATTGTTCTACTATGCTTTTATTTACACATCTAGACTAGTTGTAAATAATTGATCCACGTGGGATCTATTATTACTTTATGTGACACACACTAGTGCAGGAGAGTACTTTTGCCGCGGTTATTTTGAATCTTTGATCTCGGTTTAAGACCCGAGGCATATATTGTCGAGGCAAAAAATGTTACTTTTCTGCCTCGGTTCACACCTGAGACATATTTAATCATTACTGTCTTGGTTCTAGAATAACCGAGGCCTAATGTAGGCATTAAAAATAAAAAAAAATTAAAACACCCACGCACCCAAAGTAACGCAGTGGCCATTTCAAAATCTTTTTTCCCATTACCATTTCCCACGCACCCACTCACTGGAAATGGCAGCAGCGACCCAAGGCTGTAACTGCCAACGACAAGAAAAACCAGTCCTGCCACCATCACGACGCACCATCACCGGACCTGCTGAGGACCCAAAACGCGAACCCTAAGTCGCAGAACCAGATCGTCGCTGACTCGAAACCCCTACGCGTAACAGATTGACGTCGCTGTGACGATGGAGACGAAAACCTTTGACGACGCCATCGCGAATCGTGCACCGCTGGAGGAACCACCATCACAGCAGCCAAAACCAGAACCTGCAGGAAAACCCAGAACCAGATCGTCGCTGACTCGAAACCCCTATGCGTAATAGATCGGCGCCGCTGTGACGATGGAGACGAAAACCTTTGACGAAGTCATCGCGAATCGCGCACCGCTGGAGGAACCACCATCGACGCAGACCACCGCAGCCAAAACCAGAACCTGCAAGAAAACCCACAACCAGCAGAGGAAAAATGGTTTGACGGCGTCGCGAAACCAGGCCGCCACGATGGTCATGATGCTCACCGGAGACGCTTGCGAACCACCACTGAAAACCATCATCGGCGTCGCGGGCACCTCGTCACCAGGAACCATGAATGCGAGAACAATCTTATCCCGCTTTGGTGTGTGTTGGGTCTGATTTTGGAGAGGGAGTTTTTATTTATTTGACCTAACTCTTATGCCTCAGGTGCAAATCAAACAAAGCAGATAAGAAGTATATGCCTCGGTTATTAGACAACCAAGGCAGAACTTTTTCGTTCAAATGAAAATTTAAAAATTGTGGGAGATTTGAAAATTCTGGTAGGCATTAGGCCTCGGGTCTGTGTGAACCGAGGCAGAATGTGGATTTCTACCTCGGGTATTATAATAACCGAGGCATAAAAGACGTAAACATTTCAAAATTGCCACCGCGTATTTATATGTCTCGTTTGTTCTGTAACCGAGGCATAAAGGCCGAGTTAGAAAGTCAAAACTGTACTAGTGACAATACATGGTATATATATATATATATATATATATATATATATATATATATATATATATATATATATATATATAAAGTGTCTTAATTTAATAACAGATTATTGTATTGAATTTAAATATAATTTTTGATCTAATTTAATTAGGTTGACTCCTAGAAATGAGTAATTTACAAAGAGTTATATCATCTTCTGAGAAAAAAAAATCTTAAAATAGTTATTTTCAATATTTATAAGATATTGAAAATGTTGCTAATACATATAAATAATATATTTATCATAAAATAAAATTATTAAAAGAAATAATATTTTATATATTTTTATGAAAGTTGGATTGAGTTATGTTATTAGATTTAGAATTCACGAATTCCTCGTATCCACTCTTTGCTTTCGTTACTTCCTTTCAATGATAATATACTAAACATCGTTGATTCAACTAAAATCATATGCATGAAGTGTTTGTGCATGCATGACCCTCGCAAAAATTAAGATATGTTTGGATTGTCGTTAAAATATTAAATTTAGTCGAATAAACTGAAAATCTCATTTAATGAAAAAATTTAATAATTTTGTTTTGAAAGTAACTCATGTTTGGAGTTTAATAAAATAGAACAAAAAATTTATCAACATCATTTATAATTTTTAAAATGAATTCAGATTTGAACTCCCAAACTAAAAATCAAATACATTTAGTAGTTGAAAGATTCTTTAATTCATAATAGTAACCTGTTCACCCTTTTCAAAATTAGGGTTAATTATGTTTTCGATTCCTTAATTTTAAGTAAATTTTAGAATTAGTCAATTTCGAAAATTTGGACCAATTTAGTTCTTCATCTTTTGAAATATGTGAATTTAGTTTTTTTAATCAAATTTTGTTAAGCTTATTTGACATTTCAAGCATATTTCATAATAGTATTTGACTTAACATTAAAACAAAAATATCTCAAACACTATAAACAACTCAAATACAATTATGAGACACGTACGAAACATCAAATAAACCTAACAAAATTTGATTAAAAGAACTAAATTTACGTATTTCGAAAGATGAATGATTAAATTGGTCCAAAATTTCAAAATAGACTAATTCTAAAATTGATTGAAAGTTAGAGGACAAAAACATATTTAACCTTTAAATTATACATAGTACAAACTCGCCTTATTATGCGTGACTAAGACCACATTTTTATAATCCGCTTGGTATAACAAAAAATCAGCTAAATGTGTAGTTTACGAGCTTAAATGAATTATTAGTTATCAATTTTAAAATACTATGTGCAGCACGAATGAAAAAAAAAAAAAAACAAGACTGGGTCTTGCATATATTAATGCAATCAACTTTTGACAAAGTTGCCTATAATACTTTAAATCGTCATTCTACGTACAATTAATAATGTCAAATTAATCATTATTGTGGACTTTGTTTAAGAAACAATGAACGGCATAGAATTACGTAGAATAATTAAGTCAACTAATAGTAATTAGTCAACTAAAACAATTAATTTAGTAGGTTTATTTAATTTAAGAACAAAAAAACTGGGGAATGGAAAGACAAATTAAGATTACTTGATTTTAGGTACAGAAACCAAATGATTTTCCCATGATTTTGCAGTTTCCTAGGAGATGAAGAATATTTTTCTTTTATAAGATCTCACCTTATTATTGTCTCTTTTGTACCTTTACTATATGGTATTCTTTTTATCACTTTAATTATTCCAATTTTTTAACCATTTCCCTACGTTCATATTTTCTTGCTGAGTGTGCCCAGATTGAAATCTATGGCATCATGAACCCAACTCTATTGGGAAAAAGATTAAAATATTGATAATGTAAAGTCCTGTGTTGCAATTATCAAGTATCATTTCATACTTTAAGATATCTAAAGCTCTCTTTTTCTGCACATTCTTTTGTCAGATTGCAAATATACAATAATAAATTAGGATTAATTAATATACTTACTGAGAAATTAATATATATTTTTGAATATCACAAAGAGCTTTGATTGGAAGGACACGCTTTTCTTTACCACCCTCTTCTTTGTTGCTTTCTTTCTGTCTTTCTTGTCTCCTTGTCTTTCTTTAGCTCCTTTTTCTTTTCTTAATCCTTTCTTTTCTATTCTTTTCAGCTTTCTTTTTCTTTGATTTTCTTTGCTGCTACCTGATTCTTATTCCTGCTATCTATAGCTCTTGTGATTCTAGACACATATATAATCATTTATATATTTCAAAATATTCATCACAAAACCTCAAACTGATCGACCTAACGTGAATTCCAAATCCAAATTTGGCTTCTTGCCACTTGATTCTGCAGTGTCTGAGGAAGAGTTTCCATCTGATATTTCATTGCTTTGTCCCTTTGGATCCATTCCCTTCCATAAACCAAAGAAAATGAAGATCAGAATTACAGAACAACATGAACTAGGGTTTATGTACAAAACTATATGCAACCCTTTCTTTATATGAGTCAAGTTGGGTAGGTTTAGGTTTGAATAAAGGTTGGCATAAACTAAAGCTTAAATTTTATTTTCCAACACAAACATCAATTTATTAACCTTGTAATCAGCATCTATGAAAAAGATAGGTCTACGTAGCAGGTTGAATTTGCGAGCAAGAAAGCAACTTTTTGAAAAGTCTCTAATTATTCTTTTCCTTGTCTGCATAATGTACAAGGCTAAATGAAAAGAATAGAACGTGTTCTCTTTTATTCTATATATCAGTTCAAAACACTTCTTAATCCTAAGCAAAAGGACACATTTGGTGACAGATAAGATTATACAAACCTCAACAGAAGGCACTTTCCCAATGGAGTCAAGCTTTGGCTTGGCATGCAACAAGGCTTCTCTGCTACAACAAACACACATGGAAAGAATATTTCTGATTACTGAATGGCATGAAGAAGAAAAGCATTCTGAGGAAAGAAAGCAATCTTTTTACTGTCTTATTTATAGCTTCTTCTGCTCTCTGAAATAAAGTTGAAGCCATCCCATGTGATAGGGCATCTCAAAGGGTAAAACACTTTGTTTTGGCACCAAGATTTGTAGGTATATGGTCTACCAAGGGATTGGCTTTAGGACTAAGTTTCCTATAGTTGTAGGACCCCTTCTATGGATGAACCCCACCAAATCATAAGGAAAGAGATATCCCTCTTTCTGAGGTGGATTTGTGCAATCATCAAAATCTAATGTCTTGGAATGGGATTCTTTTACTTCCTTTTTCACCCACTTGCTTGCAGAGAGTGTGTATATTATTACCCCATCATGGAGTTTTGGTTTCAGAACAGATACAACAAAGCAAAAACTCACATCATTTACACCTTTTGTGATTTTTCGAGCCTTGGTTTCTTTGTATCAAATGAGAAAGCGAAAGAGAGAGATTCTCGTCTGAATAAGACGTGCATGATGCATGAATTGCGGTCATTAATTACATTACGATTATTTAAAGATAGAATCAAATATATATAACGAGTTACTTCCAACCAATTTTTTTTTTCTAACATTCAAAATAACATGTTATGCGTTTTTAGATGAAAAGGTAATAATAAATTATGAGTATGTTAGGAAAAACTTTTTCACTTATACTTGAGAAAAAATTCTCCGTAAAGACTAGAAAAAAAAATATTAATTACATATTTATTATAAGTTCAAACCGTGTTAGGTTTGAGTTAACTAATCATAAAAACTTATTTTTTATTAATTTTGATGTTTTCTAAATTACTTAACTAAAAAGACCAGCAACTATGTACTACTAATATAGACGAGCATCTAAACATGCAGTGAACAAAATTTATGGATTGACATTCAATTTAAGTGAACAAATAAACACATTTTTAGTGATGAAGTTCTAAATCACTGTTTGTATTCACAATTTTAGCCTTAATATATCTTGGTTTTATACAACTTGAAATTTGGTGACCTGTTCATGTATTTTGAATCCAAAGACCGTCTATTTGCATATTGCATACGATGATTGATCTTTCTCGTACATTTGCTAAAGAAAAAAAAAGTACACTATTTTATATATAACTTTGCAACTACATTGTCTATTGCAATTTTGCATTTTCAAGTGAAAACGATGCATTTTGCAACACCAAAATCTCAATCTAAAATCTTGCAAATGTTATAGAAGGATAAAGTTGACAAGAAAAAGTTCTGAAAACTCTAAGGCTTAGTTATATAGAAGTTTCTAACTAAGTATCTTAACATATTATTCATCTTAATTATCATAACGCCATTACCTTGAAGAGTTGTTCCAAAGACCACCATTTCCATAATCTTGATTAACACTTGGTCTTGTCTGCCTAATAGATAGATCAGACCTCCTTGGAGAGTTTCTATCAAACACCAAGTCTTCAGAAGTATCTCCAGAAGACCCATTATCATAAGTATCAGATTGCCCTAATTATAATTAATTCAAGTTTAAACAAGAATGAGAGAAATAATCAGGAAGAACAACAAAAAATATATAGTAACATACTAATAGATTTGTTTTCAAACTAAATCCAAGTTCAATATATATAGTCACTAACCCGATGATGCCGCAGCTCTATCAGTAGTTTTCACTGTTCGGTACATCTGATTTAAATGTGTGAATAATTAGCTCAGGAAAGAAGCTATATCATGTAATTTATTTAGAACACGCATGTGCTTAGAAAATGTTTTTGCATTAATTAATATTTTAAAATAGAAAATATATAAAACAAAAAGTACACAACACAGTTAATCATGTTTATTTAATTGTATAATACATCACATAAAAAACATTAATTTATAGACACTGGAAAACCTTCCTGCATCATCAGAATTTATTCTCTAACAGATATCACATCGAAGAAATGAGAAAAATTTAGCTGAATGACTTAAGAAGAGAAAGAAAACCAGAGATAACAATAACTGAAAACCTGTGTGAGAATAATATATCAAACTTATTTTACTAATTTGATATGCAGTAGCCTTAAAGTTGTAGTATATATATAGAAGCATCGAAACCTACAAGGTGTGATATGTGTTTAAATTTGATTTCAGATTATAGAAATAAAGCAATACCTGAAGAGAAAGGGGTGTTTTACTTTTGGAAAAGATGAATCTCGTGACTTTTATCTGTGAGAAATCTCATTTTTAAAATAAAAAAAAAATAGTTATGTTGAGTTGAGGACAGTGAGTTGAGGTACATGTGAAGTTGGGAAGGGAATGCATGTAACCATGGTTAAAAGTGGTGTGGTTAAAAAGCAAAACTGAGGAAGGGATGATTGAGAAATGATGGTGTTTTGTACTTGCTATTATTTTTCCCCATTTTCTTTGGCAGTTTATATAATAATACTAATATATGTTTCTTTATAGCTATGGACTGAAGTCTGGATTCGCTGCGACTCATTTTGAATTGCAGGGTTTTGTCTTACTCGTTTATAGAAAGAAACAAACACCTCTCTCGCTCTCTCTCTATCTCTCAACATGGATGGTTCATTCTTCCAAGCAAAAAGCTGTTTATTAGTAGCTTGCAGGAGCAGAGGCAACAGATGAAATAGTAAATGATATACGAGAGACCCTCTGCAAGGAAACCATTGGAATTTGCGACGTATATAATGTAGGGTTTTTTTTTTTTTACCAAAGTCAATTAAGAAGTGTACCCAACTTTAACTAAAGTGAATAATAGAAAGATTAATTAATAAGAAGACAGAGATTAGAATGAGATTAATTACCTGCAAGTGAGATTTAACATGTGCTAAAGTGAGATCCTTTACATCCATTAGCTCAAGAACTGATTTGGGTGTAGCCCCTATAGGAAATTAGAAAGGAAATGCAGTGGTTAGAGGAAAAGAAAAGAAGAAAGTGAAGAAGATAAAGAGGAGAGAAAAAGGAAAGCATGATTACTTTCATGGCCGCCCAAGAGTTGAACGACATGGACGAAGCGAGCATGGAGTGCAGTGGTCCAACGCATCCGAGGAGCCCTGATGTTACGCTTGGGAGGGAAGCGTGATGAGAGGAAGGTTGAGTTGAGGAAAGGGGTTGAAGAAGTGGGTGTGTATGAGAAAGGAGGGTTTTGGTACAGTGGGATTCCTCTTATGGGTGTGAGAAAGCGTAGGTCTTGCTGCTGCTGAAAGAAGTGGTTTTGTTGGATAGTGTTGTTTTGGAAGTGGTTGGGGTTAGGGGTGTTGTTGGTGTTTGAAGAAGAAGAAGAAGAAGAAAAAGAAGCCCTTGTTGGATTGGAGAGGGAGAGGTCTGTTCTCACTGTTTTGGATTCCAAAGCTCTCTTCCAAAATCCCAAATCCATCTCCTCCTTTTCTGTGCTTCTCTTCTTCCAATTACTGGATGTGGGTTTGGTGTTTGGAGAAGTGATTTGCAAGGACAAATCTGGTTGTGCTGGAAATAGTTCCATCTTTTCAAGGGCAAACTCTCTGTCTATCTATGTATCTATCTATATCTATGTGTGCTAGATACTTCTTCTTCTTCTTGTTCTAAGTTGTTCTTTCTCCTAGCTCAATTTCCTTTTGTTGTGCAATATTGCACAAGGCTAAGAAAATCTTGAAGGGTGTTTTGTGGTTAGTGATGTGCAAGAAAAAGGTGAGTAAATGGATATTCTAAAGGTGTTTGATTTGTTGCAGTGCAGAGAAGAGATTTGAGATTTAAAAGAGAAAATGTAAACAGAGAGATTGAGAGAAAAAGAGAGAGAGAGAGGAAATGACAAGGTATGGGTATGGGAAGTGAAATGTTGTTTGTTTCGTGTGAAGTATATGTGAGAAAATGACAGTTGAGTTGAGGAAGAGAGAGAGAGAGATTGAGTGTGTTTTGTGGACGTGGGGTGGGGTAGTAGGGTAAAAAAAGGAAGAAAAGGGTTCCTTTTTTTTATAAATATTGGATTTTTAAATTATGAAAAGTAAACAATTTGCTATATCTTCTTTAGGTCTCTAACACATGCTTCTTACTTAACTTTATAACACACACATTCATATAACTTAACTCTGCTTCTCTTTTCTCAGCTTCTAAAAAGCAATAATTCTCAAATTTACCCACACATGATTACTAACAAAATTTAGGACTTCCTTTTTCTTTAATGAACCTAGGCACGTTTTGATCCTTCTTCTCTGTATGAAAGTATATTTTTTTTTTTACATTTCACACATATTCACAGAGGAAAGATGTTAATAATAATGATGACATATGAACCTAACTCATATAACACATTGAAACTAATTTAATTTAAAATTTTAAAATAATTCTTTATATACATAATTTTTTTAACTTTATTAATATAAAACTTAAATTTATATTTATAATTCCAATATTTTTAGTATTATTTCTCTACTATATTCTTAAAATACACTGATGTTAACATATTAAAAATGTTATTAATATATTTTAGAATGTTAAAATCAATATATCTTGAGAACACTCCAAAAATATAACAGAAATATAAGTTATAAAAAACATCAAAATTTATTTATAAAATTAAATTATAATTATTATTTAATTCTTGTTTAAATATTAAAATATGACATAATAAAAGAAAGTATAACTATATTAGTACTTATTAATGTATTATATTTATAAATTCATGAACGAATATGTTGTGTATAATTTATCTTTACAATACATTAAAAATGTTTATTTATTCTTTAACAAGAATCATAAATAAAAAAAATCCAAATTGTATAGAAACTAAACTATTTAAAGATATATTTTCTTTTCCTAAACTCATAAATTAAATTTCAGGACCAACCTACCACTTATCTGGTCCTAAAAAATGTGGTTGTTTCATGAATTGAAAATTCATACGTAATTACGCGAACTTGGCATTGTACTATTGTTGTGTTGTGTTTATTGCAAATTTAGAAGAAACTATTTCCGAAAATGTATTAATTGTTGTAGGATATAGTAAGACCGTTATTTTCTTACACAATCAAAGAAATTTCAAGAAAATTATAATTTTACTTAAATTATTTTAATTTTAAAAATATTCTAAAAAATGTTAAAACTTAACCAACATATTAGAAATGTTGCTAAATATAACATTCTTGATAAAAATGTTTTTCTGAGAAATGTCACCATAGAAGAACTTGTTTTTGAAATGTGATTCCTGAAATAAGAAATACATAATTCTTTAAAAATCACATGGCCACTTTTTCTATTATAATGAACCAACAAATCAAAGATATATGATTATTATACATACACATATGCCTTAAATTGAGGACAAAATCAGAAAGTCAAATGTACCCTCCATCTTGTGTACAGAAAATTGAAATTAATTCTTTTAAAAGGGTAAATTTGTCTTTCCATTATAAATGTACTTGCGACTGCACATATATTTGACTTCTACTGTGACACACATACCTATAAGGCAGACATAATAAAAGAGACACAAAACCGAAAGAAAAAACATTAATATAAAGAATTTTTTTTTAATTTGTGAGTTAATTTAGTTTATCATACATTTAATTTGGATTGAATGGAAAAATATTAATATTTGATTTAAAAGAATTGGAGTTAAGTCAAAAATAAATTAACCTATATCAATAATAATTTTTCATTATATTTTATAATTTTTTTTAAATGATTATATAGATTGTTAGTATGATTTTTTTTAAAATATTGAAATATTATTTAATAATATTTGAATAGCTTGTATTTAATTAATTTATTTATCAAATTATATAAATTGATATTTTAATTATATTTTAAAAACTAAATTAACAATTTAATTGTCATACACTAGTAAAATGAGTCAACTTAATTCATTCTAATTATATAACAATAAATACATAACATATTTTAAGTAAGTCAATCTAGTTAAACTATGAATCTTGATGAATTGAATTAGTTATAACAATTTTGACTTACCAATAATACTCAAGTTGAATCGATTATGATAAACTAACTTGTATATTATTACTTAAAAAAATTGACAAATTTTTTCATATGAAAGTTTTGGATAAAAATTTCAAATAATTTTTTGATTAACTGTTAACCAACTTTTGAATGGAAAGCAAAGTATTAACAGAAGGAAGAAGAATATATAATTATATATGGTTAGAACATTTATGAGAAGAGAATGTCTAATTAGTCTGAAAATTTAATATTTTGTTGTTAGGACTTTAAAAGTTCAAAAGGGACCTGTAATCACTTGACACAATAATACAATAAGTAGGAGAAATCTGTGTAAACCTATTATTATTGTATCATTGTCACATTACTTCTTAGGAAATAACTTGTTTATCTAAGATGTAAGAATTGATAAAAAATTGTAAGAACTTTTATTTATTTATAATTCTTACAGCCAGTGGCGAAGCTTTGAGCAGGGGTGGCCATGGCCCCTCAATTTTTTAATTTTGTTTATATTATATATATATATAAATATAAATTATTTTTAATTTTTTTAAATTTTCAAATTATATGTAATATATACAGTGAAATAGAAGTTTAATTTAGTATTTTTTATTTATTTTAAATATAACATTTAATTTCAACAAAATAATAAAATATAAAATCAAATGTAATAAAGAATAAAAATATTTATTAACATATTTTTTATTTTTTTATTGTATTTTTAAGTTTTTCACAACTTATTATGATTTCGCACTTTTACATTTTTTGTTTTTATTTTGAAAAAAAAAAACAGTGAAATACAAATTTGTTATTTTTTGCTTTCATTTCTCATTTTTTTTTTCATTCATGAAGAAAAAAAAAGAAAATTTTTGATATCACTTGATAATGAAATATTTGTTTAATAGTTAACATTATTATTTACCATATGAGTCTTATATTCATTTTTTTTTATGATTATGAGAGAAAAAAATTATTGTTCTATGTGTTTTTTTATAACTATATTCTATTTGGAACTTGATTGCGATTGATTTTTTCTTTTAGTGACTCTTAATTTTTCATTTTTTAATTAAATTATGATAAATTATTTTTTAATCTTAAATTTAAAAAAAAAATAGATATATTGATGAAGAATAAAAGAATAAATTTATTTGTTAAAAGTGATAAAAAGAAAGTTATCCGTGACGATGAAAATAATTCAAATTCAATATTTTATCTTAACGTATCCTGAATCATGATACAAACAATCATATTGTTCAATTAGAGAAACATGTTTTATATTAATTATTTTGAATGTGTTTATATTTATATTGAAAAATAAATAGTTGACAATTTTAGTTTTAATTCAATTATTAATGAGTTCAAAAATTTGAAAGAACGAAGGACAATCCTTTGTATATGTGTGATTTCTTTTGTAGGTACAATTATAGTAAATTATTTATTCATTTTTATTTTTATTGTATTAGTGACACTAATTAAATATATAAATTTTGAATTTTGAATATATTATTTTGACTCCCCAAAATTATTGGTTAAGATCCGCCACTACTTACGACCATTCTATTAAAATGAGGATAATAAGATGTCTTTAACTTCATATAATCTTTTCCTAGTTTTATTATTTTATTATTATTATACTTGTATAATGCATCTCAAACTAAATATTTATGACAATATGAAAGTGAAAAAAAAAAACAAACAGAAAATGTAAACCTGACTAAATTATTTAATGATGCGGCGAAGCATCAGAAGGGAGAGGGTGTCATGGCCATAAAAAAATTTTGAATTTTTTAAACTATATTTTGCCAAAAATTTATTTTTATATTTAGAATGGATAAAAATTAAATTAAATATATTTTTATTTATTTTAAAATTACAATATTTAAAGTTAATACATAATAAAATATAAAATCAAATATAATATAAAATAAAATAAATTATTAAAAAAAATCTCCCTTAACTCATTTAATAATAAAATATTAGTTTAATAATTAATATATTTTTTTAATCTCATGAACCTTTTTATAATTACTTTTATAATATAGAAAAAAGTTTTGTATTATATGTTTTTTCATAACTTTTTTTAATTTTAATTGTGGTTTTGATTATTATATTTTCTTTAGTATTTATGTTTCTCATTTTTTATTTGATTATTATAAATTATTTTTTAGTCTTAATTTTTTTTAAAATAAAAATATTGATGAAAAAATAAATTTATTTTAAAAATTAACTAGCCTGGTGACCGATGCGTACACACGAAAATTTTCTGTTTTTATTTTAAAAATATAATATAATTAAAAAATATATTTGTTCAAATAAATTTAAAAATATATATTTAATTATTACAATTATGTGTTATATAAATATAAAATTTAATCATATAAAAAATTAAATAATTATATTATTTTATGATAATATAAATTAAAATAATAATAATATCAATATTAATATACAGATAAAAAATAATGGTAGTATATACTTATATATTGCATTGTATACGAGAATAAGAGATAAAAAAAACAAAAAAGTACAAATAAATAAAAAAACAAAAAAAAAAATAATTGAAATATAATCTCTAAATAAAAATAAGATGTATGTAAAAATAAAATTAAAACATAAATATATTATAAAATACGAATAATTTTGGTCCAAAATAAAAAGTAAAAAGTCTAAGTAAAAGAAAAAGAGAAAAAGTGTAAATACTTTAAATATTTTTCCTTAATAAATAAAAATTAAATGTATGTAAAAGCAAAATTAAAATGTACGTATATTATAAAATATGAATGATTTTCGTCCAAAATAAAAACTAAAAATTACAAGTAATAAAAATATAAATAATTAAAATATGATTCATAATAAATAAAAGTAAAATATATGTAAAAATAAAATTAAAATGTATGTATATTATGGAATATAATATCTGTCCATGATAAAAAGTTAAAAGTACAAATAAAAAAAAAGAAAAAAAAATATAAGTATTTGAAATACAATCTTGTTAGTAAATAAAGGTAAAATGTACGTATAAAACACAAATTAAAATGTAGGTGTATTATGATATGTGAAGCATCGTGAACAAAATAAAAATGATATGAAATTAATGTTAAAATCTGTAAATAAAAATCCATGCATATAAAGATGATTTAAAAGAGAGAAAGATATTCAAAGGTGCCTAAATCAACAATGTCAGATATACGGTAAGATATGATCATATACAAAATAAAAATAACACAAAATTGATTTAAAATTTTAATTAAAGTAATCCTAATAATAAAAATAACTCATAATAATAATATAATAATAATAATAATAATAATATTATTATTATTATTATTATCAATGTTAATAATAACACTGATGTTAATATTAATTCAAATAATAATATATAATAATAATAATATCAATATTATTATTAATACTAATGTTATGGATATCAATTACTAATAATAATAAATGTAAATTTATTGTGAAATATGATCGCATATAAAATAAAAAATAATATAAAATTGATTTAAAATTTATAATAAAAGTAATGCTAATAATAAAAATTGTGAAAACCTCTTCTACCACCACTTCACCAGAAACAAAAATTCACTCCCTCTCTAATACCCTCTCTTTCTCCTACTCTTCTCAGCCTTCTCTCTACCAAATTCATTCAAAGAATTTCTGCAGTAGGTCTAATCCTCTTCCCTGTTGCAGAATTTAGGGCTGAAGCAAGATCAGAGTCACTTTCCCAAGCTGAGTCTCCCTTTCCTACGCGTAAGTCAACTTGTATCCCCCTCATTTTCTGATTTTTGAATTCTAAGTAATTCCAGCATTCTGGGTGGTAGTAGAATCTGTTCTCACCATTTGCAATTGTAATTCAGTGCCTTAGGTTGGAGTTTGAGGTATTCTCTTTGGTTGAGGAGTCAATCCTAGTGGAAATTCCAAAGGTAAGGGGAGTTAGCTAACTTTTGCACAAACCATTTAGAATCTGTCCTGATAAGTCTGAATTGTATGCTTAAGTATCGAATTGATGGTTGAATTGTGTGATTACTGTGTGTTGCTGAGTTTGTGATGAATCTGGACCCTTGCATGTAAGAACAGGCTTGAAGACTGGTATTTTCACCTGGGCGAGTGACTCTCGCCTAAGCGAAACTATCAGAGAAATCACCCCTGTTCCTGCGCGAAGTCTCGCCTAGGCGAGCTGGAGTCGCTTAAGCGAGATCTGTTCTCGTCTAAGCGAGCCAGCCTAGCCTGAGCGAGAGTTCGCCCAAGTTTTTATTTTTGGCCACTGTTAGAGTCTCGCCTAGGCGAGATTGACTCGCCTGAGCAAGATGGCCTCTCGCCTAGGCTGGATTATCTAGCTTGGGCGAGGCCCACTACAGTGGTTGGCTTGAAATCCTGTTTTAATGATTGAAGTGATAAGAAGTATTGTAATTATGTGCAGTTACTCTCCTGTATGCTTTAAATATTTTATGGATATAGTGAGAATCGAATAGTTGATGATTGTGAAGGATGAGAAGTTGTGTTTATAATGGAGTTTCAAGGGAAATTCATAAGAGTTTGTTAGTGTGTGTAAGGACATGAGGAATCCGTATTGGGTGGCATCCTGAAATTCCAATAATCATTCATGCTCATGTAGAGTAGAATGGATTATGTCATGAGGAGTAGCGGGAGGTCCTAGTCTTTGGACTCGATAGAGCCTTAGACGCGAAGGGGACTTACCCTGTGAGAGGTTGGGTGATAACCCCTTGTGTCCAAACTCTGCAGAGTTTAGGAACCTTCACAGGTGCAAGCCACCAAGAGCTCCAATGTCGCTTACACAATTCGGATATCGAGTCTAGAATTTTATGTATACTTGCGATATGTTTGTGATTGACGTTTTCAATATGAATTGTATGTTTTTCCCTCAAATCTCAGTTTGCTCACCCTTATTGTTCATGTCTGTTTTCTTTATGTTTCTCCTTGCTATGATCACCTGTTGTTGGTGTGAGCAGGGCCGAGTCCAGATGGTGATGTCCCTCCCTCTAGCAGGAGCTGAGTGATCGATGAGTAGTCCTGTGGTAGAGCTCATGGATTAGATGCCATGTAGTTTTGAGATGTTTTAGTTTATGTTTGAATACCTATGTTCTTCACCACAAATTCATAGGATATGTTTTTGGATGACTGTATCAACTGTATATTCTATAGTGCTGCTTCCTTTACTATCTGATGTGCTTAATCATAATATAATGTTTTATTTGATAGCGTGAAAAACTATTAAATGGGATGTTAAAAAACAACTTGTAATTGTAATAATAATAATACTAATATTAATAATATTAATAATAATAATAATAACCCTCTTCACATTCGCATAAAAAATAAGATTTAAAGATAAATAATAATAAAAAGAAAATGTAAGTAATTGAAATAAGATATTGTAGTAAAATTAAGATATAAACAACCTAAAATAAAGAAAAATATTAAAAATGTATTGGCATATGAAACCAAGAAGAAAAAAACTTAAAATTATGGATATCAAATGTGAGCCAACTCGGCTCAAGAATAGCTCTAAAAACAGGACGAGCTCAACCCGGTTCATTTTTTTCTGAGTCATAAATTTTACAATCTAGCCCGAATCACAACGGATTGGTGGGTTGACTCATTTATAATTATTTTTTCTAATTTTTAATATATTTATTGTATTACAATAAGAGTTAATTGACTTAATTTATTTTTTATAATAGTGGAATCAAAGTGTTCACCTAATTACCGAAATAATAGTTAAAAATTAAAGTATTAACATATATAACTTGACAAACAAATTAATTAAACATTCAAACTATTCGAATATTATTGACCAACATTATAGCATTTAAAATATGAAATTGTGAACCTATATAATTAGAAATAGTAAATAATTATAACAAAAAAAGAATTATAAAAAAATGTTTGTAGGTTAAGTTGGTCAATCCACTTTCAGTCCGTTTAATTCGTGAGTTAGGTGAACCAGATTCAATCCAATCAATTTTTTAAAAAACTGAATTTTTCTCAATCCAGCTTGAACTTGCGGTGAGTCAGATTGACTTACAGACGAAACCTATTATAATACCTCTATTTAAAACATTAAGATTAAAATATAACATCTAAGAATATATTTGTATCTGTAAGACCCACTTTTATTGAGTGCCTTAATGTTAAGGGCTGTCACACTGTTGGAGGCCTAAAGGGCTGGTCCATAGGGTGCCAAGGCCCCTAAAGTAGCCAAGGTCCCTCAATTGTAAGTCATTCTGAAAAATCAGTGCCCTAACTCACCCATTTTCTCTCCACATAACCTCTGCTAGGGTTTGGAGATCTACCCAAGTTCAAGTGAGCTCAACCTCCGTCTCCCGTTCACTTCATAGATTTGTCCTTGGAGGTACTGGTTTCGCTGGCTTAAGAGTCGAAGTCCAATATTAGCCCTTTTCCAAGTAAGGGAAGCTAGGTTCTTTTCCGCGTTTTTGAAACATGGTTTGTTTTCGTTTCTGTTTTATGCTTAAATGATTAGAAAACGTTAGTTTTGGTATATTTATGAGTTAGGGGTTCAAATATTAATGAAACTGCGATGTTTGACGTCATTTCTCGTATTTTGATGCGTCGCATAGTCGCTGGGCGAGTTTCTTGGCTCGCTGGGCGAATGTGTATTTTTCTGATATGCGTCGTTTTAGTAAAATTGACTTTCCCGACTCATTAACCGTTGGATTGAGCTCAAATTTTGACATGTGGTTCATAACATGCTATTTTATGGTTTGACCGGTTAGATTATCGATTAGATGTCTGTAGGTTGAGAAATGTGTCACACATTACTACAATGATTTTGGTTTCGTGATAATAAATTTTCTTGGGAATTTTGGTGTAAGAATTATGGTTGTGGGTTGTGCTTGATTGTATAAAATTGCAAGTACTTAAACGTTGACACTCATTTATTTGGGATGAATACTATTTTGTGATATATGTATGTCTTGGTATGCATTTATAAAGTATGAGATGAATGAATTTGCATGAGTGATGTGATTCATGGATTGTGAATGATGAACTTGGATAAATCTTGGCATGCGATTTCAATGAAATAGTTGGTTATATATGTGGTCATGAATTCGGTATGAACAATAATGTTATATTGATGGCATGGTATTGGTATGAGGTGAAGTTCTATATCCCCGAATTGAGAAGAATGGGATGGTATGAAATCAACATGGAATATGAATGAGGATGAGTTACAAAAGGATGGCGTGAGGTGTTAAATGCATGATCAATATTATTTGTTTGTTTGGAATGTGATTGGTATGTTGTCAGTACATAAATCCATGAGTCTCTAGGTGAGACTTCCTGGTCGTGCTTCAGTGGTCGGGACGTAATTCCATGGCCCCTGTTAGTGGGTGTCCATGGTGGTGCCCCATCTATATAACTTGGTAAGGATTCAAGGTATGGATTGCATCCTGACACTCTAAGGAGTCAGTTAGTCTCACTTAGAGCGGACTGACTCCTGTGGTGAGAGTAGCAAGAGGCCTGAAACTCATCAAGGGCTAACCTTGTGTGTGAGGAAATTGATTCATTGTAACACTTGTAACACATAGCTCGGGGGTGAGCAGCTCGGGGGTGAGCAGTGGTATCCACCACAAGTGCAAGCATTTGCTGAATCCGACCAGGTTATATGTATCTGGATGAGTCAAGTCGAGTCTTAGTGTATTGATTTGAAGGTCATAATATGCTTGGATGATCTGTGTATATTGGACTGTGAAAGTATATTTGATTGCATGATGAAATCTTTTTGGCTCTAGCTTACCCTTTGCTTGTTTGATTGCCTTGTATGTTGTTCTTCTACCTTTGTGATGATCATCAATTTATTGATGGGAGCAGATGCGAGAGGTACTCGTGGTCAACAAGAGAGATGACTCCGCTGCATAGTCTACTTGGGCTGGACTTCACGTTTTATTTGGGCTTTTCTTTAGGGCTAAGGCCCGCGTATTGTATCGTCCCTAAGGCTTTATTTTGAATATTGGCTATCTCTTACTCATTTTGGGTTGTAGGCATTGTAGTGAGCTTTAGTATTTTCTTTTAAGTACCTTGAATAGGAATAACCTTATACTCCGCAACTTGGCTCTTTATATTATCCGATGTAAGATTTCATTTAATTATGTTATTATTTAAATGGGATGTTACAGTATCAAATTATAAAATTGACATAATAATAATTTATTAGTATGTATAGTTATTATTCATTACCAATAAAAAAAATAATAATAACACTAATAATAATAATAATAATAATAATAATAATAATAATAATACAAATAATAATAATAATAATAATAATAAAAATAATAATAATACCAGCGACAATAATACTGATAATAATTTTAATATTAATAAATATACTAATTTTAGTAGTACCATTAATACACAAAAGTAATAATAAAAAATAAAAAAATAAGTGTTTTTTTTTAATTTCATCTTTTAAATTAAACTACTATTTTGCTAATTGTTTTTAAAAAATTTCTGCATATGTACTTTTTAAATATTTGTTAATTATTGGAAATAATTATTTTATAAATTAAATCATACAGAAATAAACACATACTAATAAATATTTAAATGTAATAGTAACTAAAAATTTTCAATTTAATTTCTTAAATGAAACTGGTATTTTACTAATTGTTTTTAGAAATTTTCTGCATATGTAGTTTTTAAATATTTTAAGTTTTATAAATTAAATTATATAAAAATTAACATAATTAATATATATTTAAAATATAATATTAATTAGATAAACTTTTAATATGGAAGGTTAACGCAATTAATTCATATCTTGTTGGAACGAAGAAAATTGCAATGAAACCATCACACAACAAAAATGTTAAAAAGGGCAAATTCGTTATTCAAAGATCTGATTCTGCACAGTGAAACAGCAGAGAAAAGATGATGGAATTTACATAGAGCCCATCTCAACAAATAGGATTTTCCATAATAAGAAGGGCATATGCGGAATAGGAAAAGGTGGAATGACAAGAAAACCTATAAATATAACAGGTGTCAAAATATAATCAATGGGTGTTTTTGAATTTTTAATTGTACTAACTTTTCTTATAAACTGGGTTGAGACCGTGCGTCATTTCTTTTTTCTGTGTTTTTGTTTTGAATTTCACATTTATTTATGTTTTATGTAAGTAAATATGGAATTATTTGATTAATAAAAATTTTAATTATAGATATTGGTTTAGGTAATAAATTTAATTAAAAAGGAAAAATATTATTATAATATAATATTTTTTTCATAGTAGAAGTAGTATGATTACATTTCAGATTCGATTTAGAGAATCTGATTTTGGCGGTAAGTTATTATATTTATTATTTATGTTTTTGAAATATGCGGTGTCTCGATTTGATTAAAGGAGCAAAGGAAACGTTGGAGTAAAAGAGCAGAGAAACACTTTATTAAGTGAATTGTTCAGTTTCTGGGAAGAAGAACAAAAGAAAACCCTTCAGAGTCCATAGCTCTGTGTTTCGTTTGGGCAGAAGGGAAAATTTCAGGTTCCAAATGTTTCAGTTTCAAAAATTTTTACCAGAACTCGGTCATGTTCTTGGATCCTTCTAAGGTTAGTGTTAATGCATTTGTTTGTTTTTTGTTTTTTTTTCCTTTTTAATGTGATTTGGTTTGAAAGCAGTTGTTTTTAATGTGATTTTGTTTGAGAGTAGGAAATTTCTTAAAAACAAAAAATATTGAACGTATTCCTTCCCGTTTCTGTTTTTCCCAGGATTTTTTAGTGTTTGATGAAGGCTTCTTCTTGGAATGGGGCAAATCATTAGTAATAGGGACAAACTATTTTTCTGATCACGCGAGAAATGTGCTTAACATTAAGTTTGATGAAAATCTGGTGGCTGGAGGAAATTTCGTGGTGTTTTTCAGATATTAGGGTTCTATAATCTGCGATGCATGTGTTACGTATGCACTCTATTTTGTGGAGATAGGTACTTTCGGTTAAGAGTCTTTGACTCATATTGGAAGGAAGTTGAGTATCCTGTGGTAGGCCAATCAATGACTGGGATGACCTATGACCCTTTTGGTTCACCAAGATTTTTTCAATGTTTTAGAGTGAAGTTGCTGCGATCGACGATAACATCTTGTATTCCTTACATAGTTTGATTAATTTTGTGCAGGTATATCTATATTTACTAATTTTTGATTTACTTGTATTGCTTCTGAACAACCATACATTCTTCTCCCAGAAGAATTTCAGATGTTTTCTCAGGATGAACTAAAACTTGATCGTAAAGTTGAACTTTATGACCCTCTTAGGAAAAAGTTTGAGTTGTCTGTGGATACAACAGATGTAGGCACTATTGTATTGTTTGGGTTGGCAGAATTTATGAAGTACTATGGGTTAAAGAAATGTTTTTTCTTACATTTGAGTTATGTAGGAAAAAATCAATTTATCCATAAGATTTTCTCCCCTGAAGGAGTAGAAATTGTGTACTGTAGGGATTCGATGAGTGGAAATGATATAGAGCATGGTGCTGTTAATGAACCTAATGTTAGTGGCATTCCTAATAATGCTGGCGCTAGTGCTATTCCTGATAATGCGTCACATATTAGTGATGATGGAGTGGTGAAATACTTAACTCATTATGATGTTTAAAGTTCATGTTTGGTATACTTTATGTTTATGGCTGTATATTTCTCATAGTTTTATTGTTATGGAATTGGTGTTTATCAGAGGAATTTTTGTTTGCAGTATCTGAATTCCAATTTTGCTGGACAGTTTTTGGATAAAAGTCGTAAGAGATATTTGTTGACGAATGAAACTACTATATATTGGCCTTGCTCAATTCGTTGGTCTGGAAGGAGCAATTTTGAATGCTATCTAACGTGTGGATGGAAGACGTTCTGCAAGGACAATGGCTTAGCTGCTGGTGATGACATAAAATTTGTAATAGACGATGATAAGAAAAATATCATCCATGTTGTAAAGGTTTAGGTGTGTTGGTTAATTTACTTTTAGGCTATTTTGGAATCCTTTATAGTTAGGTATCATGTTAGAATTGGAAAACAATTTCTGTTTTGTGAACTCCTGTTTAACTTTGGATTGTTATTTTATTCAACGATGATATTTGACCAAGTAGTCCAGGTTGATATTAAATATCGTTAAAATGTTTAGATATTGATTGAGAATATACATAATAATATTTCATTACTTGAAATAGTTGAATTTTTGTTCGTATATTAACGTTGTTTTAATGTAGTAATTAAAGTAATAAATTATCTGGTATAGAATTGTTTAATTTTTGTTGGTATATTAACGTGGGCATTAAATTACTTGAATGTAACAATTAAAATAATAAATTGAGTGGTACTAATTAAAGTAATGTGTATTTTCGTATAATTTTGGATGTTATAGAAAATTATTAATAGAGAAGAAGTTATAGAGAAAATTTATTAAAAAAAGAATTAATCCCAAAAATTGATTAATAAACCAAAGCTTTGTACGAGTGTGATGAAAATATTTAACTGCAATAATTGATTAATAACGAAAATTCTTTAATGTTAATTTTAATCAAATAATTAAGTGCGATGATCCAGTTGTGTACCGATATTATAGTCATGGCTAATGGTATATTTGTAGCTAAGACTTGTGGTGGTGTGGTTAGTGAAATTTTGGATTGGGTTCTATGTTGACGTACTCCCAATGGATCATGAAACAAAACATACTGGAAGATGTATGATTGTGAGTAAAAATTGGACTTGGAAAAAAACTGAATATAATCAATTTTATCGTAGTGGTGCATAAATCAATTTTGGTGGTGTTGTTATCAAAGTTCAATATAAGTTAGGTACGTTTGTTGGTTTCAGTTTAAATACATTGTCATGTGTGGTGCAATAGGACAAAATAATGGTCAACCTGAAAAGATTCTAAAGTAGTCATTGGTCACGGGTTCATATAGGGCAAATTGTAAGCTTTTGGGAACAATTGAAAAGTTGGAACAATGGAAGGAGCTTGATATCTGTTTTGGTGAGTTCTTCTGGCCTCAATAACGTTGAATTGGTTATTCTTTTTTTAATTTCATATGGATCAATTATTCTGTAAACCATATTAGACGGATCTGGATGTTTTATTTCGGAATTTATTGAAGATTTTTTATTTTTGCAGTTAAGCTTGCGAAGAGACATGTATCATTGTTTGCAATTGGGATTTCCAGGTTTTATCATGGGTAGATCTTGATAAGCTTATTGCAATGGTTCTGTCTATCTCGAAAAGTAAGATTTTTTTTGCATCTTTGGTAATGTATTTTGGTATGACCTGTAAACTTAAATAATAGATCGAACTTCTTTGTATGGAATCGGAATACAATAATATATCTTTTTCTAATCAGTTCTTTGGCAGTCTTGTACAAAATGTTTAGTAAATAGTAAGAAAAGGTTTTGTCTTAAGACAAACTATACATTTTGGAACACTTCTTTGTATACAACATTGGTTGTTGTATTCGAAGGTTTGTTGTCCTTATCATGGATTAGGATTCTTAACCCAGATTTACTTTGAACTCGAGAGACTGCAACATATAGCTGACCGTGACTAAATACCGGTGTCGGTAAATACAATCCAACAAAACGTAGTGATTGACCTTGAGATTTGTGTATTGTCATTGCATATGATAGCATGATAGGAAATTTTTTTCTGATTAGCTTAAATGGCCATGGGGATTGTGAAGGGGACATTGACATTCGTGGAATATAAATGTCTTGATCATCTTTATTACCTGTAATCATCTTAGCTCCAATAACATGGTTTGCAAGTCTTGTTATTATTAACCTGCTCCCATTGCACAAACCTTCTGCTTGATCCAAGTTCCTCAAAAGCATTATTGGTGCTCCAATCTTCAGTTTGATTCTATGGTTACGAAGACCAGAGGTAGAGAGAGAATTTAAGAATTCAGAAGTTATAGTGGTGTAGCTATTGTTTGAAGCAGAATCTGTTTCATCAACTGAATCGCAGCTAAGATACTCATTTTCTTCCCCTGTATTAGTAATAATATTAGTCACACTAAATTTTCAAATTATAATCATCAATTTGAGGGTGTAGATTGATATACCTGGAATTAGTGATAACATGTATTGATTAATTTCATTGACTGTCTCAATCCTACTTGCCAATATTGCCCTACACTGTAGATAATCGAAAATTTTCGAAAATTTTTACATAACGTCGTGCAATAATCGATTATCCTGAGTGATAATCGATTATTGTTTCATAATATGAATTCCAGAAATGATTGGTATGAGTAAATAATCGATTATTGTGAGTAATAATCGATTATTCCAGAACGATTTTGAGTATTTTGATCAAGGTCATGATAATCGATTATTCTGCTTGATAATCGATTATTCTAGGAATTTAGAACTTATTTTGGGAGAAGATAATCGATTATCATGAGTGATAATCGATTATTGAGCGTTGTTTTACGAAAATATGAAAAATGAAGGTTATTGCTCTTTCAAGAGACTTCTAATATTCCTAAATCTCTCCTAAGCTCATAAAATCTGTCTTTGGCTAAAGGCTTTGTAAAGATGTCTGCCAATTGATGCTTGGTGTCTATATAGTCTATCATACAATTGCCTTTACTTATGTGATCCCTTAAGAAGTGGTGTCTAATTTCTATGTGTTTTGTCCTAGAATGCATTATGGGATTTTTAGTTAAGTTTATGGCACTAGTATTGTCACATTTTAGAGGTATATGATTTAGATAGATACTGTAATCCTCTAATTGTTGCTTCATCCATAGGATTTGGGCACAACAATTGCCAGCAGCAATGTATTCGGCCTCTGTAGTTGACAAAGCCACACAGGCTTGTTTTTTGGAGTGCCAAGAAACTAATGAGCTTCCTAAGAGGTGACAAGTACCACTGGTACTTTTTCTATCTATTTTACAGCCACCATAATCAACATCAGAGTACCCTATTAAACTAAGTGATGCCCCAGAAGGATACCAAAGTCCAAAAGATATAGTTCCTTTAAGATATTTTAAGATTCTTTTTACTGCTATAAGATGTGATTCCTAGCTTGATATCTAGCACAAATGCATACATATTGCATAATATCAGGTCTACTTGCAGTAAGATATAAAAGAGATCCTATCATACCTCTAAACATGGTTTGATTTACTTCAATACCTGATTCATCTTTATCCAAATAGCAGGAAGTTGCCATAGGAGTACTTGCTGCTTTAGCATTATCCATTTCAAATTTTTTAAGTATTTCCTTACAATATTTAGATTGAGATATGAATGTCCCTTCATCCATTTGTTTAATTTGCAAACCAAGGAAGAAGTTTAATTCTCCCATCATTGACATTTCAAACTCACCCTGCATTATGCTTGCAAAACCTTCACATAGAGATTTATCGGTTGATCCAAAAATTATATCGTCAACATACACTTGAACCAATAAAATGTGTTTACCTACTCTTGTAATAAACAAAGTTGAGTCTATTTTACCTCTTTCAAAATCATTTTCGAGCAAAAATGTGCTTAAGCGTTCATACCAAGATCTAGGTGCTTGTTTTAAACCGTAAAGTGCCTTTTTCAATTTATAAATATGATTTGGAAATTTGTAATCCTCAAAACCAGGAGGTTGTTCAACGTACACATCTTCTTTGATAAAACCATTTAGGAAAGCACTTTTGACATCCATTTGATATAATTTTAATTTCATAATAGAGGCATAAGCAAGAAGTAAGCGTATAGCTTCTAACCTTGCAACAGGGGCGTATGTTTCATCATAGTCTATACCTTCTTCTTGTCGATATCCCTTTGCCACAAGCCTAGCTTTGTTCTTAGTAATATTTCCATCTTCATCCATCTTATTTCTAAAAACCCATCTTGTTCCAATCACTTGAAGTGATTCATTTCTTGGAATCAACTCCCATACTTTATTTCTTTCAAATTGATTGAGCTCCTCTTGCATTGCAATGCACCATTGATCATCTTGAAGAGCTTCTAGAACATTTTTTGGTTCAATCTGCGAAACAAAAGCAACATTCATGCAGAAATTGTTCATATTTCTAGTGATTACCCCTTTTGAAATATCACCAATGATGTTGTCTAGAGATAGTCCTCTTGGTGACTTCCAGTATTTTTCAAGATCTTCAGATTGATAAGGTGGATTCTCATTTAAATACATCTCATCAAGGGCCTCCTGAATATATTCTTCATCACCTGTAATTTGCTTTTTTGACTCAAGAGGGTTCACCTCAAGGTCTACAACTTCATCAAAGACAACATGCATGGATTCTTCAACATTCAAAGTTCTTCGATTAAAGACTCTATATGCTTTACTAGTAAGAGAATATCCTAGAAATATTGTCTCATCAGCTTTAGAATCAAATTTTCCTAAATTTTCTTTTCCATTATTTAAAACAAAACACGTGCATCCAAAAATTTTAAGATGAGCAATATTTGGCTTTCTACCTTTAAATAATTCATAAAGAGTAATTTTTATAATAGGCCTAATAAACACTCTATTTAAAACATAACATGCAGTACTCACAACATCAGCCCAAAAATATTTAGGAACATTATATTCATTTAGAATTGTTCTAGCTAGTTCCTCTAAGGATCTATTTTTCCTCTCTACAACTCCATTCTGTTGAGGTGTCCTAGGTGCAGAGAAATTATGCAAAATTCCATTTTTATCACAAAATTTTTCAAATGACTCATTTTGAAATTCCCCACCATGATCACTTCTTATAATCTTAATTTTCAAATCTTTTTCATTTTGAACTAATTTTGCAAATTTTTTAAATGCTTTAAAGGCTTCACTTTTTAAGGTAAGAAAGAAGGTCAAAGTAAACCCAGAGTAGTCATCCACAATAACAAGAGCATAATAATTTCCTCCATAACTCTTAATCCTAGAGGGACCAAATAAATCCATATGCAAAAGCTCTAAAGGCTTTGAAGTAGATAAAATATTTTTTGAATAAAAGGATGATCTTACTTGTTTTCCTTTTTGACAAGCAGCACATATTTTATCTTTTTCAAATTTTATTTTTGGTAAACCAATCACTAATTCCTTAGAAATCAACTTATTCAACTGTTTCATGTGAATATGAGCAGCCCTTTTATGCCACAACCAAGGATTTTCTTCTTTTGCAATGAGACATGTTATATCACTAGATGATGCACAATCAAGATCAATTAAATAGATATTGTTGTGTCTCATACCTTTCAAAGCAATTTCATTAGAATCCTTTTGGTGGATAGTGCAGTAATCACTTTCAAAGATAACTTTGAGACCTTTGTCGCATAGTTGACTAATACTGAGAAGATTGTGCTTCAGTCCTTCTACAAGTAGCACATCCTTGATCTCCAAGGTATCCCCTCCACCAACATCTCCAATTCCAATTATTTTCCCTTTGTTGTTATCTCCATATGTAACAAATCCTTGATCTTTTCTTTTGAGATTCTTGATCTTCCTTTTATCACCCGTCATGTGTCTTGAGCATCCACTGTCAAGGTACCACAATGATTTTCTAGCTTTGGAAGTTAACTACAAAATAAGAAAAAATAATTTCTTTAGGTCCCCATTAACTTTATTGGGTCCTTGGGGTTAGAGAGATATAAGAATTATCTAGCAATAGGCATCCAAGTATACTTCCCATTTGGAACATCATAGTGTTTAATATTGTATTTATTTGATGTATGCCCTTTTTTCATGCAATAAAAACAAGTAGCTAAACAAGTATTTCTATAGTGAGCAGTTCCTTTTTCTACCCACACTCTACGAGTCCTTTTAATTTTATTTTTAGGAACATATTTATTTCTACTTAGATTCTTCTTCTCAAAAGCATGTTTTTCAAAAGATTTATTTTCTAAAGCATCTTTAAGTTGTTTTTCTAAAATCATTAACTCAAACATATAGCTTTTGCAAGATTCACATTCAACTGCCTCAATTTCTCTATTTTCTAAACTTAAGATTTTATTTTTCAAAACATTTTCTTCTTCAAGAGATTTTTCAAGATTGTCTTGTAATTCTTTAAAATCCTTTTTTAATATTTTGTGAGCAATATCTAGTTTACTGGATTTAGCAAGCAATTCTTGAAAAGCATCATAAAGAGAATCATAATCATTTTCATTGTCAGAGGAGCTTACCTCACTGTCAGAGTGATCACTATTGGCCATTAAGCAAAAGTTTGCTTCTTCCTCATCGGATCCTTCAGAGTTGGATGAACTTGAGGCATTATCTTCACACGCTATGTATGCCTTTTTCTTATAATATTTCTTGCTTTTCTTATCTGCTTTTACATGACCAGTTTCTCCACATCCATAGCATTTAAAGTTTGAGGAGCTTCCTTGATTCTCCTTCTTATTACTCTTGAATTGATTTCTTCCTTTGGACTTCATGAACTTTGTGAACTTCTTTATCATGAGACTGAGATTCTCATCATCATCAGAATCTTCTTCCTCTTTTTGCTTTTTGCCTTTGACAACCTCGGTTTTGAATGCAATATTCTTCTTTCTTCCTTGATCTTCTTCATCATTCAGTCTTCCCAGCTCAAGCTCGTGCTCTCTCAGTTTTCCAAACAGAGCCGCCATGGTCATTGTTGCAAGATTTTGTGACTCCGTGATAGCCGTCACCTTTGGCTGCCAAGTCCTATTCAAAGATTTAAGAATTTTTATGTTAAGTTCATCAGTATCAAATGTTTTACCTAGCCCATTGAGATGGTTGACAATGTGTGTGAACCGCTTTCGCACATCGTAGATGGTTTCTCCCTGCTGCATTCGAAACATCTCATATTCTTGTATCAAGGAGTTCTTTCTAGCTCGTTTAACATCGTCAGTTCCTTCATGAGTCACTCGAAGGATTTCCCACATCTCGCGTGCACTGGTGCATACAGAAATTCTGTAGAACTCATCAAGAGTTAGAGCAGATGATATAATGTTTCTGGCTTTAACGTCATATTGAGCTCGCCTGTTTTCATCAGCAGTCCATTGAGCAAAAGGCTTTGGTTCCTGCACTTCATTAACAACGTTAACAGGCACAAATGGTCCATTCAAAACAGCATCCCAAATACCCCTATCAACTGATTCTAAAAATATTTGCATTCTGACTTTCCAAAAAGGATAGTTTTCACCCGTGAAAAGTGGAGGTCTATTGATAGACGCACCTTCAGCAAAAGTTTGATTTGACCCTACCATTTTCGAAAAATTTGAATGACTATCAAAGCAAGCTCTAATACCAATTGTTGGTATCGCGCAGCGGAATGACTAAACAATGGTCAAAAATCAAGAAGGGGGTGAATTGGATTTTTAAAAATCTTGACAGGTTTTAAAATTTTTCTCAAAATTTAATTAATTAACTTAAAGTAATAGTTACTTTAAATGCAAGTGCAGATAAATAAGGAGTTTAAGGGAAGAAGATGCACACTGATATTTATACTGGTTCAGATCAAAAGACCCTACGTCCAGTTGTTAATCTCTTAAACAAGGAGATTAACTCAATCACTATAATAATCAAAATTACAATAGATTATATAACAGAAAATATTAGAAAACACCTCTCTTGAATAACCACAAGAGATGAACAAAACTCCCCCTGAATCTCACAGAGGATGGCCAGCTTTCCTAGCAACAGCACAGCACTCAATCTTCTAAGAACTCACTTAGAAAAAGTTATCGCTCACTCACACTAGGTTTTTCAAATCTTTCTTTAAGAATCTCACAGAGCAACACTTTGCAGTCACAGCCAAAGAACTCTGAATCTTAAAAAGGTGTAATTGAAGTTGAACTGCAGTTCCTTAAATATAGTTTTCGAAAATTTGGTTAAAAAATGAGCCGTTATGTTCCAACTGCCAAGGATAATCGATTATCACTAAAGATAATCGATTATTCCAGTAGGTTTTCGAAATTTAAGTTAAAAACTGAATCGTTATGTTCCAACTGCCAAGGATAATCGATTATCACTAAGGATAATCGATTATTCCAGTAGGTTTCCTGAAAAGCAAATTTTGAATAGGATAATCGATTATTTCAGGAGATAATCGATTATTCCAGTAGGTTTTCGAAAAATACAAGTTCTGCACAGATAATCGATTATCAATAGTGATAATCGATTATCACTGTAGTTTTTCTAAAAATAAGAAACCTTCTAGAAAGACGAATGCCATGCTGCTAATTCTAAGTTTAATTAAACTATTCTACAATATACTTATTTTATTTTACAAGATAACATTTGCATAATTGAACACTTTGTCTTCATTAGTGCTTGATCATCATTCAAAATCACTCGACTTCCTTCTTTTTGCCAACATATTGTAGTATCATTTAGTACTCTCTGGAAAGATGATTGACCTATGGATCCAGCAACTTCAAACTTTTGAAATAAATTTTGACGGTGAGAACTCTGATGAAACAATCTGTGGTTCATTTCATTACTTCTTCTTTGTGGTCGTTGACCTTTTAATAGCCACCAATATCATTATTTTTTGGAGTATCTTGATTGAGGAAAACATTCATTGTTATATCACATAGTGGTGTGAAATTCCTTTTCTTCCGCTATTCCTCGTCAAGTAGGAGACTTTGAGTCTTTTGTGCACACTTCATTTTCTTTTCTTTTAGCACTAACTTTCTCTTTAGTCTTGCATTTGCGCAACCTAGATTAGATAGCACCTTCAGATCACTCATATTGGTTACTATGGCAATAAAACTTGGAACTGAAACAAAAGCAATTTGCACATTCACATTAATCTGTTAAAGGTAAAGACATTAATTGTGTACATAGACAACTTTAAAATTTATCCCAATACACAAACACATTGACATAACATAAATCTTGAAAAATTAATTCCAAGATGGAATAAAGACAGGGTAGATGCCTAATATGTGCAAGAATCAAATATTAAAAATAGCATTTAATCCATTTTTGTACCTCACACTTCATTTACTTTACTGGTTGACTACTTTATCCGTTATATTGCCTGCTGCTGTGTGTTTTAGTTTTTCTGATGTCTGAAGCTATGAAACAGAACTTCCTAAAAAAGCTTTTCGTTCACGGTCCATGAATAATGCGCGCCAAAAATAATTTATTTATTAAATTAATTTTATGAAATCCTTTATTATAGAAATGATTGATTGCATGGTATGGGGGTAGTTCGACTTCTAAACGCTTTTCTAGAATGTACTTGACGTAAATGTCTACATCCATTAATTAAGATTTCATTTCTATGGTTATTTTTTTCAATTAAAAAAATGAGTGGAAAGATAGAACGTTCCATTTCGATAATCCCTTGCGTCATTTCAGCATTTATATATATTCTTTACTTTTTGCTTTTTGGAAATGTATTTGGAACTTCACCATCCAACCTCTTCAATGATGACCTCTCAGGAAAATCAAAATAACTCTGCAAAACGTTACTCCTTCAAGAACTGGTTCCATACTTCAATGACCTTGGTTCATCCACAGTGGGTAAGTCTTAAAGTTGTGATTTCATTTACTTTTAACACTTCTTTTATTGTTAGATTGCTGGAAAAAATCAATCTTTCATGAAATGTTCAACCATTGGACCGTGTATACTTATTACTTTTCGAAAAATTCCATTTTTGTTGGCTTTTGTAATTGTTTGTAGGAATTCATAGAGTTTGATGAAACCTTCTTTGCTTACTGGGGACAACACATGCTAATGGTTGAATTTGAAGATTGTTTGATGGAAAACCGCAGATTTCGGATAGCTAGTGAACTTGCAAAGTTTTATAAGTTGAATGATCTTTACTGATTAGTGATCCTTTACCGTGGAAACCGGTATTTCCAGTTTAGAATTTTCAGTTTACCCATGGAAGAAATATATTATCTTGCACCCAACATGGTTCCTATGCTGCAACGCACTTTGCCTTCTTCAAGGTTTATGACTTGTTTTAAATCCGAGATATTGGTATCTGAGGTACTATTTAAAACTTCACATCATTGTATTTCATTATCTAATTCATTTGGTTTAAATGATTTGTTTATGTTTAACTTGGTTGCAGAAAATAATTCGCCTAAACGACTCCTTTGTTATTTTTTGGGGACATGAATTGACTATCAACAAATTTAAACTTATTGATCCGCGTCAGAAGAAACATGATGTTGGTATCCAGAAATTAGACAATGGAGATTTTACAATACATGAAGGTGTCTTAGAGATATGTCAATACTACAATCTGAAGGAAAACAAAGCCATACATATGAATTATGTTGACAAAGATACCTTTTTATTCAAGGTTTTTTCTGCTGAAGCCATTGAGATTGATTATACTTCGCAATTGGTCAGCAGTAACAATTCGGAATGCGTATCTTCAAATGATGCAAAATCTTCAAATGATGGAGGTTATGATCCTGTAGACTTCTACCATTTAATGTCAAAATGCTTATCTTCAAATGATGCAAAATCTTCTTCACTGGTAACAAATTCTTAAACTTGGTTATTTGAATGCAAATTTGTTTGATGTGTTCTAATTTATTAAAATTCAAACTTCTTTCAGTACTTGGATTCTGAATTTGCTGGAAAAGCTTTGGTTAAACAGAGGAAGCGCTATTTATTGGTGAATGCAGAAGGTGATTGCTGGCCTTGCAAAATTAGATGGTCTGGAAGAAATAACAGTCAATGTTATTAACTTGTGGATGGAAAGATTTCTGCAATGAAAATGGATTCAAGGAAGGCACTATGATCCAACTTGGTGTTGATAGGGACCTAAGCATGTATATTCATGTAATGGAGATAAAAATTTAGTTCCGGTTCTTCATCATATGTTTGAAAACATTATCTATATTTTGTAAACATGTTTAATGAACTATTACATATATATATATATATATATATATATATATATATATATATATTGCATACTATTTGCCTAAATGATTGCTTATGTTTCTCGTTGTGATCTCATAATGCTCGATGTTAAGTATTAATATTAATTTGATCATTAAGAAAATAAACTCAAGAATATAGTTTAAGGAACTTCATGATTTACCAATTTTAATGGTTATTGAGATAAAAATTTAGTTCCGGTGTTGATCATATGTTTGAAAACATTATGTACATTTTGTAAACATCTTTAATGAACTATTACCTATATATATATATATATATATATATATATATATATATATATATTGCATACTATTTGCCTAAATGATTGCTTATGCTTCTGGTTGTGATCTCATAATGCTCGATGTTAAGTATTAATATTAATTTGATCATTAAGAAAATAAACTCAAGAATATAGTTTAATGAACTTCATGATTTACCAATTTGATACATGTTTTTATTATTTTTACCATCAACGTACTTTTACACCAAATAGTATCCCATTTGGGTTCTTGTCCATATAACATTTAAACTTGTAACAGCAGTTGTAGCATATCACAATTAATAATCAATACTTAACCCTTTAACCCGAAATATATGTATAACAATTCTTAGAATAAAATTACCATAACATTACATATCCAAAAATATTTACATTGTAATAATAATGTGCGATATCCTTTGGTGTTTCCAACATTAATTATAACCATTTTCCATCCTTGATAGCCAACTCCAACAAAATACACCCAAGTCCACCACAAAAAACATTAACATGGTTATGGTTTCCAAAACCCAAGTTAGCATTTACCACCTACATTTAATATATATATATATATATATATATATATATATATATATATATATATATATATATACACATCAGTGTTTTTCCTGTTTCATTTGTTTCTTAGTCTTGGACCTCGAAAATTCTACACTTGGTATGTCTTCAAGGTGGTCGCAATCAACTTCAAAGTCCAACAATAAGTCCTTTGTAGGGGTAACACAAAAATTAATATAAGGATCATGATATGCTGAACCACTCAGAGTCAACTGCAGCATATCAAAACAGTATTACTATGACATCCATTTTGTTATTTATAAAACATTTCATATTTAATAAAATTACATATCTTATCTTACCATGCAATTGTCAGCTTCGGTATTTTTATTAACACTTGGCTTACCCCTGGATTCTTTAATCTGTGCATTTAAAAATAAAGTGGTTAGAAAATGGGAAATTTAGTGCAATGAAATAAGTATACAAACAATTTTAATTAAAGAGACCTTTCCTGTATGACTTGGAGTTTTAATGGAAGCAAGTGTTTTAGATTGCGTACTGCAAGGACTTAGATCTATAGGATCACACACTTTAATCTGTAACTTGAATAAAAATAGCATATTATAAATTTAGTGTCAACAGAAAACTATAAAAATAGGTTGAAGTACAGATACCTTATTTCCATGAGATCCAGTTTTAATCGGATTTGTGGCTTTCGATTGGGTACTGGAACCACATATTGCAGTGGGATTGGACTCTTTAATCTAAAATTAGCATAAAAGTACCTTATTAGAAATTTAGTGTGAACATAGAAGTATAAATATATTTTAAAGTACACATACATTTTTTCCACGAGATCCACTTTTAATCAAACCAACCGCCATAGATTGCATCTTGGAACCACATATATCTGTGGGACTGAACTCCTTATTCTATAATTTCCATAACAACAGTTATTACATCATTTATTTAGTATCGCAAATAAATGACTAACATAAATTTAAATGACTCTTACCATATCTGTCTGAGACTCGTAAGTAATAATGGGAATTGATTCATGTTCGTTGTTAGAGTCACATATAGGTAGATCAAAAGACTGTTTACCCTGTGCGTTTAGAAATATATTTATTACATCATAAAAAACTACATACAAAGCAATTAGTGACATAAATTATTTCACCTCTTGTATTTGGTCTCTGCCCTTAGAATTTTCCTCAGTATTGGAATCACACGTATCTTCAGCGCTGGAGTCTTTAATCTACGTATGAAGAATCAAAAATTGAGTAGTTAAAAACATTTAATTTTATGTAACTATTCCAGTAGAGTATCTAAACTTAAAGCATGATATAAATGAGTTACCATCTTTGACTCAAGTTTACTTCTAATAAAAGCAATGGTTTCAAGATTGTTTGAAGCTTTCATGACCGATGAAGATCTATTTTTTGGTTGAACTCTAACCTTGAATGCAAGAGTACATCCCAGCATAACATCTAGATCCTCTGGAAAACATTTCAGATCATCCTCCCCATCCTAAGAACAAAAAAAAAAGACATTAACACTAAAATTTTGTTAAATTAATAAATGAACATAGTAATATTACCTCAATCATTTTATTCATTAACTCAACAGCTGATACACCAATCAAGTTAATGCAGTCTTGATCCCATATAACGAAATTCGCATAACTATCTTCATCGCAGACCTGTAATTCCAACTTATATCTACAACAAAATTAACTTTTTTAATTCAAACCATACAACATACATTAACATATACAATACTAAAAAAAATACAAACCTAATTTCAGGTTTTTCATTATTAAACCCACACATGACACAATTAAAAGCACATATCTCTTCAGTCTTCTTCCTGCAACCATTGCATACTGGATAACACCATCCATCATTCCCTAAATTAAACTTGACAGTAGTTCCAACAGTAGCACAATACACTTCCTATATACATAAAAAAAGTTATTACAATAACAAACTTAAAAATTCAGTAAGGATGTTAAAACCATTACTTAGTGCTATATTACCTCCTTCATTGTTGTGATTTCGGATATTGTACTCACAACAGCTTTATACATAAATTTCTCATGTTCACTATATTGAGACAGTAAACTCAATTGGCTAGCTTCTTGACTTTGACTAACTTCATTGCCAAAACGTCTATAATTCCAATATCTATGTCAGTATAATATAATAAATAGAAAACAATGTTCTAAGAACTAAGTAATTCAAGAAATGCATATTGTATCCATTGCTCCTTGAACTGAACCAATTCAGAACATTCGTCACCCATAAACAACTTTGAACCATTCCAGGAATTTGATATTGACACTGGCCACCGTCCTAAATCCATCAGAAAAATAATGATTACAAAACCACAAAATAATGAAATTAAATTCACAAACCTGAAGACGACTTGATCTTAGCTTGAGTCAACATAACAACAACAATAAAGGAATTTGGTTCTCCCCTCCAATTACTCATAAATTTAAAGTAATAGGAATCCCACAACGTACACCCAATAACAGCAGAACTGTAAAATGAAACAACAATACATTATAAACAACAACACATATATGAAACCCTAATAAAATAAAACACTATACTTATATCAAATACACAAACCTTAAATCCCTTATATGAAATACAACATTCTTGGACTGGGGATTACACCTCACATTATCCACCACTCCAATAATATCTAAAACCAATATTACCACGAAAACAAAATCATTAAATTTCTACAGGGTAAAGTAAAAAAACATTAGTATATGTACCTACCATACACCAAATCAGCAGAGAATTTTCCATCAACTATATCCTCGATACTTTTGAAATTATAAATGTTTAGAGGAATACTTGAAATTGGTTGTTCTTTTATAGTTGTTGCACCTATGAACAATAACTTGTAAGGGTGGTCACAAACCCAAAATTGTCCTTGGTTCTTCATGATTTTAAAATTATGCATTATGTAGGTATGACCCTCAACCAACTTTTCTTCCCACAAACCTATATCTTCCTTTTTTACCATTGCAGGAATCATATTCCCCTGAAAAATATCGCAAAACAGTAAAGATCATTCCATATCCCAAAAAATAAAGAACACATCAAACTTTATTTACCTTCTGATCCAAAAGAATCAACTCCATATGACGATTCGTATCCCGATTTTGAACAAACCACAAATCCTTTACTCTCACAGCAAGCTTCAAAGTCTCTTTCTTCTCATCTATATCTTTGATCAAATCAAATTTTCTAGCCATTTGAAGACAACAAATACAACCTACACGAACTCAAAAAGCACACACGAAATAAAATCCATTTACACAACCCGAAAAGTATACAAATAACAAAAAATAAAACTAAAAAACAAAGCAAAGGAAGATCATACCTCACGTAACTGGGGAAACGAAAATACAAACCAAAAGCGTTAAACACATCCAAAACACAATAACAATAAACAACAAACAATGAACTGAAAAATACAAACATGAAATGTAAAATAATTTTAGAAAATATATTAAAGAGGATCGAAGCAAGAGGAAGAAAAGAAAATTCATCTCAGACCAACTGAGATACACAATCATAGTAAACAACATCCAAAACACATTAACAGTTAATAATAAACAATGCACTGAAAAATACAAACAATAAACAAGATCAAACCAAAAGGAAGAAACGAAAAATCATCTCAGGCCAACTCAGCTACACCATCAAACCAAAAAGTCGGACACAACAACGAAGAAAACCAATAACGATATCAGAGAAAATAGGGTACTGAATGGAAGGAAAAATTCAAACAGTAAACTGGAAAAAAAATCCCATACCCAAACCAGAGAAAAGAAGACGCGAGAACCATATGAAAAAACCAAACCACTAAACACTACCCTTAAAAAACGATTTCAAACACAGCTGAGATAATTAATGCATGCAACATCAATCAACTCATGCACAGTATCCCTTCTTCCAACACTTAACAGGCGGGAAATGCAAAATTACTTTTAACCCCAAGCACTAAACGAAATTCAATCTGAAGAAAAGGGTTACAACAACAAAATACTGAGCTTTGGGTTTCAGATCACTGCCAAAACGTTATTTTACCAAAATACCAGTTTAGAAGACATGTGTCAATGAATTAAGTTGGGGTATTTGGGTAATATCCACCTGTGAAATTACTAAAAAACTTGAAAAAAGGATACGTGTCAATGATTTGAGTTGGGGTATTTGGGTAATATCCAGATGTGTTTGTTTTCTTATAGTTTAGATATAGTAGAGTAGATAGTAGATAAAAGGAAAATTTGTTGTGAATACGAAAATAAGACATATTTAACTTTTTTACTTTTTAACTTATTTTGAAGCATGATATTAATGATGAAATTATTATTTTATTGGAGGAGCATTTTCTTAAGGTTTAAAACATTATAGGTGAGAAGTTTCATATTAATTCTTTACAACGTGATACATAGAAACGTCTTCAGATATGAGAATATCCAATGAATTAAGTATAAAAGCGTATTTAAAATGGGTTCATACCAAATACAACTTTAAAACTATCATTTTTCCTATGAGATTTTAATCTAATTGTTTTAAAATGTTTCCTTCTTGGCTAGAGTATTCTCCGACTAGTGATGGAGCTTATTGTTTGACATGTTATCTATTTAGTTCAAAGCCAGATGATCCTTGCTCACTGCATAACAATGCTATGAAAGCTTATGAAGACTTGTTGAATCAATCTATGCACATTAATAATATTATAAATGTTTTATAGTAAGTTTGCAAGAACCATTAACGACTCAAAATCTCTATTGATACAATTTGTTCGCTAGCATTTCAAGCTTGTGCATTTACAGGTCACAAGGAAACACCAGAGTTAAGTAATATAAGTAACTTTCTTTAGATGATTAAATTATGTATTCATTTTTATTGTATTAGTGAATAATTAGATATATAAATTTTGAGTGTATTATTTGGTCTCCCAAAAGTATTGTTCAAAATCCACAAATTATAGGAATGATTTATATTCAAAATATAGTAGATTAAGTATGTTAAATTAACTTGAATTTTGAACCATTTCCCTTAAATAATATTTGAAGCCACATCATATACTTATTCAAAATAGTCTTACATCGCTTAGAAGTCGAGACGTGTTTTAAGGACAAAATCATGATGAAGCACACACTCCAAATCGGACAATACCTCGAACATCAGCGAAACATTGTATTGACAGGCCAAAATTTTTGGTTTATATATATATATATATATATATATATATATATATATATGTATATATATATATATATATATATATATATATTGTTGAGACTTTGGCAAGTGTACCAAGTCGCGCAAGTAGTAACCGGTAAGACCGGGATATCGTTTCCCAAGAGACTCGTGTATACTAATTAATTGCGTAATTAGTGACTAATTTAAACTAATGAATAAATCCATATTTTGAGTTTCAACGTATGAAGTTAAACTTTGCATAAATAATTAAAATTGAACTTTGGAAGTTAAAGGCACTTAGTGAATGGAAAAGATTAGAAATGATATGACTTGATATTGCCGGGGTTAGAATTCACCAACTATGCTCTCATGCAACTACAATTTAACATCCTCTTCATTAATATGCTAATGCCAACCCACGATATTACTCAAACCCTAATTCCTTAATGAATTGAGCCTAAATTTCCTTATTAAAAGTCAATTCCTTGAACTCTTAATAAGCAAATTTGCTTTATGCACAAAGGTTTTAATGCAACCAATGGGTCAAGCCCCATTCCTAGGTACAAGCTCCATTGAGTTTTCTTATTTCAAATCTAGGTTTCAAAAGATATTTCCACGCCCAATGAACCAAAAATCATGCAAGATATGGCTAAATCAATGCAAGCTTTAAGTGAAGAAATAAGAAGACTAGCAATTAATGAAAGAGTCACATATATAATCAAAACATTTGCATTTACACAAGAGTTTCGTGGCTACATCTAACCCCAACAAAAATGGGTTTAGCTCTCCATTGCCATGGAGAGCTCAAGCTTAAAAATGGAAGAGATGGAAGAGAAAGAGATACAAAGAGGAAGATGGAGCTGTTCCCACAAGCCCTAGCACTCCTCCAAGCTCTCCAAATGTGTTCTTCGTGCCTCCAAAATGCCAAAGATGCTTTTCCCCTCGCGAAAACAGAAGAAAAGGAGCCAACTTGCCACATCAGCGAACACAGGCGCCTGGCGGAAGGGTCTCACCGCCAGGCGGTATCGAGCAAACAGTGGGCAAAACTGGCAGCTACCGCCCGGCGGTGTCCAGTTACCGCCAGGCGGTTCGTAACAGGGGCGCCTGGCTGGCGCTTGGTTGGCGCTTGACTGGCGGTCTGTTCCGCCTGGCGCTTGCTTCGTGTCGCCAGGCGCTTCCTGTTGACATTTTTCTTCTTCTCCTTGCTATTCCGGGTCACTCATTAATCTGGATTTTTGGACAAAGCTTCCCATCTACAAAAAGGACACAAAAAATTGGGATTAATGGTATATTTAGATAAATGTAACCCAAAATGTATTTATTTACAAAAGTAAGGTAAAATTGAGGATTAAGTAGGTTAAAAGCTTTGGAAGAGATGATTTTGCTAATGAAATATAGCTTGGATAATGGTCAAAATTAACATTATCAACTCCCCCAAACTTAAAACCTTGCTTGTCCTCAAGCAAAAAGGGTAACTTGGCCTAGATGAACAACACAAGTGCAATGATCTAGCAAATCAAGAAAACATATGTCAATTGTGCTTGCTCTTATTTGAAAGATTGTGTAGCACATGTGTTTCATTAGCAAGGCAAACTAAAGCTATGGTGTTCACAAAACAAAAATATCACAAGTGCATGCAAGAGTTTATAAGGGATCAACAATCATGGCAAAATGTTTCCTTGATCAATGGGAACCACTTCTCACAAGAACAAGTGTTTCACTCAAGCCCACTAGTGTATGGATATAAACAACATTCTCTCTGCCATCACAATGTCACACAATTTAACTTTGCTTTTTGTTCAAAATGTCTAAGACTTTCACAAGCATGCTATCATCACAAGGTCTTTTATGGCTTGTATCGTGGCTAGGCTAAGAAGGAAATTTGGTTTTTCAGGATAACAAAAGTACCTTGAGCTAAGAGAGCAACTAATCAAATCATGAAAGTATTTTTCTCCCTTCTCTATTGAACCAATGAAACCAATTCCCAACTTGCTTGCACCAATTTTCTTTTCTTTTCTTTTCTTTTCTTTTTTTTTTTTTTTGAATGAAACCAAAAACTTTACAAATTTTCCCACGCTCCCTTGTATTAGCAATAATTCCCCCAAACTTGAACCATACTCATGACTAACAATCATTTGCTCTCTCAAGCTCAAAGTAAGGTAGTCAAAATCTTCACTATGCTCAAGGTTCAAGGAATGGCACATATTATCTTTAAGGCTCAAAGAAGACTCAAAGGATTTGCACAAGAAATCAACTTAAAAAGGATTGGCTCAATTATGTAAAGAAAAAGAAAGATGGCCTTGATCACCTGTAGCATGCAAGTAAATGAATAGCAAATGAACTCAAGCAAAGTCAATTATGAGTTCACAGTGATAACATTCACACAAATCAACTCTGGGGCACAACCTCTCACAGGGTATTTGGGTTCCACACTTGTCAACATATGCCAAAATCATTGATCACAATTAAACTCAAGCATCACTATATCAAAATGAGAACAACCACAAGCTCATGCTCCCAAGCCAATTCAACATCATTTCATAACAAGCACAAAAGATGATCATGAAAAGTAGTAATTCAATGCAAAAGATTAGTTCACCGCAACCAAGTTACAAAGTTCTACACTATGCTAAAAAGTTCAAAACTATCAAAAGAAAGTTAAGACTGAAAACTAAAAGTATAAAATAAATCAGGACTATCAACAAAACAAGTCCTGCAAAAAGTGAATCATTCTCTCCAAGTGCTCAGGCGTCATCCTCGCCCTCTTCGTCTAGATCTTCCTCCTCATCCTCTACAGCAGTTGAGGCTCCACCTCCTCCAGTAGTATTGGCCTGGGCCCCAGGCCAAGCAACAGTGGCAGCAAATTCCTCAGCTGATGGGGTGTGCAACTCAGGAATAGTTAGGGAGATGCCCCTAAGCATGTCAGCATTGGCCATCCCCATCCGGTATAAGGCCTGCATCTGGGGTTCCAAGAGCTGAAGGTGATCGAGCTTGGCCTCCAAAGCCTGCAACCGCATGTCAATGGTGGGAGTTGCCTCGGGCTCGGGCTCTGGCTCAGCTTCTGGCTGTGGCTGATGGCGCCTCCTGGGTCTGGGAGCAACTGAGCAGAACCTCTGAAAATATGAAAAGTCCAGGTCCTGCGTTGCTTTCTCCAACGGGGGTACAGAAATATCCACCCCTGCCAGGCTGCAAAGATGGGTGATGAGAGAGGGATGGCCAAGAGCGGCCTTGCCAGCAGCGTTGGCACACCGGTGGATCTCATTTGCAATAAACTGCCCTACATCCATCACCCGCCCTGTCAGGATAGTGTATAAAATGGTGGCGCGTCCCTCCGTAAGATCAGACACATGGGAGCACGGGGAGATGTTGGCGTGCACAAATGTTGACCAGAAGCGGGCCAAGGGGTGAAGGGAACCTCTCTGAATCGTGCCCCTGTGAAATCCTTCACCCGCTAAGCAGAGTGCTTGGATTAGCTCTCCAGGCGCCACGCCCTCATCATCCAACACTGAAAATTGGCACTCCACATTATCAGCCAGCTGGGTGCCCAAAAACTCATTGATCGTGTCAGCATCAAAGGGCACCCTTTTCCCCCGCACATAACTGAGAAAAGTGGGGGCTGCTGAGGTGGTAACCTTGGCATTAGCATAAAATTCCTTCACCAAGGTTACACTAAAAGTGCTAGGATAGCTACCCAGCCTTTCCCAGCCACGCCTGATCAACTCCAGCTGAAATTCGTTGACCTCCCCGGGCTTAAGAATCACTTTCCTCTCTGCCACCAACTTTCGTTGCATGACCACTTGGAAGCGGTCCTCATTATCCTTTGTGAGAAAGTGATGAGAGTAAATTCTCTCCTTTCGCTTTTGCCCTTTCGAAGGGTTCCCCACGGAGGTCTTCATTCTTTTGGGATTTGAGGAGGATGCCATCTGCAAAATAAACATTGGTACAAAGAGGCAATTTAGAGTTAGCATTGAAGTGAGAGATTCAATCAAAAAGAGAGTCAATTGCATCTAAAGACTAAACTAGAACAACAAAATGTCAAGTCATTCATATGCAAAAACCCTTGTAGCATTGGTGCCTCACAACCCAAGCTACAATCATATGAAAATCAAAGAAAGAGGCAAAGACAGGGGCCACCGCCTGGCCCCTCCAACACGTGCGCCAGGCGCCAGCTTGCAGCAATGGGCACTGCTAGGCGCCACCGCCTGGCGGTAAAATAGGCCAAAATGGCCACCGCCAGGCGGTACACAACAGGGCAGCAAAGTATTATGGTTAGCGAGCACAGAACAGCAAAAAGAAAAAAAAATTAACTACAGTGCCAGCCTAGAACAGCAAACACGAGTTTATACCCACAACAAGCAACAGAAACAAAGTATATGAAAGCAAAGTAAACCCTAAGCTAGTGAATCAACAATGGAGTAACGAAACAAGAATCAAAAATGCAAAAACGAGGAGAGCACAAGAAAGATGTTTTACTTGAGTGGAATGCACGAGTGAATGTTGCAAGAAGTGAGATTGGAGGGTGTGTAAGGTGAACTGGTGTGTGGTAAGGGGCAGCTGCGCCTGGCGAGAGTGTGGCAGCAGTGTGAGTGAGAGTGGTTAGGGCACGAGAAAATGAGAGTGGGTTCAAATTTGGGATTAGGGTTTGAATTTGAGAGAGATTGGGAAGTAGAGAGTGAGATTGAGAGTTAGGGTTATGAGTGTGGTGAGGAATGAGAACAAGGCGCCAGGCGGGAGTAATAAGGGGTAAGGGTTTGGGCCAGGTCAGAACAGATTTTAAAAGGCCCAAGCATAGCTCGCACAGCGCTACCGCCTGGCGGGATGTCACTAGCCGCCAGGCGGCGTATCAGCAAAATGCCACTGCACCAGTTTTTCTGGTGTGGCGCCAGGTGGGCGCTAGGGAGCCGCCAGGCGGTATGCTTCTGCAGTGCTTCCAGTGGTCAATTTTTCAGATGGCGCCTGGCGGGAGGGAGTGAACCGCCAGCGGTTAAGCTGCAGGGGTGAATTTTTGTGTTTTTGGGTAATGGTTGGGTTGGCTTTGACTCTATTGTACTCCTACCAACCTTTCACTCTTGCACACAAACTTTTTCAAGCTTTTCAACTTCAAACCAAGCATTCACACTTAAGCAAAATATTCAATTCACAAAACACATGCACAACTTAACTTAAGATATGAATTTACTACACAAGCTATGCTACTAATATTCTCACAAACAACCAATTGTACACTACCACATTCTATGATGCACAAAGGCTAAACTCAATTCAAAATGCTACAACTAGCACATGCTAACACCATCCTAAAACTAAACATGCTTAACAACATTCTAGGCTATGCTTCCACAATTTCACAAATGCAAATTTAACACAAAATTCAACATCTCAACAACACAACAATCATACTAACACAATTCACACATGCATACAAACATCATACTGAATTGAAAACAAAAATTAAAAGCTAGAATGAGTTTAGAGCAATGGGTTGCCTCCCAGGAAGCACTTGTTTAACGTCACGAGCCTGACGGGTAAGGCGCTTAAGATTGGTTGGTGCTTTTGGTGTGCTCCTTCCCAACCTCACACCTATACAACTTCAATTGAGCACTAGTCACCAATTTAGTCCTTCTAGAATAAGGAGCTTCAATTTCAATTCTTCCATCAACTTTGATGTCTCTAATAACCCATAGCCTTGCCCAATTTGACTTGAATCTTCTAGGAGAAATCTTCAAATGTTCCTTTCTCATCACAATTGGTTGGCCAAGTCTAAGTCCATTAGTCCCCATCAAAGAGTGGTGGTGAACTAGAGCATCATTTTTCTCTTCCCTCTCTTCATTCACTTTTGCAGAGAAACAATTTGAGCACTTTCCAAGCAACTTAGAAGCTTGCCACGGTCTACTAGTCACAGATAAGACTTCATTGATGGCCTTAAGACTAGTTTCTTCATCAGTTGATTCTTGCACAGCTTCAAAAACGTTGAAATTCACTTCCTCATCTTGGTCCTTCAATTTCAGCGTTCCCTCATCCACATTGATGACAACCTTGGCTGTCTTCATGAATGTCCTCCCAAGAATGAGTGGTACCCCTTCATCTTTCTCCATTTCCATCACCACAAAATCAACCGGGAACTTGAGCTTATCTATCTGCACCACCACATCTTCCACCACGCCATAAGGGTATTTGATGGAGCTATCTGCTAGTTGCAAGGTCATCCTTGTTGGCTTGGCTTCGAGACCACCAATATTTCTAAGCATAGATAGGGGCATCAAATTAATGCTAGCCCCTAAATCAACAAGAGCTTTCCCCATATCTTGATTTCCAATGGTGCAGGGGATGGTGAAGCTACCCGGATCCTTGAATTTTGGAGAAAGATTTTTCTGAATAATGGCACTACAATTCCCTTGCACTTCAATGGTTTCCTCTTCTATGTATTTCTTCTTTTTGCCAAGGAACTCCTTCATGAACTTTGAATAAGAGGGTATTTATTGCAGTGCTTCAGAAAATGGGATCTTGATCTCAAGTTGTTTAAATATGTCCTTGAACCGAGCTAATTGTCTCTCTTTCTCTTTTCTTGAAGGATTTTGAGGATAGGGAAGGGGTTTCACAACAACTTTCTCTTTTTGTCTTTTCTCTTTATCCTTCTCTTCACTTTTATTCTTTTCTTCTTCCACAACAATCTCTTCATCAACTTCTTCCTCTTGAATCTCTTCTTCATTCTTTCTCTTTTCTCTAGCCTCCACCTTTTCTTTAGAACCTAGTCCAACCTCCTTTCCGCTTCTAGTGAAAATGGCTTTACATTGTTCTTTGGGGTTGGCTTCGGTGTTGGCGGAAAAAGGACTTCCTCGTTGATCAGCCAATTGCTTGGCTAATTGCCCCACTTGCACCTCCAAGTTTTTTATTGATGCATCAGTGTTCTTTTGATTTTGAATTGACATTTGCAAGAACTGTTGCATCATGTCCTCAAGCTTTGAGGTTCTGTCAGTCAAAGAGGGATGTTGGTAAGTTTGTTGATGTGGGGGCCTATTGGAGGGTCCTGCTTGGCCCATGTTTTGGTGAGGTTTCCATCCTTGATTATAGTTCCCTGATCGGCCTTGATTGCCCATATAACTAACTTCCTCTTTAGATGTGCTTGGCATAGCACATTGCCCATTGGTATGGTTTCCTCCACATAACTCACAACTTTGCACTTGTTGGAGTTGAGCTACAGAGGCATTTTGAAGCTCTTGAGGAAGTTGTGACAATTTCTTCATCAAGGTCTCCAATTGCTGAGTCATAATCTTGTTTTGAGCCAATAGAGCATCTTGAGATTGAAGCTCTAGAATACCCTTCTTTTGAGAATGGGCTCTCTCAGTGTAAGCTTCATTATCATTGGTGGCCATATTCTCTATTAACTCATAAGCTTCCTCTGGCGTCTTCCACTTGATACTCCCACCGGCAGAGGCATCTAACATCAGCTTTGACTGGGATTTAAGTCCTGCCAAGAAAAGAGTGAGCTGTGTAGGTTGATCAAACCCATGAATGGGAGTCTTCCTCAACAGTCCCTTGAATCTATCCCATGCTTGGCCCAAGGACTCATCCATATCTTGTTGAAATGCCGAGATTTCCCGTTTTCCCTTATTAACCTTGGACTGGGGGAAATATTTGCTCAAGAACTTTGCAACCACATCATCCCAGTTAGTGAGGCTATTTTTAGGAAAGGAATTCAACCAGGCTTTTGCGGGTCCTTCTAGTGAGAATGGAAAGAGACTCAGGCGTATGGCTTCATCAGGAACTTGATGGATCTTCACAGTATTGCATATCTCCAAGAATGTGGCCAGATGAGTGTAGGGATTCTCATGAGACAGGCCATTGAACTGATTACTCTGCACCAGATGAATAAGAGCTGGCTTCATCTCCATGTTGGTGGCATTGACAGTTGGCCTAGCAATACTGTTGAAGTTAACATGGCCTGTGAACGCTGCATAATCTTCCAAAGTGCGTCTTTCACAACCTCTACCATCACCATGAGGATTGTCTGCCATTTCTTCTTCTGGCAAAGGATCAGGATTCTGAGAAGTAGATGAAAGAGTGTCTGAAGCAGAAGAGTGATGGACAACTTGTTGTGCTTGAGCTCGTCTTCTCCTTGTGGCACTATTGTTTCTACGGGCAGTTTTCTCTATCTCGGGATCAACAAGGAGTGGTTCTGAAGATGCAGTCCTCCTTGTACGGATCCTACCCTGCATAAACTATAGAGCAACAACAAAAGCAAGCTCGAACTACAAGTTAGCCAAAAATTAATGTGCGTATAAAAGTAAACAAAAACAGTAAATATGCACAAAAGAATTTAAGTCTAAATAAGTCAGAAATCACACAAAAGTCTAGTATTAGACACGGGTCCCCGGCAACGGCGCCAAAAACTTGTTAAGACTTTGGCAAGTGTACCAAGTCGCGCAAGTAGTAACCGGTAAGACCGGGATATCATTTCCCAAGAGACTCGTGTATACTAATTAATTGCGTAATTAGTGACTAATTTAAACTAATGAATAAATCCATATTTTGAGTTTCAACGTATGAAGTTAAACTTTGCATAAATAATTAAAATTGAACTTTGGAAGTTAAAGGCACTTAGTGAATGGAAAAGATTAGAAATGATATGACTTGATATTGCCGGGGTTAGAATTCACCAACTATGCTCTCATGCAACTACAATTTAACATCCTCTTCATTAATATGCTAATGCCAACCCACGATATTACTCAAACCCTAATTCCTTAATGAATTGAGCCTAAATTTCCTTATTAAAAGTCAATTCCTTGAACTCTTAATAAGCAAATTTGCTTTATGCACAAAGGTTTTAATGCAACCAATGGGTCAAGCCCCATTCCTAGGTACAAGCTCCATTGAGTTTTCTTATTTCAAATCTAGGTTTCAAAAGATATTTCCACGCCCAATGAACCAAAAATCATGCAAGATATGGCTAAATCAATGCAAGCTTTAAGTGAAGAAATAAGAAGACTAGCAATTAATGAAAGAGTCATATATATAATCAAAACATTTGCATTTACACAAGAGTTTCGTGGCTACATCTAACCCCAACAAAAATGGGTTTAGCTCTCCATTGCCATGGAGAGCTCAAGCTTAAAAATGGAAGAGATGGAAGAGAAAGAGATACAAAGAGGAAGATGGAGCTGTTCCCACAAGCCCTAGCACTCCTCCAAGCTCTCCAAATGTGTTCTTCGTGCCTCCAAAATGCCAAAGATGCTTTTCCCCTCGCGAAAACAGAAGAAAAGGAGCCAACTTGCCACATCAGCGAACACAGGCGCCTGGCGGAAGGGTCTCACCGCCAGGCGGTATCGAGCAAACAGTGGGCAAAACTGGCAGCTACCGCCCGGCGGTGTCCAGTTACCGCCAGGCGGTTCGTAACAGGGGCGCCTGGCTGGCGCTTGGTTGGCGCTTGACTGGCGGTCTGTTCCGCCTGGCGCTTGCTTCGTGTCGCCAGGCGCTTCCTGTTGACATTTTTCTTCTTCTCCTTGCTATTCTGGGTCACTCATTAATCTGGATTTTTGGACAAAGCTTCCCATCTACAAAAAGGACACAAAAAATGGGGATTAGTGGTATATTTAGATAAATGTAACCCAAAATGTATTTATTTACAAAAGTAAGGTAAAATTGAGGATTAAGTAGGTTAAAAGCTTTGGAAGAGATGATTTTGCTAATGAAATATAGCTTGGATAATGGTAAAAATTAACATTATCATATATATATATATATATATATATATATTAAATTATAATTATATATTAATTTTATATTATTGAAAATAATAATAAAAAATAAAAAATAAAAAATTTAATGGAAACATTGATTTATAAAAGAGATTAGGGTTTTGTTTTTGCTATAAGATCTTTCTACCATATGAGGAAAAAAAATACAAAAGAGGTAGATTGAGAAATAGAGGTTGGAGAACACATAGATTGAGATTGAAATATACATTTTTGCATGATCTCTCGCATGTCAAGGTTAGTATCTTATAATGATTTATGTATGTTAGATTTATGGTTCTTCTTAGGATGTTTATCCGAAATTATTATAAACCCTAATTATGATTTTAGGGATTCTTTTATGAAATTGGTATGAACCTAATTATATTTTTTTTTCCAAATTAGTAAACCCTTAATTATGAAATTTAGGAATTTTGTGTTTTCCTGCCTGTGGTAAATTTTTTAAAGTTTTTAATTTATATAGTGTTGCTTATTTAATTAAAGAGGTATGAGTTTTGTTATGTTTTGTAATGTGATAATTGTGATTTGTGAATATAAATTTTATCATTTTCTAAATAGGTGAGAGGTGATAAATTTATATTAGAAAATTTATGATAAAGAGCAAAAGAATTGATTTTTTTTAAAGAAGAATTGTGATAAAGATGAAAAAAAATGCATCTACATTAACTAAACTTAAGAATTTTCTTGAGAACTAAGATTTCAAAACAAAGATAAACAAATCTCTAAAGTTCTTAGAGTTACATATAATGAATTTAAAAATTCATTAGAACGCGATCCGGGAAAAGCGTCATCAAATTTCACAATACCCATCAAATGAAATTGATGAGGTAGGAAGAGTTTATCTAAAATGTTATTCATGGTTTGGTATCATGATATAATAACGAATGATAGACATATTTTTTTGAATTCTACTATGCTTGTTTTAAGCAGAAGAAATGAAGAGAGAAAATGAAAAGTTCTTTTTTTAACTAAAAAAAAATTATATATAAAAAATCTAATTTGGCACCCCTAAATTTTTTGTCCAAGTTTCACCACTGACCTCGAATGTACGGTGATTGACAATGGTTCTATCATTAGGTTTGACATTAAAACATTAACGCCCATCGTGAGACCGATAACGAGGTTCTACATGCGAACCATTGATCCCTTGAGCTCTCCATGGGGACGAACAATCATTCCTCTTACATCTCGATTACGATTGGGAGCTGATAATGGTCATTGACCGAATCAAATTAATACTACTTATCTATAATAACTTCAGTATTGTTAAGAAAGTAGTCAACAAAATAGAAAAGGTAAAATAACCCAAAGTCATCATCTCCCGACGAACACAAAATTGATTTCTAACAAATTATTTATTTTAAAAACTATACAAAAGGGTTAATAAAATAAAATAAGAAATAAAGACATAAAGTTGAAAAAAGATAAAAAGATATAACACAATGATAAAGAAAATAGAATGATTCCATTTCTTTTCAAAATAGATTATTCACTGGTTATCGTTTAATTAATTATTCTCTTAGATTTTCAAATTAATCAATGTAAATTCTCACTTAATTTGTTGACATTCTCAATATTAACCAAAGTACATTTTAAATTAAAAGTAAGAACTTTGTAGATTAATTATAGTAAAAAACACCAAAGTACATTATCAATTAAATAATTAAATATTACTATGCCTAATCATGTTTATTCTTTTCCCTCCAATATCAAGGAAATAACTAATTAGCCAAAGTACATTCTTGATGAATTCTTGTTAAAGTTTTTACCTTTAATCAAAGTTCATTCTTAATCATTGGCAAAAACTCATTCAATCACATAAAAGTCTCTAAATTTAATCGAACCACATTCTCAATTAAAATTAAAAACCCTTAGACTCATATGATCAACATGCATATAGATTATAACATCACACTAATTAGCCATGATGTAAAAACCATTACTTTTTATGTGATTCAGAAATAAAAGACAGATAAATGAAAACCAAAACAATAATCAAAAGAATAAAGACACTATTTTAATATAACCTCATAATCCATAATGAAATTACACTAAAACCAATCCGAAAAGCTTAGTCCTTCATGAAAGTATTTGTAATTATCAAATACAATTAATTTCTAATAACAACAATTATATGAAATCTTTCAAATTTCAAATTCAATTAAGAGATATTGTCCTAAAATAGTAAAGTTGTATGGTTCACTACACCCCATTTAAAAGTAGTAATTGAAATTATTTACAAATTTATTTGGTTAATTAATATGTTAAAAGTTGCAAGTTAATTTTTTCGTATTATAGTCACCATCATAAACAAAAAATTAAGAAATTGTAATGACATAACATAAACATAAAAATAAAAAGTGCCAAATGTGAAACAAATCTATCCCTTGATTATATGTGTGGGATTTAAATGGATAGTTTTTGTTTTTTTAGTTATTTACTTATGACTTTGTAAATTTAAGAAAATATAATTTATTTTTACTTGACTTTCAATTAATTTATGTATGATTTTCTTATTATGTCAAAAGGAGAAGAATTAATATCAAACACTTCATAATTATAATAAATAAGAATGGCAAAATTTTACACTAATATAAATTAGAGTGATTTCATAAGTAATTAAGTTTTTAGGCAATTTGATGTTACAATATTTAAATTTAAATTGGTATAGTAAAAAATTTAATTTTGCAATTTAAACATTAATAAGTCTCTGAATCATTATGATTAAAAATTGATTAATTTAAATAATAAAATTGCATTCCTTTTGTGAGAGAAAGTTTGTAAATTAATAAATCCATACACATCGCAAGTCTCATCCTCTTAAAGAATCAAGTTCAAATAGATCACAAATAACATAACCTCGACCTAATTCATTTATACTTGTAATAACAAATGTATTAACTTAAAAAAAGAAGAAGAAAAGAAATAGCTTAGTAGTTATAGTTGGAGTTGCAATTGAAAATATATTAGAAATTACTTCACCAAATCACTATAACTTCTTTCCATTTCCTCTCCTTTTCAAGTATGACAAAGGTCATGTAACAAATGATACAGAACGAAAATAAATTTACATAATGAGAAATTCTAGTATTATCAATAATTTATGTAAATATTTGTTTAATAAGCACTCAATTAAGCTCGCATCCTGCATAAATCTATATTTGGAAAGGGAAAATTCTCAAAACAATAATTTTGTGGCTTATTTTTAGAAAAAAAATCACGGTAAAGTCATTTGACGACTATTTTTGATTTGCTCACATGTGATTGTCGATTAACCATTTTGTAAACTGCGATAAAAGATAAAGAGAACACCCTTAGCTTGATTTAATTGATCCGATGATAGAAAAGAGGTATCTTCCAACTCACTCACACAAGGTTGAGAACACTTTCTAATGATGTGGTAAACTTAAACTTCGTCCAAACCATTTGAAATTCACTATCATCAGACTCAAGAGCATGCTCCTATTGAGTAATAATTAGCATAGACTGTAGTTTGGTTTGCTCCAACAAAACAATAATCTTCAAGCGCTGATAATAATTCAAACATAGACCTTGACCTTTGTATTTCGTGTCTTCCTTACTACTCATCTTTTCTATAATGCAATTTACTTTTTCAATTGCTTTTGCAGAAAATATAAGATTAATTATATGACTTACGATTGCAAATATTTACTTAATATTTTCTTTTATTTAAATTAATTTTTAAGAAATATTTCCATTTTAAAAAATAGTTTTCAATTTTAAAAACTAGTTATTATTTTAAATTAAAAAATCAAGATTCAAATATTATAAATATTTTGTTTATATATATATATATATGAAAGATATACGAATAAAATAAAATAACAAGTTCTTATTCTTACATATCTCTTATATGTATAATCATAGGACCCTATTATTGAAATTGTAATGATTCTTAAAATTTCATAAACCGGAATGTAAAAATTAAAAGTATCCTAATCGTCGACAACGGTGCAAATTATATTACAATGAATAATGGGCGAAAGCATAAAAATTGAAAAGAACACGAATCAGAAGAAATGAAGAATTTCTCTGAAGTTTATTCCAATAGTTCTAGGTACAAGGGGCTATAAAAAGAATGAATGAACGTGGACAACGGCAAGAGGCTAATGCACTGAACTGAGAAAACAATGGGGGGACCAGAGTCCCTAAATTGACCTAAACGACTTATCTCAACAAAAAAAAAAAATGACCATTTACATTTAAATCAGAAACCCAATTCTATGCTCTAGATCGTGAAAAACCTGACCTGAGAACCCAAAGATCACCTTGCCTGCACAAAGAATATGTATTCTTGTCTCTATTTGGTTAAGTATTTGGCATTGCTTCCAGGATTTTGCCTGTTGTTAGAAAGCCCATTTAGCTTTAATGAAGTTAGTAAAGTCAGCCAACAACTTAAAACTCAATTCAATCTGCTGTTTAACCCCATAAATGAAGGGTCTCGAGTTTTAAGGCGCTTTGGAGCAACCTCTATGGAATGCAGCAACCTATCTGTCTGGCAATGATGTCGTCGTCTACTAACTTCCCCATTACTTCTCTTCTTATATCTTACGGATACGGGAATGCTATTTCCCCTCGCAAATTTCTCCCTCGACCAAATTTCACCATTGTCACTATATTTGTAACTCCTTTCCTTTCTTTTGCTCATATCTACTGCTGGCACTGCCACACTCCTTCCTTCGTCAAGGTCTTTCTTCAATTCTTTGAGTTCCTGCTCATATACATACTATTATATGTCATCATGGCAAATGCATTCGTGCAAAAAGAATTAGATGGTGATATAGAGAATGCTGAAAACCCGAAAGGTTAAATTCTTGGCTAGATCTTATCTGCACAAGATATTGGGATTAGACCAATTAATCTTTTTAACATATTTATGCTTAACAAAATCACAAATCCTTGTGCCACAATTATTTTACATTAAGGTAATGATGTACTCAATTGGTGACTAGTTTAGTGTCCACAATTATTAGAATAAACAACAGAATCATTCACCTAAGAAATACCAATGATGATTTTTTATTGGTTGACATTATAAAAACTTAGACTGACAATACATATCTAAAACAAATTTTTAAATATAGTTCAAATATGTAACAATACCTGCTGTCCAGAATTTGATGAAAACTTAGCACCTCTTATATTTCTCCTCTCTGCCTTAAGAGAAGAAGGGCGCTTAACCCTGAAAATCCCTGAATCAGAATCGTCACTCTTGTTATCCACAATGAGCTTCTTCTCTAATCTATGCACATTACCCATAGATTTATTAAGGCATTCAAACTGAACAGAGGATTGAAAAGACTCAGAAGCATTATTGGATATTCTTTCACAATTCTCTTCAAAATCAGGACTGCCTAATTTCATGTTAGCATGCACCTCATCCTGCAATAAGGATACGGAGAAAAAAATATGACTCCTGATACAGGAGTATGAAAATGATAATCTTAAATCCATAGACAATGACTTACGATATTGGAAGCTGAGATCTCAGGAGGTTTGGAAAGAGAACATAGCGTAGATGAAGCAGAAGATACCTCAGGTCTTGAAACAAATTGACTTCGCATATGCTCTTGATTGTTGTTTGTTGACAGCTTTGGGGTGGTACAAAAATTAGCAGTAGAATCAAATTTCATCTCACAATACGGTGTATATCCATTAGCCTCGGCCATCTGGAACATGTTTGACAAAGGGCATGAATAGATGTTTTTTTCACTTTTCATTTCCTTAAGTATCTCTCTCAAAATTCCATCTTCCTGCTCAAATCTCTTGGCCGCAGCTTCCATGTCTGGAGTATCTTCCCTAAGATAAAGTGTGCGCTTGGTCCCACAGGTGAAGTCAAGAGATTCTACATCTAGATTATCACATTTAAAGACAAAACAAGAAAATTTCATCACTAAACAAGTCGTGCATATTTTAATTCATTACATAATAAACCCGAGGAAGAGAAAAAAAATATAATGCTTATCTTATTATGCACAATATATGGAATGAGGAATTGACTATTTATTTAACCAAAAATATATACAACCGAGCCTTTCCAACTACATAGGATCGGCTAAATAAATTAAAACACAATAGATTTTTATCATAAATTGTGGTTTTTAAAATTATATAGCAATGCGGCTGCCCTACATCTGATCTACTCTCTCCTAACTAAGTCTTCTCCACACGTGTCTAAATTAGCTAAAATTCTACTATTTTCTAACAACAGGTTATTATGTTGCAGCCCAACTTTCTCTGTAATGCACTCGTTTCTAGACCTATATTGGGAACAGCAAATGATAAATCAAACAAGCACTTCATTACCTAACTTGAGCAAACTCAAAATGATCTATTAGTAAAAAGCATTGACAAAAGCTTACCATGGCGAAGGCATACTGGATGCAGGTGACATTCACAGTCAACATAAGCTACATAGCAGTCCCGTTTGCAGAGGCTACAGAGAATTGTACCTTGGGAATGTGAAGAAACACTTGTACATGCCCTTGATTTCATTAACAGCCAACGAGCACAATGTTGAAAGCGCATCAAATTAACAAAAGAAATCTTAACACAATTACGAGATAACAAATCTTCAGGGGAAATGTCTGAATCTTCAAGTGTTAATGTTGCATACAGAAGCATTGCTTCTTTGCATAAAAGTTCTTCATGGGGAAGCAAGGGATCTTTGTGAAGAAGTGCATATCTTTGACTTGCAATAGCCCCTAAAGGAAACCAATCACCAATTGCAAAATTCACTGCTTCTCCGCAGTTGAAGCCTAAAATTTAATGGAAATATATAAATTATGTGTTTGATACAATAAGTGGGTTGGACTGTGGGTATTCCAAGTTTAACATATCCTTTGGAACTAAAATGTACTGAATATAAAGAAGTAAATCTTACCATGACTAAAGCCAGCATGATATGCTCTGGGGAAAGTTATTACGTAATCCCCTGGATTTTGAACAGCCTTGTAGACAGGGACTTCATGCTCCAACAAAATATTTGGTGGGAACATAGTTGTTTTTCCCAGGAGAACATCAAAGGCTCCATCTTCCCCACCAGTTGACAGAATATCATTAGTATACACGTGTTGTCTCACCACCCTTTCAAATTCCAATGCTGCGTGACCTGGAATGCCATACCAAGTTTTTGATGCTCCACAGTGATGATAATTAACGCTGTCATAACAATATAAATATGATTAAATAAACATGCGGCAAATGAAAACCAGTGCCCAAAGTTTTCAAACCTAGAAAACTTTCATTAAAAATGTTACAGATGCACCATTACCATGATTTCTAAATGCTTGTTTGCAATTAATAGAATTTTTAGATTCTTAACTCTTGAGAATTGTAAAGGATTTTGCCTCTTGAAATTTCTGAATTAAAAGTAATAAAGGCTATATATACGAGTGACTTCATCCATTTTGTATCATCAGATTAATAAATCATTTTCAGATTTATCCTTCAAATATTTCTACTTTCACGTTGCCCAATTTTATTTTATTTTTTTTTAAATTTCTACCTATTACTCTCTTATCTGACGCCCTTCAAGATATTGGTTAGCAAGACTCTTAGCATTATTAAGCCTATGATGATGTTATGTAGAAAATAAGCAACATTTACCTGTATAAATAATGATCTTCCACGTGCCAAGCAAACATGCTAAACAGCATTCCAATGTATAGCATGGGTTCTGTTACTCCCTGGAATAAAAGCCCAAAATACGTTATTGACAAATATAGACATGGGTTTGGTCATTCAAAGAAAAATAACTGTTATACCGGAATTGATGTTTCCAAGAGCCGCAAAATAGACTTGGGCAACCACGAAAATTTCTGAGATCATAGGAAAAAATGTACTTCACAAAGTTAAACAACACAATACAATACTAGATCACATTTACAACAAAGAAAACAACGAAAACAATCATACCATATTCCAACAAAAAATCTCACTAAAAGTGCCAAAAAACTTCATCAACATGGACAAATTGAAAAACTGTTACAATAGTAAACAGGGGGCATTGCTTGGATGTTCATCAGCCAAGCAACCCAAGATGAGTGCTCAAAAGGAGTGGATAGAACTTTCTTTATAAAGGCTGCTGAAAAGAGGTCCAAGCCCAAAATTCATAAGGTTTACGAAAGAAAAAGGAGAGATTCAGCAATCATAACCCTGATATAGATAGTTAAAACATTATAATTGGGGATTAGATTAGATAGGGGGAACATATGTTTTTTTAGAGTGTTCTTGGAACCTACTGATGAAAGGGTGTAGGGCTCTCGAAATCCCTTATAAAGCTTGCCAAATTGGCCAGGAGGATCACCAATCAATTCTTAATAAAAATACCTTATGTTTATTCTTAATTCGTCTTTTTCTCGTCTAGCAATCAACTGGTATCACAGCTCCCAATTCAGGAAGCACAATTACAATACAACAATGCAGACAAGAACAGAAGCACAGCAGAATTCCCTACAAAAAGTTATCATGGCTACCAGGGAAGAGCAAGAAACTCAAAGAATTGCAAGATGGAAGGTTCGAGAAGATGGATGGAATTCTTGAAGCTATAAAGTAGATGATAAAAGATAAACCAGGGGAAGTGTACACATGATAAAGGCTGCAGGGAGGACTATCCTGAAGCAGAGAGGGGTTGGGTCAAAACACCCATCCGATAGTGGAGGACTAGACAAGTAGAAGAAACACAAGATTCCGATGTTCACGCAGAAGATGCTTTTGGGTGGCTGAACCTCCTGAAGAGGTATTTTAAAATTGAGTGTGTCAACCAGGAAGAAAGGATGCAGGCCGTATTGTTTGCTATGGAGGGAAGGCACTAAGTTGGCTCCGTTGGTGAGAGTTTAGTAACTCAAATCCTTCTTGGGAAGGATTCAAGACAGTGATGATTCAAAGATTTCAACCCACTATGATACAGAATCCTTTTGAAGACTTGTTGAGCCTGAAACAAACATGTTTGGTTAAGGAATACATCGAGCAAGTTGAAAGATATGTTGGCTATTGTACTTGCTATTCAAAGGTGGAGACATTATCTTTTGGGCATCACTTTATCATTCTTATTGATCAAAAGAGCCTTAAATTTCTCACATGAGATTAATAGGGGAAAAGGAAAAGAAGCGGGCTACCAAGCTAATAGGGTGTGATTTTGAAATTCATTACTTGATTAAAAGCTAATAGGGCTACCAAGCTAATACTAGATGATTAAAGAATAAGTGAGTTATTTCAAAGCTGATGTATATATGTGTGTGTGTATGTGTGTGTGTGTGCGTGTGTGAAAAAGGGAAGATTACATTATAAGGGAAAGTTATATCTTATAACAGTCAATCCTTAGGCTAGTTACGTACACCAAAAAAATAGCTTTATAAATGTTGAAAGATACAATAGAAATGATCATTTTAACACTCCACCTCAAGGTGGAGCATGTAAATTGTAAGCACTAAGCTTGGAATATATAAACTTAATTTCAGGTCCTTTGGAGGACTTCAAGAGAATGTTTGCATGTTGCTCGCCATGATAAAATGACAATCAACCTCTACATGTTTGGTACTTTCACGAAACACAAGATTGGGGCTGTCTAATCATCAGAATACAACTTTCATCTGCTCAACTTCACAGGATTTCAACTCTGGAAAGTTGTTTAATCCACACAAGTTCAAAAGTAGCTAAAGCCATAGATTTATATTCAATTTCTGCACTGAATAAGGCAACAACAATTTGTTTCTTGCCCTCCCAGGAGATAATATTCTCTCCAATGACAACACAATATCTAGTCTACTCTCAATGGACTGCCAACCCAATTTGCACTTCTATACCCCTATAATTTAAGTATTTCTTTTGTCATCATACAACAACCCTTGTCCTGGTTCTCACATTTCATAACATTGAGCCATCCATTTACAGCTAGCAAAGTGGCTGCTGTTTTTCTCAGAAAGTTTGACTACATGGTTTCCCTGCCTCTATAGTTAAAAACCGGGTTTATCTTAAGCTACAGCCTTATAAAATGAAGTTCTTGGCAAGGAGACCAAATGTGAAGCCAAGTCCATGCTTCAATGCCTGTTATCAGGTAATAGAAAGTATAGGCGAAAGAACTGACTTACTGATTGCAGCTGTCCAGATCCAGCTGAATTCACAAAGTTTTCTGGTGTTTATCTATTAAAGCAATCAGTGAAGTCACAGGTACAACCCCAAACTCTTCCAGACATGCTGATTGAGGAACAAAAATTGGATGGTCAGACAGAATTGGCATTGATCATCAGGGAAGATTCCCGAGAAGCATTGGAAATTTTGATAAAGTGGAAGAAGATTCTAGAGTCTGAGAACAGTTGGGAATCAACATCCAGAATACAATAAGTATTTCCTGAATTTCACCTTGAGGACGAGGAGGGGACTGTTACATAGGGGTATTACTAAGAAGCCAATGCCCAAAATTTATAAGGTGTATAAAAGGGGAAAAAAAAAGCGGGATGCAGGGAATCATAACCCTGATTAAAAGAACCTAGTTGCTGGAGGATGCAGAGCACTCGGAATCCCTGTAAAGTTAGTTCCTTTATTGTTTTCCCAACCTTATGCTGCTGCCAAATTGACAAGGAGGACCATGAATGAATTCTTAATAAAAATTCCTTATTTCAATTCTTAATTCTTCTTTTTCTAAACCTATCAGTCCCACACGCACTCCTCTGGTTCGCATTACCTATTGTACATTGTTTCCAGGATAGGCAACTAAGGGAAAACTGATAAATAATACAGAATGACTTTCTAAGAACAGAATTTTACAAAAATAGATTACAGTCAAATGTACAAGAAAATCAGAAACATTTTTTTTTTCTAAAAACACTACATTTATTATTGGAAATTTTTGCTTGATTGTGATTCAGTGAGGAAAGAGCAATTAAAAGCTATCACAAGGCAGTCGAATTAAAGCAAGAGCGAAAAGCATTTTTTATTAGTTCTAATTACTATTCTGTAAAAAAATAAATGAGAAGTAAACAAGGAAAGGAACATAACATTTAAAGAAAAACAAGGAGACTAGTTGAATTAAAACCTTCAAATTCCATTTGCTGTTCCCAAGTTGATCAGTGGGCAAAGATGAAAAGGCACTACCATCAACGTCACATGCATATTCAACAGTTTCCATCTTCCCACAACCAATTTCACTCCAAAATTCTTTCTCCAAGTATGTGGCAGGAAGACATCCAGCACTGCAATATCTTTGTGCAAAAGACTTGTTCGCCATCTTTTCAAAATCACGAAATGTATAATCTCTGAATTATTTACAACCATATCAAAATCCAAAAGTGACAAAGATAATGAAAAGTAGAACAACGACATATACAGAAAGAAAACTGACATCCCACTCATGAAAAACACCACTTTGTCTTCGGTATCCCATTCGGCAAGACGAAGGGGCTGCACTCTAGTTGTAAACTTGAACCCTGCTTGCTCCCTCATTAAAACAACCCCCGCAGGAACAGAAGCACTCAAAGGTGAAATAATCTTGCATATGCCTGACGAAATCAAATGGAGTTAAGCTTTAATTCAATCACTGAATAGGTTCCTCATAAATCAAATGTCTGATTTCTAAAGATGTGTGGTTCATCTAAAAGATTTAACAACATCTAAACAATGATGAAAGGATAAACTTGAAGTAAGGGTTATAGATCAAGACCAACCACTTAATAAAGAGTTATAGAATTAAGAACTTGTAACCTTTCTAAACAAAAAATGGCAACTGTATGAACTAATTGAATCCCGAAAGAAATAAAGTCTTATCAGTGCATTTTGAGCTAAAATTAACATATTTTGAAAGCATGTATTCAAGTAAACAACTTTGGTACTCAAGGATACAATGAAGAATTCAATTATTTGGGCTCTAGAGAGCTTTTGAATTTTGAAAGAGCCTTTATTCCACCTCATAATGTTCAAATATTTGGTTTCCAAAAAGCCCAGAAAAGGCTACCACTTAAAATATGATATTTGAATTCCGTCGTCAAACATGGTTCCAAGGAAAACCAGGTCACTGTTTAAATACCAGGCTTCAAACACTCCAATTTTTAAGGCAAAAAAGAATATATTTGAACAACACTGGAACATTCAAACACAACCTTCTAGCTTGAAAAAGCAAAGGCTAGTTTTCAGGATCGAATGAAACCCAACCACCTCAAATATCCTCTTTGGACTGAACCTCTACATTACATTCTTTAAATGTAATCACTCTTTACCTTATATTATCAACCGTAAGATAAGTGAATGAAATGAAGAAAAGAAAAAGAAATGAGTTATAAATAAAAGTAAAAAATCATGACAGATGCCGTAGGCTATTTGACTATTTGTCTTTCCATATTTACACTAATGCAAAGAAAATGAGATTCTATTAAACTAACTTATGAGGTATTAGGGTGAACAAGGGAAAAATTAGCATGAAACACAAAATGAAATGTTCATGAACGGTAAGCATACAAAACAAATAAAAACATGGGCGCTCACATTTTAATAATTTTAAAGGCGTTAGCAGCAGAAGCTTTAGCATGCAAAATTAGTATGCTCACTCAAATGAGAAGTGTTCTAGCAAACTAATGAAGTGCTTAAGAGTAGCTGAAAGCTCAAGGCACAGAAGAAACGAAAGTCATCTCCATTATCTCTCATGTTGCCCTCATTGGAAAGTTACATGAAATTATAAACAAAAGACGGACTCAGATAACATGTTCCAACCGAAGTGAACAACAGGATAAGAAAATGAAAAAAGAATAGCATAGCTTCCAAACTATGATGAAGGAAATAGAGACTCATTCAACACCATTGAGGGAATCACAAAATCTAAAGTACTCCATACTCAATCAAGAACTTTAGGTTATTTGTCACAAAAAACAAGGGAAAGAATCCCTCCACCACCAAAGGGAAACTTTAGCAAAATGAAAAGCTCAGTAAAGGCAAACCAAAATGATACAAACAGGGATATGAAAAATGAAGTACGCGCCAAAGACAAGAATGAAAAGAAAGCAGTCGTTAGACAAGACAATGGCATTAATTCTTCCATAGAATCCAACTTAGAATCTAGATTCTCAATGAAATTAAATTGCATTTGATTCAATGGGATTAGACAGAAGGTTTTACGGTTTCATGATTTTAATGAAAAGGGAAACAAATTTGGAAAATGATGTTACTCTTTTGAAAAGGAGAATAATAATTAGAATATAAAAAATTAAAACCTTGGCATAATTGATGTAAATTTAGCAAATGTCACTTGTACTTCTCATAAGTAGATTTCATCCGTGAGTTCGCTCAACTTGCCATATATGAGAAACCATGTCAAATTTGAAACTTCCATAAAAACACACTAGTCAAATGTACGATTGAATGATACAACTAATATACTATTTATATAAAAAAAAGAATTAATTACAAAATAAGAGAAGAACATGTGAGAGGAAAAGAAATTCTCAAAACCCATACCAAAAATAAAAAGGAAACAAAAAACTAAGAGGGGGAACGTTCAACCCAGTACGCCAAGGTCTGTAAGAATAACCTTAATACATTATTAAAGAGACAAAGATGAAAATTTGCGAATACAGTCCAAATATTCAACCACCATTTGTTCTACACCTTTTTCACGTAGTCCTTTCGTGATGGTATTTTGTCACAAGATCACAATCTTTTACTCTTAAGAACAAACTATGGTGCTGAGATAGGGTTCTTAAGGACTTCTACAAGAAACAAGAAAAAAAGCTTAATATTTTCTATTATCTCTCATCTCAATGAGTGTTAAATACATAGCATGCAAGGAAAGAACTTCCATTTCTAGGATGTCACTTCAACTTTCTTTTTCCTAATTACTAAAATCTTCTTGTTTATGCGCCAATAAAAATGAAGGATGCAGCAAGCAACATTGGAGAATGGGCTAAACATTAACATCAGGTAAAAGAGAAAACAAAATTATAAGATAGATAAACTAGGGTCTTGATGTGCACGTTCGTGAAGGTAAATACGGTTTCTACCTTATTTTTAAACAGAAAGGGTTTTATGATTACTGACTAATAAAAATAACTCTAAATTTCAGCAGGTTAAAATGTTTAATTAATTATGAATTACCAACTGATCACAATTTATTATTCTTTCGGTGTAAAATATAGTTACACTAAAATAGATGATAGAATATCAACTTCAAGAATGAAGACATCTAAGGCCATAACTTTGCTGTATAAATGGCTAGTTTGAAATATACACTACCCTCGTCACTTATGTTTTTCGCTTTTACAGAGATCAGTGTACAATCCCTCATCTTCACGGTAAAGCTTCTCATCAACTTAAGAAGTGATACAGGCAGTGCAATGCCGGTCTTATACATCTAAGAAACCCTAGTTAACCATATCAACTCCAAATCTTAAATTGAATGCAAAGTAAATCATAGATTCAATAGGGCATACTGATACCATATTTAGAAGCTTCGGGAGCAATTCTTTGCAAATAAAGCAAGGGATCATCAAATTCCTCCTTTGTTGGATAATACACAGGACACTCTGGAATTTTCTCAGTCCAAGCCAGATCACTTGTGTCATACTTATCCACCTTCCGCCGGGAAAAGCTACCTGCATCACCGGGCAACCTCATACTATATGATCCAGAAGTACTAAGAGCATCTCCTCCACTTCTGTTCATCATGTTAGCAATGTTTGTTGCTGTGGCATTGGCAGTAGTAGATTTTGCTCGCTGAAGCCTTTTATATTTCAAATATTCTAACCCATTTCTAGCTTCCATAGATGAACGTACTCTTCCTCGCACCTATTAGTGTTTTCATCATTTAACAGCCAAGATCAGCCAGTAAGTAAATAGGAGATACGGTATGCACAAAAACCACAAGTATAGGAACAAAGTGAAACTCACGAGTTTCATCTACTCACAATAAACTGACAAAAGATATAACAATAAAAGCATCATTGGAAGTCTGAACTAAGGTGAAATAAGCTAAACAAAGCATTGCACTTTAATTCATTAACAATAAACAAAAAAGAGGTATCAATGCATAAACCACTTCTGATGCATCAACTGTCTACTTGGACAAATAGAGAGAAAGGAACGTTCTTCAAAACATAAACAAGTTAGGATTTTAAACCCCATGAAGTGAACAGATTTATAAGATGAGAAAACACGTACATCCACCCTTATTTAAAGTGATTACAACTGGGGTACTTTAATTCAAAACAATACATACTGAATTTCTTACTTTGATACCTCTCCACTTCAAAAGTGTCCAAATCCAACAAGTTAAAACAACCCGACCCCACAAAAAAAATGTAATTTAAAAGAAAAGGAAAAAAAAAAAAAAAAAAACCTATGGACCCGGGGAGTGCTATATCACTCTGGCATATTACCATTGAGGAGTCAACAACTAGATGCCTACGGTGTTTGTTGTGGGGCAATGAAAGTCATAAATAGTATGAAAGAGTTACGTCAGGACTCCACCCTGGGCCAAACGGAAGTCACAACTTTATGTACGAACCGCTAAGACAACAAAAATTGACTCACCGACTGAATGACCGCAACGCCGACTTGGAGATTTTGTCAAACAGAAGCATTTGAATTATATCGGAATTTCGCGAACCGAAACCCAAATTATGGTTAACGGAAAATTATTTTTTGAATAAACATATATGAATAATCAATGGATGCACGCGCTGAAATTTGAACAGTGTCCTCTTCTCAACATCATTCCCCCCACCTTAAAATAAGCCAAATAAACAAAAGGTGGTATCGAACTTCTTCACGGAATGCAATGAACCATCACAAGATATTCCAAGAAGAAAATAACTTCTAGACAAAAACATTATTAATCCTTGAGAGAACATAATCGTCTAAATTCCTATTATTAAAAGACGGGGAAAAATAACACGAGTCCCTTTCTCTTATTTTTACTTTCCTTAAAAATTTCAGAGACGAGTTCCGAATCTCTAACCAAATAGAGAAATTAAATGGCAATAATTGTACAAATGTAAAGAAACACAGGAAAAATCAAATTACGAAGTGATACTGGAAAAATCATATTCACGGTAACATAAACAAAGCACGACCAATCGAGTCCGAACCGCCGGAGATGGAACAATGCTCGGGATCTGAACGGCAAGCCAGAACAACACGCACACATCACAGAGTTTGAATAAATGTAATTGATCAAAACACCAAAATTACACAGAAATTTCCAGAAAGTACGATCGACCTACCATTTCATTACGAAGTCGCTCCCTATAACGCTCCGTCTTCGTTTACTCGGAAGAAAAACTTCACAAAAAAAAAAAAGCAATGAAACAATCACGAATCCAAATCGCCGAGTCAAACCCTAGATCACCGTCCTGGAGACTAAGACCGACTCGTGAAAGACATTCAGCCTCGCCACATTCTCCCAAAACGACGAGTTCAAGGTGGAAACCAGGTTTCCGAGAGATCCAAAGCCTTCTACGACCAAACTCGGCAAATTGTGAGAAAATGTAACCAGTTCAATAAGGAGGCAACAGTAATTCTCCTCCTAGCGGCGACAAATCGCCGGAAATAGAATAAAATTTCCGGCCGGTGAAGAGGTTTTCAGGCGAATGAGAGAAAAGAGTGGGTAAGAGAAAGAAATGGAAAAAGCGAATGCTCAGAAAACCGAAAAAGTAAAAGAGAGCGACAATTAATTTATAGTTTTATTTTATTATAATATTGACTAATCACTGTTTTCCTTAATTTAAATAAACTCAGACGAGAAATGTGAGCACATAGCGGTAGTTGCAAGGTTGGTACGGTTCAAACAAACAATTTGCCGTCCAAAACGCGTTTCTAAGAAATACGATGAAACGCGTTGCCGTTTCGCGTCTTGACGGCACTACCGTTATAGTTCGTGACATTTATTGGCGCGCGGGTTAATAGTAATGGCAGCCTAAAGGGTATTTTGGTAAATCATCAGGTGAGTTTGAAGATGAAAAATGCGATCTGGTTGTTACACGAGGCTAGCATGGAACCATTCAAGGACCCGTGTCTTAAAAGTGTAAGTATCAGATTCTTTGAAGTTTGTTACTTTTTAGTACTTGACTCTTATAATAATAAATATTGTGTTTATAATTCATACATTGAATTAGTGAGTTAGTATTGATTATTAAAATTTATAAATATTGGTGATTTAAGTTGTAGATTTGTTATATATTAGCATTCTTTCTTTCAATAATGGAATACAAAATCTTACGTAGACATCTTATCACGCTGATATTTATCTATAGTAGATAGCCTTATCCATGCACACCTTGACCAATTTCCATGTCATATTTGTTTTTGTACAATGATTAATCACATTAATGTCTAGCAAGTCTCCAATCTCATTCCTATCTATCTCAAATCTACACTTCTCTGTCATTCAAAAAAAATATATATTAACTTTTCTCATACTATCTTAATTGTTAAACAATTTACATTTATTATTATTTAAGATTTTGTCTCGTTTAAATTAAGAATGATAATGATGGGTCAGAAATAAATATAAATTTGTCTATTTCATACGTGACATTTTAATTTATAATAGAATTATTCTAATAAACAAAGATCACATATAAAACTATTCTAATAAACAAAGAATCACATAATTATAATATAAATATAACACGTAACAAGAAACATAAGAGGGTTCAACCATTACACTCATCCATGTTATACGAAAATGAAGACTAAGGTACAAACAATAATCATAAACAAAGTTTAAAAGGGATAAAAGGGAACAATTATCTAAAAGATTATTCATAGAACAAAGAAATTACAAATAATAGTACACAAACTATGCTCCAAACAAGTATAAAACAAGATCTAATCTAGACAGCTGCATCTCCATCACCTGAACGACCACCAGGAGCTTTCACGTCTACTCACACCAAATATTTGATGATCATTGCAAAAAGAAAAAGCAAAACAGAGAATGCACACCAAACAGATAGGGTAAACTAGAGTAAAAATAATTTTCAACATAAGATTAATCAAGCCATTTATTAAACAAATCATAAGCAGGTAAAACAGTAGGCACTCAAACATGTGACATCAAACACTAAGACTCTATGACTCAATTATTCGGATACAGGTCGGATTCATTAGATGCTTATACTTGTGGTGACCTCTACTGCTCTGTAGAGCCATTGTCAATAAGTTTCATCCTACCACACATAAGGTTAGTCCATGATCATTTAAGATTATTATCTTGTCAAAGACTAAGACCTCCTTCTACTCTCACCCTCTCACAACTTGAATCAGTCCGCTCTATGTGAGACTAACCGATTCTTTAGAGTTTCAGGACGTGACCTTACTTGAATTCTTATTTAATTATATACAGTACAACACCACCACAATCATATGTTACTCTAAATATTAATTAAATAATTTATTTAAAAAAGTAAAAATACAAAAAATATATTATTAAGTATTAAATGTCAAAATAATATACCAAATATAAAAAAAATAAATTATAACTATGTAAATATCAAATAAGAATATAAAATATCAATTGAATAAAAGTCAAATAATACTATAGTAAAAATCATCAAATGAAAATAAGTTACTAAATTACAAATAAAAAAAATTAATAAAAGTTTTTTAAGAGGAGACAAATTGAGATAAATATGTACATATCTATAGCCTATTACTATAAGCCTATTACTATAAGTCTCATGTTAAGAATGAATTAAATTTTTCTGAACATTATCTTTACACATATCTATTTTTAATCAATATGAGAATTCTTTATAGACAATTTCGAATAATACTCATATGAGTTAATTGACTTAAACTCTAACTCTCCTTCCTTTTATACTTAAACTTAACTATAAGTACATGTCTCTAATACTCTACAATGGTTTTAGCATTGATCTTAAATTACAATATTATATATTTTTTTATTAAAGTTATATATTTTTGTATTGGGTGGACTAACCCAATAAGGAGTTTGGGTTAGGTCATGATTCTAAATATTTTGGATGCTTTGACTTAACACAAGGGTTGACAGAAAGCAAGACATCCATTTCACCAAATGCCTTAACTAACATCACCTTTTTCCAATTTTGATAGTGTGGTCATTGTTTTGTTTGACGTTTAGGGATCAACAGAATCTATGTGATTTGAAAGTACTCATACTCAAGGTGTATTTTGAAATTTCAAATTTCACATATTGAATTCCGAATACCTGGGACATTCATTATTCTTATCATTCCCTAAACTCTTGCCATGTCTATTAAAACTAAACACAATATTCAGAGTTGTAAAAATAAATTATTTCATTTGAAAGCTAAGTACAACATCTATGATGACCTCAAAACTTTATTTGACCGTCTAGTATACTAAAAGAAGGAAGGACATAAATTCATAATCGTAACAGTTTTATATTATCTCACTATGTCTAATTCAATCTATATCCAATTTCGAAATATTCTACCCAAAAATAAGAACATGTAAATCTGACTAAACCTTTGTTCCCTTTTTCACACAAAAAAGATAAGTCATAAAATACAATCAAATACATGAATTGTCGATTAATAAAAGAAAAATAGCCTTACTTATCTGTTGTTTTAGTTCATCGTTTCCACTTTAATTTTTAACTTATCTATTAGTTGTTGTTTATGCTATGTAGATAAAACACGGTCTTCAAAGTTGTCGATTCTTGTTCAAACGTTATTTATGAATAATCGGTATGAAAACTTATGAATGTTACTTTTTTTTTTTAGGCTTAAATAGTCATTTGGTCCTTGTTTTGGTGCACCTTTTTCACTTTGGTCCTACTTTTGAAATTGTTTTCAATTTGGTCATACTTTTCGTTATAACGGATGTGAACAGTAACTGCAACGTGTCATTTTGTGATTTTTTTAATTTTTTTAATTTTTTTTAATTTTTTTTAAAATGTACATGTGTCAAGTTCATATTATGCCACGTGTCATTATTGATTTTTTATTTTTTTTAATTTGATTTTTTTAATTAAAAAAAATCCACATGTCAAGCTAATATCATGCCACGTGTCAAAATCATATTTTTATATTCAATTTGGTCCTAATATTCGTTATTTGTCTTCAATTTGGTCCTAGTTTTTTTTTTTAGTTTAGTATTTTTGTTCCTCTCCAAAGACAAAATATAATTTGTATATAAATGTGGCTTAATTGCAGTTATATGAATATTCTTATTAAACTACATATTTTTATTAAATATTTTTAATTTAAAATTAGAGTTAGTTTAAAATTAAATAATTTTAACCTCTTAAAATTTAAATTAATGGTGTTATTGTTTTTTTTGTTTTAATTTAAACTAACGCTAATTCTAAATTAAAAATATTTAACAAAAATATGCATTTTAATATATACAAATTAAATTTTGTCTCAATTTGGAGAGGAACAAAAATGTTAAATTTAAAAAAAAAAATAGGACCAAATTGAAAATAATTAACGAATATTGGGACCAAATTGAATATAAAAAACTCTGACACGTGACATGATATTAGCTTGACACGTAGATTTTTTTAAAATTTAAAAAATTAAAGTTTAGAAAAAAATAAAAAATTTAAAAAAAAAATAAAAAATCACAAAAGTGACACTTGGCATGATATGGACTTGACACGTGTACATTTATTTTTTAAATTAAAAAAAAACTTAAAAAAAATTTAAAAATTTAAAAAAAAATTAAAAAATATTAAAAAAATATTAAAAAAAATCAAAAAAATCACAAAATGACACGTGACGGTTACTGTTCACATCCGTTAACTATTTTAACGGTGTTAACAAAAAGGACTTGATTAAAAAAATATAACAAAAAATAAGACCAAACTGAAAACAAATTCAAAAGTAAGACCAAAGTAAAAAAAGTCGACCAAAACTAGGACCAGATGACTATTTATGCCTTTTTTTTATGAATATATATACTAATACTACTTATGGTTATTTCGGCAGTTACATGATTATGATTCGGTGATATCATGCTTGAGAAATTTGGTTGATTTTAGCTATGCAAGCCACGGATTTGGCATAAATAAATGTGAACAAATATGGAAACAAATATTGACTCTTCTCTTGGTGATTGTGTAGGAACTAAAATTCAGTACATGTGGTTCGGTGTCAACTTATTCGGTCATTTGAGACAAAATTGCATTCAAATAGACCCGCGTAATAGGAACAAAAACAGTGCGAAAACAAATCATTTTGCAACTTTCTTAAGAGCTCCAGAGGAAGACTATTTCCTTCTGCGACGTTAATGATTTGTTAGAAAATTCGAAAGACCCAGTCATCAATTTTCGAATTTTGTTAGAAAAAGTGTATGAAAATCAATAAGGTGCATTTTCCTTTACAATAACTAATAATCATTCGTTTAGTCGTCAGTTTCCTCTGGTTTCACAAAGAATTCAATATGGGCTATTCTACCTGGTTGCTGATAGCCAACTGCATCGACATGTGTGTGTAAGGGTTTGGCAATTGAAACCAAATGCTGAACTTTTAACATTCCACCTCTCCCAATGCTTAACTTACTTCCTCTATTTTCTTTAATAACACTGCTAGGCATGGTAGAAGTTGTTGCTCTGAGGAACTTATATTTGTACCTGTTGATAAAATGCAAAGTAATGACATTAATTTACTGCAAAAATGGACAACTAATACAAACAATAGTTATAAAAAGGGGGGAAAATAGTACTTGAAAGAAGCTCGATGATCACACTGAAATGCTACCAAGAGTTCAGAATTGACATAATACATGAAATCTATCTGAAAAAAAAAGAAAAAAAACTGTATATGATTATTTAATATTTCGAAGCAACCAACATTTGATCATTCAAGTTGAAAACAATACAAACCTGTAAGTCTCCATGTCCTTCGGCTCTTAATGTAACAGAAGGGGGATCTGGCTCTAGAATAATCTGGATGCTTGATCCCGGCCATTCAAGATCCTCAATAGCTTCTTTTAGTGCTGCAGACTGGGTTTTTAGATTAATAATCAGAATATTAGTCAACATAAAATAGAAATATGTTTTTTCATAAGTGTCAACTTTAGGAAATCGAGTATTTTCCATAGAGTATTCAGAGTTGACAAAAGCATAAACATGCTCATCATATTAAAGGGTTCACTGGTAGCAACTTATTTGACTGCATATTGAAGAATTCAGAATTCATAAGCAACGACTTTTATTTTATGAGTTAAAAATGTGTCAAATTTAGAAGATAATAAATCATGGAAACAGAATTTGAATTTGATGGCGTACTTTAACAGTAAAGGTTAAAGGGGTGGCCCCTGCAGGTTCAAAATTATAGTTCCATGCAGCTGTATCTGGAATCCTTGTTCTGATCTCTGCACAAATACTGGCATCCTGCGAATCTACAGATCTAAGGAAGTGGAGAAAGTATATTTAAGAAAACGACAAGAAAATTCTACAAAATGTTTCATTGAGCTATCAAGAATCTTATTGAATAAATCCTCATTATGGCTATCACATAATGGAATAACAGAATCAACCAGAAGTTCATACTTAACCGAGAAAATTATAAAAATAAGACACGTAGAAGTTATCCTTTGATTATGTGAATTCATTTTTGTCCAATAACTAAATTCAGATTCCTTTCTGTCAGAAATATTTTCATAACCAACCAAATCTTTTGACAGTCACCAACAGTTGATAGGCATACCGAACTTGCTGATTTGACTTATGTACCTATATTAAATATCTATAATAGAACATTGTGTGTGGACTATATGCTGATGGGGCTCATTCACTAACCACGACATTCCTTTCCGTCGAAGATTGTCACTATTACAGATTTTAGAATAGAAACCCTAATTGGCAAGACAATTGTTGCTTACACAGAGGATGCAATTGAAGCATCTTTCACTAGCACTCATAACAGAGTTTGCTAAGACAAATTCCGTAGGCTTTAGAAAGATATAGGATGAAAATGAAACAAAAGGTCGGCTTGGTTGCTTTCTATTTTCAAATGTTTGCGTGGAAATGGTGTGAATGTTTTCACTATGTTAGTATTTTTACCAAGTAAAGACATGATCCAATGTACTACCTTAGTGGCCACAGACTCCAACATGACCTGGCAACTTTCCAATGCCACTACAGTCTCCAATAAACTATCATCACTCCCATCATTTGTTCCGATTCCAACTTGTTAAATTACACTCATTCCTTGACTATAATCTTCAAAATTATGCAGGTTAAACTCATGTTTAATAACTATAAATATAAGCTAATGGCCATGACCCACGAGTGCCTCGTTTGTTGCAAACAAAAATTTGCACCAAACATACCGTGATTCCATTTCATGATGCTTTTGAAAGTTAAAATTTGGCTAAGAGTTAGTAAAATGTGGATTAAGTTCTAACAAGACATGTATAGGAAATAGAACTAATGGGCAGTATCATCTTCTTCCATGAATGCACTGACATGATTTGTTAGTAATATTCCTCAAATTGAAGAGTCATTGAGGCTTAGCTACTTTTCTTCATGCGAGGTCATTTAACATAGCAAGCACAAAAAGAAATTTGTTCAGTTGCCACGTGCGTGACAACTGAAAAAGGCAGAGAATTGCTTGTTTGTCTGTCAGAGGGAATATAAGGAGCCTTGTAACAAGAATTGATGTATAGTATTATTCTCACTACAGCAGAAACTCTAGTAATCTTTCTTCTCTCACCCATGTATGTGCTAAATCATGACTGCGTCTACATTTTGATATATATTATCATTTCTACCCATTGAAATAGTGCTAACAACAATCACCACAGTTTCAAGGATTGATTTATGAATAAAAAAACGGAAGGGAATAGTTAGTTACACACTTGAGAAGAAGCTGCATGTCAGGACCTGGATATTGAATCTGAATAACGCTAGATTGACCAGGAAGTGAAAAGGCGTTCAAGCAATCAACGAAATGCCCCAAACTCACTCCAAAACGAGGTCGTCCTCGTGCCTTGTAATCGTAGCGAACGAAAAGCTGCAAATAAACACCACACACACACACACTCAACTGAGATGGCGAGAAAAAATAAACCCAATAAATGAAATGAAATCAAATGAAGAAATTGGTACCTCTCGTTTGAGATAAACCTTGGCTTGGAGGCAACTGCTTTCTTCGACGATTAAAACGATGCCGTGTTCCGACAACTCCAACACAGCATCCTAGGAAGATAGTTAAGGAGTGAGTTTGAAAAAAAAAATGAAGGAGTGGGAGAGAAGGTGGTTATTATCACCTGGTGGCGCTTCCACCGAACGGCGGTGAGGGCGTCTACTAAGCCTTGAACGTTTTCGAGCTCACAGATAACATCTGGGGCTTCTTCCTCCTCCATGTCCGAATGGCTCATTCTTCTTCCCTTCCCAAAACCCTTCTTTCTGTTTCCGCTATAAACTCCACTAGCTACTACTGAATGCAAGTCACAACCTAAAATGTGAAGCACACAGTTTCAGTGTAGAAATTTGCTACACTGGTAAACGATGCCATGGAGAAGATTTTGTCGTTCACTTTCCCTTGATTTTGGTAGTTTCATTGTCAAAAGAAATCTGGGTCTCGGTAATTTTGCCATCATCCTATTCTATATAATTGTTATATGATTAATTTAAATTTATAATGATGTTTTTTCTTTTGCTAATTCAGTTAAATATAGTGTTTTATGTTGTCTATTTATAAAAAAAATGATTATATGAAATATAATGATTATTAAAATATTGAGACCCACAAACATTATTTAATTCTAAAATATATTTTATTACTGCCTTATATATTACAAATTTATTTTATAATAATCCAATATTATAAATTTGTAATAAAAATACAATATTTAAAATAGATAATTGAATTGAAAAATTAAAATAAAATATATTATTACCTTTTTTTATTTTTATTAAATAGTAAACATGTTACTTAACTAAACTATAACCATATTAGTATGATTTTTATTTTTATTTTACCGTATTTATATTAACTAATATTTCTTTGTTTAACAATAAACTAATTATAATCAACAATAAAGATTAAATAGGCCGACTGGAAAAGATTAGTAATTTAGTAAAAATATTTTTTATTTTGTTTTAATTATATTTTTAGTTCTTAAAATTAGAAATGAAGCTCAGTTTAATTTTTTAATTAAAATTCTGTATGTAGATTTAAAAATGCAATTTCAACACAGCAAATTTACTATTTAAAGATAAAAATTTAATGAAAAAAATCATTTTAATTCTTCAAATTTAGTATTTGTGAATTAAATCAGTTTTCTTTTTCCATATTTGAGAGAACATTTTAAGAAAATTAATGACCAAAAACAGATTTACATCAAATTTCAAAAGCTAAAAATGTAATTTAGTCTTTTTACCTAAAAAGAAAAAGTAAATGAGTCCAACAAACACTGAGAATACATACTATGAGTTCACAATTAAAATTTCATACAATATAAGGAAAAAATCAATATCAGTCTACAACAAGACAATTAGTTTTGGTCTGATATGCACAAATTAAGCCAGACTAAACAAAATCCATGTTAGTTCTGAGCGAGCACTTGCAGGTGTAATTACTAATTAGTAGTAAAAGAACATCACTCATTGTTGGGGATAAGACGAGGTTACCTTGAACAATATCAATTATTAATGTACATTTCATAAGACATTCAATTTTTTTTTGCATCAGAAGAAAGTAAGCCCATCTGTTCAGTAAGTAGGTCCATATTTTGAGATTTTTCCCATCCATTTTCAGTTGGTTGCACCTCATTCTCATTCAATACTTCAGCACCATTCGTTTCAAAATCCTCTGATACCGGAGTTCGCACAATATCATCCCAAAAGTGAGGATAGTTCAACAAATCATCGATGTCTGGTTCAGGTGAAATACTATCAAAATCAAGGGGCAGTGACATATTCACTCCAAATGAAGCAGGATCCATGTATCCGTCACCACCAGTTTCTGGTGCCATATAATTTTCTTGAGGAATATCGAGAATGTTTCCTGCCACTATATCTGGTATTGTAGAAAGGTCCGGCATGATTTCATCTGTGTGAGTAACAGGGATAGCAGGTGCATTAGGTTCTCCAACTGAAACATTTATATTAGGATATGTAACTTCTCCACAGGCTGCAACTTGGGGAGAAGATAGAATCCCAGGTTTTCCAGTTGAATGGCCCTGCCCTTGAGTCCTTGTTGCAGATGGAACATGAGAAGACTGCAACTTAGTTGGAGGGACCTCTTGAAGTGTTACTCCAGAAGATCGAGTCAAAGAGTTTCCCCTGTCCATTTCACTGGATGGTGATGAATGATCACCAATCAAGTAATTATCGGGGTTATTACTGAAAGATTCTAGTCGAGAAGCATCCAATTTCATTATCTGCCTTACCATTGCTTTTGCTGCTTCATTTATCAGAGGTTGATATTTAACAATTTGCCCATCAGAAGCAGCTGTATGTTCCATTTCACCAATACCTTCCTGCTTCAGTCGACGTTTTTTGTTCGCCTCTGTTATGCGTCTATTACTATCATTTTGCTGTTGTACAAACTGAGCTAAGAAACCAGGGCTCTGAACAGCCTTTGCAAGGAATGACATCATTTGTTGCTGTCGTTGCTCCATTCCCTGAAGGCGCTGAACCATAGTCTGCAGCTGGTTATCAGTAGATTGCTGCTGCTGCCTCAATCTCACAAGCTCTTGCATGAGCACATTCTTATCTCTCTTGAGAATCTCAACCTCTTCCTCAAGTCCAAACTTACCAACTTCTACACAAGCCCCAACCGATGAACTCTGTCCATGTACTTGTTGTGCTTGTTGATTATTATGACCATGGGCAGGTTTCCGCCGAGATATAGTCTTAAGCAAGTGCTTTTGACCCCTTAAAAATCCCTCATTTGCAAATTCCCAGCGATCCGGGTCTACCTTTCTAAATCCCTGCTTAATGATGAATTGTTGTAAGAAACGTAAAGGTCACAAGGAGGCCAAATGCAAAACTTTTTATTTGATATACGCATCATTTGGCATGCACAAACAGTCGAAAATCTTGAAAGATGAAATGAAAAATGGTAACATATGGATAAGATGCAACAATATAGCAAAAATATTAAGCAGGCAACAAAACAGAGTAATTCATTTAACCCACATCTGCATCACATAGTCCTCCATAGCCTGAGACAGGTTCTTCTTGGGAACTAGATTCTAGGCATAGTTAGTCCCATACACCAGAGCAAAGCATCCTAACTCAAGACTTATGTATACAAGATAAATTATTTATGATTTGTATACTGCACACCAGCCAAAACACATGCACCACCAAACTTGTGTGTATGCATTTTTATTACAATAAATTTGGTATATATTATAATAATTCAATGCTACTTGTTTCTTTAACCCAGACTCCTGTGGAAAAAGTATGAATCTAATTCAAAATTTGTAACAAAACAGAATAAGACTACAACTCTACTGAATAATAAAATAAGATAAAAACAATATTTTCAATAATAAAATCAAAGAGTAAAAGACAGAGCAAAGAACAGAGGTCTTTGTACACTGTGCAGAACAGAAAAAACCTTGAGAACAAAGGTGGGAAGAACAGGACAGGAGTTGCTACAAACAAGAGCAAAGAATGCCATGAAGTCCTGTAGAGTGGCAAGAAAATGACAATAAACACATGTAAATGGTGAAATTCAAACCATAAGAGGATGCGCAGCAACAACTATGATTCCCTAACAATAGTAAGGTGCAAAATAGAGGGAGAAGTACTGCCGAAGCAGAGGGGGCCAAGATGGAATTCATGATTCATCGGTAGTGACTGTGATGCCACAATAATGCCATAATTTGAAAAAACTTGGGGCTGCAAGAACAGCTTTATGAAAATGTGATGATGCATTGCTCTGCGCATGCAAGGGGATGCATAACGAGCCACGGTGCCACAACACCACAAAATCCCACAATCAACTACTTGATTTTGGAATTTAGATACTTAACCCCTGCATATAAGCATACAGACCAACAAGGTTGTCAAAAATTTTTAAGTAAAGCTGTGATGCTTTCACAAGCTAAACTCCCAAGAGTTACATAACTTGAAATGTTTAAAAAACTTAGACACGCAAACATGGACCAACATCCCTGTACATATGGTCATTAACGGTTATCATTTGATGTGGCTCCAAAACTATGATTCATCCCGTGTTGTTAGGATATCACAAACTATGGTTATATAAAATTTAGAAGGAAGTAGCTGTATTGTACAGAAAACTAGAAAACAATTGTGTATAAGTTTACCGAGTCTATACATGTTTATCCAGAAAAGATTTTGACAACGAGCTTCTTGAAAATTGGATTTAGGCTTAATGCAACTCTACAAAACTAGCTTGCAATGTAAGAGTTACACTCAAAAACATATTATAATTCAGACGGATCCATAGTTGATATAGGTTTTCCAACACAACTCCTCACATCAAGGATTGGACATCTCAACCATAAGACTAGATATTTGGAGATAGTCCGAAAGCAGCTTGATAACCCACCCCACCTTGCTATAATAGGCTCAAGAGGATTTAGGCCTGACTTAACCCAATAATACTAGCTTGAATTTTGAGGTTTGCACTTACTTACATACATTAATTTGATCACATCCAAACACACCCATTCAAATAGAGAGATGGACATCTTCAGTGTGAGATTTTATATTGACATTGACTTCATAGCAAGTGACATGATAACCAAAGAACTTGTTAGGATAGATTGTGGTACATTTTAAATAGTAAATTTAGGCCTAACTCAACCTACAAAACTAACTTACAAAGTAAGAATTGCTTCCACTTTATATTATAACTTGACCATATCTCTAGTCAATCAAGCTAAATTGTTTTCTATAGCCAGAATTGGAAAATCACAAGGTCTACAAGTTAGCTCAATATTTTGACATCAAAAGCACCCCCAAAAACCAAAGTATATAAATACCTCTTAACTTGGGTAGAAATGTCAATAAATAGCTATAGCATTTAGTTTAAATTGATCTCCAGAAAAGCAAGTAAAGTAATGAATAGAATTTGCATTCTAATAGAAAGTGTTCAGCAGATCTGGAATAGAACGGTGAACGGGTGACAAATGGCCTTTACCATTCAAAATCACCTAGCTAACACTATTTAACAAAAACACCAAGTTCAATGGCTTGGAATTTGGGTTTAAGGCCTACTTCAACTCCCCAAAATCAACCTAGAAATTGAAGACTGCCCAAGCTCTATAAACACTATTCAAGTAGTACATCTAGTTGATGAAAAACTAAATCACCACACCCTTGAAGCTACAATTAGTGCAATCCCCAAACATGGCACAACTACAGTTGCCTAGGATTGGATCACTATTAAGGAGGTTTTTCAACGCTACCCTCCATTCCTAGGGCTACCAGCTTGGAGCATGGCAAATACAAATGATCCAACCACAGATCTAGTGTAAATTTTGATATCATCTTAATAGTTGATTTTAAGCTTAATTCCATAAACTAGTTGGAAGAAGTCGTAGCTAAATCAGGCTAGGGGTGACCGCACTACACAAAAAGGTGGTTGCAAAGATTGTTAATTCCATTTTCCTAAAAAATCCTCAACTTTCCACAATAAAAAAATAGACAAACTCAACTTAAAACAAATCATTTTTCGTACTCAAAATGAAGTTACACGTTCAACATAGTAAAACCAACCTACAATCAAATTTTAAGGTATCATAAAATATCATCGGATCTAATCACTCTCTATGTTTTTTGCACCGAACATTGACGCATCCCCTCAAAATAGATGACAGACCAATCAACTAACATGCCTTGAGTGATCACACAAATAAACAAGCAATCAAGTAACTTATGTAGCAAGATATGTTTCCTCACATTCCCCTCAGGTGGTCCATCCCAATAAACAAGAATCGCAATCCATTCACTCTTCATAATCATCCAGACAAAACAACGCATAAATTTAATTACGTGATTGACCCAACATATATCCGAAGTTACTTCCTCAATTATTATTCCAACTTTAAGACCCCACTATCTACTTCAGTTGAAACGACGACCAAGGACATCAACATAAAGAACAACTCAAGAACAATTCAATAACAATTCAAGAAAAAGCCCTCCATTTCCCACTCGGAAACAGTTAATCCAGTTGACAATTACCGGTAAACAACGGTCCATGTGTTGAAAACGAAAGTCAGAAGGGGTTTACTTACGTAGGTGTTTAACTGGCGAACGAAGCTGGAGAAGTTATTGTGCTTGAAGTGTTTGGGCAAAAGGTCTCTGGCGAACTCCGGAGGGTTCCAAACAATGAAGCTGTTGTTTGTTGGACTCCACGACACAATCGAGTCCGTCGAAGGGTCGTCCACCATGTCGTACGTCTTGCTCAGGAAAGGCGGCGGCGCGTTAGCGTTCGGAATCGGTGTCGGCGCCGCCGTCGACACATCTCCGCCCCCACTGCCTGCTCCCTCCATTTCACAATTTCGATAATAAAAAATCTGAACCGAAAATTAAAAGAAAAAAAAATGCTGGCTTTGGTTATGTGTAATCTTGTATTCTATGGGAATGAGAAAGAAAAGGAAAAACTTAAACCCTAGTTGGAACCTGGGGATGCAAATTATGAAATATACACATTTATATGCATATATATATATATATATATATATATATATATATATATATTATAGTGTTCGAAAACTAACCAGTGAGAAAATTTTACAGACAGAGAAGTTAGAGAGAGAGAGAGGGTATGGACAATGATGGGGTCAGGATTCAAAATGGGCATTTATTTATATGTGAGCGAGAATTGAGACCGTACGATATGCATTTTTCAGGAAAGAAAAATATCTGTTAGATTTTTGTTTTCTGGTTTTACTGAAAAACTTACCATGGGACAAATTTCGAAAAGGGAAAGGGGAATGCTGACACCAGCATCATAAGTGAGCCCTTTGATTTTGAAATTTGTCACTACATGTAAACAACTGTGTTTCTCCATTTTTGTAATAAAATTAAAATTCAGTCATTATAAATTAACGTAACTTTAAGGACAAAATAGTAAAGAATATATGCATACAAAAGTTTAGTTTTTTTTAAAGAATTTATTAAACATAATAAGTTTTCTTGGCTTTAATAGAAAATTTATAGATTTTCTAATTCTACTTTTATTGGTTATACATTATAAGATTAATGTATATAAATTAATTCAAGATTAAGCGAAAAATAAGGATATAAATGACAAAAGTAATTAATGTTGTTTAAAAATAATATATATATATATATAATAATCAAATTAAAACAATTTATTCAGTCAAAATATAATTTTATATTATATTATATTATATTATATATATATATATATATATATATATATATATATATATAATCAATGTGAAGGTGAATTAAAAAAAATTATATTCCATCTAGAAGTAAAACATTACGATAAAAGTTAATTTAACGCTTCCTAATTTAATATTTGACAAAACTAATGTAAATTTTACAAAATGTTATTCCATCACCAACTTTATATAAAGTTAATCTCATTCACTTATCGGTTAACACATTTTTATTCAATATTACTTGAAAAACGTTTTAAAATATATATTTTATATAAAGTTAAAAAATGATTGATTCGGATTTTTATAAAAATTGAGAGATAAAAACATATTAAATAATATATTATTAATATGTTTATTAAATATTAATTTGTTTTAATCATTAAATTTTAATTTCATATAACTAATAATTATTCACATAAAAATTGTAAAAACTAAATAACAATAAAATATAAATAAATTATTTATATTTTAAAAAGTACATGTTACATTGACTTTAATTTATATAAAAAATACTTAAAATAATTCTAGACATATATATATATATATATATATATATATATATATATATATATATATATATGCATTATTGTACTTTGATTTATATGTAGTTAATAATAAACATTAAAATTGTTTTTAAGAAAAGCTTTAGGCAATAATTATTTTTGTCTTTTTTGTTTCTTTAGGGAAAGCTTGACATTGATGTAAGACCTCCGTGACAATGCGTGAAAATGACACGGGAAAAGATAAGAAAACTTAGCAAGAAAAGAAAGATTGTATTGTCGCTTTGAAGTTTGCACCGTTTTTATATTAAAAAGGTCTATAAATATTTATTAAACCACTCATTCTCAAAAAATAACTAAACATTATTCTTTTGTATATAGAAGTAAAATGGCTTTTCATAAGAAAATCCTAAATTTTTTTGTCACCAAGACATTAATGATTTATTTTGACGTGTCTTTATAATAATAAGTTTTGATGAAAAATATCATAGGAAAAAAATCAAATTTAAAAATAGCAGTGTAAAAACTTGATTTACGTTGTTGTCCAAATAACACTAGTAAATGAGAAATTGATGTAAAAATAAAGGTAATGATGATTGATTGATTACTAACATAGTATGTAATATATATTACATTTCTTTCTAGCAGTGATGGATGAAATATGTTATGAGTATCTACTTACTTTGATTGTTTTAAGTTTTTTGGAGTGTTATTATTTCTTTCCTAAATTTAGTCAATATAATTATTTTTGTTATTTTTGTAATTATTTTTTTTTCACTTTCATGATTATGTAGATATCATTATTATTGTAAATAGTATTAATTATCTTGTAGAAAAAGAGATGAAACAACTTATAATAGAATCATAATATTCTTAAGTAAAATAAAAAATTTATCGTAACTATCAACTATAGTTTTATGTATAATAATATCCAAATATTAAAGTTAAAATCATAAATATGATTTCTAGAAAGAATTGATAAATGAAAGTTTGTTACAAGCGACAACTATATTATTCAAAGGAGAAGTCAAATATATTAAATTATACTCAAAATATGTTTTTTAATATTATACATAAAGTATAAAAGTTTACACATTAACCATTAGTTATAGTGTTTTGTTTGAAGGTAAACACTTAATCTAATAAACACCTTTTTTTTGTCTTCATTATTTTTTTTTTCTTTCTTTTCTTTTTCTCGTAGGGGATCTTCCTTCATTTATCACTTTGACATCATTAGTATTTATTATTTTCCTATTTAATTCTTTATTTTATTTTATTACAGGTTAGGTTAGAATTATTGTTAGATATTATTTCAACTATAAATTTTATTATTTAGGAAGTATAATAAGATATTATTTCAACTATAAAATTTATTATTTAAGAGGTATAGTTAGATATAATTTCAATTATTAATTGTAGTCGGAGAGTAAAGTTAAATATTTAAAATTGTTTTATCATTTATCATAACTAATGTTAAGATTTAAAACCTCATTTAATTAATATAGGTTAAGTTTAACTATATTATGTAAAACCCTAGAAAAATGATATAGAAAAATGATATTTTGGAAGTGATAATGATTTAAAAATAGTGAGACTTGATTATTTTAATATTAAAAGGTGTTAGAAGTGGACTTTAAGTCTAACTCAACTATACAAAACTGACTTGTAAGGTGAGGATTATAACACACACCCCTCACGCTGTTAAGACTTTGGCAAGTGTACCAAGTCGCGCAAGTAGTAACCGGTAAGACCGGGATATCGTTTCCCAAGAGACTCGTGTATACTAATTAATTGCGTAATTAGTGACTAATTTAAACTAATGAATAAATCCATATTTTGAGTTTTAATGTATGAAATTAAACTTTGCATAAATAATTAAAATTGAACTTTGAAAGTTAAAGGCACTTAGTGAGTGGAAAAGATTAGAAATGATATGACTTGATATTGCCGGGGTTAGAATTCACCAACTATGCTCTCATGCAACTACAATTTAACATCCTCTTCATTAATATGCTAATGCCAACCCACAAAATTACTCAAACCCTAATTCCTTAAAAGATTGAGCCTAAATTTCCTTATTAAAAGTCAATTCCTTGAACTCTTAATAAGCAAATTTGCTTTATGCACAAGGGCTTAAGACAACCAATGGGTCAAGCCCCATTCCTAGGTACAAGCTCCATTGAGTTTTCTTATTTCAAATCTAGGTTTCAAAAGATATTTCCACACCCAATGAACCAAAAATCATGCAAGAGATGACTAAATCAATGCAAGCTTTAAGTGAAGAAATAAGAAGACTAGCAATTAATGAAAGAGTCATATATATAATCAAAACATTTGCATTTACACAAGAGATTTCGTGGCTACATCTAACCCCAACAAAAATGGGTTTAGCTCTCCATTGCCATGGAGAGCTCAAGCTTAAAAATGGAAGAGATGGAAGAGAAAGAGATACAAAGAGGAAGATGGAGCTGTTCCCACAAGCCCTAGCACTCCTCCAAGCTCTCCAAATGTGTTCTTCGTGCCTCCAAAATGCCAAAGATGAGTTTCCCTTCGCGAAAATAGAAGAAAAGGAGCCAACTTGCCACATCAGCGAACAATGGCGCCTGGCGGCAGGGTCTCACCGCCAGGCGGTATCGGGCAAACAGGGGTAAAAATTGGCAGCTACCGCCTGGCGGTGTCCAGTTACCGCCAGGCGGTTCGTAGCAGGGGCGCCTGGCTGGCGCTTGGTTGGCGCTTGACTGGCGGTCTGTTCCGTCTGGCGCTTGCTTCGTGTCGCCAGGCGCTTCCTGTTGACATTTTTCTTCTTCTCCTTGCTATTTCGGGTCACTCATTAATCTGGATTTTTGGACAAAGCTTCCCATCTACAAAAAGGACACAAAAAATGGGGATTAGTGATATATTTAGATCAATGTAACCCAAAATGTATTTATTTACAAAAGTAAGGTAAAATTGAGGATTAAGTAGGTTAAATGCTTTGGAAGAGATGATTTTGCTAATGAAATATAGCTTGGATAATGGTAAAAATTAACATTATCAACTCCCCCAAACTCAAAACCTTGCTTGTCCTCAAGCAAAAAGGTAACTTGGCCTAGATGAACAACACAATTGCAATGATCTAGCAAATCAAGAAAACAAATGTCAATTGTGCCTGCTCTTATTTGAAAGATTGTGTAGCACATGTGTTTCATTAGCAAGGCAAACTAAAGCTATGGTGTTCACAAAACAAAAATATCACAAGTGCATGCAAGAGTTTATAAGGGATCAACAATCATGGCAAAATGTTTCCTTGATCAATGGGAACCACTTCTCACAAGAACAAGTGTTTCACTCAAGCCCACTAGTGTATGGATATAAACAACATTCTCTCTACCATCACAATGTCACACAATTTAACTTTGCTTTTTGTTCAAAATGTTTAAGACTTCCACAAGCATGCTATCATCACAAGGTCTTTTATGGCTTGTATCGTGGCTAGGCTAAGAAGGAAATTTGGTTTTTCAGGATAACAAAAGTACTTTGAGCTAAGAGAGCAACTAATCAAATCATGAAAGTATTTTTCTCCCTTCTCTATTGAACCAATGAAACCAATTCCCAACTTGCTTGCACCAATTCTCTTTTTCTTTCTCTTTTCTTTTCTTCTTTTTTTTTTTTTTTTGAATTGAACCAAAAACTTTACAAATTTTCCCATGCTCCCTTGTATTAGCAATAATTCCCCCAAACTTGAACCATACTCATGACTAACAATCATTTGCTCTCTCAAGCTCAAAGTAAGGTAGTCAATATCTTCACTATGCTCAAGGTTCAAGGAATGACACATATTATCTTTAAGGCTCAAAGAAGAATCAAAGGATTTGCACAAGAAATCAACTTAAAAAGGATTGGCTCAATTATGTAACAAGAAAAAGAAAGATGACCTTGATCACCTGTAGCATGCAAGTAAATGAATAACAATTGAACTCAAGCAAAGTCAATTATGAGTCCACAGTGATAGCATTCACACAAATCAACTCTGGGGCACAACCTCTCACAGGGTATTTGGGTTCCACAATTGTCAACATATGCCAAAATCATTGATCACAATTAAACTCAAGCATCACTATATCAAAATGAGAACAACCACAAGCTCATGCTCACAAGCCAATTCAACATCATTTCATAACAAGCACAAAAGATGATCATGAAAAGTAGTAATTCAATGCAAAAGATTAGTTCACCACAACCAAGTTACAAAGTTCTACACTATGCTAAAAAGATCAATACTATCAAAAGAAAGTTAAGATTGAAAACTAAAAGCATAAAATAAATCAGGACTATCAACAAAACAAGTCCTGCAAAATGTGAATCACTCTCTCCAAATGCTCAGGCGTCATCCTCGCCCTCTTCGTCTAGATCCTCATCCTCATTCTCTGCAGCAGCTGAGGCTCCACCTCCCCCAGTAGTAGTGGCCTGGGCCCCAGGCCAAGCAACAATGGCAGCAAATTCCTCAGCTGATGGGGTGTGCAACTCAGGAATAGTTAGGGAGATGCCCCTAAGCATGTCAGCATTGGCTATCCCCATCCGGTATAAGGCCTGCATCTGGGGTTCCAGGAGCTGAAGGTGATCGAGCTTGGCCTCCAAAGCCTGCAACCGCATGTCAATGGTGGGAGTTGCCTCGGGCTCGGGCTCTGGCTCAGCTTCTGGCTGTGGCTGATGGCGCCTCCTGGGTCTGGGAGCAACTGAGCAGAACCTCTGAAAATATGAAAAGTCCAGGTCCTGCGTTGCTTTCTCCAACGGGGGTACAGAAATATCCACCCCTGCCAGGCTGCAAAGATGGGTGATGAGAGAGGGATGGCCAAGAGCAGCCTTGCCAGTGGCGTTGGCACACCGGTGGATCTCATTTGCAATAAACTGCCCTACATCCATCACCCGCCCTGTCAGAATAGTGTATAAAATGGTGGCGCGTCCCTCCGTAAGATCAGACACATGGGAGCACGGGGAGATGTTGGCGTGCACAAATGCTGACCAGAAGCGGGCCAAGGGGTGAAGGGAACCCCTCTGAATCGTACCCCTGTGAAATCCTTCACCCGCCAAGCAGAGTGCTTGGAGCAGCTCTCCAGGCGCCATGCCCTCATCTTCCAACACTGAAAACTGGCACTCCACATCATCAGCCAGCTGGGTGCCCAAGAACTCGTTGATCGTGTCAGCATCAAAGGGCACCCTTTTCCCCCGCACATAACTGAGAAAAGTGGGGGCTGCGGAGGTGGTAACCTTGGCATTAGCATAAAATTCCTTCACCAAGGTTACACTAAAAGTGCTAGGATAGCTACCCAGCCTTTCCCAGCCACGCCTGATCAACTCCAGCTGAAATTCGTTGACCTCCCCGGGCTTAAGAATCACTTTCCTCTCTGCCACCAACTTTCGTTGCATGACCACTTGGAAGCGGTCCTCATTATCCTTTGTGAGAAAGTGATGAGAGTAAATTCTCTCCTTTCGCTTTTGCCCTTTCGAAGGGTTCCCTACGGAGGTCTTCATTCTTTTGGGATTTGAGGAGGATGCCATCTGCAAAATAAACATTGGTACAAAGAGGCAATTTAGAGTTAGCATTGAAGTGAGAGATTCAATCAAAAAGAGAGTTAATTGCATCTAAAGACTAAACTAGAACAACAAAATGTCAAGTCATTCATATGCAAAAACTCTTGTAGCATTGGTGCCTCACAACCCAAGCTACAATCACAAGAAAAGCAAAGAAAGAGGCAAAAACAGGGGCCACCGCCTGGCCCCTCCAAAACTGCCGCCAAGCGCCAGCTCGAACCAGGGAGCTCTGCAAGGCGCCACCGCCTGGCGGTAAAACAGGCCAACATGGCCACCGCCAGGCGGTACAAAACAGCACAACCAAGGACTTTTGAAAATTGCAGCACAGACAGCACATAAACCATCACAAAGGCAGTCCAAAAACAACAATCCATGGAATGTAAAGCAATGACAGTCCAAAAGCATCATAATAGCAGTTCAATAACAAGGAATATCAAAGCAAAGTGAACCCTAAACTAGTGAATCAACTATGGAGTAAATCAAATATGCTAAAACGAAAATAGTAGAAGAAAGAAGCTTTACTTGAATGGAATGCAAGATTGAAATGCAAGAAGTGAGAGTGGATGAGTGTATAAGAGGAGTTGGTGCGTGGTAAGGGCAGCTGCTGCGCTTCGCCTGGCGAGAGTGTGGCTGGAAGTGTAGTGGGAGTGAGACTAGGGCACGAGAATGGGTTAAATTGGAAGCTAGGATGTTGGAATTAGGAAGGGAATTGGGAAGTAGAGAGTGAGATTGAGAGTTAGGGTTCTGCAAGGTGAGAGTGTGAGGGCAGCGGCGCCAGGCGTGAGTGAAAGATAAGGTGAGGGATAGGGCCAGCTGAAAAAGAACACAATTAAAAAGCCCAGCAGACCTCGCGCAACGCTACCGCCTGGCGGTAGGTCCAGAGCCGCCAGGCGGTATACCAGTAAAATCACTCTGGACCTCTTTTTCTGGTATGGCGCCAGGAAGGCGCTAGGGAACCGCCAGGCGGCTGGCTCCTGGAATGCTCCCAGGGGTCACTTTTTCATCTATCGCCAGGCGGGAGGGCATTGGCCGCCAGGCGATGAGGCTGCAGTGCTGGAATTTGTATTTTTGGCTTATGGTTGGGTTGGCTTTGACTCAATTGTACTCCCACCAACCTTTCACTCTTGCAAGCATCTTTTTTCAAGCTTTTCCAACTTTAAAACAAGCATTCATACTCGAGTAAAACATTCAATTTACATAAGCACATGCACACTCAACTTAAAACACAAATTCACTACACAAGCTATGCTACTACTATTCTCACAAACAACCAATTTTAAACTACCACAATCTATGATGCATGAATGTTGAACTCAATTTAAAATGCAACAACAAGCACATGCTATCACATCCTAAAATTAACTATGCATGACAACACACAAAGTTATGGAACCACATGTTCACAGATGCAAATTTAACACAAAGTTCAATATCTCAACAACAAAACAATCATACTAACACAATTCACACATGCATACAAACATCATACTGAATTGAAAACGAAAAGTAAAAGCTAAAATGAGTTTAGAGCACTGGGTTGCCTCCCAGGAAGCGCTTGTTTAACGTCACGAGCCTGACGGGTAAGGACTCTAGGCTTCACTGAGGTGCATGATGGTGGTCATCCTCAAAACTTCACCACCCAAATAAGGCTTGAGCCTTTGGCCGTTCACTACCCAACTCCTTTATGAGGAAGGGTCTTCAATTTCAATTGCCCCATAAGCTTTCACCTCTTTGATGGTAAATGGGCCTGACCACTTGGATTTCAACTTCCCTGGGAATAATTTGAATCTTGAGTTGAACAGAAGCACTTGTTGACCGGGTTTGAAATCCCTTTTTACCAACTTCCTATCATGGTAGGCCTTCACTTTCTCTTTATAGCTCTTGGAGGACTCATAGGCATTGAGTCGCATCTCTCCCAACTCATGGAGTTGTAGCTTCCTCTTCTCCCCTGACAATGATGGATCAAAATTCAAGAACTTCATGGCCCAATAGGCTTTATGCTCCAACTCCACCGGTAGATGACAAGCCTTCCCATATACCAATTGGAATGGAGTCAACCCAATTGGAGTCTTGAATGTAGTCCTATAGGCCCACAGAGCATCGTCTAACTTAATAGACCAATCCTTTCTTGAGGAAGAAGTTGTCTTCTCAAGGATCCTCTTGATTTCTCTATTTGACACCTCTGCTTGTCCATTTGACTGAGGATGGTAGGGAGAGGCAACTCTATGTCTGACATTGTAGTGCTCCAAGACTTTCTTCAACTGAGTGTTGCAAAAATGAGAACCTCCATCACTTATCAAGACTCTTGGGACACCAAATCTGGAGAATATGTTCTTCTTGAGAAACTTGATGACTGTCTTAGCATCATTTGTGGGTGTGGCAATAGCTTCCACCCATTTGCTTACATAGTCCACAGCCAACAAGATATACTCCTTAGAAAATGAGGAAGGCAAGGGGCCAATGAAGTCAATACCCCAACAGTCGAACACTTCAACCTCCAGTATGTTCTGCAAAGGCATTTCATTCCTTTTTGAGATACTCCCTGTTCTTTGGCACTTGTCACAGTGTTTTACATGTGCATGAGAATCCTTGAAAATGCTCGGCCAATAGAACCCAGATTGTAGAATCTTTGCAGCTGTTCTTTCTCCACTGTAGTGTCCTCCATAGGGTGAATTATGGCAGTGCCACAAGATATCTCTTGCCTCATCTTCAGACACACATCTCCTCAACAGATTGTCTGCCCCAATCTTGAAAAGATGAGGATCATCCCACACATAGTATTTTGCTTCCCTGAACAGCTTCTGTTGCTGATGCCAACTCATATCCTCAGGAACAACTTGAGCAGCCTTAAAGTTTGCCATTTCTGCAAACCAAGGTCTATTAGATACTAGGAGCAACTTTTCATCAGGGAATTCTTCTAACACTTCCTGCTCTAGTGTGGTCACCTCTTCATTCACCAGTCTTGACAGATGGTCTGCCACTTGATTTTCACAACCCTTCTTATCTTTAATCTCAAGATCAAATTCCTGCAACAACAAAATCCACCTAATGAGTCTAGGTTTAGAATCAGGTTTAGTAAGCAAGTATTTTATTGCAGCATGATCAGTGTAAACCACTACTCTAGAACCAATGAGATAAGAACGAAATTTTTCTAAGGCATACACTATTGCTAGTAACTCCTTTTCAGTAGTTGCATAATTCACTTGATGTTCATTAAGGACTTTACTAGCATAGTGTATGGAATGAAAAATTTTATTCTTTCTTTGCCCCAAAACCGCCCCAACCGCATAATCACTTGCATCACACATAAGTTCAAAATCAAGTTCCCAATTAGGTGCAATGATTATGGGTGCGGAGACTAGGCTGGTTTTCAAAAGATTGAAAGCATTTAAACATTCAACATCAAAATTAAAGGAAATATCCTTATTGAGCAAGTTGCTCAATGGCTTGGCTATCTTGGAGAAATCCTTGATGAAGCGTCGGTAGAAACCCGCATGTCCAAGAAAGCTCCGGATTCCCTTCACATTTGTTGGTGGTGGGAGTTTCTCAATGACATCCACCTTTGCTTTGTCCACTTCAATGCCCTTGGAAGATATTTTGTGGCCCAAGACAATCCCTTCAGTCACCATGAAATGGCATTTCTCCCAATTGAGAATGAGATTGGTTTCAACACATCTCTTGAGCACAACTTCCAGATTTGCCAAGCAAAGATCGAATGAACTTCCAAACACCGAGAAGTCATCCATGAAGACCTCTATGCACTTCTCCACAAGGTCGGAGAAAATAGCCAACATGCATCGTTGAAACGTGGCTGGTGCATTACAAAGCCCAAATGGCATCTTTCTGTAGGCATAGATACCAAAAGGGCAAGTGAAGACGGTCTTCTCTTGGTCTTTAGGGTCCACCACAATCTGGTTATAACCAGAATAGCCATCCAAAAAGCAATAGAAAGCTTGACCCGCCAGTCTCTCTAACATTTGATCCATGAAAGGAAGAGGGAAGTGATCCTTCCTTGTGGCCTTGTTCAGCTTCCTGTAGTCTATGCACATCCTCCAGCCGGTCACGGTTCGTGTGGGTATCAACTCATTCTTGTCATTACGAACCACTGTCATGTCGCCCTTCTTGGGAACCACTTGCACTGGACTCACCCATGCACTATCAGAGATTGGGTAGATAATCCCAGCATCTAGGAGTTTCAATACCTCCTTTCTCACCTCCTCTTTCATTACAGGATTCAACCTTCTCTGAGGTTGTGCCACTGGCTTGAAATCCTCCTCCATGAAGATTCTATGCATACAGTAGGAGGGACTGATTCCCTTCAGATCAGATATGGACCAACCAATGGCTCCTGAGTTGACTTTTAACACCTCAATCAACTTTTCTTCTTCTGAGGGTGACAAGGAGCTACTGATAATCACAGGTTTGTTGCTACCCCCTTCAAGAAACACATACTTCAAATGTTGGGGCAACATCTTCAACTCCACTTTTGGCTCTGTGACTTCATTCTCACCCTTCAAATCTTCCATCTTCACCTCATGAGGAGGAATTTCCTTCAAGGCATCAAGATTGGCTAAGCACTCATCAATCTCTTTCTCCTCCTCATCATTGAGAGTCTCAAATGCATCAATTAAAGCTTTCTCTAGAGGAGATGAGGCATGTAAATCTTTCTTGGAGCTCATGAGCACTTCATCAAGCATATCAACTCTAAAGCATCCTCCAATATCTTTTGGGTGAGACATGGCTTCAAAGACATTGAAGTTCACTTCTTCATCTTGAACTCTCACTGTGAGTTTGCCATCATCAACATCAATTAGCACTCTTGCAGTCTTCATAAATGGCCTCCCCAATATGAGAGGAACTTCAACATCCTCCTCCATCTCCATTATAACAAAGTCCACTGGGAATAGGAACTTGTCAACTTTAACTAGCACATCCTCCACTACTCCGTGAGGGTACTTGATTGACCTATCCGCTAGTTGCAATGTCATTCGAGTGGGCTTGATTTCTAACTCCCCAATCTTCTTAAGCATAGAAAGAGGCATCAAGTTGATGCTAGCACCCAAATCAAGTAAGGCCTTCCCCACAGCTAGGCTCCCAATTGTGACTGGAAGTGTAAAGCTGCCAGGATCCTTAAACTTTGGAGGCAACATCTTCTGAATGATAGCACTGCATCCAGCCTCTAGTTCTATGGTTTCCTCTTCAATAAATCTTCTCTTCTTTGTGAGGATTTCCTTCATAAACTTTGCATAGGTTGGCATTTGCTCCAAGGCTTCTGAGAAGGGAATATTGATTTGAAGCCTCTTGAAAATGTCCAGAAACCTTGCAAATTGCCTTTCTTTGTCTTTCTTTGAAGGCTTGAGAGGATATGGGAGAATTTTCACTGGTGGTGGTTTTAATGCCACTTCCTTCTTTTTCTCATTTTCTCTATTTTCAATTTTATTCTCTTCCTCTTCTACAACAATTTCCTTATCTATCTCTTCCTCATCTTTTTCTTCTCCTTTATCATTGGGCTTGGCTTTAGCTTCATCACTTCCTTTAGCATTCAACCCCACTTCTTTACCACTTCTTGTGACCACCGCTTTGCATTGCTCTTTGGGATTGGCTTCGGTGTTGGCGGAAAATGAACTACTTTGTTGATTCGCCACTTGCTTGGCCAATTGCCCCACTTGCACCTCCAAGTTTTTAATTGAGGCATCGGTGTTCTTCTGATTCTAAATTGACATTTGCATGAATTGCTGCATCATGTCTTCAAGCTTGGATGTTCTATCAGACAAAGAAGGATGTTGGTAAGTTTGTTGATGTGGGGGCCTATTGGAAGGTCCAGCTTGGCCCATGCTTTGATGAGGTCTCCATCCTTGGTTATAATTCCCTGGTCGGCCTTGATTGCCCATATAACTAACTTCCTCTTGAGATGTGCTTAGCATAGCACATTGCCCATTAGTATGGTTCCCTCCACATAACTCACAACTTTGCACTTGTTGGAGTTGAGCTACAGAGGCATTTTGAAGCTCTTGAGGAAGTTGTGACAGTTTCTTCATGAGGGTCTCCAGCTGCTGAGTCATAATCTTGTTTTGAGCCAATAGAGCATCTTGAGATTGAAGCTCTAGAATACCCTTCTTTTGAGAATGGGCTCTCTCAGTGTAAGCTTCATTATCATTGGCGGCCATATTCTCTATTAACTCATAAGCTTCCTCTGGCGTCTTCCACTTGATACTCCCACCGGCAGAGGCATCTAACATCAACTTTGACTGGGATTTAAGACCTGCCAAGAAAAGAGTAAGTTGTGTAGGTTGATCAAACCCATGAATGGGAGTCTTCCTCAGCAGTCCCTTGAATCTATCCCATGCTTGGCCCAAGGATTCATCCATATCTTGTTGAAATGCCGAGATTTCCTGCTTTCCCTTATTAACCTTGGACTGGGGAAAATATTTGCTCAAGAACTTTGCAACCACATCATCCCAGTTAGTGAGGCTATTTTCAGGAAAAGAATTCAGCCAGGCTTTTGCGGGTCCTGCTAGTGAGAATGGAAAGAGACTCAGTCGTATGGCTTCATCAGGAACTTGATGGATCTTCACAGTATTGCATATCTCTAAGAATGTGGCCAGATGAGTGTAAGGATTCTCATGAGACAGGCCGTTGAACTGATTACTCTGCACCAAATGAATAAGAGCTGGCTTCATCTCCATGTTGGTGGCATTGACAGTTGGCCTAGCAATACTGTTGAAGTTGATATGGCCTGTGAACGCTGCATAATCTTCCAAAGTGCGTCTTTCACGACCCCTACCATCACCATGAGGATTTTCAGCCATTTCTTCTTCTGGCAAAGAATCAAGATTCTGAGAAGTAGACGGAAGAGTGTCTGAATCAGAAGAGTAATGGGCAACTTGTTGTGCTTGAGCTCGTCTTCTCCTTGTGGCACTATTGTTTCTGCGGGCAGTTTTCTCTATCTCGGGATCAACAAGGAGTGGTTCTGAAGATGCAGTCCTCTTTGTACGGATCCTACCCTGCATAAACTATAGAGCAACAACAAAAACAAGCTCGAACTACAAGTTAGCCCAAAAATAATGTGCGTATATAAGTAAACAAAAACAGTAAATATGCACAAAAGAATTTAAGTCTAAATAAGTCAAAAATCACACAATAGTCTAGTATTAGACACGGGTCCCCGGCAACGACGCCAAAAACTTGTTAGGACTTTGGCAAGTGTACCAAGTCGCGCAAGTAGTAACCGGTAAGACCGGGATATCGTTTCCCAAGAGACTCGTGTATACTAATTAATTACGTAATTAGTGACTAATTTAAACTAATGAATAAATCCATATTTTGAGTTTTAATGTATGAAATTAAACTTTGCATAAATAATTAAAATTGAACTTTGAAAGTTAAAGGCACTTAGTGAGTGGAAAAGATTAGAAATGATATGACTTGATATTGCCGGGGTTAGAATTCACCAACTATGCTCTCATGCAACTACAATTTAACATCCTCTTCATTAATATGCTAATGCCAACCCACAAAATTACTCAAACCCTAATTCCTTAAAAGATTGAGCCTAAATTTCCTTATTAAAAGTCAATTCCTTGAACTCTTAATAAGCAAATTTGCTTTATGCACAAGGGCTTAAGACAACCAATGGGTCAAGCCCCATTCCTAGGTACAAGCTCCATTGAGTTTTCTTATTTCAAATCTAGGTTTCAAAAGATATTTCCACACCCAATGAACCAAAAATCATGCAAGAGATGACTAAATCAATGCAAGCTTTAAGTGAAGAAATAAGAAGACTAGCAATTAATGAAAGAGTCATATATATAATCAAAACATTTGCATTTACACAAGAGTTTCGTGGCTACATCTAACCCCAACAAAAATGGGTTTAGCTCTCCATTGCCATGGAGAGCTCAAGCTTAAAAATGGAAGAGATGGAAGAGAAAGAGATACAAAGAGGAAGATGGAGCTGTTCCCACAAGCCCTAACACTCCTCCAAGCTCTCCAAATGTGTTCTTCGTGCCTCCAAAATGCCAAAGATGAGTTTCCCTTCGCGAAAACAGAAGAAAAGGATCCAACTTGCCACATCAGCGAACAATGGCGCCTGGCGGCAGGGTCTCACCGCCAGGCGGTATCGGGCAAACAGGGGCAAAAATTGGCAGCTACCGCCTGGCGGTGTCCAGTTACCGCCAGGCGGTTCGTAGCAGGGGCGCCTGGCTGGCGCTTGGTTGGCGCTTGACTGGCGGTCTGTTCCGTCTGGCGCTTGCTTCGTGTCGCCAGGCGCTTCCTGTTGACATTTTTCTTCTTCTCCTTGCTATTTCGGGTCACTCATTAATCTGGATTTTTGGACAAAGCTTCCCATCTACAAAAAGGACACAAAAAATGGGGATTAGTGATATATTTAGATCAATGTAACCCAAAATGTATTTATTTACAAAAGTAAGGTAAAATTGAGGATTAAGTAGGTTAAATGCTTTGGAAGAGATGATTTTGCTAATGAAATATAGCTTGGATAATGGTAAAAATTAACATTATCACACGCCGAGGTATATACATATCATGCATGAGACTAAACATTAATGGGTGATCCAATAGTGACCCGATAACGAGTGAGACAATATGTCCAAGAAATCTCGTTAGGATGGGCTCTAACGAATGACTTTGTTACCATGTTAGAAATTGACTTTAAGTCTAACCCAACCCCACAAAATCGACTTGTAAGGTGAGGTTTGCACCCACTTATATATTGTGAATTGACCTTATCTTTAGTCGATGTGAGACTTCTAACAAAAGGTTGTAGTATAAATAGTTTTGCTAAGTTGTATGTTGAACTATTTGATATTTGATTTGTGTTTGGTAATGATTTGGGGAAAAGTTTGAATCTATGTTTTGAGTTATTGGGTATCAGTTTTGAACTTTGTAAAACCATTTGGAATAAAAAATAGTAAAGGAAAGATGTCCAATTAGTCAATTTAACATGATCAATTTTCTCCAAATTGTTGTTTCCGATACACCGTCAAACACTGTTACAGTGTCGTCGAGTTCTAGACCACTAATTTGGCGTCACTGACACCACTTTTGGATTGTCGAACACTAAAAGTTAGTGGGTTACAGGGGCTGAGCATTAAGCGCCACTTTTCCAGCACCGAGCACCATCCTGTTTTTCTAGTATGCGTCTTCTTGGTAAAATGAAGATTCTCGCTTCGTTAACCGTCAAATCAAGCTAAAATTGACAATTGATCCTAGACACATGATTCTTTACTCTGATCGGTGGGATATTTGTTTTGAAGTTTGTCGCTATATAAATGATTTTCACCGTTTTGATATAATTTGTGTATGTATATGTTTGAGATTGTAATTGAATGTGATGAATTAAGATTATACAAGGATATGATGAAAAAGCTATGTATGATTGTTTGGTATGAAATCTTGTTTTTCAAAAAAGTGATGAGGTTATAAGTATAAAAGTGAATCAGTGGAATAAAATGGTTAAGGTTGAATTGCATCCTTGTTTTGAGTCTTGACTTTTAAGGAAGAAATGTATTCCTCACTAGGAAATTGCTATGCATTGGCTGGGGATGTGTGTTGGTCAGAAGTTATCCTATACTCTACTAGGTTTACAAACTCATATAGAGTGTTGTGGTCTAGGTGGTGAGAGTTGAAGGAGATTCTTATGGTAGGATTAGGGGATAGTAGGATTTTTATGGCGATGTCATACATAACTTACCCTGTCCAGAGGAAATCAATTAATGTTGGTTAATCCAAGTGGAGCTAGAGCCTTTGTTGCAATCCAATTTTATGACAAGTGCACAACTTCTTATATTTGATTCAATGTATAGATTCAGATAATTGAGTCTAGATAGTCTGTAATTGTATGTTTGGTATTTTTTTTATATGAATGTTTGAAATATGTTATTTTATGATGTAATAAGTTTAAATGTTATATGATTATTTCTTTTATAAACTAGCTTACCATCTTCTTTTTGTTGTTTGTATGAGTTGTGTTCCTTTTTTACAATGATCACCTTATTGGTGTGAACAGATGGAGATACAGGTATAGAGGCACACTTGATGTTGAGGAGTTAGTTGTTTGGACGATAAGCGACTTTAAATCATGTTAGGTATAGTATTGTAATAGGATCATAATATAGTAGTTTAAGAATGGATATAAGTGATATTACTATATTCATGTCTTGTAAGACTATACTAATTTACAATATACATTGATTTATCTGTCTCCTAAATATTCATAATGAAATGTTTTATTTTTGTAGTATTAAGCTATTAAATGGGATCTTACATATTACGTGGTTGTTTAATTATATAATTACTGTTATAATGTTATAAGATGTTATAAGATCTGATAAATTTTGTCCAACAGTGATATTGTTTAACGTTTAATAGTATAACATGAGATACTATTTAAAATTAAGGCTAATTAATAATGTTATCCTTATATTTAAGTTTTCAATTCATTTTGATTCTATATTTATTTTTTGCTCGATGGAGTTCTAATATTTATTAAATAGAGCTAATATGACCCCTTCCATTAAATTGATATTAACATTATTTGGAAGGTGACTATATGTTAGTTTAATAAAATGCTTAATTAGTAATTTAGTCCTTATATTTAAGCATATGATGCCTTTTTGTCCCTATCTTTTTTTACTCAATTGAGTCCTTATATTTTTTGAATATATTCCTTTACTCAATTGAGTCCATGTATTGTTTAAATAGAGACAATGTGGTCATTTATGTGAAATTAACATTAACAACATCATTAGGAGGACATAATCCCTTCATCTTCTATGACACAATCCCATTGAGATCACCTCCTTCAAATCTAAGATTAGATCACACATCCAAGGTCTTTGTTTTTGTCTACTATATCGCCGAAGATAGACACATGAATCCAACTGTGGCTTTTGGGTTCATTCCTAGGTACCGTGAAGGACGAAACTAACAAAAAAAGATCACATTGTCTCAATGTAAAAAATATAGAGACCCAATTAAGTAAGAAGAAATAATATTAGTTATTGAGAATTAATGTGGAATGTAGAGGGTATTGTGTAATTCATCCTATAAAAATAAACATTTATAATACAAATGAGATATATGAAGTTTGATAAAAAAAAATTAAGTTTTCTCTATGTGAGAGTTTTGTGGAGTTTTGAGTTATAAAAACTCAATTTTGATAGTACTAAGATAACCAATAGCGATCAAATTCATGACATATCACTAACTTTCTCATGACGTCAATATTTTTCTCCAAAATGAATATCATAATGGTCCCTCCCGTGATTTCTCATCATAAGGTTGTAAAAGAGATGGATTATTCTAGATAAAGACATTTTCATCTTTACAACTTGTTTCAATTGACAGCATAAATATGAAATATTATGATTCAAATTCACATATGTACTTTGTTATTCGTAGATTCTCTTGAAAACATGTTGATAAATGAGCATAAAGGCTTGATAGTCACCTTTGATCTTTTCAACAATGCTCCTTTTGAAAATGACTTCGGTCTTGTTCTTGCGAAAGAACTTTCATTTTTCTTTGTGTCCATATGTATTAGAGATGGTGAGAGGAGAGTTACCCACAAACACTTTTTTCTCTATGTGCTTAAAATCATCTTTACTTTTTACAAAAAATCCCTAGAAGAACATATAGTCCTTTTGAAATAATATGTGCATGTCCTTCACCCTGCCATAGGAAATAAAAGAATGCTCCATTTTAGATCTTTCCCTTTTTAGACATGTTATATCTTTGAAGTTTCTTCCCTGATGAATGTTTGAAAGAAAACAATTTTAGATTGATACCTACCACACAAACAAATATTATGCATAATATTTGGTCTACTAATTGTGAGATAAAGAAGAGAGTCTATTTCATATTTGGTAAGAGGGCATAATGTATGCATGGAAGTTTTCGTGGCCTTTGATTCATCCATGTTGAATTTCTTCAACATTTTCTTCGTATACTTTTGTTTGTGGATGATAATATTATGTTCGTGTTTTTTATCTATAATTCCAAGAATTTAGTTTTACCATCATACTCATCTTGAACTCACTCTGCATAAGCTTCAAAAAAAAAATTCAAACTTAAAAATTTGTTAGTAGCATCAATCTAATAAACAAATGCATATGATGGTTGTTCTCTTATTGATTATTTTGTTCTATTTCCTTCGGCTTCTCCAATGATTTTCTCTTTTGAATGAGACAAAACGTGTTTTCAGTCTTTCATATAAGTTGAAATCTTGAAGTGGAGGGTTCATCATCTGATACAGGAGTTTCACCTGCATCATTTAGTATTCCAGTTTCCATATTTGTAAAATTATCTCCAATATGTGATGTTTTGAGAAAAATCTTTTAAGTTTAAAGTTTATGGTTTCTTCCATGACCAAGGTCTTAACTATAGGCTTTGATTTTGTTAAAATAACAAAGATATAATAGTTTGGTCTTCCTCCTTTTTATAGTTAACAAATAGTCTTATCCAACAAAAGTTTAATGAATATTATGTTTTGTACATAATAAATAGCGCTTACAACCTCAACCTCAACCTACAAATGATTAAATACTGTTATGAATTAATGATTGTCCATTGATTTGATACATTTACTCATATGATTCATTACTCTTTATGGTAAATATTTGTGTTAACTAAGTTGATTTGTTTCCTTTATGGATTACATATTGTATCTATAAATAGGACTCTTCCTATCAATAATAATACACAAATGAGTTGCTCTCTCATTCTCTATTCTCTATTGTTTCTTCTCTATTATCTATTATTCTCTCTATTATTCACTTTATTTCATAACACGTTATCAGCACGATGCTCCAACCAATTGAGCACTAGTGGAAGCTTTTTCTCTATAACGACAATGCTCTGCGCGTCTCAATACAGGCTCTTTCTAATCCTTTCTCAAATTATAATTTTACCTTATATTCTTCCTCTTGTGATAAAAATTGTTTAACTTTATCAATTTTCATCTTCATCTTATTATTTGTATTTTTATTATGACGGTGATTATTATTATTATTAATATTATTATGTTATATGCTAGTTCTAAACACACGAAAAGTTGCAAAATTTGGATTTGTGACTCTTGATATTACAAGGAAGAATTCCTTATATTGGAATTTTAAATGTTGAAATACATTTATATGCAATTGATATTGGGATACCATTGAATAAAGAAATAAAGCATCTAAGCAATTAATTTGCTCATGCGACAAAAATATTGTGAAAAGAGATTTCACAAATACTATGAATTTATTTCATGCCTATGTATGGCTGGCTGGACAAAACAATAAAGCTTTTGATGAAAAATCATGAGATCCGCCTAATCTGCTCCATTCCCAGAAGTGAATGCAGCAATAAATATTATGAATTTATTTCATGCCTTTGTATGGCTGAACAAAGCAATGAGCTTTTGACCTCAAGAAAATCATGAAACATGTCCAAATTGGTTCTGCTCCATTCCCAGAAGTGAATGCAGCAACATTTGATTTATATTTTTATGATCGTGATCATGATCTTGATTTTGGACATGGTTATAAATAAAATTTCAAAGACACATTTTGTCACCAGAAGTGGCACAATAATGTGAAAAAAAAAAGGAAAAGAAAAATGTGAAAATATTGACAAAAAGATGAAGGTATATATTATCATTACGATGGTAAAGGCCATTTGAGTTGTACTTATTGTACACCAGAGCATCTTACAAATAATGAGAAGAACATAGAAACACACTTTGCTTATGAAGATGGTGATTCTGATTATGGCCATATGGATGCTACTCATCTTGATATTGTTATTTTCTTTGCTAAAGCAAATGAAAACATTGATCACCTAATTGATTATGAGAGTGTTGAAAAAAAAATCTCATATTGATATTTATGTTTATATGAAAAACGAATGTTTTGCACTAGTACCAAAAGATATGTGTCTTACTGATAGTGCAACAACTTATACAATTCTCAAGAGTAATAAATTTTTCTCTTGTTTGATAATGTGAGACATCGATGTTAGTATTATTTATAGTACTATAAATATATTTGAAGACTCTAGAAGAGCTACTATACTTCTACCAAGAAGTTGAATAGAAACTTATTAAGTTTCAATGATATTTGTCTAAATGGATATTATATTGAGACAAACAATGAAAAAGATATGAAATATCTTTATATCTCTATGATTGAGTTGAAAAAGAAAGTGTATTGGAGAAATTATCAACATTCTCTTATAGTTTGTACTACAAGTTTATTAGTACAATTAAAATGTATGTCATAGTAAACCAGAAGTTTACAAATCAAAATGATTGCCTTGATTGACATGATCAGTTATTATGATGCGAAAAAAAAAAAGGGTTGAAAAACTCATGTGAACACGTTTGAAGCGTGGTAGACCTATTGGTTCCAAAGATAAAAACTCTTGAATGAGAAAGGGGGCTAATATGCAAAATAAACTAATCGAAAAGGTTGAAATCCCAAAAGATTCATTTGACATAATTAATGGTTCGGTTCAAGAAGAACCTCAGGTACCTGAAATGGTTGAAAATGATGAAATCTCAATAAATTATGTCATGAATCATATAATATGGAACCAAAATAAAGTTAACATTGGCGAAACTTTTACTTATAACATAGCGATGAATGCTATGAATGACAATGAGGATCAATAAACAATGATCATTGAAGATTGTCGGCAAAGAAAAGATTGGCCAAAAATGAAAATATGCAAAGAAGCATAATTATATTTGTTTGCTAAACGAAAGGTTTTTGAACATATAGTTCACACACCTAAAGTTATGAAACCCGTTGGGTACATATGGATTTTTGCGCAAAAATCAAATTAAAAATGATGAAATTGTTAGATACAAAGCATAATTGGTTGCTCAAGGTTGTTCACAAAACCTTGTATTGATTAGTGAAAAAACATGTTCACTAGTATTGGATGCAACAACATTGCAATATTCAATTATCTTAGTTGCACAACAAGGTTTGCATTTACATCTAATAGATGATGTTACAACCTATTCGTACGGTTCTTTTGAGAATCATATTTATTTGAAAATCCCTGAAGGATTTTATTTGTCCAACAAGACAAACTCTAAAGAGGGTTATTCAATAAAATTGAACATGCTCTTTTATTGATTAAAGAAATCAAGACGTGTGTGGCATAACCGTCTTATTGAGTACTTATTAAAAGAAGGATATAAAAATGATCCTATTTGTTCTTGTATTTATATGAAAAGATCTAAATAATGAATATTGCCATAATTATTGTTTATGTAGATGACATAAACATCGTTGGAATTCCTAATGAGCTCACAAAGGCAATTGATTACTCAAAGAAATAATTTGAGATGAATGACCTTTGAAGGGCAAAGTCTTATTTGAAATTAGAAATTGAGTATTTAAATAAAGGTGTTTTTATACGTCAAGAAGCTTATATAATTAAGGTGCTTAAAATGTTCTAAATGGACAAGTCATGTCCATTATGCACTCCAATAGTTGTGAGGTCGTTAGATGTTGATAAAGACTCTTCTTAGACCTCAAGAAAATGATGAAGATCTTCTTGGTCTAGAAGCATCATATCTTAGTGTCATAGAAACACTAATGTATCTTGTGAATTATACTCGATCTAATATTGCATTTGCTATAAATTTGTTAAGCAAGATATAGTTCTTCAACTACAAGAAGAAAATGGTTTGGAGTAAAACATATACTTCGTTACTTTAAGGGTACTACGAATATGAGCTTATTCCATCCAAATGATTCAGATTCAGACCAATGGGTTATGGATATGCATGTTATTTTACATATTCTTACAATGTCACAATGGTTGATCACAAACAAGATGTTTGTACACATGTGGTAGCACAATGGTTTCATGAAGGTATATGAAACAAACCATAGTAGCAACATCGTCTAATCATACAAAATTACGAGGAAAGTTGTGAATATGTTTGGTTAAGGTTTATAATTCAACATGTGCAAGAAACTTGTGACTATCCCCGAGAAAGATGGAATCAACAACCATATATGAAGACAATAGTGTATTGTTCAATTGAAAGGATGATATAGATATCCAAAAATTCGTTCATCTGAAAATATGACAAGTCTATTTATAAAGTTTTTGCCAAGAAAAACTTTTGAGCAAATGACTCACAAATTCGGACTCTGTCACCTTAATGATGTAAATTTACATGAGGGGGAGAAATATAATATGTGATGAACAATATTGTATTAAAGAATACAGAATGTTGTACTCTTTTTCCTTCACTAGGTTTTTTTATCCCAAAGGGTTTTTCCTAGTAAGGTTTTAACGAGGCACATTCTTTATCAATGGACACTCAAGGGGGAGTGTTATGAATTAATGATTGTCCATTGATTTGATACATTTACTCATATGATTCATTACTCTTTATGGTAAATATTTGTGTTAACTAAGTTGATTTGTTTCCTTTATGGATTACATATTGTATCTATAAATAGGACTCTTCCTATCAATAATAATACACAAATGAGTTGCTCTCTCATTCTCTATTCTCTATTGTTTCTTCTCTATTATCTATTATTCTCTCTATTATTCACTTTATTTCATAACAAATACATAGTTTTATCCATTTCTTCAAAATGTTATTTTTTTTCTACTATCTCATTTTGTTGAGATTTTATCAATAAAAAATTGTGATATACAGCTTTATAAAAGTTACGAGAACATTTTTCTTCTTCAAAGTCACCCACAACACTTTTCTTGACAATTATTCATAAACCTTTTTCTAGTGAGTTAAAATCATATATAAATCACAATTTACTCTCGAAATTTTTTTATCACCTTACTAAAAACAAATAGATTTTCTATAAAATTCAATAAGAATATCAGAGTCCACAAACTTTATCCTGATACATGCTTCCAATGCTCTCTTTTACCTCTCCAATTTGAATTTTATGGAAATAAGTATGACCGGGCAAAAAATTTAATTTTTTATCCGATCTACTTTTGCTTTGATCCAATCTATTTAAGATCCATTTTACTAAAAATCTAATCCATTTAAAATCTATTTTATTGGATATGGATTTCAATCTGATCTCCATTTTATATGTTTTATGGATTGAATATCCAATTTCTAATCTAGATTTTCAAAATGGATAATCCAAAATATTTAATCTAAATTTTTAATTTATATTTTTAGTTCGGTTAGGCCAAAGGTATATGGACTAGCCCAAATTTGGCTGTATTTGACTGAGTTGGCGTGATCCTATACAAAATTTGGTCGTATTCGATTGAATTCAGTCAAAATCGGCCTAGTCAAAATTTGGCCCAGCCGGTCTTGGACCAAATTTGAAAGTATTCGACCGAGTTGACCCCGATCCAAATTTGACCATAATGGGTTGAGATGACCCCCAATGAAATTTAGTCGTATTTGGCCAAGAGGACGCGACCAAAATTTGGCAATATTCAGCCTAGTGGACCCTAGTAAAAATTCGACCAAATTCAATCAAGTTGGCTCCATTGAGATTTGGCCGACTCGGCCCTAGCCCAAATTTCGCCATGTTCTGCTCAGTCGACCCTAGACAATTTTTTTGTTTGAACGGAGCTGACTGTGATTGAAATTTGGCCAAGTCAATCCTGACCCAAATTTGATCGTATTAGGCCGAGTCAACCCCAGACAAAATTTGGCCGTTTCGACCAAGTTGGCCCCGACAAAAATTCTATCAAATTTAATGGTGTCAACCTTAAGGACACAAGTTTTAGAAAATTCAATTTAAATTTATTTTATAAAAAATGAATTTTGGATTTTGAACTTGATCTAAATAATTGGTTTTGAATATAAGTCTTGATCTAAATATTTGGATCTTGATTTTAGAAATATTCAATCTAGTTCTGTTGAAAAAATGGATTTGAATAAAAAATCTAATCCAATTATTTGAATCTAAAATGAACGTGAATTTGATAATTAAAAATCCAATCCATAATCATTCTCTAAAAATAAATCAAATGTCATTCACTCTCTATCTCACTAATATCATGATATGCAACAAAAACTTTCTCCTTTCATTCTTCAAGCATCTTAATCTAGATCTCTTTGTATTCGTTTCTGTACTTTTGACAAGCTCATATATCTTACTTTCTCTATTCGTTGTCCCAAGGGTTTGTAAAACTCCTCAAGGACTTTAGATTGTGTGCTTCAATCACAACTTGTCTCAATCCTAGGTATGATACTTGTCTAGTTTCCAATGTTGTTACGATACTTTGTCCAGTTTTCAATATTACTACACTTACAAGAATTTAAAACATTCTCTTTAATTTTTACCTTGTCTAAAACATTTTTATTCCACCACCTCGATTCTTCATCCCTTCATCCAAAACATTTTGACTCACTCAACCTCTTCAACAATTTTCCTTATCTGGTTAGACATACAAGTCAAAATAAACACAGCATTACTTTGAAATTCCCACATACTTAAAACTTTCTGCTTAGAAGTCAAAAGTGCGATCCACATAGTTACAGAAAAAGGATAAAAAAATTGGTGACAGTATCTACTTCTCACATTCTGACTCACATTTTCAATTGGTCCGACATAAACAATAGAGTAGACAACAATGGCGAAGTGGCTAAGTCTTGATGTTGCCGGAACAATGCAAGGAAACAAATGATCTAAGATAACTTTGCAACTACGGTTGGATGTATATGCACTATAATACAATTTCCATCAGAGACAAGACTATATGTACGTAAATTACAAAGAGCAGATTTACACAACACAAGTTAATTAAAATGTTGCTTTCAGAGCTTACAAGAAATTTCCAGGAAACTCCATACAATTTTTTAATCTTCTTTACCTTTCTACAGGGATTGGCCAATCATAGAATGAAAAAGGGTTTCCATTATGTAAAATAAATAAAAATAATAATACTAAAACTAAAGCAATTTTCCACAGCTTCCTTGCCTTTTGGGCTTTCAGAATACACACGAGCAATTTCCCCCACACGACTAATAAATGTAATTCACAGAATAAACTCATCAAATACATCCACATTTTTTCTTCATACACATTATAGTTCCAACTTTGGGAAATAAAAACACTAGAAGAGAAACATATTACCATATACGAAGGTTTTACTGAAGAGTCAGCACAACCAGCCAGTTTCAGTGTTGCATTTACAAGGGAAATGAAAGAATTAATACTTTTTCAATTAAAGAAACAAGGAGAGGACTTACAACATAAGTCGTGACATATTTGAAAACCCCAAACACTAACATATAGAGAGAACATAACACCCCACAACAAAATTATGGGAATTCTCACATCTTGAACTGAAATCAGATGCAACAAACTCCAGTCAATCACCAGACCCGACAAAACACCGATCAAGTTATATCTTCAGCAAGGAAGTTGATATCTGCTGCTCTGTATATATGCATTTACTTCATAATGGAATTGAGACAATATTTGTCTAAGCAGCAAGAACTATGATCACGATCAGAAGCACAATCCCAAAAATCACCAAAAGCAAGCATGTCTATGGAGCAAAGAAAAGAGGACAACGTTAACAAGGGAAATACACCAAGATTTCAAAAGGGTGAAAAAAAGACTAAATATTGACCAACGATGGACAAACAAATCTTTCAAAATGGTAGACAGCCTATCATAACTGCTTTAAGTAGGAAATTACATAAGGTATTACTTATTCCACCAACCCTTCTTCCCTTCCATACTTCTTCCCTTCCACCAAACCTACTTTCAAAATGGAAAACAAATATTGCTTGCAATATGCAAACTGATAATAATTGACAAAATTATAGGCTAAACCACCTACAAAGATTTACGCTGCATGTATAGTATGTTTAGAATATGTCTCTCTATAAGTATTTCTAGAAGAAGAAAATAATATAAAATGAAATAAACTTTTCTCCATAATATAAAACTAGTTCATGCACAAGTTAAAAATATTCTTGAGAAATGCTACATATTAGCTTATCCGTAAACTAGTTTTAATTTATAGATAATTTCATTTAATTTTCCTTCATGCTTGTAAAAATACTTGTGGAGGAGTTTATTCAAATAAATCCACTCATTTCTAAAATACGTGTTATGTACTGTAATCATCAATAAATTTAATCTTGCAAGTAAATACAACATCAGCACAACATGCCCATACAAACATTTTTAAGTCAAACCCCCTTTAGAAGATATCTCCTCTGGAGATTCCACATATAACAGTCATTTCATGGAAGGAGGTTGAGTCTTACAAACAGTAATGTTATTGCAATTAGAAAATTGATACATTACCAAAGAGGAATTTGATCTTTGGGTCTTCGAAGCTTTTAAAAGTTGAGATTTTGCTTGTGCTGTTGCTGCATGGGAGTTCTCAATGTTGGAGCCAATATCATCTGTAAAATGAAATTTAGTGGCATTAGAGAACATGAACAAGTACGGAAAAATAAATTCGTAAACAGCTATATAAAGATGAGCACAATCAGGAACATAAAAGGAATGAAAAAAATTACCAATCATGGTTCCTTGCTCATGGACAAGCACAGCAAGATCTTTGAAGATCTCGTTAACTTCACCAATTTGCTGCTGTATTTCTTGAATGCCTTGCTCCCTTTCCTCAATGATGGCCTCGTTAAAGGCAATCTCATTATCTAAGAACAAAACCTCCTGCCTACAGAATGAATAAAACAAGAGCTAAGGTACTGAAATAATGCAATGTAGAGAAATTTAAAACTCTGATAATGCACAATTTCAATTATTCATCTACTTTAGTCACATGACGGATAATTCTAACATTGATTATGCCACCAATTTCATTCCACCAGAGCATTAAAAGAGAAAAAAAGCGGAAAGAAGTTGATATCAATGCTTTGCAGGATAATAGTATGTTGCAGATGAATAAGTGGTACTAAATCCAACAGCTAAATTGGAAAGATAGCCTTTTTCAGGATAAACAATTGACATTCAGTTGTCCAATCAAACTTAACAATGTAGACACGATCACTTCATGATTCCAGCTGATTTGAATCACCAAGGAAGAAATAAAAAATAAAATAAAAGCATCCTATTTTTCACCAACTCTAAATTTTCAAATGGTTAATCCTGATCATTGACCCAAAATTACATTTCAAAAATTGCTTTGCCACACCATATATTGGAAATAGGTCAATAATACATTAAACGAATCAGCAAATCACTGACATACTACTAATCATAAATGAGAAAATACCTCCTTGATTCCACGAGTAAGGCACGCTCTTCTGGTGATTTATCAGAACCAACACCTAATTCACCAGCAGTATAGCTGCAAGCCAAAATGAAAATCTACGTCATACCATTGTTTGCAAAGGTATATTATACACTGGCAGTGACTACAGAAGAAGAATCGATAACCTAGAAACCAATTGCATAAAATTAAACTGCAAAGTTCTAAAAGTAGCCCAATCTTCATTCAGAAGCATGTCCATTCTGCATAAGCCATACACTTCAAAACAAGAAACACAGTCTTGCACCTAAACTTCTATAGGCTCTAATTATAATTGATAAATCACCTGGAAGGAAGGACTGCTTGGGGAACAAAAGGAGTGTATGCCGTTTCCCTTTCAGCTGAAAGACGTTGTGCCTTCTGAAACTCTTTCAATACTGCTTGAAAGTCTTTAGCAAGTTTAGCATCTGCGATCTTCTTGCTTGCCTGCAAAAATAAGGAAAACTTTTAGGTAAAAGGCATTGAAGGTCGTGCAACCAAACAAAAGGATTTGCCTGTAACAAACTTTCACAGTATTCTTTAAAAGAATGATGCATATTGATTATAAAATTACCAATCCAGTAAAAATGACAGCAATTTATTCAGAGGAGTTAATGCATTTTGGAAGACGATCACAAAATCCGGAGACGGGGACCAAATAAATTAACTGCTCTGCACATGCAGATGCAGTAAAACACAAGATAAAGGTTCAAACTTACATTAACTTCAGCATGGTGATCAATGTCACTGGCTTGCTTAAGTTTAGCTGATGTATCCTTCACCAATTGCCCAATATGTAGTCTTGTCTTGTGGCTGTAAATTTTAAAATAGCTTAAAATATTAGTCAACCACAGTAAGAGCCAAAGAGGTCCTTGTTCCACTAAATCAAGACTTAATATACAAGAGGGATAGTGTCCACTTTGCAAGGCCAAAAAAAGAGTTCAGATTCCCAACATCCCTCGGCTTCATTTGTTAACTACTTTAAATCACGAAGCTACCTTCTACAATAGTATAACTACTTAACATTATGATCATCAAATATTCCATTACATAGAATGTCCTGTTCTTGATTTGAAAAATTGGCATTGGCATATCACTATATAGCTTAATCCTGACTAGAGAAACAACCAGAGGAAATATAACCTCGATTAAAGCATAAAAAATAGCAATTTCTGATCATTCTTCCTATTCACTTTTAAAGTGGAATTAAATTAACGAAGTTAACCTTGTATAACCCAAAAAAAAAAGGTTAACTTCAATTCAATCGAGAAAAATAAAGAACCCAAACTTAGCCCATCTAAGCGAAAACGATCCCCAAAACACCAAGCAACATGGAAAGATCGTAATTCGAGCGGCCATTCAGCTGATTCAACAATTTTGATGTTGAAGGGGGTAAAAGGGGGGGAGGGGAACGTTTCTTTTTCGTTTTCTTGGGAAAATAAAAAGTCAATAACGATCAGTTGGCGGAAATTAAAGAAATTGAGTGTGATGATGAAGAACTAACAGCTTCTCGCGGAGCTCGGGGGTATCTTTGGGGGTTCCGAGGGTGTTGACGAGTCTCTGGAAGGTGGAGACGGCGGTGTTGATCTGGAATATTCCGGCAGCCACCGCCTGCGTGGGGTCCTGCTTGCCGTTGGCCAAGCCACGCCTGGAACCGAAGGGCCGGCCAGCCTCGATGTCCTGAAAGCTCATAATTCCGTTTCACTTTCTCGAGAAAATTGAAAGAATTTTCCTGAGAAAGGGAGGGAAAAGGCGAAGGGGGCGTTTACCGGGATCTGGGAGAATAAAGAGAGGGGAATTTGAGGAATTAGGGCAATGCAAGAAAAGGGAAGCGAAGGAAGATTTGGATTCGGTGAGGTAGTTTCTTCGGTGGGTCTCTATGGTTGTAATTCCCTGCCGCTACGTTGACGTGGACCCGCTCTTCAAACACGTGGCGTGCTTCCATAGGATAGCGTCTAGCTTCTATTTTGGTGGCGTCGTAGTAAATTAATAACTCGTAATTATTGGTGCTGTGTTTGTTTAATTTTAAATTGTGGGAGAGGGAGCCACCGTGGACGGTTCTCTTTGTACGTGTCTAATCATTTTAATTAAGTTTAATATTAAAATTCATTTTTTATAAATACAAACTTATAAGATTATATGTTTTCACTTCTCTATATTTACTTTCATTTGATTTTTTTTTTCAGAAACTAATAGATTTTGTTTTCATAACATGTGTATATTCTTTAACATTTTTAATGTCAATAATAACAATTTGTAACTAAATATTACTTATAATTAAATATCAAATATATATTTTATCTTCAAAATTCAAATACACTCTTAATATAAATTGATATATATATATATATATATATATATATATATATATATATATATATATATAATTCTTGTAGGATTTTGTTTTTCTTAAATAGAAAAAATACACTTTTGACGACAAAGTGCAATAATAAACGTTGAAAAAAAATAGATAAATTTAATTAAATTAATTTAGATTTATTAAATATGGATTGTACTTTAGAAAATATTTAAATAATTAATTTTCTAATAAACTATTTTAGTTTGCAACTACACTTTATCCTTCAAAGTTTTCTTTTCCTGAAATTAATTTTTAAAGTGTGTTTCTCATTTTATATTAATTAAGACCGTTGTTTTATGTTTCTAGTACCAATGGGATAAAATAACTTATTGTATTTTTTTTTTTAACTTTAACTTATTTAATATCTTTAGACCTAGCTTGAGTTTTTAATGTCTGTAAGAAATTATTAAAAATTAAAACAGCAAAATATATTATTTATTGGTAATCTAAAGCATAGGTTATATGTTAAAAATATGTTTAAATGCTAATTTGGTCCTTAAGCTGAGTTTATGTAATTTAGTCATAATTTAATTTCAATTTTTATCAATTTGTTGAATGGTCATTTTTATTAACTTAAAAGACGGTAAATTGTGTTTGTGTTAATTTGTGATTTTATTTTATTTTTGACTTTTAATTATGCAGAAACTAATCTAAACTATTTTTATGCATTTCTAGTCTGTCTATATAATTTCAAAATAATTGCGGAGACCATTTCAGTATCAAACATCAATTTTTTCAAAATATTCACACTAATTGAATGTAAATACACCTTTAACTTAAAAGTTATTCTCAAATAACACGTAAAACACACATCTTCATAGTTTTCAAACATCAGAAGCAATCTCGCCTATCATATATATCAATTAATCACAAAATAGTTATACAATGCGCATTTCTAACACATTCAAGTATTATGACAGAGAAATTAGTTTCCCTAGTCTCCTGTTTAAACAATTTTATAAATGTTAAACGCCTCTAATTCCAGGAACGTTCTATCTACATGTAAAAATATCACAAGAATAATCAGGACATAAATTATGATCACTGATCAATAAAGACTCATATTGATAATTAAAACGATGCATGCAAGCAGAAGATGACTTACATACAACAAAAGAACAGAAAAAGATAAAAAAGATAGCGGAAACTTAACTTATGCGAACACAAACGGAGAAACTAATCGATTCCAAATTGAAAAGTTCATCGAGAGGATCAATCCTATAATTTCGATTCTTCAATTAGATGATCAGAAAGACAAAACTCTTACAAAGAAGTAAACACAAAAAAGTAGTTGTTTTAAAGATAATATATTTTAAAATAATAAAACTCTTTTATAACAATTTTATTCGTACTAAAATATTTTAATATTAAAATAATCTAGTCTTATTATTTTTAAATTATTATCAATTTTAAAATATTATTTTCTAAGAATTTATAGACTCGGATAATATAGATTTTTCTTTTACTTTTAACATTTATTGCAACACTTGCTCAAATCTAGATTAACTTGGTCTACAACCTTGTAGGAAAAAAAATTGTTTCCTTTTTACTTTTACAAAAATAACCGAGGAAAAGAAAAAAAAAATAGGTCATTTTTAATGCTAGAGATATTATTCCTAATTAAGAATTTAACTCCCGAATTCTGAAGTTCGAAAAAGGTCTGTCATTAAAACTCTGCTTTCAAGTGTTTAAAACTTATGGTTAAATGTATTCTTACCGATTTTGAAACTCGCGAAAGTTCTTTAGTCAGTCAAAGGAAAGTCAAAAGTCTTCCTTATATTAACGACACTCACGCGTTTTGCATGCCTTGCTGCCTTTATGCATCTACTCCTCCAGGGCAATCGCACGTGCGAATCAAATCTGTCACGTGTTTCCAAGTCTTTTCACCGGAACAGATCAAACAGAATACCGTTTTCTATTCGCTGAACTCTTCCCTCTCTGCGGGGTCACCGGAGACCTCTACCGATGTCGGTGAGTTGCAATTGCTTCCTTATTTTCTCGTATTATTATTTGACGAATCCTTTACGTATGCTTAAATTGCTCTCTCTCTGAGGATGTGCTCACTGTATGAAACCTTGTCACCACCGTATCATTTTTTCATTCTTCGTACGTGGAGTAGATTCCGTACTCTTTGCACCGTATTTTTATTTCTTTGAAACCGTGCTGTCTTGGTAGTTGATGTGAATTGATCATGTGTTATTAACATTTGGCATTTCCATTTGGAAAGTTCTGTTTTGGTGCAGATGGTTTTATTTGATGTTCGGATAAAGTATTTCAATAATATTGAAAATTTGAAATAAATTGTATTTAAATTATTTATAATTAAATTCGTTTTCCTTTTTTAACTAATTTATTTGGATAAAAAATTAAAATATCTTACATTTCAATTTCTTGTTTGAATAAAATAATTGAATTTTTTGTAAGGTAAAATTTCCTTTTATCAATATTTATTTTAGGCTTAATTATGTTTTGAGTACATGATAAATTTTAAAACAGGTCGGTCAAGTTTGTTGGGTCGACGAGTCGGTCGGATCATTGGGCCTGCCCGACATGTCTAGGTCGTTAGACCCACCCGACACCTCTAGGTTGTCTAACCCGCCAAACCCATGTGGGTTGTCGGGCTTGCCCGTCCTGCTTGAGCCATCGAACCCGCTGACTCGTCTTGCTTGTCAGGTCGGTTCAGCACGTCTCTGTCTTCGAGCCCACCAGGCTCGTCTGAGTCGTTAGTCTTGTTTGGATCGTCAAGCCCGCCCAACCCATTTATGTCGTAGGGCCAGTGAAGTTCGTCTAGGCCGTTGGGCCAGCCAAACACATCTTGGTCGTCGGGCATACTTGGACGGTGTGGGTTGTCGGGCTTCACCGACCTGTTTGAGTTGTCAAGTCTGCTCGACTCATATGTGTCATCAAGTCACCTCGTCCGTTTAGGTCGTTGGCCCACCCGACTTGTATGGGTCATCGGGTTCGCCTAACTCGTTTAGGTCATTGGGCCCGTCTGACCCGTTTGGCCCACCTGACCCGTCTGGGTTGTCTGACCCGTCAGGCCTGCTCGACCTGTTTAGGTCGTCGAGCCTGCTTGACCCGTTTGTGTCGCCAGGTCGGTATGATCCATTTGAATTGTTTGGCCAGTTCAACCTGTCATGTTTGTCAGACATTTGGGGTTGAGTCTAGAGTGTGAGGTTGAGTGAGAAAATTTTCAAATTTCACATTTTTTGAGGATATTTGAATTTCTTCTAATTTAATTAATTGAAATACTTCAGAAAATGCATGCATTTTAACTGTTTTTTAATTTCTATATCCAAACAAAGCATCTCATTACAGAGAATTTCAAATTCTCCAAATAAATGAATCACTCTCTTAAATTGCCTCATTCAAACACACCATTGCCATTATTGTATCTTGACTTCGGATAGAAATTGCAATCCATGGGACCAATAAACTTTATGTTGTTCGATTTGTTATGTTCTAGATGTTCTTAAGTTACTGTTTTGTATTGTATGGTTTGATTTTCCTTTGAGAGTTTGTAATAATAATGTCTTGAATTGATATGATTGCAGATTGTGGAGAGGTTTATCTTGAATGTTTTGATTGAAATGTCTATGTTTCGTCTGCCCTGCACTAAGGTTCCCCTTAACATGGATTGGATATCATCACTAATGTTAAATGGGAGGATTGAATAGCGAGATTAGACAAGATTGTTGGGATTTTTTTGGGCTTTTGAAAATATGAGAGATATGGAATATATGAGAGATATATGTGATATGTTATACGGAGGAACATGTTTTTGTATTTTATTGATATACTCTATATATAGAGCAAAATATAACAAAAACACGTTCCTCCGTATAACATATCATATATATCTCTCATATATTCCATATCTCTCATATTTTCAAAAGCCCAAAAAAATTCCAACAACTAGTATCAGAGCCGATGGTTCGGAGTGACTAACCGCATAACCATAACCAAAAAGGGGTCACCGATGTGACTGACCGCATATCCATAACCAAAGGGGTCACTCATAACCTGAAAGGAAATATACCATATGAAAAAAGAAAAAAAACAAGGGACTCACCCTTGAGGAGAGATATTGCGAATAGTCCAAGTGTGAGTCAAAGTCCCACATTGGATAGAAAAGACAAAGTTAAACACTATATAAGAATATAGACCTATAACAACATTGCCTTAAGATTTTGGTGTAAAAGTGGTGTCTAAGGTCTTATATGTGTAAGACTAATGTCATATGATCATATAGAACCACAATCTCTCAATGACCATGACTATAACCATGTCTATAACCATAACCCATATATATGAAAATATATATATATATAACCCATGATGTTTTTCTTCGAACTTGTTTAATAATTATTCCGATAAAGTTATCTGATGGGTAAAGAGTGAAGAAATATATCACTAATCCCTGTAAAGTGGTGACGCAAATGTGCAATTTTAACAATACGCATATGAATTTGCTGTGCTTTTGTTTTTGTAGTCATAAGTTCTATCACTGGTCCGACCTCCTTATGCAGTTCATATGAATTTATTATGTGTTACTAATATTTGGCATTTTGATTTGGAAAGTTCTGTTTTGGTGTTTTATTGTATCTTTGTACCTTGACTTCGGAGAGAAATTGCAATCTATCGGACCAATAAAGTTTATGTTAGATTTATGTTCTGGATGTTCTTAAGTTACTGTTCTGTAGTGTGTGGTATGATTTTCATTTAAGAGTTTGTAATAATGATATCCAACTTGAATGTTTTGATTGAAGTTTCTATGTTTCATCTGCCCTGCACTGATGTTCCCCTTAAAATGGATTGAATAGCATGACTAATGTTAAATTGGAGGATTGACTAGCGGGATTAAAAAAATGCTATGTTTTCCTTCAAACTTGTGTAATAATTATTCCGACAAATCTATCTGATGGGTAATGAGTGAAGACATATCTTAGTAATCCTTGTAAAGTGGTCATGCAAATGTATAGTTTTAACAATACGCATATCTCATTACCTAGCTGATTTTATTTATGGGTGATAGGGGTTGGTTCAGGTGACTAAGATATCTGTATGTATCCCTCATTTTTCTTTCACTTTTTTTTTTTAAGCCAGGCTTCTTTGTTTTCCAAATTAAGTTTGTTAAATGTTTAACTCTCCCACATAAGTTATGTCCCCTTTCTGACTTTTTATACAAGATCGGGTTAATATGTGAATGATAGTTATAAGGGGCAATTATCAACATTTAATAGTCTGATGCAGCATCACGTCGGAAGTTTCCATTTTTAGGAGATGTGCTTCAGTATTGAGTAGTGGTATATGCTTTGATTTTTTCCTAATGCGTGAGATTTCAGAACAAGTGTGCATATAAGGAGGTGGATTCTCCGCGCTGTTTTAACCTTTTAGTATTACATTATTTTCTTTCCAGATAAGTACTTCCTTGATAGATTACTGACTATTAAATCTTCTATTTCTCATCTTCCTTGAGTAGACTCTTGAAACCTTGGGCTCACTAGTCTGTCTTTCTAGTGGGGCTTTATCAGACAAGAACTTTTTCTTTCTCCTACCACTTGCTTTTGAGTACTACTGCTCTGGGCGAGGGTAGTGTCTTTTCTATTACGGTCTTAAACTGAACTTCTTAAGAAACCTCCAAATTTTCCAAAAGCATGTTGTATCAAATTTTGTGAAATTTAAGAATTCTTTCCTTTATCAAACTTGTACTAGCAGATATTTCAATTTGTTCTGTAAAACAATAAAAGGATACCACAACACCCGATTATATAAGGTTTGAATTTTTCTAACTCATTGTAGAGACTACAACACTTACGTGTGCATAGCGTAACAATATTTTGTTGATGGTTAGTTACTCTTGATTTTGTGGAGTTCTTTTAATGTGAGTTTCTATTGTCTAAAACAGTGAATGTGAGCAGTTATTTGTGTCTTTCGTTGTCAACAAGGAGTGAGAGCAATCAACAGAAAAATGGAATTAGCAGACAGAGCAGTTGGATTTCTGTTATCCGTTACAAGCTTGTCGATATTTACCTACTATACATTTTGGGTTATCATCCTGGTTAGTGACTGTATTTTAAATGAATGATGGCTTTCCTCTTTTATTCTTAATTACAATTTTTATTTGTTGATCTTGTGGTCTTTTCAGCCTTTTGTGGATGATGATCATTTCGTTCACAAGTACTTTTTACCCCAAGAGTATGCCATACTAATACCAGTCTCTGCTGGCGTTACACTGCTTTGTTTCTTGAGTATATTTGTTGGAGTCGTGATGCTCAAATCCAAAAGAAAGAAGGCATGATTCACTTATTCAAAGTTTTGAAACTGTGAATGTATTAAATGTATTTTAGAACATTTCATACCAGCTTTGCCCGAGTGAAGATAGGTATTTGTCTGTAGGTAAATACCACTTTCATGGATCACAAAATATAAATCATGATTTGGCCATTGAGAATAAATAAGAATTAATTTATAAACAAAGCTGGGTTGTTAAAGAGATAATGATAGGAGTGAGTTCAACTTCTTCGAAAGTCCATTTCTAGGTTGCTCATTGGTAAATAGGAGTCATGTTTTCTTGCTTTCATACTACACGACTTTAAATTTTGATACTTGAGAAAAACTCCGTGGGAGACAACACGTGAAAGTAAAAAAGTTTAGAGAACAACTCTTGAATCAATATTTTCTACTTTGCATCTCAATCGGTGTTCCAGGCAACTACTTTGCATCTCCAGAGTTGTTTGAGGTAAGAGAGCGATGAGAAATGTCTCATGGCATGGATGTCTTCGTAAAAATTGTGGGAAGAAACAACCTCTAAATTTATGATTTTGCTGTACGTAACAGAAGAATTTCGATTGCTAATTGTGAGTTAATTACTAATTTATTATTGTGCTCTTTAGATGCATGTTATTTTATTTGTGTAAATTTTACTCATTGTTTAAGAATTAACTTTTTGATAAACCAATTAATCTTTGATGTTTTGATCGTCTTTTACTATAATGATTTGAGATTTAACGTTTATAATTTTGAAGTTATAATTGATGAACTCAGATTTTGGATCTAATTTATATAAATTGTGCATTTAAAAAATTAAAGTGATCTATAATTTGTGTGTATTTATTTAACCGAGTTTTACTCGTGAAACTATTATTTAGATATAAAATTAGACTCAATTGAATTAAATTTAAAAAGGTGTAATAATAATTTGAATGCATGTCAAACACTGTAGTTAGATTTGTAAAGATGGGAAAACGTGTTGAATTGCATGGTACATTTATCCTTAGGATTGTAAAAGATAAAATAATGACTTTCATGAGTAGAATTTATTTGTGTAAATATTTTAAAACATATATCTTGAGATGTGTAATTGAGAGCATATGTGTTTTGCTTTGAGGTGCTTGTGAGTATAATAATTTGAGTTCTTATGATGTGTTTTGATGTGCCTACAAATTGAGTATAGAAATTGACTTTAAAATGTAAGAGTACAAATTATGTTTGATTATTTGATATATACACTAATTTATGCATTGAGGTGTTATAAATTATGTTATAGAGAAGGACCTCAATGGTCTTTTACTTTGACTTAAAAGATTTTATAGTAGTAAATGTTTTGTCTACATTCTAGTACCAGTAAAATTGTTATATATCAATGTATACGTGAAAAAGTAAATTTGAATCTCACATTCTATAAATCTAGATAAATTAAGTATTATATAAATAAAATCCAATAGTCTATTTTCTTAATGTTTTATATTAAAGATGAGGTCAAATTTTGTTGTATTGTTGATTTGTGATTAAATAATATAATAAAAGATAAAGTAAAACAATAGATACAATTTTATTTTATTTTTAAAGTAAAAGGATAAGAATAATGTGATATCCCATTTAATAGAAATTTTCTAGTAAATAAAACATCACATATTATAATAAAATAGAGCAACGAACAAGAAGTATATTAAAATTAACCCTTACAGTCATCCAAATATACTGATTAAATAGAAAGATCATGGGTATAAAACAACCCAACAACAAAAAGCTAGAGACATAACACAATTTCTCAAAAGATTGCTCAACAAAGCACGAAATATAAAGAAAAATAGTTCTTCAAAAGATGCTCAATAAAGAGTAAGATCTAACATCTAATCTAGATAACGACATCACCTCCATCTTGATTTTCAGCAAGTGTCTCCACATCTGCTCACACCAACATTTTGGTGATCATTGTAAAAAGGAAACACAACAAAGAAAAATGCACAAAGAAATTTAAGCATTCATTCATAAATATAGTTACATAAGCACATCATCCAAGAAACACATAATGGAGAAAAGAAATATTAACTCACAAAGTTTTCACTCAATTAAACACCCAACTAACTCTTGACTCGATATCCAGATTATGCCCTTGACATAGAATTCTAAGGAAGTATGCACCTACGTTGATTTCTAAACTTTGCAGAGTCTAGCCATAAGGGGTTGTCACCCAATTAATCACAAGGTTAATCCCAATATGTCTCAGACTCAAACACCTCCCAAGACTAGGATCTCATACCACTCTCACTACATAATCACTCTACTCTACGTGAGTGTGAGTGATTATTAGAGTTCAGAATACATTCATTATTGAGACATCTCCTATATCAAGACATATACTAATGAAACCATCACCAAGAATATCCCTTGAAACTCTTTTATTATCAATTCCACATGTTATCTCACAATAATTATCCTCTCAAGCTAGACACATCAAGTACAGGTAAAAAAATGCCACATCATTTATGCACAGTTTCGTACATCATATTTTTAACATTAACCCAATCAATGTTAAAATAAGGAATTAAAATTCTGCAGCAATTCTCGCTTAAGATAGAAATTTTTGCTTAAGCTAGAAATTCTCACTTAAGCTAGAAATTCTCCCTTAAGCTAAAATTCGAACAAAACACAAGGTGGAATTATGCTATTCTCACTTAAATCGTTTGGGCTAGACTGATCTCGCTTAAGCTAGAAATTCTTACTTAAGATAGAATAATAGGTTTTTATTAATTTCAGCATGCAAAAACCAAAAATCTCAAATAAAGAAAACACAACCACTCCAATTTCAGTACACTCATCAATTTAACACGTCAAGATGCAATCAAATATCAAGATAAACAATTTATTTCGAAATCTAAAAGAAAATCCTAACTTCTCTTATCTCGAACTGTTACTATTCTTGACGAGAAGAAAGCCCTTGGTGGAGATGAGCACCACAATCCCAACACAGAACAAAGAAATGAGAGCACGGGGAGATGGAAACAAGGCTTTATACAAGACCCCAAACTGAAAGTGAAATATACAATATGTGGGTTTGAAGATTTTGACTTACATAAGGAAATAATATATTCGCTCAACTATGTGGGAGACTCCAGAATGACCCTAACTCAGCTTCTGTTTAAAAAAAGAGAAATATTGAACTGTTTGAAATTGAGGAGGCAAAGAGAAAAAATTAAATAAACAACTAAAAAGATTCCTAAAAAAACAAGTGGATTGACTTTGAACCCTTTAAATTAAACCAGACCCAAAATTTTAAATAAAAATGAGCTTTACAAATACTATAAATATTATACTATGAAGAAATTAGTTAGAATTTTTTTATTTTATTTATGTTTTCCGGTAATAATTATTTATAACAATGAATAGATAACTTTTTGTATTTTCTAGGATTTTATTTTTCAAAATAAACTTAATTTGAAAAAGTATTCTCAAATTGATTTCTCACACTATATTTTTTTCAAGTTAGAGCTATTTATTGTGCATGTTCTAAATTCAACTTTCAAGGTGAATTCTCACTTGCACTGTAGTTCTGGATGCCAATAAACAAGTTCAAATTCGACTTTCCATGAACCAAATTCTATAAATTTTTCTTATTTTTGTTACACCTTTTTTAATATAATTCTAACTTCAGTTTTGCAATATAATTGATTATAAATTTTTTTATTATTATAATAGTTTGTACAAAAATTTAATAAAGTTAAAAGATATAAAATGTTGTAACATATTATTCGTATAAACTTATAAAAAAAAATGAAATGCAATAGAAGAATTATGAACCAACATTGATTTGTTTGTCAAAACTAAATATTTTTTTAAAAAACGTTTTTTTAAAATTAGTTTTAGAAAAGTTTTAATTTTAATTCTTACATAAAAATAAATATATATTTATTTATATTGAGGAAATTAATATTTGAGATATGTTAAGATTTGATATTTTGTTATCTTCTTGTCTTTATCTATACATATTACATGAATAAAATAAATCATAAGCTTCTTTGTATGATATTTCTCATTCTTATATTTTCAAAATCTCGAAATCTTGATAATGACACATAGTTGTCATCTTAAGAAACTTGTATAATGAAAGGAGAAGAAATTTCTTACACATAGTTATTCCATTATTTAATAGTGAAAGTATGATATATAGATTGTAAAAAATGTAAACTTATCTAAAACAATTATGTTCATGGAAAGTTGTGGGAGAGAATTACATCGTTGATTTGCTGCCTTGAAATTTCACCATAATTCAAATCAAAATGTGCAAGAAAAAAAGGACAAAGAAGAGAAATGCAAAATTATGTTTGTTTGTTGGTATATCATAAATGATCCTTACCATAATCATGATTATAAAGTCATACGAAAAAAATTGAGATAATTTGAAATGAAAATAAGAAGGAAAAGATAAGATTGAAGACATGAAAGTGGTAAAGTTGCTAATGAAGTTTGAGTTGCAAATAATGAAAAAGTATGAGACAATTAAGGAATATTCAAACAAATTGTTAGGTATTATTAACAAGATAAAATTTTCGAATAAGGAGTTTCCAGGTTTTAAAATTGTTGAAAAATTACATGTTACTTCTTTGGAGAACACAAAACATTAAGCATATGTTACTTCTTTGGAGAACACAAAAATTTGTCTACAATTACTTTGATAGAAGTCATAGATGTCTTGAAAGCACGAGAAAAAAAATAATTAAAGAAAATCATACAATCGAAGGAACTTTAGTTCATACTAGCAAAAGAGTTGTCAATGTCAATAACAACAAAAGAAACAAATACGACTAAAACAACAACACAAAGCTTTTCATCTTGTCCTTATTGGAAGAAAAACAATCACCAACACAACAAATGTTGGTGGAGGCTGTATACAAAATGTCACAAATGTGGTCATGGCGCAAATATGATAATTTAGGAGATGTAGGAACTACTTGTTGCAGCGTTACGTGTTACAACAAACATTACAACCAACAAACGTATGAAAGGTCCACTAATAGATAATGATTGTACAAACCACTTGAGTCATAATTGAGAAATTTTTAAAGAACTCGACAAATAAGATACTTTTAAAGTAAGAATTGAAAATGGAGAACTTGTTATGAATGTATTAGAGAAATTACGATTAAAATTCATTTTAGTTACAAATTAACTTTTGATTATTTATATGTTCACGAGATTAATTCAAATTTGTTAAGTGTTGTTCAATTGTTAGAGAAATATTACAATGTGTCTTTTGAGAATAAACTTTGTGTGATTAAATATACAAACAATTAAAGAATATTCAAAGTTAACGTGAGACATAATTTTTTCTTTAAAATTGATGGAAGAGAAATTTGCTACATATGAAGAATCAAAGTAAAAAGGAGTATTTGTATCTCTCAAAGAAGTTTAATGTCCAAGTAGATAAAGAAAAAATGAAGAATCACATAACATTATTAAAAGTCCAATGTTACTAGCACAACATTCATAATAGACAAAGAAGATGAAATTGATAAAAGAAAAAATATAACAAAAAGTATCATTTCGAATGAAAATATAATCCCATAGAAAAAAGAAAAATCAAGAATTACAAACAAAAATGAAAAAATAAACATTAGAGAAAAGAAATCAAATTTGAAATTCAAATGAATAATTATTAAGGCAATCTTCCGGTACATCCAATAAGTCCACATCGCTTAGGAGTTGAGGTTAAGCGAAATTTAAATACTCCTACATTCCTTCCCTCCGAAGTATTTTTTAAAGACAAAACCGTGATGAAACTCCATGCTGCTCCAAAGCAGATAATACCTCGAGAACGCGGTATTATGAAACGCGCTTGAAATTAAAATTAAAAAAATATTTAATATTCAATATTATATATATATATAATAAATAAATAAACTTCGTATAACATATGTTTTATATTTCCAAATATCTCAAAATTTCTACAAATAAAATCCGGTAAAATGATTTATATTTTGAAAAACAATACTTATGTGATCAACACAATATACAAAATTTTTGCAACATACGAAAATTTGCACTTAATAAAATTCATATTAATCTCATATCAATAATAATTATATTCTATCAATTTCATTTATTTTTCCTACATAATCTTTAACTCTCAAATAATATGTAGTCGTCACTATATATATATATATATATATATATATATATATATATATATATATATATATATATATATATATATATATATATATATAAAATTAAATATAAAATTTATATGTATTTTTATATAACTTTTTCTATAAATTATTACATAATTAATTGTTTTCATATTTTATTACCAAACTTATAACATAAAATAATGATTTTAATAATGATTTTAAATAATTTTACCTTCTTAGTGTACTGTTACAAACCTTTAAAACTCCTTTCAATTTTTTTAGTACTACAAAAATTAATAATCATAATGATAATTACAAAATTTGTTAGATTAATAACAATTTATATTTTACATTTATTTACACAACACAAAATAATATTTTTTTAAACCACTAAATTTATTTTATTTTTATAAGTCAGAAATTTAATTTTTTTTTTCATAATAAATTTTTATTTTGAGTTTTTAAAATTTGTCCTTTTTATTTTTGAAAAGTTTACAAAAAGAAGAAAAATATATCTTTCGACGCTGGAAAACTATTATGCACAATTGAAAATTCAATTTATCTTCTACCGAATTCTAACTTGTCAAATGAACAAAAAATTCAATTTATCTTCAACCGAATTCTAACTTCTCCAATGAACAAGTATAATTTGAAAAAACAAGATGTAATAATCCATTTGAGAAAAAAAATTATACTTTCTGGTGGTTAAAACTTTACCACTTAAATATATTCTTACAGATTCTCAACCTCGTAATGCTGCTTTAGGACAAATAGAGACTAACCCTAAATAGGTCTAATTTTATAGTTTTAGTTTTAATAGTCAGTCACGGAAAGTCAAAATCTTTACATATCAATGACTCTCACGCGGTTTGCATGACTTGCTATATACTCCACAGCGTTCGCACGTGCCGATCAAATCCGGCACGTGTTTCCAAGTCTTCTCATTGAGACAGATAAAATTGAATACTGTAATCTTTCTACCGTTTGTCTCTTAGCTGAACTCTTCTCCCTCTCTCTCTATCTATCTGCGGCGGTTTCTGGTCACCGGAGATCTTGACGATGTCGGTGAGTTGCAATCGCATCCTTATTACTATTTGACGAATCATTTCCGTATTTCTAAATTTCTCTTTCTGAATGTGCGTACTCCATGAAACACTGTCACCGCAGTATAATTTTCGGTATGTGGAGCAGGTTTCGTACCCAAAGCTTGTTCAGTACAGTGAGAACGCGGAATAGTAGATCTGTCTTAGTTTTATTTTCTTTGAGATCGTGCTGTCTGGGTTGTTCATATGAATTTATTATGTGTTACTAATATTTGGCATTTCGATTTGGAAAGTTCTGTTTGGTGCTTTATTGTTTCTTTGTACCTTGACTTCGGAGAGAAATTGCAATCTATCGGACCAATAAAGTTTATGTTATTTGATTTATGTTCTGGATGTTCTTAAGTTACTGTTCTGTAGTTGTGGTGTGATTTTCATTTAAGAGTTTGTAATAATGATATCTAATTGATACGTTTACAGATTCTGGAGAGCTTTATCTTGAATGTTTTGATTGAAATTTATCTGTTTCATCTGCCCTGCACTGATGTTCCCCCTAAAATGGATTGAATAGTATGACTAATGTTAAATTGGAGGATTGACTAGCGGGATTAAAAAAGATGCTATGTTTTTCTTCAAACTTGTTTAATAATTATTCCGATAAATTTATCTGATGGGTAAAGAGTGAAGACAATATCTTAGTAATCCTTGTAAAGTGGTCATGCAAATGTATAATTTTAACAATAACCATATCTCATTACCTAGCTGATTTTATTTATGGGTGATAGGGGTTGGTTCAGGTGAATAAGATATCTGTATGTATTCGTCATTTTTTTTTTACTTTTTTTTTTAAGCCAGGCTTCTTTGTTTTCCAAATTAAGTTTGTTAAATGTTTAACTCTCCCACATAAGTTATGTCCCCTTTCTGACTTTTTATACAAGATCGGGTTAATATGTGAATGATAGTTATAAGGGGCAATTATCAACATTTAAAAAATGTAAGAGAGAATTGACAGCTTGATAATAGTTATGTTATTTATATGTATACATACATATATATATATATATATATATATATATATATATATATATATATATATATTTTATCATTACTGATAGTCTGATGCAGCATCACGTCGGAAGTTTCCAATTTTAGGAAATGTGCTTCAGTATTGATTAGTGGTATATGCTTTGATTTTCTCCTAATGCGTGAGATTTCAGAACAAGTGTGCATATAAGGAGGTGGATTCTCCGCGCTGTTTTAACCTTTTAGTATTACATTATTTTCTTTCCAGATAAAAACTATTAAAGTCAGTAATGTTTCCTTGGGAGCAACTGTGCAAGATATTAAGGAATTCTTTTCCTTTTCTGGTGATATTGAATATGTTGAAATGCAGAGGTCAGTAAGTTGCTTTGTTTGGTGTTTTACTCCTTTTTCTTAGTGTTTTACCCTTAAGTTTTATTATACAAATTGTAAGTTTATATATTAATGCAGTTATGATGAACGGACTCAAATTGCCTTTGTTACCTTCAAGGATCCACAAGGTGCCGAGACTGCAGTATTATTATCGGTAATCTGCCTCTCATTTGTCACCAGTTAGTATATTTTTGTGTCAATTATCGAACATGATTCTTTATAGAATTATTGAGTGTGGCAAACAACTAATAAAGTTGTCCTGTATTGACAACCAAAACAATGTTCATTATTAAAAGTTGAAGATTCAGGATTGCATGTGATTATGCAACATTGACTGACACAGCAAGATAATGCAGTATCAGCAACTTACTCAAAAGAATAGATTATATTTGATAATTTCAGAACCATTTTGTGTTACATGTTTCAAAACATGCCACTTTAAAGGCTTTTGAAGGTCCTCTTTTCTTGAATTTCTATAGCATATGTTGGTTAATCTTCAACCTGCCTGAATGTTTGTATTTCATTGTTTTACTGTGTCCTAAAATTCAAAAGCATCTTTGATTTTTTCTGTCTGCAACATATGCATGTTTATCTTCGACACGCATTAATATTTCCGTGTCACTGTGTTACCGTGTCCCACCATTCAGAAGTTTGTTCATTTTATATTTTCCTGTATTTTGGATTTTTTGCTGTCTGCAAACATATGCGTGTTAATTTTGGAGCTTCATATGTAACATCCTTCCCATTCATTTCCCAATACAAAGTTAAATGTTTTGAAAGAAGTTGGTTCTGATACTGATATGGATGTCAATGTTAGCTTATATTAATTATCCATTGTTTCATTTTGTTCACAACAAGTGGTTCATACTAAACCTCTTTCTTATGTAAATAATTTTCCCTATCCTGCAAGTTCGGACTTCCTTTTACTATTATTTTCAGTAATCTTATTGGATTTGTATTGATTCATGAGAATGTTCTGGAAACATTTCATTCTCTGCTTTTGATAGAAAAATCATTTTACTACTGGAACTATTTTGGAAGTTTTCATCATCTTTGAATATTATTGATGCTAATGGTGACTTATTTTCCATGCGGTCCTAGCGAATAATCTGTCTTATTTATGGGTGATTCTGTGTAGCAATTGAAAAGAAAATATTAAGTGGAACTTGGAGGTGGTTGATGTTGCCTCTGTATGGAATGTGTGTAATATATTTATTAGTACTACAATAATGTTATGATAGGTTATACCCGGAGTTTAAAACATTGTTCATCACCTGCTGCTACATTGGTAAATGTTTATTTTTTTCCCAGTACTGTATGTTGTTGGTCATTGAAACATGCTACAATGTCATCCAGTGGATATGAGATTTCCAATGAGTCATCTAACATGAGTCTAATAACAATGGCATAATAGTCCTAAAGAACTTGACTTGGATAGACTATCTTAGTAAGTAGATTTATGCCTAACTTAACTTTACAATACAGGTTTGTGAGATAAGCATTACACCCAACTTTATATCTTATAATTTGATCTTATTTCTAGTCGACGTAGGATTCCATCACACTATATAATTAGCCCCTTAAATGACATCAAATTGATACCCCTTAAATGACATCAAATTGATCCATGAAGAATGAAACCGGTGGCATTAAATTTCATTGATAAATGGAGAAGCAATGTGATACCAAATGTTACCATGTATGTCTATGGAAAACTAAAATGGATGTATATTTGTTCCTTTAATGTAGAATTTTATATAGCCTGAGGTCATATTAAAATTTAACTAAGTTTCAATATTTCAGGGAGCAACGATTGTTGATTTGTCAGTTACAATAGCACTGGATCCAGATTACAAGATTCCACCTGCTGTCTTGGCATCATCTGTAAGCTTTGTAAAGATCCTCTACTTATAAAGTACCTAATGATTTTGCCTAACAACTGTAATATTTTTCAGGCAACAGAGGGTAAAACTCCTGGTGGTGCTGAATCTGCTTTACGGAAGGCAGAGGATGTGGTGACCAGCATGCTTGCCAAGGGTTTTATCTTAGGTAAGGATGCTGTTAACAAAGCAAAGACTCTTGATGATAAACACCAGTTATCTTCCACAGCTTCGGCAAAAGTTACTTCTTTTGACCAAAAACTTGGGCTTAGTGAGAAAATAAGTGCTGGTGCTTCTGTTGTAAGTGGTAGAGTTCGAGAAGTGGATCAAAAGTTTCAGGTTTCAGAGAAGACCAAATCAGCATTTGCAGTTGCAGAACAGAAAGTCAGTACTGCAGGGTCTGCTATAATGAAGAATCGATATGTGCTCACTGGGACTTCTTGGGTTACTGGTGCTTTTAATAGGGTTGCCAAGGCAGCCGAGGATGTTGGACAAAAGACAAAAGAGAAAGTAGTACATGCAGAAGAGGAACAGAAGCGAAAAGTAGAAGACCAATATGCACAGGTCCTTTCTGACTCCCCGAAAGCAGCTGCAACTAGCGATTTCCACTCTTCCAAGCCTGCTCCTGCTCAGGGTTTGATCCTCTGATTTGCTTCTTGTACATACCTTCTTTGAAACTCTTGCAAATTGTTTCCATGTGAACCCCACCCTTTTATCTGATTGGAAATGAATGTAACACTGGTTTTACTGGTTAGATGCACAATTTTGCAGTTGCTTATTACTTCCATAAACAAGATAAAATGAATGTTCCCAGGTTTGAAATGGTTTGTTTCCATGGTCTTGCCCGCTCCCGCCATCTGTTTGGTAGCATAATAACTTTTGTGGTTGAGGCGCCTCTTGTGCTTCAATAAGTATGTTTGGTTGAACTCGTGCAAGAAAAGGTATATTTGCTTTAACCAAATGTGGACTTTTTATATGCCAATTAAATTGCCGGCTGAATATCTAAAGTACCCGCGCTATTTTGATTTTTTTTTTTAATTCAAAACAAGACATTAGGGTTTTTGGCTAGTTCAAGATGTAAAAGGGTGGAAATGATAAACAAAAGGACTAGGTTTAGTGAGATTATGTGATACGGGGAAGTTATGGGTTAAAATTATACTAATAAAATTGAAGAACTTTATTTGCTTTTTTTTACCAAACGTTGGTCCTACAAAGACTTTGGTAGAAGCTTCCTACTATTGAGGTCGAACACTAGACTACATTCTTAGTAAACAAGATTTGTAAGGTAAAAATAGCTTAGTAAAATGGTAAAATGGTAAAAGGTTAGATATAATCTTTTAACCATGTGGGCCAAATGATATTGGAGAAATGAGGAGCTAGATCGGGGAAATGAACGTATGAAAAAAAAGTGAGGAACTAGTTGGGGGAAAATGAAAGTATGTGGTGGAGGAATATTGGAGTGTTGGTTTAATGAGATGTTTTTGGTTTGTTATTATATCTAGAGAAAATTGAAATTAGTCATTCTTCAAAATTTTGAGTCAATTTAGTTTTTCATCTTTAGACATGTGTAAATTTTGTTATTTTTAACCAATTTTTGTTAATTTGACATTTCAAACATGTTTCTAGCACATTTGAAATGTTAAATAAACTTAATAAAGTTTGATTAAAAAGATTAAATTCACGTATTTTTAAAGTTGGAGGATTAAATTAGACCAAAGTTTTGACGATGGACAAATTTTAATTTTTACAAGGAACCAAAAATATATTTAACTCTTTTTATAATCATTACAATCTCACAAATTACGATATATATATATATATATATATATATATATATATATATATATATATATATATATATTAGTTGATGAAATGTTTTATAACTTTAGTAATTAATGGTGAATTTTTCAAAATGCAGTCTAAATCTAATTTAGATTTAATAAAATGGATTGGATACATAATCTAAATTCATTTTAAAAACATCAAGTAGATTTAAATGTTTTTTAAACAAATTTATATCGGATTAAATCTAGATTGAATTCATTTTGTCAATTAGATTAAATTTACTACGATCAATCTAATATATCTGACCATTAGGTTCGTTTGATATAGGTTAAAATGATTCAACTTGACCTTAGGCTTGATCGATTTGACTCGACCTTCGACTTGATTAACCCAACTCGACCTTTGCTTTGCTTGGCTCGACCTTAGGGTTAACTCAGGTTGACCTTCAATCAAGGTCGATTTGGCTGACCTTCGATTGAGATTGACACAAACAACATTTCTTTCTAGGTTCGACTCAACCGACCTTTAGTTTGACTGACTCGCCTCGACCTTCAATCGAGTTTGTCGTTAGACCATCGTTGGTCCTGACTCGATTGACCTTTAAATCAACCCGATTTGGCTTAAACTTTGTCATGGTATGACTCAGCTTAAACTCTGGTCTGGGGCAACTCGACTTGAACTTCGGTCTGTGATGACTCGGCTTGAACTCTAGTTCAAGCCGACTTGACTTGACCTTCAATCCTGGATGACTTGGCTCGACCTATTACCCCAACCAACTTGTCTCGATCATCAACCTGGGTCGACTATCTCAGTCTTCATCTTATACCGACACATCTTGACTTTTGGCCTAGACTGACTTGACCCGATTCTCGATCTAGACCAACTTTGCTCAAACTTAAACTTGGACTGACTCTACTCTCCTTAAATTGATTTGGCTCGATCTTTTCTTAGACCGACTCGACTTAACATTCGATCCAAGAATACTCTGCTCAATCTTTTACCTAGATTAACTTGATTTGACCTAGTCTTCAGTTGCTTTGACTTGACTTAAATATACCATAATTTTGGATTTTCAAAATCCAAAATTTGTTTCAATCTAAATCTAATTAAAATATATTTAAGTGGATTAGATTTAAAATCCAAAAATATAGATTTGAATTTGAAATAAATTCATTTAAATGGATTTAAAACAATATAAATTTATATTTTAAAAATTAAATCTCAAAATTTGGATTTTTTTTTTCTTTGTCCACTCTTATACTCTCCTTCTTTTTTTCTTTTTTTTTTTCATTTTCTTCCTTAGATTTGGTTCAGGTTAATATATATATATATATATATATATATATATATATATATATATATATATATATATATATATATATATCACTAGTGCAGTAAGGGTTTTTGGTTCCGGTTGTTTTTCATATTCTGCCTCGGTTCCAGAACCAAGACATATTGGGACGAGGCCAAAAGGGGTGACTTTTGGCCTCAGGTTTCTAGAACCGAAGCCATAGATTCATTTTTCTGCCTCGGGTCTCTAGAACCAAAGCCATAGAGTAACATAGTCCCACATGTTCCTTCCGTCACTGTGACACCACCGTCGAAATCAGCGGCAACCATATTAGCAACCACCGTAAACACACAACCAAAATCGCCAGGAACAGTGTGCACCACCTGCAGAAAACCAAAACCAGCGAAATGTAGGTGCGAAACCCTCGTGTGAAGAACACTACACATCGCACCTGAGCCATTGTTGCCTCCACCGTCACGAGAAGACGCAACCACCGCTACGATTTACCTGCAGATGAAACCAAAATCAGAAGCTGTAACACGAAGCGAGACCTGCAAAACCCAAACCAGAGGTTGTCTGCATTGCGAAACCAGGCCGCCCCGACGAACCACCATGTTGCAAAGTAGACGTCGCCGGTCACCACCCTCGCTGAAGCTGCTGCCATCAACGAAGAAGAGGGAGGTTGCGAACCGAAGCAGTGGTCGTAGAGGAGTTCGCAGAAGCAGAGGTCGTCGTCCGAGAGAGAGAGAGAGTGAGAGAGAGAGATTTGCGCAGAGAAAAGAGAGTTAGGGAGACGATGAATAGTTATTAGGGCTCGCGAATTGGAAATTTTAACAGACTTTATGGTCTCGGTTCAATTAATAACCGAGGCTAAAAGTCCATTTATTGCCTTGGTTCAATTGTAACCGTGGCCAAAAGTCCATTTACTGCACCGTTTTACAGAGACCCGAGGCAATATAGTTGGACGAAATTGCAAAAATGTCACCGTCTCCTTATAGGCCTCGGTTCAGCTGCAACCGAAGTCGAAATAAAATGTCAAATCTGCACTAGTATATATATATATATATATATATATATATATATATATATATATATATATATATATATATATGTTGCCAGTAGCGACACAAGCTCTCTGCTTTTTTATTATGTATAATTTGGTCATGAATTATCATCCATTTATTAAATTCAATGAGGATTTGGTTCATCCTACACGTACACGTCACGGACATCCTACTTTTCTATGTTATATAGACTTTTATATATATATATATATATATATATATATATATATATATATATATATATTGCCAGTAGCGACACAAACTCTCTGCTTTTATTTGGTCATGAATTATCATCCATTTATTATTTATTATAAGTTTGACTTGAAAACAAATATAACTTATATAAAAGTTAATTTTTGGTATAAATTTATTCTTTAATAAGTTCGTGTTTGTGATTTTTTTTATATAAGTCAAGCACGAGAAAAAATAATAATTTAGCATATATATAAAATGACAAAAATATTATTTATAATCATTTAAATACATAAAACTATTACACCTGAAAGTGTTTTTAATAGACACAAAATAAGACTCTTTTTTTAACCAGAAAGTATATTTTAAAAAGGTAAAATTAAAAGCACATGTCCTATTTAAATAAAAATCATATGTAAATCCTTATACGATAAGAAAATAAGATGGTAAAAGGAAATAAACTTCTCTCGCTAGCTAAAATAAATTAACGTGTTTTAACTTTTAAAAAAGTTAAAAGAGAGATTTCTTTAAATACATTAAATGTATAAATTAATTTTAGTTTACGTAAAAGTTTCTTTAATATTAAAATTTTTTAACTTTTTTTTTATTAGTGATCGTTCATAAATTTCTTCAAAAACGTCCTTTGCAAAAATACGATCGATACTTAAAAATAAATAAGTAATAGACATTATTACTTAAAGAAAAGACTTAATTATCATTTTGATCCCCTAATTTGTTAGATTGGTTCATTTTGATCCCTTATTATTTTTTGGTTCAATTTGGTCCTTTAATTCTTTAAAAGGTTCAATTTGGTCCCTGCCGTTAAGTCAACTTTAATATGTCTCCGTATATGTCACGTGTCATTTTGTGGAATTTTCAATTTTTTTTTTAATTTTTTTAATTTTTTTTAAAATTTTTAAAAAAAAATTAAACTGCCACGTGTCACCTTATGGTTATGACATGTGTCAATTTGAGATTTTTTATTTAAAAAATGTACTATCACGTGGCAGGTCACGATTGTGCCACGTGTCAAGCTAACATTGGTTGTTTTCAATTTAGTCCCTCTATTTACAATTTTGATTCAATTTAGTCCCCCAATTTTTTAAAATAATTCAATTTTGTCCTCTCTAATTCGAGACCAAATTAATAATTAAGCTTAATTATAATTTATATATTCATGTTAAAATAATTTTTTACCATTTATATATCAAATCACTTCCTAAATGCTCAGGTTATTTCATTTCTTACATTTTTCACTTGTAATTTTTTATACTTAAAATTTTCTATACATGTAAAAAAAAAATAATAATTTGAATAGTTAGATGGAGTAATTTAATCTATAAATACAATAAAAATTATTTTAATATGTATATATAAGTTGTAATTAAGCTTAATTACTAATTTGGTATCTAATTAGAGAGGACAAAATTGAATCATTTTAAAAAATTAGGGACTAAATTGAAATTAACCAATGTTAGCTTCACACGTGGCACAATTGTGATCTGCCACGTGGCAATACATTTTTTAAATAAAAATCTCAAATTGACATGTGTCACAACCATAAGGTGACATGTGGCAGTTTAATTTTTTTTTAAAAAAATTTAAAAAAATTTAAAAAATTAAAAAAAAAATTAAAATTCCACAAAATGACACGTGGCAGGTTAAGGAGACGGTGTTAAAGTCGACTTAACGGCAATGAGCAAATTCAACCTTTTAAAGAATTAGAGGACCAAATTGAATCAAAAAATAATAAAGGGACCAAAATGAACCAACCCAACAAATTAGGGAACCAAAATGATAATTAAACCTAAAGAAAACGACGAAGAGTGAATAGTGCATGAATTCTTACTTTAAAAAATAGAACATTCAATATATCTTAAATAAATTTATTAATTGTTATAATTACTGCTCTAAAAGGTGTACTAATGATTAATAACTTTTCATTTGTTAATAATATAACACAGTAATTTATGCTTTCATAAAATAATTTTTATGTTCTAATTATACTTTTATTGGAAAAATCGCATTACTTTCAATTTATTATTTTAAAAATTTTGTATTAAAAAAAGGAAAAAAAAATAAGTCGTCATTTTCACTTTTAGTATTTTATATACAGATTTTTAAAGAATAAGAAACAAAATAAAAAACAACTTTTTTCTTTCAAACCAACCAATCACTTAAATTTGCAAGTATATCCCAAATTCAGATGGTTTATTGGTTGAATGTGCAATTTGGTTTTGGAGTATTCTTCATGGATTTATCAAAGTTAATGAGGCCATTCTGAACAGTTAGTTAATGATTAAGTAACTTAGTTATGATTCTTTGCACTTAGACAATCTAATGACATCATGATCTTAGGGATATACGCATACATTTCCTCTCTCATCACACCTTAGTTATAGGATTTGCAGTTAAGAAAAAGCAACCACCATATATAAGAATCTAAGCACCAACCAAATCTTAACTAGACAATAAAATTTCGGAATGCTTTTCCATCTACCTTTGGTAGAATCACCCCCAACACATCACGTGATCAGACATAAAGGAATTTGGCCACTGTCATTATTACATATTATTACATGTGTTTATGTTTTTTTTATTATTATTACTCCATCTAATTTTGTAGAGTGTTGAGTTGATTTTGTTGGTGTATGCAGAAGAGATTTATGAAAATTACAACATTAATAAGATTTGTGTCTAATTAATGCTATTTTTAATAAAAAACTATAAGATAATAGATTGTGTGGTCCTTTTTTTATATCTTTTTTTATATGGTGCTCAAATTTTTTGTTTTTATTCAATATAAGACTTAGATTTCTAATAAATTTTATTAATTTTAATGAAAATTCAATACATTATTTTAAAAAATATTATATTTGAAAGTAGAGACTATAGTGTTGTTAGTTATTAAAGAGTATTTGTTTTGTATTATATATTTACGCACAAGAAGATGTGATGTAATATGGTAGGGAAAGTCTCTTGACGTCATTCTAGGACTAGACATGTCGATGTGAGGGGGTGTGTTGAAAGTTTCACGTCGACTAGAGATAAGTCAATTCAAAGTATATAAGTGAGGTGCAAACCTTACCTTACAAGATCATCCCATTTTTCAGCACCCTCAACCTCCCTTTGTCACCATGTGAGTATATTCTCTCTTATAGGCCTATAAATGACTAATATTCTCGAGAAAGAAATAATTACGATAGTACCAATGTTTTTATAAGAAATATTCAATTATGTAATCACTTCCCATAATAGTTTTTTATGTACATAGTGGATCATCAAAAATGGTATATGGATCTATGTGTTTGATAAAATGATATTGAGTCTTGTGGTTGTAAGTCAAATTCTAGGTCCCCAGTGTCTTTGTTTGTTAAGTTTATTAAGATGAATATGTAAGCTTATAAAGACATCACTCCTTTCACATCTTTATTTCATATGTACCTGCTCTACGAGTAGAAGAGGAACCTGCTCAGTGTGAGAAATTTGGGAGATCTTGTGAAGATTGACTTGTGGATAATTTATATTAATATCTTCAAGAGATATTAAAAATATGGATAATCTTCTACTATGATGTAGAACTCTTAATATTATACAAAATACATATGACTGTTATTTTTACAAACTTTTTATAAAATTGTCTATTTCTGTTTTTTCTCATTTTTCCTTTTTATCAACCATTATTCTTTTAACTTTTCTGATATATTTCACTTTATTTTTATTAAATATAGTTTTGTTTTATATATTAACTTAATAACATTATAATATCATCATCTAATAATATAATATAACACATGTTTAAAAAATGTGTACACACAGACGCAATAACACCAATGTCAAAAGTTTGAAGTCTTCCATTGTACCCAACTATTGTCTCCTGCTCATTCATAGAAAGCAGTTCCTACTAGGGATGGCAACGGGGCGGGGCGGGGACGGGTTTCGCTATCCCATACCCATCCCCGCATAAAAAATTCATCCCCATCCCCATACCCAAACCCAACGGGTATCAAACTTTTTTCCCATCTCCATCCCCACCGGGTAACGGGTATAATCTCGTACCCATACCCGTACCCGTGTTCTAACTACTTCAATATTAATTTTTATAAAAGAAAAAAAATTACGGTAAAGAAAACATAATATTATGAAATATTCAATATTAGGAGGATTTTCTTCGATGCCAAATACCTTAAAATAAATTATAATTGTTTACATTTTATATTAGAATACCAAATAAAATTTCATGTGAGCCAAAACATTTGTTAAATTTGCAAACTACAACATTGATGAACTTAGTTGATAAAATTAAAAAATATTTCAAAAAAATATAAAAGGAAAACAAATATTTAAATTAAAATATATTTTAAATGTTTGTTTACTTCAATTTTTTAAATTCTAATGAATATCTTTTTTATACACTAATAAAAGTTATAATATATCACTTGATCAAAATGACACAAAGAATAAATAATAAACATAATAATAAAAGGAAAACAAATATTCAAATTAAAATATATTTTAAATGTTTGTTTACTTCAATTTTTTAAATTATAATGAATCTCTTTTTTATACACTAATAAAAGTTATAATACATCACTTGATCAAAATGACACAAAGAACAAATAATAAACATAATAATAAAATTTTGACATAGATTTTGTATCTTTTGAACTTCAATATATGTTGGATAGTGAAAAAAAAATATTCATAGCAATTACATTAAATTTTTATATTGTAGTAAATAAAAGTTATTTATACAATTAAAGTGGAAAAAATTACAGTATGATTAATAGTGAGTTATAAAATAACAAATAATTAGATAGAATATATCGAAATATTATTCTACATGATGAAAATAAACAATAAATAAAAATATTAAAAGACTAACAAATGTGTGTTTTAGAAATAATTTGAGAGACTATCGAAAGAAATCGCACAAAAGAAATCAAATGTATAATTAAGGTATGATAAAATGAAAAATACCTTACAGAACTAATTATTAAATTATGTTTGAAGTGGTTAAAATTAAATAGAAATATCATTAGTGACCAAAAAATTTGTCATTAAATTATATATAAATTAGTAATTAAATTGGTCACTAAATCAAGTACAGATTCGATCATTGAATCAGTCACTAATTTAGTCATTGATTCAGACAATAAATCAACTACTACCACCAATGACGAAAAATAGTGACTGATATGGGTTACTGACTAAATCAGTCACCATTTCATGTTTTTCTTGTAGTGAATTATCATATACTATTCCTAAATATCATTATATATATATATATATATATATATATATATATATATATATATATATATATATAATTTTAACCACTTCAAACAGAATTTAAAGTGAAAAAATTACATTATGATTAATAATGAGTTATAAAATAAAAAATAATTAGATAGAATATATCGAAATATTATTCTACATGATGAAAATAAAAAAAATAAATAAAAATATTAAAAAACTAACAAATGTGTGTTTTAGAAATAATTTGATCGAAAAAAATCACACAAAGGAAATCAAATGTATAACTAAGGTATGATAAGACGAAAAATATCTTAGAGAATTAAGAAAACTTTTCAAATATTAACATATAATTAATGGTTGAAAAATAACGAAAATTATTTTAATGAAACAAAAGAGTTCTTCAAATTAAACAAAAATTAATAATAATAATAATAAGTAAAGAATTTTTTTTATATTATCTTAAATTGAGAGTATAAACATTCTCATGTGAAAGAAAAATTTATAATAAATAAAAATATTAAAAAATAATATAAATATTCAAATGTGAGGCATAATTTTTTTTAATTAACATACATCATTTTAACATAATTACATAAAGGTTATGATAAGATAAAAAATATATTGGAGATGAGAATGAGTTTCATGACAAATGAAATAATTAAAAGAAATAAAAAATAGAAAAAAAAAATATATATATATATATAGGGGTTACTTGATTAATTGTGAATATTTTAATAATTTAAACGAAAATGGAGATATGGCGGGAACGGGTATTATGGCGGGTATATGTACATCCCCATACCCATCCCCATACCCAACTGAATAAGTCGGGGATTCCCCATACCCATACCCATACCCAGTCAATGCGGGGATTTCCCATCAAAACGGAGACGGGTTCGGGCAATATCCACGGGGACGGGTTTATTTGCCATCTTTAGTTCCTACGGCCTTCATAAAGACCGAATCTTGACCTTCTTGATTCTTCCAGAATTGCCATACCCAACACACATTTCCCACGCTTTTTTGGTTGTGCTAGCCTTTGATATCTTTTGGAACACGTTTGATGAAACAACATTCTTGCTTTGCAATCCAGCCGTTTCTTCTCTCCATACTCCTTCTTTGCTCCATCTACATTCTTTTATAGCTCTTTAAACCTAATCTTGACTATCTCATGTATAGACCAATCAAATTGACCCATTTCTCATGGTTTGACCATACCCCACGTGGGTTGAGACTAAAAAAGCTCACAAAGCAAAAAAGTCCCTCATTGAAAAAGTCCACAAGGTCAAAAGGTCCACAAAAGCCTTATGGGTTAGGGTTAGTCCATAGGCCTTTTTTTAGAAAAAAAAAATCATCCTAAATGCAAGAAAAAAATGGAAATAATTGAATAAAAAAACACAACAAAACACCATATGCATCTTCATTGTTTTTTAGTCTTGTTCCAATTCAACAAAAGTTAACATTTATAGAGGAATACAATGTATTAACCAAAATCAACATTTCCAGTGAAGAAATAAGCAAAAAGTAATTCTTTCCTCACTATTCCATGTAATGTAGATCCCTCCTCCATACTTGGAATACAGAAGTTGCAAAACTAAACCAGGCAAAACATAACTAATACCATACAGAGCATTTCTTAGTTCTTAAGGATCAATTTTTCCACTCCTGTCTTTATCATATCTCTCAAATATGCCCTGCAAAATTGAAGTAGCACATTCAAAGACAATTACATGGATGAAGATCGATCATAAAACACAATCTATTTAACTTTTTTTGGTAGTAAAAGCAGAGACACCATCAAAACTATTCAGTATAATAAAGCTCGATCAAGTACTTGTCGGCATAAATCCACCCATCAGGCAAAAACATAAAATAGTTTTATGCAGTTAAAAAAATTACTTAATTAGCACATGAATTAAACACAAATTTCAAACTTAATCTAACTTGAGTGATACAAGTATCCAACCGATAGAAGACTAAGAAGAAAAAAAAAATGAATTCAAGAAGCAACAACAACTCAAAATATGGTAATTATACCGTGATGGGGAAATTTATCTGTTTCAAAAATTTAAACTATATTTCTAAGCTTGATCAAATTATGAAACTAAACATTTTCTAATGCTAATTAGTCTAATTATGCAGCTAACCTGAGCTTCCTCAGCCATACAATTAAAAGTGGTCAGTTCCTGAGCTTCCTCACAGTAAAAGCACAGACAATGTGTTTAATGTTTCTTTCATCTTAATTGGAATCAATACTTTTGCATTTTCAAAACCATACAATTAGCATATTAAAGAAAACTAAATAAAATTGATCAATTTTATATCACATGTCCAGAAAAACTTGGTAAAAGTTTTATCAACTTAACTAATTTCACTAAAAAATATCTTCACTAAGCTTCCCCATAATATATGTCATGCTTTCATTTCATTTTGTTATCTGAATTGAATGTCATCACTAACTAGCTCTGGAGAATCTTTTTACCAACATTTTGCTCCTAAAACTCAAGCAAATAGTTCTCAATGGTTTCTATTAAGTATCTCAAATATTGTTTGTAGTTTAAACATAGTCCAAATGATATTAGTTGTGAGGGAAAGATTAGTTAAGTTGTGGTAGAAATTAGCCATGCATAAGCATCATCAGTTAAAAGCAACATAAGCAAAATGTATGAACACATGCATGATCAATATTAACTGAAAAGAAAACCATCAGTGAAAATAGTCCCTACAAAACCAAAGAAGGAGGAACAATTTTTTAGCACAGCCAATGTAATCATTCAAAATGATAATCACAGGAGACTAAAATCTCTCCAACTTCCCATCAATTTCTACAGTTTTAAACCTAAAAAATGCTACAACTTAAAAGCATTTAATGTTATTTATTACATGTTGGGTGGAGAATTATCCATCCAAACCTCTAAATAAATTTAATGTGCATTTTGACTAGTCAGCTTTTTAGTATTTTCCCATTTCTTAGAATTTTCACCCAACATTGTACAACAATAAACCAAATACTTTAGATCATATTAAGCAACTAGTTTTAAAAGCCTTTAGATTATTACCAGGCCTCTTCAATTCTTGGTCCCACTTCAATTTGACTAGTGAACGCTGTTTGGGGAGTGAGAAGAAGAAACTTTCAACTCGCGGAAAGGAAAATAGTTTTCAATGAATTTGACGGAGGAGATATAAAAGTGACGAGGTTGTGGATGTGAAGAAGATTCGTAGACTTTCAATATGCAGAGAGAAAAAGACTTTTTACTGAAAAGGTGCTAAACCCACACTAACTCTGTCCCAACTCACCTCAGAAAGACTTTTTATTGAAAAGGGCTCAACCCACACTAATCCTGTTCCAACTCATTTCAGTCCGGGCTTTTGGGGTTGGGGGTTTTTAAAAAGCCTCCCATTAGATGGGTCATTAAAATAGAGTTTAGTTTTAAAGGGGCTGGGCTAAGTCTTGGATTGTGGGTTAAAATGACTGGTCTACTCATGTACTTCTTAAAAGTCCATAATAGCTTCATCTTTAAGCACCAGTCACTATAACCCTTTCCATCAAATACAGGGAGGGTACTTGTCATCATGCCTCCTGCAGTGCAGCCATTGTTGCACAGTAACAAACATTTGACATGCACTTCGATCTCTTGCGATCCCCTTTCAAGGAACCTTGCTCTGAAACCACTATGTTGGTACTGACAGAATGCAAAGAGAGTAGGGAGATAGGGGGCAAACAGAGGATTGAGAATTGGGACGTATTCTCATTAGAATTACTAGAATGTATATGTATGAGAGTTATATTAGAATGTATATGTATGAGAGTTATATACAGAATACAAAGATTGCACAGTAACTACTAAGTGTATTATACAACAAAAACATTAAAAAAAAGAAACAAAATATTAGGATAATAAAAGTTTAACAAAACATACCGGCGTGCGAAGAAGGGTCCAAATCGGTACAAGCTTCATCTAAAACTGCTTTGAGCTTCACCATGGCATCCCTTTTAGTATCTATGGATTGGGACGTATTCTCATTAGAATTACTAGAATGTATGTGTATGAGAGTTATATACAGAATACAAAGATTGCACAGTAACTACTAAGTGTATTATACAACAAAAACATTAAAAAAAAGAAACAAAATATTAGGATAATAAAAGTTTAACAAAACATACCGGCGTGCGAAGAAGGGTCCAAATCGGTACAAGCTTCATCTAAAACTGCTTTGAGCTTCACCATGGCATCCCTTTTAGTATCTATGGATTGGGTCGTATTCTCATTAGAATTACTAGAATGTATGTGTATGAGAGTTATATACAGAATACAAAGATTGCACAGTAACTACTAAGTGTATTATACAACAAAAACATTAAAAAAAAGAAACAAAATATTAGGATAATAAAAGTTTAACAAAACATACCTGCTTGCGAAGAAGGGTCCAAATCGGTACAAGCTTCATCTAAAAATGCTTTGAGCTTCACCATGGCATCCCTTTTAGTATCTATGGATTGGGACGTATTCTCATTAAAATTACTAGAATGTATATGTATGAGAGTTATATACAGAATACAAAGATTGCACAGTAACTACTAACTGTATTATACAACAAAAACATTACAAAAAAAGAAACAAAATATTAGGATAATAAAAGTTTAACAAAACATACCAGCGTGCGAAGAAGGGTCCAAATCGGGACAAGCTTCACCTAAAAATGCTTTGAGCTTCACCATGGCATCCCTTTTAGTATCTATGGAGGCCAACCTTTCCATTACTTCTGAATCCAAAAGTGAAGTTTCAATGTCCTTTCTCCACTGCTCCAACTCCCCTGAAAGCAGAGCCCTCCTTTCTCCGGAACTATTCATAAGCGCAATCCTAACTCGCCATATCCTGTTCACGGCATCGAGGTAGAGAGGATTGTGGTGGTGGGGATTTAATTTCAGATACTTGGTCGTGCATTCCACCGCCACGGCACAGTAGGCGGCAGTCATGGTAGCGGTGACCGGAGAGGCTTCGCAGTGAAAGAGTTCCTCAAGGAACTCGAGGGTTTCGAGAAGGGGTTCGGTGATGGAGTGAGTGCAGAGGTGGTATCGAAGAGTTTTGAGAAGAATGGCCTTCCTGAGGCGGGAATCAAGAACAGAAAATCCGGCGGCGATTCGAACCGCATTTTTTAGCATGTTACCGTTAATCTCTGTGTCTGGGACGTTCTGAAGAATGAATTCAAACGTCCAGCGCACAAAATCATTCTTTGGCTCCATCTGCTTCCACTTCCCTCACTACTTCCAATCTTTTTCTTATTTAACCCTACTTTCTTTTCTTTACTTTTCACCTAACCATCCGCTTCGACTTCCCACACTAATTTAATTTGTTTTATGATATAAAATAATATATATCATGTAAAATAAAAATTAATATATATGGATAATTATTATAATCAATGTTTTTCAAAATTAAATATTTTTTAAATATATAGTATTTAATTAGTCAAATATATTATGAATAAAAGTATTCATTTTATATTTTAGAAAAAAAAAATAAGTACGCGTAAAAAAGTAAATGTTAATTTAATTTAATAAGTTATTATTATATGTTAATTTAATAATAATAATAATATATGTCATAGAAAAGTAAAGTTAATATTAGAAAAAAAGTCACATAAAATATATTAATTTAAATTTGAAAAAAAATATCTACATTTGTTATAAAACTAGCATTTATACTTGTGCTGGGTTACGGAATTTTAAAAGTTTAAAAGTATTTTTAATTAATGTTTTGATTGGAAGACGTAATTGTTGATTTTTTGAAACTTATTTAACAAGCTACATTGAAAATTAAGAAAAAAAATAATTTTGTATAAATTAACAATTGTTAGAAATTAAAGGTTGAATATTTTCCAAAACTTTGATTCTTGATATATTAAGAAAATAAAACATTTTTACAAATTAACTATTGTTGCTAAGAAACTAAGAGACTTTACACGTAAAAGCTCGCCATATTTAACAATTAAAGGAATATTGAAAATCTAGGTAAACAAAGATGATATTTCATAACTCACGAATCTTCAAACTTTGAAGTTACAAATATTCAAACTCAAATTTAAAATTGTAAAATAACTTGGAAAAATTGTACTTTTGTGATCAATAAAGTTATCTTCCTTATGAAGTTTTTTTTCATCTCGGATTCTATGACATGCTGATATGGTATTAGAAGAACAATTATTTTCTTTTACTGCTTGTTTAAATATTTCTCCCATTGTTTGGTCATTTACATAGTATAAACTTTTTTCAAGAAGGTAGGTAGATTTTTTAAAACATTTTCCATTTAAAATTATAATACAATAAATTCAAATATAACATTGCATTTAGACACACACAAAATCATTTGTTTCTTCGTAATTAATGTTAATTAATGACAAAATCGTGTTGGAAGAGACAAAAGTCTATCTTGAAAGTAGTGTTGGAAAAAACTGAAAAATTATTTTTATTCTTCTCAAAATCTTGTAATTTTTGGATGATGAAAAATAAGTTTTGAAAAATATAAAAAACTTCTCTAGTAACCTAGGTATAAAAAATAAAAGTCTTAATTTTTAATTTAGTAAATAAATGTATTTAAAGTAAGTAATTTTATTTGTATTTATTATTATTATTATAATTAATTAATTAATAATAAATTATTAATTGATCAGATTCAAAAAAATGTGTAATATGTAATAATTATTCTTAAAAAAATTATAAAATACTTAATTTTGTTTATACAAAGAAGAAACTATTAATATTTATATAAAAATATTTGTTAGTTACAAACTGAACCATTATGTATTTCTTTTTATTTTAAATTATAAATCTTTTTTCTACTATGAAATTTTTAAAATGCGTGTTATGGATTTAACCTATTAAACTTTAATAAATATTTATTGGAATATGAGCTTCATATTTTAAGTTTGTTTGTTGGAAAATTTAGAAATTTTGGATTCTACCTTTATGATTTGCATTTATTTTAAAAATAAATTGTAATTTATAATTTTCATTTACTACACTATTATAATTCTCAAATAGTAAATATTAATATTATCTTATCAAATAACATTAAAATTATATTTGAAAGTATTTATTCTTAAGGCTACAAAACATTTAAGTAAATATCGTGTAATATTTGTAAAATCCATACTAAATTCTAATTAATTTATTTTATTACAAATTTTTAATTTAATTTATTCTAAAAAAAATTAGTTACCTTCTCCAAGAAACTATGATATTTAAAAAAAATGGTTACATTCTCGAAGAAACTTTGTAAAGGTTCCTAAAGTTTCATCTTATGATACTTACTACTTCAAAACATTAATTATGAAGACCACCAATTGTATTCTCTTTTTTTTAGAACATGAAACTTCCTCGATACATTAAATGAATGTTGTATCTTCCAATGCAAGCCTTCTCCCAACATTCCATTTCCAACCTTTGTAAATCATAAATTTTCTCTTCAAAGATTAAATTTTTTGCATTAATTTGTGTGCTTTTATTACCTCTGTCAAACATAAATGTTCCACCAAGATTAAATTTTCCCAGGTAGGGGTATGTATGCTTTTTTGTTCTTAGCAATTGCGTAAATATTTTGGGCACAATTTTGCATCTTCAACAAACACCTTTTGGCTCCCTCATTCTTCTTAGACACCCACCATATTCATCTTTCCAAAAACACATTGTAGGTGTGGTATGTGAGGAAGAAAATTTGGAAAAAAAGACAAAAAAATAGAATGAAAGATTATTACTGTTATAAATATATTACAGTCATTCAATATTATATATTAAATAATTCCATATGATCAAATAATTAAATATAAAAAATATATCTTGATAATGTTCAAAAATATAACTATGAAGATTGAAGACTATTACTGCACTCTGTTAATTAAAGAAAAAAATGAAAGATTGTGAATGAACTCTGTTAATAACAAAATAAGAGATTTTTGAAAGATAATTATTGATCAAACATGATTAAAAAATATCAAAGTAATCTCGCAGATAACTATTGATTCAACATGTTTCACCTTTTTTCTATTGTTCAATGAGTTCATTGAACCATTTAGTAGAAAATATTCATGGATGTCCTTGCCTCAATCAATTAATGAATCTGACAAAAAAAACTTGATCTAACAGTTAAATATTACAAAGAAAATGAGTTAGATATTACATATGGTAGAAGAAAAAAAGACAAGACAAAGCATTGACCTTTTTTGAAGTTTTTCAATTAGTTAATGAATCTAAAAAAAAAAACCTTGGTATAGCATACAAATACTACAAATAAAAGTAGTTAAATACAGTAGAAGAACAAAAAATCAAAGTGAAGAAGAGAAGTTGTTACCTTTATGGTGTTATTTACCATGTTCATGAATCTCACAAGAAAACATCAATCCAATAGAGAAAAACTACAAAGAAAAGTTTTTAAATATGGTAGAAGAACAAAAAATCACAGACAAGCAAAAAAGTTGTTACATTTTTTGTGTTCATGAATCTTATATATACATATATATATATAATGGCGGATCTTCACCAAAATTTTTGGGAGAGCCAAAATAATATACTTAAAATTTATATATTTATTATTACAGTGACTAATTCAATCAAAATGAATACATAATCTAATATATCTATAACTATAAAAGAAATTATACATATCTAAAAGAATATTTATTGTTTTTTCATATTTTTGAATTCATGTAATTGAATCATAATTAAATTTTTCATTTTCCGATGTAAATAACTATATTATCTACAAAATATTTATCTTCCATTTTATTAACGTGCATTTGATTCAAAAAGTTTTCACAAGCTTTCATTTCATTGTTATGCAATGAGCAATCATGTTATCATGTTTCCATTTTCACCGACAATTTATCTATCAATTTTAAAAAATAAATTTATTCTTTTGTTTTTCATCAATATACCTATATAAAAAAGAAGTTTAAGATTAAAAAATAATTTATCATAATCTAATTAAAAGTTGAGAGATTAAAAAATAAATTTATCTATCAATTTTAAAAAATAAATTTATTCTTTTGTTTTTCATCAATATACCTATTTAAAAAAGAAGTTTAAGATTAAAAAATAATTTATCATAATCTAATTAAAAGTTGAGAGACATAATTACTAAAAAAAACTATGATAATCAAGTTACAATTAAAAATCGACTATAAAAAATCACATAGTACATTGCTTCTTTATAAAATAAATAAAAAAATACATAATTTAATTTTTAATATAATATTATTTAATTTAAAATATATAAACAATTTAAAAAAATTTAAAAATGTAAATAATTTAAAAAAATTTAAAATGTAAATAATGTAAAAAAAATCAAAATATTTAGAAAAGGACAGATCGTGACCCCGCCTGCCCTTTTAACATCCACTCCTATCTATCTATCTATATATATATATATATATTATTTTTTAAATTTTGGAGGAGTCAAATCTTTAGAATGAAAATAATCTTTTTACATTAAAAACATTTTAAAATGTTAGTTGAATACACCTCCTTCTAACATCAACAAATTAAAGAGAATACCGTTTTTACATTCTGTGGGACGTGAAAGTGCACAGATTTCTCAGCCGTAGAAATAAAACAAAAGCAAAATCCAACGGTCACGATGAGACAAGGGAAACCAATGGTTGTGATGCGATCCCAAAGTAATCAAAATCTTGAGCAAGAAGTAAACCGTGTAAATTTAAAGAACTATGCATTAAATCAAATGTTGTAGAGAAAAAGTAATAAACCCTAGAAACACAGTCACGTAGGAATCTGGGTGAGAAAGAAAATGGTGTTATGGGAGATTACCCTTGCCACTGCCTATTTTTTGGGCCTCAAGCGAACCTACAGGCTCGCCCTCAGGATTCAGCGTAGGATCCTAGCCCCAAAGATCCGTCCATTTGTTCATCGGTATATTTTTCTCTTCTTTGATCTTCATCATTTCATGCAAATGCGGTGTGGATTCGTGTTCCTGAAAAATAAGTAAAGAAGTGGATAAATTAGGGATTTAGATTACAAATAGGGGCAACAATGTTGCTTTGGTTTTGTTATGCATGTTAGACTGTCTTATTAAGTATTGGACTTGGTATGTTAGGATTTTATATCTCGGAGCAGGAAAATTTTCCTTGCCTATCCTTTGAACGAGAAATTTGTGTCTTCGTTTTTTGTATTCCCGTCATTTGAATTTGTGGATGCTGGACGTCTGAATCGACTTTGGACCTGTATGGATACTGGAAAAACGAGTTATTGAGAACTTTTTGGCTATAAGCATAAAACTTATTTTCGAAAGCTCTTTTAGTTTTGTATTCAAACGTGCTTTTAGTTTGAGAATATCCATTTTCCCCCCATTTTTTTTTTGTTTTTAATTTCTTGCTCATGAAGTCAAGTTTCTGCGTCAGGAAATGTTATGTCCTTCTAGAAGTGACAAGTTGCTGGTGCTGTTAGTGAACGGCATTTGTGTGTTTCAAAGTGTTTAAATCTTGGTGTCGTTTGGGACATGGAATGTACTAATTTTCAGGGAAATTCTGGGAGGAACATCAAGAAAAGATTTAATGTTTTTCAATAAATATTGTATCCAAATTCCAATCATTCTAGCTTGCCTCACCTAGGAGGATCGAGTTTAGTTGTCGTTGCCCTCTATTTCCAGAGGACTGAAAATTAGTTGATGAAAGTTTATCTATTTGAGTGACACTGGGTAACAAGTTTAGGAAATAAATAGTGCACAAGCTGTGTTTTGGAGTAACTTTTGTGATTTACAATAATAAGCTTGGAAGAAAAAGAATTGTAATTTCCAATAAATTTTTACCAATACCGAGAGTGTGTTCAAAAGAATATATCAGTTAGTTAGTCAGATTTGGTATGTAATCATAGCGTGATATTTTTCTTTCTCTCTGTTTTCCTATGCCTTGCCATGAACACATAAAAATGATTTATTAATGTTAGTATCTATTAGTAATAATAATACAATTTCTTTACTTGTTTGTTACTTCACAGACGAACACGAGCTGTGTTCAGTGTAGCACTGAAAGCTAATCAGAGCATTCAAGAAAGAGACATTACATTTGGTAGGAATATGGGAAACTACATTTTGCAGCGGCTAAATAGAATGAAACCAATGGCTCAAACTCCGGGTGGATCACCCTCCATTGGTGCTCATCGCCCAAGTTTACAAATGACAAAGCTTGCATCAAGTTTTTCCAACAGCAAAGCTTCTAGTTACTATCAATTATTCAAGAGGAAATCAGGTAAACAAAGCACCTGGTTCCAACAACAAAGCATATGGTCAAAGCCTTTCCCCTCCATTGTAAAGATGATGCGGCCTCGAAGTCTTGCTGGGACTACCACCGATTGCAGGCACCTCAATGTCAATGCTTCTCATGCTTTTAGGCCAAACTACAGAGTAAATTGGCCAGGTCATGGCATTAGGAAGGACATAATGCAATGGATGGTGCGAAACTAACATCATATATTCTGGCAGGGGACAGTATGGTAAATACCGGAAACCAGTGCTGATGGAAGCTGCTTTTATTTTCTGCCCCAGACTTTTTCTTCTTTTTTTCAATAATCTTTGTACATAGTTTGTTGATTTTCCTTTTGGAGAATGAACTTTGTGGGGTTTGTCTGTTAGAGAACCGCAGAATTGATCAATAAATTCTACCAGGTACCTAGGAAATGGAATAAACAAGAATGATTTCACTCCCAATCTAATGAAGATTTCTGAAATTGACAACATCTTGAACTAGTAATTATTTTCCTTTGCAACACTTTATTATTAAACCATCATCAAAATTTCAAGCTTGAATTTTTGCTATTGTTATAATTTACACAATTAACTCGCATCGCCAAGAAGAAAAAGCATAAAAATATTCTTTAAATTAGCATGAAGTTGGGTGACGAAGCATAGTAAGGACAACAGTAATACAGAAAATAACTTAAAAAATTTATTTGTATAAGAAAAAGTTAGATGAAAGCGTTTACGTGAAAAATAACTTCAAATATTTAATTGAACAGAAAAAGTTATCCCACAAAACTGAAATCTAAATTAAATCATATCATGATTTTACAAAAATTATATGTATATGGAAAGAACTTTTTTTTTTTTCTTTTTATAAGCTATACCCAAAGAGACTTTGATAGAGCTATCTGGTAAAAATATATATTAAATTGTAACTTTTTGGTAATGAAATACATAACAAAAACGAATTAAAATGTGCAATTCTTTTTACTAAACGCAGGAGGAGAAAATTTTCATTTGTTGTCTGTTAGAGAAATATATCTCTCACCTTCACATATTCACATATAGATGGATTGAAAGACAATGAATTAGGAAAGAAATGAATTGATTGTATATTGTTGGATGTTTAACACAAAAAAAAAAAAAAAAACTCCAATGACCACATTGATGTACATTTGCTGCCACACTGAAAAACTGTTTATTTGAGGCTTTTCACTTCTTCACTCTATTCTGATAGCAAAAAAACTAAAAACACATTTGTTGCATAACCTAATCTTTAATCCTAATTCTTCTTTAAACGACCACCAAAGCTTGCCAAAAGTTCTCAAAGACTAACATATTGTTGTAATGGAGTAAAAAAAGTTACACCCAAAAGAAAAGTGAAAAAGACCATTGGAATACAGTAGAAAGATCATTTCAAAAGTCAGGGGGTGCAGCAAACAAAAACCCTTATGTTTTCGGCTCATAGCATGTTAAGGAAATTTCTTACTGTACCTTCATAATTTCAACATTCACCTCCATAAACTTAAAAATTTCAGTTTTACTTTCTAATTTAGATAACTCAAAATATAAATTTATATTTTGAAATATATATTTATTTATTTTAGAATAAAAAATAAAATATTCATTCCAAAGCATAAAATTTATATTCGAAACTTATGTTTTAGATTATGTATTTTAGAATATAAATTTTGTATCACGGATTATACATCTTAAAATATATATTTTATTTTATATTTAAAATTATACATATCAAAATATAAATTTAATATTTTAAATTATAAATTTGTAATCTAAATTATATATTGTAGATTATACATTTTAAAATAAATTTTATTCCAAATCATATACTTCTGAATATATTTAAACAAAGACATAAGAAAAATGAATGTAGTTAGAAAAGCATTTTTCCTTAATCACCAGGGCGGCATAATGGGGTCTAAAGACGAACTGAAGAAAATAAGGGTTATATAAGTAATTTCATTGTCCCGGGTCCTGAAATATATGGAGGTGCAATTTAAAGGCATATTTGCTCCACCTTACTTCTCTGGTATTTTCCGGCGATCACTGCTTCCAGTTTGACATGATTGACGACCCGTCCCATTGAAGTATAGCTGTTGCGCTTTGTACACAGTGAGCACCTCTTTTATATCTCTTCCCAATTCCTAATTTCATTACACTATTAGAGACATAGCTCAATCGATTATTTTGTTAACATTGGTTATGGGTAAAATCAGTGTGTAAGGGTGCGTGCTTTGTTTATCATGTCAATTTGATTACTTTTTCACAGATTTAAAATGGGTTCAACAGGTAATACACCGTTGTTAGGTTTAGAGGATACATATCAGAGTGTGGAGAATTGGGTATCTTTAGGACTAGGTTAACAAAAGAGACTATTTGTTTTTATTTATTTTGAATAAAGATTCTTTGATTTAATAATTTTCTGAATTCACAATGTTTTTGGTTTATTTTTATAAATTTTATGATTGTCTTATATTCTAACCCATTCCCAATTTTAGAGATTGGAAGATCCTCACTGGATATTATATTGACACAGTGATGTTTAATGTTAGGTTTGGGACTGTTTACGTTTTGATTCTCTTCTCACATATGTGTGTTTTGACTAGTTTATTATTGGCACATTTCGATTTGGATTAGTTTATTATTGGAGAAAAACAGTCCTATTATTTTACATTTTTTTGGAGAGCTTTGTGAAAGAAAGGTGATATCAATCGCCAAAATTGTATGCTATATGGAAAAGTTCGGGATCCTTGGATTCGAAAGCAATCCAGATTCAAATAGTTTAGAGGCCTAAGAAAATTCTGTTTGTGAAAGGTATAAATTGCGCTTTGGATTAAACTGTTAGGCATAGGTACAAAGTAGGGAAAGTCAGCATTTGGGTAGCTTGTTTGCGTAATTTTTTACTGTTTTTTATCCTATGCATTTCAAAAATAGTTGGTTATTTGTTTTGATTTGTGGTCTTGTGATGATCCTTTTGCATCTCTTTGTTCTTTTTGCTGGGAACGGGTGTTTTAGAAGTTCGTTTTACTCTTAAACTAAAGATCACACTGGTGATATATTTTAGAATGTTACAATTAGTTCTCTTGCGCATTTTTTCCAAAACCGCATCTAGCTTTCTGAAAAGCTTAGTGCTGTAAATGGAAGGGGACTAGAAAACTGTTTTAATTTGGTCCTCTTTAAAGTCTGCACACCATAGCTTTCCATCATTCCACGGTGAAAGTTTTTGGAAATTTGTTTTCTTGTGATGAAATCGGTTCATCAAATCCTATATTTCAATTTTACTTGCTGAATTGTTTGATTGTCATAAAATTACCATAGGGTTAACTGGTAAAGTTCTTATGTGAACATGCCCACTAATGGATAATTTATTAGTTGTTGAGTTAGGAAACTGATGTGTTTTTTTTTTTTTTTTTAAATTGGGAATTTGATTGTGGTTTCTAGAATCAATGGAAGGTTATTCATTGTTCTGCAGGATTTTATTCTTCTGGGATTTAATCTAGGTGAATTTTGCTACTTTTGCTGGTATTTATACACGGATCCCTTTTATTTTCTATGGTTATGTTGATTGTAATTCTGGGTTTCTCTTGGATCAAATTTCTTCTTGTAATTTTATAGTATGCAAATTTTTAGGTTATATAATAAACTAAGGGTGTTTAAGTAATTTGAAATGGGGACGTGGACATGGATGATTATGGGACAGGTATTTAGATAGCCATTTTCGTCTCCAAACCCAATGTAAAAATCTGATATTATATTACTCATAAGCATACTTGCACCTAGTCAATGAGGGAATTAGTTGTCGAAATCAGAACAAGTTTGGCCCATAGCCGTGATGGTGTTTATAGTTGCCATCCCTAAGGAAAAGTGAGTTACTGTTGGTGTAAACATTCTATCTCTGTTTTGCAAATCCTGGCTTCTCGTAAACCAAAAGATGTCCCTAAGTGACTCCCTATATGATGTGATCATGGAAGGGGAGGAACTACTTCAATCTATGGATGAAGATAAAGAGAGGGAGGCAAATGATGAACTCGACAAAGATAGGGAACCTCTAAAGAAAGTAGATGATAATTATCATGTAATTTACCCTTTGTTTGGCCACAAGGTTAACTAGGAAGGAGGAGGGGATAAAAATTCTTTGTGCTTGGTTACATGTACAGGAGGATGAGTGTTTGACCTCCTTTCCTTCCTACACACCTCCTATATAAGGGGTGGCTTAGACCATTTTATAGACACTTTTACTTTAGAAAGAAAAGTTATTTGTGTGCAAAAGCCTGAAGTGCTTTTGAGAAGTTCATAGCTTCTCTTTTGAGTTCTTATCTAGAGAGTTAAGTCTCAAGTGACAGACAGATCACTTTGCTTATCTCATGGAGTTGGAGTGGTGCTGGATTCTTTCTTATTCCTAGCTTCTTTGTGTCATAATCTTGATCTTTCTTTTCTTTCTCTTAGTTTCTTTCTTTGCTTTGTTTTTCCTTCGTCTTGTTTGGACATACTTCCATGGCTTTGTCCATCCAAACTTTCACTAAATACCACCTAAATCACCAAGAAATCAACAATCGCTACCAGACTTAACCCCACTGAGAACACCTACAACCTTCAAGCTCCAAGTAAGATTTTGATCCCTTCATTACGTTATGGCTTTTGCAATCCCTGCACTGTAAACCTTCGATGATCCAAGCAAGAATCCTACTACAAGCTTAACAAAGCATGTGCAGACCATTCTTTGTCTTTAACCATGAATTCTTTTACCGGAGCTTGAGATAGTCGGTCCACTTCTTGGCTCAATCTTCCAAGGTTTTCATCAGTATACCTTTTAAATATTTTTCCTTCCAACTTTCTAGAATTTAAGATAATAGAATAACAGAATAACAACTTGTAGATAACATCATAACAAATGAGATAATGACAGATAAGTACTTCCTTGATACATTACAGACTATTAAATCTTCTATTTCTCATCTTCCTTGAGTAGACTCTTGAAACCTTGGGCTCACTAGTCTGCCTTTCTAGTGGGGCTTTATCAGACAAGAACTTTTTCTTTCTCCTACCACTTGCTTTTGAGTACTACTGCTCTGGGCGAGGGTAGTGTCTTTTCTATTACGGTCTTAAACTGAACTTCTGAAGAAACCTCAAAATTTTCCAAAAGCATGTTGTATCAAATTTTGTGAAATTTAAGAATTCTTTCCTTTATCAAACTTGTACTAACAGATATTTCAATTTGTTCTGTATAACAATAGAAGGATACCACAACACCCGATTATATAAGGTTTGAATTTTTCTAACTCATTGTAGAGACTACAACACTTACGTGTGCATAGCGCTAACAATATTTTGTTGATGGTTAGTTACTCTTGATTTTGTGGAGTACTTTTAATGTGAGTTTCTATTGTCTAAAACTGTGAATGTGAGCAGTTATTTGTGTCTTTCGTTGTCTACAGGGAGTGAGAGCAATCAACAGAAAAATGGAATTAGCAGATAGAGCAGTTGGATTTCTGTTATCCGTTACAAGCTTGTCCATATTTACCTACTATACATTTTGGGTTATCATCCTGGTTAGTGACTGTATTTTAAATGAATGATGGCTTTCCTCTTTTATTCTTAATTACAATTTTTATTTGTTGATCTTGTGGTCTTTTCAGCCTTTTGTGGATGATGATCATTTCGTTCACAAGTACTTTTTACCCCAAGAGTATGCCATACTAATTCCAGTCTCTGCTGGCGTTACACTGCTTTGTTTCTTGAGTATATTTGTTGGAGTCGTGATGCTCAAATCCAAAAGAAAGAAGGCTTGATTTGTATTTTCCGTTTTGTTGCACCAGTTGTTATAAATTTTGAAACAGCGAATGTATTAAGTGTATTTTCGAACATTTCATTCAAGAAAAGCTTTACCTTGACTGTGATGTTTGTCTGCACATGGAAGTAGGTAGATGGATTAAGGCAAAAGAGGCATGCCACAAAATTTTGTTACATGGATTAAGTACGTTTGATGCATACAATTGATTAAGCTGATATATTTTGAGTAAGAAAAATATAAAAGTCGATCACGTGGTTTTAACTTATCAAAAAAATATATACGATATCATACATAATTTAGGAGTAAAGGCGTAATATACTACAAATTTTTATTTTTATTCTTTTTAAGATTAAAATGTATACATTTACATTTTTTTATCATTTTTTATCTTTTCTCACTGTTTAACTTCGACTTAAACCACCCTATATTAATACGAGGCTAAAGACTAGTCAATAATTGTAGGAGATCAACATGCTTACATTAGATGATTGTGTTATATACCATTTTTTTTATCTAAAATTAAATTATGTAGTAAACTCTATTGTTTGATTTAATTAAAATATTTGATTGGATGTTAATAATGAATAAAGTTCAGTTGTTAAAGAAAGAATGTTAGGAGTGAGTTGACTTGGGTGATGTCCATTTCTAGGTGAGTAATGATATACAATATTTTCATTTTATGTACATTTATTATATACTTTTTTTTTTCTTTTCTATCACAATCATATAACCTATAAACCTACTTCTACTACCTTTTCTCTACTTTTCAATTTTGCAATTGCATTTTGACCTTATCAAAAATAGGTTGGAAATGTTTGACCTTTGGAGCACCTTTGAAAATTGGCACACCAAGATAAACAAAAGAAATAGACCCCTTACAAAAACCAATGTGTAGAAGATAATGAAAAAATTGAGAAGAAGCTTGATTACTTGCAAATAAATTACTTTTTCCTTTGTTAACCCACTGTTCCGATGCATAAGCATAATTTTTCAATAACTTCTATTGAGATAATAGAATCACCACTGCAAAATATATCATCAACATATAAACCATGAGAAGTTTTTTTATTTTCATCATTAAGCATTTCTTAAATTTACCTTTTTTTTAAATATACTTTACAAATTTTATTTTCCAAAAAAAAAACAATTTTTCAAAACATTTTTATGGATTAATCGGATATTCATCCATAAAAAATTTGCTAATACATTATGTGGATTGAAAATTCAATTAAATTTTCATTTAATCAAAATGGATTAACGAATTTTATTTTATCTAATCCATTATAATTTTGGATAAAATCATTTGATTTTGTCCATTATAGGTGATAAAACCACTTCACTTATTTGCCATCCATCTAGTTCACCTGTAAAATAGATCAAAATCACCCATGCATTTTTAAAGATGGGTCATAAGATTGTTTTTTGAAAAATTCAATGGATCCAACTCTCAGTTCACTCATATACTTTTAAAGAGGATTATAATGATCTAAACATTATTTTTCAAAATTTAATGGACTATCAATACTTGATACAAAAATTAAAGATTTCTAACATTTACTTTTAAAAAAATTTTCCAAGATATATTTTTAATCTCTTTTTTACAAATTTCGTTTTTTAATATTATTTTAAGGATGAATCCATAACAAATATTTTATTTATTGTAATACTCTAATTAGGTTTGACATCTAGAAAAATATTACTACTTATTTTAAATTCTATAATTATTTTAATGTTTTATAATAACTTTTATTATAAAATAACATTAAAAGTCATTGTAGTGTATTAAGGTATTTATTCCAAACTCTTTAGTTATTTATATGAATTTTATTAAGATAATTGATATATGTAAATTCTTTAATCTTTTATATTTTGTATTTTATTAGCCATTTATAAGAAGTCACATATATTCAGGAAATTTATTTTTGGGTAGGAGTCGGATAGAAGGCATAAAATCAGATAAATGAGTGGGTAAAGAAGAAAGAGATTGGAAAGATGAGTCCAAGTGATTCTAAGTCTCATATCAAATAAAGATAAGAAAATTGAGTAATAAGGTAGAAAATTCATAAATTCACTGTCTTAAAGTTTTAAATTGGAGGTGATGTCAATATGTGGTTGGACTCTAGCCTTGTTGGTGTTGTGTCTTCTTAGTGAGCCTCCTCCCCTAAAAGACCAATTCAATGATATCAGAACTGAAGGTTAGTCTTGATGATCGGCGACTCATACGAGTTTAGTATGATCCCTGTATCGAATGTTTTCTTGACAAAGGGTTTAGGAAAGATGAACGACGGTACAAAATGGCTATTCATGGTTGAGAATCCTTTTGCACAAGGGGAAGTGTATCAATGTGAAAACGACTCTCATCCTTGAAGAAGAAATTGTTGGGAATCTAAGTGAGTTTATTAAGTCCTACATCAGATAAAAATGAGAAAGTTGAGCAACATATAAGATAAAAAATCCATAAATTTAGTACTTTAAAGTTTTTGGTTGAAAATGATGTCAATCTCCTAAGTAGTTTGGGTTTAGATCTCATTTATTGTTATTTTATTTTTTCCAAGAATCCTGCCTTGAAAGTCCCATTATAAGAGTAGTATAGTGTTTTCTTAGGAAGTTATCCCGATGTTTCATTTTTTTATTACTTTTTGTACTTGAAAGAAAAAATTAAAAGAAGAAAATAGTTTGTGTCTTCGTAATAGCTTTTCCTAATTTTAAGAGTGGTTCTTATTGTTTTTTCCTTGAAACTAGATAGAAAATATGTAACTTTCTTTCTTTTAATACAATTATATGTTTACCTATTGCCTATTTTTTTTCATTTTATTTTAGTTATAAGTAATTGAACTATTATTTTGATACTTAACGATTGGAGTCACAATTTGATCATCATGATGATCATGTGAAATACACCGATGATGGTGAGATGCCTTGTTGAAATGGTTTGGATAAGTTGTCCCTTTGTGGGTTGCAACTGTTTTTGCCATTTACTTCTTGTTTCCACCCTAATAAAAAAATATTTGGCAATAACTTGGAATAAATAATCGAAACAAACATATCTAAACACCACGAAATATTCAAACACAGTATCTTTTTTTGAAGAACGACGAACTTTCAACCTCACCAAAGGTCCAAAACTATGCCCCTTTTCGGATAGGAAAATAATACCAAATAGCATACAAAATCTTGTTACTTAAACCTAAGTGTACTATCTCCAAGAAAAGCAAGTTATAATTTGACGTAGCTTGCACTGTCTTAAAAACTTACGAAAGTTTGGCACTTGATAATATTGTCCATACAAAAATATTATGTATACAAGGTGTATCAACACTTAATATACACTTACAAAGAGAACAAAATTAATAGATTTATAAGTTATGTGTAATAAGTGTAGACAAAGTCAAAGTGTATATATATCGTTACTCTTAATCAATACAACAATGATTTATGTACACAGAAAAGGTGTATCCAACACTTGATGTACATTTAGAGAGAAAACAGAAAAATGATAGTTTTGTAGGTTATATGATGTGATAAGAAGAAAGAAATAGAAAGAAAAGACAAGTGTGCAATAAATATAGACTAAATCAAAGTGTAAGTATATTATTACTTTAATCCATGTTATGTAAGTATTGTTCAGTGTTAACCTGTTACCTTTGAAGTAAAAATTACAGACACAAGTAATCAAAAGTTATAAGATGACAGGAAATTAAAAACACAATTTTTAACCAAAATTATTACTATTAAGATCTTATTAATTGGAAATTTATCTGTTTAACTTCAACCCAAAACAATGTTAATTGGAAATCAATTTAATTGGCACACATTAACAGCACGAGCTGAATTAATTCCTTATTAAGAAAAAAAACTAAACTTTTCTTTTTTCATTTCCAGAGACTATAATCAGATTGAAACGCTTTTTTTTCTATCACATTTCTTTTACGGTAGTTAAATAAGGTGCAAATTTATAAAATTTCATGAACTTGATCTGAAGGTTACTGGGCTTGAACTCCTTATATAATTCAAGTTCAAATCTTGTGTACGAAAAAAACTTAGTTTAGTTAGTAACTATTGAAGATGACGAAAATTGTTTAGATGTTTATAATTTTGAATCAATTTCAATTAATAGATAAGAAGGTGTGTAAAATAAGGATTAGCAAGTGTAGAAAATAAGATGGCACAAGTTAGATTCAAAATTTGGTTATAATCCAAAGAGCAAAGAGCGGTATAAAAGGTGAAAAAGGAAAAGGCCCAAAATTTTATATATTTTTGATGGAAAAACAGAATAACACAGACACAGTTGATTTTTCTAGAAAAATTAAAATGTAATTTACCTAGAGAGAAAACTGTCAAGGCCAGGAATTATCAAAAGCGGCAGAAGTAATAGCATGAGAGAACTCCTGAAAGTTGATCATCCCATCGCCGTCGGTGTCAGCCTCTCTGATCATCCCGGTCAGCTCCTCCGCCGTGAGAGCGTGGCCCAGCTTCGCCATGGAGTGAGCCAGCTCCGCCGCGGTGATGAAGCCGTTTCCGTCGCGGTCGAACATTCGGAACAGCTGCCGCAGCTGCTCCTCCGTGTAGGGCGATTTCGCCGGAAGCAGCTCCGGCGCCACCAGCGCCACGAACTCGGAGAACTCCACCAGGCCGTTGTTGTTCGTGTCCGCTCTCTGGATAAACACCTCCAATTGGTCTGGACTTGGCTTCAGACCTAACGATCGGAGAAGCGAACTCAGCTCCAACTGCGTGAGACTCCCGTCGTTGTTCCGATCGAAGGTACGGAATATCTCTCGCAACTCCGCGATTTGTTCTTCGTCCAATTTCACGACGTGCTTCTTGCTCATCTTTTCAATCGATGTTTTCACCAATTAAAATATTTTTTTCTTCAATTAACATGCATGCACAAGAAAAGGCAGTGCTAATTTGATTCTAGATCTACACCACTTGTGTGTGTTTTTGTGTTTGTGTTTTGTCCAAGGTATTGAATATGGTTGAGCTTCCTTTTCCAAGGACTTTGCCCAAATGTCGGATCTGCTTTGAATCTTCCAAAGAAGAACAGTTCAGAGGTTAGTTCAATTTTTTATAAATAAAATAAAAAAGATCAAAAAGCTGAATTTGTATGATTGGTGTGGATTTTACATGTCAAAGTCAAACTATATGGAAAAGTTTGTGATTAATGATGGTTAATAATTAATTGTATTGGTTGGTTGAGAATTCATTATTTTTCCATGAACTTCTTCAAAGTTTTCATTATTTTAAATTTTGGAACTGCAGATTTTTTTTATACAGATAAACTTTTTATTTTGGAGGATTGTTTGTGTTATATTTTAGGTATTTTTATTCTTAAAAGTGAGTCAGTTTAATGTATTTTTAGTATATTTTAATATCTAAAAGTATTTAAATTTATGAATTTTAGGGAGTTTTGTAGGTTAGGAAATGGAGGAAGTCCCGTATTTAAGAAAGTTTAATGGCGAAATTGAAGGCAGAATGGCGGGAATTGCGTGAGCAGTTCCCACGTTATGCTTGTTGGGACGCCGTCCGTCAGTGTTGGAATAAGTGTATCACTCTTTTGACCTTAGTGGGTGTGTTTGAATAGTGGAGCACTTGTCATGCTGGCCCATCAAATTTCCAAACTTTCTTTAGTGACTGCTATTTTTATTGCTGTTGTTATGCTGGAATTTGAAATTGGAAAAAATTTGTTTCTAAAAGAGCTAACAAAATAATAGTTTAAATAATTCAATATCTGATTAATATATTTGGCTTTTGACTCTTGCAATTTTTTTTTATATCCTAAAGTTTTAAATTGTTATTTTTAATTTCTTATAAAAGTAACTGTTTCTTTGGTTTTGTGTAGAAATTTTTTAAATTGTGATATCAAATACTTTAAAATAAATTATAATTATTTACATTTTAGATTAGAATACCAAATAAAATTTCATGAAAACCAAAACAGTTATTAAATTTGCAAACATTAATGAAACCTAGATAAAATTTAAAAATATTTTAGAAAAAATATAAAAGAAAAACAAATATTCAAATTAAAATATATTTTAAATGTTTCTTTACTTCAACTTTTTAAATTTTAATGAATATCTTTTTTATACACTAATAAAAGTTATAATACATCACTTGATCAAAATGACGCAAAGAACAAATAATAAACATAATAATAAAATTTTGACATAAATTTTGTATCTTTTGAACTCCAATATAATAAATATATGATCATTATTGTGTGGATCCAAAATAATATTATAATGTACTAAAGTTATCAACATAAAAAATATAAATTGTTGTTATCATAAAAGTATTATTACAAGAAAATTTTTAAATAATGACCAATTTAGTAACAAAAAATATGTTAGAGACCAATTTTCTGATTGAAGATCAATTTAGAGACTAATTATTTTGGTAGCCAAAACTTGATAGCTAATGTTAGTGACCAATTTAGAAATTACTTGTTTTGTTAGTCAAAACTTGGGTAGCTAATATTAATGACCAATTTAGAAACCAATTCATAATAGAAACTATTTTAATTATCAATTTAGAGATTAATTATAATTTTTTAGAACTATTTTAGTTGCTAATAATTTTTAGTTTTTAAAATGGTACCTTAATTGGTCATTATATAGTGACTAATTATTTTTTGTTACTAAAATAGATCATTATTCAAAAAAATTCTTATAGTGTACTATGACTTTATAAATTAGATACTTCATTGATAAATATCGATAAAGTATCCTAAAGTATCGAACACGGATACGTGTCGAACATGGATACACGACTCAAGTTGAAGTGTCGATGCATCATAGATTCTAGCCAATTCTTGAATGTGCTTTCGAAAAAAAAAAAGAATGTTGAAATTCCATTAACGAGTTCCAAAATCTTGCTACACCTTTGGACACTTGAGCGTTGAGACCAAGTACATTACCTCATATCAAGACACATGTACAATGTCTTTCCTGTGTATATAGACCTTTTGAATGAAACATTTTTTGTTCCATTGATATATTCTTTATTGTTAGTAATACAAAAAAAAATGTACAATGCCTTTGCATCATGTTTAAGTGTTTAGAATCAATGTTTGAACAATAAGTCATATTTCTTGAGCATCCTTTTCAATTCTTGAATCCTAACTTTTAAAGGAGAGAGATTGTTTGGATATCTCTCACTCAAGTTGCAAGGCACTTGAACTAAACTCCATGCTGCTTAAGTGACTAACACATCATTTGAGCAATTTAAGTTATTTAGTATAGTTAACACGCACAACTTAGACCTTGTTTGAGTAAAATATATGTGATGTTCTTTCCTAAATGTAATATAATCTAATTTTTAATTTAATTACTATTTAAGAGATAATTAAATTATATGTAAATCTTGACAAAAGAGAGATACAAACTTATGGAGGTATATATACACACATGCATTTTACAATTTTTACAAACTAGTTTTACATGATATATTTAACATCCTAGATTTTTCTAATATTATAGGAGAAGGAATGTTATTTATATTTATTATTCATTTTTTATCTAATACTTTTACTAGTCTTCAAATCATTAGAAGAAAATAAATTAATGAGAGGGTTCACTTGCACCATAGGTGACATATAAAAGGTGACTCTGATTTATCCTTCAAAATTAGAGGTGTGTTTTATGGTGACAAAAATGTGAGAGTAGAGAAGTTTGTTCCTTGAAATGTTATAAAATTATTAATGATCCATCTATTTATGATGAGATTTTTGATTTTTTTATATACAATCAATAAAACAAGAAAGTGAGACAAATATCATATAAAATCATAACATATAAACATAAGATATACAAATTCTTTTCAAATCAACATATTCTATTTTCATCATACTTTATAAATATTTGAATTAAAATTTTAGTGGCTAGAAAGGATAAATGAGTTTCACCATCACTACTAGAAAAATAAAATTTAGCCACCGATATTAGCCACAAAAATATTTTAGTCGCAAATTGTAACTAAATTAGCCACCAAATTATAGTAGTCGCAAATAGTCACCGATTTAGCGACTGAATAAATGTACAAGAACTTGCATTCCTATTGCGACTGAAAATTTTTAGTCTCTAAATATTATGTTTTAGTCATCGATTTAGCGACTAAAATAAATCTTATTCTGTAAAATATATTTAATATGATAATTAGCCACCAAATATTTTCAGTCGCTAAACATATTTGATACGTAATATTTTAGCCATCAATTTAGCAACCAAAACAAATCTTATTCTGTAAAATATATTTAATATGGTAATTAGTCACCAAATATTTTTTTTTGCTAAAATATTACTTAATATGTAATGTTTCAGCTACCGGTTTAGCAACCAATAAAAAAATTATTTTATAAAATATATTTAATATGGTATTTAGCCACCGAATATTTTTTGTCACTAAATATTATGTAATATGTAATGTTTTAGCCACCGATTTAGCGACTAAAATAAATTTTATTATGTAAAATATATTTAATTTGGTAATTAGCTACCGAATATTTTTGATTGCTAAAACATTATTTAATATGTAATATTTTAGTCATCGATTCGATAAAAATATTATTTTATAAAATATATTTAATATGGTATTTAGCCACTAAATATTTTTGGTGGCTAAACTGATAATGTAGATTTTTACCATTACATAGGCTATCTTTTGCTAACAAAATCAACTCCTCTTAAGCTTTTTACCTACTTAATCTTCACTTTTACTTTGCTTTTGTGAATAAATACAATATGGGTTACATAGATCTAATTATACCACTAATCCTCATTTTTGTGTCCAATTTAATGATAGAAAGATTTTATCTCAAGTCAAAGAAGTTGTCAACCAGAGAAGAAAGAAGAAAAAAGCCAAAATTGAAGATATGAATATAGCAGAATTCAAGGCTGAGTGTCATTCTTCTCGCATTTTTTGGCGCTGAGCGCTGATTGGCTTGCATTTTTGGACGCTGAGTGGTGCGGGGATGACGCTGAGCGGCACCTGTGCTGATGTGGCAAAATTTAACCTATTTCTTCTGGATTCTCGAGGGGAAACCATTTTTGGCAGTGGGAGGCGCAAGAAAACTCATTTGGGAGAGCTTGAAGATGTGCTAGGGCTTGTGGGAACAACTTCATCATCCTCTTTGTATCTCTTTCTCTTCCATTTCTTCCATTTGTAAGCTTGAGCTCTCCATGACAATGGAGAGCTAAACCTATTTTTGTTGGGGTTAGATATAGCCACGAAACTCTTGTGTAAATGCAAATGTTTTGATTATATAAATGCCTATTTCATTGAATGCTAGTCTTCTTGTTTCTTCACTTAATGCTTACATTGATTTAGTTATCCATTGTATGATTTTTTGGTTCATTGGGTGTGGAAATATCTTTTAAAATCTTGATTTGGAACAAGAAAACTCAATGGAGCTTGTACCTAGGAATGGGGCTTGACCCATTGGTTGTATTAAACCCTAGTGCATAAAGCAAATTTACTTATTAAGAGTTCAAGGAATTGACTCTTAATAAGGAAATTTAGGCTCAATCCATTAAGGAATTAGGGTTTAAGTAAAATTGTGGGTTGTCATTAGCATATTAATGTAGAAAATGTAAAATTGTAGTTGCATGAGAGCATAGTTGGTGAATTCTAACCGCGACAATATCAATTCATATCATTTCTAATGTTTTCCATTCACTAAGTGCCTCTAACTTCCAAAGTTCAATTTTAATCATTTATGCAAAATTTAATTTCATACATGAAACTCAAAATATGGATTCATTCTTTAGTTTAAATTAGTCACTAATTACGCAAATATTTAGTATACACGAGTCTCTTGGGAAACGATATCCCGGTCTTACCGGTTACTACTTGCGTGACTTGGTACACTTGCCAAAGTCTTAACATAAACCATACATATTCTTTTCATATAATTATTTAATTAGATTAAAGTAACATGATAAAATTTTTAAATTAATATTTAATATAAATTATAAAATAATTAAATTATTTACTTTTACAATTTGTTGCTAATAATAAGTTTTTTTCCTCCCACCTATACCACCAACACCACCACAACCATCACCGTCACCACCACATCTACCACCACTATCACCATCACCACCACCACCACCACCACCACAACCTCCACCACCATCAGCACCACATCCACCACCACTACCACCTCTACCACCACCATAACCAACATCACCACCCCCATCACCACCACCACCACGACCACCACTACCACCACCACCACTACCACCACCACCACCACCACTATCACCACTACTATCACCACCACCACCAACATCACCAACACCACCACCATCACCGATTAGGAAAAATTGACAATTAGGTGAAAAAATTATTTTAAATCTAAATCTTATAAAAATATATTGAGACTTAATTTATTTGTGTTTACAAATTTGAGATGAATTTAATATATTTGATCACTACACCATTTTTAACTTTAAGCAACACTAAATTTTTCCACGAATATAAAAGTGTTGCCTAAACATAATATAAGCAACAATTTTACAAAAATGACTTAAAAACTTTTAGTGGCAACACTTTTTAAAATGTTGATACTTTATGCCACATTTATTTAAGTGTTTGCTTTAAAATATATGGACTAAACCATAAAACAATTGTGTTTAACAAATTTTAAAAAATAAACTATAAATAATTTAAAAAAATTAATTTTCAACTTTTGTCTTAATGTCTTAATGAAAAAAATTTAAGGGAAAAAATTCTTCCCTTAAAATATGTGGGCTAAACCATAAAACAATCGTGTTTAACAAATTTTAAAAAAATAAACTATAAATAATTTAGAAAAATTAATTTTCAGCTTTTGTCTTAATGTCTTAATGAAAAAAACTTTAAGGGAAAATTCTTCCATTGAATTGGTTCTGTGTCGTGAAACCAAAACCCTTTCCCTCTTCATTGTCTTAGTGAAACCAAAACCCTTTTCCTTCTCGTTGCCTCCGCGTTCATCTTCTCACCCCAAAACATTGTCCATCTTCTTCGTGCTCTCTATCACTGTTTGCATTCCACCTTTGTCGTTCGTGTTCTCGTTCTTTTTGTTTCGCGTTCTCACTAGTTGATTAACAACGATTTCCTTCACACTGGTTCCGTTCACATACTCGTTGGTTCGTGTTTGTGTGCTCACTTGTTCGCGTTTGTGTTTTGTCTAGTTTGCATTGTCACTACTTCACGTTCGACAATTTAGATTCCACCGTTTGGATCGGTTTGAAAACATCGTTCATTGTTCGCTTAGGTTTGGTAGGTATAGATCTTCTCACCTATTACCTTCTTGTCTAGGTTTGGTAGATACCCATTTCTTTTGTTAAATTTTCTGCAACATTTTAGTTCTTTGTAGTTAACAGATGTTTATTTTGTTAAAATTTTTATTTTCTAATTGTTTCTCGGGATTTTCTCATTGGGGTAAAATATTGTATGATTTGATGCAAGGGGAATAAGTAAGCATAAAGTATATTTTATGTTTATGAGTTATTTTTTTGGGGATTGATAAGTTACTTACTCCAGCGCTCTAGGAGAGACGCGTTTGTTTCTTGAGAAAAGAGAGGTGTGATTTGGGAAAGGTATGATATAGGAAGGACATTTTTATTTCTTGAGAAAAGAGAAAAGATATGATTTACTGAATGAGGTCGCCTATAAGGGATTCAAGGAGAAAAATTGAAGAGTGTAGAGGATCATTTTCCTTGATAGAATAAAAGTTATAAAGTTTGTGTGTATGGTGTGGCAGACAAAGGGCAAGCGATCCAAAAGTTGGCAGACATGATGAGGTTATATTAGAATGAGACAGTGTGGGTCAGCGTGCAGGGCTATTCTCATCCCACATCTCCTATTTTATTTCCCACCCTCTCTTTTTTGGTTTAATTACTCGGATGGTACCCACTTTGGTAGAGGTGTGTGTCAACACCCAAATTCGTCCAGGTAACAATGATAAAAATAATAAACAAAAAAATTAATTAATTAAAGTTCAATTAAGAAGAATAAATAAATAAATAAATAATAAAAGAAAAGAAATGGGTAAAAAATATGTTTTAGTTTGAGAAAAAATAAATATCTATGTTTATTTTATTTATTATTATTATTATTATTTATTTTATTTTTAATTTAATTTTGTTTTATTTATTTATTTGGGTTTATTATTTTTATTATTACATTATTTTCCTTTCTATTATCATAGCTCCATTTTTTGTTTTACGTCTCTCATTTTAGTTTAATAAAAAGAAAAGGAAAAAAGAAAACAAAACAAAAAAAAAAAACAACAAAAAGAAAAAAAAAGGAAAAAGGGAAAGAAAGGTAGAGGTAACGTAAGGTCTCTCTGTTATTAGACCTATGTTTGCTATGCTATTATGGTTTTGTATTGGGAATTAGGCCTGAGCATATTATGCGAGTCCGACCGAATCCGCCCGACCCAAAAAAAAAAAGGTAATGGATTGGTTTTAAACGGGTTGGGTTGCAATGGATAACTGTATTCAGATAAAAATGGGTTGTCACGGTCAGATATGATTTTTAATTTTTAGTTTCATGGATTAATTTTTATTTTAACCTAATTTTACGACACCGCAATGCTTCCCTCTCCTCTTTCGTTTTACTTCCATGCCCTTCGTCACTCTGAAGTGCCCAACCCTCACTCCTTCCCTCTCCTTTCTTTCTTCCGTGCCCTTCGTCACTGGATGTTCTTGATTTCGAAGCTTTTTGATTATTGGTGGTGTCGTTACTGTTGATGTTGATGTTGTGGAAGACAATAGTGGCGCTACTGCTGTCGATGGCCGTCGTGCTGGGGGGCGTTCCATCGTGGTGGAGGGCGTTAGGGTTTTCCCACTTGGTGGCCATTGTTGCTTTGGTTCCTTTTTTGTCTGTTTATTTCTTTAATGTGTGGCTACATGTGGTTGCTTTGTTCCTCTTTTGTTTAGGAAAAATGAAAATTTTAGATTAAGGCTTTGAGGATCTGAGAAGGAGTGCAGCAGAGATGTAGTCAACCATGGTCTTCACCTGCACGAGCTATTTTTCTGTCACTGTTCTTCTTCATCTTCTTTAAAAAAATTCTTTTATTTGGGTAACCCGATATATCCATCCGAATATAACTGTACCCGAATAACCCGAATCCGACTAATCCAAGACATTAATCGGTCGGATATGATTTTAAATTTTCAAATTCGGATTGAGTCGGATTGAGATGATTGGATCTGAATCTGACCCAAACCGACCCTTGCTCACCCCTATTGGGAATGACTTGTAACATGGTCATGATGGCTGAAGGAGCAGGAAGCAACATCTGCTCTCAGCCTTATCCCAAATTTTGAGATTGGAAGGTGCAGAGAAAAGTGAACAAAACAAAGGAGATAGTTACATAATAAAAAGGAAAAGATTCATGAAAGGAGGGTTTTTTTTTTTGGATTACTACATAGGGGAGAAGGCACTAGAAATCAGAGAGGGAGAGAAGGAGTCAAAATTGAAAATGGAAGCAAAGCAATTAATGCATTAAGTTTTATTTTCACGGTAAGTGTTCTTAACTCCTTCTTAGCTTATGTTACCGTGACTTGATATTGCTGTTGATGTTCGTGATGTATGAATTGTAGCTTATGTTAACGTGACTTGATATTGATGTTCATAAATGTATGTTAACGTGACTTGATATTGATGTTACATATGTTATTTATTTTGTTTATTCCCATCCCACCTGCGTAAAAATAATAAAGAACAGAACACAATTTTTTTTTTATTTTTTAATTTTTTTTTCTTACTTCTCCATTATCGAATAATGGCTACCATACAACACCATCATAAACGCCACAAAATTCCTATTTCTTGTCTTGTCTTCGTTGCTCACCTGCGTAAACACAAGAAAATAGAGACCCAAAAACAAACCCAACCATTCAAATAACATTCAAAGCCTTAATCCCTTTCTTCCACCCTCGGCCTGACCATCACGCCCCAACCACAAGAACCAAAACCAAACCCCCTTCCATTCAATGCCATCGGAAATGGTAAAAAACCAAGAGACGAAAAAGAGTCGTCGGCGGCATCGCCAGTGACGAGTTGAAGCTTCTAACGGAGGTGGAGGCGCGACAGTTGGCCCTAGAGAAGGAGGCCTCGACGTCGACGAAACCACTGGTGAAGAGCGGTGTCGACGGTGTTGATCCGGTGGTGGTGGTCACGACATTGTCTCGCTTGTGGGAGAAGAAACAAAGCATGAAGATTTGGGGACTTGGGTTCTCGTCAGCGACACCTCTGGTGATGGCTGGCGTCGATGGCTGCGGGTCTCGCTGGCGGGACCTCCGACAGTGGCATAGTGGCGTGGTGTGGTGGCATGGTGGTGTGGCGACTGCGGAAGAAAGAGAAACAGAAATAAACCCATTAGGTTGGGTTTGGGCTGACAGCCAGACCCATCTTTATGTCGCGCACCCCCATTCTTAATCCTTGCACCCCCATTTTGTTTTTTGTCTTTGTGCACCCTTTTCCTTTATCTCGCACCCTTGTTTTAATTTTACTGTGAGTACCCTTGATGTTTACTAACCTCGCACCCCTGTCACACTTGTTTCATGTTTTACTTCGTGCACCAACATAATTGATAACCTTGCACTCCTGTTTATGCTTATCTTGTTTTGAGCCTATGTTTTATGTTTACTTTACGCACCTCACACATTACTCATGCACCCTGTTATTATTATTATTTTTTCTTTCTTTCACTTTTGTCCTTTTTTTTTATCCTTTTTTGTTATTTATTTGTTATTATTATTTTTATTTTAAAAAGAGAAAATGAAAATATTTTAAATTATAAAAAATTGCAAAAATTAGAAAAAAATCTAAAAAACGAAAAATGTTCTCTTTTGTTTTATTGTGTCTGTCCGGTCCCCCGCACCGTGTGACACTCATTTTCAAAAATATCAAAAATAGTTTTATTTCTCTTTTAGTGTCTGTCCGACCGCTCGCGTCATATGACACATATTTTCAAATAATTCAAAAAACACAAAAGAAATACAAAATCTTCAAAATATAAAATATCAATATTTTCAAACAAAAAAGTCTTTTTTTTTAAGAACTACGTGATCATTGATTCTCCACCGTGAGATACGTAAGACCAAGGCCAATCCTTGTCAAGTTCACCTCCAAAAAAAATCGAATCATTTTCTCAATTATTTTCAAATATCTTTTAAAGAAGTACGTAATCTTTATTTCTCATCCTAATGAGAATACGTAGGACCAAGGTCAATCCTTGTCGAGCCCAAAAAATTAATTTTTTTTTTAACATTTTTGTCTTCTTTTTTTTTTTTGGAAAAGTTAACATTTTAGAGACTGATACTACTTATTGAAAATGGTTCTAGAAGGAGATAGGGAAGACGAGATTGAATAGATCTAGACTCTTAACAAATTGAAACACTTAAGAAAAATTAGATCAAGAAAAAACGAAAATTTATTCCGATTCACCCCAAATTATTGGGCTGTGTCCGGTTCTTCCTTAAATATTTTTCTTAAGAAGTTTCATTAGTCAATTAAAATTGATTATGTAAGAGTACAAAAACGTCTCCGGATTACAGGAATAAATATACCTCTTTAACAAGTATCGACGTTGTGATATAATTAGAGCAATCATATAAATAATCAGAGTATTAAAGACTAGTTAATGTATTAGCGAGGCTCTGTTAACTGATTTTATATTCATTTGATGACTGAAGCTTCATGGTTTCATGTAATCAATTGATTGTCAAATTATCTCGTCAGTATGAATGTGTTCTCCAGCACTGTGTCATCTTATCAATTAACGGTCTTCTGTTGTGATCAGGGGTCATGTTTTCCAAATTTTTTTATATTTATATTATTTAATATATAATTTTGAATATATTTTTTAAAATTTAATATTTTTAATATATTTTATGTATTTGATATTTTAAATTTTTTATATATTTATATTTATATATAAAATTATTTTTTCACATTTACTTTTTAATTTTAATTTTTAAATATTTTTTAAATAAAATTAATTATTTTATTAATATTATCTTTTAAGTGATATTTTTTTAATTTAATCCTTTTTATTTGATTATTTTTTTAAACTTAATCAGTATAAATGTAAATTAATTATAGTAATTATAAAAATTATTTATATTTAATTTTATAATTTTAATTTTTAGTTTTTACTAGTTTATATACAAATTTTGGAATTATGCTTTTGGTTCTTATTTTTGTTGAAAAATATAAAGTTGGTCTTCCAATTTTTTTGTATCCATTTTTTAAAATATAATACAATTTGGTCATTTTTTTTGTTGAATTTCTTGATTTAGATCAAGATTTTTTTACCAAAATTGAAGTTGTGAATAAGGATGATTTCTTTTGATAAAGAATTCTTATTATGCTTAAAAAAAATTTAATAAAAAAGATCGTATTGCATTAATTTTTAAAAATAGAGACCAAATTGAAACTAAAAAAATTTAGAAAACCAACCTCACATTTTTGAACAAATAAAATAGACAAAAAAAATAATTTAATCAAAATTTTTACATTCCAAAATATTAACCAAAGATATGGTACGGGATGTACCAAAATTTATTAGACGATCCAAAGTATTTATAACGAGTCAAATAACCTTTGATCAACCGGTCTATAGTCAAATCATAATATCATCTGATCATTGTATATGTCCAGTTTTTCCCATATTTCTTTTTATTAGTATATGAAATTCGTTTCTTTATTAGTAAGTAATGAAAATGCGAGATAATCCGTATTCGTAAGAAAAGAACGTCGCAACAACAGTACCTTATTTCATCTGTCTTTCTCTCAATCACACGGGAATTTTACTACGTAATTTCCACATTTAGCGTGTTTTTACGACAAGAATGAAACAATAAGGGGAAAAACATGCTAACTGGTCACATTGTCTTCATCGTGTCACCCACAATAAAGAATGAACATCACTCTCGTGGAAACATCAAATCTCCCATCATTGACATAAAGAAACCCCGAAATAGTTCCATTTGTTTGAAATTTTGGATATTAATTTGAAAACCCAGCCAATCAGAGTTGTAACTTCTTCGTAAATTACTTAAAAACCATGAATGTATATATTATGTTGCAGGAGCTGGAATTAGAAAATTATTTACGTAAATCCATCTTGAGAAACACGCAATTAATACAATGCTATGATTGAATTTTTAAAATTTAGTGTACATCAATCTATATTTAATAAAATAAATTACATTTATAATTTATATTTATTCATATTTGAGTTGACTAGGCTTAATTTGTGTTCAAGTTAACTTAACTCTAGTTTGTCTTGATCCAACTAGGTTCGGCTTGGCCAAATTCAACTAAACAATGTTTGATTCGGCTCAATTTAAACTCGGATAAAGTCGATTTGATATGGATCCAAGATGAGTTACTAGACTGATTTGACTTGATCTAGGTCTAAGTCAACTTGATTTGACTTAGGATTTGACTCAATCTTTAATTTGTGTTGACTTGACAAAACCTTTGTCCTAACTTAACTCGATGCCTATAATAATTCAACTATGTCTTTGGCCTAGCTAACTTGACTCAAGGTGACTTAGGTTGACTTGGACCCAGTTAAACTCTAATCAACTTGAATTTAGACCTACCTAATTTAACTAAGATGCATCTTGATTTTGAAAATAGATATGTGAATTTAAATTTTAAAAGATCCATTTAAATAATTTAAAATGATATATATTTAAATAATTGAAAATTGAATTTGATATTTTTTTTATCACGATTGTTGTTTTCTATACCCATACAATGTGTAAAATAGCTTGTCTCGGCAAGTGTTTGTACAAAATTTTGTTTTAATCGCTTGAAAAAATTAAACATAGTTATTTGTATATATAACACGACCACTTAATAAATGTATTGCTTAATTAGCCATTTGGTCTAAGTTTGAGTCAAAAAATTTCAAGTGGATCCTCTTTTCTGTTTTTGTTTCATTTTTGAAAAATTGATTCAAGTATGTTCTTTCTATTAATATTGTACCAATAATGACGTTAAAGATCTTAAGTTACTTACGAAGAATTTTGTAGATAAGTTACTTATAAAGAATTTCGTTGGTAATTTATATACGTAGATTTTTGTAGATAAGTTACTTATGAAAACTTTCGTAGGTAAGTTATCTACGAAAATTTTTATAGGTAAGTTATCTATGATATCCTTTATAGGTAATTTGAATACTTTTCCCATGAGTAATTTTCATAGATAATTTTCGACGTCGATTTCGTAGATAAAATTCGTAGGTAAGTTATCTACAACACATATTTCATAAATAAAGTTACTTACCAACTGTTTACTTACAAAATTTTCTTAGTAGGTAATTCGTAGATAACATCAAATTATTTACAAAAATTACTCATTCCTACAAAATTTTGGCTTAGACAATAACCATATTTCTTGTAGTGAGACATGACACATATCAGCATATAATTTTTTGGTTTTTTTTTTTTAATTTTTTAATTTTTGTTTTACTTTTTTTTAAATTTTCCATGTGTAAAGTTCGTGACGTGCCATGTGATAGTGACAGTGTCACATATCAATGTTAGTTCAATGTGTCGTTGTTTTGTATTCAATTCAGTTATAATTTATTTTTAAAATGGAGCAATGTTATCAAATCCAAATTAAAATCGAATTTATTAGTTCTATAAATGTTATAATGATATTTATATTGAAATTAACCTTTTATCATATTAAATTAAAATTATTACATTTTAAATTAATTTACTTTTTATATTATTTAAATTTTAAAAGTAGTAATTAAAAAGGTAAAATTGAAAAAACAAAAAATTATAGATTGTTATAGATAAAATAAATTTTAGTTATTGAAATAAAAATATTATAAGTAATATTGTGCAAATAATTTTTTTATTATGAGTAATTATTTAAATTTGAAAAAATAGTTACTAGAATGATAAAAGAATAAAAAGTTATTGTATAATAAATAATTATTTAAATTTTAAAATATAGTTACTAAAATTATAAAACCAAAAATTAGTTTTTTTTATCATGAATAATTATTTAAATTTAAAAAATAGTAATTAAGAGAGTAAATGGGAGAAAACAAAAGAGGACACTAAATAAGTGTATCCTCTCTGTATATAGTTATAAATACATATTTATAAATTATAGATAACAATAGTAATAATAATTAAAATTTAATTTGTAAATATTAATAATTTAAATTATTGTATATTTTTTTATTATATAAATAAAAAATGATTTTTTAAATCATTTTCATTTCACATTTTAAAATTTTTAAGTCAGACAAATATTGATTCTATATTTTATTTTATTTTAAGTTAGACAATACTTTGTTATTTATCATATTAGTATTATTATATTTATTACATAAGTTTAAGTTTCATTTAAAAAAATAAATACACGTGACATGTTTTTCTTTAACATCATGGTATTAAATAAGTAAGCCTAAATGACTAATGGTCATCTTTAGTACGTAGAATTATGTTTTCTTGACACCCAATTGGAAAATTATTTCTTTGTGTAGTACATGAGATTGTTATGGGTTGCATTCAGGTAAGTTGAAGGCAACCACACTAGTCACATTACTCAATTTCTTAACAGCTAAGTTAAAACACATAAGCCAACAACAATTGGACGATTAGAAAACATAGATGTCTTGTTATTTTCTCATAGTTCCCCTGGTCGTTAAGGGGAAGTTCAACTTCTCTCTCTTCTGGAAGCAATTTAAATGCACATAGAAAGAGGAAGAGTACGAGTACTTTTGTGATCACCATGAAAATAAAACACAGTTCACACCGACACAAGCGCAACCGTAGTTTGCTGGAGATAGAAATACCGTAACTGCGTGAAACAGTGAACTTGGGAAACCAAAATTTAGAGTTTTGTTTTAGCTTAATTAACTCATAAATTTGAAAACTTTCATTTCATTTTTTATTAAAGTTTTGTAGTTTATTGAATTTTAAAACATTATAAGTTTTATATATTGAGTTTTACAAAATTTAAAACTTTTCAATTCGTTTACGCATTCATTTTTTTTAATTAGGTGATCTAACAATTGAGTGGGTGATGTGAATGTTATTTTGCTCCATCACCTTTGTTCCATTATCCATCATCCATCATCCATCATCGCACTTAGTTTTCGCCACGTATAATTTTATAATTTCATAATTTATAATTACACAATTTTAAATTTTTTAACTTCATAATTTTATAATCCTATAATCTTATCATTTGGTCCAAGTTAGTTCTTCTAAACATTTGGTGGATCATATCAACCCTTGGCACAAGCCGATCCATCTAGACCCTCTCGACCTTCAGCTCAGGTCAACCCGTCTCAGTGGCTTGGATCGGCACGTCTCGACTCGCGACTCGAGTTGGCGCATCATGACCTTAAACCCTTGGCACGTCATCCGTCTTGAATTTCAGCCCAATTCATCTTTCTCAACTTTTGGTCCATGTCAAACTGTGTCGACCTTTGGTCTGAACCAACCTGTCTCGACCCTCAGCGTAGGCTGATCTGTCTTGACCTAGGCCAAGGCTGACTAGTCTCAACTTTCAGCTCAAGTTGGTTCGTCCCAGCCCTTAACCTTGGTTGACCCATCTCAAACCTTGCTTAAACCCAACCCATTCAGACTTTAGGTCTAAGTCTCCCATCTCAACCTTTTTTCCAAGTTGGCCCGTTTTGAATCTCGATCCTACCAACTTGTCTCAACCCTCAGCCTAAGTCGACCTTCTCAACCCTCTGCTTGATCCAATCTTTCTCTACTTTCTGCCAAGGTCAACCTATTACAACCTTCATCTCGGGTCGTCCTTTCTCGACATTTGGCCCAAACATGATTGTTTCGACATTTGGTGAAGTCGACCCATCTCAACCTTTAACCTAGATCGACTATCGACTCCTTACAAGCTGTCTCAGCCTTTAGCTCATGCCAAGTCCTCTTAACCTTCAACATTGCTCGACTCGTACCGTCTCAATCTTCATCTCGAGCCGATACATCTCGACCTTTGTCCCAACCTTGCTCGACTCAACCATCAACTCAAGCCGGCTCGATTCAACCTTTAGTCTGGGCTGACTCAACTCAAACTTCAATTTCGTTTTACTCTACTCGATCTTTTCAAACCGAAATGACTTGCCTCGACTTTCATCTCAAACTAGCTCGAATAGGCTCGATTCGATCTTCGGTTCGAACCGAGTCAACGTGAACGTTGGTTCAAACCAACTTTGCTCAATCTTCAACTTAAAACAACTTGTCTCGAGCTTTTTACCCATTCTGAAAATGTTGTATTTAGAAATTAATTAAAGTTTTGTAGTAGAACCAAATTCAATTTGACTTTACTAACACATTTTCCATTTTTTTTACCAGTTTATTTCCTCTATTCATTCTACGTTAAAAGAGTCAAAGTTTTATTAATATAATAATTTTTATCTTAATAAAATATTTAAAAATAAAGTAATTATAAATAACACAAATTTAAATTTAATATATTTAAATATTCTAGAAATTGTTTAATTCCCTATTTAGAAACAAACTAAATCCACCATGATATCTTTCCTTGTCATGACCAAAATTTTTGCTACTATCTATCCAAACCCAAAAGTTCGTTTTATTGTTATGTTCTTATGTTATTATCTATTAACACAAAACTACTTTTCTACTTATAAAATTATTTCCATGATCTTTAAAAAGAAACATATTACAGTAAAAAAATAATATTTTGAACACTCCAAAACGTAATTATTTCTATTGACAGCAAAAATACTGAATGTATAAAAATGAGGAATTAATCCAATAAAACATTTTTTTCCTCTCCAACCGTGTACGTCATACCAACAGTGGTCTTTCTAAATTAGATCCACTCCTGGGACACAATCCATCGATAATAACAACATTTTTTTCTCTTTAAGTTATTTTAACATTACAAGAAAATACATATAGGTGAACACAATATGTTAATAATATAAAAGAATCATCATTAAATTATGTTTTTCGAGAGACTATTAATGCTAAAAAATTCATCAGTAAAATAATTTTCGATAAAATTTACTAACGGATGGAGAAATCTGTCAACAATTACTGATAACCATGAATTCGGTTTTAAGAACTCGTCAGTAAATATTTGTCAGTAATTATCAAAAGATCATGGTTGTTGGTAACAACTATTGGTAAAATACATGATTGATCTTCTTTTTTCTCCTCCTCTTTCTCTTTATTTTTCCTGTTTTCTTTATCTTCTTCCTCCTCTCCTCCTCGTAGGGTTGTCATTGTTGTTGTGCCACCATCTTCACCTCCACCACCTCCTTCTCTAACTGTGGCAACCACCGCACACCTTTGTGTCACCACTGCGTCACAGGTATTCCACTACATTAGTGGCATACCTCCATATCAACGCCTATTCTCTGCCACATCATGATTAAGCCGCTCACCATAGAGTTCCCACCTCCTCCTCCTATTGTTTTTCCTACTCCCATTCTTCTCACTCATCTCCCCTTAATATACAAAAACTCTTTTAGTAATACAAATTGTAATTTAGCTACAATAATATTTGTCTGTATTAAAAATTTTAATTTACCAACTAATTTTTCAACAAATATATATTACTGATAGATTTGTTATCGATATGAAAATATTTGTCAGTAAAGTACATTGTGAAATTTGTCATAAAATTTCATCAATAAATTTAAGATTAGTGACAAATTTGTTGTCCTTGGTAATAGAAGAAAATTCGTGTGATGCAATAACCTAATTATTAATCTTTTGGCTCTTTTTATATTACACTATTTTTTTTTATTATAATCTCCTTCAAAGGTGGATATGTATAATGTTAAAACAAAATTATAACGTTTAAGGAAGTGCGACTTTTAATGTTTTTAAAACTATATGTATATATTTAGGGTAAAAGAGTAGAGAAAAATAATGTTTATAAAATTAAAAAAAAAATGCATGGAATTTTTAAAAATGTTGGAGTATTGAGAAATCTAAAGAAATGTTTATGTAGTTTACTCTTAAAAATGTTTTTTTTTTTAAATATTTCTTTTCATATTAGCTTACCGACATCTCGAAACCTATGCTACTATTAAGAAGTTTTGTTGTATTAACACTTTTTGGTTTAATTCTGTATAAGTTCTCTACAAGTTATAACATTGACTGTACTATTTATCATAAATTCCCTCGTAGACAATCATATTAATTTTGATTATGCATAAACTGTATCAGTAATACTTAATCGGTTAGATAATTTTAATTAGTACGTAATAGTATTACCGTTCCTAACATTACTAATTAACTTACACAAGGTTTTTCACTTGGTATTTACGGCCTCTTGAAAGCCTTAAGAAAAGGGAATGACTAATGAGTCAGTTATTTATTCCTTATGTATTTTTAACTTAATAAGATTTTCCTTTTATTTATAAATTAGGAACTTACTGAATTCTGTCCATTCTATTGAAATAATTTTGGAAAATAATTTTTTAATTACTAAATTTTGATAACTTTTTCTAATAACTTTAGGTGACATTTTCTAAGTGGTTTTTATTTTTTCATTTTTTCATTTTCAATATTTCAAAACCACTTAAAAGATGACATCTCATGTTGTGAGAGAATGTTGTCAAAATTTAGTAGTCAAAATATTATTCTCCAATAGTTTTTGTATAAAACATTTAATGATGAAAAGCACATTTTATTTGGATAAGTAAAAGATATAGAAAAAAAAATACTTGTGAATTAATTGATGTCATAATCCAAATTTAAATCTTTTTAGGAAAGAGTCAATAATTGTTAAACATTAAAAATAATTCTTTTTATTGAAATAATTAGCGTGGCTAATATATTTTGACAGCACTTCACGATATAAAAGTATTGTATTTACGAACTCTAAGGTTATTATGTATCTGTTGTATAGGATAATAAATAAGAAATGGTAGTAACATTCATTAAATATAAAAAATGTGTTGTGATTTTCACCTTATATAATAAATTCATGACGCACCACCAAACCTATTGTTCTTGCTGCTATAAATATCTTTTTCTCATTCTTCATCTTCAAGTTTTCAAGTTTCAACACATTCCCTTCTTTCAAATAACTCTGCCACAACTCATCATCATAGGTGAAGCTTATATATATATATTGTGGTGATCGATTCCTTTGCTTGTGTTTGAGGGCAAAATATGAAGATGTCAGATGGAGAGAAGAAAGAAAAGGGGACACAGCAGGAACGAAAGGTTCCTCTTCTGAAGCTCTTCTCCTTCGCTGACTCCTACGACTGCGTTTTGATGGGTGTTGGATCTGTTGGGGCGTGTGTTCATGGTGCCTCTGTGCCTGTTTTCTTTGTCTTCTTCGGAAAGATTATCAATGTCATAGGTTTGGCTTACCTTTTTCCCAAAGAAGCTTCCCACGAAGTTGCTAAGGTTTGTTTCTCTTGTCCACTTCCCATGCATAATTGGGTACCGTTTCATCTTCTTCCTCCAAAATTATCGAACACGGTCTCACCATATCATATATTATTAATTATCAGAAAAATCAAATAACCTGCCCTAATATATACCGGTTTCTAAGTAAATAACACTAAATTATATATACCTAATTTATTTGTGTGTTTTAAATAAATTAAATTTTAACAGTGGTTGGTCATGATTTTGCAGTATGCGTTGGATTTTGTGTATCTAAGCATAGTAATATTGTTTTCATCTTGGACAGGTATGAGTTAGTTATATTACATTGTAGTAAAAGAAAAAGTGTTAATTGTGAATGTTGATTGATAGCATTAATTAACATATATAGAGGTGGCATGTTGGATGCATACTGGGGAACGTCAAGCTGCAAAGATGAGAATGGCGTACTTAAGGTCAATGTTGAATCAAGATATAAGTCTTTTTGATACTGAAGCTTCAACTGGAGAGGTTATTTCTTCTATTACCAATGACATCATCGTTGTTCAAGATGCACTTTCTGAGAAGGTAATTGCCATCCTTTTGTTTTCACAGATGGTAGCAAGAAAATCTCTCATATATAAAATCTTTTATCTTTATATTAAACTAATTTAGATGACTTCTTCAAAATGAGTTTAGTAAGATTACTTAAAAGATCAATGTTATAAATTATAGAGATGAAATTAATATTTTAATTTAAATAAAATTAAATGCAAATAAAACAAAAAAAAAATCATATTATTATATCTTAAAATATTCAGAGTAAAGAGCCTCCTAACACATTTTTTAAAATAGATCTTAAATTTTTTATTTCAAAATCATATATATTTTTTAAAATTATAATTTTGTATTTAGTTATTCTCTTCTTAAATTTGTTACTTTTTTCAATAAAAAAAACATTGTTAGGCATCTTAAATAATTAATTATTTTATATAATAATCGATTATTTATGTAGATGGTATTTGTCAAAAACCTTCCAATAGTTAATTATCTACTTATGAATTTAAGTAATTGATTATCTTGAACTCGTGGATTTTTTAAGTTTAAACATCTAAAGATAATTCACTGTACTGTTCCTTAATTAATAAGCTGATTACTTTCTGAAAATTATTTTGAAAGTGTTTGTGGAAGTGAACCTATCAAGCTCATGTAGTTTAAATGTGTAAATGTATCACAAACAATCGAGTATAGAAGGAATAACACTCATTTGACTTATATCATCAAAACCAATGTATACAAAATTTGAGGAGCTTTATGATCAACAAGTAATACTTTTCTTCATAAATATACCACTTTAATTGACAAGATATAATTTTAAACAAAATTAAAGTTCTTAAAAAATAATGCAACTCAAATTTTATTTCAGAAGGTTTTCTAAGCCAAAACAATAAAATTATAAAGCTATTTTTTTAACTCTTATTTTTAGCTTTAACTTTAAAACTAATTTTTAAGTAATTTTTTTTTCAAGTAATCATACCCTTAGTTTCCTTTTAAAAGAAGTTCCATTGTGAAATCATATAGATGTTTCTCTGTAGAAATGTTTAATTTATTTCTTGTTAACTATGGCGTGCTGTTTTTAATTTTCCTAAATACAACTATTCTCAAACATATATTTTCTCTTCGAATTTAATTAAAATAAAATATGGGTAAATTTCTTTATACAACGTTATTGAAAAAAAAAAGTTATATATTATCTATTTATTATTTTTATAAAAATATCTTAAAATTTATTAATAATCTAGCTGATAATGTAATTTTTACGCATTAACCATGCATAATATAGAATCTTGTTTTAAATTAACATATACAATAAATGCATTAAATTCTATAATAATTATTTGTAAAATCGTTTAAGATGATTTTTAATTGGTTTATAATGCAAAAACTGTTAGTTGATTGAAATTAAACTCTTCGTGTAAACTTTTAATTCCTAGAATTTTTAATTACACGATGCAATTTTTAAATTTCATGTTACTTGAGTATTTTGAAACATTTAACGTAAATAGAAATTGTCAAGAACTGACCTTGTAAATATATTAACAAGCAGGATAAATTCATTGATCTTTATATCAAAAAAAGAAGTTAACATCATATAAATTCATTGGTTGAGGATATAAAATAATTTTATATTATTAATGTATGATCATCATACTTTAAAATGATTTTCGTTTAACAATTTAAAGTAGCATTTACTTTAAAAAGAATATTTTATTTATTTTAATCATAAAAGTACCAACTTTAGTTATAAAAACATCATCTTCACTTCCAAAAATTTGTATAATAAATAATAAAAATAGTGTGATATCTTTGTAATTAAACTTTCAAATAAAAAGTATTTTCCAAATTAAATGAATCCTTGAAATGGCCTTTTAAAGATGATTGTTTATTGATTATATGTATTTTATTTCTTCGAATAGTGTAACAAAGAAAAAATTAGGCTACTTAACTATTATGATTTTAAGAAAAATTAATTTATTTGACCTTATGGTAAGCGTTACATTTATATACGCACTCATAAATAAATAAATATATATATATATATATATATATATATATATATATATATATATATATATATATATATATATATATATATATATGAGTACTATAATTTTATGTTATTATTTTTATAAAGCTTTAATTTAAGATAATCACACTTTTTTTATTTAATTCTAACAAACACGAGAATGAATAGAGAAGGAACTCAGCTCTTTCTTGTTATTTTTTATTTTATTTATTTTAATTCAAATAGTACATAGCTTTGTTTATCTTCCATCTTGATTTTTGTTTTTTTTTAAATAGTTATAAATTTAATTATATTTTGGATTTATGATAAATTTTGAAAGTTTAAGTTTTTATTAAATTTTTGTCTTAGTCCTAAGACTTTCAAAACTTTCTAATGAAGTCTCTGTAGTTAAATTTTTCTGATATCTATAGGGTGTGACAGTTTTCACTAAAATGTCACCACATAATACAATTTTGCAAACTATCCTAATGATGATATTAAGGATTTGATGTTGTATTTACCTAAAATTATATTTAAAATTAGTAAAAATTATAAAATACAAAATAAAAAAACAAAAAATATATAATATTATAAAATAAAAAAGTTATAAATTTATGAAATATAAAATAAAAATATATAATTGTGTAATTTTAAAAATTTATAATTTTATAATTTTATAAATTTATAATCTAATGATTTTATAATTTTATAATCTTATAAAATATAAATTATAAATTATAAAATTATAAATGATATAAATTTAAAAGTTTATAAATCGTAAAATTGAAAAATTATAAAATTATAAACTATAAAATCATAAAATTATAAAATTATAAAATTATAAACTATAAAATTATAAAATTATATATTTTTATTTTATATTTCCTAATTTTCTAATTTTATAAATTTATAATTTATATTTTTTTAACTTTATATTTTATAAATTTATTATTTTTATTAGTTTTAAGAAAAATTTTAGATAGATATAATAACAATTCTTTAAGAGATTCTTATCGTTACAGTAGTTTCTAAGGATGCATTATGTGATATTTAAGTAGAATGATACTCTGTCAACTGTCATGTTATATAAGTTATCAAAATATTTAACGGTAGGAACTCAGTTAAAAAATTTTAAAATTTTAAAAATTCGATAGATCATACAAATTTATTAGAAATTCAACTAAAAATTCTTAAATTTATAAACATCTAAAACATAATTAAGTCTTAATTCTAGGTTGATTATTTTCTCCAACCACCCAAATACAGGAAAAATAAGTTATTTGGATATGATACCGCGTATTAGTATATCTTTTTGCGACGATTCAACAACATCTATTTAATAAATTAGTTAGCATTAATATTCTCAGGACCTATAGTCACATACTATTGGACTTTTTCCTTGATATCATGTGTCTGTAATTATGAGAAAAGCATAAACAGCTTCGCTGATCACGATATGTGTAAGTGTAACTCATTTCCCAAAGTAAGTTTTAGTATATAAGTACAAAGACAAGTACAATGAGTTTGATAACGTTAAAAGAAATATACAATACATTACTTTTTCTTTAAATAATAAGCATATTTAAATATTAGAAGAAAGACTATTTCATTCAAATATTTATGCTAAACTTTATTTAATCTAAAAATTAAAATCAATTTTATCAATGTAAATTATCTTTTAAATTTGCCTATTTGATTGATTCATTGTGTCACTAGAATTTGGATAACTTACATCATATCTCAATGGTACTTCTTTGCTCATTATTGACATATAAAAATCATATCAATATAATTAAAATCTACATGCACAACATATATCAATCACATTCAGGCATTCACAATTTATCATTATTCACAAATATATGTTTTCTAAAATTAGCTATATATATTTTCATATTTTTCTCCAACTTTACATGTTATTTCAAATACACTTACTTTTACCAAAGGTAAGTTTCCTTGTTTAGAAAGCAAGTTGTATTTCAAGAAAACACAAAGAAAAGATCCTATATATCTAGAACAACACAACAAAAAATAACCAAACATCGATTAAGACTCTAACTAGTTGATAACATATTTTTTTCCAATCAAATCAATGATGAACTCGAACATTAGCAGAAAAAGAATTTGAAAGATTTTTAGAGTAAAAAGAACTTTACTTACTTCATTTTGTTATACATTTGTTATGAATGATTATTAACTCACTAGCTATTATGAGATAGGATGTGAAGGGAAAAATATGGGAATTGAGGTGAGAAATTAAGAGAGATGTGAGAGAAGAAACTTAAAGAAAAGAAAAGTTTTTTTTGCATGAGCTTCTCCAAGATCTACTCAACTTTCTCCAATCACAATAATATTTAAACATTATCTTTCAATCCAAAATACAACTTCATACCGAATTTTCAAATCAATATAAATTTATCAGTTCCAAAAATCTTAAAGAAAAGTAAAATAAAATTAATAACAAAAAACTTAGAGATGATCAAATTTGTAAAAACAAATAATTAAATAGTTAAAACTTTAATTATATTTCAACCTAAAATACAATTTTGAACTCTTATTAAAGAATCATTTTTACTAAACCACAATGTGTCTCATTCAAAATAATCTGTTAGAAAGATAGTTTGATATTGGGTTAGATCAAATAATAGAAAACATACACAATTTTATAACTTGCGTTCTTTTTACATATCTTACTAAAGTATGATAAGTTATTGTTACTATACAGTTTCATTTTCTTATATACATTTTAGTTTTTAGGTTTTTTTTCTTTTTTGTCACAAATAATTAAAAAGTTCAAATTTTCAAATGTTTGTGTAAAAGTTATAATTGGTGTACTTTCAGGTTGGGAACTTCATGCACTACATAAGCCGTTTTATCGCAGGCTTTACCATTGGTTTTGTGAGAGTGTGGCAAATAAGTTTAGTGACACTTGCCATTGTGCCCTTAATTGCTATTGCTGGTGGCCTTTACGCTTACGTCACCATTGGCCTCATCGGAAAAGTTCGAAAAGCATATGTGAGAGCAGGTGAAATTGCTGAAGAGGTAAGATTTTTTTTTATCATTAAAAATTTTATAAAAAATCATCTAAACATATAATTTATACATAAGTGAACGTAATTGGTTGATGAAACTGAGGCGAAGTTTGCCAAAACTAAAGCAAAATATTAAAGGTGGATCAGAATATTCCATAAATCTTATTAGGTTAGATTTTTTAAACAATGATTCTGATACTACGTTAGGCATAAGTTTTAAATTTATGTAAGTTTCACAAAACTGAGTTCAAAAAATGACTTATAAGATGAAGTTTGTAACTTACTTATGTACTATAAATTGATTTGTAAGGTAAAGTTTACGACTTACTTATAATATAAAATTGATTGAATTAGGAATTTCGGACTATTTTGAAAATATTAGAAAGGTTTATTCATGCTTTTATAAATACAGAATGTTGAAGATCCCACATTCTTTTTGTGCTCCGTCAATGCGTATATTTGTAGAGATGTAGCATTTGGCTAACTTTGTTTTAAAATTGCCCTCCAAATGCATGTAAAAAAACCATTATACGTACGATGACGATGATATAGTCTTTGTGGATTTAAGGTGATAGGCAATGTGAGAACGGTACAAGCATTTGCAGGGGAAGAAAGAGCAGTGAGATCATACAAAGCAGCTCTGATGAACACATATAGAAATGGTCGAAAAGCAGGTTTAGCTAAGGGTCTGGGATTAGGCTCCATGCATTGTGTTCTTTTCCTTTCATGGGCTCTCCTTGTTTGGTTCAATAGCATAGTTGTTCACAAGAATATCGCCAATGGTGGCGATGCTTTCACTACAATGCTCAATGTAGTCATTTCTGGCCTGTAAGTAACCTTCTCTTAGGAACATCCTACTAATTAACAACTTCTAGGTACTTTATTTTACTGGTTAAGATTATTTTTCAAAAGTGTATGATGTTTGGAATCCCAGGTCACTTGGTCAGGCAGCACCAGATATTTCTGCATTTATCAGGGCAAAGGCATCAGCTTATCCCATTTTTGAGATGATAGAGAGGGACACCATGAGCAAAGTCAGCTCAGAAAATGGTCAAAAGTTAAGCAAATTGGAAGGTCATATCCAATTTAAGGATGTCTGTTTTAGTTATCCATCACGTCCTGATGTGGTGATCTTCAACAACTTTAGTCTTGAGATTCCTCCGGGGAAAATTTTAGCTCTGGTGGGAGGAAGTGGTTCCGGAAAAAGCACAGTTATATCATTGATTGAGCGCTTCTATGAACCACTTTGTGGTGAAATACTTTTAGATGGGAACACCATCAGGGAACTTGATCTCAAATGGCTTAGACAACAGATTGGGTTGGTTAATCAAGAGCCTGCACTTTTTGCTACAAGCATCAGGGAGAACATACTGTACGGAAAAGATGATGCGACTCTTGAAGAAATAAATCAAGCTGTGATGCTCTCTGATGCTCAGTCTTTCATTAACAATCTTCCTGATGGATTAGATACTCAGGTAAGAATGCACCTTTATTCATTGTTTAAGAATATTGTTTAGAAGGAACGTGGAACTAAGGAAATTCACAAGATATTCAATTTCTTTGGCAGGTTGGTGAGAGAGGGATACAACTATCCGGGGGACAGAAACAAAGGATTGCAATATCTCGTGCCATAGTTAAGAATCCATCAATCCTTTTATTAGATGAAGCAACCAGTGCTCTGGATGCAGAGTCTGAGAAAAGTGTACAAGAGGCACTTGATCGTGTCATGGTTGGTAGAACAACCGTGATAGTTGCACACAGACTTTCTACCATTAGGAATGCAGATATGATTGTTGTTATTGAGGGAGGGAAGGTGGTGGAAATTGGAAATCACGAAGAACTCATTTCCAACCCAAATAATGTATATGCATCTCTTGTTCAAATCCAAGAAACAGCCTTTTCTCAAGGCCACTTTTCTGTGGATCCTTACTTGGGAGGCTCATCAAGGTACTTATTACAGATAACTTAATCTTATCAATTTATGGCATTAGCATTGGCACTCATCTATTGGAGAAAGTTGCTGCAAATGATTCTATTAAACTGTTACTTTAAACTTGTTTCTGTCATCTTTATACTTATGTTCTACTAGAATAAAGTATGTTCCTTATGTTTATGTTTATTCTGATTGTAACTTAAGGCGCCTAGGAGAGTCGTCATCCCGCACAACAAGCTTTCGTGGTAGTTTTCGCTCAGACAAAGAATCTATTAGCCGAGCTTTTGGTGATGGAGGAGAAAGTGTTGGAAGTTCAATGCATGTCTCAGTAAAAAGACTATATTCCATGATTGGTCCTGATTGGCTTTATGGTGTTTTTGGAACCTTGGGTGCATTTATTGCTGGAGCACAAATGCCACTCTTTGCTCTTGGAATCTCTCATGCTCTTGTATCTTATTACATGGATTGGGACACAACACGCCATGAAGTGAAAAAAATTGCATTTCTCTTCTGTGGGGCAGCAGTTTTGACCATCACTGCCCATGCCATTGAACATCTTTCCTTTGGAATCATGGGGGAACGACTTACCCTTCGTGCAAGAGAAAAAATGTTTTCCGGTAATTGTGATATTCTGATTGGTTTATGCCCTTCCAGTTTTGTTCATGTCTTCCTAAGAAATGTTTCCTTTTAATCTTCCTATTTGAAATAATAATGATAGTTAAAAGTTAAGTGTTGGGCATTTTTATTAGTTGACAGAGTAAAATCTTTACACCGAATGTACCGAGATTAAGTTTTGTTATTAAGATGCCTTATTTACTTTTTTAAGTGTTCTCACTTGTTCTATTGATTCTAAAATATGCACTGCTAAACAAAAATATAGTTATCATAGGTTGTGATTTGATGATCTTTCTTTTACTAACTTAACTAGTCTCTGTGGTGCAGCTATTTTAAAGAGTGAAATTAGTTGGTTTGATGACATAAACAACACAAGTTCTATGCTTTCATCACGTTTAGAGACCGATGCAACATTTTTAAGAACTATAATTGTTGATCGTTCGACAATTCTTCTGCAAAATGTTGGTCTGGTTGTTGCTTCATTTATTATTGCCTTCATGTTGAACTGGAGGATCACGCTTGTTGTACTAGCCACATACCCTCTGATCATTAGTGGTCACATTAGCGAGGTTTCCTCTAGCTCCATATTTCTACACTACCAAGCTAGTACATTATTTGTGTTTTAACAACTGAGTGCCAAAATTTCAGAAACTATTCATGCAAGGCTTTGGTGGCAACTTGAGCAAAGCATATCTAAAAGCCAACATGTTGGCTGGGGAGGCTGTGAGTAATATCCGCACTGTGGCTGCATTTTGTGCTGAACAAAAGGTCCTTGACCTTTATGCTAATGAGCTTGTGGAGCCTTCAAAGCGTTCATTCAATAGAGGTCAAATTGCTGGCATATTCTATGGCATTTCCCAGTTCTTTATTTTCTCATCTTATGGCCTTGCCTTGTGGTACGTTCTCCTGCTTCTGTTTTGGTTTAATAGTACTTTACCCATGAGTGTCAAATGTTTGTTAAATGGTGTGAAACAACTTTTTCTTAATAAGCATACATGTGTTGTGCTGATAGTGAGAATTGTATACATTTTGCAGGTATGGATCTGTGTTGATGGGAAAAGAGCTTTCCAGCTTCAAATCAATTATGAAGTCGTTCATGGTTTTGATTGTAACAGCACTAGCTATGGGGGAGACTTTAGCACTGGCACCTGACCTTTTGAAAGGAAATCAAATGGTTGCATCCATTTTTGAAGTGATGGATAGAAAGACAGGAATATTGGGTGATGTTGGAGAAGAGTTGAAGACAGTGGAAGGAACAATTGAGCTAAAAAGAATCCGTTTCAACTATACTTCAAGGCCAGACGTGGTTATTTTCAATGATTTCAATCTAACAGTGCCTGCAGGAAAGAATATTGCCCTGGTGGGGCACAGTGGATGTGGTAAAAGTTCAGTCATCTCACTCATACTCAGATTTTATGATCCAACATCTGGGAAGGTGATGATTGATGGTAAGATTTTTGAACAACTTTGCTTTAACCACTCAATCTTATTCCATTATGTAATAAGATTCTTCTAACAGTGATTCATCCAATTCTTACAGGAAAAGACATCAAGAAACTCAACTTGAAATCCCTTAGGAAACATATAGGTTTGGTGCAGCAAGAACCTGCTCTTTTTGCAACATCAATATATGGAAACATTCTTTATGGAAAGGAAGGAGGTTCAGAAGCTGAAGTGATTGAAGCAGCTAAACTTGCCAATGCTCATAGCTTTATCAGTGCTCTTCCTGAGGGCTACTCCACCAAAGTAGGTGAGAGAGGAGTTCAACTCTCTGGTGGCCAGAAACAGAGGGTAGCTATTGCAAGGGCTGTTTTGAAAAACCCTGAAATTTTGCTGCTAGATGAAGCTACCAGTGCACTGGATTTGGAGTCAGAGCGTGTGGTGCAACAAGCTCTAGACAAATTGATGCAGAACAGAACAACAGTTATAGTGGCACATAGGCTGTCCACAATAAAAAATGCAGACCAAATAGCAGTTTTAGAGGATGGAAAGATAATTCAGCGAGGGATTCATGCAAGACTTGTAGAAATCACAGATGGAGCATACTACAAATTAGTCAGCCTTCAACAACAAGAACATTTTGATTGACAGACAAAAAACCAGTGAACTCTTTTATCTGCACTGATTTGGGTATTCATTCACCTTGTATATGTTACAAGGTTTGTTTGTAATTTTATTTTCGTCACACTTAAAAAGAATGATGTGGATTCCGGGGCCAGTGCTTGGCCAGAAAATATCACATATTGGAAACTGTTGAAAAATATAAGACGTCTTTAAATAATTTGGTTTAATTACATTTTAGTAAAAAAAATTTCAAGTTAAAAATATCAATTACCTCTATACATGTAGATACCTAAGAACTTTGCAACAGCTTTCTGACGTGAGAGAAAATTGAATGAATTTTAGGTGAAAAGGTGGTAAATTTCATAATGAGGACATTGAGATGCAGTTGTGGCTGCTGCATAGAATTATTATAAATATAGCTGACATTGGGAGACTTTCAAATTATGAGAAAATGACAAACTAGATTACCACTCTTGTGACATCCCATTTTTAATAGATTAAACTACTAAATGAAGCGTCATAAAATTTTGATAACGAGAGCCAATCGAATAAACATGAAAAGTAAGAAGGGTAACCATTACAGTCATCCGGAAATACTTAAAGGAAGCTTAGGCATACCGCGTGGTCCTAAGCAAAAGGAATTTAAAAAGAGTGCAACAATTTTGCAAAAGGTTTGCCACTAAGACAACTAATACAAAAGGCCTCATGGCCATGAAACTACCCCTAAGACATCCAGACACGAAGCTCTAAGCTGCACTGCTGCGTCTCCCGGATCCATCTCGGGCCTCCCCCTCATCTGCTCCCACCAAAAGGTGATCATCGCAAAAGAGAAAACATAACAGGAACACAAACAAAATGCAAGGGTAAGCTAGTGTAATATAATACTTATCATGGTATAAAGGAATAAATGCATAAACATTCCCAGACAATCCAGCACAGAGGCACATAATTCATGGCATGACAAACAAGCAAGACACTATGACTCAATTATCCGGATACATATATTAAGATCGGATTCACTGGATGCTTGCACTCGTGGTGGCCTCTACTGCTCTGCAGAGCCATTGCCAATGGGTTTCACCCTACCACTCACGAGGTTAGCCTTTAAGCGTCTAAGGCCATTATCCTGCCAAAGACTAGGGCCTCCCGCTACTCTCACCACTTGGGTCAGTTTGCTCTACTTGAGACTCACTGACCCTTTAGAGTTTCGGGATGCGATCCTTACTTGAATCCTTATCTTAATATATACACTACACGCCACCATAAAGTCTCCCCACGGGACTCATGGAATTACGCCTATCACCCCAAATTTATGTTTCATACCATATCCACCACCTTTTTCTCGAAACATCCAATTCTCATCCAAGTTCTCAACCAACCAACCAAACAAAATCCATGTGTTATTCATGCCAACATACAAATTTTTAGTTCACAAGATTCAAACAACCACATAAACATATTCACATTCTTTAGGTTTTGAAAGAAAGGGGTAAATAAATAAATCACAAAATTCACCCATCAAACACAGAGAGAAAACAGAATTGGAACCACCCGCTGTAGCAGCCTCGCTCAAGCTAGGAGTAGTCGCCCAGGCGAGAGAAGTTGTCTCGCTCAAGCGACTGGCTCTCGCTTAGGCGAGTCTACCACGTTGGGTCCTGGAAGGTTTCACGATTTCTTGCTCAGGCGACGCTGTCTCGCCTGAGCGAGCTGACCTGTCGCCCAAAAATGCAGCCCCTCGCCTGGGCGAGTGCTCGAGGCAGAACCAGGGTGAGCATTCTGATACTCTCGCCTAGGCGAGGCGAGCTCGCTTGGGCGAGAATAGCAGAGCTCACCACTGTCAACCCACATGCAGTGGCGGAAACCGCCCAGATCCACTCCCAAACACACATGCAAGGTAGGAAAACGACACAGAGCAACATCCAGAACATAGCCAACCATTTATTTTCACGATTCAACACCATTCAAGCACTCACAACATGGAACAGAACACAAGCATGCCGCGATAACTTTAAACTTAAACACATAGCTCCCCTTACCTCTGTTTTGGATACAGAAAGCAAAAGTCCTGAACCAAGGGATAGCACAGCTCCAGGAACTTGGGTAGAGCTGAAAACGTGAAGATCCAAAAAAACGACGTTAGGAATCTCAACCCCAACTTGACCAACGCCTCCAAACAGGGGGAAAAAAGGAAGTAAACGGACCAGAAGCTCCGAAATTCACTTACCTGGAAAACAAAAGGAGTTTTGGTAGCTGGGAGACGTGTGGATGGTGTGCCCTAGCAGAGGGCAGAGGTGTGGGATGGAGAGGAAAGTTGCTTCTGAAAAGGTGACAAGAGCCAAAATGAGGGAACAATGAAGGGTATAGGGTCCTTCTGTAGGGCAGGGCCTTGGGCCTCCGAAAAGGCCAGGCCCATAAACTTTAAAGCACAGAAAAGGGGCTTACAATATCTCCCCAACAACAAAATTTTTCGTCCTCGAAAAATTAGACTTACCAGAACAGATGTGGGTATGAACTTCTCATGTTCTCCTCAAGCTCCCAAGTTGCGTCACCTGTCCTCCGGTCCCAGATGACCTTCACAAGACTCGTGGCTCTTCCTTTCCGCTCCTTAACTTGACGATCCTCTATAGCCACGGGCTGTACCACTACCTGGAGATTCTCCCTGACTTCCACATCTTCAGCCTCCAAGACATGCGATGGGTCGAACACGTACTTCCGCAACTGTGAAACATGAAAGACTGGGTGTAGATTAGCCAACTGGGGTGGCAATGCAATCTCATAAGCCACGGGCCCTATCCTCCTCAAGATCTGATATGGACCCAAAAACTTAGGAGACAACTTCCTTGAGCGGATAGCCCTCCCCACACCAGTGGTTCGGGTCACCCTCAAGAACACATGTTCCCCAGCCTCAAACTCTAGGGGTCTTCTCCTCCTGTCAGCATATGCCTTCTGCCGACTCTGGGATGCTTGCAACCTGTCTCTCACTAACTGCACCTTCTCTGTGGTCTGTTGCAACAACTCTGGTCCAACCATAACTGACTCACCGTCCTGGTACCAACATAAAGGAGTCCTACACCTCCTCCCATACAAAGCCTCATAGGGTGCCATCCCTATACTCGCTTGGTAACTGTTGTTGTAGGTAAACTCTACTAGCGGTAACACCTCGTCCCAACTGCCAAGGTGATCCAAGATACAAGTCCTCAGCAAGTCCTCCAAGGACTGAATCACCCTCTCCGACTGGCCATCCGTCTGAGAATGATAAGCAGAACTCATCCTCAACCTACTACCCATAGCCTCCTGCAATGCCTGCCAGAACCTGGAAGTGAACCGGGGGTCTCTGTCAGACACTATGCTACTAGGCACTCCATGAAGTCTCACTATCTCTCTGATGTAGAGCTGGGCCAACTTGGTCATAGACATTCTGAGATTCACCGCCAAAAAGTGAGCACTCTTCGTCAAACGATCCACCACTACCCATATAGCATCATGTCCTCTCATGGTGCGAGGCAAGTGGGTAACAAAATCCATGGCTATGCTATCCCACTTCCACACCGGAATATCTAAGGGTTGAAGCGTTCCACCGGGTTTCTGATGCTCCACCTTTGCCTTTTGACAAGTCAAACAGGCCGATACAAACTGTGCAACATCCTTTTTCATGCCTTGCCACCAAAAGTTCTCCTTGAGGTCTTGGTACATCTTAGTCATGCCAGGGTGCAGACTAAGACGACTCTTGTGTCCCTCCTCAAGGATCAACTTCCTCAACTCAACATCCTCTGGTACACAAACCCTGCCTCTGAACCTCAACACACCATCGCTGCCCAAGGCAAACTCCTTGGCCTGATCCGATCCCAGTAACTCTTTTACCTTCTGCAGACTAACATCCGTTGCTTGTCTCTCCCTGATTAAGCCCAAAAAGTCACTAGATATAACCAAGGTGCTACACCTAATGAATTTCGGCTCCAACTCATACTGTAACTTCATGTCTTTGAAGCTCTCTAGCAACTCCATCTCTTTTATCATCAAGTGTGCCACATGCACTGTCTTCCTACTCAATGCGTCTGCCACCACATTCGCCTTCCCTGGGTGGTAGAGAAGCTCAAAGTCGTAGTCCTTTAAAAACTCTATCCACCGCCTCTGCCTCATATTCAACTCTTTCTGGTCGAAGAGGTACTTCAAGCTCTTGTGGTCACTAAACACACGGAACTGCGCACCATACAAGTAGTGCCTCCATATCTTCAAAGCAAAAACCACCGCTGCTAACTCTAGGTCATGAGTGGGGTAGTTCTTCTCATGAACTTTCAACTGCCTTGAAGCATAAGCCACCACCTTCCTCTCTTGCATCAAGACACACCCAAGGCCCTGATGAGAGGCATCACAATAAACCTCAAAGGGTTTACTCACATCCGGAATTACCAACACTGGAGCACTCGTCAGCCTCTGCTTAAGCTCCCTGAAGCTCTCCTCACACCTATCAGTCCATACAAACGGTTGATCTTTCCTGGTTAGCCGTGTCAAAGGTGCTACTATTTTAGAGAACCCCTCTATAAACCTCCTGTAGTAGCCAGCTAAGCCCACGAAGCTCTGAATCTCAGTCACTGACTTGGGACATTCCCACTGTATCACGGCCTCTACCTTAGCTGGATCTACAGCTATACCCTGCGCTGATATAACGTGCCCCAAGAACTGCACCTCTCTCATCCAGAAGTCGCACTTGGATAACTTGGCAAATAGTTGCTTCTCTCTCAAGATGCTAAGCACTATCCTCAGATGCTCGGCATGTTCCTCCTGCGTCCTGGAGTAGATGAGAATGTCGTCTATGAAGACCACGACAAACTTATCTAGAAACGGACGGAAGATCCGGTTCATGTAGTCCATGAACAAAGCCGGGGCATTAGTCACACCGAATGGCATGACAACATACTCGTAATGCCCGTATCTGGATCTGAAAGCAGTCTTCTCAACATCTTCTGCCTTCACCAGAATCTGATGATAACCCGACCGAAGATCAATCTTGGAGAACACCGACGCCCCATGTAGCTGATCCATCAAATCATCTATTCTTGGCAAAGGATACTTGTTTTTTATAGTCAGCTTATTCAGCTGTCTATAGTCCACACACAACCTTGAGCCATCGTCCTTCTTCTTCACAAGCAAAACAGGCGCTCCCCACGACGAAGCACTCGGCCGTATAAACTGTTTCTCAAGCAATTCCCCTATCTGTTTCTTTAACTCCACCAACTCCGCTGGGGCCATGCGGTAAGGAGCTATCGATACAGGTCCGGCTCCTGGTACCAAGTCTATGGAGAACTCAACTTCTCTCCTAGGGGGTAAACCTGGTACCTCTTCGGGAAATACATCCTCAAAATCCCTTACCACTGGTATCACGGTGATCCTCTCTTCCTTCTCAACCTCTATCCTGGCAAAGACCATAAAACACTGCGCACCGTCCTGGATTTCCTTCATAACCCCATGAGAAGACAACAACTCAGGCTCCTCCGAGCTGTGGAACAACAACTTCTTCTCTCGGCAGTCGATGAGAACGTGATTGGCAGAGAGCCAATCCATTCCCAAGATCACATCTAACCCTTGCAGAGGGAGGCACATAAGATTGACTTTGTATACGCGTCCCTCTATCTCAACTGGACATCTAGAACACACTGAAGAAGTCCTAACCAACCCAGATGCCGGAGTAGATACCACGAGATCAAACTGTAGTTCACACACCGGCAGACTCAACTCCCGCACACAAGACTCTGACACAAATGAGTGTGTCGCTCCATAATCAAAAAGAACACAACAGGACTTGCCAGATATTACACAACAACCAATAACAAGGTTACCTGCACCTGCCGCCTCTGACCCGGTCATAGCAAAAACCCTGCCTGTAGCCTGAGGCCTGCTGCCTCCTCCTCTCTGCTGAGTCTGACCTGTACTCTGACTCGTAGTCTGTGGTGGGGGTCGTGCTACTGCCCCTCTCCTAGAAGGACAATCCCTGCCGAAGTGGCCTCCCCTGCCACAAAGGTTGCATCTGCGGAAACTTGGTAGCTGAGGGCAGAAATTCTTCGCATGCGGTCCTCCGCAATGATAACACTGTATCCTGCCGGGCGAGGAAGAGAAACCTCCAGATCCCTGTGGCTGTGGATGGGGTCTAGCATAAGGCTTCCTCCTTTCTTCAACTCGTGGCCTGGACCCAGATGGTCCGCTAACTCTCTGTTGTGGCTGCTGCTGAGCTTCCACCTCTACCTTCATTCGCTCCATGACCCTGGCCTTCTCCACTAAGGCTGCAAAGTCCTTGATGGACAGTGGAGCTACCATCAGGCGGATGTCTCCTCTGAGACCGTTCTCAAACTTCCTGCAACGCCACTCATCATCGAGCGGCATGGTGTAGAAACGCCCCAGATGCTTGAACTGCTCGGCATACTCGGCCACTGACCTGTTTCCCTGCGTCAGTTGGAGGAACTCTACCTCCTTAGCGTACCTCACGCTGTCTGGGAAGTACTCCGACAAGAACCTCCTCTTGAAGGCTTCCCATGTGATATCCTCGTGCTTCTCTTCCATCACCAGCTTCATGCTGGCCCACCAATGCTCAGCCTCCCCAGTGAGCATATAAACAGTGAAAGCAAGCCTACTCTCATCTAGACACCTCTTGGCATCAAAGATGCGCTCCATATCTTTCATCCACTGGTCCGCCTGATCGGGACTCTTCTTGCCATCAAACTTGGCAGGTTGGTGCTTCAAGAAGTCTTCCAAACTCCATTCAGGGGGTGGAGGTTGGGGATGAGGACCATACATCGGTGCACCAGCAGCATTCTCCCCTAAATGGCGGAGAGCATCCACATGCTGCCTCTGAGCGTCCTCTGCAGCCTGCCTAGCAGCTTTCATCTGCTGCATCATGAAGTTCTGCTGCTCAAGAGAGGCTTCCTGGCGTTGCATCGCCACCTCATGCTGTTGCATCATAGCATTGCTCTGTTGCGTCAAGGCTGCAGCCATAGCCTCGATCGCCCTAGCTAGGTCTTGCCCATCACCCTGAGAAGGTTGAAGAGGAGCTACACGAGGGGGTGCCATAACACTGGACACACAGAAAGAACCATCAGAACTCAGTTAGATTGGAACTCATCTAAACACGACAAGGGAGCACAACTAAAGCTAAGCAACCACATAACCCACAGACACTTAGGAACGAAGGCTCTGATACCATAAAAGTGTGACGTCCCATTTTTAATAGATTAAACTACTAAATGAAGCGTCATAAAATTTTGATAACGAGAGCCAATCGAATAAACATGAAAAGTAAGAAGGGTAACCATTACAGTCATCCGGAAATACTTAAAGGAAGCTTAGGCATACCGCGTGGTCCTAAGCAAAAGGAATTTAAAAAGAGTGCAACAGTTTTGCAAAAGGTTTGCCACTAAGACAACTAATACAAAAGGCCTCATGGCCATGAAACTACCCCTAAGACATCCAGACACGAAGCTCTAAGCTGCACTGCTGCGTCTCCCGGATCCATCTTGGGCCTCCCCCTCATCTGCTCCCACCAAAAGGTGATCATCGCAAAAGAGAAAACATAATAGGAACACAAATAAAATGCAAGGGTAAGCTAGTGTAATATAATACTTATCATGGTATAAAGGAATAAATGCATAAACATTCCCAGACAATCCAGCACAGAGGCACATAATTCATGGCATGACAAACAAGCAAGACACTATGACTCAATTATCCGGATACATATATTAAGATCGGATTCACTGGATGCTTGCACTCGTGGTGGCCTCTACTGCTCTGCAGAGCCATTGCCAATGGGTTTCACCCTACCACTCACGAGGTTAGCCTTTAAGCGTCTAAGGCCATTATCCTGCCAAAGACTAGGGCCTCCCGCTACTCTCACCACTTGGGTCAGTTTGCTCTACTTGAGACTCACTGACCCTTTAGAGTTTCGGGATGCGATCCTTACTTGAATCCTTATCTTAATATATACACTACACGCCACCATAAAGTCTCCCCACGGGACTCATGGAATTACGCCTATCACCCCAAATTTATGTTTCATACCATATCCACCACCTTTTTCTCGAAACATCCAATTCTCATCCAAGTTCTCAACCAACCAACCAAACAAAATCCATGTGTTATTCATGCCAACATACAAATTTTTAGTTCACAAGATTCAAACAACCACATAAACATATTCACATTCTTTAGGTTTTGAAAGAAAGGGGTAAATAAATAAATCACAAAATTCACCCATCAAACACAGAGAGAAAACAGAATTGGAACCACCCGCTGTAGCAGCCTCGCTCAAGCTAGGAGTAGTCGCCCAGGCGAGAGAAGTTGTCTCGCTCAAGCGACTGGCTCTCGCTTAGGCGAGTCTACCACGTTGGGTCCTGGAAGGTTTCACGATTTCTCGCTCAGGCGACGCTGTCTCGCCTGAGCGAGCTGACCTGTCGCCCAAAAATGCAGCCCCTCGCCTGGGCGAGTGCTCGAGGCAGAACCAGGGTGAGCATTCTGATACTCTCGCCTAGGCGAGGCGAGCTCGCTTGGGCGAGAATAGCAGAGCTCACCACTGTCAACCCACATGCAGTGGCGGAAACCGCCCAGATCCACTCCCAAACACACATGCAAGGTAGGAAAACGACACAGAGCAACATCCAGAACATAGCCAACCATTTATTTTCACGATTCAACACCATTTAAGCACTCACAACATGGAACAGAACACAAGCATGCCACGATAACTTTAAACTTAAACACATAGCTCCCCTTACCTTTGTTTTGGATACAGAAAGCAAAAGTCCTGAACCAAGGGATAGCACAGCTCCAGGAACTTGGGTAGAGCTGAAAACGTGAAGATCCAAACAAAACGACGTTAGGAATCTCAACCCCAACTTGACCAACGCCTCCAAACAGGGGGAAAAAAGGAAGTAAACGGACCAGAAGCTCCGAAGTTCACTTACCTGGAAAACAAAAGGAGTTTTGGTAGCTGGGAGACGTGTGGATGGTGTGCCCTAGCAGAGGGCAGAGGTGTGGGATGGAGAGGAAAGTTGCTTCTGAAAAGGTGACAAGAGCCAAAATGAGGGAACAATGAAGGATATAGGCTCCTTCTGTAGGACAGGGCCTTGGGCCTCCAAAAAGGCCAGGCCCATAAACTTTAAAGCACAGAAAAGGGGCTTACAACTCTGCTGACAAAATTAATTGTCTACCTGAGAATTACGCGTGTTAGGAAAATCGAAAACATCCTAGGTTAGAAAGTTTATGATATTACATTGTGAAACACTGCAACTTCCGAACATAAGATACCATTTCTCAATAATAGTTTAAATTTTCATATTCAGATACATGCACAAGTTAAAGCTTTTACCTCGAAAAGAATTTTCGGCGATGGCTACGCCTAGCTTCTCTAACTCTCAATTTTCTAATCACAAATATATTCGTCTGCAAAGGATAATTGTGAAAAGAAAAAGAACGTTGTGAGAACTAGTGAAGTATCACGTCTTACAAAAGTTGGTGCTGAAATATCCTTGATTTGAATTCTTTGAAATAATTCATTTTATAAGAAATTTCAAAAATTAAAATTAAATAAATTATTTTATTTAAATAAAGTAATTCAAATACATATTTAGTTCATGTTAATCACTAATCTCCACATAATGTAAAGGTAAGTAACGGCTGCGTGCTCTAAACGTTTTTATTTTTAACAATTTTTCTTCATTTTGGTAAGCCCGAATAAATTTAGATTTAATAAAATAGATTGATCTGTAATTCATATCTATTTTAATTAAATTAAATAGATTTAGATTTTTTTATTTTTAATTCAAATTTAGATTAAATTTATTTTATACAGTAGATTAAACTCAATAAAATCGATATAATATAACTCGATTCAAATAAACATGTAAAAAAAATCTTCGGAAGGAAACAGTATTACGGAGTCCAAACTACCACGTTAACTATGTGATCCGAACTAATATTTTCTTAATGCGAAAAAGTTAACTATATTATTGCCAAAGTTAGTCAGAAGATTTTGAATTTAAAAAAAAAAAAAATCTTCATTTCAGAATTTAAATGTTCAAATATAACACAATTCATAAATAAATATCGTAAATTGTTTCACAAATTCAACACTACATAAATATTAAAAAATATTAAAGATTAAAGAGTTGAGATTTTTTTTTTCTTTACAACATACTTTATTAGAAATAATAATCGATTACTTTTAACTATATTTTTTTCTAAATAAGATTGTGTTAAAAATTACTATAAATTTTAATATTTTAGTTATGTTGATACCTAAAACTCATTGATAATTTATCTCATTATACGAAAATTTATTAAAAAATGTACGAAAGATTATATTAAATTCATAATAAAAATTATACGAAAAAATAATAAATTATTACCTTAAATTATACCTGTTACGAAAAGAATTTAAATAAATCCATTAGTAGTAAAACATTGGCTTAAGTTCTCATTTTCGTAGTGTTTGTTGCGGATGGTTGTCATTTTTACTAAATGTTTAAAATGGTCCTTATTTTCGTAGTGTTTATTGCGGATGGTCCTCATTTTTACCAAATGTTTAAAATGGTCATTATTTTTGCAATTTAGGTTTAATTTAGTCTTTTTCGGTGACGTTGTTTAAATCAGTAACGGAGAACTGTACAGGTGGCACTGTTTGTATTACATTATATTGGGGTATATTACATGTATTGTACATGTGGATTATTAAAGTTAACTCTTCAATTTGGGAGACAAAAATTTTCCAATTAGGTCGCGCTGCAATTAGGGATTGATGAGTACCAGAGGTAAAGGAAGAAGATTGGACCGTGACATGGGATTGCAGGTAGAAGAAGATTGCAACAACACAAATTGGGAATGGAGGAAGAAAATTGCAGCAACTGACCAACTGTCCAACAATTCATTTCCAAAATCCTAACTCATCTATGTATTTCCAAATATCTAATTACTATATATGTACAGTACACGTAATACACCACAGTACAATGTAGTTAAAACAGTGTCACATGTACAGTGCTCTGTTACTAATTTTTTAAATGGCGTTATAGAAAATGACTAAATTAAATATGAATTGCGAAAATAAGGACGATTTTAAACTTTTGGTATAATTGAGGATCATCTGCAACAAACACAACAAAAATAGGACGAAAAAGATATTTAAGCCTACAACATTAAATTGCTTACACCATCTAATAACAATGTTTTCCTTAAAAAATCTAAAATTTCAGTTTGTGCCTAAAAGATTCGAGGTCAGTTTTACTTCTTTAAGAATCATATTACTACAGTCACATAAAGGATATTAAAACAAAAACATTGAGAATGTCGAAGGATTTCAAAAGAAGTAATTTAGATTTATGTCAGAATAGTCTTGAACTTTCTACGAATAACTTAGATATATTTGAATACTCAATTTTTAAAATAAATTCTGAGTAATTTGTTTTCGAATCATTTTTTTTCTCTATATCAACTTTTATTCAATAATTATTTTTTGTGTGAAAATAGGAAAAAATATATGAAAATGAGAATATATTTCAGACAAATAAACCCATACTCTCTCAGCGTTAGTTGATACTCTTGAAATAATCAAAGTGCTGAATAATAATTAATTAGGAACATTAAATTATTTACTTTTCAACGCACTGAACACAGATTTTACCTTAATATCTACCCATCCATAGTGTTTTAGAAAACTGTTGAACTTAATAACTTGTGCGAATGACACTGAGATTCACCGTATCTCAAAAAACAACAAATCTTAAAACAGGACAAATAATAAAACTTAAAATACTCCGTTATTCTCGTTTTTTACTAAAAATTTCAATTTGATTTTTGTATTTTTATTAGTAATAATTAGATCATTTTTATTAGTATAGAATTAACATTGCACGTGTCAGTTCTTCGGTTTTTTTAATTTTTTTTAATTTTTTTTTAAATTTTAAAAAAATAACATGTCACTATATTAGATTGACACATGGTATACTACAGACGTCACACGTGGTATAAATGTTTTTTAAAAAAATTATAAAAAATTTTAAAAATTTTAAAAAAAATTCAAAAAAAAATTCAAAAAAAAAAACGAAGAACTGACATGTGACATCTACTGAACGGTATTAATTCTATACCAACAAAAAAGATCTATTTATTATTAATTTACAAAAGTATAAATATAAACCTAATTAAAACTAATAAAAATAACATAACTAAATTGAGATTTTGATAAAAAAATTAGAACCAACCAAATATTTTAACTTAAAACTTTCAAAGATACATGGCTTCATAATTCTAACGGGATTATAACATTAATTACGTGCCCAACACTTTTCCTATTAAATCATTATTTACTTCTATTTCTTTGGTCAAATGTGAACTCATTCCTCTGACAACTTAAAACCCCACTACAGGTAAAGTTTAAGTCACGTAGATTTGGGCTTTCGTGTCATATCTCCTCTAACCCCTACTAGAAAAAAAAAACTAATAAAAATAAAAAATAAAAAATAGTTACATGTTCAAATTAAGAATGTATTACTACTTTTTTATTCTTAATTATAACAAGTTGTAACGCACTACTAATTTTGTTTATTTATTATTTATGGCATGTGAAAAGAAATTTTAAATGGGGTAATAATTTATTTTCTTTATAAATGTCATTTTGCATTAACTTGGGTTGAGTAATTTGTTTTTTCTAATATGAATGATGTATATTGAGATGAAGCTATAGGTGTAGAAAAGTCCCCTAAAGTCGTCTACTATACAACCAAATGATTTATCCGTTGTGGTCATACAATATAGTATATAGTATTAATCACGACTTTGAAATATAAGTCGACGAATTTGACAACGAAAATGATATTAAGATACTTAACATTCCCAAGTCAAACAGATACTAGTCAATTCAAATCAAATTAATAGCAGAATTTATTGTTAACAAGACTAATTTTTACATACTAAATATTATTTAAATTAATTGAGGGCCACTCCTTTTTGTGTGAGAAATTTCCTAAGAACCAATCTAAAATATCAGCAGGTTAATTAGGTGGACTGAATAAAGTAGGTTGACTTTTAGGATAGTGATCAACACAATATTTTTCTTCTACTTTTCAACAATTTTAAAGTAATTTTTTTAATAACGCTCTGTCACTATTATTATATAAGATAACCAGTATTACTCATTTTGATTTGATAACTATTTTATAACATTATAAAGACTTTTTGACTAAAAAATAACAAAATCATTAACGGGCAAAATTCGTCTGAAAATTTTGTGGCTAAATTAAAACTAATGACAGATTATTGATAATGAAATATTTATTATCGAAAAAAAAATTATTAATAATTATTTACGATCAAAATTTATTAATAAAAATTTGTTAATATTTATTCTTTAATAATTACTGACGAACTTTTTGCAATTTGTTTTCCTCCTCGGTTTCTTACTCTTTTCTTCTTCTTATTCTTGTTTCTCTTTTTTTTTTTTTTTCTTTCTCCTCTCCTCTTTTTCTTCTCCATTCCCACACACTCCTCCTCTATATTTATTGACAAATTTTTAAAATATTCATTTACTGATATATTTATTGAGAAATTTTACTAAAAAAATGGTTAAAATCTAAAGCAAAAACTTTGATACTCATTTTATCAATGAAATATATCAATAAAAATACCTATCTATTGTAACAACCGAAATTTAAAACAACATTTAGAAATTATTAATTATCATACGTCTTTGTAGCATTTATAAAGTATTTCAAAATAAATTCACATTTATAGTTCTTATCCTAGATAATGAAAAACTTACAAAAAAAATTAATGGACTCATGATTACTTCAAAATATAAACTAGGAACTTAATACAATTTTTTTTAAAAAAAACTATATTTCATCCCTATAATGTTCCTATCCTAATGTTTCATTTTTCCATCAAAGCTCCAAAGTCACTTTCATCATCATCTCCTATATATGCTCTAGGGATGGCAACGGGACGGAGCGGGGACGAGTTTCACTATCTCATACTCATCTCCTTAAAACAAATTCATCCTCATCCCTATACCCAAACTCAACGGATATCAAACTTTTATCCCATCCCCATCCCCATCGGGTAACGAGTATAATCTTGTACCCATACCCGTATCCGTTTTCTTACTACTTTAATATTAATTTTAATTAATTTTTATAAAATAATAAAAAATTACGGTAAAGGAAACATAATATTATCAAATATTCAATATTTGGAGTATGATTGTTTCTTCGATATCAAATAATTTGAAATAAATTATAATTGTTTACATTTTATATTAGAATACCAAATAAAATTTAATGAGAACCAAAACATTTATTAAATTTGCAAACATTAATGAAACCTAGTTGATAAATTTTAAAAATATTTTTAAAAAAATTTAAAAGGAAAAAATATTTTTTAAAAAATATAAAAGGAAAAATATATTTTAAATGTTTGTTTACTTGAATTTTTTAAATTATAATGAATTTATTTTTTATACACTAATAAAAGTTATAATACATCATACATGACTTAATTAAAATGACGCAAAGAATAAATAATAAATATAATAATAAAATTTTAACATAGATCTTGTATCTTTTGAACCACAATATATGTTGGATGGTAGTAAAAAAATATTCATGGCAATTACATTAAATTTTTATATTGTAGTAAATAAAAATTATTTATACAATTATAGTGAAAGAATTAAAGTATGATTGTAATGAGTTAGAAAATAAAAAATAATTAGATAAAATTTATCGAAATAGTATTCTACATAATGAAAATAAACAAAAAATAAAAATATAAAAAAATTAACAAATGTGTGTCTTATAAACAATTTGGAGACTATTGAAAGGAATCACACAAAGGAAAATAGATATATAATTAAAGGAATGATAAGATGAAAAATATCTTAGAGATCTAAGAAAACTTTTCAAATATCAACATATATACTCAATGGTTGATAAAAAGTGACGCAAAGAACAAATAATAAACATAATAAAATTTTATCAGAGATCTTGTATCTTTTAAACTCCAATATATGTTGGATGGAGATAAAAAATATTCATGGCAATTACATTAAATTTTTATATTGTAGTAAATAAAAATTATTTATACAATTATATTGAAAATATTAAAGTATGATTCTAATGAGTTAGAAAATAAAAAATAATTAGATAAAATTTATCGAAATAATATTTTATATGATGAAAATAAAAAAAATAAAAAAAATTAACAAATTAACAAATGTGTGTTTTATAAACAATTTGGAGACTATTTGAAGGAATTACACAAAGAAAAACAAATGTATAATTAATGGTATGATAAGACGAAAAACATCTTAGAGATCTAAGAAAACTTTTCAAATATCAACATATATACTCAATGGTTGAGAAATAAAAAAAATTGTTTTAGCGAAATAAAAGAGTTTTTCAGATGAAACAAAAATTAATAATAATAAGTAAAATTTTTTTATATTACTTAGTAAATGAAATGTTTATGCTATTAGACACTTAAATTGTGAGTATTAAACATTCTCATGTGAAAGGAAAATATACAATAAATAAAAATATTAAAAAATAATAGAAATATTCAAATGTTAGACATAAAATTTTTTTAATTCACATACATCATTTTAACATAATTACATAAAGGTTATGATAAGATAAAAAATATATTGGAGATGCGAATGAGTTTCATGACAAACCAAATATTTAGAAGAAATAAAAAATAGAAAGTATATATATATATATATATATATATATATATATAGGGTTACTTAATTGATTGTGAATATTTTAATAATTTAAACGAGGATGGAGATATGGCGGGGACGAGTATTATGGCGGGATATATTCATCCTCATCTCCATCCCCATACCCAATTGAAAAAATCGGGGATTTCCCATACCCATACCCATACCCAGTCAATGCAGGGATTCCCCGTCAACACGGGGACGGGTTCAGGCAATACCCACGGGGACGAGTTTATTTGTCATCTCTAATATGCTCACATATATATAAAGTGTACAGTTATGACAAAAGAAAAAAAAAGGCAAGAGAACACACAAAATGCAAGGGTAAGCTAATTTTTACAAAAATAAATCTCAATCTAAATATATTATATCTTTTTACAAAGGTTGTATAATTAAATATTTGAAATATATAAAATATCAAATAAGAGACCAAAGATGAATCTTAGAACTACCATAGTACATTTAGACTTTTGCTTCCGGAAGACTAGTATATTGAATGTACTCATGAGACTCTGTATCTGTCATATTGTCCCTCTACTCCTCCTTCTCAACAACAATAACTCAAGTGGAACAATCATATAAGTCATCCAGTACTGACAAGATTAACTTTACTAGCTCCCTAAGTATGATCCTCTTTTTTGTATCATATCATTTGCCAGGTGAATCCTCATTCGACTCTCACCAACTAGCTATCATCCTCCATATGAATCAGATACTAGTAGAGTCAAGATATCTCACATCACAAGTCCCCTTCAATACACTTGGATTCATCCTAGAGTAGCATTTCTCTTTGAAAATAACTAATTTGACAATCAACACTAAAACCTTTACACATATACATGCATTGTCAAACATATGGTAATAAATTCATAACCAGAGAGGAAGCACACAAGAAAAAATATTTAGAAAGATATAACTCTTCCTTCACACAAGATAAAGGTAATAAATAAAATCACCTTACTGCATCAAAGTCATTCAAGCAAACAGACCTGCAGGAACCATTGAATCATGCAATTCACAAAAATCATACTCATTTCCAAACATTTCTACTGTAACAACTTTTCCAACATCTGTTCTACAAATTTCATAACACGAACAGTAGTAATTACAAATTAATTTATCTCATCCAGCAGTTTCACCCACACTTAATAATTATAAATCACAAACCAAATTCTCTTCCTCTTACAACAATCTTAACTTTCTCTACACAAAAGAAAATCATCACCAATGTAGACATCATTCATTATAATTTTGTTTCTCTTGAAAAAAATTTCAAGCTTTATCAACATTCACACACAAAAATCAAACTCATATTTTATACTTCAACAGTAAAGCATTAAGTCTGCAAAGAAAAATAGCTTTCCTTATCTTATAATCTTGATATAACATTGTTCTTTTTTCCTTAAACACCTCCATACATTAAAACACTCTATCTACACAACAAAAAGCTCAAATGACGATCAAGACACAACATTAGAGTCTCAACAAAAAAAAAAATTCATTAAGGACGAATGAAAACAACATGCAAAAAAAAAAGAAACTTGCATGTAAGAGAAAACAAATTATTACATGTAAAGAATAAGCAAAATTTGGAACTCACCATTAAGAGAAATTGGATGGGGGTTTTGATAGAACTCTTCATGTAGATTCTTCTAGCGATAATGAATCTTTAAAAGGATTAGAATTGAATCAAGATTTTATGGTAGGAAAAGAAGATTTTTGAAGAGAAAATAGGACTAGAGGAAGAATGGACTTTCTGAAAGATAATGAGATACAGTTTGGGATTCTCACATCTATAATAAAAGTTTTCATTTACTATAATGAATTTTACCTGAAATTGTTTTTATCAGCAATAAAAATTTTAATTTATCGAAAGATTCATTACAAAAATCAATAATAAAAGTTCTAAAATTCGGCAGTATATGGTGTTTTACCAATAGATTTTTTGGGGTGATAAAATTCATAATTTCTTGCAGTGTTTAGCAAAAAAATTACAATACAACATTGTAGATGACGAATTTTAATGATAAATATATAAAGTTCTTTAGCAAATTAAAGAGCATTTATTACTGAGTCTTTAAAAATGGATGACTAATTTTGCTTTTATATAAATACATTTTTACTAATTATTCTTAAAATACTTGCTCCGTCCAAATTTTTAAGGTTTTTAAACATGTATTAAAAAATAGCGATAAATATTTGTATTTTTAAGTTTAAATAGTCTCATTCTTTACATCTACTTTAATCATTATCTCCTCTCAAAATGGAGTAATTAATGTGAGGATAAATTGAAAAAAAGAGACAAAATATAATATATATTTTAAAATGAAAACATAAATTAATTGGACTAATTAGCAATGTTAAAATTGTAAATAATACAATAATGAGGGAATGCATGATTGTAAGGTCATTACTTTTGTGCTCCTTCTTTATAATGAGTTTTAAAACCCTTATGTGTCCATTTATTGGTTGTCATCCAAAATCACTTTACACATTAACTACTTTATTTATTTATTTTTATTTATTAAGGATAAAAAGTAGTTTTTTCCAAGAAGTCCAAGTTTAACATGGGTGTACAGCGGTCTCACAATCTATTTCACGGGAGGCCATGGACAAATCACTGGCGACTGCTCCATTTTTCCAATGTAGTTAATAATGAATTTCAATTCTTTTACACTCGACCTCTTCAAATTCACCTTTGGCTACTTTGACATAGGTAGCAACTTCAATTTGAAGTTTCATTTCCTAGATCAATTTGAATGAATTTTAGGTGAAAAAAGGTGATAATTTCATAATAAGGACACTGAGATGCAGTTGTGGCTGCTGCATAGAATTATATAAATATAGCTGACATTGCGAGAATTTCAAATCATGAGAACATGACAAACTAGATTATTACACTCATCACAAAAGTAATAATAAGCAACTTGAGAATTACGCATGATAGGAATGAATGTCGAAACATCGAGGTTAGAAACAGAAAGGGTTAATGTTTTCTTATTTTTCATATTGCTATAGTCACTGATACAAGCAAACTGAAATATGGAAATTCCCTTGGTCTAAAGCTTTTAGTCTCTGATCACGTGATAAAATATTCTGATACTTTAATGCCAAGATATAATACTATCACTATACTACACAAATAAGGTAATGCATGACATCATTTCGTGAATTGCATGCACCAAACAATAATATATATAACAATACATGTGAATACCTATGCCTTGTCAAACTATATCCCAGGAACTTGTACCTGTTATTTGCTTCTACTTTTTTTTTTGTCTTAGAACATTTGTTGTGTCCCTGCCTAATGGGTAGGTCACCTTGCAGTAACGAGAGTAACGTTAAGAAAGGGCCATGGACACCGGAAGAAGATGAAAAGCTAATGGATTATATTAGCAAACATGGAAGAGGAACGTGGAGAACACTTCCAAAGCATGCTGGTCTAAATAGGAACGGAAAAAGTTGCAGGTTGAGGTGGGAAAATTATCTAAGACCAGATATTAAGAGAGGAAAATTAACTGAAGAGGAGGAGCAATTGATCATCAACCTTCATTCAGTTCTCGGAAACAAGTATGAACATGCCTTGTTCCTTTGTATTGTGAAGCATGAAATATTTTAGCTAACTTCTTTTTTGTTATGCAAATCAAATTGAAACCCTAATTCATTTTTGTGAATTTCTAGGTGGTCAAAGATTGCTACAAGTCTCCCAGGGAGAACTGATAACGAGATCAAGAATTACTGGAACACCACCATAAGAAAAAAGCTTCTCCACATGGGTATTGATCCTGATACTCACAGGCCAAGAACTGACTTGAATCATCTGATGAATCTTTCTCAGTTGCTTGGCATGTCAATGAATCCTTGGACCAACCCTACTGGTTTACAAGCAGATGTCACTCAATTAGCCAAACTACAAGTGCTACAAAATATGTTACAACTTATGAACAACACTTCATTGATTAGCATGTCTAATCAAATTCTCAACCCTGCACTTGATACATTCCTCAATGGAACAAACACCTTCCAAGCGAGAGATCCAATGTTCAGAGGTTCAGAATATCCAAACCCTACTACTGGTAACAACATAGCCGATCTATTCTCTCAAACACCCAGTGACTATTCTCAGCAGAACTTCTTCAAATCAGGGATAGAAAAAGAAAATGAAACTAATCATCAAGAAGTTCCTAGTGATACCCAAAACATTAACACTTCACAACAGAATCAAGCAGAAAATTTACTTCCACCGTTAGTTGTTGCTTCATGTCCTAGGACAACTACCTTCGACAAAATGGAGAGCAACTATAATGCAGCACAGAAATCCACAGAGTCACCTTTCTCTACAAATTTTGAGGCTTGGGAGAAGTTTCTCATTGAAGATGATGAAGCTAGTGGTTCCTACTGGAAAGAGATTCTAGAGTAAGTTCTACTCTTAATTGGTTTACCTTTGCTCAAATGGTTAAGTTCGTCGTTTTCGTTTATAACCTTACATTTTTTTTTCTTTTGCAGCTTGACATCCACTTCTGCATCTCCAGTTTCCTGACAGAAGAAATTTTTCTCAAGATAATCAACTAAAGGATCCCATATATATACCCAGATATTTTTCATTCTTTCATTTGTTTTTTCTTTGAATTTGATCCTTCATTTGTTTGGTCATCGTCCATCATAAATTTGTGAAGTCTGTAATCATAATTAGTTCTTTCCGTAGCAGAAAAAAAATTGCACATTATACAGTTCGATGTTTTTTTATTACTTCTATTTGTATCTTGAGTCAGATAAAGCATCAAGCAAAATCTTTTGTAGTGATAAAGCATAGTTATAAATAAGATTTGTATCAGCAATTAGGACAATAATTAATCTTTGCACCATTCCTCTTGTCTTGTCACCCCCTAAAGAAATTTTGATCTGGCTCTTGAACATGGAAAGAAAATGCATTGAATTATAAAATTTGTGATTGGAATTAGTGTACGTTAGTTCAGCATGTTTGCGTGTGAAAATAAAGAATAATGCAAAAAGAGATGTCAGCAGAACTACCCTCTTGTCTTCACGTTCGCCAATAAAACTGCTCCTTAAGATAATGGCGACACAACTTCATTATTCAAAAGCTTAAATTTTAGTATTTTAGAGATAGTGGAGAAGGTTGTTGGTTGGTTGGCCTGGGTTTAAGAGAGCTATAGTTAGATAGCTTTGAGAAGTCTACGGTGAATGATAGTAGAAATTGAAACCTGATTTCAAAAGTCGTCTGTGTTTTATTTATGAAGGAGTGCACAATTTTATTACATACATATGAATTGCCTATGCATACAAAATATATTTCTTTTAACTATTTTAGCTTATTATATGGGTTTTATAATCCATATAAATTCACGTACTATATGAAGTTTAAATTTTTACATTCACCAAATAATTAGTGTAATAAAAGCAACTTAGTATATAAATTTTGAGTATAATTATCATAAAAATAGCTAAGATAATGATTATAACTGGTACAATATTAATATTTTTTTATCAAATAACTAATATATAAAGTAGAGTTTATTTAGTAATTTTCTTAAATTATTTATTTTTATCTATAATCTATGTCTAACACTAGGTTCATATTAATCTCTGTAAGTATTCTCCGAATGTGACAATGTACGGTAAGTACGTACATATTATGTATGGATTTGTCCATAATACATATTGTGTTTTTGTTACACTATGACATTTTTTAGAGAAATCTGGAATAGTTTCTTTATTTTTTTTTTATGTGTCTCGGTTCGGTTTGGTCTTTTTCCATGTTTTAGAGAAATATTGAATAGTTTCTTTACTTTTTGTTGTCTCGATTCGGTATTTGTTTTATAAATTTTGATGTAATTATATTTTTTTCGGTTAGTATTATATTACGAACGTTAAGATGTGACAAATGGTAGTTCCTTTTATTTAATTTTCTTTTTGAAATAAAATAATTTGTCACATAAGTTATGTTGTATCACATGATTGTAATAGTAGCAATGTCATATGTCACTTTAATATTATATTAACAATGTTAAAAATGTTATATATGTTAGTTCATAATTTTTTTAATTGTTTTTTACTTTTTAAAAAAATAATAAAATTTGTCACATGTCAAATTATAGTGTCACCTAACTAAGAGTGTAATCTGATAGTATCACGTGTTATTGTTACACCAAGTGTCATTGTCTTAATTTATATTTATTGTTTTGATTAAATTCAGTCCCTTTTTATTTGTTTAACTAGCAATTTCGTCCATTCCTTCCAAATTAAGACCAAATTTAATTTTTTATATAAATATTATACTAATATTTTTATTAAAATTGATATTTTTATTAAATATTTTTAACTAAATTAAATTTATTTAAATTTATATTTTACATTGAATTTTATTTAAAATTTCTTAAAATTTATGTTTAATATAAACTAAAACTAATTTTTTAATAATTTTAAATAAAACATCTTAAAAGAATTGAAATGTAAAAATTCCTAAAAATAATTCTTCTTGAATTTTCGCATCCCCGCTCCCAGTTTAAATAAATTTCCTGGATAAACAAAAAAGATATTTTTTTAACAAAAACTGAAATTGACCTATTTTAATACATTTTCTATGTTTGAAAAAATAATTACGTTATTTATATACACATTTTGACTTCCTTTATATTTTATCAAATACTTTTAAAAATAAGTTATTTAGGAAATATTGAAGAGGGAGTGTGTTATATTTTACATATATTATGACTTAATATTGATATTTTATTACATCATATTTTAATTATTTTTTTATTTAAATTTCTATTTTAAATAATTATATATTTTAAAAGTTTGTAAAATTTAATAATTTTTATAATTAATTTAAAAATAACAATTTTATAATTGAAATATAAAATTTTAAAATAATTCTATAAAAATTTAAAATTTTAAAACAATTTTGAATAAAAGTCATTATCAAATATGAATTTAAATAAACTTAATCTTCTTTAAAATATTTAATAAAAATATAAATTTTAATAAAAATATCACATAACATTTATATAAAAATTAAATTTAATAAATTACTCAATTTAAAAAGAAATGGGACTTAATTGAATTTAAATAATAAAATTCAGGAACTAAATCGAGAATAAAATAATGACACTTAATTTGACAGAGACATGGGATACTATCAAATCACATTGTCAATGTAACACCACGTTAATTTGATGCATGACAAATTTTTATTTTTTAGAAAAATTAAAAATATTAAATAAAAAAAAAACATAAATAACATGTAACACATCTTTAATGTTATTAATATAGTACTAATAAAAAATAAATATAGAATTACATCAAAATTTCTAAAATAAAAACTAAATTAATACATATAAAAATAAAAACTTATTTAAGATTCCTCTAACAAATAGGACGAAAAACAATTTAATTTGTGGTTAATTATGTAGAATCACATCCACAAAAAATCCATACCATAAAATTGAAAAGGATTTGAATATGATATTTTCTACCGATGTAACATAGAGTTTCACTAACAATTATATAAAAATTGATGATTCTAACATTTGCTGGACAAAATCTAAAAAAGTTATCATAATACTACTCCTAGTATTACTTTTAGCCAAAATAAATTTCAAAAATAATACAAAAGCTTTATTTTTACAAGGAAGTATTAAATATAATATTAAAAATATTTAATAATGTATTTTCCAATTATCTACACCTTTCTTTTAGTAAATTACTAAAAATATCACTGCCCATTTTGATTTATCTGAGTTTTGTTTTCATCGAGAAAATTGTTTTTAACTTTTAAGAATATTATAATATGTACATATACAAGTTTTGGATAAAATTTAATGCAATTAGCATTTTCAATTTGCATGTATTTTTACTGTATTTCTTTATGTAGAAAATTAAAAGGAGGATTTTAAAACTTAATATTTGACTTGGCTGTAAACTTCTGTTCCAATAAAAATGGATCGTTATGTGATAATTCATTTTACATTTTGGACCTTCTCAAAGTTTTAATTTTTTTTCTCAGGTTTCGAGTTGGAGACTTGTGAGTGAGGAAGGTGGATTAAACTTCACTATTTATAGAAATTCAAAGATTTTAAATGTGAGATTAAACTAATTAAAAGAATCTCTAAGGTTGGAGAGACTATCGACTCTCTCATAACAAAATCAAAGTTATTGTAAATGTGCTTAATAGGTTAAAAAATAATGCTACAAATTCTAACGGAGATTACCTTTGGTCTTATAGACCCATTTGGTTTCAATGGTGTCTTATTGACCCGTTTAATTTCAATATTGTCTTATATACTAACTTAGTTCTAATGGGTTACTAAATTGATCCTAAATATTTTGATATATGTTGACTTTTAGCTACACATTTATTTGTTGTTTCAACATGTAATATGTGTGAACTTTTCACAATAGAAACAATTAAAACCTTATCTCATACATTTTAATTATTGCAACCTTATCTCATACATTTTAATTATTATGGAGATTCATTTGATTTTTCAATACTTATTCATTTACTTGACCTTTAATTACAACTCTATTATTATTATTATTATTATTATTATTATTATTATTATTATTATTATTATTATTATTATTATTATTATTATTATCGAGTTATGAAATTCAATTATATTGTAATTACCACACAATACCACATAATCTCCAAAAAATGCTATACATTATTAGAGTTGTCAATTTGACCAAACATGCATGGTTGGTCCATAGGGAAAAACATTTCATAAAATTAAAAGACCCTCATAAGAAAAAGTTTATGTGACCAAAATAACAGCAAAAACTCCATGGACTAGGGTCAACTCATGGGTTAGTGTATGTTAGTTCATCAAAGATCAAGATAGACAAAGTTGGATAAGACCTAGATTAACTCGACTCTATCCTCAGTGCGAGTCGACTCTGTTGGACCCTTTGGGTCGCCCTAGCACAGATCAACTCTTGTCCCGAGCCAACTCAATTTGACCTTCATCTCAAAAGACTTAGCTCAACTTACAACCTATGTTGACTTGGCTTAAACTTCGGTCTGTCTTAATCTTTGACTCGGACTGACTCGACCTAAGCTTTGGTTTGGATTGACCTGACTCAACCTTCAGCCTAGGTCGACCTGTCTCAATCTTCGGCTTGGATCAACCTGTCTCGATCTTCAACCTGAGTAATTTGTCTCAAACTTTGATGACTTATTCTAAACAATTAATTCTAACAAACGCAATGGAGTGTTGAGTATAATTCAAGTGTCGTATCCACAAAGATTTGCTAAATTTTTCCATTACCTACGGTGCAATAGAACAGTACTTTTAATAAGACTTTAACTACTATCAAGTTGCAATCATGTAGATTAAAATCTGATGAGAAGAAAATGTTAAACGTATGTGGTAAGGTTGGATGTTTCTCCCTTTCCTTGAATCTATTTTGATTCCTCCTCTTTACACTTAGGATCTATCAAGAGTCATTTCTCTCGAAGTGTTATTTTAGAGTTGATCTATATGTATTCATGTTATCTAGAACCTACGAAGTTTAAACCCAAGGTGTGATTCCTCCACTCTTGGTTGAATAAAATCCCAGCTTTAATGTACAAGACTTTTCCCACCCAACATCCCCTTTAGGTATCACGAAAGCACTAGTACATGTATGGCAATTTGTTTGGATCACAATTTGAATTTGTCTCCCAACTTAATTCAAACCAATTGAATAACACAAATTATTTATATCAATGAATAATGATATCAATAAGCACAATAAACATAAAAGGTAAGTTCAATTACATCCAACCTTGCAACTATGGAATTAGCCACACATATCGATGATCAATCTCATTTCTAAACAAGAGTTCTTGCTCTAACCTCTATACCTTTCCCTAAATAATTTCTTTCAAAATTTAACAAAGAAAAGATACTTATTCTCCACTTCCCAAGATGATTCAGATAAAAGGGAAAATTTTGTTTTACAGGTTGATTTGGGCAGTGCTCAACCACATCAATTTTTTTATGAGTTATCCTGTGGCTTTTGCTCAACATTGTTGTTCTGGTGCTGGATGCATGACTTTCTTCTATCAGTTCATTCTTGTTCCATGCTTCTCACTTCATTAAGTGAAAAAATATCCTTGTATGTAGCTTAGCACCAATTATCAGGCTCCGCTTGAGGATTCTAGTTGGCTTGTTCTATTTTTTCTACTATCCTGGCTTAACACCCTTAGTAGTGATTGAGCCTTTTGCCTACTATTCTTTCTTCTTCTTCTTTTTCTGCAAAACAGCACATTTTCATTAACATTCACACTTTTTATTTATTTCTGGGGGAGGTTCACTGATTTAGCTAAAAAGGGTTATTTTTCCTAAATAACAACAATAAAGCATTTGATGAATGTCTAATTTGATGTACTATTGAATGTTTTTGAGATACTTATCAAACTTCAACCTAGGCCAACTAGATTTGACCTTTGGTACAGGCCGACTTAGTTAAAACTTCAATTTAGGCAAACTTGGGTCGACCTTCAAACTAGGATAACTTAGCTTGACCTTTGACCTAGACTGAACTAAAGGTGTTGTATTTAGAAGTTAATTGGAATCTTGTAATTGGGTCAAGCCCACTTTGACCCTGACACTAAGCGGACTTTGGGAATGAGATTAATTTTTGGCCTACTCATTTGGTAACCCTATAAAAGAAGACTTATTAAGGAGTAGGTTAGGACTCACCCATAGGTCATGGATCAAATTGACACATCTTGTATTACTTTACTATCTAAAATGTCTTTTTGGTACACCTTGAGACAAACAACACATGAAAAATATTGTTCTTTAGATTTAAAGTTAAACATTTCATATTCTCTTTGTAGCTATTAAAATTTTGATTTCTAAGCTTTTTCTACTCTTTTGCAAGACACCTTCAATGTATCACATGTTTTTTAAGTTGTTTTAGTATTTTCTAGGTATAATTACTGATTTGGTACCCCAACTTTTTGGTTAAGTTCAATTTGGTACCCAAACTTTTGGTTTGTTCAATTTAGTACCCCAATTATTTAAAGGGATTCAATTTGGTCATCTCCGTTAAGTTGGAGTTAACACGGTGTCCGTACAGGACAGGTGTCATGCCATGGAATTTTAAATTTTTTTTTTAATTTTTTTTTTCAAAAAATTTAAAAACTGTCACATGTCAGTTTATCATCGTGCCACGTGGCAGCTTACAATCATGACACATGGCAGTGGTAATAGTTGTTTTCAATTTAGTACCCCAATTTAAATTTTTGGTTCAATTTAGTACCCAATTTTTTAAAATGATCCAATTTCGTCTTCTCCAATTTGAGACCAAATTAGTAAATAAGTTTAATTACAATTTATATATACATGTTACAATAACTTTTTCTAATATATACATCAAATCATTTCACCTAAATACTTAAATTATTTTATTTTTTACATTTTAACCTTTGTAATTTTTTACACATGAAATTTTTTACACTTGTAAAAAATAAAATAATTTGAATATTTAGGTGTAGTGATTTGATATATAAATTCAAAACAATTATTTTAACATGTATATATAAGTTATAATTAAACTTAGTTATTAATTTGATCTCAAATTGGAAAGGACGAAATTGAATCATTTTAAAAAATTTGGGTACTAAATTGAACCAAAAATTTAAATTCGGGTACTAAATTGAAAACAACTATTACCACTGTCACGTGTCATGATTGTAAGTTGTCATGTGGCACGATGATAAACTGACACGTGATAGTTTTTAAATTTTTTGAAAAAAAAAATTAAAAAATTAAAAATTCTACGGCTTGACACGTGTCCTGTACGGACACAGTGTTAACTCCAACTTAACATAGAGGACCAAATTGAATCTTTTTAGATAATTGAGGTACTAAATTGAACCAACCAAAAGTATGGGTACTAAATTGAACTTAACAAAAAAGTTGGGATACCAAATCAGTAATTATACCTATTTTCTATTTCTCCAAAAGTTTATTAGTTTACTTTTTGGTGGATTTGAGAATGTCAATTGATCTTTTTTTGAGTTGTATCATCAACTCCTGGTGTTTGTTCAACAAACTTAAAATATTATAAGTTCTTAAATGAATAACTATCAAAGTTTACAATAATTAAAGTTTAACTTCTCATCCAATTTAGAGGACCAAATCATACAATGTTAAATTTGATGGGTAACTCTGTTTATGGACACAGTGAGAGCATTCGCATTCTACTTAATCAATCGTCTTCCCATAAGTGGAATAAAAAGATTAATCACTCAAATACACAAACATTAAAGAAAAGAAAATAATTTACTCTCAACTTTTTAATACAGTTAAGAATATAACATAATGAAAAAAGTAGTTAGAGATTTAAAACTAGCAAATTTGAAGACACTAAAATAATATTGAACCGTATTTGAAACTCATTTAAGTCATTTTTATTTTATACTACATTTTAAATTATACAAGTTTATCTACTTTATGTACAAATGCCAAGCACATGTAATTTATAGTGTAATAAAATAATAAAAGTAGAACTAACTTACCTTCCTTAAATAATATATTATGAACAAGATAACGATCCTTTAACAAAAGTATTAAGTTTTTTAAAATAATATTTTTATGAAAAGATAATAGTTGTTTAACAAAAGTAATATACAAATTATCCACTAATCAAAAACATAACATAGGTGTTGCGTCACGTTAATAATAAAATTGGAAAGGATCTGGATTGAGAGGAAATGTGGAAACAATATGGAGAGCAATTTTATAGATGTGGTATGGATAATATATTTAACAAAAACAATGATTGAAGAATGGTGAAAACATGGCAGACATGTATCTATAAATCTATTATTTTTAAGATTTTAGATCGAAGGTTATATCAACTGATGTATAATTGGTGTTATATATTTGCATCTTATATGCTATCAACAAGGAAAAGATATCATAATATAGGAACCAAGGTTAACTTCCAAGCATATTTCATGTCTGTTAATGAGTCTAGATTTTAACAATGCCACCGCCGCCAGGTATCTAAATAAAATTTTAGAATTTCAACAAAAACCAGTACACGCATGTTATGCAGTAGTGAGTCTAGATTTTAAGGTACCTATGCAATGACTGAAATGCTATTCTTCTACAACTCCACTTATCAATCATACAATAACACCACAAACATTCGGGGCAAAACAAAAATACATTTACTAGCACATTAAAACACTTCAATATATCCAACTGAACAAAAATAATCTACAAGCATGAGCCAGAATCTCTACGTGTGAAAGCCACTTCTTTTTTCTATTGCATATCTGTGGGCTTAACACTCACAAGTACAATACATGTGGAATTTGTCAAGTAGGTTTCAAATCCAAGGCCCCATTGAAACCAGGACCACTGTTTCATCCATTACTGCATGTCATATAAGTATAGATGCATAACTTCCAAGGGCCAAGTCATAACTTCAAGGGCGAGGTCATCATAATAGATTAATTGTCATGGGGTATACAACATTGAAGTAAACAAAATTTCAGCAAATTTTACGGACTAATTTCAGTAACATGAGGAAAGTTTAATGATTAGACCTTAAAAATTAAGGAAAAAATAACTACGAAGCATAATATCAACATTATGGGTTTTAAGACGTTCTCCTAAATAATACCAACTTGAAAATAGCATCACAATAAAACTGGCAGTCTTACCAAGACTAATGATTCGAGCAAACTCCTTGTTTGGCATCAAAACTTGGACAGGATTCAACCTGGTCAAAACAGAGCAATATAATATCTACCCTTTATTGTTTGGATTATGAATCTCATCAAGAACTGAAAACAGACAATTTTAATATAGAAGTCATGTTAAGTTTGAAAACCATATTTTATGCACGTTAGTCAAACCCATCCGATGCTAATTTTCCTCTAAATGACAATTCTGTAAACATGCAGATAAGGGCCAAAAATAAGACTTCCAGCCTTCCAGAAGCACATCAACTACTAGCATGAAAATGCACACAAGCTGAACATTTTACATACTAGGCATATCTTAGAACGAAACTGTTTTTTAGTGTAACACATGCTTGTTTTTCTTGAGATAGTCATGCATATAGTAAAATTAGTGAACATATAAAACCTACCAAATTGTGCCACAATCTGAGTACAAATTAAATAAATAAAAATTACTGTTTCCTGATTATACTGATGACAGAGATGTTACACCAGCAAATAAAATTTCTGCAGAAGCCTGGAATAATAAGTTGGAAACACAACAACGAATATATATATATATATATATATATATATATATATATATATATATATATATATATTATATATATATATATATACAGCTGTTACATCAGTTTACCACTAGGAAAACCCCCTGCCTACTACAGGAACTGCTGCGGAAGCTGTTAAGTTTAGCAGCCGAAGCATACCAAATTCCAGGCTGCAGAGCGTCTATAGCAACACTGTAGATTCCAAAAAGTCTCTGAACAGAGACATACCTGCCTACTACAGGGACGGCTGCGGAATAGCTGTTTAGTATAGCAGACTAAATTGCAGGCTGCATAGCGTCTAAGGAAACACTATGAGTAGATTCCAAAAATCCCCCTGAACGACATTACGGATTTTTTTGGATTTCAATTTTCAAAACTGAAATTTAAAGATGTAACAGTAGTGAAAAAGAAAAAAGAAGACTATTTAGAAGATAATTTTTGATAATTACTATATAGAAAACGTGTATGACTATGGTTCGAATTTGCTTGTGTTGTTTAAGAGACCTATGACTTTTATTGTTCTTATTGTTAATTATGAAGATTGTCAATTTTGAGCAAGTTTTATCATTTTTGATAATATATACACATAAACAAAATTATCCAAGTATCTACTGTCGGCTAGTGTTTTCGGAGCTTACCACTACAACACACCCAATCTGATATATCAGGGGACATGCTTTGCATAAGCACATTACTGTCTTCAATTTCGTGTCAAATAATGAGGAGTTCCAACTTTATGCATGACAGTTAAGGAGACGTGAAACCAAAAATGTTGGCAATCACTACTAGCAATTAAAATCCCAAAATAAAAAGTCAATATAACGAAACAGGATAAGCACATTACTGTCTTCAATTTCTTGTCAAATAATGAGGAGTTCCAACTTTATGCATGACAGTTAAGGAGACGTGAAACCAAAAATGTTTGCAATCACTACTAGCAATTAAAATCCCAAAATAAAAAAAGTCAATATAACGAAACAGGATGTTTTGTGTGATACCTTTTTTATGCATTACTTTTTTCATTTGATGTTCAAATTTCATATCAAGTTATACATAGAACCATAACAGCAAAATAAATCAATTCAAGAATACGGGCATGGGCAAGGTTTTAAAGTGCAGTCATGATTGAAATGGTGGAAAATCGTAGATAAATGAGACAGATGTGCCCACAGACTTCTCTAAACACTTAAGCACGAGCAACTTCAACACAAGAAAAAACTAAATTTGCCAACAAATCAACAAAAAATTTGAAAATAGTCAATCAGATTTGCACATCTACAATCTAGATAAAAATTAAACCTGTGTTGGCATAGATATCAATGTTAAACTTATATTGGCATAGTTGATTATGGGTTGCCTCATAGTTAGCCAATTGTTTAAGTGTTTTAAACAATACAATCATTGTTTAAGCCTTTTACTCAATCAATAGTTCAAATACTTCAGATATTTAAAGATAGATCCAAAAGCGGCATAACGATTTATCATGTTCCACCTTATTCTACTGATCATCTTTAAGGAATATTCATTAGCATAATAACAATTAAGGACCTTGACACTGAAAAATATCGAAGGAACAGATAACTGCACAAGAAAATAGTAGACAGAATATGTAAACCAAAGCAAGATATGCAAAATGAGAATAGAATTTGGCAAAATAGGAAAAAAAAAAAGTTATTGAGTGGAAAAAAGGGCACAAGGTAAAACAGTTTCTAGCTTAGTATCTTAAGCCGCAAAATACAACTTTCCTAAATGTTGAGGGTATTTGAAAAGGTACCTATCTCCACAAAGCAATGGTGGAAGGAATATACATGTTAAGAGGTTAAAAACTAGCCACAACCAACCCTACTGTACCAACTGCACCCTAAATGGAAATGTGTAACTCGTGCCTACCATTACCAAGTACCAACCAATGAGGCCAATGGGTCCACTGGGGAAAGTATGGTTACCCAAAAGCCACCAACCAACGACAAGTACAGAAGGAGAAACACATTTGAGCTGTGTGACAAAATTATCTCAGACCTGAAAAGATTCCTCATTGTCCTTGGTAGAAACGGGAACGTGACTCTCCCCCTGTTGTTCTTCTTGCTCTTTCTTCAACATGACCTCGCAGAAAAACTGGGTCAAAACGGCCTCGTATCCAGGCATTTTGGCGTAGCCAGGGAAATAATTGATATCGATGATGAGGTATCGGTTGCCATATCGAGCGTCCCTTATGACGTCGAAATTGAAGAGATTCAACTTGAGAGCCCGCCTGAGGCCCCTAGCGATGTCGACGACGAAGGCATTCGGGGGCATCTCGGTGTCCTCCAAATGCATCAGCCGGTAATAGCCATCGCTGTCGTTTCCAGCGTCGTGGTTAGCCAGGTTGGAGACCTGCGAAAACGACAGAAGGTTCTCCGAAACGCCCACCGTCTTCTCCTCCGACACATCGGGGAGGGACTTGCGCTTCACGCACCGCACGTGCTCGCCCACCACGTAAACCTTGAAGATCACGCCGCCGTGGTTGACAAACTCCTGCAGCACGATCGGGGGCTTCAGCTTATCGAGCGCGTCACGCGTGAACACAAGCGCCATCTTGTGCGACTTAGCACTGCCGTCGGCCACAAGCGGCTTCGCAATCACCGGAAACTTGAGACTCTCCCCGGCCTGGGGGTCCATTAGCGTGGCCTTGTCGTATATCACAATCTGCTTCGGGATCCCAAAGGTCTCGGTTCGGTCCTGGATTTGGAGTTCCGACACGACCTGCAGCATCGAGATTCGGTTGTGGAGGCGTTCGATCGCTTCGGGCGCGTCGAGGATAACCGCATTTGGGAAGCGAGACTGGAATTCTCGAAGTTGGCGTTTCCAATCGTCGCCGTAGAGCTTGTGGAGGACGCAATCGAAGGGGCCCTGATCCGCGAGGGGCTTGTCCGAGTCGACGCGCACGAGTTCGATCCCTCGCGATTTCGCTAGACTCACCAATGAGTCGCGGATGAAGCTGTTCTGCTTCTTCGGCGCCAGGGCATACCCTATCACGCCGCCGAATGTCTTCTCCGCCATTGATGTTCGCTCTGCGTGCCGCGCGCTGAATCACATTCCCGGGGAGAAACCCTAATTTGGAGGGCCTGGGTTTTGTTGGTCGAGAAGAGAATTTTGCAGAGGGAAAAAAACGAACGGAACGGATGAGGGCGAGCGAAAGAGAAAAGAGAAAAGGGGAGAGAGAAATGAGGTTAACGGGATGGGGATATATATAGCTTAGACTAGGGTTGGTGAGGAAGAAGGGGAATGATAGGGTGACTGGGTTTTGATGGAGAAGGTGTGACGTGGCATATTCTGGGGATTGGGTTGCGGTATGGCGCCGCTTTATGCAGCGCGTGTGCAAATGTGGTGATACTGGGAATGGGGAAAGTCAAAACGTGATAAGATTGGGTGGGTGTTTGGGCAATTTACAAAAACGATTCCCCACTCCCCCTTAAGACCTTCTTTTGACCTTTCAGTCTTTCTCTTTTCAATTTCAATCATATGTACCCTTTCTTTATTAAATAACAGATGAAGAAGCAAGGTAAAAGGAAACACCAGACATGGTGAGATATTGGCCAAAAACTTACACTTTTTTAACCATCTATTGCATCAAAATCATACTTCACACTTCCCAAATCGACCTTGTATATTTTATTCATTTATATTTATTTAAAATTACATATAAAATAAATTAATACTTAAATATTATTATATATTAAGGAAAAATAATTAAAGCTTAAAAATACGCATTTAATCGTAATACACGTAAGTATTTCATCTACTTTTTGTATAAGATTATAAATATCAGGTCATAGAATGATGTACCGATACTTTATGCATCATGTATCTGTGTTTGATACATATCTGTGATTTATAAAATTATAGTATAGTATAAAAATTTTTTTGAATAATGATCAATTTTAGTAACAAAAATAATTAGTTATTGTATAGTGACAAATTTAAAGACTAATTTAAATATCAATTTAAAAATTACAATTATTGGTAACTAAAATAGTTCCAAAAAATTATAATTAGTTTCAAAATTGATAATTAAAATAATTTTTATTATAAATTGATTTTTAAATTTGTCATTAACATTAACTAACAAGATGTTGACTACCAAAATAGTTGGTTTCTAAATTAATCACTAACATTAGTTACCAAGGTTTTGGCTACCAAAATAATTGTTTATAAATTGGTCTCTAATTAGGAAAATAGTCTCTAACATATTTTTGGTTACTAAAATTAGTCATTATTTAATATTTTTTTATCATAATCACTTGTGAGTAATGTCAACACCCAATCTTGTTCAGATAAATAAATATATTTTTAAAAACTATATAAAAAAATGTTTTTAGTTAATGATAAATAAAAAAAGGTGAAATAAAATTTTTTTTCAAAGATTTTCAAATTTCAATTTTAACAAGAAAGAAATATTTTTGTAAGACTTTTGTCAACTTACCTTCTCAATAGAGATCTTCTATATATAAGGTTTTAGTTGTTGAAAATCCTTTGGAGCTGTCAGAAATTAGCTTTAAGTCTAACTTAACCCTACAAACTCGGCTAGAAATTAATGGGTAGTCCGTTAGCAACTCAATAGCGGGTGAAACAAAATGTCCAAAAAAGCTCGTTATGATAGGTTTTTTCTTTTAAGTTTTGATACCATATTAGGAGTGAGCTTCAAGCCCAACTCAACCTCACAAAACCGAATTGTAAATTAAAGTTTGCACCCCACTTATATACTATGAAATTGTTTTATCTCTAATCGATGTGAGACTTCCAACAATCACAATTGTCAGGGTCTTCCTTTGCTACTACTTGTTCTTGTGTTTGAGCATGCTTTGAAGCTTTAAGACATATACATTGAATTCATGTAACTTCTTTTGCAACACCTTTGGAACAAGGCAAAGCTTTAGAGACGTGTATGTGGATTTTCTCCATATTTTGAACAAAGCCAAGGATTGATACGATTGACTAACTTTGTAGCATTGATATTAGCCTCTCTTTTTTCAAAGAAGATGTTTGCCTAAAACAACTTTCAGCATGTTTTTTAAAGATATGGATGTTGACAAGATGTCGTGAGATCTTCTTGAAATAAAGAAGAAGTGTACAATTCTTACAAGCATAAAATGCTTAAGGCTTGCATATATATGTCAAACGAAGTATATTTATTAGGACAATGATACTTTAACCTTTTTTTTACCCACTTTTAACCCACCACTTCAATCACCATTAGATCATCACATCACATTACTAAAAAAAATAAAAGATGATTTAACGATGATTGAAGCGATGAGTTAAAAGTTGGTCAAAAAAAGTGAGTTAAAATATCATTTTCCTATTTATTATTTGTTGAAGAAAAAGTTTTCAAATAATGTACGTGCATAACACTTGATTGTTTAGACGAAACACGTTTTAAACCATGCTTGCATAACCATTTATTCAACAACACAACTTGCATTTCTTATACTAAACTAGTAATTTATGTCTAAAATAATCTAGTACGCCTGAATTACGTTTTACAATTAATTATTTAAACATGCAATCAAAACCAAATAAATGGTTTGTTAAACTTAGATCTATCAAGTATACCTTGGAAAGAAAATACTAGTGTTTTTTTTGCTAGTATTCAACTTTAAAACAATATGCAAATGAATAAATGAATAATAATTTAAAAGAGACTTATATAAAAGAATATTGAATATATAATGAAACAATTAGAATAATATTTGAAATTATTTATAAAAATAATATTTACAACATCTATGTTAAAGTAAAATTCGGTGATTTACAACTACTTAAACTTAATCTCAGTAATAAAAAAAAACAAACAAGTATACAAATTTTAATTTTTCTTTAATTAATGATTTTTATTAATATATATATATATATATATATATATATGATAAATAATTGTTTCAAAATAGATTTTAGAATCCCAATTCAACTGTGATTTATTTTTGTAACATTTTTTATAAACATCTAAATTTCTCCAAAACATTCTCATATCCTCTTTTGGCTTGACAAAAGGAATGGACAAGGAAAAGACATGAATTTGAGACGTGAGGAGGTAGCCAAGGTGGTTGAGGCGCGGGTCCAATTGGTGGTAATGATGGTAGTTACATGGGGTTGTAGTTGTAAAAGGTCAAAAAGGGGCAATGTAGAGTCCAATTATTTTTACTGATATTTTTTTATTGTATTCTGCTTAACACTAAAATGTGATAATCAATATATTAATATTTTAAATATTTTAAATATATTTTAAATATTTTATTTATTTATTTTAAAATATTAAAATTAATAATAATCGATGTATTAGGAAGACACAATAAAAAAATATTAATATTGAGAATCTAAATTCGTTAATGTACATGACACCTTATCTTTTGATCAAATTTGGAGCATAATAACAACAACAATATTCTTTGTCAAAAGATGATGTTAAAGTTCATCATTTTGTTGTTGACTTTGCCCACAAACTATTTCTAGTTTTGGAGATTGAGAAGTTGTGGAAGCATCGTCATGTTGAGTGAAATGTAGCAATTTCAACTGAAAGATGAATATGGAGAGATCTTGTAGAAAACATGTTGTCGTTTCGTTGAAATTATAGACTCTTGTTTTTGAAGTGGTTTGGAAGATGGAACACCTCTCTTATATTTCCATAAATATTTTTGCCGAACACCTTTATCAGATATTTTAGAAATATTTCACACTCAACTACAATATTAAAGTATATGCTGATTAAAAAAACAATATTAAAGTATATTATATTCCTTTATTAGGCATGTTTTTAAAATATACACCGTAATATTTATAATATTATTTAACGTGGTTCTTTCAAAATTAAAATCATTCAAATATTATTTGATGTTAGTTGTGTCAAAAGATAGATTGAATATTTTCTTTTTCTTTTCTATATTAATAATGAAATTTTAAAATAGCTAATTATAAACTTTAATTCATAATACTTTAACTAATAAAAAAATGGGATTTGGTAAATTATTGTTGGGAAAAATGTGTCACAATTAAAAAATATTATTGTCTTTATTTCCAAAAACCACCCTACTAACTGATAAATAAATAAAAAAAAGATAAACAAAGATATAACATGAAACTCAAGAACCGGATAAAAAAATCACATACATTGTTTACAGAATAACACTATGTTAAAATTTGTACAATACATAGACCATTTTCTCATACATTTAACCCCAAGTATATTCACACTCTCCAAAGTAAAAATTTAACTTAAACCACACAATACTCTACTACAAAAATAGAAGAAAAGTCAAATATAAACTTAAAGTGTTTTTTACTACGGCAAGAAATACCATGGACATAGAGTCCATTAGTCATCAACACATACTCTCTAACCTATCCTAGACGATGTGAGATTTCCTAAGACATGTATTATTTTTCATCAGTTCAACAATCTTCACATTGGTTAAAATAAACACATCTCCAATGCATATACCAACAATCATACTCCACCATAGATAGTATATATATTCACTTAGAATTAAACTATTTCAAGAATTTTCATGCACCATGCATCACTGCTAACCAATGCACGCGTATAATCCTCATACACTTTGCATAAATATTAGCTAATGTTTGTGCATAAATTTACCATATTCCCTGCATCAATGCTAACTAATGTCCACTCTCTAACTTATACTAGACAATGTGAAATTTTTCGAAATATATCATATTAATCAATCCAACAATTATATAAATTAAATATTGAATATAAATGTCCACTTAATCTTATTTTATTTTTCTTAATTGATATTTTTATCCAACGAGTTACCAAATAAGCACATTATGTACAAAAAATTATCAAAAAATGATTTATTTTGAAATTTGAAAATTGGAAAATAATTTTTTTTAACAGACTAGCAACAAATTTTGATACAGAAAAGCACATTTTATGTCATTACTATAATTATATTATTAGGTGTTTAATATAGTTTATACAGAATAAATTGTCTTTGAATTTGCTTTTGTCGGTTCCATGGTAAACTTTTAATTAATATTTTGTTAAAAAGTTTATTTAGTTTTAAAATAATCTAGAACACGTTGAATATGATTTTCTTCCTTTCTTTTACAAGCCAAAATGTAAACTAATTATAGTATTTTTTATGGTTATGTATACATCATTGTGTTTCTAAAGTTTCTCCAGCTGTTACCCCCACAACCTTTTTTTAAATTTGGATTCTTCTTGACTCGAGAAACACGTGCTAACGCAGCAGCAATAATTTTGCTCTGATTAAGATTTGTGTTTTGATAATGTAATCTCTTTTTCTTTTGAATAAGACCCATGTTTTATAAAAAATATAAAAGAATTATTTTTTTATTTAATATTAGTTTTTATAATTTATCTATAGTATACGTGTTTTTATTTAATATTGCATGTATAATAAATAGTCTACATATTGTGGTAAAAAATTAAGTTAATTATTAGGTGATTTATTTTTAAATATTAAAAATTCAATTTAAAAACAAGAAGGAAAAGAATAAACATAATTGGATAAGCACTTGAGAAAAATAAATATTGAGATAAATTGTTAGAAGTGGGCTTTAAGTCTAACTCAACCTTACAAAATTGGCTTGTATTATATATTATGAACTAGCCTTATCTCTAGTCGATGTGGGACTTCCAACACACCCTCTCATGCCGAGGTATATTCATCTCGTGCGTGGACAAGAAATTAGTGGGTGGTCCGTTAGTGGTTCGATATCGGGTGGAATAGAATGTCCAAGAAAGTTTGCTAGAATAGGTTTTAACGTGATTCTGATAACATGTTAGAAGTGAGTTTTAAGCCTAACTCAACCCCACAAAACTGGTTTATAAGGTGAAGTTTGCACCTCATTTATATATTATGAATTATGAATTAGTCTTATATCTAGTCGACGTGAGACTTCCAACATAAATAAAGATATAAAACACTACAAGAATTTTTGATTTTTTCGTCGGCTAAAAACCTACGCTACAACGAAAAAGCCGACGATAATATGCACTTGGCGTCGGTCAAGCGACGGCAACGTGACCCACGTCCATTTCCTGGATGCAAAGGTCATTTGCGTCAGCTAAATGGGGACGCACTATTTCTGCGAATTTCTCATCGGCTTAACCGACGACAATGAATAACCAATATAATAATAATTTTCTATGCGTGGGTTAAGCCCACGAAAAATTAGAAATTCAAATAATTTTCGTCGGTCAATACGACGCCAATAGGAAGATTTCAACGCAATGTTCTGACTTTTGCGTGGGCTATGCGTGGGTTAAGCCCACGAAATACAAAAATAGAAGCTGAAATAGGTTATTTTCGTGGGTCTGGCCGATGCAAACAATTAGAAATTCAATTGTTAGCGTCGGCCTTGCGTGGGCTAAGCCTACGCAAATTAGTGTATAATTTGAAATGACCAATATGTTTCCAAGCGGATCCCAGAAGCCTAATCGATTCCTCAACCTCCATCTAATACATATCCAGACACATTTCAAACAATCTAATCAATCTAGCAATCCAGAATATGATTTCATTCATTCAATCCAGAAATCAAACATATGATTTCATTCATTTACAATTGAAATTGCAAACATAAAGTTAGTTGTGAGTTTCACAAAAATCCTGGAGTCTAAGATCAGATTATAGTCAAACAAAAAGTGCCAATATTGGCAGTACAATCCCACTAGCATTCTAAGATCAGATTACAGTCAGACAAAAAGTGCCAATATTGGCATTACACTCCCACTAACATTTCATTCTATGTTTTCCTACTTAGCCTATACTAAGCCTAACTAGTTATTTGCAGCAAAACCTACTAGCATCCACATCCAAGCCACCATCCGCAATGGAAAAGAGAATGATACAAGAAAACTTGAAAAATGAAAAACTAAAATGTAAGACATTAATCTCTAAAGTCACTTTATGAGTATCCTATAATATAATTAAGAAAGTAAATTTTTAGAAAATGTATACACAATTTGAACAAAAATAAATATGTACCATCTTCAAGGAACTGGATGATCATCCAAGTCCTCATCATAATGCGGATGCACGCGACTGGTGCCTGTTGAACTGCCTCCACCCTGTTTCTCCAACATCATGGCTAATTGTTGCTTGATCAAACTCAATTCTTCTTGAACAAGAGCATATTTTTTATCAGTTTCATCAGCTCTCATAGTGGCTTGTTTTACTTCTTCTAGAAGCCTCTCTGTCTCAATCAACTGTCCTGGTCTTGGATGAATTGTGTGGGCTAAAGTAGAAGGTTGAGTGAGGGATGACACACCATGATGAATGTTTGCAACCAAGTCCCCAGGGATGACACACCATGATGAATGAGTGAGGGATGACACACCAAGAAAACCTCTTAAATTTAAAAGTTTTTCCACACCATTCGATGTTAGATCTAAGCCATAAATAGTAAAGTCATTATGTTTTATCCTATTTGTCACTAATTAATCAAGCATAAAAAGTTGTGAACTTTAAGAAAGTTATACCAATTCTAAGTTCTAATAACAATATCTCACATTATACCAACTTTGAATACGTATAATAATTCTAACAACGTTTATCAATAGTAATCTTTGAACCTCTCTTTTTCTAATGTCTATTATGTAATTCTCTCTTTTCACTTTACTTTCGCTTACAAAGTTCACTTTAGAATAAATATTATAATTATGTGTTTAAAGCATAATTAACTAATCCAATACATGATTATGGGAGTTAAGTGTGACTTAAACAAAGACACCCCCTGTTCCAGTGATCTGTGATTGATGAAGCCACTTGGTAGTAAAAAGTATGTGCAAACCAAAAAAAAGTATGTACTTAGAAAAAATCTGTAAAAAGTATGTGCAAACCAGAAAAAAGTATGTACTTAAAAATAATCTTCATAAAGTTTTCCAGTACGCAAATATATATTTCTTATGGATAAACCAGAAATGCATAACAGGGTGTGTGAAAACAGTAGAAATATATATATATATATATATATATATATATATGTATATATATATATATATACATATATATATATATATATATACATGTATATACATATATATATATATATGTATATACATGTATATATATATATATATATGTATATATATATATATGTATATATATATATATATACATATATATATATATACATATACATATATATACATATGTATATATATATATATATATGTATATATGTATGTATATGTATGTATATATACATACATATACATACATATATATACATATATATATATATATATATATATATATATATATATATATATATATATATATATTCTTAAAATTCAGCTTCATCCATCTGCAACAGCTAATGTGTGGATTAATCTTTATTCTAATCACAATGTGAAATAAACCAAAAACTCAGAATAAGAGAAAACTTACAATGAAAAAAAACTCAGAAATTACTGCAGTGCAATAATACTACATGTGTGAGTCCTAATTAGTGAGTCCCTCTGCCATCAAGTTTCCATATCAGTAAAATGTGAGATTGTGAAGCACCTACTATGCTAATGTCTCAAAGAATAGCAGCAAACACACAATTCAATATTTTAACTCTCCAAAAGTTATTTACCTCCACTTAAAACGCTTAATGACCAACACCAACCAGTTCTGAATCTTCACTGGATAATGCAGCCTTCACTGGATAATGCAGCCTTCACTCTTGGTGTTCAAATTAAAGAGCTGCAATTGAAAAACATCTCTTAAACATCAACAAAGCCTCCCCGAACCTGCCTCCCAGAATGTGCATCACGCAGATATAAAAAGCAAGAATGACACAAAATCAATCCAATTTAATCATCCCAACACACACAACAAAGAAACCCTAATCGGAAAAACCCAAAATTAAGAAAGAGAGGGATAAGGAGTTACGGGAAATTGAAAATGGAAACTGAAATCTCTTTGCTCCCGTTGTTGGCTCGTAGGGTGACTGGAACGGAGAAGCAAGAGTGTTGTTGGAAGGAGCTTTGAAGCTGAGCACGGAAGCGATGCTTTCGGACCAATGCAGTGTGCGATAGATCCTGAAAGAGTGCAGAATGAGGAAGCCCTTACAGTGAATGCAGAACCAACTCCCCACAGTCACAGACGCTCTTTATGATAGATTAGGGAACGAAGTCGCCTTCACAGGAACCCCCGATTCCGCTAAACCAATTCCAAACCTTCTCATCTCGCACTCACTGTAGAAAAGAGATGGCTAATATTGAGAAATGATGCAATGGTTATGGTTGTGGCACACTGTTGCGGAAGAGGGGACAAAGGGTTTACGTTAGAGAAACCAAATGGTGGAGCCAAAATGAAATTAAGAAAAAGGGCACCGCGAAACATAAACTAAAATTAAATATTTTTTTTTATTTAAGAGATATATGCGTGGGCCAGCCGACGCTAATTATTGAATCCATATGCGTCGATTGAATTTTATATCATGCGTCGGCCAAGCCGACGATAAAAACAATTACTCTTATTTTTTTTTTTATAAATACTATAGAGTGGGTTGTGCGTAGGTTAAGTCCACGCCCTTTTGCTTCTCAATATGGCTGACGCCATTTTTGGAAGCTAAACAGTGATATTCTTGTAGTGAAAGGATAGTATTCTTTTTAGCTAGTTATCAACTCAAATTAAATTACGATTAAAGAGTATATTTAGAAAATAATAATTAAAATTAAATGCTCAATATACGCAATTAGGACATGATAAGTGTCTCTAAAAGAATGCAAGTAAACAATAACTTTCTCGTACTTACTTCGCAAAAATTAAGTTATATTGAACAAAAATGACATTACGGAAGTTAGAGAAAAGTAGTAATATATAACATCAAATTCAAAAATTGATTCGTGTGTAAATAAAGTATTAACACTACATATGTGATATAAACCGACTGTTTGGAACTGAAATTGAAATTGAGACGTTGACCACTTTAAATTATGTTTAAATATAAAAATTAAATGTACTTTTAGACAACGTACTTTTACATTCATTTATTATTCAAACAAATTATCAAGCGCTAATTTACGATGTGAGATATGTTCTTTTGGATCAATTTGGAGACGATGTGAAGTACGAAATTGCGAAATTAATGTTTTGAGGGGATTCCGCTAGGTTGAAGAGCATTTGAGAGTGGACAAAGTCATTATACACAAATAGCTTTGCTTTATTTTCATATTATCACGCATGAAATGATGCAGCCACCATGGACATAATGCTCTGGGGAATCAGATCTTTTTTTTGGGAACAAATTCTGTTGTGGTTGAAGGGAGATGGAATTGGTACTACTGTGGTTGAAACTGATTCTAATAGTTTTTTTTTTCATTTTTAGTGTTTAAAATTAAAATATTTAATTTTTTATGTCAAATATGTTTTATTCTTTTTTATTTTGATTAACAATTTTTTTAAACTTTATTATTAAAAAATAAATTTACTAAAATATTTATAACTCATTGAAATACCACTTTATATTAATTTTAACATCAAAGACAATTAGATAATTTTATATTTTAATCTATTAAATTTAATTTTTTATTAATTGCATCAGTCAAATCATTCACAAACTTTTACAAAAATTACTCTCAAATACACTCTACTATCACCCCCAAATCCTTAAAAAAGAACAACATAAACCTCACATTCTAATCAACCCAAATCAATAATCTTTCTTTCCCTCAAATCATCACTCACATAAGAACACACCCTTAGGTTGTGTTCGCTTGAGAAGATGGATTTGAGAGAGAGTGTGGTGATTGATTTGTGTAGATTTGAGTGGATGAATATGTGTGTTTTTTTAGAGGATTTAGAAGGTAAAATGAGTGGATTTAGAAATGAATTTTGTGAAAGTAGGTGAATGATTTGAGTGATGTGATAGATTAAATAAAAAATTATAATAAATAAAATTTAAAAATTACTAAAATACCCTCTATAATAAAATTATACAAGATCATTCTTAAATTAATTAAAAATATTATATTTTAAAAACTATTATTTAATAAATTTTAATAAAAATAAATTATATTAAATTATTATTATTATTTAATAATTACTATCACTTCAAATTATTATTAATATTATTACTAATAATTATTATTATCATATATATATATATATATATATATATATATATATATAGAGAGAGAGAGAGATATATATATATATATATATATATAGATAAGACAAGACTTATACGGTTGGCTTTGAATAAAATGAGGTTATATGGGTAAATTTTGCATTGATCCTCTCAAATCTTCTCTGTAGTGGAGGAATGAACTTTTATCTTTATCCCGCAAATTCATCTGTGTTAATATCTCAAAACGAACACAAATTCTTTTTGTAATCTTCACAATTCAGTTCATTGGCTGGATTCACTCGTACGAACACGCCCTTAATCTCCCTAATATTGCAATTATGAGCTTTTGGTATTGATTAAGTGAATTAGATCTCTTAATTATTTCAATTGTGTGACCAATGTATCACACTAACAAATGACATAATAAGAAGAAAGACACAAGTGTTTATTTGTCACTTGCATACAATGATAATGTGACATACATGAATAAAATAAAATATTTGAAAAGTGTGAAAAATGGGAGTGCAATCCTAATAATACACATCTTTAAAATCATTTAATTAGTGAAATAGTTTGATTGAGATAACACAAACTAGGCTATTCGTAGCTATTTTAACACATCAAACCAAACAAACTAAAAATATTAATCTATCTCATTTATGATACCAACTAAAAAGTTGAAAAAGAAAGAAGAGAAATAAGAAATATTCTTTTACTTCCTGAAAGTTATTTAAATTAAAAAATAGTAAAAAAAACTTAAAATATATTAATAATGTAGACTAAATTTCATTTGAATGTAATATTCTTACTAAAGAAATTGGGTAATAAAATAAAGTAATAACATAGATTTGATTTTTCTTTAAGAATACTAAAAAAGTAATAAGTTAAACGGTAAACATTTTAAACCAAATTACTTAATTAAACTTTGATTTTATTAAAATATTAGGTCAACTAGTTAATTTATCTCACTCCACCATATTTTGTGTTAGGCAGGGTATACTCGAAATTAGTGGCTTAAAAATACATGGTTGAAATTGTTAGGGTTTTATGAGTTGTACACATCACCAAAAATCTAACTCCTTTTGCATTTATTAATTCGACACGTGAAATTTATCTATATATATATATATATATATATATATATATATATATATATATATATATATATATATATATATATATATAAAACTGAAATTATATATTATCACTAAAAAATACAATAACAATTGAAAGGATAAAACTATTTTAATCTTTACATATCTATTAGTTGTAAATTTTTATATCTATTAATTCGTAATTTTTTGTATTATCCAACAAGACAATAACTTAAATTACAAATTTACTAGGATAAAAAAATCACATACTTCCTCTTCTTCTCTTCCTCTTCTCCTTGTCCCACCATCATTGTTGTGTCAACCATTGTCACCTCAGTTCATCATCTCCTCCCCCTTCGTCCTCTTTTTCTATTCTCTTCCTTTTCCTCCTCCACCTTTCGACAACCACATTGCACCTATATTGCACCTCCGGCTCGTCACACTAAGTTGTCGTCCTTGTCACCGTCGCGTCTTTAATACCACCACCAACTTCGACCTCCTTCTCCTCCTCCACCTCTCCTCATCCTCTTCTTCTTCTCATCCATCTTGTCTTAATATATAAAAATCTTCATCAGATATGACAAAAAATTTGTCACTCAATTTATCGAGGAATTTACCGATAAAAAAATCTATGAGAAATTAGAAATATAATTTACCAAAGGAATTAACCTTCAGATGCGTTACCTACAAATATTTTTGTTGATAATACAAATTTTAATTTACCTACAAATATTTTTGTTGATAATACAAATTTTAGTTTACTAACAAATCTTATTGACAAAAATATTTGTCAGTAATTTATCTCTAATCAATATGAGATCTCTAATATTAAAAATTGTTAGAAATCCAAATATAAAGTTTAAGTCGTAAATGAGAAAGTTGAGTGTTATATAAAAAAAACACATAATGTAACGTCCCATTTAATTATTAAGCAAAATTAAAAGAAACGTCACATGCGGATAGATCAATAGCGTAGTCCTGGGGTCTCATACACAACCCCTACAATTATAGGCACACCACGATGTCAAGGGAACTAGATAAAAGTCTAACCGGAGGAATAGAGTATTAAAGAGTCAAACAATACATGGGCCCTAGCCCTAACAAAACCAAAGGAACGTGAAGTCCAGCCCAAAAGACTACGTAGCGGGGTCATCTCTCCTCTGCTGACCATGAGTGCCTCTCGCATCTGCTCCCATCAACAAAGTGATGATCATCGCAAGAGTAGAAGGACAACATACAGAGCAAATAAACAAGCAAAGGGTAAGCTAGAGCCAAAATCAGTTCATCAAAAATAATCAGATACATATTCACAGTCCATTTCACTAATATCACACAAGCATGTTAAGACCTTCCAAACAATACACTAAGACTCGACTCATCCGGATACATATAACCTAGTCGGATTTAGCGGACGCTTGCACTTGTGGTGGATACCTCTGCTCACCCCCGAGCTATGTGTTACAAGTGTTACAATGAATCAATTTCCCTCATCACAAGGTTAGCCCTTAATGAATTTCAAGCCTCCTGCTACTCTCACCACAGGAGTCAGTCCGCTCAAAGTGAGACTAACTGACTCCTTAGAGTGTCAGGATGCGATCCTTACCTTGAATCCTTACCAAGTTATATAGATGGGGCACCACCATGAACACCCACTAACAGGGACCATGGGATTACGTCCCGACCACTGAAGCACGACCCTAAAGTCCCACCTAGAGACTTCAAGGAATTACGTACTGACTCCATACCAATTATATACACAAACAGCCAGGCAATAATACATACATCTTGTTTAGAAATTCTCATTCCAACTTCTGTAACCAACCCTCATTTATCACAGGTCAAATCAATGCCAACTCGTTATTCCCAACCATATATAAAGTACTTCCTCTCACACCAATACCATGTCATATTGATACCAACCATCTCATTGAAATCACATGCCAAGATTTATCCAGATTCATCATTTACAACCCACACACACCCTTATTCATGCAAATCCACTCATTCATAGTTTTGACATAGCAATCCAACCCAACATGTATTAAACACCCACAAACAAAGATGGAAACAACACCCCCGCCTCATCTCGCCCAATTCTCGCTCAGGCCGCGAGGTTTCGCTCAGGCGAGAGGGACTCTCACTCAGGCGAGCTCCCCTCGCTTAGGCGAGAATTCAACAATTTGGGACAGGGCCATTCGCACTATCTCGCTTAGGCGAGTTCCCTTCGCCTGAGCGAGGCAATCTCTCGCTCAAAACACAAACCACCCGCCTAGGCGACGGTTCATGCAAATAGTGTGGGCGAGTCTCTGCCAGCCTCGCTTAGGCGAGCCTGACTCGCCTGGGCAAGATTATTAGCTCCCGCCCTTGATCTCATCTGCAGCAAGCACGTTTTTGCATCCAAACACCCCCACAAGGTACCCCACAAGTTCAAAACAGCGTACAATCCATGCAACGGTAAATATACTCAAACACAGGCCAAACATAACGTAAAAACTCGAAACCCTAGCTTCCCTTACCTAGAAAAGGGCTAACAGCTGGGTCCTTGGGTACGAACAGAGAAATACGGCAGCTTCTAGAGTAGTTTAGCGAGCTGGAAACAAAATGAACATTATGAAACGAAGCTACCTAGCACGATCCCAGTTGGAACTCGAAACAACAGTGCTAAACAAGAGAAGTATGGGATGAGAGGCAACTTACGCGGGACGAAACTGGCTCAAACAAGCGCGACGGAGGCCAAAGACTGAACCCTAGCGGAGATGATTGCGGCTACTCAAAGGGGTAGGAGATTTGTTTCAGCAAAATGAGAGGAATGAGTGGTTAGGGCAGACTTAGGGTCTGTTTTCCCCTTTGGGTCAGCCCTAAGGCCCAAAGGTTTGGGGCAGCCTTTAAGATAAAAAGGGCAGATAAAAGAAGTGGATCTTACACATAAATTCATTGTCTTAAAGTTTTGAATTAGAGATGATGTCAATTTGGATTGAACTTATGTTCCATTAATATTGTATCTTTTTAAGATTCATGAAAGAATTATAAATAATTGTATACATTTACGTATATATGTTATCGATCTAAATTAAACTTATATCTCATTCATGATTCATAATGTATATTCCCGAGATCCATAAAAAATTATAAATAATTATGTATATTTGAGTATCTGTGAATCCCCACCTTGAAAATATCTAAAAAGTGGTATACTTCAATCAAATATTGCATGAATAAGATAAAAAATATGTAAGGTATTGATGGATATAGGTGTGGGACTGGGAAACCGCATTGGGTGGTTAGCATGAATGCAAGCATCAAAACTGAAAAAAGTGAAAGTGAAAGTGAGGAAGCAAGTTGTGTATGTTTTTGGTGTGGAAAATCAATATATGACCAACTGGTGCCAACTCTACCTGTGCACCGTTTCCAAATTCCACCCTTTCTTTTCTTAACCGTTAACGTACTTTTCTTTCTCGGAAATTGGATTCTACATAGATTTAACTCCATAAGGATATAGATTATGAATAATAATAACAATGAAAAATATTATTTTTATTTATGCAAATAAATTTTTTTATAAATTTAAAAACTTTCGATTTGTCCAAAATCCTCTTTAATTAAATAGTTTTTTTTTTTCAAAAGTTGTGTTTATTTTATTTTCGAAAAAAAAATCATGTTAGTTAATTTAAAAACTCTATCAAACAGTCTTTCATATTTCTATCCCTAATATGTGAGTTATTTGATGGAAAATTTACTTTAATCAATCCTATATTTTGTTTACTGCTGTGTGAAATTATCTTTGATGCATATTCGTGTTTTATAAACCCATTAAATTTAAATTATGTATAATAAAAAACTGTTGAAAAACTAATCAAAAGCTAAAAAAGGTGTTATAAAAGGTTGGTTGATTCTTGAAAAATATTAATTAGTTTGCTCGCATTAGACAAAATTATTTATTGAGATTGTGACAAATGTCAACAAAAACAAAAATGCTTTTATATATATATATATATATATATATATATATATATATATATATATATATATATATATATATATATATAAACTTTATATAATTTTAATCTTGTTTTATTCATTCTTCTCAGAATATTTATAATTTATATTTTGGATGAGTTTTAAACTCTTACGTAATTTTTTTACTATAAATAAATTATTTTAATTATATTTTTAGTTTCAAGAACTGTAGATTGGGCATTACTACTGGTGTTCAAAAATAAAATGAAGATTTAAATACTAATTTAGTCTTTATTTATATTTTGGATGAATTTTAAATTCTTACGTAACTTTTTTATTTATAAATAAATTATTTTAATTATATTTTTAGTTTAAAGTATTGTGCATTGGGTATTATTACTGGTGGTTAAAAATAAAATAAAGATTTAAATATTAATTTAATCTTTATTTTGTTGAGTTTATTTAATGTAGTTTTAATATTCTTTTAATGAAGTTTCATTTTTCGTAAATTTAGTCATTTTGATAACCGGTCAAATAGTTAAAGTCACATCAATTGAATATTAGTTTGTGGTTTTTTTGTTATTTTGTTTTTTTTAATTTTAAAAAATTATTTATTTGTCAAGTTAGTATCGTGTCACGTGATCATATTAGTATCACACGTTAGATGTGTCATTATCTTATATTTAGTTCAATTTATATATTAAAAATGTCTCATGTATATACGGTATACATGAGAGATGTATTAGTTTTAATATGTTTTTTAATGAAGCTTCATTTTTCGTTAATTGTCTTTTTTGTAACGGGTCAAATAGTTAAAGTCATGTGATCTTGGTATCAAATCATGATCTTTTTTGTTATTTTTTAAATTTTTCTTAATTTAAAAAAATGTTTATTTGTCAAGTGAGCGTTATGTCACGTGGTAATATTTGTGTCACGTGACAATATTAGTGTCATGCGTCAGTGCCATGTGTTATTATCTTATATTTAATTCAATTTTTATAATAAAAATGTCTCATGTATATAAGGTAAGAAGAACATATGCTATGTTAAAATATCACTGCATAAATAAAAGTGTATTTTAGCGGCCATTTCTTTTTGGTAAATAAAAGGCTTCAATTGGTCTTAAACACCTCTAGCAAAAATCTTAGTCACAAAACAGTAAACAATTAATGTTTAATTCAGTTGCTAAACAACCATCGAAATTTTGATTGTTAATCGATCAATAAAGAATTAGTCACCTTCAAATATAAGGGACTAATTAGTGAATAAAATATATTAATATGTTTGATCATAAAAGAAAAATATATCGAACCCCTTTTTGTCAAAATTTTATTAAAATTGAAAAAAAAAATGATCGCTAATTCAATCATAGATATATGATAATATAGCAACACATAGGTTTTGAGCGCTAATGGATATATTTTTTATTTTGATTAAAATAATTTTGGTGACTAAATCGATGATAACAAGTAAAAACATTTAGCTACTATAACATATTTTGGTGGTTAATCGGTGACAAAAAACTAAATATTTAGTGATCAATATATTTCGATGCTTAAAAATTGTATTTGAATGTTAGTAACAAAAATATTGGTGACTAATTTTATATACATGACTTTACCTACTTATAAAAAATATTTTTATTTGCTTATAAATAATTTTCTAATTTACTTGATGCTAAAAATATTAATACATTAAATAATAGTCAAGTCCCTTATGTATTGTAATAAAGAGTAACATAAAAATTAAAAATATACATATTACATGATCCAACATAAAGTTAGAATGGAAATAGTTCCATGAATATATAAAGAAATGCATTAAGGTTTCAAAAATAATCTATGTTAATTTTCACTACAAAGTTTGAACCTATTATTTGTATTAAAATCCTTGAAAGAGCTGGGTCCATTAATTTTAGACTATATATATATTCGATTATTCTCTTTTTCTATATCAAACATGTTTCCACATAAACTTTTGATTACGTGTTAAGATGTGTTAGCTTAGCTACTATAAAAAGGAAACAACATTTTCTTGATTTCTAATTTAACTTTTTCTGAAAAGACTTTCAATATTGTGGTAATCTACAACAAACAATACAATTATTGACACATAAGATATAAGTCAAAACAAAAAACTATAAGTAAAACTTTATCTAGTTTTATTAGTTGCGAACACGTGTCTTCCTTCTTCTTTTCTTGTTCAAAATTAAACATCATAATAAGCTGTGTATTTATAAGGAATAGAATACATGTTTAATAAATATTATAGGACAGAAGGAGAAAAATATATAATTTTTTTTTTAAATGTTTCTCTCTTAAAATGGAATTTCAAAAAAAATTTGCAAATTACTTAAAATATATCTTGCTACGAATTTTCCCCAATTTATTGGAATAAAAACTACATAAAAAAAAAAACTGTTCCTCAAACACTGTTTCTAAGGTCAAACATAATCATATATACGCATTTGACCCATCATGATGATAAGATGAATGAAAGATAGTTTATATTATAAGAATCAATCTCAATAATGAAAGATGCTTCATGTAGAACATAACTCATTCAACATAAAATTTATGAAAAATAATAAGAATTTTTATTTCACATTTTGCCAAACAACGAGAGATAAATTTCAGAGTCTTAGAAGGAAATAGTATCAATACTTGCATGTTTTTAAATATATACTGACCTTTTTATGTCTTTTTTGATAAAAAATATTATGATCATAAACTAGTTAATTTAATGTTTATTTATAAAAAATTCTGAGTAAATTTTTTTCCCTCCATATATATTTAATGAACTATAATCTTTCATACTTTATATTTATTTATTTTATTTTAATAAAATTTTATGTAATAATAAATTATTAATGGACTTTGAATGTCATATCAAAATTTATAGTAATATTTAAGATGAAGTTATTTGAAAAAAAAAATAACACACATAATATCCCTCACCATTATTTCTTAAACAAAAAGTAAAACAACAGTAATTATATATTTAATATAAAATTTCAAAACACAAATATATATTTTTAATAGTTAATTGATTTAATCTACAAAATTTTCAATAATTAATACCATACTTTGTTTTGTATAAAAGGATAAGGCTAACATAATGAATAATGAAGCATGATTGATGATGATAACAGGGTCAAAATTCGTTTTGAAGAAGGAATCAATTGCAGCCAATGGGGGTGGAGGAATGGATAGACATCATAATAAAAAATGTAATTTTATGATGATGACAAGTTTTGGATTTCAAAATGAAATAGCATCAGAATTTGTAAGAAACAAAGTTTCTTATTTCAAATTCAACCAAAGTTGCATTGCTGTTGAACTTGCATTGAATGCAGAAAATAATTTGAACACATCTTGACTGTTACAGATGGAATGACTTATTGCACCAAAAGTTTTTTAAAAAATAGACAAATTAATTAAATTTCACATAATTATAAATTTTTTAAAATATATATTTAAAAATGTATGTTTGGAGTTTAAAAGTCATTTTAAATTAATATTTGGTGGATAATATTTATTTTAGAAGTTATAAAATAAATACTTCTCTTTTCTAATATTTAATCAATAATAATCATATTCTTCTAATTTTTGAAAGACGCTCATATCACCAATTCTTCTAGATATTCTATTAAAAAAATATATAATTTAAAAATATTGAAAATTTAAAAAATTCAAGTTTTAAAATTTAAAAATTAAATATTATTTACAAGAAAAAAACAAATGATTTAATCATGTGAAATTACAAGAGCTTTTAAATAACATTCATTTTTTTTCACAATTTTAAAATCGTTATTTTTATCTCTTATATATTAGGAAAAGATCACTTTTATTCTTTGTTTTATCTATATTTATACTTATATTTTTATCACCATATTTATATTTGTATTAAAATCATATATTAAATATAATAATAAGTTAATAAACTTAATTATACATTTATAACCATTTATTTATTTTTTATATTAAAACATTATTTTCACCAAAATATAATTTCTATAATTTTGTAAGACATTTATAATTTAGTCACAATATAACTTCTAGACGGGATTATCTTTATGATAATAAAATATTAAAAATAATTTTAAAAAAATTAGACTTAAATATGTTTTTAAATTTTATTTCAGTCTTTATAATTTAATATTCATATTTTTAGTTTATATAATTTGTAGAAAAATTATTTTCATATTTATGCCCCAACGTTGTGTTCTTAAATTGTCAAAATATCTATTTGAGAAGAAGAAAGATATTATGTATATGATAATAAGAATGTAAAATTAAAATAAATTGTTATATAAATAGTTGGTAGTAGTTATTCCTGTGACGTCCCATTTTAATAGATTACTCTACCAAATAAAGCATCACAAAATTTTGATACCGAGAACCAATCAGATTAACATGAAACGTACGAAAAGTAACTATTACAGTCATCCATAGGAGTACTTAGAGGAAAACCTGGGCATACAACCATGCCATAAGAAAACACAATTCTAAAAGTTTAACAGTCTTGCAAAAGGGTTGCCCTCAAGGCAACTAATACAAAAAGGCCTCATGGCCACGAACTACTCCTAAGACATCCAAGCAAGGAAATCTAGGCCGCACCGCTGCGTCTCCCGGATCCATCTCGAACCTCCCTCTCATCTGCTCCCACCAGAAGGTGATCATCGCAAAAGAGAAAACATAACAGAAACAACACAAAATGCAAGGGTAAGCTAGTGCAATTTAATCTTATCATGATCCAACAGACAAGTACTTAAACATTCCTTAACATGCAACACAACCGGCACAAAACATCATGTTATAGCAAACAAACAGGACACTATGACTCAATTATCCGGATAAATATATTAAGATCGGATTCACTGGACGCTTGCACTTGTGGTGGCCTCTACTGCTCTGCAGAGCCATTTCCAATGGGTTTCACCCTACCACGCACAAGGTTAGCCTTTAAACGTCTAAGGTCATTATCCTGCCATAGACTAGGACCTCCCGCTACTCTCACCACTTGGGTCAGCTTGCTCTACTTGAGACTCACTGACCCTTTAGAGTTTCGGGATGCGATCCTTACTTGAATCCATATCTTAACATACACACTACACACCACCATGAGATCTCCCCACGAGACTCATGGAATTACGTCAATCACATACAAATTTCATGTCTCTCATACCATAACCACCACTTTGATCTCATACATACAATTCTCATGTTAAAACATCACGAAACCACAACCCCATGATCAATCTCATACCAAGCATGCCAATTTCATTCATAAAAATCCAAACACCCAAGCATATTCACGTACATCATATTTAGGAAGAATGATCCAAACAATATATGCAACAAATCATCCAAACAGTCAACGAAACATAGCACACATTCGCAAACTCGCTCAGGCGAGACGCTGGCCTCACTGACGCAGCGGATTCTCGCCCAGGCGAGACGCGCTCCAGTGGAGGCTTCACGAATTCTCGCTCAGGCGAGGCCTTCTCGCCTGAGCGAGACTATGCGTCGCTCAAAACGGGAATGGGTCGCCTAGGCGAGTTCTCGTGGCAGTGAGCACTCTGATACTCTCGCCTAGGCGAGACGAGCTCGCTTGGGCGAGAATAACAGATCTCACCACTGTCAGCACACAAGCAACAGCGAGAATGGCTCAGATCATCGCCCAAGTACACATGCAACTCAATTTCATCCCACAAAAGCACACTATGCACGCATATAAAAGTAAAAACGACCAAAAACAGCCAAGAATAGTTCGAGATCGATGAATCTAGCTTCCCTTACCTTCGTTTGAGCACCAAAAACAACCAGACCCTAACTATGTAGCACAACAGCTCCAAGAACTATGACAGTAAGCTGAAACTGGAAAAAGAGGACAAAACGAAGTTAAGAGTCTTAACCCTAACCTGACCCACGCGTTTTAAACAGAGTAAAGAGGAGAAGGAACGAACCCTGAGCTCTAAAGGTCAGCTTACCTGGAAAAAAGGGGAGAGTTTTGCTAGCTCAGAGACGTGAGGATGGAGAGCCCTAGTAGAGAACTTGGCTTGAGATGAAGAGAGGGAACAGAAGCTGGTTTCTGAAAATGGAACAGAAATGAAGGGTTAGGGGTCCTACTGAAGGGCTGGCCTTGGGCTTCCGGAAAGGCCAGGCCCAAAACTTTATAGCACTGAAAAGGGGCTTACAATTCCTCTGAGTTCATCTTTAACATATTTGTAGTTAAGATTAAAACAAACAATTTTCTATTTACAAGAATAAAAATTAATTTTAAAATTGGAAGAAAAACTAAATTTATATAAAATTTGAGGGACTATAAATATTTTAAATTTAATTTTAGAAAACGTACGATATACTTTACTTAATAATTTTTTATACTCAAAGATGCATAATAAAAACATTACTTTTGTTAAAATAAAATATTATGAAAACCAATTTAATATATTTTTATTGATAGTATATTATTATTAGAATATTTCTATATTATACTCAATATTAAACTTTAATATTTAGTATATTAATACATATAATATTTACAAAGTACTGGTTTTTTAATATATTAGTATAATATGATACTGAACAATACTTTTTGAATTTTATTACAATACTCAAAATTGAATTTTCATTATTTTAATTTAATACTGAGTATTATAGTTCATCATATTTAGTACAAAATTATTATTATTTTTAGTCTTCATAAATCATCATGCTTCAAATCGAATCTAACTTTTCATCATTTTCAATTAGTTTTCTGTGCAGACTGATTCGATTGTTGTTAGTTTTTATTTTATGGGCCCTAATGTTTTGGATCCTTGGGCTTTATTCTCTAGGGTCTAACATTTCAATTTAAATATTCTATTTATACTCACCTCCTTTACTAAATACACTACTTTCAAAACCTGTGAAGTGGCAAGCTCGTCAACAAAACCCTTTCCAACGTTCATCACTTCACACTTCCAAGAAACACGAATATGAAAAGGTTAAAGAAGAACATTTGTAAAGGGAAAAAAATTAAACAGAATCACTTTTTAGAAAAGAAAAAAATATTTGTGGACACTTTTTTTTTTCTATTTTAAAAGTACTTTATAGAACTGTCGTTGGTTTTATTATGATGTTTGAAGTACCTGCGAGAATATTGACAAACATATTAATGTTCCGAGAAATTACTGTATAAAATAGTGATTGTATATATGTTCCGAAATGTATTTTCTAAAATAATGATAATGGATATATTTGGAAAAAGTTTCTTATACAAACTTTTAGATGGGAAAAGTAAGATGAAAAAAACATTGACTTATTTACAAGTTAAATTCAAATATTTTTAAATGTTCTATAAATAATTTTGTAATCTTATTAAGGGTTAAATATATTTTACTTTATTTCATCCATATTTTTCTTCTGTTATCTTTCATCCATATTCTTCTTCTTTTCTTCTTATTTTATATTCATTTCTTCCGTTCACATTCATTTTATACATATTTACCTTTTCATCCATTATATATTTTTTTCTATTTATATTCGTTGAATATGGAGGGAATGCACTAAAACTTTTTCTTTGAATTTAATTGTGCTCGATATCAATTAAAACAATTTTGATTAATGCCAATCAGAAAAAATGGTGCAAGTATTTGTTAAAATATCTATACGAACTTTGACCAAAAAATACCATCCACCAATATCAATAATAAAAAACACTAAAAAGAATTATTATTCAGTGTGGAAGTTATTTTGTAAATGTTATAAATCTCCATAATATAAATTGAGTAACAATCTAGCATCGTCATAAACTTCTACAAATAGGTTGTGACGAACCTAACCTAGGAAATTTGAATAATTTCTGCAAATTAATTTGAAGAGAATAAAAATTCCCAGAAATTAAATTTGAATTGCTAGTTCCAAATAAAACATTTTAAGAATGAAACAATTTAAAAGGTCACCAACATAAATTCAATATATTTAAATGACTTTAAAAGTCAAGATATTTTCTATCCAAACAAAAGTTTAAATAAGTAAGATGAGTAATATATTAAAAAACAACTTATAAATTCATTTATTTCTGATATTTTGAATTGAAGTTAATTAGTATCTTAATCTGTTGTATATATAATATTTATAGTTCATTAATATTGAATCTTCCTTGTATTGCTTGAACTCAAACATAATTTGAATATTCAGGCTTTATGGTAATTATAGTTTGCTTGCATATTTTTTAAATCCATTTCGTATCACAAATATTGTTTTTGGTCAATCTTAAACCAGATGATCTTGACCAAACTTTTAATGTTACATAGATTGAATATGAAGAAGTTGATTTATTAAAGGATGAGAGAAAAACTAAAATCTTTTCTGCTAAAATCAAAATAATGTTAATGTTTTTTTTGTTCTACATAAGCTTAAATTTCTACTTTTAAAAGTAGTTTAATTGTTCTAATTAACATTAACCTATTTGGAAAAAAAAAATCTGCACTTCTTACAAACTAAGACCTAAATTGAAATCCTTAATTCAGATTTTCATGATCCATTAATTCCATCACTAAATTTCAACTTCTCCCTTTGAAACCTTAAGGCCATAACTATGATCTTGCTTGGCACTTCAACCATCGAGAAAATGTTGATACATGTAGGACAGAAAGCCCCATATAGCTAACAGCTAGGCCATGACCTTCACTCCACTGATCTTGTCATCAAAGATCATGAATGCAAGGATAGGAGATATGGGCAATTCTAGGGTTCCTATGACTACTGAAAATAATGAAGATACCTCAAAAATCAACCCTAACATATCAATGCTTGATACACTACTAAAAAAACTCTTATTTTTTATTATTTTTTTTTTGTGAAAAATACTTATAAATTTTGTTATGAAAAAAAATTAGCATAGCATATTTGTTTGGTTGAAAATACCAATACGTTTTACATCATATATAAAAGAAAAATAGCCAAAAGCAGTAAAGGCTTGAAACAAAGAGAAAAAGAGAGAATAATTTTTCTTATTGGTGATCTTGACAAAAGCAATGACAGTGAATATATATAGCACAGAGGTGGTACACCTCATTTGTTTTAAGAATCATCTCTTATGTACTACAAAATACAGCTGTAGAAACAGACAAAAGAAACCGTTATGCATAGGGCTAAATATTTCTAAATGGGCTGCAGGGGCTGCAAGCTTGATTGTGCTGTTGTGGGCTTTTGATTTGATTCTTTTTCTTTTAGCCCCTCACAAGCTGGAGATTTGAAGATATAAAGAAGCTCAAGCTTGGATAAATTGGAGTGAAATAGACGTGGAGGAAGAGTTGTAGTGAAGATGTCTGCTAATTGATGTGATGATGAAACTGGTAAGAGATGCATGAGACCAGCAAGTAATTTTTTACGGACAATATGGCAGTCAATTTCTAAATGCTTCGTCCTTTCATGAAAAACTGGGTTGGCAGCAATGTGCATTGCACTTGTTTTAATTTACCCAAGTGATAAAGGCCTTGTTTTAATTTACCCAAACCAATCATCTTCAAAGATCCCATCTCCTGTATGTAACAATTGACACCAGAAAAGGTTAAAAAATAATTGAGACAAGAAATGAGTTTGGAAATTGATAGTAAATTAAAAGTAAAATCAGAAACGTAAAGGACATCATGAAGAACAAATTCAGGGGAGAATTGAACTTAACCAGAGAAATGTGAAAAAACAACATTTCCATTGGGTAATTTTATTTGGACAGGTTTGATTTTAGAGTAATGAAGAAAAAGGTTCAAAGAGGAGGCAATATGATCAGTTGCCCCAGAATCAATAATCCATGAAATGTTGTTTGGTGAGTGTGTGACAGGTGAGTCTGTGACAGGGACGGTGTGTGTTGGACAGAAAGTGATAATTATGTGGTTGTGTGAGTGAGGTGGTGCAAAAAACAAACGAAGTACCAGACTTAGAGTTAGAAAATTATTGTGGGCTTTGTTGAGTGACTTGAGTGAGGTTGGCCCGTGATGGTTGGGCAGAGCTTGTACCATCAGTATCAAGAGGTTGTGACTGTAGGAGGTTGATTAGGGTTTGATATTGGGCCTGGGTCATGTGAAATCCAAAATCAGAGGAAGATCCAGCGAAAGTATTAGAGCCATGGTTGCTGACCTCTTGAGCGGCATTGTTCATAGAGACAGTACCATCACGTGGATTGAAGCGAGGACGACCTGGGTATCGTGGATGACCTGGTGGATAATCGTGTTTAGCATAGCACGTCTCAACGGTGTGACCAGTGCGGTGACAGTATGCACACTTTTTGTTAGAAGTATTGCGCATGTGAGCACTTGAGGAAACGCTGAGAGGGCCACCACTGCCACCACCGCGTCCCTTTCCAGAAGATGTGGACCCCGAGTTGACAAAAATATTTGATTCTTCTGCGACAGGGGGAAGAGAGTGTTGGCGCTCTTGTTGCACAACCATGGAGAACACGCGAGAAATCGGAGACAAAGGGTCCATGAGTAAGATTTGGGAACGAACGACAGAAAACCCATCCGCCAGTCCTTTGAGAAAACGAATAATAAAATCCTGTTGGTGATAGGTCTTGGCAGAACATTCGCATTCAGGGAATGGGCGATAATTATCAAGTTCTTCCCAATGAGATTTGAGAGAAGTGTAGTATTCGAAGACAGAAAGTGAACCTTGCTTGAGGCCATATATTGTTTCTTGGAGCTCTACAATACAAAGAAGGTCACTCTGAGAAAAACGATCTCTGATATCATTCCATATGGCGGTTGCACTCTCGAAAAAAATGACACTTTGACAATGGGTGGAGATAAAGAATTAAGGAGCCAAGACATGATTAATGTATTACAACGTTCCCAGGTGGTATGCAAAGGATCTGAATATGGGGGTTCAATAATGGCACCAGTGAGAAAGCCCATCTTATTTTTAGAAATTAAAGCCATACGAATGGCACGAGACCAAGAAGCATAGTTAGGGCCGGTGAGAACATGGGTGATGTTGAAGGAATTAGGTCCTTCACTGGGATGTATGTAATAAGGACTGGAGGGATTAAGATTAGGGTCCGTATTAGAACCAGTAGACGGAGAGTGAACTTCGGACATGATAAAAGGAGAAGGTATTAGCAGAGCTCCCAGAGGAGCTCTGATACCATAAAAGAAAAATAGCCAAAAGCAGTAAAGGCTTGAAACAGAGAGAAAAAGAGAGAATAATTTTTCTTATTGGTGATCTTGACAAAAGCAATGACAGTGAATATATATAGCACAAAGGTGGTACACCTTATTTGTTTTAAGAATCATCTCCTATGTACTACAAAATACAACTGTAGAAACAGACAAAAGAAACCGTTATGCATATAACTAAATATTTCTAAATGGGTTGCAGGGGCTGCAAGCTTGATTGTGCTGTTGTGGGCTTTTGATTTGATTCTTTTTCTTTTAATATACTTTCCATTACCATTTAGCATATTTGTTTGGTTGAAAACCAACATATCAATAAACAATAATTTATCCTATCGAATCCAACCATTCAAGATTGAATATAACAATTAATACATAATAAATCATCGCTAAATATGGAAAAACAAAACTAAGATTCACCATAATCCATAATTTGAATGGAAAGCAATTGTACTTAAACACAAAAAACGAAAGCACCTAGTAATAAAATCATTAATCACCAATGAAGACCATATACTCAAAAAGTGAAAAAAAGTATTAGTGAACATACCCGTATTATTAGATACTGATACTTATCAAATATTTCAAGAACTATATTTAAAAGGGTATCATTTTTTTTATTTACTTTTAAAATTTTATAAGATGTTCCTTAGATACTTTTGAACATTACGAATCATATCCAATTTATTTGTATTCCTTTTTATTTTTTATTTTTCTTCTAAGATATATCTTACATGATTCTAGATACGGACGTGAAAAGTGGTGACTATTTTATTCATTTGCACTATAACCTTTAACTTTCGTTTTGAAAAGATAAAGGGAGTGTATAAGAAAAAGAGACAAAGTTGTGGGACACTAGTTTAAATAGCATAATTCACTTGATGCTGTTGGACCCTTGAATTAACAAATAATTCCTGAAAATAATATATGTTTTTAATGCTATTTTTTTATATTTCTATCTTATAAAAATGTAAGGGAAAATAATAACAGAAAATTATTTGATATTTACCTTATTAAATGGGAGATCAAATCTGATACGTGGTTAGAATTCTATCTCATTACATTACATTTTCTTTACATTCTTTTGGAGTTAGAAAACAATAAAAGAATCTGTTGTACTATCATCACGTTTTGTTTTTAATAGGGAATAAAGGGAGGATGAAATCTAACTAATCACATTTTTTATTTAGGTAAATAGTTTTGAATTTTATTTCTTTTCTTTTTTTTCTTTCGGGTGTTTAACAAAATAATACAGTTAAAGTAAGGTTATTTGGAATTTGTTAGAAACTCTTTTAAATTTTTGAAAGCATGAAAAGAGGATATAAAATTGGTAACTTAAATGGTAACGAATAAAAAATAATATCTCAAATAGTGTTGGACCGATAAAAATATGTTAAAAAGATGATTTAAGTTTAACTCAATTCTACAGAACAAACTTGCAAGGTGAAGTTTGGATCTACTTATATACTATGAAATTGTTTTATCTCTAGTCGAGGTAGAACTTTCAACAATATATTTTGGAAAGACTTACATCATCTAGAATAAGCAAGAGAGTGCATGATAATAGGCTCTAAGTCTATTGTATTTATTGCACCAAGTCAAAAATATTTTAACCTTGTATTTGACTTTTCTTATGTTGTTGTAGTAGAGTTTTATGAACTATATGTTAAACTTTTGCTTTGAAGATTGTTGATGTATTTGGGGTCAAAGAATTTGAGAATGTTATTTATATGTCGTACAAATTTTCATACAATGTTATCTAGTTGTTTTTAGACAATAGTAGTGATTTTTATCCACATTTGAAGTTTATGCTATTCATGATTATTTTTTTTCCCAATAAATAAGCATTTAAACTAAAACTTGGTATATGTACCTAAGTCCAAAAAAATTTACAAGATCACAGTGGTAAAAAACTATAAAAAAATCCATAATCTATAATATATATAAAGAGAATTATCTTTTGTGTCCATATTTTATAATTCTAATTTTATCATTTATAATATAATTATTTTTTTTTTAAAGATCAAAGTTATTTTTTCATGTTTTCTGTAAAATTGTTTATCTTTTTTTTTTATTTATCAAAAATTATTTTTTTTATCTTTTCTCGTTCATTTTACTTTGTTTTTTATAAATATAAATTTGTTTTTATATTAATTTAATAATATTATAATATTATCACCTACTAATATATATATTATGCATATTTAAATTTTACGCTAATTATACACAAAGGAATAATAAAATAATGTGCATTATAACTGTCCCACGGCCTAAGATCTTAGGAAAAAAGTGATGGACAATCACTTAAAGCAAGTTAAAAAATTTGACAAGTTATAATTCAGTCAATGTGGAATACCACTAAATATACATCAATCTCCAATATATTATAGAAGACACAATAATGTTTTTTTTTAAAAAATGTTAAGTTATCGGGTAATATCTTAAATTTGACATTATACTTATAAATTAAAAACACTTTGAGTGTTAAAGAGTCTACCAATCATAGTACACATAATGAGTTATTCTTACAATGTAAAGATAGAACCACACAATATAATATAAATGATGAATATATTTATTATTTGGTTTAAACTTTAGCTTGGTCTTCGTTTTTATATGAAAATTTTAATTAGGTCATCATATTTTTTTTAATTTTAATTTGATTTTTATTTTTTAATATTCTTGTAATTTGGTTATTTTTGTTAGTACAGTATTAACGACATTAAATGATATTGCACGTGTTGGTTCATTATTTTTTTTAATTTTATATAAAATTTTAAAAAAATTGTTATGTGTCAATTGAGGGTCCTACCATGTGGTAGAGGTTGTGTGATGTAACAGTGACAATGTCACGTGTCATTGTTGAGACAAAGTGTCATGTGAAAAATCTCAATTTAGTTCTTCTAATTGTTATTTTGTCTCAATTTAATCCCATTTGTTTGAGTCGGAGCAATCTCACCCCTTTCCGTATTGAGATTAAATTTAACTTTTATATAAATGTTAAAATGATATTTTATTAAAATTTATATTTTTATTAACATTAAGTTTATTTAAATTTATATTTTACATTGAACCTTGTTTAAATTTTGTTTCAAATATTTATATATCAATAATTTTTGTACAAATGTTAGAGTTAGTTTTAAAATAACAACTTTATAAATTCAAATGTAAAATTCTAAAATAGATTTATAACAATTAAAAATAAATATATTAAATTTTAAAACAAAATTTAAATAAAGTCTAATATAGAATATAAACTTAATCTTGTTAAAATATCATTATAACATTTATAGAAAGGTTAAATTTGGTCTTAATTTGAGGAGGGATGAAACTGCTTCAGTTAAAAAAATTTGGACTAAATTGAGACAAAATAACAAATATAGAGACTAAATTAGTTAACATGCAATTTACCTACGAATATATCAACATGCAATTTACCTACAAATATATCAATAGATAATTACTTATGGATTATTTGTAAGTAATTATCTAGTGATATTTTCATAGGTAATTTTTCTATGACCAATTTACTTACGAGTTTGTCCATACATAATTTGTAGGTGAATAAATTTACCTACGAATTTATCATGTTACCTATGGATTTTTATAGTAGGTAATACCACCTTTTTCTTATAATGACATCTAGCTTACGGACTTGCAGACTAGCTTACAATAACATAATGCATTGTTTCAAAAGAAGAAGAAAAAAAAAACAAAGTTTAAACGTAACTAACTATTCATTGAAAACAAAACAACAATTATACTTTTTGAATCTTGATTTTTCCAGTTGTGGCTAATAAGATTTTTTTTTATTGAAATTATGTGTATTATTAATCATAATAGTTAGGTTCACACATTTGTTTGAATGCTTAATTAATAACTCTTATACTTATACACACCTAATTATTACAAATCATCCTTGTTATGTCAGGCAATGTTTGTCTTTCCAATTAATATTATATATATATATATATATATATATATATATATATATATATATATATATATATATATATATATATATATATATATACTATATTGCAATTTAAATTTATGCGGGTTAAGTGGATGGTTGATCCTGCCCTGTCGTTGGCACGCGCGGGTTGTGGGTTATGCAGGACGAACTAGTAAACCAAGAACTTAACTTATGCGCCCTGCACTTTTTCCTGAAGGTCGGTATGCCCGTATTGTTATCCCTACCTGTTGATTTATAATTTATATATCAAATATCCTATTTAAAGTTAATATTAATTTTATTAATATAATATAAACTTTTTAAAAGGTATTTTTATTTTTTTTAAATTGAGTCAAATTAGATAATTTGAAATAGAAAACCTAAAATTCCTAATTGATTTAAGTCTAATAATATTTTGACAATTTTTTACTTTATATATAATCTTATCTTATTGTAAAATAATATACATTTAAAAATTATCTTATTAATTTGTTATTACAATATTACATTTAGTTCGTTGTGAAAAAGATGCGGCAACAATACAATGATACCATTTCAACCAATCTAAATCATTATACCATACCAAATTTCATTTTTTTTTACATTTGTATATTAATTACTTTTTTTATGGACTCTTGCATTAACATTTCAAGTTTTTGTATAACTCGAAAAGACAAGTATTATGTATTTTTTAATGTGCTAAAATTTAAAGAATACATTGTCTATGTCATAGTATGAATATGATGAAAATGTTGAATTATCAATTTATCATCTAATTCTCCAAAGTCTTTACTTAATTTTGTGAACTTTTTAAAGTTTCTCAATTTTTAAATATTGAAAGTTTTATCATAAAAATTAAAAAAAATTAAAGAATAAAGCGGGCTAGCCCACGGGCCAGTGTTTGCAGCCCGCATAAAGTGTGTGGGGCGGGGCGGGCCAGCCCGCGTTGTGCAGGCCAGTCCTAAACGGGCCGGGTCGGCCCACATTGCCATCCCTAGTCTTTAGCCTATGCGAGCTACAAACCTATGTAAGACGAGCCTATGCAAACCAGCGGGTTCAACATATCAACTTGTCTTACATCTTATTCTGCGAGCCTAAGGACCAAGTCTACCCCAAATTGTCATCCCTATTTGCAAATTATATATGGATATTTATTATTGACATTTGTTGTAATTTTATTTCTCCGCATCTACCTAGCTTGAATTTTTGAATACCAACTTGCTTGATATTTGGAATGTCATGAACAAATTGTCTACAACATAAAAAATATCGTTGAATAAGATTGTTTTGAAATAAAATTGTCTTTAAATATTATTAAATTTATTTTTCATCTCTAAAATTCAAAATTCATCCTTTTGAACAATGTAACATAAAAAAGATGTATTAATTGTGTGTTGTAATATTATTAAAATTTCTACCTAAACAATGATCAAATTGCAAATTGTTTGCATAAAAAGTCGGTTTAATATCGTATTTTTATTATTAAATATTATACTATGTTTTTAGTATTTATTTTGATAGAGTTGAAATAGAAAAATTATAACATGGTTTCTTAAATAGGAAGTATAAAATAAAACAAACTAAACATAAACTCAATCTTTTTTAGCTAAAAGACTAAAGCTCGTCTAGTCAAGGCTCAGTATAGTTCATAGATGTAAAGGATTTTTCATTTTCCACTCAGTTTGCTCTTTATATTTACTTATATGGTTTAAATATACATTTGGTCCCTATTTTTGTCAAAATTATTCAATTTGGTCCCTATTTTCGTTGTTTGTTCAATTTGGTCCTCGTTTTGATAAAATCGCATTCAATTGAGTCCTTTTGGCAAACGGAGTTAAAATTTTTAACGGCACAGTGACACGGTGTAACTGTTTGGGCTACGTGTCAGTTTTTTGAATACGTGATGGCACATGTCGGCACAGTGTATCGTTAAATAAAAATTGGGGAAAAAAGTTAAATAAATTGAAAAGTTAAAAATGGTAAAGTGAAAAACAATTAAAACTTCGAGCACAATGAACTTAGGGAATCAAATGTGGTTTTACTGCAGCGAGAAGTGATAACTGTGGAGAGCAATCAATTGAGTGAAGAATTGAAATTTATCATTGGAGAGGGTGGAGAGCATTCGAGAGATCGCGAAAACTAGGGTTGGTCAGAAAGGGGAAAATTAGGGTTTTTGCGATTGGAGACAACATTAGTTAGGCTTCGACATTGCGGTTGGACATTTAGGCCTGTTTTGTAGTAATTTTGTAGTAATTGGTACTCTGTTTGTTAACTTTTTTTGTCCAGCACACTTTTGTTTAACATCTAAATTGCATAACTTTAACAGATTTTGATTGCACTTGAATGAATATTGGTCTCCAATAGTGGAGTTGTGATTCGCATTTGGACTTGTGTGATTGGCAGATTTTGTATGTTCAATATGGATTCAATTATATTTTGGTATATTTTGCACTTCTGATTGGCAGGTTGTGTTATAAAACAGGGACTCTATTCAACAGTTTAAACTTAAAACAAGGACCAAATTAAACATTTTAAACATAAAATAGGGACCAAATTGAACATTTAAACTTAAAATAGGGACCAAATTGCACATTTTAAACGAAAATATGGACTTAAATGGACTTTTTTAAACAAGAGTTGGGATGGAATTAAACAACGTAAACCAACATAAAGATTCATTCATGCAGAACAAAATACACATTACTCAACCCTGCTTCATCACCAACACACACAACATTCATAACTTACAACCCTGGTTTTTTACATTCATAACTTCAACACCCAGAAAACATCATCCTCACCTACACACATTGAATTTTTAACATTACTGGCACCACGACTACAAAGATTACAACAACAACAATAACTAATCCTAAGAAAAATTGATTCGTTTTCTTCATAGCCCTCACAGAAATCTCCAGTTCAGAAATCTTCATCCTTTGCTGGGCTATAATACCATTTCTTTCATCAGAAAATTCTCCATCACACCACTTGAAGTAGTTACACCACACATTATCACTGGAAGCAGCACTCTTGAACTTAGAACAACCCAAAAATTATCTACCATTATTCTTCAAAGTTCTTGCCACTCGAAGCACTACAACTTCTCCACATTTGCAAATGGGGATTAAACCCATACCCTTGGAACCACGAATATGAGACCCACCGCAACTTAGTTGCCCCCAACTATTACACCAAGAGGAGGAAGACGAATGGTGACGAGACATACCTCTCAAACGCCAAATTCGAATCACCAACTAGATTCTTCCCCAACTGGATTAGCCACAGTTTTGCTTCAAACCTCTCAAACCCTAATTTCTTCCCCAAATCAATTTCCCTAACTTTTAAACTTCCAACGGCCATAAAAGTTCACTGTGCCAACGTCACAGCCCAAAAACTGACACGTAGCCCAAACAGTGACACCGTGTCACTGTGCCGTTAACAATTTTAACTCCGTTTGCCAAAAAGACTCAATTGAATGCGATTTTACCAAAACGAGGACCAAATTGAACAAACAACGAAAATAGGGACCAAATTGAATAATTTTGACAAAAATAGGGACCAAATGTGTATTTAAGCCTACTTATATAGGTTAAATATATCTATGATTCTTTAACTTTCACTCACTAAAAATTGCAATTAGTCTTTTTTAAAATTTTAGTCTACTTTAATTTCTCAACTTAAAAAATACATGAATTTAATTTTTTTTAATCAAATGTTGTTAAATTTACTTGATATTGCAAGTGCGTTTCATGTTTACCTGTGTTACCACCAATTATTGTATCATTAATCCTAATATCCTCCGGAACCATTGCTATCTACGCCACCACTAGAAGGAAAGTTGAAGTAAGGAGAAAGAATTGTGAAAAGGAAAAAAAAAAAGACTCTAACACGATAATTTTGAAAGACATTTTATATTATTTTTTAATATTAAGAGATAAAATTGATACTACTTTCATAGAAAGATGAAATACAATTTGATAACTAATTAAAGAAAAAAAGTTCTTGTTAATTCATTATTATATTATAGAGAACGCTAACCAATGCCTTAAGAGCACCGGTTAAGGAATAATAAATGTGCTTTGATATTATTATTTTTACATTAAAAGTTGAAATAATAAAATACAGTAATTAAAATAGTATAAATGCACATAATAAATTTTATAAAGACAAAGATACCCTTTTAAATTTTTAAACAATAACTTATTATTATAAAACAAAGATTTTAGAATTTGTAAGTTATCTACTAAAAAGAAAAAAAATTCAATTAAGTTTCAAATTGACACTTTAATTATTTTTTTTATAACATTTTTATATGTTTAATATTATTTCTTTTGTTAGTTTTTCTGTTAATTTATAATTTCTTATGTTGTTTTTTTTTAATTTTTAAATGTTTAATATTATTTTTTTTGTTAATTTTTCTATTGATTTAAACTTTCTTATGTTTAATTTTTAACAACATTAATAATTAGTTTTTAAATTTTATTCGTGAATATTAAATAAAATATTAAATACATGTATAATATTTATAATATATATTAATTATTTTTAACTAATATGGTTATGACTCTGATTGTATTATCATAATCATCACCTACCTCTCTTGCTTTTTCTTACAACCACCACGGTTCACCACAACTCTCTACTTCACAAACAAATTATGCGGAGGAAAAGTTAATAGATGGAGAAGAATGTCCTACATTTATAAGAAAAGAGAAGCCAAAAACTCCTTAGTGTCTGTAAAATACTTAATAACTTTTTTAATAATATTAAAAGTAAATAATGTCTACAAGGTATTTTTCATATATTGATGATCTAAAAAAAACGCTCCATTTACAAATTTAAACTAATATTTACGAGAATTTCCGGAATCTTTATTCTACTTTACAATTATATTAATTAATATTTTTTAGTGAATATGCAGATAACTAAAAGAATTACACACGTAACTAAACTAATGCATAACTAGAATTAATAATCTTCAGAAGAATTAATTGATATAACATTATTTAATATTTGAAATTTAATGTGCATAAGTAGAAGCAGATGTATATAGATATGAATGTACAAATAAACATTGATCAGCGGAATACTGACAAAGTCGTCAACTCAAACTCATTTCATGGTTAGAGAGACAATCTTAGCCTTAGAAAAAATAAATAAAAAAGTACTGAGTTCCTCCAGTTCCTGTTGGTTCACACGAAATTCTAACCAGGTACCCAAAGTTCTGAAACTCATCCTAGTTCAAATCAGTCTCCTAGATTGCATTGCTTTGAGAATCTTTCTTGCTTACAAATGTTCAAACTAATCTCCGTATCAGGTTTATGACAGTTTTTTTGTTTTCATTTTTCCTGTTCTCACAGATCTAGTTTCAGTTGGTGCCATAAATTAAACTATCTTTGCAGGGATTAAGTGAGTCTTTGTTACAGACATTTTTTTCTTACAATTGTATTTTTCTCGTCATCCTATCTACAAGATCTGTCTGATGTTTCGAGATGTCTTGAACAGGATTGTCTCGAACATAAACAAGGTTATCTTGAAAACTTTGAAAAAGATTGTCTCGAAGAAGAAACAAGATTGTCTTGTTAGAACTAGAAAAGAAACCATTGATTCCATTTCCTCAGCTGCAGCTGTGTTGGGGTCACTCCTAGGTAGGTGTTAGTTTCCGTGAATCACCATTTTCTCAAATTTTCTATAATCTCCATTTCCGAAGACGAACAATACAGAGATAGAACAGAACTCTGAGGTCAAAATCTGGTTAGGGTTTTGCCTCGTTTGTGACAATGGATTACGCTCGAGATGGGAACGTGGTTCAAATAATCACGGGCGGTGGCGGAGGAGGAGAGAGCTGGTCCGGCGATCAAGCTGATTGGGCAACGGAGGATGAGTACCGGTATTGGAACAACAACAACAACGGAGACGCGGAATCGACGCCGTCGAACTCGAATTACGAATCGCGGTCGGAGCCGCCTAGCAAAAAGTCCCGGAATTCGCAGGATGGGAGCTCAAACCGGTCAAAGGCTATAGGGAAAATGTTCTTCAAGACGAAACTGTGCTGCAAGTTCAGGGCAGGAACCTGCCCTTACATCACCAACTGCAATTTTGCCCACAGCATTGAGGAGCTCCGCCGCCCGCCACCAAATTGGCAGGAGATTGTGGCGGCACACGAGGAGGAGAAGGCAGTGATGGCAGAGCCAAGGGAGGAGTTTCAGATTCCCACTGTGGGGTCTTCCACATTTGCAGGGGATACGATGCAGAGGTCCTACAAGGGAAGGCATTGTAAGAAGTTTTACACTGAGGAAGGGTGTCCCTATGGGGATAGTTGCACCTTCCTTCATGATGAACAATCAAAGAACCGAGAGAGTGTTGCTATAAGTTTAGGCCCGGGGGGTTATGCTGGTGGTGGTGGCGGAAGCGGTGCCGGTGGTAGTGGTGCTGGCGGTGGAAGTGGAAATGGTGGTGGTGGTGGTAGTGGTGGTGCTAATGCTGCTGGGAATGGAGCTAATTCGAAGCCCTCTAATTGGAAAACCAGGATTTGCAATAAATGGGAGATGACAGGGTATTGCCCCTTTGGCAACAAATGCCATTTTGCTCACGGTGCCACAGGTACGACCCTGTTTCCTTTCGCTGTTTTTACGATCTTCTTTTCCTTTTTCTGCGATAATTGAGAGATCGTTGTGTGCTGTATAAACTGCTTCTAGAATTGGAAATATTTTGGATTGTTGCTGTCGTTTCTCATTATGAGTGTGTTCATGTTATTTGGATATAGGATCTGTGCTGATGGCACTTGATGTTAGATTGCTTTTGTGTTTATGTATTATTCGATCTTGGATTTTATTTATTCGTGTTATGTGGTTTTTGTAGCTATAGTTCATGCTGTTCTTATTTTGAGTATGGCATAAATACTTGTGTCAATTATTGATAATTTGAGATCCAAGTGTTGTATCAAGCATATCATTAAAGTGTGTGTGGCAGCTGGAGTCATCCTTGCAATATTTTGTTCCAGCATGATTGCATGTCAGAAAATCACGCTTGTGCACAGGGAAATGCATGGTTCCTTTTACTTCTGCACAATGAAAGGCATAACAAACAACTCAAACTCTACAGCAAGAGAGAACTTTTGAGTTTTGAAGTGTGAAAATTTGGCCCTCTTTTTCGCCCTCTTTTTCCGAAGTATCTTTCATTAACTATGTGTTCCCATATTTGAGATTATTGATACTTTTTCTGTCCTTGTGTGCTTCAATATCTAAGGTTTCCTTTTACTAAAATAAATGAGAGATCAGAAAGGTATAGGTTCTTAGCTAGCAAGTTCAAAATGAAGAAAGGGTGCTGCTTTACATCTTTGTAACTCTCAGAGATACAGTGTTGTAGATGGAGTTGAAGAAAAAAAAAAAATCTAAGATGCAACTTTTTGCAATGAATAATTTATGGGCAACCTAGATTCCACCTGAATCAGCATATTTAGGGACCATACATATTCTATTGAAATACATTCTTAGCTTCCATGTCAATCAATTTTGTTTGTGTTGCTTTCTGATTTTATACAATTTAATGACATGACATAAAAAATTGGAAGCACTTGTGAAGGTTATAATTAGAGGAATTCAATTGTGCTTTCTGAAATTTAAAGGCTTTGGTAATGTTTTCGAGAAACTCTCACTCCCTCTTTCTCTGGTTTGCCGAAATCCATTCAACTGTTGGACGGGACAATTGTACCAAAGTCCTAATATATTTAGGTATCATAGAATATGTCTTCCAATTCACGTAGTAATTTAGTATATACCACCTCTGGTTCTATGTATACAAAAATATACCTAACTCATCAGAAACGGTAAACATAGTTAAGTTAGTTAATTTTAATTAATAACGTCAGAAATTTAAGATGTATTCTAGAAACATGTATAGAATTAAATGACTCAAGTGTTTGGTTATATTCAATGATTTTACTCAGAATTCAAGAAATAAGTTTTCTGAACCAATGGGAGTTATTATTTTTGTTGATAACTCAATAAATGCATCCACACTTATGGGAAATGAGTGCATATCTCATTAATAGACTCTCCAATACACTAAGAGTATAAAAAAAAAATTAATAATAAAACATTTGGAAATGGTTCTGTGTTTCTCATAAAAAGGACAAAAAAATTGTCCTCATCTCTTGGCACATACAAGTGTGTTGTTGGCTTGAATTGATTATCTATCAGATATGTATTTAGTAGTAACTAGTAATCGATTTTCACACTCATCTTACTCTGATATTGTGATGACAGAGTTGCACAGATATGGAGGGGGGCTTATGGAAGGAGAAAGCAGAGATGCTGCTTCTGTGGTTGGCAGTGACACGAACAAAGGAGCAGCAACAAAAGCTTCTGCTGACAACGTTGTTGCTGCTGTTACTCCTGTCGCCCATTCTGATGTGTACCATATTGGAGTCCCTTCACAAAGGCCTTCCATTGTGATTCAGAGGCCAGGGCAGAGAACTCATCAGAAGTGGAAAGGTCCAGATAAAATCAGTAGGATATACGGTGATTGGATTGATGACATTGAATAGAGTTACAATCCCAGTCATGGATGGAAGAAACCACTGATGAGGGCTTATGTACCATGAAGAAAAGTGAATACGCAATGATTTTTCATTCCCATGTTATATTTTTATTAGCTAATTTCTCTTATGATCCTTAACTTGTAACGGAAAAACAGTTTAGTTGTTTCACGGATAACTGTCTTGTACGATTATGTTTGGTGGTGTATTCACCTTCCTTAATACGCTGGTTCTCTGGTGTCTGAATGTGGCAGCAGCTTCTATGTATTTGCATCAGATAGTATGGCATAGTTCTTATTTTAGATAGATCTTGTTCATTAGGATTGTTTTGCTTGCCTTGTTCAGATGTAATGAAAAACCATTTTAGAATTTTCCAGACAATAGTTCTGTTAACTGAACTCACTAAAATTTTGAGTAGTTCATACCATATTCTTACTATCTTTTTTTTTTTTCTGGTGTGAGACCATTTCAGTTCCGGAAAGAAGATTAATCAAATTCCTGGTAATGTGATGTAACTGATGTTTCTCAGACAGAATTTTTCCATGCAGTGTGAGATATCCACACTGTTTTTGATTGTGTACATGTTTTGCTGAAAAATAAGTGTTTGATATAGGTGCTCACACGATGGGTAAAGAAATAATTTATAGTATTTATTCTTTAAAACATATTTCAAGCTTTCACAAAATATATAATGTTACAGGAAAATAATTCAAAATGACTTTATAGATTATCAATGTTTTCTTTACAAATTTTTATAATTTAAAGTAAAATGGTATACTTGATATCAATTTGTTTTCTCTTTTATTTCTAGCCTTTTTTTAATGTATTTAAAAGATATAAAGAGGTACTACTAATTATTTTATTATGGAAAAATGAAAAATATATATCAAATTATTCATTAAAAATAATTTTTATAGTGACAGTTAACCTAGCAATTTTTAATGTGAATTTATTGCTAGCAAAATATTCGTCGCTAGTGTTGTGAAAATCGATGGTGGGTATATTAAATCGATGGATTAGTAATTTGACTCTTTGAATTTCTTATGGATTGGTTGACCTAATTTATAAATTCAGAATATTTTTTATTGAATTTTACTAAAAGGTTTTATTTTATTAATATATATAACATAATTTAATAACTTTAATCTAAAATTTCATTTTATATTATAATGAAATATTAATAAATGAACTAATAAATAAAATTTAAGACATCATGATTCCATTATTCAATTTTTAAAACATCATTGTAATAAAATAACTAATATTCAAAATAATTTTTTAATAGCAACATAAAACCATAAACAAAAATGTAATAATAAAATTTCATAAATAAATTCAAAGGAATATATATGTTGAAAAACAGAGGAGAAAATAGGCCACTGAGTTTTTTTATTGACCCAATGAAGTCAAACCGTATTGAATTTATTTGTGGAATCAACATCAGCCTCTATATCCACTGAGTCCCAGCTGATTTGGTTTGATTTTAATAAATATATTTTTTTTATATCAGTTACATGTATAGAAAAATAAAAAAAATCTCACACGGAGGATATCTAGGACTTCTAATTCTCCTGTATTTAAGAACTCATTAAAAAAATACTGTTAAATACATTCAGCATTACAATAAGTAAAAAATTATTTCCTGAATCATATAAAATAATTATCATTTGTTTTATTTTGCTTATGTCTATAAGTAAAGAGGAAATGATGTTCGGACACTAGTCCTTTCGTCCTTCTCATAAGGACTCGCTCAAAACCAACCCTTTCCACCTTCTCTCATCACCTCTGCGTATCTTCTCCTACAAAACTAAAACCACTCATTCATTTATTCTCCATTTAGATTTTGTCCTTCAAAAAAAAAAAAAAAAGAACAAAAAAAATCAAACAGCGAAAACAAAAAAATATCTGAGCCCTTACCTTACGATCGGAAAGTTCGTTTTCCAGGCCTTGCATGGTCTCCAACTTCTCTCATCCATGCAAACGACCAAGAACAGAAGGCCCGGAATAACCCACTCTCCGGCGAACTCAACCACCCTCTCCTCCTCCGGGCAATGTCTTCGCTGGAGTACGACCCGGCGCCGGTGGCGCCGCCGTACAACACCCCACCAGCGCTGATCGCCTTCACGCTGGGTGTGCTGGTGGTGTGCTTCGTGGCGTTCAGCATCGTTTACTTGTGCAAATACTGTTTCTCCAGCGTGGTCCAAACCTGGGCCTTTCAACGCACCGCTTCGGGTTCCATCATTCGTCTCACGCCCCATAGATCTCCTCCGAGAGGCCTTGACCCTTCGTTGCTGGAGGTCTTCCCCACCTTCCCCTACTCCTCCGTGAAGGAGCTCCGGAAGGATCAGAAGTACAGCTTGGAATGCGCCATCTGTTTGGTGGAGTTTGAGGATGACAGCTTGCTCCGCCTCTTGACCCTCTGCTGCCATGTCTTCCACCAGGACTGCATCGACCTCTGGCTCTGCTCTCACAAAACCTGCCCCGTTTGTCGCCGAGACCTCGACCAACCTCTCAAACCCGGCGACGTCGTCGTTTCCTCGCACAGCGGCGAGATACGCGTTGATGTCAGAGAAGAAGAAGTTCCTCAACATGTTTGTGATGGCAACCACGAACAACAACAACAACAACAACATCAACATCAACATGAACAACACGAACAACATGAACCTGAACGTGGTCGTGGACTGGAACATGACGAGGTGGTCGATGAACACGAGGAACAGATGTTTGTACGGTCGCATTCCACGGGGCACTCCATAGTTATGATTAGAGGGGAGGGGGTTGATGAGGGAAAGGACTATGATGACAAGTACACGTTGAGATTGCCGGAGCATGTTTTGAGAGTGAACGGCAAGCATAATTCTTCGAGGAGCTGTGCGAGTTTTAAGGATATGACCAAGCTTGATGCTCCTCCTGTACCTTGCAGTAATTGTGGGTTTGTTCAACCCCCATCACCCTGTTGCTCCTCCTCCCCAACTCATACTCAGAGATCTTGAACACTGCATCTTAAAATTTAGAGTTTTCTCTTCTGTTTGCTGCATATGTAATCTGAGATAGAATGCGATAGTTTGAGGTAAATGGTTTGTTGTAGAGTAGATATAGGTACATTGTGCATTATGGTAAGCCATATATTTATTGAGTTGGAAGGTTTTCATGTGTTTCTGCTCTATCTTTGACCAAAACTAGGATGTCTGGTTTTTGCAAAGTTGGGAGCCATTTCAGTGAAATAACTTAACTTCCTCCATGGATATGAAGGGAAACCATACTGTTGTTTGTTTCACACTATACCTTGTGAAAGTCTCGTCATGGGTTCTTACAATCTGTTAAAATCTGTTAATCTGTTTTAAAACAGTTTTTTTTGTTTTTCTATTCTACAGTTACTTCTTTTTATCTTCTCTGTATATAAGGAACTTCGTTCCTCTAAAACGATATCGATCTGTATCCGTCTTTCACTTACACCGGTAATAAGAGATCTTTTTCTATGCTTTTGCTCTTTCTGATCACCATTCTGCTATCACGTTCTTCTACCAAGTACCTTGCTGGTTTTCTTCCCTCTACGTTTTAGCTATGAGGAACCATGCAGTCTAATATGGTATCAGAGCTCTTCGATTGAAGAGCTCTGCTGCGCCCGGTTTGCTTACTCTGATTCTTTCATCTGTCTTGCTGTTCTTTCCTTTTTTTTCTTTCACGATTTTATCTTCCTTCTTTCATCACTATGACTAAAGAAGAGATTTCTGAAAAAATGTCTATCACCAGTGAAAGTCATCTTTACCTACATCCTGGAGAAAGTCCAGCGATTGCTCTTGTGTTGCCAGTATTAGATCCTGGAAATTACCATTCATGGAGCTGGTCTATGTTAACAGCTTTGAGTGCCAAGAACAAACTACAGTTCATAAACGGGGTCGCTACAGAACCAGAAAAAGGTGATCCTTCACATAATGCCTGGATAAGATGCAATAATATGGTAGTTTCTTGGCTTGTGCACTCTGTTTCACCTCAAATTAGGCAATCTATTCTGTGGATTGAGAATGCTGAAGAAATATGGAAAGATCTCAAGGTTCGGTTCTTTCAAGATGATCTACTCCGCATTTCGACCTTTAATCAGACGCGTCACAGTTAAAACAAGGGGACCAAACTGTTAGTGATTATTTCACAAAATTAAGGGTCATCTGGGATGAACTTGAGAACTTTCGTCCGGATCCCATTTGTAGCTGCAAAGACCTTTGCAAGGTTTCAAAATTAGTCATCCAGAGGAAATCTGAGGATCGTGCGATGCAGTTTCTGAGAGGCTTGAATGAGCAGTACGGTAATATCAAATCTCACGTTCTATTAATGGATCCTTTACCTCCTATTTCGAAAATTTTTTCCTATGTGATGTAGCAAGAAAGACAATTGCTCGGGAATCATATGATTGGTAATCAAGAGAATAAAATTGTGGCCGCTGCAAATAATTCAGCAACCACATGCTCCTTTTGCGGGAAAAGCGGTCATGTTGAATCCGTTTGTTACAAAAAGAATGGGTTTCCTAATAATAAAGGGGGAAAGCGTGTCTGCACCCATTGTGGTAAAAATGGCCACATTGTGGATGTTTGTTATAGGAAGCATGGATTCCCACCTACCGGTCATAAAACCTTCACTACTAAAGCCAAATCCAACGAACCCAAGAATGATGAAGATGACCAGGAGGTGAAATTTACTCAACAACAGTATCAAGCTTTGATGGCTTTAATCAAACCTGAGGGTGATTCTGACAACACCACTCATAAACAAAGTCACGTTGGTAGCATCTCCTCTAACACTGTTGAGTGATAATGTTAACAAGCTATATTTCATTAGCAAAATCATCTCTTCCAAAGCTTTTAACCTACTTAATCCTCAATTTTACCTTACTTTTGTAAATAAATACATTTTGGGTTACATTTATCTAAATATACCACTAATCCCCATTTTTTGTGTCCTTTTTGTAGATGGGAAGCTTTGTCCAAAAATCCAGATTAATGAGTGACCCGAAATAGCAAGGAGAAGAAGGAAAATGTCAACAGGAAGCGCTTGGCGACACGAAGCAAGCGCCAGGCGGAACAGACCGCCAGTCAAGCGCCAACCAAGCGCCAGACAGGCGCCTCTGTTACGAACCGCCTGGCGGTAACTGGACACCGCCGGGCGGTAGCGGCAAGACTTGCCCCCTGTTTGGTGGCTTGCGCCTGGCGGTGAGACCCTTCCGCCAGGCGCCTGTTTTCGCTGATGTGTCAAGTGACCCTTTTTCTTCTGTTTTCGCGGAAGGAAACTTATCTTTGGCATTTTGGAGGCACGAAGAACACATTTTGGAGAGCTTGGAGGAGTGCTAGGGCTTGTGGGAACAGCTCCATCTTCCTCTTTGTATCTCTTTCTCTTCCATCTCTTCCATTTTTAAGCTTGAGCTCTCCATGGCAATGGAGAGCTAAACCCATTTTTGTTGGGGTTAGATGTAGCCACGAAACTCTTGTGTAAATGCAAATGTTTTGATTATATATATGACTCTTTCATTAATTGCTAGTCTTCTTATTTCTTCACTTAAAGCTTGCATTGATTTAGCCATCTCTTGCATGATTTTTGGTTCATTGGGTGTGGAAACATCTTTTGAAACCTAGATTTGAAATAAGAAAACTCAATGGAGCTTGTACCTAGGAATGGGGCTTGACCCATGGGTTGCATTAAAACCTTTGTGCATAAAGCAAATTTGCTTATTAAGAGTTCAAGGAATTGACTTTTAATAAGGAAATTTAGGCTCAATCTATTAAGGAATTAGGGTTTGAGTAATATTGTGGGTTGGCATTAGCATATTAATGAAGAGGATGTTAAATTGTAGTTGCATGAGAGCATAGTTGGTGAATTCTAACCCCGGCAATATCAAGTCATATCATTTCTAATCTTTTCCACTCACTAAGTGCCTTTAACTTCCAAAGCTCAATTTTAATTATTTATGCAAAGTTTAATTTCATACATTAAAACTCAAAATATGGATTTATTCGTTAGTTTAAATTAGTCACTAATTACGCAATTAATTAGTATACACGAGTCTCTTGGGAAACGATATCCCGGTCTTACCGGTTACTACTTGCACGACTTGGTACACTTGCCAAAGTCTTAACATTGAGCCAGGTAATATCTTTAATTGTCGTAGTTTCTTTCATAATAATGAGAAATGGATTATAGATTCAGGGGCTACAGATCATGTTGCCATAAACCTTGATTCTTTTACTTCATATAAAAGGATTAATCATGTCAAAATAAACCTTCCCAATGGTACTTGTATTAGTGCCACTCACAAAGGAGATATCAAGTTGAATAATGGTATTATGCTGCATAATGTTCTCTTTATACCCGATTTCAACTATAACCTGATATCTATTTCAAAATTAGTAGTAGATTCTCAAGTACATGTTGTTTTCACTAACTCTGGCTGCCTCATTCAGGACCAAGTGAGCAAAAAGATGATTGGTTCAGTTAGCTTTCATGAAGGACTATACATTTTGTCTGACTCCAAGAATTCTGTTAATTCTGCTTGTAGTAATACGTGGCACAGAAGGCTAGGCCACTTATCTGATTAAAGGTTACACATCTTGAAAAGTAAACATGATTATATAGATATCAGAAATGAACACTGTGATGTATGCCATATGGTAAAACAAAAGAAACTTTCTTTTTCCAATAGTCAATCTCGTGCTGATAAATGTTTCAATCTCATCCATGTTGACATATGGGGTCTTGCACCCACTCCTTCTTTACATGGTCATCGCTACTTCTTAACTGTCATTGATGATTTTAGTAGGTACTCTTGGATATATCTCATGCATAATAAATCTGAAACCAGAACACATCTCACTAATTTCATTAACTTTGTTGAAAATCAGTTTGAAACCAAAGTGAAAGTGATTAGGAGTGACAATGGCCATGAATTTAAAATGGATGAGTTCTTTAGCTCTAAGGGCATTATACACCAAACCAGCTGTGTAGAGACTCCCGAACAGAATGGGATTGCCGAGAGAAAGCACCAACACTTGCTCAATGTAACTAGGGCTTTACTTTTTCAATCTAAAATATCAACACATTTTTGGTCTTATGCACTCACTCATGCTGCTTTCTTGATTAATATAACCCCTACTCCTTTCCTCCAAAATTCCACCCCCTATGAAAAATTACATGGTGATTCTTATAATTTTAAAAATCTTAAAGTGTTTGGATGTTTGTGTTTTATGCAAACTATATCTGCTAAACGTTCTAAGTTTGATCCTCGTGCAAAACCTGGCATTTTTCTTGGTTTCCCAACTAATACAAAAGGGTACATAGTGTTTGATTTGAAACATCATGATATCAAAGTGTCTTGTAATGTCTTGTTCTATGAAGATGTTTTTCCTAGCTGCATTAACATTGATGATTCTACTGTTAGCAAAACTGATATATGCTTGTTTGTTAATCAATCATACAACTCTACTTTTGATCAGCCCGATAATGCATATAGTGATACTGTTGGTGTTGAGCAATCTGATATCAGTGAACAAATTAACACGTCTGCACATTCTGAAATCATTACCCAAGTTAACAACCCTGAACAATCTAGTACTTTTGACATTAGTCATAGAAGATCTCACAGAACTAAAAATATTCCTGCATATTTGAAAGATTATCATACAGATTTAGCCTGTGTCAAGTCTTCAAAATATCCCATTCAATCATATGTTTCTCTATCTAGGTTATCTTCTCATTTCCAATAGGTCACTCTCAACATTGATAGTCACAGTGAGCCAAAATCCTTCAACGAAGCTGTTCAAGACTCTAATTGGAGAAATGCCATGGATACGGAGTTAAAAGCTCTTGAACAAAACAAGACATGGACGTTAGTCAAGCTCCCTACCAACTGCTCTTCTATAGGTTGTAAATGGGTCTACAAGTTGAAACATAAAGTTGATGGTTCTATAGAGAGATATAAAGCCCGCTTAGTCGCAAAAGGATTCACTCAACTCGAAGGAATGGACTTTCATGACACCTTTGCGCCTGTGGCCAGACTTACAACAGTACGCATGATACTTGTTGTGGCTGCCATTAAAAATTGGCAATTGATCCAGCTTGACGTCAATAATGCGTTCTTGCACGGAGAGTTAGATGAAACTATATATATATATATATATATATATATATATATATATATATATATATATATATGGATATGCCTCCTGGAATGACGAAAACAGATCCTCAGCAGGTATGCCTTTTACACAAATCTCTACATAGCCTCCGACAAGCTAGCCGTCAGTGGTATGCTCAGCTATCATCTTTTCTTCTTAGTCACAATTTTAAACAATCATATGCTGACCACTCCTTATTCATTCATAATAATCAAGGTAAAATCACACTTCTCTTAGTTTATGTTGATGACATAATTGTCACAGGATATAATGTGGAAAATACCCATCGTATAACTGCTTTACTTGATCAACGTTTTAAACTGAAGAACTTGGGAAATCTGAACTACTTTCTTGGCTTTGAAATTGCCCGAGGCAATAAAGGAATAATTCTTTCTCAAAGAAAATACACCATCGACTTGTTATCTGAAACTGGCATGTTAAATTGCTCTCCTGTGAGCATTCCTATGAATTTCTCTGTCAAGTATCATGCAGATGGTGAAGCCCTTCCTGATCCCACAACCTATCGTAGACTCATTGGGAAACTTATCTACTTGACCAACATAAGACCCGACATCACTTATGCTGTCAACCATCTTAGTCAATATGTCTCTGCACCAACTATGGATCATCATCAAGCGGTGTTCAGAATCCTTCGTTATCTAAAGGGGTCCATCGGACAAGGGATCTTTCTTGATGCAAAGAGTGATATTCATCTCAAATCCTATAGTGATTCTGACTGGGCTGGGTGCACCGACACACGACGATCGGTAACAGGCTTTCTGGTCTATCTAGGGAACACCCTCATAGCATGGAAATCAAAGAAACAGGCCACCATATCTAGGAGCTCCTCTGAAGCAGAATATCGGGCTCTAGCACAAACTGTATGTGAAGTTCAGTGGCTTACTCATATGTTGCACGATCTGAATATCACAATGGCACAATCTGCAACCATTTACTGCGACAACACTTCTGCCATCAAAATTGCCAATAACCCTGTTTTCCATGAGCATACTAAGCACATAGAGATCGATTGCCACACTATAAGAGAAAAGATTCACCAAGGCTTGGTCAAACTCCTTCCTGTCAGAACCAATCATCAACTTGCCGACATTATGACAAAGGCTCTTCCTCCTGAACTCTTCACTCAGCTCAACTCCAAGCTTGGCAATCTTAATATATATTGCCAGCTTGCGGGGGGGTCTTAGAATATGTTAAAATCTGTTAATATGTTTTAAAACAGTTTTTCTGTTTTTCTATTCTACAGTTACTTCTTTTTGTCTTCTATGTATATAAGGAACTTCGTACCTCTAAAACGATATCGATCTGTATCCGTCTTTCACTTACACCAGTAATAAGAGATCTTTTTCTATGCTTTTGCTCTTTCTAATCACCATTCTGTTATCACGTTCTTCTACCAAGCACCTTGCTGGTTTTCTTCCCCCTACGTTTCAACTATGAGGAACCATGCAGTCTAATATGGGTTAAGCTGCTATGAAGAAGTTCCAAACTTCATTTGGACTCTCTTGTAATTCTTTCACTAATAATTAATTGAAGGTTAGTAGGACTTTTCTAATATTTTTGTTTTTTAACACTTGCTTGACAAAAATTTTTTATATTTAGAGAATTCGAGTAACATGTACCATTATAACAAATAACTACATAATTTAGATATTGTTTCACTATATAATTAAATATTTTAAATATTTGTTTCTCCTTTGATTTTATGTGTATTTTTAAATATTATCTATTATTACGAGGAATCAAAAATTGTTTTTTCAATCATTTCAAATGACCATTTTTTATGTGTATATAATCTTGGTTTCATCTCTTTCACCAATTATTGAAATATTTTTATGCCATAATTTAAATTACTTTTATATTTATATGCATATTTTGAGCATATTCCATATATTGTAAATATTTATTATAAATTTAGTATAATATATTATAAAAATTATTTAATAATGTAGAAACTCTTTTTTTAATTTACATGTTAAAATTATATGTATTATTTTATGTACTATGTTATTTCTGCAATTACCACCATTAAAAATAATGTTCTTATGCTAGCTCTTTCATCCTTGTGGCTTATAATCAACCCTTCCAGATTAAATCTTCACTTGCAACTAAACCAATTTATTGTTAACTATATAATCAACCTTTTACTGTATTTTACCATTACAGTGTAGTTTTCAACAACATTTACAAAAATGGACAAATTTAAAAAAATTACGAATTTTAGATAAGTTGTGTTCGATAATACAACTTCATTAAAAGAAGTTGTGAGCAAACATGTATCATTAGCACGATTTTAGTAAATCATGCGCTCCTTATATGATTTACAATTTTTTCTTCAGATCCCGACTTTCAATTTTATATTATTTACAACTTTTAACTTTTCAATATTTTTACTATATAAATTGTATGTAAAAAATACAATTTCTTCACTTTAACTTATATTTTTTTATTACAGTAGTGCAACAAATGGATATGACTACAATTAATTTTGATATTAAACTACACTTTATAAACTATTGTATATTCAAACGTATTAAAAAAATGAAGAGTTATAAACTATAACATATAATACATAATAGACTATGGTTCCATCAGATAACTGTCACCTATAACCATTTTCAAAGAGAGCTATAAACTACTGTTTTTGTATATAATCGCCTAAAATACCATTCAAAATATATTTAGAAATGGATAAAGGGGATAGACTATGGTTGAAATAGATAACCATAACCTTCGAGAAAAAAAAAAGGCTACAATTTTTATGACCCAAAAATTCATTTTTAAAGTGAAATTGTGTGCATGCAACAGGATTTCTTCTAGTGAAGTCATTTTACTCAAGGATGACTTATTAAAATTCATATTTTTAAAAAAATTTCTATTTTCGTAAATATAGTGCAAAACTACACCATTTTGGTGAAAGAACTGCCTCTTTACATTTTATCCTCTACAATTTCAACTTAAAAAAAATGAAAAAATTTAATAACTCAACCTTATCATTACAAAAAACTCCATTTGTAGATTTTATTATATGGTTTCATGTGTCCTGCTTCGTATCGTTTTATGGAAGTTAAGATGTCTAGTTTTTTCCAAGTTAGAACCTTTCAATGTTCCTTTTTTATAACTGTTATATGTTATTTTATGATAAAAAAAATAAAAGTAAAACTTCATTTCAATAATTTGTAAAGATATGTCTAAGCGAAGTTACTTAGAAGATGAAAATGATTTACTTCTCAATATGGACAAGGAGGAACAACACCAACTACCATACTTTTGTTTGTTTCACAATATCCTTTTTGAAAGTTGGTATGATTACATTGTTGTAGCAAGATTCCAAACTATTGTATGATTGTGGCTTCAAATATGTCGAAGATTACAATCGAACTACAATTTGATCACTCATGGTGTTTGCTTTTGTTCTAGCTTAAGCCTGTGAATGACTTCCAAGACTTAAGATAAAACATTCATTTGTTTGCTAACCATTATAAGTTTTGGTCTTTTTAAATCCTTAATTTGCTAACCACCTTTTCAGGGTGAAGTGTTGAAGTCTTATCTTTTTCTTCTTTAAGATATCACTACTTTTTAGGAAACTGTTTCAACTTACATCTATATTTAAGAAAAGAAAATGATATTTTGACTACTAAATTTTGACAACTTTCTCTTACAACATGGGGTGTCATCTTTTAAGTGATTTTTGAATATTGAAAATGAGAAAAAGAAAAAATGAAAAACCACTTAAAAGATGACACCTAAGATTGTAAGAGAAAGTTGTCAAAATTTAGTAGTCAAAAAATCATTTTCCTTTAAGAAATTACTTCAAACTTCTCTTATCTTACATGTCCTTAGTGTTGTCTTGTAGTTTGAATATACTTTTAAATATTATGAATTGGTATAAAACTTCCAAAGGCTTTATAGATAAGCATCATACTAAATGATACACAATCCTCTAATTTCAAGCTATACTTAATGATGAGGTTTAGCTACGTTAATTTGATACAACTCTCGAATCATAGTGACCAACTACTTTAGAAGTTGAAATGAGACTTACACAACCTTCCAATCACAAATGATATTTGGGGATGAGGTTTTAGGGTAACTTCAATAAAATTTATCTTGTTGACTTTCTGACAAGTGTACCATTGTCGACAATAATTTTAAAAGTAAGGGTGTCAAATTCACAATGACTTGGTGTAAACCACAATAGCTTTATACTACAAGACATAAAATACAAAGCATGAAGTGAGATTATATAATAAAACTTAAAAGAAGTTAAAACTAAACACTACAATATTTTGGTATTTTTCAAATGAGAAATCTAGTTGGATAGAAATATATGATATAGATATTGCTAGGATTATAATTTACCACCTCAATCTCTTGTTTCATTAATTTTGAAAATGGAGATTTTTCTTTACTTTATCATTAATTCTTATCATGAAAAGTTATCTTATTAAATTACAATTTATTGTCAACTCAATAAAATAAATTCGCATAAAGGTTGAGGACTTAAAGACGATCAATAAGTCATTTTTCATCTCCAGAAAAATGATTTATTGATTGTCTTATCTTAGTTTAAGAACTCAAAGGATTTTTCAACCTCTTATAAACTTCAACTGGTTTATGGTTGATCAAGCCACAATAAATAATAAACATAAAGATTAAACGTAAATGAAAAAGAGTAATACAACATTGTATATAAATATAATAAAAATATACAAGAGAATTTGATGACTACATCTAACGCCAACAAAAGAAGATTTAGTCATTCATGGAGTTGAATAATATGAAATATAAATAAAAGGATGAACAAGAAATGGAGGTTAGATGTAGTGGATGGTTTCCCTAACCTTCTCTTTTATGCTTTGTTATTCTCTTCTCTTCTTTTCATTTTTTTCCTTCCCATGATCTTGTGTGTGATTTCAAGTCACAATTGTGCCACGTGTCAATGCTAGTACCATGTGCAGTTTGTGGTAGTATTATTTTTTTTGTTCAATTTAGTCCCTATATTCGTTATTTTTGTTCAATTTAGTCCCATTTTTTGTTAAAATAAATCAATTTTGTCCCTTTCAAATTGACACTAAATTTAATATCTTTTATACAAATTATATTAATATCTTTTCTAAAATTAACCTTTGAATTTATTATTTTTTAAATTCAATTATAAATTATTAAATATAATTATAAATTGAATAAATTCTTATATTTAATTGCTAAATAGAATATAATTATTTAAAATATTATAAGAATATAATTATTTTTTTAATATTTATATTCTAAAATATTTTTAAAATTGATATATATATATATATATATATATATATATATATATAAATATTTTAAATATTCAAAATATTTTAGAAAAATAAACTAATATTTGTAAAATTAACATTTACATATAAAATATTTTAGATTTTAATATCTAAAATGCAAAAAAATATTAAATATTTTAAATTTAAATGTGAATTTTACAAATGTTAATATATATTTTTAAAATTTTAATAATTATATTTTAATAATATTTAAATAATTATATTCTATTTAACAATTGAATCTAAGAATTATAGTCAATTAATAATTAAATATTATAATTTATAATTAAATTTAAAAAATAACTAATAATAATGTCAATTTTAAAAATTAAATGGTTTTTTTTAACAAAATTTGGGACTAAATTAAACAAAAATAACGAATATAGGGACTGAATTGAACAAAAATAACGAATATTGGGACTAAATTGAACAAAAATAAATAATACAACTACAAACTGACACATGGCACTAGCATTGACACATGGCACAATTGTGACTTGACACGTGGACACTTTTTTTGAAATTAAAAAAAATTAAAAAAATAAATTAAAAAATTAAAAAAAATTAAAAAAAATTAAAAAAAAAATCAGGAGCTGACACATGGCATGTACTGTTCAAAAACGTTAACTATTTAAACACCGTTAGTGAAAAGGACCAAATTGACCACAATTTGACGACAATGAGGACCTTAATTGAACATAAAACGAAAATAGGGACCAAATTGAATAAAATCAATAAAAATAGGGACCGAATGTATATTTAAGCCTTTTTTATTATAGATATTAAATCAAATATTTTATTTCTTTTATAAACATAATAATTAATGCTAATAAATAATAAAATATAAAATAAAATATAATAAAAAATAAAGATTAAAAAGATTTATCAAGATATTTTTTATTATTTGTTTTCATTATAGTTTGTGTTTCTCATAAATTGTTCTCATAATTCATTTTCATCTGTTTTCTTTTCTTTTTGAAGAAAAAAAAATCTATTATTTTTTCTCTTATTTCTCTTTTGTTCTTTTCCATTGTCGAGGAAGTAAAGAATAAGGTAATTCTTTCATTTCACTTGATGGTGAAATATTAATTCAATAATTTATTTAATGAGCCTCTTTTATATTTTTTTATTTATTTTATGAACATAGAAGAACAAATATTATACTATGTGTTTTTTATAACCATATTTTAATTGTGGTTCTATTATATGTCTATGCCTTGAGTTTTTTACAAATTGTTCTCATCTTCCATTCTTACCTATTTTCTTTTGTTTCTGAAAAGAAAAAGAAAAATTATTTTTGCTTTCATCTCTCAATTTTTGTCTTCCATTCTCGAAGAAATAAAGAAGGTAATTCTCTTTTGTCTTACTTGATTGTGAAATATTAGTTTAATAATTTATTTAATGAGTCTCTTTTATATTAATTTTTTATTTTATGAACATAGAAGAAAAAAAGGATTGTACTGTGTGTTTTTTATAATTGGATTTTAAGTGTGGTTTGATTATCGTCGAATTTTCTTTTGGTATTTATATCTCTCAATTTTTTATTAGATTATGATAAATTATTTTTTAGTCTTTTTTTTAAATAGGTATATAGATAAAGAATAAAAGAATATATTCATTTTTTAGAAGTGATCCTCTTCCAAATATTCTGAAACATGATACTAATGATCCAATTGTTCAATCAGAGGAGTCCCTTTTTAAGGTTCAAAGGATTATAGGTGAGGAGTTTCATATTAATTTTTTGGAATGTGATCTAGGAAAACGTCTTCAAATATGAGAATATCTAATGAACCAAAGAGATGAGATTCGAAGAGCTTATTTAAAATGGGGTCCATATCAAATTCAACTTGAAAACTATCCTTATTCTAAGGAAAAACATCTAACGAGAATTCAATCTAATTGGTTTAAAATGTTTCCTTCTTGACTAGAGTATTCTCTGGCTAATGATGAAACTTATTGTTTGGCATGTCATCTATTTAGTTCAAAGCCAGATGGTTGTTTTGGGTAAGATGTGTTTACTAAACAAGGTTTTAGATCATGGAAAAAGGTTAATGTAGGAAAAAGATGTGCATTTCTCAACCACATTGGAGATAGTCCTTGCTTACCGCATAATAATGCAATGAAAGCTTCTGAAGACTTGTTGAATCAATCTATGCACATTAATAACATTATAAATATTCAAAGTTCAGAGCAAGTCTACAAGAATCGTTTACGGCTCAAAACCTCTATTGACACGATTCGTTGGCTAGCATTTCAAGCTTGTGCATTTAGAGGCCACGAGGAAACACCAGAGTCAAGTAATAGAGGTAACTTTCTTGAACTGATTAAACTTCTAGCATCATATAATGATAAAGTGGCACAAGTTGTGTTAGAAAATGCTCCGTATAATCCTAAGTATACTTCTCATCATATTTAGAAAGAAATCTTGCACATTTTCTTTAGAAAAGTAAGAAGTCACATTCGAGAAGAAATTGAAGATTCTAAATTTTGCATAATTGTTGGTGAAGCACATGATAAATCAAAAAAAGATCAAATGGCTATTGTTTTGAGGTTTGTAGATAAGGATGGTAATGTAAAAGAACGATTTTTTGATATTGTGCATGTTGAGGATACAACAATCGCCACTTTAAAACAAGAATTGAGTGTCGTTCTCTCTAGGCATAATCTTGATGTTTCCAATATCTGCGGTCAAGGGTATGATGATGCTAGTAATATGAGGGGAGAGTGGAATGGATTGCAAGCATTATTTCTCAATGATAATCCTTATGCTTATTATATGCATTGTTTTGCTTATAGACTACAACTTGCTTTGGTGGTTGCTTCAAGAGAGGTTATTCCATTTCATCAACTTTTTTCAAATTTGGCTTTTATTGTAAATGTTGTGTGTTCCTCTAGTAAACGTCATGATGAGTTAAAAACTGTTGAATTAGATGGAATAACTCACTTGTTAGAAATGGGTGAACTTGAAATTGGTAAAGGAAAAAATCAAATTGACACTTTAAAACGAGTTGGTGATACTCGTTGGAGCTTGCATTTTTATTCCATTTGTAGTATGATGAAGCTATATAATGCATCTTGTCTGGTTCTTCAAAAAATTATTGTTGATTGATCAACTTATTCTCAAAGGGGTGATGCTGATGCTGATGCTGCATTTAATATGTTGTCTTCATTTGAGTTCATATTAATTTTACACATGATGAAAAAGATTATGAGAATTATTGTCGGTCTTTGCCAAGCTTTGCAGAAACAATATGAGGATATACTGAATGCTATGCAATTGGTTTGTTCTACTAAAATTTTGATTCAAAAGTTGAGGGAGGATGGTTGGCAAAATCTATTGAAATGTGTGGTATTCTTTTGTGAACAACATGACATTGATATTCCTGATTTTAATTCTACTTATGTTGCACGTCATGGTCATTCTCGATATAAAAAAGATCAAGTCACTAAGGAACATCATTTTAGGGTGAACATATTTCTTGTTACAGTGGACAAGCAGTTGCAATAATTAAATGACAGGTTTAGTGAGTAAACAATGGAACTTTTAACTCTAAGCAATGCTTTAGTTCCTAAGGATGCTTATAAAGCTAATAACATTGAGGATATATACACTCTTGTGAACAAATATTATACTTTAGATTTTAGTGAGCAAGAGAAGATTAGTTTAAAATTTCAACTTCGCCATTTTATTATTGATGCTCCTAACCATCCACATTTGAAGAATTTATCAACCATGCTTGAATTATGTCAATCTTTGGCAAGAATAGGAAAGTCAAGGACATTCTACTTGATTGATCGTTTAATTCCTCTTATTTTAACTCTTCCTGTCTCTATAGCTACAACAGAAATATCATTTTCTACAATGAAGATTATCAAAACAACATTGCAGAATAAAATGGAAGATGAATTTCTTGCTGACAATATGATTATTTACACTGAAAAAGAAATAGCTGAAATTTTTAGGTCTGATTCAATTATTGATGAGTTCAGGGATCTGAAGGAACGAATGACAATCTTTTAGATATGTGTGATTTCTTTTTTAGTTATCGTTATACTAAGTTATGTATTCATTTTTATTGTATTAGTGACAATAATTAAATATATAAATTTTGGATGTATTATTTTGGCTCCCCCAATGATGTTGGTCAAGATCTGTCACTGCTTAAGAAAACAAAAATATCTTTCAATTTACACTATGCATGAGAGATATTCATGGTTTGGATATTGTTCATGCATGTAGAGATTCTTGAAAAAATCTTTTGACCATGGTAAATAAGCATTTGAAAACTCCATCAAATACTAGTGAATGCACCTGGTAGAGCTTCACACTTTTGCTTTTCCTTGACAAAGTTGGTTGTTGTTTTTGCGAAATGCAAGTAAGTTGTGGTTTGTGAAGTTTCGTTTGAAAGAAGTTGCTACTCGTGGAGGATGTTTTTGTGGACCTACATTGAGAAAGGCAGTTGTTGGAGGTGAAAAGGTAAGGTGTCATGACTAAAAGAGATGAAGATGACATGATAATGAGAGTTGAGACGAACATAAGTGTGTGCTTGGTTTCGCTTCATTTTGACGTAGAATTAATTTTTTTACCATAGAATCATTGTATATTTAGTTTCAAAATTATTTTGAATGTCAAAAATTCACGTTTAAAGAGAATCAACAATCTCCATCAATGATCGATTCAATCACACATTCTATTCTCTAAATATTCTCTAAAGCATAACCAAATACACTATAAATGGATGAAGACAATCAATTATATAAGAAGATAATTGCTTAAAAAGATTTTCTATTAATGTAGTAAGACTATATCACGCACATGTATATGTGATATTCAAATTGTTGTAATTTTTAATTTTACAATTTTATCTTTAATTTTTAATCAGTAACGGTAAGTATCGAAAAGAATAAAATAAATAAAATAAAATTTAATATATCTACAATTATTAGTGAAAATAATTATTTTTTAGTCTGCTTTTATATATATATATATATATATATATATATATATATATATATATATATATATATATATATATATATATACCACTTTTATTTCTATAAATTATTATCTTATTTTATTCTTTAAATTTCAAAATTGTTACTTTTAATTGAGTTTATTACCTTTGTAAAATAAAAATAAAAAATTCTTGGGGTTGGAATCCGCGAGTCTACCACGGGTTCGGGTTGGATTGAGTTGAAATTTTTTTTACAAATTTTAGTTTGAGTTTATTTTTGATTTGGTATACATGTTTATTTTTTATCCGGTCTACTTAAAATCTGACTTAAGTTGAACTTGTGGTGAGTCAGATTGGTTCACCAACCCGTAAATAAATTATTATACAAATATTTTTTATTATGTTGAGTTTTATATTTACGTCAGGTTAGATTATTTTTTTTAATCAACACATTAGTATTTTTATATAGTTTGTATTTAACGTCCTTTTATATTGTATTTGAATTTTATTGAAATTTGTTTAAATTTTAATTTAATTTTTTTAAATAAGTGAACGGTAAATCAACGCATTTAATTAACAGACCTACTGAATTACCGACCCCTAATAGGTTGAGCCGAACCGGACTGAAGCAAGAAAGAAACGGCCGAACGAATGGGTCTCTGAGGGGAGGTAGTGTGATTACTGTTCCCCAGTTCCGTTCTCAGTTGGTGTGATTCTCCGTCGGATTTCATCGATGGATCTTCCTATGACTAAACCCTCCCTCAACCCCAACAAGCATCTCAAAGAACAGTTACTCTTTTCTTTACCTTTCTCACCTGTAACAATAATACTCGATTTTTCACCTCTGATCTCGTATTTCCTTTCTCTCAATTTCGCAGATTTGTCAGCAACTTGACCGGATCTTCTATGCCCGAAATCGTGGCACTTACAGTGTCTGTTCCGGTGAGTGACTCTCCCATTTGCATGCCCATTCATACCAGCTTCAATGTGACGCCGTCGTGGTTGTTTTGTGCTCCCATTACAGGTTCTGGTTCTTATTCGTCACTCCATCTCGTCCATTTCCATTGCCGGTCAGTTCCTTACAACACTTCAATTTAAAAATTTTAAATTTGTATATTCTCTTTTTCTTAATAGTTATATTTTGGGGGCAGAACTTGGGTTACTGTTAGTGTATAAGGCTGTCTCATTAGTGTTTGAAAATATGAAAATTAAACGAAGTCTCGTAAAGTACAATTAATCCGCATGACACTTTAGTCTAGAATTAGAAAAGAGAAGTATAATGTTAACATATGTTCAGTGTTCAGAATGATAATAAATGGTCAAGTTTATGGACTTCTACGCCTAGAAATTTCAGGACTTACATAGATTTTTCTTAGCTTCAAAGATCAATTTAACACTGGTATACACCTTTTAAGGACCCAAATGGTATTATATATCTTTATGTTTTTATAATCTCTGGTCTATGTTTCTGTTGTTTGCTTCAATGCAAGCTCGTTATTATATTCGTACTAATTGCTTGATTTTCTTTTTTATTTTTATTAATTATAGGTGCCTCCCTGAAGAAGAAAAATGACGATGCACCTTCTGGTAAAAGGAATTTCAAATCATACTTAGCCACATTGACTCTGGACTTTCTTGTTATTGTTGTTCCTATGCTTTTATTCTTCACCGTAAGTGCTCCCTCCCTAGCACCAATAGCATCTGATGTTTTTCCAACAAATTGAAAACTTGTGGCTTGAAAGTTGTGACAGCTTGTTTATGTGTAGCTCTACTCTGTAGTAACAAACCTTTTTGCAAGTTCCCCTCATTGTTTATTTTGTAATTACTACAATGAACTTGCTGATAGGTACTTGCAAACTGGACCTATATCATTGCATGTTCGTTGACTATCTTGACATTACTATTTATTTCAACCAAGAGGTAATTTTGCAATCTTGTATGGGTAACTTTCTTAAGGGATATTATTTTTTTTATGAAACAGAAAATTAAGGCCGAAAGTTTCAAATGAACCAAAGTAGATAATGGCTGATTCTGTACACATAACTGCAGGTCTGGTGGCTCATCTTCTTTTGAAGGAGAACCCAATTCTCTTAGGGCATACGTGACTTCTTACCGGGTTCTTGTGGTATGAAGTGCCATATAGAATTCTTTATCCCGTTGCTCTGATTGTCTTTTTGCTTTCATGTTGATTGAAGTTATTTTTGGCAGATGATTATAACATTCCTGTGCATCTTGGCTGTTGACTTCAAAATATTTCCTAGAAGATATGCGAAGACTGAAACCTATGGAACAAGTTTGGTATGATTCTTCTGCAATTCTAATATAATTCTTTGAGAATGAAACAAATGTTTTACAAATAAGAATACAGGAAAAGAGATTTCGTTTAACCTATGGAAGTTTGGTATGATTCTTCTGCAATTCTGATATGATTCTATGACAATGAAACAAATGTTTTACAAATAAGAATACAGGAAAAGAGATTTCATTTAAGATGATTCTTATACTTCCTAGCCCAACACTTCTCGCACATCTTCAAAAGCTGAAGTACATAAGTTGAATTTAGCTTATCGGAGAAACCCAGTTTTTTTGGTCTTTTTATTTTCCTCTCCTATAAGTTCTTATAGAGAACTTTATCCAAACAAATTATGTGTATTTTGTTCGATTGAGGAGGATTTCTTTTCCTCCCTTATAATGGTAATATGTTACTATATTACTTATCACCTGGGTGATTTATGGCTAGAGTAGATTCAGAGTTTGTGTGGGTGTGGAGTTGGAGAAAATGGGCTTTTTAATTCAACATATAAATTAATTCTCATCCGGATTACATTAAGTTGTAAATTTTGATCTCTCTCTCTCTCAGTTCAGCTATTTATTTTATTGTCGTCTTGACCCCTAAATTTTTGTTTCACAATATTTCTAACACTCAGTATCTTCAATAATTTGATTTCTCTGTTATGATTTGAGATTATTTTGTATTCTAGATGGATCTTGGAGTTGGAGCATTTGTTTTAGCAAATTCACTAGTTTCTCGGCAAGCACGGAATATTGCATTAGTGTGAGTCATTTATTGCTATGACCCATTGGAAATTAGTTTTTGTTTGTAAGATGTAAATTTGTTTTTTAGTGTGATACTTGAATGACTTAGAGAACTTCTCTGACAATCATAATAATGACTGAAGCAATGTGAACAAAATGAACCTTGCTGACAATGACAATCTCTTAAAACTAAGTTTCTCCTTTTCTCATTCTATTTATCTGGTCTATAATAACATTGGTGTTTTTTTAAATATTCTTGCTCAGATATAGGCACTCTGTATTTCCCTGATTATGTCATCTTTTCTAATGCTACAGAAGCTGGAAGACTGCAGTAGTTTCAACTAGTCCACTGATTCTATTAGGATTTCTCCGTCTTGTTACAACAACTGGTGTGGATTATCAGGTGAGACTTTTTCATTGGTATTCTTAGAATGATCTGTGACAACTCAAATGGATTAACTTGTCTTGCATATCTAAAGCTTTAACAAGGCTAGTCACCTATATGTTTTTGATGCATGAAATGAAGATTATGGATAATAATCTTTTAGATAGTATGACTTATGTCAAATCCTAGGGTTTTTGTTAGCCCATAAGCCTGAAAACTTGGAAGGCCGTGGAATGTGGGTGGTAAAGTTTTTTCTGGAAACGTGACCTCTAAATGAAATTTAATGTTATTGATTGCAGTATGCAGGATTGTTTCATTTCCTCCTATCTTTAATTAAGATTATGACTGGTGTTTGTATGTGTTCTGACCTATTTATAGAATCTAATTTCTTAAGGTAGGCGGTAATCATTTTGTGGTTTTCATTATTGTTTTTGAGTAATAATTTTCTAATCCAAGAGTGAAAACATTCTCAATTTTCCTTTTTATAGGTACATGTCGGTGAATATGGTGTTCATTGGAATTTCTTCTTCACACTTGCTGCTGTGTCAATCCTTACTTCTTTTATTAATATTTCTCCTCAATATTGTGGAGTTATTGGTTCACTTCTACTAGTAGGTACATTTTTATTTGCATTATTCTTACGCTTTGTCTTTGAAATCTGATTTTCTTATATAGTTTAATTTCTGTTTCCAAGGGTACCAGTTCTGCTTGGTGCAAGGTTTAAACCATTACTTACTTTCTGATGAAAGAGGAGTGGATATTTTAAGTCAAAACAAGGAGGGAATTTTTAGCATATTTGGTGAGAATTGCACCCCACATTGTTCAGTCTTGATTTTAAGGCTATCATTTTGTTGACTAGTACATCTAGCCGTTTTATTTTTTATGTATAAAAGTTGGTTAAGCAATGTTATTGTCTCCAGGATACTGGGGTATGTATCTTCTGGGTGTTTATATAGGAAACTCTCTTATCTTTGGGAGCCATTCCTCTGGATTTAGAAGTAGCAGATGGGTACGGATGAGGGTTTGGGCTCTCTCCATACTGTTTTGGTAAAGCTTGATCCAAAACCTGTTTATCCTGCACTAAGCAATCTTGTTTTGATCCTAGATGTGTTTATTCTGCCTATAGCTTTAAGCTTATTCCTTTTTTTTTATGCCCATGTCAGGTTATTAACTGTACTACTGGACAGGCATGTTGAAAGAGTTTCACGGAGAACAGTATGTCGGGCTATATTGCAGTTTCTTAATTAGAGGTGGCATTCTTTAACACCAATGCTGGAAACTAACTGTTGATGTTTTTGTGCAGTGCAACCTTCCATATGTTACTATGGTATTGGCTGACAATCTACAGGTCATTCTTACTGAGTTCTATTATATGGATCGGTGTCTAACATATGATAGGACATATTGACTTTGTAGTTTGTATTGCAGTTGCTACATTTTAAAATTTTTTAGGTTCTATCGTGGTTGGTAGTGCGTATGAATTTTATTTATGCAATTAAATTTTTTTATCTAGTTTATATCAAATGCAGCTTATGGTGTCTCAATTTCTAATTCCACAGCAAAGTATTTTTGAGTTATAGTTGACATTGTATTTTTTTAATTTGAAATCTAATCACGGATTTAGCAATTTAATCTGAATATTTACCCATTTTTCAGTTGTTATCAGTTCTAATGCTGGCTGATCTTGTTCCTGGAAGGAAAACTTCAGTACTAGAAGAAGCGTTCAGTCGGAACTTACTGGCTACATTTCTACTGGTGAAAACAAGATATTCCTTGCTTACAAACATTATGCTTTCTCTCTCTAGACATCATCAGTTATAATTTTTCTGGACAATTTTGTGCAGGCAAATATTCTCACAGGGTTGGTAAACTTGTCTGTCGATACCCTGTCTGCGTCATCAATCAAAGCCCTTATTATCTTGTTGGTCTATGCTTATATTTTATCAATTGTAATTGGTATTCTAGATTATTTTGGTATTAAATTAAAATTTTGGTGAAGCAGTCAATTGCTATGCTCTAGTCTGTTCTATTAGTGTTATTATTTATTTTCAAATAAGAATTCTTTCTTTTAATCATCAATTGATTTTTTTTATAAAAATCATGCGGCAGTTGTGGTTTATTTGTAAAGGTATACACTATGAAAATTCTACTGCCGTTGAACTCGGTCTGGGTTAACAAGCATAAGATTTAGGAATGCATATGTACTCTATAAATGACGAAATGACGAAGACTGGACAAAGGTGATCTTTATGGCACTTACTGACGGCCATTTAGTTGACCCGAAAAAAGGATAGCCATTTTCCTGCACATGCAATTGTATGGTATCTCGGCATAGATACCAATTGACCACTGAGCAAATGCAACCTACAACTCATACTTGGATGCTTTTGTGTTCCCATGCTTCATTTTCATGCATCTTGATTTGGCAAACCCTTGGTAGTTTTTATACATGATTGCACAGTGAAATAGTGTGGTAAAATGATGCATAAATCTTCCTAGACAGTATATACAATGGAAAAAGAAAGGTTGAAACTGACTTCTGGGGATTTGAATGTAGCCTATGTGATGTGGACCTGCAGATGATGTACTTTTTCGAGAAGGGTAGCTTACAGTCACATGGTTAATGCAGCAGACTCTGACAACTTGGACCACGCTCCTAGCTCCACCTCTGTCCTTTCGTGTGTCCTCATCAGCGCATATGGCTAAAGTTCTGATCTTTACAAAAACATGCACATCGAGGTCTAGACTATGGCCACAAGGATATTAATATTGTGGTAATTGTCATAAACTATAAACTTCTGCGTCCTAAGCCTTGCTTAGTTTTATGCACTTACGTCTACAACTTTATAATTCCTGTATTTGAAAGAGGGGCGACATGAAAGATATTCCTTGCCAAGTTTCTCGTGGTGGTCCTGGACATTCTCACTTTTTGTATACCGTATGACATCCAGTGTAGCCCCATTGTACAATACAAGTAATTAATAACGAATGCGTTTGCTTTATAAGAAATTAAGTTATAGCAAACACTATTTTCATAGAATGATTTATAGATGACGTTAAAATGGTTTTTTAGGTAAGTAATAATTTTGTAGAATATAATGATGAAGATCTAACTACACAACGATTTTAGATACTGTTTAGTCCGTAACCTGGAATAATAATATGTACCATAAGATTTTGGTCTACAACACAAGGTTGGTATGGGTTTGACATGTAGAATGTTGTACCGGTGGATTGTCAAATACATGCATAGTCTATGTCGAAATTATTTATATAGGAATCTCGGGTGCGTGAGGCATTCATTTCCTGCAAAGCCCAACACAGATTTGAATGTGATGGGTAGCTATTGCACAGCTTGTTCTGTTGTTTTTATGCTTATTTCTATATAGATTTGGGTCCCCCACTCTACTCTTCATTGGCATAAGCTGTGCCAGTCTTTGACAGCATCTATGAAATTGGGAAGGAAACCAAAGCATGGATGTGTGAGGAGCCTGTTTCCTTTTACTACACCTTTCTGATTCCTGAAAAGCACAACACCTTTTCTGCCCTTCTCACGTGCTGCGTATCCTCTAATCTAAATTAACTCATTCTCCCATATTTAACTCTCAGCTTCCTCTTCCTCTGTCACTCAAACTGCCTCAACCAAGTTAGTGAGATTTTCTATATATGCCTCTCATGTCTATGAGAAACGCATGAAACCTTTGGTCGTCACTTACTTTTCTCACCAAGTAGGGAACTTCAGTTCAATAGAGAATAACAATGGCTTTAGAAACTCTTCCATCCAACGAGTTTTCCAACTTCATCGTCTACGACACTATCTCTGCAACTCCATTTAGCAGCCATGACTCTTCAGAGACTAGTTTCTTGGAAAGTTTTGTGAACTGTCAGGAACACAACCCTTCATTGAATGATAGCTCAATGAGGACCCGAAAGCGCCAAGCCAGCGAGCCACCAGAAGCCATCGGCAGCAGGAAGCAGAATGTGGCGGGGGTGCAAGGTAGGAAGAAGAGGAGAAGAAGGCCAAGGGTTTGCAAAAACAAGGAAGAGGCCGAGACACAAAGAATCACTCACATTACAGTGGAAAGAAACCGCCGAAAGCAGATGAATGAGCATCTTGCTGTTCTTCGTTCACTCATGCCTGAGTCCTACGTCCAGAGGGTTTGTTTTTTCTTTCTTGTTTTTTTCTTTTTCAGTCTCTATCTAGTTCCTCTTTCTTTCTCATAACAAATGTAGTTGGGATTTTTCTCAAAATCACTACTATGTTATGGTCCCATTATAGTAGAGATGACGAGATTCTCTTTTATCGATAATGCTAAGCAGGACAAAGCTAAAAACTAAACCCAATAATCTAAACTATGCAGAATCAAAGATAATGTTCTTTACACTGCTTTTTTGACTTCTCACTGTAAGGTGAATCAAAAGAAGCAGTACTGTGCCTAAATTGTAATCCGCTACTAGTGCTGCCAAATAATTGAAACTTCGAAATATAACATTTTCTGCACTTAGGTCACTCCATGTACTTACTTTATGTATAAACTAAAGTCGTGCTAAATGCAACTAACTTTTTGAAGATGAAATTTTGATGTTTTAGGGTGACCAGGCCTCTATAGTGGGTGGTGCCATAGAGTTTGTGAAGGAGCTGGAGCACCTCCTGCAAACACTGGAAGCAAGAAAGCTGCAACTTTTGCAGCAAGAAGCGGTGCAAACCAATGAAAATACGGCCATTTCCAAACTCATGCAACCCCCTTTTGCACAATTTTTTTTGTATCCTCAGTACACATGGTCCCAGAGTCCTAACAAATACACATCCAAGACCAAAGCTGCCATAGCTGATATCGAGGTCACTCTAATCGAGACCCATGCAAATCTTCGAATTCTCACTAGGAAAAGCCCCGTCCAACTAACCAAGTTAGTATCTGGTTTCCAAACTCTCTACCTCACTGTCCTACATCTTAATGTCACCACCATAGACCCTTTGGTCTTCTATTCCATCAGTGCTAAGGTATGTCATTAACTATTCATTCACTACTGTCTTCCATTTTCCACCTTCCTCAACTCCATATTCTTTCAGTTATAAAATCATGATGCCTTGTATAATGTCCTGAAAGTTTCGAGAGATTGCTTAGCTGAAATATTAGCATTTTTTTTATGTAGGTTGAAGAAGGATTCCAACTTGGTTCGGTAGATGGTATTGCATCGGCAGTTCATCATTTGCTTGCAAGAATCGAAGATGAGGCTTTGCTTTGCTGTTGATCAGGTTCATATGGGAGCACGAGATTTTAGTGAAACGACCAAATCACCCTTCTCAAGAGAGAGAAAAAGGAATATATGCCGATTGCTGTAGTTTTTGTTTTTGTTTTATGTCCAACTGATGTGTTCATGCTAAAACATAGTCGCAGTAGATGATGTTTTTTTAGGTTGCTTCTTCAAGTACAACTTGATCGGGAATAATTTTCACAAAGTTTCGACAGACTAATGAAAAAAATGTTGATACAGTTTATCTTCATGACAAAATTTTACTGTTTATTTTTGAAACATCTCTTATGTTACTAAGGGATCGATCCTTTTGAATGCTTAACCAAATTATTTTAGGCAAACACGAGCCAAACTTTCACCATCATGTTTCTACTTTAGAACGATCACGCACAGTCGTGGATTAATACTTGTTTGGACGAAAATGCATTTGAGTGTCAACACACTTAAAGAAGAGTCTATCCTATATAAGGGGAAGGTAAAAGAAAACAAAATTAGCCCATGTTGGTGCCGTGGCTACATTTATAAATTTTGTTCTTTTTTCAGTTATGGATGAGAGATAGTGAACCTGTAAGACTTATGGAGCCATATTTGCCACAAGATAATATAATGCAAATGTATGTGAGGTTAGTTTTATAGACAATCATTTTGGATTTACGTGAGGTTGTAACTTGCAAGTGGGGTTCGTGGTTACCCTCATTACGAACATTACTTAGGAACATTGATAATTAAGATAAGAAAAGATAAATGGTTGACCTGATATCTTGGTTCTGATTAGTTTCCTCAATATAAAATTTAATCATGAACGATACTTTCTGACGACTCTTCACATGAAAGGAAGGAAGAGCTTCTCCCCACCCTAAACTTTTCTTAAGTAAAAAAAGAAACATAAACTGTCATAGCCAATTGAATTATGAGGCAAAACCACTGAAATGTCCCGTAACTTTTCTTAAGTAAAGAAGAAACATAAACTGTCATAGCCAATTGAATTATGAGGCAATAGCACTAGAATGGTCGGTAACTTTTCTTTATTAAAAAAAAATATATAAGCTGTCATAGCCAATTGAATTATGAGAAAAAACACTAAAATAATTTAATTTTGTCTTCAAAATTACTAACGGTGTAAGTTTGAATTCGTATACAAATTCGTTCAAAATCGTACCAAACTAATACAATCTTAATTAAAATTAAAAAAAAAATTATTGCAAAGTGAAGTTATATTATACCGACAAAGTTTGAATTTAAACACAGTACACTCAAGTGAAGTCAAGTTAACAAAATTTCAATTAATATATATCGGTCTATTTTCTACTAAAACTAGAAAAGAAAAATTAGAATAGATTGAAATCGTACCCTACACGTCTTCTTCAAAATTATATCATTTCGGTAATTTTGAAGGTAAGATTGCACCATTTTGGTGCTTTTACCCTATTGTGATGCACTTGCAAGCCAAACATGGGATTGGGAATTTTGTGCAAGTTAATTGTGATAGGAAAAATCAAAAGTAATGTGGTAGAAAAGAGTATAAAGGAAAACATTTTTTGGAGTTGATTGATATGAACTAGTGGTCTCCATTGCCAAAGCCATAGTAAGTAAATTTGATGGTATGAGTCATTTTCATGACCTTGGGGTTTGTGATGGGTTTTTTCATTTGATTTTACTGTTGTTGTAAATGAAAAGGGTTTCAGATTTGTTTGGTTGTGTGTGATCGATAGATCAATATCCTCATTAAGAGGTTGTGTCCGTTAGTGTAAGCAAGAATCAGAGAAATGGACATGCATGGAAGATCCATAAAACAAATTCAACTGCATTACCCCTTTGCTCTTTCTTCTTTCTATACACACATCTCTGTGCCCTCTGCTCTGTGGGGACGCCTTTCAAGGCTCTCTCTGCAACTCTACACCACCTTGTGTCACTCAATGCTTTTTCTTCGTATTATTAATTATTCGCTAATCAAATGTTACTACTTTTTTATATATTTCAAAGTGTAATTATTATAAAAAACTAATTGTTTTGTTATTTATAACTAATTTCGATTCAAACGATGCCTCGTCTCTGTGTGAATTATTATATTACACAATAGAGATAAGAAGAAAAGTATATATGAAGGCAAAGAGAGACAAGATAATAAGAAAGAACTGAAAAAGTAGAGTATAGTAATGCAGAAAGCATGGTCCTTGTGGGACCAATGGGACCCTAACAGTGTTTGGTTTATCCAATTCGGTTGTCATAGTCAACCTTTACAAAATTTACCTAAAACAAAGCGCTCAAGAACTTAAAAGGATACACGAAACTATTTCATGCGGAAAAAGTTGGTAATGGTTAAGCTTACCTGTTAAAATGTAAAAATATTTATTGAAGTAAGTAGTTTAAATATAATAAGACAGAAACCAATATGTAAAAAAAATGTATCTGCATGTTTTACCTTTCCTATCCCCAAAAGACATTGATTAAAAGTATACTTTTGTTTCTAATTATTTTATTTTATTTTTTGAGAGGTTAATAATATACATGATCAAAATATTATAAGTATACGAAACAAATAGGTGGTGGATTTGAATAAGCTAGTATTGGGGGAACTAGGTGATAGATAACATATATGATTGATTCGTGAATATTATGGAAACATAGATTACTATAAAGAAAATGTCGATTTCTGAATTTTGTCACACTTGTTTGAGTTTGTAGATAAAGAAGTGTTTGTGTTTGTAGATAAATTTTGTTAGGTGGAGCTTTATATAAAGGTTGCGAAGTGAAAACTTAGGCATCTATTCATTACAATGAAAACTGTGGGCGTATTATTTATGCAATCTTAACGTTTTCCATCCATTGAAAACTTCTTGCAGTGGATAGATAAGATCGAGGAGAAGGTAATGTCTTCAACCAATCAACCTGGTTTCTTCAATTCTAAAGATATTATCACCACTGCACAAACCTCGATATGATATATATATATATATATATATATATATATATATATATATATATATATATATATATATATATATATATATATATATATATATATATATATATATATAACTGAACAATTGAGTCATATTATATAAAAAAAAAATTATTTTTTAACAAAATTTTGTTGATAAATTTTTATAATATACACGTGATAAATAAATAAAAAGAGGATTTAATATGATTTGAAAAGAAAAGAAAAATATTTGGTGGGTGTTAAAAAATAAATTTTGTCTAACTTTTGTTAAAATAATTATTTTTATCAAAATATCATTTTCCTATCGTATATAATCAAAGTTAAATTCATTTCTAGACTCACAAATTAACTTGAACCTAGATCATTTAGTTTATGAACCAAATTCAACTGGTCAATAAATACATATAATTGATTTGGTTTGGTTCATTTTCGATCTTAATTGAACCTAAGACTAATTATTCCACCAAACTGATGTTGAAGAGTTGGCATTACTTTAACAGTCAGAGTTTTAGCAACAGTACTAATTCCTTAATAATACAAAATATAACAATTTCTTCAACCTCCGAAAAATTATCATTTGTTTAGCCTTAAATTAAGAATAACTTATCCTAAAATCAAATATTCAAAGCATACAAACTCTCAATCACTAGATCAATTAACCACACTAAAAAATCAATGTATCATTTGAAACCTCAAAATTAACACTCAAATAAATTTTCTAAAACTATAATTTATAATTCAAGTATGATATATATTTTATAATATCACATATTTTATAATCCAAGTATATAATACATGGTCGGTAACAAATTTTATAATTCAATTAAGATTTGTAGAAAAAGGAAGAGGAAAAAATTAAGACAGAAGCCAAATAATGAATGGTGATAAGGGAAAAGAATGCTCATTTTTGCACAAACACAAAACTTTTGAACTTACTTAATTACATATATTATAGTGCATAAAGATTGCAATAAATTGATATTGATAACAATTTTAGTCTTGATTTTCCTACTTAAAAATTCTTAACGATTGAACTAGATCTATATCTAATAAGTTGTATTAATATTAGTCGTAAGTTAAGTTTGAATTTAGATCATTATATTTTCATAAGCTAAGTTTAAATTTAGATCATTATCTTTTCATAAGTTAAGTTTAAATTTAGATTATTATCTTTCTTGAGACATTAGAGTGAGCTTTTTTTATTGAATAATATAATACGGACTCACTTCTTTATTATGATTTTCCATAACTCCTATCCTAGTAAGCTATTTGATTGCTTTTGAACAAAATAGGCAATAGTGGCTTATAGAAACCTTGAAACTGTGTAGCTAACTTTAGTTAAGTTATATTATGAGCTATTGCTCTATATCATCTTTTTTAATGTTGTACTTCCTTTATCCTAGGTGAAGACAAAGAAAGTCTCACAATAAATAGAAATTCAAATTAAGGTTAATATGAAGTTAAAGTTTAAAAAAAATATAAATTGGATTCAAAATAAGGAAAAAAAAAATTACAACATTTTAGTTCGACAAACTATACAAATTGATATAATATAATGTTTCTTTTTTCAATATATAATTTTGGTTTACGAGTAAAAAATCAACTTAAAAAAATATGTTTCTTGAAATTATTTATGATATGCTTAACTAGACGTGTATATCAAAGAATGATTTTTTATAATTTTAAAATATTTTAAAAAATAAAATAAAAAGAAAATTGTTATATGTTAGTGTGTTGGTTGAGTTACTTCCCAATATTATAAATGTATTTATGACTTGAATAACATTGTTTTTCATAACATAATCTTAGTTTACATAAGTTATGTATACATATGGTGCAGCATATTCTTTTATTTGTCCATTTCTCGAGAGAAAAAAAATCGCTCCTTTTTCTATATGATGAAAACCTAAGTTGATATCATTTCATAAAATTAAAAAATAATATTAATAATATTTGTTTCTCAAAAATTAAATGATGATACTCATGTGTTGATATAAATTTAGGCATGGACTAATAGAAAAATGGAAGTGGTCCAACAACTATTTCTAGAAATATTTGACAAGTAATTGTAGTGATTTTTTTTTTCCATTATCTTGTGAAACTAATTTTATTTGATGATGCGATGTTAAAGGCGAACATGCTTTCTAGAAAATTCAAAACCTAATTCCCTAAGTTTTAGAGAAGCTAACTCCTACTAAATCCATTTTTGTCTTTTAGTAAACAACTTTTATTTGAATTTGCTTAAATGTCAGTAAGTTGTCTTGAACTTTTATCTGATTTTCATTGAAGAAGGGAAAAATATTTGGTCCCATAAGCTTTTCTTAGCAATTTTCTTTTCTGTTTGTTTTATACTATTCAATGTTTAATTGTCGCTATTCAACCACTAGGGAAGACTTCACGTTAAACACAATGAATTAAAGTAGATGTCACAGAAATTTCTGCATCTTTAATTCCGCTTTTTCTATATTTTCTTTTAAGTTAAAAATCATACATAATATATATATATATATATATATATATATATATATATATTAATTTGTAAAAATAAACTAGATTAGTAGTCAATCATGAATCAACTTAAACTTGCTATTTAATATCTAGTTCACGACAAAAGGTAGATAGTTTGGCGTATGAACAAATCTCAAAGGTGAGGATTTTTGTCCAACTGTAAAAGTTTAGTAGGATAAATAATTTAGCAAAATTTTAGAATTAAGTCAAAATTATGGGACTGAATTTATATGTTTCTTGTGTAATGTTAAAGATATAACTGGAATTTTAAGTTTAGAAGTAGGTTTAAGAAGTTGATAGTAGAAAAGTATTATACTTATTGTATCAAATCACTCATAACTGTTTCCTATCATGTGATAAAGGATTATGATAAGTGTTGCCCCAATACCACTTAACTGGATATTGTGGTGTAGATAAGTATGCTATATATCATTATATCATTAAGTTAAGATTAAGCTAAGATTGATTGATGTGTATATATATTATAAGATTTTCAGAATTATTGATAGAAATTTACTGATGAAAATAATTTTTTTGTTAAATTTCAATCATCAACAAATTTTATCAACGAAGAATTTCAATTTTCAATAAAAAAAATATATATATAAAATTTATCAATAAATTAAAAGTTTTATTATTAGCAAATCTTTTTTATAGGTAAAACTCTGAAAGAAATATTTGTTGATAAATGCGTCATAAATTATAATTAGGAGGAGGATAAGTGTCTAATTTGAGTTAAATTTGAAATGTTCACTTATCTTGTTTTTTATTATGTTAAGTTTTTGTTAATCTCATCCCTATTTAGATACTTTTGGAGTTTCCAGCACCGGAAAAGAGTCAAAGTGGAAATATAGTGAAACTAGATGAATTTCAAACAATTTTTGACAAACTTGATTGATGCGGTTGAACAACAGAATTGAGGTTGAGCCACAAAGAACAAATCCTTTCGAAGAAGAAACCTCAAGCACCAAACCTGAGGCTAAGCCATGAAGATTCCTTCTCAAGAAAGTTATCTCAAAAGTTAAGCATTAGAGCACGAGGCTGGGTCATCAAAGCAAGTCACAAGTGCACTGTTGAGCACTGCCCTTGACAGTTTATAAAAATAGAGTTGTACTCCTATTTTAGACAAACTTTTTTAAGAGACCATTTAGATACTTTTTAGGGAGCTTTTGTAAACACCTTTTCTTTTTGAACATTCTTAGAGAACATAAGAGGACGTGACTATTGTAGTGTTTGCATCCATTATGAGGAGCCAAGTCTCTTGTGTTTAGGTTAAGATGTAATCCTTTGAAACTCTCTTGTACTGGTACTGTTCTATTTATTAAAGTTTGTTTTTGTTTACATGTTTGTGAATTAGTTTGTGCTCTTCGTTAGATGAATTGATCACTTATCTTATTTTACTGGCTTGGAATTGAGTGAGAATTGGTTCCAAGTTGTGGTCCAACTGATTCTTCTCCTGCTTTTAGATGCTAGGAATAGATCTAACGTTCTAATTAGCTACATAGTCCAAATCTTAATGGAGGTGATTCGTTCAAGTAGTCACTAAGAAATCATACTGAAATGTGATGATCTTAGGCTCTATGTTAGGAGACCTAGAGTTACATTAAGAGTACTTCCAAAACATTAACAATTACGCATTTGTAAATAATAATTAGATTGGTACAAGTGAAGTCTAGCTTCAACACGTCTTTATTATATTAAAATCAACCTTTTTAATTGAATATATTTCAGCACGTTTTTGTACAACTTTTTATTATAGCAAATTTGTTCTATATATACTTGTTACACAACCCAAATTTATTCAAATCAAACTCGTTTAAACATTGCATATTTTACCAAATCTATGTAGATATGACACTTGTTTTGCTACAAATTATTCAGACTACTTGCTGAGAAATTGATTGCATTGAAACATCAAGAAAGAAAATGAGTAATCAAATTGCGGAATTTACCAAAGTATATTTATGAATTACCAACAGAGTTTTGAGCATTGGTAATTATCGATGATTATGAAAAATTCATGATAAAATATACTGACACAATTTTTTGTCATTAATAATCTGTCTGAAATTTTGATTTATTACTGAAATTTTGATTTATTAACAGATTTTTGGACATTACCTATAAACCTGATTGCCGATAATTATTTTTTTTAGTAGTCCTTTATATTTTTGAGTTTGTGCTAGATATATTTCTTTTGAACATTCATTCAAGTTTAATTATCTCTAAGACTTATTAAATAATTTATCTTTATTGTTATTGTAATGCTTGTCATAGGTTGCTTGAGAACACAAACAAAATTATATTTTGAACCGTGGATAATATTTTCTTTAGAACTTATTTGCAGTATTCATCCAAGACCTTCTATATTATCATATAATACAAAACTAGGAAGTAAACTCGTAAAAGTGAAGAATTCGGAATAAGTGAATGTATGTTTTGGAATAGAAATGAGGCACCTTTTATAAAAATATAAAAAGTGAAAACTTGATCTACATAGTCACAAATATTCTCACAATCTTGGTTAAATAAAGTTAAGATACAAGACCCATTTAGTAAACCCACATTCCCAAAGCCAAAATATATAAAAAATAATCCAAATAAGGCTTAAGGTTTTTATTAATTAAAGGGAAAAAAAATCTCAATAGTAAAAGAATTTTGAATGAGAGCGGCGACTTCGTAATTTCCAAAACTTACCTCTTTTGTTACCCACTTTATATTTTGATAAACAAATTCTTCAAAATAGTGAATCTAAATAATGAGACTATATACCTTTTATAATACTTAAGAGTTTAAAAGAATATATGTGGGTGAGAAGATGGTTTATAACTTCTCAAATACTAAATTAGAAACATGAAATAGTCATGAATATTCTATATATAGCAGTTTCTCCATGAAAAGATTTCACTTTATACATGCTATGTTTATGTTTTTTCGGAAAAAAGAATTGGCCTGAGAAGAGGTGGATGGGCGAAGGAAAACATGTTCCACGAGCTAAGGTGATAATGAAAGCGGTGTGGGACATAATTGCAATTCTGGCATCGCCAATCATTCAAATCTTTTGGTATCTCTCAATTTATACAACACAGACACAGAGACAAAGTTCTCTGTTAAATGGATTCAATATAAATAGATGCTAATAGAGGTTGGACTAATTTTATCTTCATATATTTTTGTGTAGAAACATAACACTAGTTACATCATTAAGATAAACATTTAATTATCGTAGTAAATAATATGCTAAGTGAGTAAAAATACATGTTACATTAAATTTAGCAATAGTTGATGTTGTATGTAATGAGGTTTAGATGCAAAGACAATGTATGTGGTCATTTTCTTCTTTCTCTCATTACGAACGAATATGTCTCTGTCTTCCTTTCTCAAAGTTGTTGCTGTCACATGACATCTTATTCTCACGCCACGTACTCCACGTCCTCCATCGCTGCCATGTATTCAAAGGCCCTTTTCTCACTCGTGTCACTTTTCCATGGAAGCTTGTATATATCTTTTAATAATAATTATAATTATAATTTTTTTATTATTTACAAATTAAATATTAAATTATAGTAAGATTTAATTAATTACTATTAATATAATGAAGTTGATTGGTCTAACATAATGTATCTAAAACTTGATTGAATTTAGAAATATTTTTTATCTAAATATTATTCATTTTTTTAAAATTACAAATTTATAACTTTTAAATATTCGTAGAAAAGTTTGAACTCTGTTTTAATTTGTGGCTTCCACCTTTATCATCTTTAGAAACATGATATAGTAAGTTTAATTATGTTAGAAATTTAAAACCATTGAATTAATATACGACTTCTGTTATTTAGTTAACTATAGTGATGTTATGTGGCTGGTTAGTTTAAACTCTGCATTGGTCTCATTATAAATATGCATATGTTAATTTTGTTTGATCTAATATTATCGTAATTTTATTTTGATATGTGAAAAGTCTCGAAATAAAAGAAAATTTACTAAATCTTTCTTAGATATTCAAGATCTTTAGGTATTGTGAATTATCTTAACTTTTTTTGAAATTTAATATAATAGTTTAATTAAATATTTTTTTCTTGAATCTTGAATTCTTGGGAAAGATAATATTTATCTACTACACTAATATTTTAAGGTTATTTTTTCATATTAAATTTTAATAAAATTTTGGTATATAAAACGTCATGTGTCCTTTTGACTACATACTGAATTGTAGGGTTTGATCTCCACTTCTTTTCGTGTAATGGTTTGATTTTATTTTATTTTTGTCATGTATTTGAATATCAATGTAAAATATATTTGAAATTTCATCAAAATTTAAAACAAGACATAATTTAATGAAGTATGAAATAATTTCTTTCTAATTATAAACATGTGGTCACAATTTAAAAAATAAAAGAATGAATTTAAGTGGAATAAGTGAAAAGTATGATAACGACGTTAGAAAATTTGTACAATTTTCTTAAAAACTACACCAGATATCAGAGGAAGAAATTATTGTGTGTTAACGGTTTGAATGAAAGACAATATCAAATTGACTTAATTAATAGGATAGTATAGTATCTTAGTTGTGATACTTTTTTTACATAGTTATAGATCATTGACCTGTCACGGTAAATTGTTAAGCATTTCGAGTGTATTTTAATCTCAACATTCTACTTCCCATATCGATCATCAATCGGAGGACATGACATGAGTGTGGTTGTACGAGTTTCACAAATTTATTACCAATATTAGGACAAGTTAATCGGGTTCTGATCCACTAGTCAATTTGACACCTTACTAAAATAGTGCCAATCAAGTTGAAAATTTCAATTCATCAATATGTTATGGCTCAGTTTGTTTATCCCACCAAACTGTTTTTTTTTTGTTTTCTTTTTTAAAATAAAAAATAATAATTAAAAAGATTAATTAATTATATATAAAATGTAAATATATGATACTATTATAAATTAAATCATTAATACTTAAATATTAAGTTTTAATTATTAATTAGGCTTAAATATACATTTGGTCTCTATTTTTGTTGTTTTTATTCAATTTAGTCTCTATTTTCGTTTTGTGTTCAATTAGGTTTTCATTTTGGTCAAATTTTGGTCAATTTGGTCCTTTTCACTAACGGTGTTTAAATAGTTAACGTTTTTGAACAATACAAGTCACGTGTTAGCTCCTGGTTTTTTTAATTTTTTTTTAAAATTTTTTTAATTTTAAAAAAAGTGTTTCCGTGTCAAGTCACAATTGTGCCACGTGTCAATCCTAGTGTCACGTGTCAGTTTGTGGTAGTATTATTATTTTTTTGTTCAATTTAGTCCCTATATTCGTTATTTTTGTTCAATTTAGTTGTAATTTTTGTTAAAATAAATCAATTTTGTCCCTTTCAAATTGACTCTAAATTGAACAAAAATAACGAATATCGGAACTAAATTGAACAAAAAAAATAATACAATCACAAACTGACACGTGACACTAGTATTGACACGTGGCACAATGATGCCTTGACACGTGGACAATATTTTGAAATTAAAAAATTAAAAAAAATTAAAAAGAAAATTAAAAAGAAAATAAAAAAACCAGGAATTGACACATGACATTTATTGTTAAAAAACGTTAACTATTTAAACACTGTTAATGAAAATGAACAAATTGACCACAATTTAACGAAAATGAAGATCTAATTGAACATAAAACGAAAATAGAAACTAAATTAAATAAAAACAACAAAAATAGAACCAAATGTCCTATTAATTATAATAAAATAATTTAATAGGTAAATATAATAATATTTTAATTTATCCAATTAAAAGTATTAATTAATCAATAAAAAATTTAAATATGTGAGATTATATATATATATATATATATATATATATATATATATTCTCATTGCATTGGTTTCTTTTTCAAGTATGTTGTTTTACTACAACATTAAATCGCTTTTAAACAAAAATATTTACTTCCTTACTAACTTAATTGATTCTGTCTTAATCAATTTTACAAATTCTCAAATTTTATATTAATTATTTTTTTTTACTAGTAAAAAATATAATAATATTAAACTTAAAGAAAATATATAAAATTAAAATCTATTTGATGAAAATATTTTCTTATTCAACATTGTTTGTGTGTGATATGCATGTTCATTACTAAACCGGTAATAAATAGATTAATTAATTCATTAATCAAGGATATCTAGCAACACTCTTTAATAGTCGTATAACATGAAGTATCTTTTACTTTAGAATCAGAAAAAAAAAATATATATATATATATATTATTTTCTTCCATCTTTTTACTCTTAAGTTAACTCTAGAATATGGTATAATCTTTAAATTCTAATAAGTTATATAATGAATGATTTAAGAAACTTCATTATTTATTTATTCATAACACCCACCCTGACCAAGAACTTTATTTCTATATAACTCAAACTCATGACTAATAGTTAATGGATCTTTTCTTAATTAATCACTAATCCCACAATAATTTAATCATATCTAATAATCATTCAACCAACATAATGAAATGTTAGATGTTCGATATCAAAATATAATAAATAACTTGTTAATTACATGATCATCTCAAATCTAAGGAAAGTTTAATTTTTTTTCTTCAAAAGAACTTTCCATTAACAATTTAAAGGTAATATTAGCTATTAGGAATTCTCCTTTAGAGTCAGTTCAATGATCATATCTTTATACCTGTAATTTAAAAAAAAAATGAGATATTTTGATCTTTATCCGGTAAAGATCACTGCATATATTGATAGATTAATGATGTTTTATCCTCAATAATCCTATGATAAAAAACAATTTAAATTAAAATGATATAAGACTTATTTCTCATTGTTATAATGTCTATTATAATAACATGTCTTCAATTTTAATCAATGACCTTATCATATGATATCAATAAATATGACAATAAAATAAATAATAATAAACATAATTTTATTATTACTAATGTGACATATTTAATTTAAGACGTATCTCAAATCCAACATGATTTTCATTATCTACTCATCATTCCTTCTTAGCATGATCGTTTTGAAATTACCAACTCCTTCTCTAGATATGAAGCACTTGAAATTGAAATCCAATTTCCTTATGATACTCTATAATACTTTCCAAATAAGGTCACGTTAATAATTTGTTATCACAACAAATTACAATACATTACCAGTGTGTCTTGTCTATTTTATTTCGTCTACTTGTCATAATGTTCTATACTAAAAGATAATTATACATTTACCTGTTGTTTTGTTATTCTTGCTGGCTAGCATTGTATGGTTTTGGATAAGAACCACGTTTTTAATTTTTGAATATGCTCATTTGGGAAAATAAACTTAGTTTTACAAATGGTTACTTTTGAAAATAATTATTTATTCCAAAAAATTATGCAAATGAGTAACCTTATATAATGTTTGGATAAAGAATTTGGAAAGGATAATTTATTTGTATGGAGAATTGAAATAGGTGTTTGAATTTGTGATTTGACGAGTAAAGATTAATTTATGCTAGTTTAAAATATATATTTGATCCATATTTACGTTCAATTTTGTCATTTTAGTTATAATATTATTTTTTTCTTTCAAATAGGTCTCAATTTTCATCAATTTTATTTAATTTGGTCTTTTTTTGCTAATGTTGTTTAAATAACTAACGGTAGTAAATAGTAACTGTCACATGTTATTTTAGTGACTATTTTAGTAACCAATAATTTTTTATTTTATAAATTGGTATCTAAATTGGTCACTATAATGACTAACAATTTTTGGTTACTAAAATTAATTGTTGATAATGAATTTTCTTGTAGTGATAGATGTGGTTGTATTGTTGATGGAAGGAAGATTGGTTTAAATGGTGAAGGATTAAGAATGTATTAAATTTTATTTGATCAAATTAGATTAAAATAATTTGAGCATGAAATATATAAATGAGTTGGTATTGTCGTATAATCAGGTTGTGCAAGAATTTTCACTCAAACAAGACATATATCACTTAAGTAAAGTTGTGATAATGAGTTGGGTTTGCACTCGATCTAATTTTTACTTAAGCGATATATATCTTGCTTAAGAAAAAAAATTAGATAATAAATTAAACGTGCTCTCAACTAAATTTTCACTCTAGGAAACACATCTTGCTTAAACAAAAATTAAGTCTTAAATCTTACAATAAACTTGGTCTCTAGTCAATTTTCTCTCAAATGAGAGTTTTGCATTCAAATAAAGGCAATTTTTAATTTAGCTAAAATAGCTTAAAGAAACTAATTTAGAAATTTTGAAAAGGTATTTCTTTTGTTAAATGAATATGATTGCTATTTATATATTTTTATAGAAAATATTGAGTTATACATTAAAAATTGAATTGTTTAATTTTATTAAATGAATTATGATGTGTAGAAAATATAGTTGTGATGGATGACTTGTGAAGTGTAATTGGGGATGAATTAAGTGTTGAGATGTGATATAATCATATATTTATGAAGGAGGCAATAATATGTAATGTGTAGTAGTAAATGCATTTACTTTGGGATATCGACTAATTTTATTATCCACTAGAATCATATAGAAAAATATCAATTGATGATAGTTAATCAAGATTCTTATGATGAACAAAATTGAGTTTCTAAGTTATAAAAATTGTCCAATCAATAAAAAGTTAGTGTTCAATGGCTTTATGAGTGTCGAAGAGGATGACAACATGGCAAATACAAAATATCTTTGTGATGTGAGTGTGAGGTGTGTGGAATGTGGCATGAAATGTTGGACTTGGAGAGCAAAGTCAAGTCTTAAGAAAAGTTGTTATCACGATGATTTTTGAATATTGATACAAAAGAGGATGCATTTAATATTGATATTTATCTGTTTTTGTATGATATACCATATGAAATTATTTTATTTTGAGTAGAGGGAGTGTATATTTATAAGGTTGAAGTATTTTATTTAGGGTGCTACACTTTTCAACGAGTCTAACTAAGGTAGTTATGTAAATTTTCTATATATCACGTTGAATTCCCACGGAAAATAACCTTCCGTTAACATTTTAAGAACATTCTAACTCGACAGAGCTTATGTAAACAAACAGGAAAACATGGCATTTGATATCTTTAATGAAAATCGTTATTTGTTAATTCAAGGATCCAAAAAGATATTACTGTAAATTATCACGTTCCAAAGCAGATTAATCACCTCTGTTATGCAGAAACTTGATGAAACTCGTCTTACAGAAACGAAATTCTCAGATGGGTATAGTTCCCTGTCTTGCTCTGCTACTTTTGGTAACTGAGAATCTGTCGCTGGAAAACGATCTCTTCATTGCAATTGGACTCAACACACAATGCAAAACCCTTGTTTTGTACCTCTCTCCGCGTGATCTCTTTGATGGACCAGCTTCAGTAGAAGAAGAACCACACCCTTCAACTTGGGAATCTTCCTCTTCATGCATTCGCAACACATCAGCAACAGAAACACCACTTTGAAACGAATGATCCATGGACACTGACCTTCCAACGGATTCACACTCACAAACTTCGTCTCTTATCTCAATCACTCTGTGTCTGCCCTGGAAACTACTCAAGTCACTGAAAGCACGCAATGCAGGCTTTGGATAAGCCCGAGAATGGTGTATGCTTTCTTCTTCCAACATCACCACCACTCCGTACTCGTTTCCAACACTTTCATTCTCAGAAGAAGTTTCATTCCTCGAAGAAGGGGCATCTTCTTCTGGGGCGTGAGCCCGAGGAACAGAAGCGTTGAAAGTGAATATGGCAGCACGACACAAGGGGCAGCTAGAGTGAGACTTGAGCCAAGTGTCGATGCAAGGGGCATGGAAAACGTGGCTGCACTTTGGCAAAAGTCGAACACTTTCGTCGTCTTCGAACTCGCTGAGACAAACTGAACAATCCGTGACTCCAACAGAACCTGCATCCCCTTTCTTGTACTTGAAAACTGCAATGGATTTGATGAGAGCCTCGTCAAGACCCGTGGTTGAAGCGTTCCATGGTTCTTGGAGAGGGGGGTTGTGAGTGGGTTGGAAGTCGTCGTTTGAGTCTCTGCGTGCAGACCCTCTGGGGCCACAGTACTTGGATATGAGAGTGTAGTAACTCACCAGAAGAAAAGCAGTGGCCAAAATACCAATGATTGCAATGACAAGAGGGGAGAAATTTGGGCTTGAATCATCATCAGGGTACTCAAAAGGTGGAGGAGGAGGATACACTATGTAACACCACTGTGGACAGTACAAGCTGCAAAATCCTTGAGAACAGTCTTTGCTGTTCATATATGGAATCCACGTTCTGGGGTTTCCAACAGCGGCCATGGACACACACACACACACACTAACTATAAAGAGTATATACTAACTCATGAATTATCTAGGAATCATGGTTTTCATTTTCCGACAAGAGAAAGATGCTATATTAATGACAGTTTAACAGCTCTGAGGACGAAAGAACACGACTTAAATAACATAGCAGGAAGCAGAAGAGACTTGTACATTACATTATAAGGAAGGAAAATTAATGGGTGAAAAAGTTTTATGTCAAAACAATGAAAAGAAGCATATAGGTACAAAATAAAGGGAAATGCTTATGAGTGGTAGAGAAAGGGAAAGAAGAGAATGCAGAGAAAGAGAGAGAGAGAGATAGCAGAACTCACGTCTGGTTGAAGACAAGAGAAAACGTGAATGAGAGGCCAAATGCTTTTAGATGGAAAGCAAGGGAACGATAAGGAAAATTGGAGGTCTCTGGTTGGAAGGAAGACTTTAACTTTTCTTTTCTTTTTCCCACTTCTTTTTCTTTTGCTGTTCATAGCTTCTTTTTTTCCTCTAGTTTATATATCTTGGTTGAAATTGTTTTGTTGACCAAGAGAGAGAAGTACGGGTGGTGATGTTGGTTGGGAATTTATTAAAATGATGAATGCTTTTTCATTTTTCTTTTTGTCCTATAGTAGCATCCAATTGAATGAGATTTAAATTCTTCATGAATTGTGAAGCAAAAACCTTATAGATTAACAAGAGTTCATTAATGCCTACAGCTATGGGAGGAGATAATTTGGCCGCCAAGTTAGTTGTACCTCACATGGAAGTGGGGTTATGCTATAAATTTCTTAACTTGTTTATCACTCAGCCTATTAAGCATAAGCCCTGTAAAAAAACACAAAGAAACTTGCTGCTTCTGTGGTGAATACTTACTTGAATGTAAGCAAAAATCACAGTGTTCTTTAAAAAAGACTTCACAAAAAGTAGCAACGAATCTATTTTGCTGGGAACAATTGCACTTTTTCTATTTAATAAGACATGGTGCTCCACTGTCTTTTCTCTATTCATCATATTTCCTTTGGGGAACTTTATATCTATGACTATATCCTATTTTACTTTGCATATGTATATTCTTTCTCCTCAGTAAATATCTTTTTTTCCATAACTTCTGAACAACTGATTAACTTCTTTGTAAGGAAATATTCCAATATTAAAATGTGTAATCTTCAACGGTACCCTATCATCTAAAACACATACAGATAACGATAAACCAAACCTTGTGTTACACGACAACAAATCCTTTACTCATTTGGTAACCTAATTATATTGCTGCTTCATTTGACATCATGATGCATATATTCATGACGGAATAAAGGTGCAGTAAGAAAAAAAAAAGGGTAAAATTATGGTCTGTTTTAAAGCTTGTGATCAATTATAATTTTCACTTTTCTTTCAATAAGCACTTAACCAACCATTTGCTCTAAAACAAGGGACCCTATAAATTTTCTCCTTTTTCAATCTGGGAAGTCACGGTATTTTGTGGTTAAATATCACGTATGATCTTATCTTCTTTCACTGCATTTAACTCTTCATTATGTCACACTTCATGAAAGAAGATCTACTTGGTGTTAGTACAAACATTGTCTCAATGATATAATTGGATGAAATATGTCGACATGATTTTGTTCTTAAAAAAGCAGAACATTGGTTTCTCAGAAAAATGTCCATGTATAATACAGTAAGACTTGTACGGATTTCCGTTAGATGAAATGAAGTTGTACTATGTATCTATATATAGATAGATAGATATAGTTTTGAAGTGTTACTTTGTTAGAAATGTGTGTCATCCTGATGCTATAACCAGCCGTCGTTAGAAACGAGTAGCCCAATGATGTGCACAAAAACCAAGAAATTCTTGATATGAGCCCTTTTTGAGTATGTTGCAGATCAATTTAAAAAGAGATCCTCTGTTTCATGTCCATTATAAGCTGCTTCTTTCTTTTTCGTGAATATATCTGTTCGGGTATCTTTAGCAGGGTGAAAAAAACGTATCAGTGGTAAAGACGAGAAATATAATAAATAATTATAACTTTGGGTTGTGTATTAAAAAAGTGAAATCTTTGGGCCTGATAAACCTTAATCTGAAACACGTCCAAGCCCATCCTCAAGCCCACCTCGAATTCGAAACTCTTAACCCTACTTTCCCACTACAACAGTCAGAGCGCAAAATTGAACTTCAATTGAAGGTGAAACTTCCACCATGTAGTACAAAACCTTCTATTAGGGATTCCATACGTTTTTACTTTTCTTCCCAATGTTAATAATATAGAGTTAACATATAATTCTTCATCGAGTCCGTATTTCCCTAAATTCACAATTAAAAAGAAAAAATTTTCAGATAAATAATTTTATGACTTTATTTTAAAAAAAAAATCACATTGACTTTATATTATGTTATATTTCTCTTACAATATCTAAAATTCTCAACACTCATAATATTTCATTCTGAAATTATATAACCAATAATATTTCATACGATAATATGACTCTTAAAATTTCATAAATCTATATTTCAATTAAATCCATATAAAACTTTCAAGATCAAAATACGAATTTAAACGAATGTTTACTGTACCTCGTTTCTATATTAAAGATTCTTTGTCATTCTTTTGTCACATATTTATAAGCATAAATTAAGATAAATACATTAAGTATTTTCCTCGCACACACATATCTTGTATGTAAGTGAAATAATCAATAATATAATAATACTTAAATAATTGTTTTTGGTTTTGTTTGAATTGGTTTCAAAGTGTCAAAACACATACTCAAAAACAAGTCATTTGGTTATGAGAAAAATTATTTAAATCCACCTATTTTTTATTTTAATCTATTCTCAAATTTTTGGATCGGTTTAGTTTGAACACTCATACAACAAAATCAATTAACCTATCCAAGTTGATCAAACAATCTTATCATCACTTTTACAAAAATGATATTTCACATTTTTATTTCTTTGTATAAGAAGCTTTCTTTCTTGCTATATGGTTTTAATGGCTTTGATATTTTGTCACATACTTTTAATTCTTACCTTAATTCCATATGTCAAAAAGGTATAAATAATATTTAAACGGAAAGGCTTGATATAATTGGAAGTATTTTCCTCCCGATTATTGTTTTATTGATAATCTGTAAGACCCATTTATTTTCTGCCTAAATCCTTAAGGGCTGCCCCAAAGTTGGTCGGGCCTAGGGCTGGCCCAAAAAGGAGAACCATACCCTAAGTCTGCCCTAGCCTAATCTTTTCTCTTGATTCGTAGAAAACGCAGCCGTCAAGTCCTTAACCCATCCTCAGAGCTCTGCTAGGGTTTACTCAATCTCAATCCAGTGAGCTCAGTTCATCTTCTTGATTCATCTCGCTCACCTCTTCCTAGTACTGTTGCGTCCCGCTGTTGGAGTTGAACCTCGTTCTAGCTAGTTTCGGGTAAGGGAAGCTATGATTCATGTTTTAATTCACTTTTTGCATGCTTTCAATTCTGTTTCATGTTTCTGGTGATAGTGTACTGATTAGGATACTGTACAAATGCATTTGGTGTTGTTGTGAATGGGTTCCTGGTTGAACACGCGCGGAACAGTGGGAGAGAACTGATATTCTCACCCAAGCGAGCTCGTCTCGCCTAGGCGAGAATAGCAAGAACTCGCCTAGTTTTTCTGCTCGAGCGCTCGCCCAGGCGATGGGCTATGTTTTTTAGCGACGAACTGTCTCGCTCAGGCGAGACAGCCTCGCCTAAGCGAGAGCTCACGAAATTCTCCAGGGCCACTGTTGTAGTCTCGCCTAAGCGAGAGTCTGCAGCTTGAGCGAGAGCACCCCTCTCGCCTGAGCGAGGACTCCCTGCTTGAGCGAGACCTCGTTTGGGTTTTTGCTATTTTCGTTTCATGAATGTTGTTGGTTGTTTGATGGGTTGGTTCATTGATTTATTATATGAAGGGGGTGGATATGCATGTATTATGTATGTTATGGGTGGAAACAAATGAATTGATAATGAGCTTGGCATGAGATATGATTGATGGTTGATCATTCATACTAAATGACATGTTAATAGTATGCATAGGAACTTCATGATTGGGTGATAATGTATGAGTAATGTTGGAGTAGGATGTAATTCCATGACCCTTGTAGCAGGGTTTGTGGTGGTGCATCATCTTATGGACATAATTTCGTGGGCCCTTCTAGGGGGAGTCCACGGTGGTGCCTCAGCTATTGGACCTAATTCCATGAACCTCGAGGTGAGAGTTCACGGTGATGCCTCGAGATCAGGACGTAATTCCATGAGGGTAACGTGGTGGTGCCTAAAGGCCAAGACGTAATTCCACGAAGACCACGTGGTGGTGCCTCTTGTAGGGGTGTAATTCCGTGAAGTCCTCGTGGTGACGCCTCACTACTAGGACATAATTCCACTGTCTCGTGGTGGTGCCTCATTAAGGGTATTCGGATAGTCTAGTATTGGAGTTTTAACTGGTTCGATATATCACGTGTGGTTTCCCAATACTTATGCTTGAATATGTAATTGTATGTTGAGTGTATGATGTGAAGACTTTTTCACTAGCTTACCTTTTGCTTGTTTGTATGATTGTGTGTGGTTTCCTCCTTTGCGATGATCATCAACCTTATTGATGTGAGCAGACGTGAGAACCTCTGGCAGTGATAACGATAATAGAGATGCCGCAGTTTGATGAAATCCTGGACGTCTATCGGGCTCACTTTGGGGACCCACAGCTTTGGAGTTTAGTAGTAGTAGTTTATCTCGCATTTGATGAGACTCTGTACTTCGTTTAGGCCATGTGGAGCCTTTTACTTTTTGTTATGAACATGTTGGGATACGGTGTACGTCATATTCCAAATTTCTATATTCTCTGGATAATTTTATATGTAGCGTCTTATTTAAATTGATTTTATCCATTTAATTGGAACGTTATATAATCAACTCTTAATTGATACTAAGTATTAGCCCAAAAAAAATAAAAAAATATTATAATTAATAGTTACAAGTAATTATTTCTATTCAAACATAGCAATCTGATTATGAATATCATCTTTTTTCCATATGACAATTAATTCAACCTGAAACGAATTAAATAATTAATTATATTCATAATCCTTTTTAGACCTTATTTTTTTCATTTGTCTCAAATATTTTTTTTTTCAAGAGTCCCACTTGTATTTTCAATATTTTTATTTGTTGTCACCACTAGTGAAAAAAAAAATGTCCTTTTATAGTGATGTTTTACCTAGTTTTAACATAACTGTTATGAAAAAACAATTCGTAACGTTTTTAAAATTAACATTTTTGCCATGCTACATAAATTTAAAATGAGATCAAATATACTGTATTCTAGATTTTCTATTAATTGAATTGATGTGAAACATACTTAAAATCCTATATATTTTAATAATATTACACTTCCTTGTTACGACAGCCTTGTAGCATCACCTTTGGACGAACGGCGGACCTTCATATTGGCCCCCAATTGTTTTTTTATATTTATATAATTTCAAATATATTTTTTCAAAATTTAATATTTTTAATATTTGATATATTTGATATTTTAATAAATTTTTATACATTTATATTTATATATAAGAAAAGGTTTTTTTGTCTATATTTATTTTTCAATTTTATCTTTTAAATATTTTATATATAAAAAAAATTATTTTATTAATATTATCTTTTAAATGATTATTTGTTTAATTTAATTTTTTTTATTTAATTTTTTTTAAATTAATCATTATAAATGAAAATTAATTATAATAAAATTATAAAAATTATTTATGTTTAATTTTATAATTATAATAATAATAATAACAATAATTATAATTTTGTTATTTTTTATTATCATAAAAAAAGTAAATACAATTTTTTAATAGTTTATATAAAAATTTTGGAATTACTTTTTTTTTTCTTGTTTTCGTTCAAAAATATCAAGTTAGTTTTGCAGTTTTGGTCCCGATTTTTGAAAAAATGATACAATTTTGTCTTTTTTCATTAAATTTATTGAATCAGATCAAGATTTTTTTCATCAAAAAATAAAGTTGTGAATAAGGATGTGTTGCTTTATTGGTGTAATTGACGTAATCAAAGGATCAATTTTTATGAAAAATCAGTGCTCCGCTTCAAGAAATTTAACGAAAAAGATCAAATTGTATCAATTTTAAAAAAAATCGGGATCAAATTGACACTTTTGAACAAAAAAATGGAACAAAAGAGCAATTGAATTAAAATTTTGACACTCCAAAATATTGGTTAAAGATCTGTCAGTGCCTACACTATTAAACTAATTCTCATCTTATAAGAATATATCCTTTAGTTGAATTTTATTTTATGAAATTTGTATTTCTTTCACATAAAAAAATTAAATAATATATTTTTTTTTAAATAAACTTGTTTGATTTTGTTTGCAATCTACATTTCATGCTTCTTAAGATGGGCTTTAAGATCATAAATCTAAATTTGGGCATTGGTAACCCAAAATAAAAATCCGTCTTTCGGAGATGACAGATGAGAAATAGAATTAGTATTTCTACGTGGTGCGAATATAAACTTTTTCTAGTCCAGTTGAACTTATCTAGGTTAAAAATCATAAAGCTTTCTTCCTGCACCTCGAATTTTTCTTCCTGCAACACAAACTTTCCTAAATCCATGTATTGGACTCCCCTTTGACTTTGAAGGCCTTGGCAAAAACATAATTACTTTCTCTCACTTTTTTATTCCCTCACCAACCCTCGTCTCTTTACATTTACGCCGTGTTCTTATGAATGGAATTATTGTTTAGAAGAAAGTGTGAGCGATGATTGAAAGGTTATTTTTACGTTCGTTTAAAGGTGATAAGCGGTGATGATAGGCGATGATCAGTGGGATACGTTAAAAATACAATCACACTGCACATAAAGAGATTGGAAGGGATCACATGCATATTTACATAATTACCCTTTGATTATTTTATATTTTCTGCACACTGCACATGGAAATTAATAACTTCCTCACCAAGATGGCTATTCAATCCAAGCAAGAGCAAAACATACAAACCCCATAGCACTACACATAGCATATTCCTAAATAAAATAAAATTTATTATTCATTTTTAAAAAATAAATTTATTATTATTTCAAACAATCAATACAAATTAAATAAATTATTTTAAATTGTTTTAAATTATTTATATAGTATTTTATATTAATTTTAACATTAGGGATATTTTGGTAATCTCATTTTTTTATCTATTAAAAGTTTTTTTAATTTGTCACATCACTCAATTCAATCTCAAACTTTCACCAATTTCACTCTCTAATCTACTCTAAAATCACCTCCTAATCCCTTAAAAAGAACAATATCAATTTCACCCTCTAATCCTTTCAATCTCTTCCTCTTTCTCTCACTCTAATCCTTCCTCTCAAAAGAACACAACCTTAGCCTAGGGTCACATCTCTTTATTTCTTCTCCTCACTTCTCTCTTTTTATTTGTTCTCTTTCATCAACCCTCTTTCCCTAACGTCGCATAACCCTTTCATTCACTTTATAACATTGCACTCCACAATTACAACCCTTCTCCCCCACGCATTGTCTTATTAGCGCAGCAACGAAGTAAGTTGATTTTTTATTTTTTTTAACTTTTTTTATTATAATTTGGAAATAATTTGTTAACGAACAGAATTCGAAAACTTTTAAATCTAACGGTTAAAATGGTTAGTTTTGGTTGATAGTCGAAACAGATTTAAAAATTCGTAGTAGGAGGTGAGATCTCGAGCAAAAGCACCAGATTTGGAGGGTTAAAAGCGGATTGCGAAATCCGGTTTAGGAGGCTACCGAATTTCAAATTTCGATGTACGAGCTATCAAATTTCATAGGATTGATAGTTGAAACGGATTTAAAAATCTGTAGTAGGAGGTGTGATCTCAAGCAAAGGTACCGGATTTGGAGGGTTAAAATGGGATTTCAAAATCCAGTTTACCAAATTTCAAATTTTGGTGTTGGCGCTATTAGATTTGGTAGTAAGACAACAAATTTCAAAATTCAAAACAAGTCTTAACCGGATTTCAAAATTTGGTTAAATTTTCTATCGAATTTCGAAATCCAATTAAACTTTTATTCAGATTTTGAAATGATTTTGAAATCTAGTTAAGTTTTCTAACGAATTTTGAAATCTGGTTAAGCTTATTTCAAAATCCAATTACATACTCTACTGGATTATTTTTTATATCTTTGTTTTAATTTAGATTTAAAGGCTTATGGTTTTTTTTTTTGTGTTTTTGTTTTGTTTATTTATTCTCTTTAATTTTAGTTATTTGTTTTTCAAACAAACATTACAATCTAACCACCAAACATATAAAGAAATTTAAATATAATAAAAAAGCAAAACAAGAATACACAAAATAAATAAAATTAATTAAATTTTTTAAAACAATATTATATATATATATATATGTATATATATATATATATATATATATATATATATATATATATATATATATATATATATATATATATATATATATATATATATATATATATATTAAAATACGGAGAATTCCTAAATCGAGTTTTAAAATAAGAAGAGTTTCTAAACCTAATTTCAAAATTTGTTGAGTTCCTAAATCGGATGGGTTAATTAACATGATTCTTAAATTTGATGTTTTTCTTTATCAGATTTTCAAATCTAATGACTACTAACTTTTTTTTTCTATAATTTTCAAAATCTGAAAAATACTTTTAAAAAACGAATTTCAAAATCCAGAACAAATAACATAAAAGTAACGAGCATGTTAATTCTATCAAAAATTAAAAAAAAAAAGTTGATTTTTATCCATTCTAATTAGGGTTGTCGAAACGGGTCAGGCTTGACGGGCCCGTTGGTCCATAAAAAAAAAGTGGGCCGAGTTAAAAAAATAGAACTCGTTAAGCCGACGGGCCAATCCGCGGGCCTTTTAAGTTAAAAAAAAGTGCACATGCAACATGTGGTTCAAAGAAAGAACACTCTATGCTAAAGGGCAAAAAAATGTCATAAATATTCATTTATGCCAATTAAATTTAGGAATACCTTTCATTTGGAGTTATATATGTACACAACTACAACATTCAATTCAAGTATAAGTTTTTTAGTATTTTATCTACACTGACCAACAATCATAACAAAAGTTTTTTTTTTTGTTTTGCTTTTTGTTTTTGTAGTATGAATCTTCTTAAGTTTTACATATTTATTAAATGATTGTAATGTTTTTCCTACACTAAATATTGGGTAGAACTATTTTCAAGTTTTTTTTTTTTGTTTTTGCGGTAAACATTTCCATATCTAAAAGCATGTAGGTCTATCTTTATTACTATCTCAGATTTTGTCGTTACATTAATTAAAATCAACATTGTTAACACAAATAATTGATGAAAAAAATGATTTGATAAAAAATGATTGGACCTCCAAATTTTTTTTTTAAAAGAAGTCAAAGCTAACCCGCCAGCTTGTCAACCCGCCAGTCCGCGGGACGGGTTGAATAAACGAACCCGTTTTTCACTTACGGGCCATCCTGGTCTGGCCCATTTATAACGGGCCAAAAACGGGCCTGGTCAAAACGGGTCGGGCTGGCCCGTTTTGACACCCCTAGTTCTAATCATTTATAATTTGGAAATGACACATGTAAAGGCTAAAATTAAACGTTTTTAAAATGTCATTTAAACTAAAATTACTCACACTTGTAAGTTTTCAAAAAAGCCTCACCAACATATTTATGTAATTAAGTATTTTATATAATATATATATATATATATATATATATATATATATATATATGTATAATTAGTCATATAGTACCCAGTTTGATGCTGGAGTTTCTAATTGGTACCCGGTTTAAAAAAAGTGTCAATTACGTACCCAAATTAGTTTAAGTGCACCAATTGAGTCCATACCATTAAATTTTCCCAAACGACGTTTAGAAAGTGGTGAGGTGGCAGTGTAGAAGGGATACGTGTCAAATAATAACACATGACTGGTTGAAATTATAATTGTACAGTGTTCCACGTGGTATTTACATTTAAAGAAGATTTTCCCTCATTTTCATTGTCTTCTTCCTCTCGTATCTTCTGCCCTAATCCAGTTTCTTCTTCATCAATATCCGGACAGTTTGTTCTGCCCTAATTCAGTTTGTTCTTCCTCTCGTTTTTCAATTCCACAATGTCTCGTAAAGAAGGGTGTTCGTGTTCTTCGTGGGGTTCATAGTAGCAGAGCGTCTCCTCCCCTGGTGGTTGGAATAGGGGTTTGGGTGAAAGACCAATGTGTTATTGTGGGGAGGTAGCTGTGTTGAGAGTGACAAAAACTATTAGGAATGTTGGAAAAGAGTTTTGGGGCTGCACCAACTTCAAGGTTTGTATATTGATTTTAATTTCTTTTTTATTCATGCTACAATGGTGGATTGTAATCAGAGGCTGTGTGTTTTTGTTTTTATTTTGTAAGCAGCGGAGTGGTGGCAATGATGTATTTAAAGGGTGCAATTACTTCAAATGGTTGAACGAAGATAATGGGGATAAAAAGATGCTACCATTGCTAGACAAAGGAGAAAGATATACCATATGGAAAAGTCACTTGTAATTTCTGGCAAGTGGGTTAGGTTTTTAAGTAGGATTATAATTTGTTTGGGTTTGATTAATGTAATATTGGTTTGGAAGTTATGTAGTGAATAAGAAGTTATGTAATTGGTCTGTATTTTGTAGTTTGCTTTTGTAATGAAGTGTTTTTAAATGGATGAGAAGTTTGAGTAATGAATTTTATTTTGTTTGTCTTGTATTATAGATTTATAATGAACCATGTTTGTAATCCAAATGAACCATATAAGTAATCCAAAATGAACCATCTTCAGAACAGAAACGAATGAACCATATAAGTAATCCAAAATGGTATTAATCCAAAATAACCATGTTCTTCAAAATACATAACCCCTACACCAAAATACATAACCCTGTTCTTCCAAAAAGCTGTTGCAATTACACATTAAACTTAACAAACAAAATAACCATGTTCTTGAAAATACATAACCCCTACACCAAAATAAATAACCCTGTTCTTCTAAAAAGGTACTGTAATTACACATTAAACTTAACAAACAAAATAACCATGTTCTTGAAAATACATAACCCCTACACCAAAATAAATAGCCATGTTCTTCCAAAAAGTTGCTGCAATTACACATTAAACTCATTGCTTCAAAATTGGATCCCTCCTATATGATAATTTTTCTCTGAAGGTGGGCCTTGTTGGTGGGTCAATGACATTGCATGAAGAAATTTGAGTTGGTTGACTTTGCATAGGTATTTAAGTTCCCTGTTGTGGTTGTGATGGCAGAATAGGCGCACTTCCAGTAATCTGTGATTGAGTAGCCTGTTGTGGTTGTGATGGTAGAATAGGCGCACTTCCAGTTCCCTGTTGTGCTTCAAGTGGTTGTCTTGGCTGAGATTTAGTGGGTTGCACTGGTTGCCCTTGGTGGGCTTGAGTAGCCTGAGTTTCAGTTGGTTGTGTGCCTCCTTGTTGTGTAGTAGATGGAGTTGGGTTTGGTTGCTGCTGGGGTGGAGGTGCTTGGGGACAATTATTTTGTTTGTGTCCAAGTTGTCTGCATATGGCACACATTTTACGTGTGCCACCCTGTCTTACTTGTGTGTCATCCTTCCTCAGCTCCCAAGACTCCAACATGCGTTTCTTTTTTGGTCTTCCAGGAAGGATTCTTTTGGTAGGAGGTAATACATCACAATATGATGTCATTTCCCATAGGTGAGGACCATTGACGGGGTATATCATTGACAAATAAGTCTCTTCATAGGTTGACTTCAGAAAATAATGTGGCAAGTAATCCTCTCCATTCAAATTTAGGAATCTCATGGCAGTCAAAGCGTGACAGTAGGGAATTGTTGTTATGCTCCATTTCCAGCAGCTACATTCTCGTTTATCTATGTCTACTACAAACTTTTCCCCAGTCATGCAAGTATGACTGACCTCAAACAGCTTTTCCCCAGACCAACTGCCAATCAACAAAAAACAAAATGAAATTCATGCACAAACGAAAAATGAAAAATAAACAATGCAGATCTTACCTTGGTATCCAATACTTAGTTTTTTTAATCTCCTTGTCTAGTCTGTTTTTAATTTTTGGGCAAATGGGACCTTCAACTGCAGCTATCTTCTTTCTATTTGATGCCCATCTTTTCACGAGATAAATCCGTATTTCTTCTATCATGGTTATGATGGGCTTACTCCTTGCATCCACTATTGTGCTATTGAAACCCTCAGACATGTTGTTCACAACAGTATCACAAGCTGGTCTTGATACAAACTTGGATCTCGACCAAAATCTAGTTGCAAAAACAAAATGATAACACCATAAGCAATAAGACAAAATGATAATACCATTAGCAAATAGAAAATGATAACATGTATTTTATACACTTGCCTAGGGGGAATATGGATCAGGTGCTTAAAAGCATCTAAATTCAATTCTTTAATCTCCCTCATGACAGCCTCCCATGCTTGAGGGTGTGTGCAATATGCTGCTTTCCATAGTAACCGTGATGTGACCCCAACAAGCCCAAGTTCAAGTGCATCAACAAGCCCAAGCCCATATCAAGGCCCAATCACTAGAAGCATGATGAGAAAGATTCACATGGGCCTCTCACAAGATGATCAAGTCAATCATGGGCTTTTTACATTATTTACATGGGCTAAAGAAATCTCTAAAATATGAGATGATGCATGAAGGAAGTAGTCTAGATTTAAATTGGGCCATTGTTTAGGCTTTGCTTTCAATAAAAGCTAGAACACTTGTTGGGATCATTTGGGCCGAGCCCAATGTGCTACCATTGGCTGAGAGTTACTAGAGTGGCTCTCCTTTTGGATGCAAGCAAAGCATGAACTAAGCAAGGAGCATGTGATGGAAGCATGGTGCGTGTGACTTGGGCAAGGAGAGTGTGATATGCCACTTGGCACCATCTAGAATCATCTACTACATCACATGGTCTATAATCAAGCTTCTTCTCCAAGCTACATTTGCATTTCATCTTTGTTGCATTTTCTTTTCATTTGGCCGACCAAGGTCTTCTATGAGCAATTCAAGAAACCAAGTCCAACTCTCTTTATTTTCTACATCAACTACCGCATATGCTAATGGTAGCATCTGATCGTTGCCATCTCTGCCCACTACCGTTAACAATTCCCCTTCATATTTTCCCTTTAAGAAACACCCATCCACTTTGATTATAGGTCTACAAGAAATGAAGCTATCCTTGGCAGCTTTAAGACAATTATACAACCGCTTGAATATGGGATTGCCTTCATTCTCATCCACATGAACTTTAACTGTTGAACCTGGATTTGACCTTAGAAGTTCATGAGCGTAATCATAGACTCACTTATATTGTTCTCTGAATGATCCATCAATGTTGGCATATGCCATACTCTTAGCCCTAAAGGTTGTAGACCTCGAAACACAAATATTCCATTTCCTCCCTATTTTGTTCTTCAGATCAGTTAGCTTAATATTTGGGTTCTCTTTTAATGTCTTTTCTAGTCTCCCACTTAACCACTTAGAAGTCATTAAACGTACATTAAATTCTCTACAACATGTGTGGGTGTTGATAATCTTCCTAAGTTGCCATGTACTTTGTGCAGCCTTATAAGCACAATACGCATACCATTTACACTTACCTTTGGCACCTAAACACTTCACACATATTCTTCTTTTGTCATTTCTAAATATTTTAAGTTTCCTCCCACTATGGACACCATAAGTTCTTATTGCATCTGTAAATTCTTACTTTTTAGCAAAATAGGTCCCAACTTCCCACTTGTAGTCTTCCATGCTTTTAGGCATTGAAAAAGTCCCAAAGTGATCATAGTTGTCTCTATCGTCATCTGTTGAATCACTATGGTCACCACTATCTAATGTTTCAGACTCCCACTCATTATCAGAAATCCCTCTGGCATACACATTTGTATCCTGTGACATTGTTCGAGTACTACCACTTGGCCCAGGCACTTCATGGCATCCAACACTAACCTCATGTAGTTCGTCCTCCATATCATCTCTATCAATCCTGACATCATATAATTCGTCCTCATTCATGACATCACCTTCATACTCAGTCCAACTACTAACCTCGTACTCATCATCCTCTTCACTGTCCGTCTCTCCACCAACTTCATCCTCACCATCCCCAACAATGTCTTCAGCCTCAACATGGTCTTCTGTATTCACCTTATCAGCCAAGGCCTCCTCACCATCCCCAACACAAACTTCTTCATTAGCCACACTATTCACCTTATCAGCTAACTCCTCTTCACCATCCCCAACACCTTCTTCATTACCCACACCATTCTCCTTATCAACCAACTCCTCTTCACCATCCCCAACACAAACATCTTCATTAGCCACTCCATCCTCGCACTCAACAACAACCTGTTCTCCAATATCCCCATCAGTTGATTCATTTTCACTTTAGACAGCAACTTCTTCCCCAGCAACCCCACCATCCCCCTCCACAACAGGTTGGTCCTCTATCATATGAACTACTTGAGGTTCACAAACAAAGTGGACCACATAAAGGTGCACTTGACCATTCAGGGTGGCTATGTTCACCATATGACACGCACCTCTATCATCATTGAGCAACTCCAACCTTCCTTCCAACACAGACCCCCACCCACTGAATACCACAATTCCTTCACATTCACATAACCCATCTCCCTCAAAATTGACATAATCTCAAAGAAACTACATCTGTTAGGATCACACAACAAAGTACTACTATCTCCCCCGTATTTCAGTGACCCCTCATTGACAAACCTTCCCCCATGGTGAAACACTACTTCAAAATTTGCGTCGTTCATGGCAACTATTATATGCCTAACTTTATATCCCTGCCAAATAGACAAAAAACCCAAACAATAACACACAATTTACACTCAATACCACTAACAAACCAACACACCGACAATAATTAAGAAAAAGGGACCACACCACATACTCAACACCGTCACCGTCACATATCATGGGGGACAAACCAATAAAGTAATACTGACTCAAAGGCAACAAAAAAGACAACATTGAAACTAAAAAAGCTTCAAATACACTGCGCCTAAACACATAAATCAACAAAACTTCACAAAAATCAACCGTAACATCAAAACCCTAATCACTAAATCAAAAAAAAAACATAATACCAACCTTTCGTTATCAATGGCCCGCAAGTCGCTCTCAAGTCTCCACTTTAGTGTTCGAAAGTTGCCTTCAATTTCTCCACCACTTCGCGAAGAATCCTCCACCAGTTCGTCTCTCCTGCGTCACCTTTCCCCAATTTCACGTTTTTATCACATGCTTCTGCGACTTCTTTTTTAACTTCATCGCCCTTTTTTTTAAATTTTCGTTCTTTTCTTTTTTTTAATTTTTCATTACAAGACATATTTAATTTTCTTCCCCAGCTTTCCACGTCATTAAAAATTAATCTCCACGTGTTCCAAATTTAATTCAGAGATCAACCAGTATCAGTCAACGTTAACCTTTCTAACGACGTCAACTTAAATGGACTCAATTGGTGCACTTAAACTAATTTGGGTACGTAATTGACACTTTTTTTAAACCGGGTACCAATTAGAAACTCCAGCACCAAATTGGGTACTATACGACTAATTATACCATATATATATATATATATATATATATATATATATATATATATATATATATATATATATATATATATATATATATATATATATATATCCGTGTTCGACATGTATCGTGTCCGATACTTTAGGATACTTTAACGATATTTATCAATGAAGTATCTAATTTATAAAGTCATAGTACACTAAAAAAAAATCTTTGAATAATGACCAATTGTAGTGACAAAAAATAATTATTCACTATATAGTGACCAAATTGACAACTAAAATAGTTCCAAAAAATTATAATTGGTCTTTGGATTGATAATTAAAATAATTTCAATTATTAATTGGTTTTTAAATTGGTAACTAACATTAGCTACCAGGTTTTGGCTCCCCAAATAATTGGTCTTAGAAAATTTAGATTCACACATTAACAATCATATATTTATTATGTTTGTAAAAATTATTGTATACTTTTCAATATTCATATATCACGTATCGTAACTTTTAGTATTTTAAAAATAAACGTATTGATGTATCGGATACGTATCTGATACACTGATACACGTATCGTATCTGTGCATCATAACTACTTGAATATAATTTTAAAGTTTTAAGCTAATTATTAATTGACTCATGCTCTCGCTACTAATGACTTGTATTTCCACCTTTCTTAGAGGTAATATAATTTATTAAATTATTTGATATAAATATCACATATATATAACGAAGAAATAAAATAACTAATAAAAAGAAGCAAAATATAAAAAGAAATGGAACCGTATTTTTTTTATACTATTATTCAATTATAAATTATTATTACACATTTAAAGATAATAATTTTAAAAATTAATAAATTTATTTTATATAATAATTTATAAGAAATATTTTCTCGTTTGTACATAATTTATTACTTTTAACCAGCTTTTTAAAATTATATCTGTAATTTATAAAGCTCAAATTTGATATTGCACTTTATAAAATTAAATTCAGTTTCTTTTGAATTAATTTAGTTACTATAATTTAAAAAAAAAATTAAAAAAAAAATTATTAATTTTGAGAGTATGTAATCATATATCTAGTTGTTAATAACGGAAGGTTACATAGGTTTGATATTTTCATTAAATATTTTTTATTTTATATATTATTTTAATTATTTTTACTTATAAAAATTTTCTCATTTTTTTTATCATGTAATAAGATGAAAACTTATGAATATTTATTTATTTATTTACATAAAAACGTATTGTTTATTAAATTTCTCTTATTTTTGTTGACTTATTTATAATCCTTCTTATAAAACACATTCCTTACATATGTTTTCAAGGCCAGAATATTAAATATACCAAGCTAAGTCATAAAAAAGACTTGTAATAGAAAAATAGGTCACGCTTAGGTTCGGGTTCAATAACAACTTACACTAACAACAACCTTGTATATCTACTCCATTCATTCAATTCAATGATATACTTTCATATACCTCTAGTACGTACTATGCTTTATGTGAAATCTTCAGAACACGTGTCACTAATTCTCTTATAAATACGAAGGTAAACATGACGTTGGAAGTTGTACAGAAAAAAAGAATATGAAAGATAAACAATATCCTTGTGGAATATGAAGATTTTCATAAACCAAAATTACATTTAACTCGTTATTAAAAATAAATAAAATAACATATAAAATTATTTCAAATGAAATAATGCAACATGAGTTTCAAATTCTCTAAAGAAGGGGCAAAGTCGCAATGCCTCAAAGGATTGACAAGTAATGAGATTTAAATTTTGAAGAACGATGTGTAACTTAACCTAACACTTAAAATTTCGACAGTAATGCTGCTGAAAAAGTTGAAATAAAATATTAATACCAAAAGTGATAGAATAGCTAGACCCATGCTGCTGCTGCAAAGGCACGATGACGAGTGGATTCTTTCTTCTTATATTTGTCCAAAAAAGACCTACATTGCTCTCATGCCTCTCTACTTTCTTTCTCCTTTGCACTAATGTACAAGCTATTCCTTTCCCAAAAGTCTTCCTAGAATATGACCTAACATGAAAAAACCCAATTATTAAAATGCCATAACTTTGCCAAAGAAGCATGCAAGAATCGAAGGTAAGGAACAAATTCACGTGGGGTTAATTAGTAACCATGACTCATCTATATCGGTATCTAATTAAACCTCAGATCAACCACCAAATAACATCCTCGTAATTATAACCATAATGGCACTCAGCAACAACGTGATAGGGGCCATCAACTTCGTCGCGGTGCTTCTCTCAATTCCGATCATTGCTGCAGGGATCTGGCTAACAACAGAGCCAGCAGATTCCTGCGTCAAAATCCTTCAATGGCCTGTCATAATCTTGGGGGTTCTCATACTTCTGGTGGCTCTGGCAGGGTTTGTAGGAGCCTTCTGGAGAATCCCTTCGCTTCTCGTCTTCTACCTCGTTGCCATGTTCCTCCTTATTGTCTTGCTTCTTAGCTTGGTCGTTTTCACCTATGCTGTCACCCTTAGAGGCCATGGCAACATTGAACCCAATCGTTCTTACTTGGAATATCGTATCGATGATTTCTCACTTTGGCTTCGCCGAAGAGTACGAAGCTCCAACAGATGGGACAACGTTAGAAGCTGTCTTATGTCGTCAAAGATATGTGCTGAGTTGGATCAACGCTACCGAACGGCGCAGGACTTCTTCAACGCACACCTAAACCCCATTCAGGTAATTAACTAAATAAACGAACTCTCATTTTCCAATGACATCCCAGTTCACTAATTCGTTGTAATTAAAGAACTAGTTAATTCAGTTATTAGTACTAAACCTTTTCTGAATTATACAGCAAGCATGATTTTCTGGGTTAAAATAGTTCCATATATATCCTCCATATATATCCTTGCCTTTTTGTAATTTTTTTCTTCTAATAGGACATTCAATTTTAACTTTAATTCTAATTCAATCGTGAAGTTTGATTTAATTGTATAAAATCAGTTTCTAAAATAAGATTTACACCTATTTATATATTATATATTAAGAAATTGTATTATTTTTAATTATGTGTAATTTTCAACACATCTCATATATAAGACTTAATATTAATGGGTAGTTATATAGCGATTGATATGATAAACTTAATAAATGATAAATTTTGTTAGATAGATTTACATTTATGACTCTAATAACATGTTAAGAAGTGAATTTTAAGTTTAACTCAATCCTACAAAACTAATTTGTAAGATGAGATTGGTACTCATTCATATAAAATTGTCTTATCTCAAGGTTGGATCTCTAACATAATTTCTCTAGAAACATGCAACTGCATAGTTTAAAGTTCGGTACCCTCGCATTTATATAGCATTAAACCGTTTATATTCCCCTCAAACACAATCTTCTTCACGAAGCATAGCAAGCTCTGAAGTAACCATCTGGTTTTCTGATAAAAAGGAAAAACGAGAGAACGAAAAGGTTAAAAGAATAAATTAACGGGGATTCCTCAACCACGTGTTGTTCTTTCAGCTTTTGCCCCCTTGCATGTTATTCATGTTTGAGCTTTATTATTTTGCACTTTGATCTGATGCAGTCAGGGTGCTGCAAGCCCCCAACAAAATGTGGTTACACGTTTGTGAACCCAACGTATTGGATTAGCCCCATCAACATGGCAGAAGACATGGATTGCACGAAATGGAGCAACGACCAAGCACAACTTTGCTACAACTGTGACTCCTGCAAAGCTGGTTTGTTGGCAACCCTAAGGGTGGAGTGGAGAAGGGCCAATGTGATATTGATCGTTACTCTTGTTGCTTTAATTGCACTGTATTTGGTTGGCTGCTTTGCTTTTAGGAATACCAAAACGGATGACCTCTTTCGCAAATACAAGCAAGGTTACTCTTGATTCAGAACATCCAATATGTTTCATAATTTGAGGAAATCTTAGGGTTAGATAATGAACACTAAATGTTGATTGGGGTGGAGAGTGGAACTGGGTCATTTTGTGTTCTCTTAATTATTGGATTTTTTTTTTTATTCTAGAGAAACGAAGAAATCCGTAAAATGTATTGATTTGTGTTATTTGCTTTGATGTTAAATTTTACAAGACTTTTGTTTTTCCATTTAACTTTTGAGTATGTTCAAGACACTATTGTCTCAACCATATCTCGAACCAAGGGCAATTGCACACAATATACAAAATACGGTCATCGGCAACCTCTTAGGCCGCTTACTTTGCACTAAAGAATTTCTTAGTATATAGTATACAGCCATCAGCAACCCCCAAGACCGTTTACTCTGTATTAAAGAATCCCTTAGTATATAATATACAGCCATCAACAACCCCCTAGGCTGCTTACTCTGTACTAAGGAATCCCTTAGTATATAGCATACGACCATCAACAACACTCTTAGGCCGCTTACTTTGTACTAAGGAATCTCTTAATACAGAGTAAGCGGCCATCAACGACACTCTTAAACCGCTTACTCTGTACTAAGGAATCTCTTAGTACAGAGTAAGCAACCAATAACGATCCTCTTAGGCCACCTACTATGTACTAACGAAGTCCTTAGTATAGAGTAAGCGACCCCACATCCAATTATAACTACTCAAGTGACTAGGCAACCCATGAAGTACCCAACAACTCAAACCCACATGACCGCTTACTGGGTATTGCATACTCAGAATACCCCATGGAGTATGCGGTATTTGGCATTATCAACTCAGTCGTCTACCAGTAATTATCGAGGGATCCCCTGATAATTTCACCAATTGTCACTGGATCCAGAAGCAGTTAAAAGAGGTATTTGGACCTAAAAGCCCATTTCCCATTCTAGGTAAGACTCACAGGTAAAAAAGATATAAATAACACATTGTTCTATGCCTGCAAAAGATACTCTGATTATGCATTAAAATATTCTTTGAATCCTTGACATCACCAGTACTAACTTAAGTATCAGAGTATCTTTTGCAGGCACCCCTGCACCGTCCTCAAAGAATCATTGAAACAATAAAAGATCAGCCAACAACTAGATACTAGGACATTAAGTAAATTTAGAAAGTACGTCTTGGTCTCATAATAACAACTATAAAGGAAAGGATTATAGTAGGATTAAATTAGATAACTATATTATAGAAGGATTAGAGCTGAACAAAGTTAAGCCTACAGTTTCAATAAACTTATAACGCAAATGATATATTAGAGATAGACCAAAACAAACATTAAGTCAAACTAGTACATTGACATTACACTCACATCCAATTAAGTTATAGTGATATATGCTCTATTTAGAAAAAGGTATCTCGTGCTTACATTTTCAATCAACTGATTTTGCTCTTCATGTACCTCCAACTTTATAGCTTCCCTAGGAGACCAAAGGACCACACATGTAGGGACATTCTCCTACAAAACCTTAAAAACTTATATGAACATAATCACTTTTTCTTTTCTCACTTATCAATAACCATGATTGATTATCCTTCTTCAAGAACTCTTGATTGTCTGCTTTTTCTTTTATTGTTCTTAACTAGTTGTGCAAATGCATGAAGGAATTCTAGTAAATATAAACAAATGACATGTTAAAGAAACAAAGGAATTTTGAATTGTTGGATAAGGGTGGATTGCCCATGTACATACTATTTAAAAGTTTATCAAGTTATAGATAACAATAATTGCACTCTAATTATAAGTTATAGATTTTGGTCTACTAATAAGCATTCATTTCAATATTTAATATTAGAGCTAAAGTCACAAATTTCTTTCTAAGAAGGTCGTTAATTGTTAAGATGAATATCATTACATGTGACATTAATATGTGTGGATAAGAAAATGTGTATTAATCCAACATTTTATTTTATTATTAACACTATTAAAAAATAAGGTAAGTCAAACTTCTAAGTTGACAATGACAAATTTGTAAACGTTTATTAATTTTTTTAATCCGATAATTAAATAACTAACATGGAAAATTATTTAAAATAACCAAGGAAAATTCGCCCCTTTATCTTGTCCTTGTGAATAAACTAATTAACATCCCTATTACATACTTCTACTTTCAATGTTCACAGTCATGGAGCTTCCCTCAGAGGTATATTTGTGTCGATGCCTCTCACTTGTTGCTAATTGGAGGCTTAAGCAAACTCTTTCACGTCATTACATGTTAAAGACCAATAACTTAAAATTGAATGAGTGACTCTTGTTTAATGAGCATAACAATAACTGTTTGAATGGATTTAAAAAAATAAATCTTTGATAATAACCGAAAGACATGCACATTAATAAATACTCTTTCTAAAATGTCTCAAATAACCAATATAAAAGGTTTTTCTTAAGGAGTTTGTATAATTATCAATGTATAAATATTACAATCATGAAATTATTAAGATAATTTAGTTGTGGTAAAGCCATAAAATAATAACTAATTAATTATATGTGAATATGGTTAGATTTGCTTCCTAATTAACTAATAGTAAACTATTGTAATTGAACCAAAACATTTATGCGGCTTATTAGTAATCAAGTCAAATATTTTGATGTTATTAAAATATGTACTGATAAAATCTTATATCTCGTAAGTAATTAATAATGTTATAGGACTGTTGAAATGTCAAATAATAGTTAATCATATAAGAAAATTAATCATATTTGCGATTAAATGTGTAATTTGAAATATAGATAACCATTACGCCCCCACTATATCCGTATTGTTTTTGTCTTAAGCAGCGGTTTGGAGGCAAACTAGTCCGGTTTGAGTCTACATTTTTTATTGAGATTTTTTAGTGTTATCTTATATGCATTAAAACTATACTGACGATAGAATATTATAATTTTTTTAATATATTTTAAAATATCAAAATTACTGTAAATCAATATATTTTAAAGATATAATAAAAAGAAATAGCGTAAAACAAATCAGATGAAATCCAAATTTATCTTTAAAGACACAATAAAAAAAACAGCATAAAATATCCCGATAAAAATCCAAATTCATCCCGTGTACTGGTTTTGAGTAGCTCCAATGACAGATCATATCAATCGAACATTAAACAACTAGATAAATTCTCACCCCATCAAAAACTTCCAAAAAATACTTTCCGTAGAAGTAGGGGATGTTTGACTTCTAAAAAGAAAATTCCAAAATTATTTATTCCCAGAAAATAAATTCTAGAAATGATGGGTACAAGAAGAAAATGATAGGGGTGCAGAAACTAGTTTCCAATTCGGTTTTGAGGAAAATCTTGTTATTGAGAATAGTTACCAGTTCTAGCTGGTCATGAGCCCATACTAGTTTTTGTCAAAGCCCAACCCACTTTATTTAAATGAAAACTAAGGCTGCCAAATCAGTTGGTACAGTCCTTTTTAATGGTCTTATATATGAAATTACCTACATATTGCCTAATAATCGATATTTCCTTTTATAAAATAAATAAAAAGTAAAAATGAACATTAAAGAAAAATGAAATATATTCTTGGTAATTGTAATTTATTTTAAAAAACTTACATTCTTTAGACTAAATTATATATATATATATATATATATATATATATATATATATATATATATATATATATATTTACATTACTTTTATAAAATAAACAATGTAGTTTTCTATGGGTAAATCCGTCGGACGAGACAAGTTACGTTTGGTAACTCATTTTCTATGGACGAAACGGGACTAAATAATTAGACTTGTCCATTTTGAAATTTCTTGTTAAAAAATTAGTGACAGCTAAAGAAAAAAGGGAAGAATTTTACTCATAACACTTTAAATTTTTCTCCTTTTTCATGGGTAATTCCATTTCGCTCGTTTTTCACCTTTTGTTATCATTTTTATATTTTGAAAATCAGTTTTGGGAATACATAAAATAATTTTGTACATTAATTTTCAACTTTGGAGAAGTGTGAAGAAGGGGGAAATAGAACAATATTATCCAAAATATTTAATATGTGTTGACCAAAGGAACTGTGCTATTGGCCTCATCACATGAAAACTCAGGTCACTGTATCCTTTCCCTGTCTAATTATTTCACTATATTTGTACATTTCTCTATTCTAAGCACAACATTTCCCTGAAAAACCAGCGAAATGTGACATGTAATTAAATTTTGTGTAGGCACAATTAATGAATGAATTAGTATCAAATTAATTAAAGTTATTTAAATAAAAAATTGTGATTAGTAACAAAAAAATTAATGAGTGTGAGTACATATGTTGAGTTTCGCTTTTCCCTGACAAAAGAGCGACATAAATGATGTGAATAGGAATGCTTAACATGGAAATCAGATACAAGTCATTTCTAAAGTTTCAAGTGGAGACACCAAAAAATGAAACCTCTCGGGAACCCTTTTCTATTTCACGCGTAAGTGTGTGAACTTGTCGTGGCCCTACAAAATTTAGGTTCAACAATCCCATGGTCACTTCAAGTCATGTGGGACACTCACTAAACTTTAAGACACCAAAACAAAATTTAAATGCTTTGTTTAAGTCTCTTGATTGAAGGGATACGCGTAAATTGTCCCATGAATCACATGGTTGGAAGGTTGGAAGGTTGAAAGGAAAATTGTAGGACGTGTGGTAGGGTGAGAGCCCTAAAAGTGGATGATGATTATTGGAATCTTAGTGGCGTGGCCCGTGGGAAGGACCTTGACAAGTATCTAAACAAAGCAACAAAAACAAATCATTCATTGATATATATATTGAAGAGAGTTGACTCGAAGCCATAGCCCACACTTTCCTTCTTCTCTTACGTTACGTTAACTAGGTTAGAATAATTGTGCCTGTGACCTCATCATCCCATTAATTAACCAATGACTTGAACATGCCACTCTCGCATTGCCTTAGAGGTCATCTTCAACTCTCATTGTTTGTTTTTGAGTACGACAAAACCTTCCACGTCCACTCTGCAACATATATATCTGCATATTATTTTCTTTGGTTCCAACTTTTATTAGAAAAATACTAAGAAACTAAGCCTATGTCGTATTTTTAGTTTCGATTAACAATTGTTTGTATAAAGGTGAAGTCAAAAGGTTTGAAGAAGGTAATGTTGAAAGTGTATTAGGGCAACGATATTTTGGTTTGGTTGATGGTTGGAAACAGTGAAAGGTTTATTTGTGGAACTGTGTTATCCTTATGGAAGAAAGTGGAAATGCGAGAAAGGAATCACTGTGTTATAAATTGACTCATGCGTTGTCAATTGTCAAATTAGCAACTTGTAGAGGCGATGTCATCATCTTTGTCTCTCTATTTCCCTATATATGCCAAGCAATTGTGACTCCCAATAATATAGGTGTAGCTATAACTAGTTATGATTTTTTATTTTTTTTTCTGTTGTAGTCCCTACTTCTTTTATAGGCAGATTATCATATTAAATTCCTCTGCCGGCAAATTATTAAAATTTTCGAGATAAAATCAGAATTTGTGGCTGTTAACATAAATAAAATTTCTTCAAGTGTGGTTCAACATTATTTTTAAGAACTTACTTTTACTTGTACATAAAATCAGTAGGACAATTATCCTTTTGAATTTTTTTATATTTGTTTCCTTTTAGTTTTTCTACTCCTAATTAAGCAATCTGGATAGAAATAACACTAGAATAGACCCACACCAACTTAATCTCTACATAAAACAAATTAAATTTATACATACGATAAACCAATTATAGTATAATTATACTAAACAACATTTAAAACAATATATTATCTAAATAACACATAATAATTCAGGTAATAACAAAAATATTATCATATAATTTTTTTAAAATGCATTACAATAGTTGAAAAGAGGAATGCAATCCTAGGAGTGTGCTTGAGCAACAACAATGTTTGAAGCAATACAACTACACAAAAGCATAGAAACAATGTGTGGGGTCACAATGGCAAAAATAGTTAAACACAAACAAGGGTTTAGGGTTATGCGAGTGGAGAAAAACAATTGAAAGAGGAAGAAAATGAGAAGGAATGATACAAAAACTTGAAAGGAAGGCAATGGGGTGATACCAAACAAAAGTAAGGAGAAGAAGAGAGAAAAGCTTGTCTTTCGTGGCGAAGGAGGAAAAGTTTGCATTAACAGCAATGGGAGACAATAGTGACTTTCACGAGCAAAGTAAAAATTTAGGTTAAACTATTTAAGGGTAGTATAGACTACAATTTATTCAACTTTTTATGACAAATATGTTTACATACTTGTTGCACAATCCAACCACTATTTTATTCAAATCAAACCAGTTTCAACACTGTGTATATCAAATTTCTATGGATACGAAATTTATTGTATCGCAAACTATTTAGTATGCTTGTTATAAAATAAATTGCATTGAAACATCAATAGATCTATAACGGATATAGAAAGATTTTTTTAACCAATATAAAAAGTCTTTCTTGCAATAGTCCATGACTCAATTATTTTTAATCATGTCTTAATTGTGTTTATCAAGTATACCTCAGTTGTATGAGTCTATTTTTCTCTCGGTGAAGTTTTTTTTTAGTTATAGTCATTATTGTCGGTCAATCATAATGCAATGACATTAATGGGGTTAGTTGATTCTCGACGATTTATCATAATAAATTAAATTTTTTATTTTCACACAATATTATAATTACATGTACATAATAACACGATCAATATTTGTTCTTGAGCGGGATTGAGAACTTCCTTTAAAAACTTATCAGTGTTATGTCTCACAAGCCCTATAGGCCTATACCAAGGTTAAACAACTAGTAAAAGTTTAACTAAACACGAGATAAGAAAAAAATGGGAAATCAAAGATATTTATGGACTAGAGAAAACACTCGTTATAGAGAACTCAAACAGGATCAACATGATTAAATGATCTCCACTCACACACAAACTAGAGCAAAGTTATGAGAATAAAAGAGAGTAATGTTCCACCACAAAGACATTCGCTTACAAGACAAGTACTATGGAAAGCAATATTGCAAAAAGTAGAAATTAAGGTAATCTAATGATATAACAAAAAAATGGGTAAGAAAATGTACAAATAAAACATTTATAAACGAAAAATTAAATAAAATAAAAAGATCTTGACATTTAATACGTAATGCAGGTCACAATGCATGCACATCAGAATATACAATATCTCAATTTTATGTTCAATCATTTTGTAGGCAATATATCTAGAAAGTTTAAAACAAATTGTAACATCCCAATTAAATAGATAAATTCAATTTAATAACACGTCACATACATAAATATCCAGAGAGCACAGAAATGTGGATATGAAGGTACAGAGTACCCCAAACCTATTCATAACAAAAGAAAAAGGGCACCACACTGCCTAACATAAATACAATAGTTCTAAAGGTAGTATAAGATCCTGTCCAGGACAAGAGAATCGTAAACTATTAAATCTCCTTCAGCTGTAGGCTCCATAGTGAGCCCATTACCCGTCCATAACCATCAAGCTGCAGCATCTCTACTATCATTACCACTGTCAGGGGTTCTCACATCTGCTCACATCAATAAAATTGATGATCATTGCAATGGAGAAAGCCACACACAACATACAAGTAAGCGAAAGGGTAAGCTAGTGTAAAAGATCCTTATATCATAACACTCAACATGTAAGTTCAAAATCAAACATAAATGGTAGACATCCACACATGCTATACCCAAACCACTTGAGACTCTTAGACTTGACTATCTGGATACGTACAATGAGGCACCACCACAAGATTGTGGAATTACATCCTAGCAGTGAGGCATCACCACGAGGCCTTCGCGGAATTACATCCTTACATGAGGCACCACCACAAGGCCTTCGTGGAATTACATCCTCGCCTTGAGGCACCACCACATTACCCTCGTGGAATTGCGTCCTGATATTGAGGCACCATCATGAACTCTCACCTCAAAGTTCATGGAATTAAGTCTAATAGATGAGGCACCACCATGGACTCCCCCTAGGAGGGCCCACATAATTATATCCATATGATGAGGCACCACCACGAGCCCCCGCTACAAGGGTCATGGGATTACGTCCTACTCAAACCTTACTCATACCTTATCAATCAATCATGAAGTTCCTATGCATACCATTAACATGTCATTTAGTATAAATAACCAACCATCAATCCTATCTCATGCCAAGCTCATTACCAACTTATTAGTTCTCACCCATAACATACATAGTACATGCATATTCACTCCCTTTATATAATAAATCGGTGAATCAACCAATCAAACAACCAACAACATTCATGAAATGAAGCACGGCAGGAACCCAAGCTAGGTCTCGCTTAAGCTGGGAGCCTTCGCTCAGGCGAGAGGAGTGCTCTCGCTCAAGCTACTTAGGCGAGATTGCAACAGTATCCCTGAAAGTTTCGCGAGCTCTCGCTTAGGCGAGGCTGCCTCGCCTGAGCGAGACAGTTTGTCGCTCAAAAACACAGCCCCTCGCCTGGGCGAGCGCTCGAGCAGAAAATTGGGCGAGTTCCTGCTAATCTCGCCTAGCGAGACAGGCTCGCTCGGGCGAGAAGACCAAAACCCTCCAGTGTTCGCGTAGGCACAGTCAGGTATTCGAATCAAACAAGGTTTAAACAGTTTTCCACTCCATTATAACAGTAACCAAGCATTTCCAAACAATGAACAGAACCAAAACCCTAGAAAATCGAATAAAACAACGAGTCCTAGCTTCCCTTACTTGGAACTAGCTAGAAAGAGAGTTCAACTTCAACAGCGGGACATAACAATTCCAGGAATAGATGAACGAGCTAGAAAAGAAAAGTGGAACGAGTCTTAACACAAGCTCACAACGAAACCCTAGCTAGAAAAATGAACATACGAACGGAAAAGGGATGTATGAGTCGTAGAGTACTTACACGAATCAAGAAGATGAACTGAGCTCACTAGATCGAGATATGGGTTAAACCCTAGCAAAGCTCTGGGGAAGAAGATAGGGAACTTGACGGTTGCGTTTTTTGCGGAGTGAAGTGAATGGATTAGATTAGGACATACTTAGGGTTTGGTTTCCTTTTTGGGCCAGCCCTAGGCCCAACTAACTTTGGGGCAACCCTTAAAAATTAAGGCAGCAGAAAAACAGGACCTTACACAAATGAATCATGAATAAATTTATAGGAGAGATCAAACATCCTCGATCAAAATTCTTAAGACAATAAATTTGTGTAGTTTTTCTTCTTACATATTATTAACTTTCGTATGTAAGATTTAACCTCATATTTAAATTTTTAAACATCTTTAAAATTTTGAGTTCCTTCCACCTGAATAAACTTCCTTTCAAAGGAAAACATTGACCATGATACTTAAAAAGGTAATTATTAATTATAGCAATATTTACCATAATAGAATATACTTGCCCAAAATCCTAGTAGAAAGACTTTTGATAATATATATTGTCCTTTCAAAACAGGTTACCAAGGCAAATTTATATTAACTTTGGTGTGTAGAAAAGCAAACTCATAACCTTAATTCGTATCAGTGTTGGTCCTTGTGAAAATAATAATTATAAAAAATAATATAAAAAATAATTGCATATAGCATGATTAATTTTGGTAACTATTTTTTCGTATACATTATTTTTTTTATCTTTTTTTTAACATTGTACCTATATTAGGTTAATTAATTTTTTAATTCTTATAAATTAAAAGATATTCAATAATAAAAAATTTAAAGTATTTTATTTTATAATTAAAACAATTAGTAAGAATTTTTTTTTGTAACTATTTTTCTATACATATTTCATCACACTTTTACTTTTATGTTTTTAGTAATTACATTTTATTGTAACAATAGATAAATAAAACATTTTAATTGAATTCATTTACTTTTATTATCATAGAAATATATAAACATAAATATTTTATATCAACGTTAATAAAAATAAATGACACTACCGAACATAAATATATCATTATTTTATTTTGAGCAGCACAGCAAGGAAGCGGCCTAGACAGAATTTTACTAGAAATGTTTGATACATAACTTGCTTACAAATAATAAATTTATATATTAAGATTTGTATTTAGATTTTTTTTATATAGAATATCGGTGAAAAATAGGCACCAAATAACTCTATATATTTTAAAAAGTTAACGAGAAAACAATTAAACAATAAATAAAAAGAGGGCTTGTAGTGTGGTATAATATTCTATATAAAGGATTTAGAGAATTTAAATAAAATTATGAAAAAAGTAATTAAAAAAATGAAAATATATACACCAAAACAATTACTATAAATTACCATTTGTTATTATATCATCAATGACTTTTTAATGGTGTACTTTATGCTTTTAAAGCAGGGAAAGTGATAGTGTGCAAACATGATGATATATATGAGTACAATCATTAGGCAGATATTGGTTCACAATAATTTTCTATGATAACCTTTAACCATATTTGTATACATTTTCTTTCTAAAGTTGATCATATCAATATCTTTCTTTTATAAAAATCAATTGACACTTATATTAAAATTCACTTAAGAACAATAAAAATGACCTATATTATTCAAAACTTATCTGTAAAGCTTTTTCATTCATACAAAAGAATCTTGCCTACCCAATATTTTTGGATAAAGTTTACATTAACATAACACCAAGACCCATATTCATTTTTGCATAATAAAAGAAAATGGAGAGGGAGAAGGGGACATACAGAATTTTTGGGTTAGGTTTTCCTAGACTTATAAACTTTTTTAATGCTACATTTATAGCTTGATTTTTGCATTCATTTTGTTTTACTATTTTGTACTTATCCTCCAAGCCAACATCAGCATTAAGTAACAACCACAATAACTAAAAAAACATTTTATATTTATTCTATTGACAACTATTAACAATTAAATATTTTCATTCAATCCAATTAGAACATCAGTTTTTGGTACCTTAGTCTAAACCTATTGCCATTAAAGGTCCTGAAAAGTATAACTTTTTTCCTATTGAAATATTCATCATCGTTTTATCATTTTTTTATATAGTTGGTTGATCTAAACTCTAATCAATTTATTGGAGAACTGATTATTCATGAGCATATCTATCAACTTGCAGAACTTTTCTTCAGTGCAAACTGCACTCAGCATTATTTTCAGTTCTGATCCATTCCGCAAGCGTGAGCGTGGGGTACAGAATAAGTACTTGGAAGCCTTTTGATCTTACAAGAAAGAAAAATCGAGAAAAAGACAATAAATTTATGATTTTTTGTCTTGATACGGTGTTTAAATTTTATTTAATGTATAATTTAGACTTATATTTAGATTCTCAACCATAATTAATATATTTAACTTTTTTTTTCTAATATATTAAAAGATTTCACTCAAAATTCAGACAAATCAACATTCATTTATGGGAATGGTAAAAATGAAACGATAATGTTCAAAGTTCAATAGTTATATAGGTTTTATGTCCTTAACAATATACCAAATTTTCGATTTTTGTCCTTGGAAAAATATGTTTATGATTTCTGAATATCCAAACTACCCTTTCCTCTCTTTTCTTTTTCTTTTTTTATCGTTTTCTGTTAGTGAAAAACCTGACTTCATCGTAACTATTTTCGTAATGACAACATGGGATGGAAGAGTTACTTATGTACTTTTGTATCAGAACAAAAAAAAAAACAGCAATTTTGGACCTTACAAGAACCATAACGACAAAATACAAGAACAAAAATGAAAAACTGAATATACCCAAGAAAACATATCTAAAAACACAACATATTTTTCATCAGCATATGAAACCTCTCCATGAAATTTTTTGCTCCTTGCTCTAAAAAGCCGATCATAACAGAAACAAAAGTCTTAAATTAAGTATTGATGTGAAGTCTTAAACTGGTTTGAGAAGTTTGTGGAGGCTGAAATGGCGATTGCTAAGAGTTTTGTGGAAGCGTAGCTAACATTAATTAAGTATTGGATATATATTGTGACGACAAAAGTTGTGAAAGCAACAGTAACGAGTGGAAGTGTTGTTTGAGTTGCGTGCTTGAATTTGCTTGAATGATTTTATGTTTTGGGGCCAATGTGTCACCAAAGAGTTGTTGGGCCAAGCAAATGCATGATAGTTACTCGCCTTCTTATCCACTTCAGTTTACATTTTCTTTCTTTATCCATTCTAAACTTCTTTCAACTACTTTGTTTCCTTGCAAATATATAAATTAATTATTCTCTACTATCCCAAGAAACAAGTTATGTCCACATCTCCATTTTTTCACAAAAAAAAAAAAAAAAAAATCTCTGTTCCACAACTTTCTATATATGTCACCAATATGATTAATACTACAACGTTAACATATATCCATTATGACAATTTTATTAAAATAATTAAATTCTATAGGAAATAATATGTCTCATATATCCAAGTTATTTGGAGATTCTTGGATATTGGTTTAATTAAGTTAAATACGCATCGTACTAATGTTTCAAAACTTATATAACTGATCTAGCTTAAAATGACTATACAAACCCAAAAACCATACAACTTGATCATAACTCAAGTAGCTTAAACATGCTATCATTTATCATAAATCAATTTAACTAAAGCACCCGTTATAATATGTTTAGAAGATTCAAATATGACTATTTCAAGAGGCAATTATCAACAACAAATTATAAAATCAATAGTTATTAATACAATCCTCCAAATCTTGTGTTTTGTAACTAATTGCTCTAAAATCTTAGAAAAGATAAATAAGTCCTAACTTCTTCCATATTTACAAACTCAACATATCATTATGAATCTAGTCTAGCAAAATTTCATTCATTCGACTTTGGTCTTACGTAAGGTAACAAAACCTTCTGCGTGCAAGCAAATCAAGAAAAATAAATTTGAGATACAAGAAAAAAGAAAACCCTACCCTACTTTATTGAAATTCTAACTATGTCAAAATTCATTATTAGAAAACTTCTAAATAATGATTAATTTTAATGACTTATAATTATTAGTAACTATAGTAATTAATTTAGATACCAATTTACTAAACTAAAAATTATTAGTTATTAAAAGAGTCACCATTATGAATAAAAACTTATAATTGGTCCCTATATTATTTTTTAAAATTAGCTATCATAAATTTGGCTACACAAAAAGATGGTCACTAAAAGTTAGTTATCTAAATTTTGACTACCAAAATGACTTAGTTGTTTAATTGGTCTCTAATTAATTAGTGACTAATTTAGTGATCAATTATATTTTTTTATTTATAATAGTCACTATTTAATAATCAATAATTTTAGTTTTGTAAATTGGTATCTAAATTGGCCATTATATAACTAAATAATTAATTTTTTAATTTATATATACAAAATAAATAAATCTTTTACTTTCTTTTTAAAATAAATATCTCTATCAAACTAAAATTGAATCTAATACATAAATATCTCTATCGGTGATACATTCATAAATAAAAACATTTTATTATATACTTAAACTAAAGTTATATTTTAAAAAATTTAAAAATATATTTTTTATTACATTATTTTATAACTTATTACGGAAGAGAATAATTCTCATATCTTTAGAAGAAAAAGAAGTAATTTACTTTACATGTATGTATTAAAAAAATAGTATATAATGTTACATCATTTGGGTAATATAAATAATGCACATACATTAACTAACTCAATAATACGTCTAACTACACATTAACCCAGTTGTGGATGGAATTAAAGTAAAGAAGGAAGAAAATGCAACCTAACTATAGAATAATATAAAGGGACCTATCATAATGAATTATGAAACACTCAACGAAGCGTCCACATCATGTTGATGTTCACAATAAGCATCTGGGTTATAGAATATTGATTTTGGCTCTTGTTAATTGCTTTTAATTAATCAGTGGAGAAGTTCACAGAAAAATTTCAATGGTATAGAACTGTGTATATATAATGTCAGAAACGTGTCATGGAAAATGACTACACCGAGGATTTTCAAATATGTACGCAGTTTTGATAGTAATCTATGTATATAGTAAAGTGAGTGTTGTTGGCAACCTGAAACAAGAACAACCAATCATAGCTAGAAAACACAAAGTAGGGACCCACACAAGGATGATGAATAAATATAAGATAATGGTGTGGCCATGAAAGAGGCTTTTTTTTTTCTTTTTTTCTTTTCTTTTGCTTTACCCACCATGTTCATATTTTAAGAGTTAGTAAATGAATGACATCATGGCTTAAGCAATTTGATTAAGGAGTAGGACCCACCTTAAAAAAATTAGGTCTTTATCTTTTAACCAAGGGTTCATATTTGGGTAGCACACCATGGTAGAGAAATGCAATTCCATGTCACACTCTCAAAGTATTTTTCTTTCTAAAGGAAAAAGAAGACAAAAGGTTATGGGGATGGTAAATAAGTTGTGCAAAGTTGGGGAACACTTTTGAGAGAGAGAGAGAGAGAAAAAAAAAAGGTTATAGATTATGATCCTAATAGTAGTAGGGAAGTGTAGAAGGTGGATTGTGAGATATACAAATATCCATCAACCCACTACTTTGGTACTCTAATAATGTGCTCTTTTACGAGGCTGCCAACACATACTTGGTAGAAAAAAGAAAAAAAATAATTGGAGTGGAGATTATTCTTCGCATATGCCACATAATGTGAAATGCTTGCATTTTTCATTATTTGAAGGTTCTCTTTTTGGGCACATCCATAATCATCAAGGAATATTTCTTCCATGATTTAACTTTTAATTCGTCTTCTAACCACATTTTCCTCTTATTCACCATTGCTCATATTTACTATTTCTTCCGATGTCAAGTTTGTTAAAGTAACATCATTCCACTTCGTGACTCCATTCAAAGTATTGTTATTTTTAGAGTCTCGTGTCTTTTTAATAATTTTACTTTTGAAAAACGTTTTAAGAGGTGTGAAACTTCTAAAATATTAATACACAGAATTTTCTATTTAAATATGTATAATTTTACCTGATAAACTCACGCACGAGTGTTATAACAAGATTTTATTGAAAAAAAAAACAAAAACATGGGAATGATACCAAACCTATGATAAAATATATATTAAACATAGGCAAAAAATATTTATTATAAAAAAATTAAATAAATACATAGATGAAAAAAAGTAAATCAATATAACACCAATAAAAATTAACCCACTTAATTCATTCACTATTCACAAAAAGACTTTTAAAACTTATTGGACTCTTTTAGAAATTCTTGTTTTAGAAAATTTAGTATTAATACTTTCTTTAGTCTACTTCGAAAATATTTTCTTTTACTTTGAACTGGGTCTATGCAGAATTAAAATATTCTTTCTTATCAAACATATTAACCCATTTAGAAGCTATTTTCAATTACTCTGTAAAAAGAGTTTCTTTGTACATCCAAAAAGTATAAATTATCTCATAACTACAATGAAGTGAATCTAAATTTTGTGAACCATGCAAATAATTTATGGATTCGGCTTTTTGATTTCTAAATAAATATGAGGAAAAAGACTACCTAATTTCATTACAAATTTTTTATTACATTAAAATATACGGATAAAATATGTCTAAAAACCTATCATTATTAATTTCAAATTTGTCTGTTATTTTTCTTTTTGTATAATTTTACAATTTTTTTTAATTCCTCTAAAATATTTATTATTTTATGGAACGTTATTTAAATAATTTAAAGAACAAAAAGTGGTGTATTTTAAAATTAAAAGAAAAATGTAGGTTGTAATTCCCCAATAGAAGCATTCCTATATATTCTCCTTTTTGTATTATAATAGTAATTCAAATTCAACAATGAAAATTCCTATAAAACATTAAACATCTGAATTTTGCAGCAGAGCAGCAACTTTCCATTACAGGGAACGAGGGTAAGAGAAAATCCATAAATATAAGCACGTTAATTTTACTACAAAGTACATTAGTTATATGATACATAAGAAACTTTTGCATCTATATTATTGACGTGTGAAATCACGTTTTTAAGCTTTTACTTTTGTTAATCCCATAAGACATAACATAAATAGATAGTAAGATGGGTTTTTTAAGCATATATATATAATCCTGTGAGTGGAGAAATTGTCTTTTATTAACTCTTCTTTTTCCGAATATTATTGTTATGACTTTGGACAATGAACAAAGCCTAAGTTCAATCCACATAAAAAGAATCACTTAACAGGAAAAGTGTGAACTGATTTGTGACGGTTTTTAGTTAGGAATTGTGGAACTAACATGGTTTTATTTGACTCTTGCAACTGAAACACGCTGTGTTTGGTTATCTCTCACTCTCAAACTTTATTTCACATGTTGTGGCATAGATTTGTAACAGTCACAAACACACCAAGGGACAGAGAATAGGGTTAGTTTATTTCTAAGATTTTAATCAAATTTAAGAACGGCAATATTGCATGAGTCAACTGCTTAATTAATACCAATCATAATCAAAGTTTTTATTAATTAATCATTAAAAATAACAACCAACTAACGAGTTTTATATTTAATAAAACTGTTTCTTTATATTTAGTAAGAATTACCAATATAAAAAAAAGAAAAAAAATGGAAATTAGCAGAACTATAATTATATATATAGTTTAAATAAATATATAAGGAAAGTATCTTGCTAACTATTTATGCAGATGTTGTTAATTGGAAATGAATTACATTTTCTCCAAACACTTCCATTAATGTTTTTTCTCATGTGTCTATTCTCAAGAACATGTTGTCACCATTTTACTTTTCTGAAACTGAACTTAGGGTTAGATTCTTTCCCAGTATAAGAATACTTGTGAGATATGGAAAGTACAAAACCACCCCCCACTTCAATATCACCAATGACCATTCTCTAACTAGATGATGATGACATAGTGGCAACTAAAATAACTACATTTCATTAAAACATTGAAACTTTCTAATACCAATCTTGCATGAGGATGCAGTTGCAAATAAGGAATAAACATCATACTATTATCATCAAATTAAATTTTAAAATAAGATTAAAGTCCTTTTATAAAATTTAAATAAAATCATTTTTTAAATAGTTAATTGGATAATACTTATAAACATAAGATAATATTATCTCAAAATATAATTTTAATGTTATTTATTCATAATTTTGAGAAGATAATATTAATTCAGTAGTAGAGAAAAAAAAAAGATTTCATAAAATTTACAATGACATCAATGTAAAAAAGAAAAATAAAATAATAAATAAATAAATAATATTAGGTAACAGAAAAAGTAGGAAAGAAGATAACTAACTAATAATAGAAAGAAACTCTCGCCTAAATTTGAGAAAAAAAGTAACTACTCACATATTACGTATAATTATTATTTTTCTTACGACATACCTTTAATAAAACATATATTTAATTATTTCATTTTTATAAAAAAATAAAATCTAGCACATATCTATAAAAGGGTATAAAAAAATATAATAAGGCCACGATCACGCCTGTCTTAACATAAAAATAAAATAAAAATGATATCGTGGCGTGACACTGTTACATTCATTATGAATCTGGTCAAGGAAAAAACAAAAGTAGCTTTCATGGAAAACCACTTGCAAGATTGTGTTTTCCTTAAACCCTTGTTTCAAGTACGAACACCACTTGGTTGGTGGATTGAGCCTTGAGGTAAAAAATAGTAAAATCTGATTCCCAAAAATGAGAAAGCAGGTCAAAATAAAAAAGTAGGACACCCAAAGCGCGGTGAATGAATGGACTTTGCGTTAAGAGGTAAATTTGGAAAGAAAGTTGAAAAAGCCAAACGCTAGTACGGAGAAGTCATTTTATAAAACCATTTCTCCTCATTGAACATGTGAGGTTCGCAATCTTCTGTCATTTTTTATTTTCTTAATTAAATAATCAAACATATTCTGAAACATTCATGGTTAACCTAAATAATTTATCATCTTCGCTGTTCTATTAATTTTTTAAAAAACCTTCTTCTTTTTGCTTTGTTATTATATAATTTGTTTTTCTTTTAATTGTTAATATTCACAAAGATTATTAAGATTCCTCATGGTGGTTTTTTTTCTTCTTATTATAATCAATAATCATATATTATTTTTACGGTGTGTAATTTTATTTGATTTATAATAAGATAAGAATATTTTTTAATTGGATTTTTAATTGGACTCTTGACGAAATTGATGTATTTTCTCAACAAGTTACAAAAAAATTTACTTTTCTAGTATGAAATGTGTGGATTTTGGAAACTCAATTTAGTTTGATGAAGTTCCACCAACTAAAATTTTAGTTCTTTGGAATTTGTTATATGATCATTTATCTATTGATTTGGAGGTTCAAAAGAAATGAGTGATTTTATGCTATATGTGTTTTTTGTGTTTTAATAATGTTGAATCTTTCTCTTATTTGTTATTTCATTATTCTATTGTTATACGACTGTGAGAATGGTTGAAATAAGTTTTTCACGATTTGCATTTTTTTCTTTGGATCTAATTTTCTTAGAGAAAGTTAGGGTAAATATGTGGAAAATTTTTTAACTTTTCTAGGGATAGAGACTTCTATTTATGCTGAGTTTATAAAAATTATTTATGCTTTGGAGCATCGTTGGAGGGTGAGATCTCAGAAACTTTGGTTGGAAAGTAATTATTTTTTAGTTTGTCATTATTTTTTAGATCCAAGAGTCTGGTGACTTCTTGTAGTCTTAGATAAATATGACATCAATGCTTGCATTTTTTTACTCATATGCATTTAAGGACTTCTCATGTTATTTGTGGAAAAAAAAAATCATTGTCCTAATAACTTGTCTAATTTAAGTTTCATTCATATAGAATAATATAAGTAGTCTAATATTTTTCCTACATGTCTCATGAAGTATAAATTTATCATCGAGTTTTGTGTGGTCCTCATACATTCATTCTTTTATTTTTATTTTTAACTTTTATTTATGAGAAATGATTTATGAATCTTAAGATGTAAATACAGCTAGAATGCCAAAAATCATAATGATGTTTAATATAATGTTATTTGGAACTAACATATCTTGAAGAAAAGAAAACATTTCATTCCTAGAAAGAATTTAGAAAAAATAATTATTAACAAAATATGTAGATAGTTGTACTCATAATTTAGTGGCTAAGAAATATTCTTTAAATTAACATAAATTTACAATGATATGACCGTAGCACAAGAGCATTGGAAAAATTTGTAGATGGTATTTAAAAAGTTCCAATAATACTATTTTAAACACAATTTATATATAAAAATACTATTCTTTCTATTGGTTAAACACAAAAAAAACTGTAACTTCGAATTTATATTTAATAAGTTTGAATTACACCAGTAGTACATGCTAATTTTTAATAATATAATAATATATCTGTGTAAATATGAAGTTATAATGTTTATATTAATAATTTAATTTTTTGTTAAAAAATATCCTAAACAAATTCCTCGTATATGAATTATTTAATATATAAGTAGGATAAATATGTACAAGACATATAAGATAAAATTATATACAAATATTCAATGTTTTAAAATAACACTATTTAAAAAGAATAAATAAAAAACTATTATATATATTATTTTAAAAAGACAAAAAAAGAAGAAGAAAAATAGATGAGAAGACCTTGTCGTTATTGTAATGGACGGTTTACGTGTCATCTAACCATGTTTGTATGGATAGTGAAAGCAACCCATATTGTGTTCAGTAGACAGAAATTATGTAAAAAAGGAAAAAAGAGAAAACAGAGGGAAAAAAGGTACGAAATAATGGGAAGGAGAGTTACTTGGTTAGATAGCAAAACTATAATATTTTACTATTAATAATTTTATTTGTTTTTAAGTATGTTTTATATTTGTTATAATAAATAGTGAAAAAATAAAATATATATATTCACAATTGGTTATAAACATAAAAAACCATTTCAATCTCTGTTGTTTTTGTCATGTTTAAATATATAAATTTAAGTATCACATTCAAATCAGTAATTCATAAAATATACTTCATAAGCCAATCTATTATTATATGAAACAAGAGGAATTGAGAAATTAAAGTATAATTCTAGATATCATACAATTGCAAACAAAAAAAAATACTCAATCTTACATGAGTAAGAAGTAATTTTACATCATCTAAGATGACTAAGGAGTAATTTACAGAAAGATGTTAAAATGATTAAACCTTAAATTTAATGTATTGAGTAATTCATAGTATTATCACTTATGAAGATACCATGTTTTCTATTAATAATTTGATGATATAGTAACAATTGTTTAATTAAAAAAAGTTAAGACTTAAATGTAGAACTGAAATTTTGACATGAACAGTGAATCGAAACCTTTGATAACATTATATATGACATTAAATTTAAAAAGTAGAGGATTTGTTAAAAGAGCTATGAATTTAGGATTGGTAAAACCAAATCTTACCATATAAGAAACTTTAATGATTCATGAATTAACCTAGTCATAATAATTCCCAGAAATGTTGGACATTCTTGATGGGGAAACATTTGACTCTGACATGAGCAGCTTCTTTCTCTCTGAGGGGCTGACACTAACTTTTCCTGTTAGTAAACTTAAATACAAATCCATGATTAATGTGAGTGAAGTTTTGCAGACCCAACTCAAGAAGCACACAACACAAACATTAGATTTAGATTGATTCCATCCCCACTATCCTTTGATTAGACCCATCAACAACAAATTGCTAAGCTAGGAAAGTTCTCTATCACTCTCACCTCGCTTCGCATTTTACCACAAACTCACTTATGCTTTTCCCAACGCTTCACTAATATCACTTATGCCCACTAACTATAACATTCCAAACCTTCCTATTATAGAAACAGATTCATCACACCACTCATCTCAACCGTTCGATCAAAACTTCATCTCTGGGTCCCACCGCTAAAACCAAACCGCCCACACAATTATACTACTTCTTTTTTCTTTCAATCCAGGGCGGCTGACCTAATCTCTGTTTTCGACAACCAATGCCTTCCACTTTCCTTCCCTCCAATCACAACACGACACGTGGACCCAACTACGACCAAAACATTGACCAGCCCCTCATAAACCGGCTCAACTGGGTCCCATAAGATTTTAAGCCACCATTAAAATCAGACAATTCACTTCAAATAATTGCATACCAAACCCTGAATAATACACTAAATTACTAAATTAGTGTCGATATAGTTGATTATTTGAATCTTCGGTTTAAATTCCGGTCATGTAATCAAAATGTAAAATGATGATCGTTTAATAATTCAAGATTAAATAATTAACTATTACCGGTGGATTTAGAGTGGTGTTAAGTTATTTGTGTGAAATGGTAATTGCAATGAATGTAGACACAAGATTTAATAAAATCTATTACTATTATATCAGCATTCCATATATAGACAGTCCACCTATTTGGAAAGAGTACAATGTCACTGTCTTCATCCCCACTACACAGGTTTACTGAAGGCACTATTTACACCCAACCCCAAAACTTATGTATAATTGCTTAAGGAACCAAACCTATAATGTTCCTCACCATCTTGTACTTTGGTTGAAAGGAACTTGCTTATTTTGCTACATTTTTTTTTTCTCAAACTATTTAACAGATGTCTTATTTTCTACTTTCTCGACATTTTCCACTTCCTATTGGATTTTTCCTATATGGACAAACGCTATTAACAAGTGAGGAACAGAGAAGGGAACATTTCCAGCACCGGCCTTTTTCAGCAAAAAGCTCGAGTGATGGAACAGGGTGAAGCTGCAGGGAGAAAGTTGCATTTTGAGGTAAATATGAGGGACATTTTAGCAATAACCTCCTAAAGTTACTATCTGTCTAGTATTCTATCACTAGTCCTCCCATGGGGGCACGGTGTGGTATTCCCTTTCTTCTCTTGGCCGTTCTGTAATTAACCGAAGTCGGTGGTGGCGTGGACGGTGTGAAACTCTGCACCTTGTTGCTGTTGTGCTTTCCATGGCTGCTGTTGCTGCTGTATGAATCCTCTGAATCTGATGCCATTGTTGCTGACTTTTTCTTCTTCTCGAAGTTCCTTGAAGTCCCCACAATCTATAATTCATTAACGCATTCATTAATATTTAATTCAAAAAAATACCACCATTCAAATCAAGAATCAGAGACTGACAATTCAAATCTTGAAAGATCAACAAGGGCCAATTTTGAAAACCAAAAATTCAAATATTGGGCAGAGCAATTAATTGAAAACCCACAGTAACATTCATGGGTGTAGACGAAAAAGTCAAACCCATTCAAGTGCTGGCTTGAAAACAAAGCAAACTAACATGATCAAAATGTTACCTTGGTGTAATATTATTAATGTATCAATCTCAATGTCATGGTTTTTTGGATTCAAAGAAAAAGGCATTGAAAAAAGGAAATCCATATTTTTGAGGGGTTTTGGATTTGAAAAGGCTTAGAAGAATCTGAGACAATGGATGACATTGTGTGTGGAGTGATGATTTACCTTGCAACCAAGAGAACAGAAACGGTATGAATCAAGAAGGCTACGCTCACAGACTTCACAAGTGTTGGTGACTCCTTTACCAGGCCTTGGCTGAGGCCTCTCGTTCAAGAAAACAACCCTTGCGCTGTTGATAATGTAGGTTTGGACCCCTGTAATGTCCAACACCTTCTGAATCTCGTTCACCCTAATCACATCATGGTACGAGGACCTTCTTATCTGTCACAAAACAACAAAAACAGAGCACATTAGAAGGGAATGGCCATTTCTTGCATTCAAGAACAACAACTTCGTTTAATTCTGAGGTTGTGACTTTTACCCATCCCACCACAGCACTTGTCAAAAGCAGGAAGGTGGAAATTAAGGAAGAAAAAAAAAAAGGGGGAATTAATTAACCACCCAAAACAGTTAATATTTAGGCACATAGGAAATTGAAATTGGAACATAGTTAATGACAGTTCAAATATCTCAGCAGAGAAGGGGAAAAGATGGGACTTTTTAACTAAGTTCCAGAAAAAGAAGGAATCTAACACGCCCACAAAAGGAAAAGTGATAATTTTTAACAACAATGAGTGGAGGATCAGAAGTGTGTCAGAAGCTGAGAGAGAGAGAGAGAGAGTTGATTGATAATATGAACCTGAATAGCACGGTGGTCTTTGTGGTAAGCGAGGCAGAGGGAGCAGAGTGCGCCGTTCATACAATCCAAACAGTACATGTTGCACTCGCTCTTGTGCGAATCAGCGTGAAGCTTGCATTGAACGAAGAAGCTCTCTTTCAGCAGAGGCTTCAGCCACGGCGGCCACCGGTTGTCCTCGTCATCGGGGCCTCCAGAACCCTTTTCGAAAAATCAAAATTTGAATCAGACCCAGAAAGCAGAAGAATGATTAATTGCATTTTTTCACAGAACAAGAAGAAAACAGTGAGAAAGTAGATGCAGGAAAGAAGAAGGTGAGTGAAAGTGGGAGATTGAGTTACCATGATTCTGCGGTTCTTGGGCTTGATTTCTCGGACAGTGGTGGCTTGGTTTTGGAACGCCAGCTTGAAGGTAGTGTGTTGAAGAAGAGAAGTGTGGTGTGATGAATTTGAGGAAGTGGGAGAGAGTGTGTTGTTCTGAAGAAAAGAAGAGAGAGAATGGAAGGTGAGGGAGATTTTGAGGCGGTGTGAGAGGGAATGGGTTCTTGTAGAATTTGGAGGCGGTAGAATAGAAGATGTTTGAGAGAGAAAAAAAAAAAACAAACAAGACAGAGTGTGTATGAGAGAGAGAAAAGAGGTTGTTCTTATCCACACAACAAAGTCGTCTCACACGACCAAACCTAGCTCTCCCAACCCAAACCCAACAGATGCGTTCTTGGTAAGGAATCCATCTCCTTCTTTCCTTTTTATTTCCTTTCATTTTCCTATTCTCCTTGTTCTTATCAATTTTGGTTTTTCCACCCTCACCTTTCTATCATTTCTTCAAACTTTCTTCTCTTCTCACTTTAATTCCTTTTACACCACAAATATCTTCTAATTGCTACCTTCCAACATTAAACCTTAAATCTTTATTATTTTTTGGAACATGAGTTCAATTAAAGCCAAATTATAGTTCCAATCTTAAGTTAAGAAAATTTAATTCAATCAGATATACTTGAGAGTTTCAGTTAAGCAAATTTAATTTAATCAAACTTAAGGACTGGTTTAAGCTTCAGATTTGTAATTTACTAAGATAAATTCAAATCAAACCAATGGTGTGGATTTTTTTTATTAATTATTATTATTATTATCATTATTTATGTAATGTATATGTTTAATTTTGTTTGTTATTGTTTAATTTATGTAATTTTATTACAATAAAATATGTTGTTCACATATTTAATAATGTAATTATGTGTGATTTTTTCCCCCAAAGATAGTTTGTTTTTAATTTTAAAAAATAAATATTGTGCATTTGTAAATTAAGAGATCTGTTAGAATAGTCTCATTACTGCTTTTAAATATTTGTATCAACTAAAATATAATTGAAAGTAGAAATTCGAATTGAAAACAAAACTAGAATATTGAAATAAAAAAAAACATTTAAGAATTAAATCAAACCGCGACAAAAAAATATCATTTGTGTCTTAAGATTAGAGATGGCAAATAAACCCGTGCCCGTGGGTATCACCCGAACCCGTCCCCGTTTTGACGGGGAATCCCCGCTTTGACTGGGTATGGGTATGGGTATGGGTAATACCCGAAATTTTCAACTGGGGATGGGGATGGGGATGGGGATATATATATACCCGCCCAAATACCCGTCCCCGCTTAAATTACTAAACTATTTATAATTTATTAAATAATCTAAAAAATATATATAAATAAATAATATATTTACACATAAAATATAATATAATATAATATAATATAATATAGTATATATACATATAAATAAAATATACTTATATATATATATATATATATATATATATATATATATATATATATATTTACACATATACATGTAATATAATATAATATAATATAATATAATATACATATAATATATATACATAATAATATAATATAATATATATAATATATACGTATAAAACAAATTAATCATTTAACTAGTGAGATCTTTTATAAACAAATTTATAACATTACAAATTTATAAAAATTTAAAAGAAATATATATATATATATATATATATATATATATATATATATAAAAGCATAAAATATCTACGCATATACATATAATATATATACATAATAATATAATATATATTATTATATTTATATTATTATATAATATAATATAATATATACTTAAAATAAATATATATCTATAAAAAATATATATATATAAACATAAGATATCCACACATATAATATATATACATAGTAATAATAATATAATATATAATATAATATAATATATATAAATAATTATATATATATATAAACATAAGATATCCACACATATAATATATATATACATAGTAATATAATATATAATATATAATATAATATAATATAATATATATATATATATATATATATATATATATATATATATATATATATATATATATATAACATATTTCTCATTCTCTTTGTTTTTTGTTATACACTTTGTTTACTCTCTCAATTGTCTGGTTTGTTTTTCAAGATTTAATTTTGAAGGTAATTTTTCTTCTTCTTATTACATAATTTTTACTCTCTGTACATGGTTATGTTCAAATAGGTGTTCCTCAATTTCATTCTATGAAATAATGTTTAGGTTACACATTTGATTATCTTTATTTATTTATTTATTTTCATGAAAATGTTTGACTCTTATTTTGTAGCTCTTCTTTTTGTTACTTTGGTTATACACTTTTTTACTCTCTTTTAATTGTTTGGCTTGTTCTTTAAGGTTTAAGCAGATCTTCAAGGTACTTTTCCTTTTATCATAATCTTAATTATACATTTTTTTTTCCGTTATGTTATGTTCAAATGGATATTCTCAAATTTGGGTCACACATTTAATTATCTTTACTCCTTTATGATAATTTTATTTATTATTTATTTTTTGTTTCATGATAATGTTTAATTCTCAATTTTAAGTGCTCAATTGCATAAATCCTTAATTTAATTCAAGATCAAAAGATGAAGAATCTATGTTTAAATTTGAATTATTATTAATTTAATTTTGTTATTTGTGCTATTTCGTTTAAGTGGTATAATATAAATTTTTAATAGTATAAAAAATATTTGAAATATTTTTAAACTTGATTATTGGTTTTCCTTTTATATTTTGTTAAAAAAGAAATTAACCTTTTTACTTTGTTTGATTTTTTTTTGTTACGTATGTTAGTTTCTAGAGAAAATGAGCACAGGAGATCAAGATTTGCAGGTACCAAGTCCACCACAGTGTTCACAACAACCAACTCCCTTTCAAAGTTCCAATAATGACAGTCAATCTCCATTGAATCCATCTACGCAAACACCTTCAGAAGTTCATGATGAAATACATTCAACAACACAAGTAGAGCCTGAGAAAGGGAAATTGAAAAGTGTTGTGTGGGAACACTTTGAAAAGATAAAAGTTGAAGGAAAAGGGGGACAAAAAACACTTTTTTCTAAGATTTCAAGTGGCAAAAAGGAATTGGCTTGTGGAGCTTATAATGAAGAAAATGCCAAGAGGGAACTTGCAACAATGATTATATTGCATGAATATCCATTGTCAATAGTGGACCATATTGGTTTTATTAGATTCGTGACAACAATTCAACCATTATTTCAACTTCCTTCACGAAATACGATAAAGAAAGAGATACTCGGCATCTATGAACATGAAAAACAAGTTGTTATGAAGTTGATAGATACAAATAAAGGAAGAATAGCAATTACATCGGATATGTGGACTGCAAGCAATCAAAAGAAAGGGTATATGTCTATCACAGCTCACTATATTGATGACAATTGGACATTGCAAAATACAATTTTGAGGTACACCTTTTTTAATTTATAAATTTTCCAGTAATTTTTTTTATGCACCTCTAGAAAGATTATATGTCTTACAAAATATTGCTTAATTTATAGGTTCATTTATGTTCCCGCACCTCACACAGCTGATCGACTTTGCAATGTATTAGTTGATTGTTTGTTCGATTGGAATATTGATACAAAATTGTCTACTATCACTTTAGACAACTGCAGCACAAATGATAACATGATTGAAAAAATTAAGGATAAGTTGAAGTTGGACACACTCATTAAGAAAGGGTCTTTGCTTCATATGCGTTGTTCATCACATATCCTTAATTTGATTGTGAAAGAAGGGTTAGCCGTCCTAAAAGAAGGGGTGGAAAAAATTCGAGAAAGTGTAGCATATTGGACAGCAACTCCTAAAAGAATGGAAAAATTTGAGGAAACAGCTAGACAATTGCGAATTTCTTTCACTAAAAAGTTAAGTTTGGATTGCCCAACTAGATGGAATTCTACTTACAAGATGCTTGATATTGCCATATGTTATAAGGATGTGTTTTTTAGGTTAAAGCAACGTGAAGCTCAATACACTTCTTTGCCAACTGATATGCAGTGGGAATTTGCAAAGGATGTTTGTCGAAGGCTAAAATTATTTAATGACATCACAGAAATCATTTCTGGCTCCAAATACCCAACTGCCAACATCTTTTTCCCAAAGATTTGTGAGATCAAGATTGCAATAAATGATTGGGTTAAATCTCCTGAGATAACCATTCAAAATATGGCAATACAAATGTTAAAGAAATTTGAAAGTTACTGGAGTGTTATTCATGATATATTGGCAATTGCTTCAGTTTTAGATCCAAGGTACAAGATGGACATGTTAGAATATTATTTTTATAAATTGTATGGTAATGATTTTGATATGAAACTTAGTAGGATTCGTCAAATGTGCTATGATTTGGTTTTGGAATATCAATCAAAAAAGAATGAAACTTCTTCTTATAGAGCTACATCATTGGAGTTGGGAAAGGATGTTGATAATGATGCGAATGAATTTTTAGAGTTTATGGCAAAAAAGAAAAAATCTAGAACTACAGTTATGAAAACAGAGTTGGATTATTACTTGGAAGAAGATAATTTGCCGGTTACACAAGAATTTGATATCCTATCATGGTGGAAAACAAATGGGTTAAAGTTTCCAACCCTTCAAGCAATTGCAAGGGATGTTTTAGCTATTCCAATAACAACTGTAGTTTCTGAATCTGCTTTTAGTACTGGTGGTCAGATATTAACTTCTCACCGTAGTCGACTTCATCATATTACTATAGAGGCTTTGATGTGTACAAGAAGTTGGATATGGAACTCAAACCATCTAGGTAAGTTACTCAAATTTATTAATATTTTTTGTTAGTATTTTTTGTGAATTCTCATCTAATATTCTACATTTGGTGTTTGTAGGTGTTAAAAAATTAAAAGGAAAAGATGTTCTCATGAGTGAAAATGAATCTGATGAAGAAGGTACATTATATTCTAATAATTAAAATTTTCAATTTCAATTATTATATCATATCTAATTTTTCATTTTTTTTCTATGTGTAGGTGGATCGAATGCAAATGAAACCACTGATCATTTGTAAAATTAATAAATATTTTGGTTATTATAAAATTTTAGTAATGTGTAATTTTTTAGCTTTTATATAATTATTTGAATTTTATTTAGTTGTTATTTGATACTTTAATTTGAGATTTATACTATTATAATATTTTTCTTAATATTTGACATCATGAAAATCAAAAAGAGTATGTTATTTTAATATTGAATATTTTGATAGTATCATGATTCCGTTGGTGTGATTTTTAAATTTTTTTTATAAAAAATATTTAATTGATATATGGAACAATAAAAAAATGGGTATGGGTATGGGTATAAGAAAATACCCGTTACCCGGTGGGGATGGGGATGGGTCAAAAGTTGTATACCCGTTGGATTTGGGGATGGGGATGAGGATGAATTTTTATTATGGGGATGGGGATGGGATCATGATACCCGTACCCGCCCCGTTGCCATCCCTACTTAAGATTTACAATACATATTTATTTTAGTACGAAATTATTTAAATAATTATCGAACATCTATTTTCCGAAATTGATATCTCAATCACAATCAATAATTTTTACTAATTTAGGAATAGATTCAAAAAGACTCAAGTGGTCGATAATAATTTAATATCTTTTAAATTATATTAATCGATCATGATTGAATATGCATTCAATTGCAAAAACAAATTAAAAATTCAAACAAAAGATGAAATCTCAAAGTAATTTCGAAAGTCAAATTTAATCGTGATTAGATGAAAATCTTGAATTGAGCGGAAATTTCAGCCTTTTATCTCCATTGGAGATTGATCCAAACTTCAATAATGTACAAAATAGTGAAAGAAAAAGAAAGAGAAAAAAAAAAACAGTGTTTTAGAAATTTACTTGTAGATCGCAAAATATCTATTCCATAACTAACATTTTATCTATTTTAACAGAGATCTAAGCTAGTATATGGGCCTTGACTAATCCAAGTCAAAGGTCCATCTAATTACTTTATGAAAAAGATCCATCTAATTACTTTGAATCTTATGTGACTGAGTTGTGTTTAATTTAAGACGAGCAAATTTAACGTGTATCTAAACTTTCCAAAACTTTCAACTTCAAGGTTTGTTTTTTACCCTCTATACTTTTTCTACATGTTTACATAAGTATTCTAACTTTTTCTTTTCTTTTTAACGTGTTCAAAATAAAAAGAAAATATAATTTCAAATTGTTTATTCTATAATATGAAATATTTTATCCATAATTACACGAAACGTGGTGCTTATTCTAGATACTTTCAAAATTTCCAAATAACTTTTATAAATATTATCAAAATTTAAATTCCAAAATTAAGCACCCTACACTTCTTTTTGTCTATTGTTTGTAACTAGAGATGAAAAATAATCTCCTTCGACAAATATTATTCAAGTCTTAGTTTTTTTTATTTAAAAAAATAAAATTTTATTTACGAAACACAAAAACCAATTTCATTAAAATGAATCATTTCAAATTATTTAAACGAAACATATTTAATTATTTCTACAATGTTTTAACATTTTTATTTCTGTTTTATTTTTTCACGGGAGAATGATTTATTTTAAGTACTCAAATTTGTTGGTAATAATCCATTTTTGAACTTTATGTAATTATTATTTCTTTTTTTGATATTTGATATTAAACAAAAATGTGCTTTACATTAAATCATTGATAATATCATATTTTAATTGCTATGATTTTTATTTATTTTTATAAAAAAAATATTTAATTAATATTTTGAGTAATTCTAAACGATTACAATATATATATATATATATATATATATATATATATATATATATATATATATTATTGAATGATAATGATGACAATGACTCGAATATGTGTAGTACTTATTTGTTATTGTGTCATCTTATTACCTATCGAGTATGTGAAAAAATATTCGCGATTTTTTTTTTTATATTTGAGAGAACTTATGGATATTTGTAGATATTTTTTTTATTTTTTAAAATCAAATCTTTAAAATATAAATTTATTTTAAACAACAAATTTTAAGTAAATTTAATTCAAATTACTTAATAAATATTAATACAAGTAAATTTGGCCTTTTTAACAAATAAATTTAAATGAGTTGTGTGAAGATATAAATTTTAAAAAATTAATCTTTTACAAAATAATTTCAACCTCATAGGTCTAAATAGAAAAATAGAATTATATAAAGTTAAATTTTCAATGATTCTTCTATGATTAATATCCTTTTCATTAATAATTTTATTTTAATCACTTAAAATTAAAAGGTAATACTTAAATAAAATTTACTAAATCATATTTGAAATATGAGTCGTACACCCAGAATCAATCCACCAAGTATTATGGATAATTTCAGTTAAGTTTGATTCAAAACATACTAAACATTATGCTCATATTTCTTTTTGAACCAAGTTCTACGCTTTATGCAATCCTTCTGGGAATGTCCAGATTTCTCGCAGAAATGACATTTGTCATTTTTCTTCTAGATTTTGGTTGATGACTCAATCTTTATGGTCATTTACTCTTTCCATTTTTCTTTATAAATTTCTTTCCAACTTCTTGACTTCTCACATGATGAATGGAGTGGCTTCCTAAGTTCTCGAGTTTGGTTTCCTCTTGAACCAACACATTGTGCAATTTATGCATGTTTCACTTGTCTTTCATTGTGTTGTAGTTCATCTGAAACATACCATACTAAAACAGTAATGAGTTCAGAAAGAACTGCACGAGAAAACTTTCATCCATTGTCATTCCTAAAGATATGAGTCTTGTTGCGATGTTTGTCATCTCGATCATGTGCTCATGCATAATATACATCAAACTTCATGGTAGTCAAGGTACTCATCAATGTCCCAGCGATGGACTTGTCAATAATTTGGAAGCGTTCTTCCACAAATTTCATAAACTCTTTCGCATTCTCAATTTCGGGAAGAGCTGACTTAATGTTGTTTGCTAAGCTCATTTGCATAAACATTATGCTAAGTCTGTTTGATCTTTCTCAAGCTTTGTAATGACCTTTCTCTTCGTTACTACCAGTACTAGTGATAGCAACACGTTTTTCAACTTGAAAAGGCAAATCGAGATCTAATAAACTTAGATGAAATTAGACTTGCTCATTCTAGTAAAAGAAATTCAACCCATTGAAAACTGAAACAGACGTACCAACCGAATGTAAAGATACTAGAACAAAGACCGAAATCATCACATGCCTAACATTAGTCCTTTGAGTCATATAACTAAATATAAATACAGATTCAAACATAAATATCATTCTATGTATACTAATGTTCTTCTTTGGGAGATCCACTAATTTACAAACATAGTGAAAACATAGTGACGCTAATAATTTTATATAACATTAATGATAATTAAATATATGTATCAACTAGAATCACCTATTACCTTTGGATATATAAATAAAACTAGTGACACATACAAAATTATCTACAATCATGCTCATTAATTATAAGAACAATTAATCAATCTTTGGACGATCCTGAAATGCTTTATAATAATAAACTCCAATTAATCAATAAATCAATTATTCATAATTTAATATCCATATTAAGGTAATTGACATAAAAACATTAATAATTTGAAATCAAATAACTTTACAATTTTGCCACTTTGGTGACTAACAAAATTTAACATGCTTAATCTCAAATAAATATATATACATTTAATAGTTATAAACCATACATAGCATTTTCATAATTTAATTTTAAATAAAATTAGAGATACATTATTTATATAATAAAATTAAAAAACTAATTTTAATTTCTTAATAATAGGATTGTTTTCCGATCCAAACCTTTTATTTGCAATTAAACCACAGCGGAAAAAACAAAACAATTTAATTGCACACTCATGTTTCAGGGTTTACATCCATTCAATTTGCAATTAACTTCCAATGTCACATAATTCAATGTGCACGTAAAGCCAACAATCCAATTTAATTATTTCAAAACAAAGATATTCATTTTTTTTTTTGGGCATTCTCGTAACAGGATTTTATATTCCAATTCATGGTTTTCATCAAATGCGAATTGGAAATCACGGTCAAAACCCAATTGTGATGTAAGAAAATCTCAATTAAAATGGAAATTGAAACATTAATATCATGTAATGCAAAATAAGATCACTTGTTTAATTAACATCATTCTTAAATTATGAGAGTGCGTTAATTATTTCGAGGTCGAAAATGAATTAAAATAACCTTTTATTTTGTTAAAATAAGGAAAGATATACAATTTTATTTTATATTTATATTTTAACGTGAAATATTTTATAGTGTATGGTGCGATAGTTAAATAATGTTTTTGTTTGAATTCATGTATGACTTCGTTAAGGATCGACCTATAATTGTTACTTTTAAATATTATAATAAAAGAATTCTTTTATATAAAACGGAAGGAAACTGTACTATAAGGTTTTGTATGTACTATAAGTTTTGTATGTAATATATGTTTTTATACGTACTATAAGGTTTTTCACCTACTATAAGTTTTTGTACATAATATGTTTTTTTATACGTACTGTAAGGTTTTTTCATGTACCATAAGTTTTATATTAATATATGTTTTGGTACATACTATAAGATGCATGTTTACATCGGTAAAACATAATAGTTAATAGTTTTATCATTTGGTTAAATGAGTCTAATTGAGTACGACTTTAGCTCACATGCAAGTTTTATGTTACTAGATTCATTTATTAAGAGTGTGTTTACATCGGTAAAACATAAGAGTATAATCGTTTTATCATTTGGTGATGTGGGTCTAACTGAGTAAGACTTTGGCTCATAGGCGAATTTTATGTCACTAGATCCATTCATTAAGATGTGTTTGCATCGGTAAAACATAACAATTTTATCATTCAGTTATGTGAGTCTAATTGATTGAGTGTGACTTTGACCCATAGTCAAGTTTTATATCGTTAGATTCATTTACTAAAACATGTTTGCATTGGCAAAACATTCTTGTTATACGATAATAAACATGTATTAAAAAAATTGCAGTTTCTCGATCTGTGAATATTTCTAATATTCATTATGGTATTCTCAAACTAAAAAATGATAGTTTGGAAAGAGAAAGTTCTCCATTTGGGTTGGATGGACATTGATTATGTTATTAGTAAAGATGGCAAATAAACTCACTCCCGTGGGTATTGTCGGACCCGTCCCCGTTTTGACGGGAATCCCCACATTGACTGGACATGTGTATGGGTAGGGGGAATCTTGACTTTTTCAATTGGGTATGAGGATGTACATATCCCTGCCATATAATACCCGTCCCCGCCATATCTCCGTATCCGTTTAAATTATTAAAATATTCACAATTAATTAAGTAACCATATAGCTTTGAGAGGGAGCTCCCCCCAACGATTTGTTTTACTTTATTTTCTATATATTTAAAAAATAATATTTATATATTATTACTTTATTTATATAATCTCAATGATTTTTATTTTATTTTCTATATATTTAAAAAATATATATTTATATATTATTACTTTATTTATATATTGTTACCTTATTTATATTAATTTAGTTTGAAAAAACTTTTTTTAAAATTTAAAAATCATGTTTTTTCTCTCTATTATAATTTCTTATACTTTTTTATTTGGTTTCTCTCTCTTTCGTGTCTCCATCTCTTTCCCTCGTCTTATTTCCATCACAATTTTCACCATTAATTCCTTATTATTTTCAAAATCAAATTACACTACGGCAAAATTGAGGAGTTAAGGAACATTTTGGATCGAATAATTTCTTCTTTTGAGTAAGTTAATTTTTTCCTCTTTTTGTTCAAAGCAATATGTTTTCCTCTTATATGTGACTTTTCTACGCTCTAGGCATATCTCTATTTATTAGAACTCATAAAATCATGCTCTAATTGTTGATCAAACTCTTCTTTGTATAGATAGGCTATTTTAGGATTTGAAGTTATGTAAGGGAAGACTAAGATTATGAATTTACTCTAAGGTAAGGGAAGCTAATTATTTAGAAGTTATTAGTTTTCTTACAACCACATCACACAATAATTTGTTGTTTGATCTACCAAACTTCACTTTATAAGTTGATTTTGTAAGATTGAGTTAAATTTAAAATTTATTTTGTTGTTTGTTGATCTACTAGTTAATGTCTAGTATCACATTCGAGATTTATATGCTGGACGTGAGAGAGATATGTTTGAAATCTCACATCAACTAAAAATAAGACTAATTCACGGTATCTAAGTATATACTAACCTCATGTTACCATTAGTATTATCAGGTTGAATTACATTTAAAAGTTACTTCTTAATAATCTAAATTGAGAGAATTTTTTTTTCTAAAATATAAAAAATAATCTTAGTTATATTATATTTGAACCGATATAAATAAAACATTGATTTTCATTTTTCATTTTATTTCTTCGTACTACCAACCAATTTAAAAAATCATTTAACTCGTTTGCTATTTGCTTTCCTATCAATCTTTTTCTCTCTTAAGCTATACATATCTCGGTTTCTTTATGCAGAGAAAAGTCTATGACTTTTTTTTCTTTTGGTATAATTGAAGTCTTGAAACATCTCATACAACTTGCGTTGTTTATTAATATTATATTTTTAATTGATGAAATGTGTTAGCTTGGAGGTTTTGTCGTACATGTAAAAGCTGAAGCATTTGGTATCTCTTGTCAATTTGCATCATAATATAAAATGTTAATACAATAGTCAAGCCGCAACCAAAGTAAATTATTTTTCTTTAGTAAGCCAATGTTTTATTTCCTCATCAAAAACGCATATTTCCACCCACCAATAATTAATATAAGAAAACTCTATGATTCTTGAACCAACTCCATCTATTGGCTAAACCTAATCATACTCATCAATTATAATCATATAATATGAAACATATGAAAAGGGAACAAAATTATGCAAGTGGCTGTCCCTAATCATATAGTATCATGGATTTGTTTTTAAAGAAACAAACTTTTCTTAAGCAAACGACAAGGAAAAAACTCGATTATTTTATTTCTCTCTATTAAGCAAACTTTTTTGTAATGCCATAAAGAAATATTTAAATCTACAATATCATATAAACTACCATAATCTAGTATTGTTAAGTTGATTCTAATAGTTAACTTTATGAGTTAATTATCTATATAATTCATTGATTGTTGTCAGGGAATTCATATTTAATTAACTTATAACCCTGATTGTGGGGAAAATAAAAAGTGTTAAAAATCATACAATAGAAAAATAATTACTTTTTAGATGAAGTATGCTCATAGATAAGATTATAAATCAAAATTTAAATAAAATAAAATTTAACGTGATTTGACTTTTTGAGTTTATATTCATCAATACTTAATAAAAATATTTTATTATCTAATTAATATGTTTGCTATAATTTTTATAAAGATAAAATTGTAAACTTTCTCTAGTGACAACAAAAATAAAAGTGTAAATTCTCTTATTACATTGTAAGAATAAAATTTAAAATTCTCTCATATAATTTTTATAAAGATAAAATTGTAAATTCTATGATAAAAGCTAACTCTACCTAAATTTCCTATATTTTTAAGAAATAGATTAAGTTGATGAATAAACTCAAATTAATTTCTCATTTTTATAATACTTATTTTTTTAAATATTACTTAATGTAAAATTTTGATAAATAATAGTATAAAAGCAACACAAATATATTATCATGTGAAAAACTAGGAAGGAAAAAGATGATATATTAATAATTTAATGTTTTGTAGTTGATGGAGATCCACTAGAGAGATGAATTATTTAGCGATTTTCAAGATGATGAATAAGTTGATAGAAGACCATAAGTGTTTAGTGCTTTCTGAAATATGATGGCATAAAGTTTGAGCAAGATCCTTTTTTTCTTAGTGCAATCAATATATAAGATAAAGACAAGACACTTTGCAGTTACTTGTTAAGTAGTTGGACGTTGGTTCCTGAATATGAGTTAAAACATAACACATGAGATTTTTGTTGAGGTTTATTGTTAACGATACATCGATGAGACAAACCACACGCTACTCACCTCCCAATCTCGAATTAAATCAACTATGTTTAAATATGTTTCATTAGAAATATGAGTTCTCGAATCACTAATAAGGTCTTAACCAACCTACTTATTGTAACACCCTATTTAATTAATAAATATAATTAAAGGAAGCATCACACTGAATAATAATATAAATGTGGTCCAAAAATTTAAACCCTATTCCTTACAATTATCCAAGGAAGTTCGAACATAAAAGGCACACCACGATGCCAAACAGGTATAAAGGTAAAACAACAGTAATTGATAATATACCAAAAGCTAAAACAGAACATGGGTCGTGGCCCTAAAAGAAAAGCCCAAATAAAAGAACTCCAGCCCAGGTAGACTATGCAACATAATCATCTCTCCTCTGTTGACCACGAGTACCTCTCACATATGCTCCCATCAATAAATTGATGATCATCGCAAAGGTAGAAGAACAACATACAAAGCAATCAAACAAGCAAAGGGTAAGCTAGAGCCAAAAAGATTTTATCATACAATCAGATATATTTTCACAATCCGATATGCATACATCATCCAAACATGTTATGACTTTTCAATCAATACACCAAGACTCGACTCATCCGGATACATATAATCTAGTCGGATTCAGTGGATGCTTGCACTTGTGGTGGATTACCTGCTCACCCCGAGCTATGTGTTACAAGTGTTACAATGATTCAATCCCCCACACACAAGGTTAGCCCTTGATGAGTTTCAGGCCTCCTACTACTCTCACCACAATAGTTAGTCCGCTCTAAGTGAGACTAACTGAATCCTTAGAGTGTCAGGATGCAACCTTACCTTGAATCCTTACCAAATTATATAGATTCGGCACCACTATGGGCACCCACTAACAGGGGCCATGGAATTACGTCCCGACCACTGAAGCACTATCCTGAAATCTCACCTAGAGATTTAAAAGAATTACGCACTGACACAGACCAATCATGCTCAATCAATCAGGTAATATTTATCATACACATAACCTCATGCCAACCCTTTTCAACCAATCCTCGTTCATATCCAAATATTGAATACATACCAACTCATCCTTTGTATTTCATATCAATGCCATGCCCATTTGATACCAACCATCTCATTTAATTTACATGTCAAGTTCATACCAAACCCATCATTCACCATCAATGAATCACATCACTCATACATAACCGTTCATCACATATTTTTACCATAACAATCATATCCAAGCAAGTGTCAACCATCCAAGAACAAGAAACAGCCAAACACCACACTGCCTTCGCCCAACTCCTCGCTCAGGCTAAAGGGTCTCGCTTAGGCGAGCCCCCTTCGCCTAGGCGAGGGCTCGAAAAGGGGGAACAGTAACCTCACGTGGAATCTCGCTTAGGCGAGACCCCTCTCACTTGGGTGAGATTTTCGCTCGCTCAGAAAGAACGTGGGTCGCCTGAGCGACTACTCACGTGAAGTAGCTTGGGTGAGCCTTTGTTGATCTCGCCTAGGCGAGACATGCTCGCTTGGGCGAGAAAACCAGTGCTCAACACTATTCTCTCGTGCAACAGTCCAATAACACAGCCCAAACAACACAATACGATATTTTATAAGCTCAAGCAGTAAACAATCCATGAATCATGTAATATCATCAAAGAAATCATGAAAAATCAAAGCTTTAACAGAACCCTAACTTCCCTTACCTGGAAAAGGGCTAATATTGGACTTCAACTCTTAAGCCAGCGAAACCAGTAGCTCCAAGGGCAGATATATGAAGTGAACGGGAGATGGAGGTTGAACTCACTTGAACTTGGGTAGATCTCCAAACCCTAGCAGAGGTTCTGTGGAGAGAAAATGGATGAGTTAGGGCACTGATTTTTCAGAATAACTTGCAAGTGAGGGACTTTAGGGGACTTGGCACCCTATGGGCCGGCCCTTTAGACCCAAGAGTGTGGCAGCCCCTAACATTAGGGCACTCATTAAAAGTGGCCTTACACTTATAATAATTATAATAATAATAATAATAATAATAATAATTGCATCCACAAATCAGACTTCAATGGTCTTATCTCTGCCCGTAATAATGAAATTTTGTGCTGGTATTGAGCTTTTATGGCGATTGGTTTCAATATAAAAACTTTTCTTTTTCCTTTTTGTGAAAAACAACAGTTTTCTAGTTCTATGTAATTTAACTTTTAGCCACGCTATAAATCTAAGCCTTATCAGCAAATGTTTGCGTTATCCATACTATAGAATCTCAACTCAGATAACAACAAAGATAAGAAAAACCATATTATATATATATATATATATATATATATATATATATATATATATATATACTCTCATGCACCTTAAACATGGTTATCAATTTAAGATTCAATATGAACTGAATGTAGATCAATAAAATCATATTCTCATAACTATTATTTAAATATCTTATATTTAAATTATCCATCAACATCATCTAAATATCTGTTTCTATTATTGTTGCAGATTTTACTTACGAGAACTGTGGATAAAGATTACATCGCCACCTCGATTGCCATTGGATGGGGCCCTTTATCATTAAGTAATATGGTATTCGTTTAAGAGATTAAGGACTCTATAGAAATAGAAGTGAAGAATATCAATATTGCATAGAACATTCACTACGTGCCAATTGAAACTATCAACATGGTGAAACATGTGAGATGAAGTTCCTAATCAGCAAAAAATTATTTTGATGATTACTTCTCTTATTATAAAAGGAATATTTTTTTTTTTAAAGTATGATATGTTAAAGTTATTTCTTTTTTCTTGTTGATGTATTAGTGTGTTAGAGAGAGAAAAAAATTAAAAAAAAAGTTATTTTTAAAGGTTTTTTAGTAGTAATTTATTCTATTTTAGAAGATATTATTATTTTGTCTTTGAATTGAGAGAGACAATGTGATTTTATTTTCTTCACTATAATTATATAACTGCTAATTGTTAATTATGTTTATCTTTTTATTTTTTATTTAAATTCAGTTATTATGTTGTTATTATAATATCTACATGGTATTAAGTTTGATTGCTTTGTAGTATTTATAAGTGTTATTAACACCGGAATATGTTTAGAAAAGTTTTCTTAAAGAAAAAATATTTGGTATTTAAGTTTGTGCATGAGTAATCTATCCCTCTTTTGGAGTAACTTAACTAGTATATTCATTTATGGTCTATCATTGTTATTTCAATAGATAATAAGACTAATAGTGAAAATTGGATAAACCTATTTTAAAGTTATGATAATGAAATATGAGATATAAAAATTTAATGAAAATAATTTTTTATTGTGAAAATTAAAGACGAAGGCAAATTTGCGAAAACAAATGTAATTGAAGAAAGACTCCTGACCATCACAAAGCAAAGGTAATTTTATTTTTTTGACAATACGATAGACAAATTCAATTTTGTCCAACATTATGGAAAAGAATAAAACAAAGGAAATTTGAGATACTCTCGTCGAATTATATATGAGGTTTAGAATATTATTTACGATAAAATCTTATACTCTTAGAATGAGTGAGGTTAAATTGGTGATAAACCATGTAAATAATTTGAATATCTTATATTTGTCCAATTTTCAACAACAAATTTTAACATAGTTGAAAATGAATGTGTAAAACTTTAGAGTTTATTGAATTTGTATGATCAACTTATTATCAACATAATGAGTAGTATTATTGATAAACATCTACACTTTGAGGATATTATTGGAACTATAATTGAGAAAGATTTTAGGTGAAAAAGTAAAATGGAAATGGTGGAAAGTTAAAAACAAACAAAATTTGACATTCATGAAAGGTATATCAGTTGAATGTGGCTCTAGTGAAAGTCAAAATTATGGTAGATCAAAATCTCTAAGTAGAAACATATCAAATGCTTTCATTATAGCAAAAGAGAGCCTGCAAAGAAATGTTGATAGAATGGAAGAAAAAAACTTAATCATTAACCTCACAAGGTTTTGTTGCAAGTGCATCAGAATATGTACATATTCTTGTTAGCGAATCAATAATTAGCTCTAACAATGGAAAACAATTTCATAATGGGTGATAGTAGATTTACGAGTGATTGATTTTACACTTATAAACCTATTTCGAGAGGTTGTTTTCATGAGTAACAACCATGGCTTACAGATCGTTGTAGTCGGTACTATCAAAATAAAATTATATGATGGTACTATATACATAATTCAATGGGTAGAACATGATAGAAATAAAATATGTATAAGATACAATAATACAATATATTCAAGTATGAGTTAAAAATTGTGTATCTGGAATTAATGAAGGATATATGGAAGCACGTAGTATGAGATGCTACTGTTCACTTTTTGATGGATATTCTCAAACGTAAGAGTGTTTTACGTTGTTACTTAAAAACTGACTAATGGGTATCAGTTTTATAACCCCTCAGCAGAGACCAGGGACCTCTCAAAATGTATTTGATTATTCAAGCCCATCACAGACCGTTTATTAAACAATCCAACCCCATCACGGATCGTTCATCAGAATACCCAAAATTATATATATTACCCATACAATAATTAATATTAACAAATAACTTAATTTATTATTAATGCTAATCCATAATAATAACAATACAGAGAATAATAATTTTATATAATAAAATTATATAAAATATAACATTCTCCCACTTGGATAACATTAATAAATAAATTAATTATATCAATTGCAACATAAGTACAAATATCAATTAAGAAATATAAACATGAATCACAAAGATAATATCCGATAGGGATACTTACCATATGCTTAGATTTCTTAAATAATGGATAATATATAGAATAAAAACAAACATAAATATGTGATCCCAAAATGGTTCATAAATTCTCTATGTAGAAAGAGAAAAGATGTAACGAAACTGACGTCATTGACAAATTTACATCTCATGAAAACCATAATAATATAAAGTGTAAATCTCAGACTCCAACTAACCCAATACATCAAAAGACTTAACCACACCCATATGAGTTACATGATTTTGAAAAACTCCAACAAATAAGCCTTTAGTTAGTGGGTATGCTAACATATTTTATGTAGCAGTATGCTCAATCCGAGTTTGATAATCCAAAACTTTCTCTCTAACAAACATAAATTTTATATCAAAATGCTTTGAGCGAGTAGAACTTCTGTTGTTTTGAGATAAATGGACGACAACATTGTTGTCACAATATATCACAAGTGGCCTACAAATACTTTCAACAATTTGAAAGCCAGAAATCAAATTTTTAAGCCACACAGCTTGACAAGTAGCTTCATAACAAGCAACATACTCTGCCTCCATAGTGGAAGTAGCTGTAAGAGTTTGTTTAACACTCTTCCAAGAAATGGCTCGTCCTGCCATCATAAAAATAAATCCAGAAGTAGACTTTCGGTCGTCAGGGCAACCAGCAAAATCAGAATCAGAATAACCAATGACCTGAAGTTGATCAGACTTCTTAAAGGTCAACAAATGATCCTTAGTTCCCTGCAAATATCTAAAGACCTTTTTAACAGCTTTCCAGTGATCCAAACCTGGATCACTTAAGTATCTCCCTAAAGCATTAACAACAAAAGCAATATCGGGACGAGTACAAACTTGAGCATACATTAAACTACCAACAACGGAAGCATATGGGACTTTTTTCATTTCAACTATGTCATTATCATTTTGAGGACACTGAGATTTGGAGAGTTTGTCACCTTTTTGAACAGGTGCTGCACATGAGGAGCAAGAATGCATGTTAAACCTCTTGAGGACTTTATCAATATATCCTCTTTGAGACAAACCAAGAATGCCATGTGACCTGTCATGAGAGATCTGAATGCCCAGAACAACAGAAGCATCACCAAGGTCCTTCATATCAAAGTGGCTATTTAGTATAAATTTTGTGTAATCAAAAGTTCAACACTACTACTAGCAAGAGGAATATCATCAACATATAAAACAAGAATGATGAAATGGCTCCCATTTTTCTTCAAGTAAATGCGATTTGAGGCATTTTCCTTGAAGCCAAAAGAAGTGACCACCTGATCAAATTTCAAATACCATTGCCTAAAAGCTTGTCTGAGTCCATAAATAGACTTCTTCAACCTGCAAACCAAATGCTCCTTACCTTTTTTAGCAAAACCATCAGGTTGAACCATATACACTTCTTCAAATAAATCTCCATTCAAAAAAGTTGTTTTGACATCCATTTGATGAAACTCCAAATCAAAATGAGCTATTAAAGCCATAGCAACACGAAAAGCCTCCTTAGTAGAGACAGGTGAGAAAGTCTCCTTATAATCAATGCCATCCCTTTGACTATAGCCTTTTGCTACAAGTCTGGCTTTATACCTTTCAACTTTTCCATCTGGACTACGCTTAGTCTTGAAGACCCATTTACATCCAACTGGTTTACAACCTAGTGGCAAATCCACAAGATCCCAAACATCATTATAGGCCATAGAAGCTAACTCATCATGCATAGCATTTAACCAATCATCACCATGAGAACTAGAGATAGCCTCTTCAAAAGTAGTAGGATCATCAACATTATTTAGATTATATTCATGCTCTTGAAGATACGCTAGATAATCATCAGATATAGAAGACCTGCGTACTCTTTGAGATCTCCTCAAAGAAATTTCTTCAACAACATCATCATGAACTTGTTCATCTACTACAGGTGATGTGGCATCCACAAGATCTGGAACAAATTCATTTTCATCACGGGCAACTAGAATGACATTATCTGCAGGAAGATAAATGGATGACACGTGAATAAAAACACGGTCTTCTCTAAAAGTGACTGGTCGTGGTGTATTGCTCCCATTGTCCAAATCATCCTTAAAGAATACCGCACGGTCAGACTCAATAACCCGCATAGAGTGAGAAGGACAATAAAACCTACTACCACGAGAACCCACACAATAACCAATAAAGAACCCACTGACAGTCTTGAGATCAAGTTTTTTTAACTGAGGATTATAAGGCATCACCTCCGCCTTACAGCCCCACACATGGAAATGTCTCAAACTTGGCTTCTTCCCAAACATGAGTTCATAAGGAGTCTTTGAAACAGACTTGCTAGGTACTTGATTAAGAATATACACAACAGTCCTTAAAGCATCTCCCCAAAGGAAATCTGGTAAAGAGGAATGACTAAACATACATCTCACCATCTCTAAAAGAGTGCGATTCCTCCTTTTTGCAACTCCATTTTGCTGAGGAGTACCAAGCATAGTATACTGAGCTTCAATACCACATTCATCAAGAAATCTAGCGAAAGGTCCAGATTTCTTCTAATCTCATCATATCTGCCACAATACTCTCCACCTCTGTCAGACCTTACACATTTTATCTTCTTTCCTGTTTTCAACTCAATAGCAGCTTTGAAAGACTTAAAAGCATCCATGGAACTTGATTTTTCCTGTAGGAGATCTATCCAACCAAAATGGGAATAATCGTCTATAAACGTAATAAAATACCTATATCCGCCCATGGAAGTGGGTGTGATAGGTCCACATATATCAGTATGAATAAGCTCCAACACATTATCACTCCTGTTTGCTCCTGTATTCCTTACTTTTGCTGTAAGCTTGCCCTTAACATAATCAACACAAGTATCAAAATCAGAAAAATCCAGATCATGCAGAATACCCTCTTTAATCAACCTCTCAATCCGAGGTCTAGAAATATGTCCCAGACGTCTATGCCACAACATAGAGGAATTTTCATCAACTCTACTACGCTTATGTCCAATAACAGAATTAACAGACATATCATTCAGATTCAGCATGTAAAGTCTATCATATAAAACTCCTGAGCCAACAATAATTGAATTGAAATAAACAACAAGTTTACCATTGCCAAATTCAAAAGTGTAGCCACATTTGTCCAAAATTGAAACTGAAATCAAATTCCTTCTTATAGAAGGTACATAAACAACGTCTTTTAATAACAAAACATGTCCAGAAGGTAAATTTAAAGAAACTACTCCTATGTCTTCAACTAGTGCTCTAGCTCCATCTCCCATGATAATCTTGGACTCGACATCACTTGGTTTTCTCAGACTTGTGAACCCCTGTAAAGAATTCACAACATGAATAGTAGCACCCGAGTCTAACCACCAAGAATTGGGAGGAACGTCAATAACATTAGATTCAAAACAAGCTAGAGCATATAGGAGTATACCTTCCTTATCAGCATTCTTCTTCTTAAGAATATAACAATCAGCTAGCTTGTGTCCAAACTTCTTACAATAGGCACAATTCCCCTTGAAGTACTTCTTCTTAGGCTCCAAAACCACTGATGATTTCCCTGGGTTCCCTTTTTCAGGACGAGATTTACCTTTGAATCCCTTTTTCACAGGTTTAGTGCTTGAAGTAGTAGTTGTAAACTGCACACTATGAGACTTGGTCTTTTTAATCGATGCTTCCTCTTGAGAAATAATAGCTATCATTTCATCAATTGTCTATTCCTCCTTTTGAGTGTTGTAAGAAGTCTTCAACATATCAAACTGAGAAGGAAGAGATTCCATAACCTACCAAATCAAGTAACTATCACCAAGATCTACCTTTAGAGATTTGAGTTTGTTATAATAGTGCACAAGCTTCATCATATGCTCACGAACACCACTGACACCATCATATTTGGTCTTCTCAAGAAGTGACAGATATTGACCCTTTTGAGCTTTATCAAAAGTCTTAAACTTCTCATCAACTGATCTCATAAAATGCTTAGCATTGTCATTATCCGGAATGCTCTGTCGAATATACTTCTCCATGGTATATCTCATCACCATCAGGCACACCTTGTTCGAGTGTTCCCATTTTTCACGAGAAGCTCTCTGGACAATAGTGGACTCAGGCGTAAGAGCTGAAGGTTCTGCTTCTCTCAAGGAAAAATCCATGTTGGTAATTGCTAGATACAAATCCAAAGATTCTTTCCAGTCCTCAAAATTTGTCCCATTTAAAGTTTTGACTGAAGTCAATGGCGTAGGCAAAGAAGCTGGTATCAAAATAACAAAGAAACATTTAATACACACTTATTGTGTAAATAAACAAAATAAATGTTTCTGAATACACAACAAAATATGCCTATGATATCAAATTATTTCTCATTCACTATGATCCCGCCTAAGGGTCCCGAATCATAATAAATAAGAAATATAACAAAATATAAAATATAATAAAATACAATGCACATCTCATGTCAAAAGAAATCTAATATCGATAGGGTACAAGACAAATAATTGACATAATAAAATTAAAAAAAAAAGTACATTGTATCAAGAAAAATAAAATGTATTAATAATAAAATACCGATAGGGTATAATTAATATTAATGTAATAATAAATTAATTAATAAAATATTTAAATTATATCATTCCCATAAAATTTCATACAACTGTACCCACGATAGGTGAGCTAACAATTATATAAAATTATATCATGCTTTAACAAAAATATAATAAATTATATAATGCATGAAATCATAATAATAATAATAATCATTATTATTATTAATTTAATTATTATTTATTTATTTATTTATTTTATTATTATTAAATGTAATTATTTTATTATTATTAAATGTAATTATTTTATTATTATTAAATGTAATTATTTTATTAATTGTTATTATTATTATTATTAATTTAATTTGGTGCACGAGAGGAGATAGATAGTTAATGTTTTAAAAGATTCAGAAAAGAAAACTGATGCACGATGCACGTGGCCATTAAGGTGCGAAATTTATGCCACCAAAAGTGACCATCATCATTCTTGCGCACGGTCGCGAACGAAAACGACCACTGCTGTGCACAAACGAAAACGACCACCACCATGGTGATCGAGCACCGTGTGCACCTCCGATGCAGCATCGTGACCCTTGCAGACGGGACCAACACCTCATCTTCCTCCCTGCAACATCACTGGACACAAACAAGATCGCAACTCCCCAAAACGCACCCAAACCGGGAGCCATTGTAACGCCCCTTGAGAACACGTCACCGAGACTTTGACCGCGAATCATGTCCACTATTGTAGGAAGAAGAAGGGTTCGAAAAAAGGGTTTATTGGTCCGAAACTCAATTTGCACATGGCTACCGATTAGGGTTTTCAAGAACAATTAGGTTTTCACTATGCAAACATATAAGAGGTTCTTCTGTGCAAACATAAAACCCACAAAATTGGGTTTGCCGAGAGAGAGAAGATTATCATTATTGGGGTTTCCTTAATTAGGGTTTTAAACATAATTAGGGTTTTTGACAGTAATTAATCCCCTCTATTAAATTTCCAAAATCATGATACACTTTCCAAAAGAATAATTATATTTTGTATCTTAATAGGCTCTGATACCAATTGATAGAAATAAAATATGTATAAGATACAATAATACAATATATTCAAGTATGAGTTAAAAATTGTGTACCTGGAATTAATGAAGGATCCATGGAAGCACGTAGTATGAGATGCTATTGTTCTCTTTTTGATGGATATTCTCAAACGTAAGAGTGTTTTACGTTGTTACTTAAAAACTGACTAATGGGTATCAGTTTTATAACCCCTCAGCAGAGACCAGGGACCTCTCAAAATGTATCTGATTATTCAAACCCATCACAAACCGTTTATTAAACAATCCAACCCCATTACGGATCGTTCATCAGAATACCCAAAATTATATATATTACCCATACAATAATTAATATTAACAAATAAATTAATTTATTATTAATGCTAATCCATAATAATAACAACACAGAGAATAATAATTTTATATAATAAAATTATATAAAATATAACACAACATGTAAAGAACATGTGTAAGATCTATATAGGAGGTGGGATCTTAAAGGTGGTCAGAAGAATCGGTTAATGATGAAAGTAAAGAAATCATGGCCAATCTATATGTGTTTTTGGTTGATATGTTGCAAGAAACAAGTGTAATAGTTGGATCAACAAGTTAAGACGAAGTTATGATTACGTGACATTATAAATTTGGTCATATGTCAAAGTGATTTTTGAGAATCCTATCATAATGTTATCTTTTACCCAAACTTAAATATGTTGCTTTACCTTTTTGCAAACATTGTATGATAAGAAAACAACAAAATTTTGATGTTTGCTAGAATTACTAATGGAAGTAAACACATATTGGATTTGATTCATTCTGATGTGGGAAAATCATTAATATTTTCCCTTAAAGACGACGACGGTCATGACAACAGCAGAACGATGAGGAACGATAAGGACCATCATGGGAAATGAATTATGACTATCAATAGTGAGAGAGAATGGAGGAAGATTAAACAAAAGTGAAAGTGCAAGATGTTAGAAATATAAATATAATTTAAAAAAAAAATTAGAATAAAATATTGTTGTTACTAGGGTTTTAATGCAATGTTAATTCCAGAGTTAAATTCTATTTATGTATAAACAGTTTTTATTCTTTTCATTGATTTGACATTAATTTTGGTTTAAATCAATTTGATGGCCATTTACTCTTGTGTCTCCTTTTCTCACCTATAAATACCACCTAGTTTCATAAAGAATAGACACACAACAAACACTAGAGTTCTTCCTCTCAAAAGTGTTCTTCTTTTCCTTCTCTATATTATCTCTTAAAACAGTGGTTTCATAAGGTTTAGAGATCCTTCGCTGCACTCGATCGATCTGACGGGTTGTTGTATCTTGGGGGAGGAGCGCATAATATTGAGTATTGCCCTGTGCAGTTAGGGCATTTTCTCTCTAAGGATAGCGCTCATCGTGCCTCAACCCAGACTTACTCTATCCTTATCTCATTTACATATTTACATTATCTTTATATTGTTATTGTTTGTTATAAGAACATTTTGACTTGATCATCTCTTTTATCCATATTTCTATATTGTTTCTGGTTTATTATTATTTTCTAATATTCTTAGAGAGAAAAATCTCAATTATATATATATATATATATATATATATATATATATATATATAATTTTTTTTCTTATTATGTTTGTCATGGATATGATTAAGTCACTCTCAAGTAAGCCTGAAAAGTTTACAGGTGAAAATTTTTTCTGTTGGCAACAACAAATGAGGTTTTGGCTCACTGAAATAGGATTATTTTCTGTGATTTCTAAAACTACTGATTCTTCTATCATATTAAGTGATTCTTCTTCTTCTTCTTCTGATACTTCTGATAAAGATATTTTATGTCATGAACATATTTTAAGTGCTTTGTTTGATAATGTTTATAAAATATTTTGTCACACCAAAACTGCTATTGAGTTATGGGAAGCACTTGAACTTAAATATGGATCTGCAGAAAAAGGTTTATCTAGATATTCTTGTGAAAAAGTTATTGAATTTCAAATGGTTGATAATAAACTCATTTCTGATCAAATTCATGAGTTTGAAAATATTGTCTATGACATGAAATTAAAAAATATTATTTTACCAGACATTATGCTTGTGGCTCTTTTGATCTCTAAGTTGCCTCGTTATTGGTCTGATTGTGCTCGAAGTTTAAAACATAAGCCCAAAAATTTCTCTTTTGATGATTTGCTTGTGTGTCTTCGTATTGAGGAAAAACATCATTTTTTCTCAAGATTCTGTTCAAAATTCTCAATCTAAAGCCTTTTTTGTTGAGAACTCTAATAAATCTGAGAACTCTTACAAGCCTAATCCTAAACAATTCAAAAGACATGGTTTTAATAAAAATAAGTTTACGAAAAAACCTTCTTTCTCTAAACCAAAGAACAAATTTTCTTATAACAACAATAAAAATAAAGATAAAAATATGGGGAATGAGATGTTTTGTTTTGTTTGTGGGCGAACTAATCATCTAGCCAAAAATTGTTTTCAGCGTCATCGCCAACTTGTGTCTAATTCCAAACCTGAAGCTAATATTATTACTATGGGTGTTGCCTCTGATTTCCCATCTGAAAGGTACCATGTCATTAGCCCTGAGTTAAATTATGTTTTTAACTCAAACGATTGGTTTATAGACTCTGGGGCTAATGTTCATGTGTGTGCTGATAAAAAATTATTTTCTCTATATCAGGAAACAAGCACACGTACCATGAGTATAGGAAATGGGAGCATCACACATGTTCTAGGAGAAATTCAAGTGAAATTAGAGTTGTCTTCTAGAAATTATCTTATTTTAAATGGAGTCTTTCATGTTTCTGAAATTAGAAAAAATCTCTTAAGTACTTCTTTGTTAGTACAACAAGGTTACAAAGTTGTTTTTGAGTCCAATAGAGTTGTTATTACTAAACATGGTGTTTTTATTGGTAAATGATATATTTGTGATGGTTTGTTTAAATTAAGTCTTATGCCTTTTTCTTCTAATAAAATATATGATAGTTCTTCATTGACTATTACCAATGTTGAAAGTTGTGATATGTGGCATGCTAGACTAGGCCATATAAATTTAAATTATGTTAGAAGAATGATGTCTCTTAATCTTATTCCTAAATATTCTATTGATTTGAAGAAAAAATGTGAAATATGTGTTCAATCAAAGCAACCAAGAAAAGGTTTCCATACATGCATGAAAAAGAAAACTAATCTACTTGAATTGATACATAGTGATGTATGTGATAGTAATGATGTTTTAACACATGGTGGTAAAAGATATTTTATTACTTTTATTGATGATTTCTCCAAATATTGTTATGTGTATTTAATAAACCACAAACATGAATTTTTTGAAAAATTCAAAATATATAAATCTGAGGTAGAAAATCAATTAGAAAGAACAATTAAAATCCTTCGTTTTGATAGAGGGGGTGAATATACATCTTTAGAAATGAATGTTTTTTGTGAAACTCATGGTATTATTCATGAAACAACACCTCCCTATAGTCCTCAATCTAATGGTGTAGCTGAAAGAAAAAATAGAACTTTGCTTGATATGGTGAATGTTATGCTTACAAGTTCTGGTTTGCCAAGAAATATGTGGGGTGAAGCTTTATATTCATCTTGTTATATTCTCAATATAATTCCTTATAAAGATTGTGATAAAACTCCTTATGAGTTATGGAAGCAAAGAGAACCTTTACTAAAATATTTTAAAGTGTGGGGGTGTCTTACAAAGGTTAATATACCACCTAATAAGAAAAGAAAATTAGGAATTAAAACAATTGATTGTGTTTTTATTGGTTACTCTCTACATAGCATCACTTATAGATTTTTGGTTATTAATTCTGAAGTGAATGAAATCTCTAATAATACTATTATGGAATCTAAAGATGCAGTTTTCTTTGAAAATGTTTTTCCTTTAAAAAATAAAATGACTAAAACTTTTGGTTTTCCTTCTGGTGGTAATGTAATTTGTGATGGTTCTAGTTCTGTTTTTCCTTCAAGTGAAAATGCTAATAAAAGTATTCAAAATGAGCCAAGAAAGAGTAAAATAAAAAGAAAAGCTAAAGATTTTGGACCTGACTTTTATGCTTTTATGCTTGAAGATGATCCTAAAACTTTTGGTGAAGCAATGAGATCTATTGATGCTCCTTTTTGGAAATAAGCTATTAATAATGAAATGAATTCACTTAAAGAAAATAAAACTTGGTTTTTAACTGATCTTCCTCCTGGTTGTAGAAGTATTGAATGTAAATGGATTTTTAGGAAAAAATTAAGGACTGGTGGGTCTGTAGATAAATTTAAGGCAAGACTTGTTGTTATTGGTTGCCAACAAGTAGAAGGTGTAGATTTCTTTGATACATATTCACCTATTTCAAAAATCACTACCATTAGAGTTTTGATTGCTCTTGCTTGCATTTTTAATTTACAAATTCATCAAATGGATGTTAAAACTGCATTTTTAAATGGTGATTTGGAAGAGGAAATATATATGAAACAACCTGAGGGCTTTATTGAGTCAGGGAAAGAAAATAAAGTGTGTAAACTTGTTAAGTCTTTATATGGTTTAAAACAAGCACCAAAGCAATGGCGTGAAAAATTTGATGAAGTTATTATTTCATATGGTTTTCATATTAATAATAGTGATAAATGTGTGTATGTAAAACAATATGATGATGGTGTTTATGCTATTTTTTGCTTGTATGTAGATGACATATTAATATTTGGTAGCAACATAAATGTTATAAATGATGTGAAACATATGTTGTCCAGTAATTTTGATATGAAAGACCTTGGTCCTGTAGATGTTATTTTGGGTATTAAGATTTTACAAAACGATGGTGATATTATGTTAACGCAGTCTCATTATGTTGAGAAATTATTGAAAAAATTTAATTATTCTGATGTGAAACCTGTTTTAACGCCTTTTGACCCATCTATTAAACTAAAGAAAAATTTAGGTGAAGGCATTTCTTCTTATAAATATTCTCAAATTATTGGTTCCTTATTACATTTGACAAATTTCTCTAGACCTGATATTGCATATGCAGTTGGTAGATTAGGGAAATATACACATAATCCTGATCATTCTCATTGGACTGCATTAGAACGGGTGTCTAAATATTTGAAGGGAACCATTAATTATGGAATTCATTATACAAAATTTCCTGCTGTTATTGAAGGATATAGTGATGCAAATTGGATTTTTGATTCTGATGAAACAAAGTCAACCACTGGTTATGTTTTTACTTTGGATGGAGGTGCAGTGTCATGGAAATCTGCTAAACAATCTATTATTTCACGATCTACCATGGAAGCAGAGATTATTGCTTTAGATACTGCTACTGCTGAGGCAGAGTTTATTAAAAATTTTCTATATGATTTACCATTGTTAAATAAACCCATACCTCTTATTTCAATGCATTGTGATAGTCAAGCTGCCATATCTAAAGTTTCTAGCAAAAACTTTAATGAAAAAAGAAGGCATCTCAGAGTGAGACATAAATCTATTAGAAACTCAATTACTAATGGTATTATTTCTCTTGATTTTGTCAGGTCAGAAAGAAATATTGCGGATCCGCTTACCAAAGGGTTGACGTGTCAACAAGTACTGGAGTCGTCGAGGGGAATGGGACTAAAGCCCATAAATTAGTTGCAACAATGGACACCCATCTCCACATGAATAGCGATCCCATGGAATGGAGTTCAATGGGTAACAACGAAGTTGTTTGTTGACTAAAGTACACCAATTGATTTGATTAAATGTTATGTCTCATTCCTATGGCGAAGTGTACTATAAATTGTGACAATAATAAGGTTGAGGTATATGTATTATTATGTTTTTTTGTAAAATGCCTCATAATAAACCCAATGACAATTTTGTAGGGGTGTGAGTCACAAACCACCCTTTGAGGGTTTACCTAGTGAGTGTGATGGTGGGGCCGCCATTGTGAGACATGGGCAAAGTCTTTAAATGACACTCATGACACAAGATGCATGCACAAGGCCGTAACGTGCAACCACTGATTAGAACCTATAATGAACACCCAATATTGTATGTGTTATTTACTAAAACTCGGTTACAGGGGATGTAGTTCAAGACAATCAAGTCTCTGCATTTTCTCTGGTGGAAGTTTATAAGCACTAGGTGTAAGGCTCAAACCCGGAAGGTTCCTTATACTGAAATACAATATTTTGTTTTAAAAGATAATATATATTTTTTTTAAATTATGTGGGGGATTGTTAGAAATATTAATATAATTTAAAAAAAATTAAAATAAAATATTGTTGTTATTGGGGTTTTAATACAATGTTAATTCCAGAGTTAAATTCTATTTATGTATAAACAGTTTTTATTCTTTTCATTAATTTGAAATTAATTTTGGTTTAAATCAGTTTGATGGCCATTTACTCTTGTGTCTCCTTTTCTCACCTATAAATACCACCTAGTTTCATAAGGAATAGACACACAACAAACACTAGAGTTCTTCCTCTCAAAAGTGTTCTTCTTTTCCTTCTCTATATTATCTCTTAAAACAGTGGTGTTCATAAGGTTCAGAGATCCTTCGCTGCACTTGATCGATATGACGGGTTGTTATATCTTGGGGGAGAAGCGCATAATATTGAGTATTGCCCTGTGCAGTGGGAGTGTTTTCTCTCTAAGGATAGCGCTCAGCGTGCCTCAACCCAGGCTTACTCTATCCTTATCTCATTTACTTATTTACATTATTTTTATATTGTTATTGTTTGTTATAAGAACATTTTGACTTGATCATCTCTTTTATCCATATTTCTATATTGTTTCTGGTTTATTATTATTTTCTAACACAAGAGAGAAAATGTTCACACCTTTTCAAATAGAATATGACTTTTAACTACAGTTCTCAAAGCAACTGTCGCCGTTCTCCTATCATTAACCTTTTAACGACAATTCTTTTATTGAATTAACATTGTTTCTTCATAAATAGACTTTTTTTACCATCTCATAACCATCGTCAAAATTATTGTTTTGTTATGAAATAAAGCGAATAACATAGAGAATGACGACAGATAATAGAGAAGAGAAGAAACAAGAGAGAATAGGGAGCAACTCATCTGTGTATTATTATTGATAGGAAGAGTCCTATTTATAGATACAATATGTAATCCATAAAGGAAACAAATCAACTTAGTTAATACAAATATTTACCATAAAGAGTAATTAATCATATGAGTAAATCAATGGACAATCATTAATTCATAACACTCCCCCTTGAGTGTCCATTGATAAAGAATGTGCCTCGTTGAAACCTTACTAGGAAAAACCCTTTGGGATAAAAAAAAACTAGTGAAGGAAAAAGAGTACAACATTTTGTATTCTTTAATACAATATTGTTCATCACATATTCTATTTCTCTCCCTCATGTAAACTTACATCATTAAGGAGACGGAATCCGAATTTGTGAGTCATTTGCTCAAAAGTTCTTCTTGGCAAAAACTTTCCAAATAGACTTGTCATATTTTCAGATGAATGAATTTTTGGATGTCTATATCATCTTTTCAATTGAACAATACAATATTATCTTCATATATGGTTATTGATTCCATCTTTGTTGGGATAGTCACAAGTTTCTTGCACATGTTGCATTATAGGCCTTAACCAAACATATTCGCAACTTTTCTCGTAATTTTGTATTATTAGACGATATTGCTACTATGGTTTGTTTCATATACCATCATGAAACCATTGTGCTACCACATGTGAACAAACATCTTGTTTGTGATCAACCATTGTGACATTGTAAGAATATGTAAAATAACATGCATATCCATAACCCATTGGTCTGAATCTGAATCATTTGAATGGAATAAGCTCATATTCGTAGTACCCTTAAAGTAACGAAGTATATGTTTTACTGCAAACCATTTTCTTCTTGTAGTTGAAGAACTATATTTTGCTTAACAAATTTACAACAAATGCAATATTAGATCTAGTATAATTAGCAAGATACATTAGTGTTTCTATGACACTAAGATATGGTGCTTCTAGACCAAGAAGATCTTCATCATTTTCTTGAGGTCTAAGAAGAGTCTTTATCAACATCTAACGACCTCACAACTATTGGAGTGCATAATGGACATGACTTGTCCATTTAGAACATTTTAAGCACCTTAATTATATACGCTTCTTGACGTATAAAAACACCTTTATTTAAATACTCAATTTCTAATTTCAAATAAGACTTTGCCCTTCAAAGATCATTCATCTCAAATGATTTCTTTGAGTAATCAATTGCCTTTGTGAGCTCATTAGGAATTCCAACGATGTTTATGTCATCTACATAAACAATAATTATGGCAAATTCATTATTTGGATCTTTTCATATAAATACAAGAACAAATAGGATCATTTTTATATCCTTCTTTTAATAAGTATTCAAAAAGACTGTTATGCCACACACGTCTTGATCTCTTTAATCAATAAAAGAGCATGTTCAATTTTATTGAATAACCCTCTTTATAATTTGTCTGGTTGGGCAAATAAAATCCTTCAGGGATTTTTATATAAATATGATTCTCAAAAGAACCGTACGAATAGGTTGTAACATCATTCATTAGATGTAAATGCAAACCTTGTTGTGCAACTAGAATAATCGAATATTGCAATGTTGTTGCATCCAATACTAGTGAACATGTTTTTTTTTCACTAATCAATACAAGGTTTTGTGAACAACCTTGAGCAACCAATTATGCTTTGTATCTAATAATTTCATCATTTTTAATTTGATTTTTTGCGCAAAAATCCATATGTACCCAACGGGTTTCACAACTTCAGGTGTGCGAACTATATGTCTAAAAACCTTTCGTTTAGCAAACAAATATAATTATGCTTCTTTGCATATTTTCATTTTGGCCAATCTTTTCTTTGTCGACAATCTTCAATGATCATTGTTTATTGATCCTCATTGTCATTCATAGCATTCATCGCTATGTTATAAGTAAAAGTTTCGTCAATGTTAACTTTATTTTGGTTCTATATTATATGATTGATGACATAATTTATTGAGATCTCGTCATTTTCAACAATTTCAGGTACCTGAGGTTCTTCTGGAACCGAACCATTAATTATGTCAAATGAATCTTTTTGGGATTTCAACCTTTTCGATTAGGTCATTTTGCATATTAGCTCCCTTTCTCATTCAAGAGTTTTTATCTTTGGAACCAACATATCTACCACGCTTCAAACGTGTTCACATGAGTTTTTCAACCCTTTTTTTTTCGCATCATAATTGATCATGTCAAAAAAGGCATCATTTTGATTTGCAAATTTCTGGTTTACCATGACATGCATTTCAATTGTACTAATAAACTTGTAGTACAAACTATAAGAGAATGTTGATAATTTCTCTAATACACTTTCTTTTTCAACTCAATCATAGAGATATAAAGATATTTCATATCTTTTTCATTGTTTGTCTCAATATAATATCCATTTAGACAAATATCATTGAAACTTAATAAGTTTCTATTCAACTTCTTAGTAGAAGTATAATAGCTCTTCTAGAGTCTTCAAATATATTTATAGTACTATAAATAATACTAACATCGATGTCTCACATTATCAAACAAAAGAAAAATTTAACACTCTCATAATCAATGAGGTGATCAATGCTTCCATTTGCTTTAGCAAAGAAAATAACAATATCAAAATGAGTAGCATCCATATAGCCATAATCAGAATCACCATCTTCATAAGCAAAGTGTGTTTCTATGTTCTTCTCATTATTTGTAGGATGCTTTGGTGTACAATAAGTACAACTCAAATGGCCTTTAACACCGTAATGATAATATATACTTTCATCTTTTTGTCAATATTTTCACATTTTTCTTTTCCTTTTTTTTTCACATTATTATGCCACTTCTGGTGACAAAATGTGTCTTTGAAATTTTCTTTATAACCATGTCCATAATCAAGATCACGATCACGATCATGAAAATATAAATAAAATGTTGCTGCATTCACTTCTGGGAATGGAGCAGAACCAATTTGGACAGGTTTCATGATTTTCTATCAAAAGCTCATTGCTTTTTTTTCAGCCATACAAAGGCATAAAATAAATTCATAATATTGATTGCTGCATTCACTTCTGGGAATGGAGCAGATTAGGCGGATCTCATGATTTTTCATCAAAAGTTTTATTGCTTTGTCCAGCCAACCATACATAAGCATGAAATAAATTCATAATATTTGTGAATCCTTTTTCACAATATTTTTGTCGCATGAGCAAATTAGTTGCTTAGATGCTTTATTTCTTTATTTAATGGTATCCCAATATCCATTGTATCTTAAATGTATTTCAACATTTAAAATCCAATATAAGGAATTCTTCCTTGCAATATCAAGGGTCACAAATCCAAATTTCGCAACGTTTCGCGTGTTTAGAACTAACACATAAAATAATAATATTAATAATAATAATCATCATCAAAATAATAATAATAATAATAATCACCATCATAATAAAAATAATAAGACAGAGATGAAAATTGATAAATTCAAACAATTCTTATCATAAGAGAGGAAGAATATAAGGTAAAACTATAAATTGAGAAAGGATTAGAAAGAGCCTGGATTGAGACACGCATAGCACTATCATTAAAGAGAAAAAGCTTCCACTAGTCCTCAATTCGTTGGAGCATCGTGCTGATAACGTGTTATGAAATAAAGTGAATAATAGAGAGAATAATAGATAATAGAGAAGAGAAGAAACAAGAGAGAATAGGGAGCAACTCATCTGTGTATTATTATTGATAGGAAGAGTCCTATTTATAGATACTTGTTTCTTCTCTTCTCTATTATCTATTATTCTCTCTATTATTCACTTTATTTCATAACATGTTTTAATTAAAACTTTATTACCGTGTTTTCTTTCACAATGTACATTTTTCAATCATCTTTATTTATGGTTATTGAAGACTGCTTTTTCACCCGTAGATATTAACTCTAAATTAATAATTAATTTTTAAAAAAATTCGAGATACTTGTTAAAGTAGAAGAATAAATGTTATTTAATAAAATAAAACACCTAATATTTTGTTCATAAAAAATGCACCAATACTTTATAATATAACAAATATTTATGACAAATAATATGATTCAATTATAGAATGACATGTTTAAGATTAGCCTCTAAAATATATATGCATTTCTATTATAAATTTAGTCATATGAAACTATGTTTCAAAATATATAAAAGAAATATTTTAGCATAATTGTTATAATAAAAAATTCTTCATTTTGTAAGTGAAACATTTTAGCATAGTTATTTCAATGATATATTAATTTATGTTCCCCATGAGCCAACGAAATTTGGTTTGATCACTAAAATATGTTAGAATTTTGTTCTAAACTTCTAGAATTTGTTTTTTTAAGAAAGCTATGATGGTAACACCACTTTCACCATGCACCTTGGAGGACACGTCTCGGAATGGCACACCACCATTGACCAATAATTATTATGACTTGGTTGCGTTCATTTTTCAAATGCGTGTGAACCGTTGACTCCTTTTTGAGTTCAGTGCCTGCACAGTGACAAATTATGCTGCTGAAAAAAGTTAAAAGTATTTTTTACTAATTCTTAAATAAAATTCTTAAAATACTCATTAGTTGACTCCATTCATGGAGATATTTATTCATGAAACATACAATATATCCAAAGTAAGAAGTATATTATTAGAGACTTAAGTTCTAAATATATATCATTCATCTGAATTTGAACTATAATAGTTAACTCACATTGTACTGTATTTGACATTATCCACAAGACATAACGTGCATTAATTAAGGTCATGTGAAAGTAGACATCTTTACTTTTAAGTTCTTATTGCGAGTCTATGTAGGATAGAAAGTAGTTTGAGTGAAAGAAAGACTAAAATCTGTGATAAGATAACAAAATGTACACACATTCATATATATATATATATATATATATATATATATATATATATATATATATATATATATATATATATATATATATATATATATATATATATATATATATTGGTTTGGAGTCAAATTTTTACCTTCATTTTGACAGAGCATTACGAAAATAAGAGAGTCGAATCTTAACTTAATATTTCAACTTTTTAAAAATTATGGAAAAAATTATTTTTTAAATTATTATTTTTGATAAATTTGATATAGACTATTAAATAATTAATATTTCTTTTATAAATGAATTTTTTTTACTTTTTATCTATTTTGTAGATATTATTCATTTTTTTTCTAATTTTAAACTTATAATATTTTAAATTTAAATTTAAATTATTTGGAAACCAAATTTGTAATATATTTAAATAAAATTATGTCTACAATATTAACTTAAATAATTAATTTAAACTATAACTTAAAAATTTAAACACAATTTTAGTTTATGAGTCTGACATTTCTTTTATGACAATGTTAAAAGTAATATTACTATGAAAATTATATTTCTCTTTCTCAATTCGAAGGATTGACATATTTGTACTGAATGATTCATTACTTACCTTAATAAATATATAATTTAAACTAATATTATAGTTAAAAAACAATAAAATTCACAAAAACGACTGACAAAAATATGAAAAAAAAGGTAAGCCACCTTAAAAGGACAAGAAAAACTTAAAGTTGACTTAAAAGTTAGCGATAAAATAAGTTCTCTTATGATTAAAATATTATATTTAGTTATATAAATATTGGTAATGATTAATTAATATCTTTGATTAAATATTATAAGTGTTAAAGACTTAAGTTATATTACCAGTATATATATGTATTATTTAAATAAGCATATGTGATAGAATAAAAAAATTAAATTAATTTGATAGTATAACAAATAGGTATGAATTAAAACTGATGAATGAATTAAAAATAATTTAATGAAGAAAATAATTTAAAAAAATATAAATTAAATTGAAATAAATTTTAATTGAAATAAAATCATAAAATATTAATAAATAAAAAATATATATTTTAGAATAATAATATTGAAATAAAAAATTTATCATAAATTTTGATACAAAAAATTAAATTTAGAATATAGATATTAAAATAAATTATTTTATAAGATACCAAACATTAAATTATTTTAATTATTTTTTTCTAATAAAATACAATATAATATTAATAATAATTAATTAAAAAAATAATTGACAATTATATATATATATATATATATATATATATATATATATATTGTGTTTTTCCTTTTTTTTTTTACTTTTTTGTTAACTTCCCCCCTTTTTTATCCTTTGCTACCTAACCTAACCGTCCTTGCAAATGGAAAACAGATCCCAGTGGGAAAGAGAGGTAGAGATGAAAAAGTGAGAAGGAAATACAAACCAGAGCTTTTAATTAATGTTATTTATTAAAAAATGAAAATTTATTAAGTTAATATAGACTAGTATTGATAAAGAAAGGTGAGTACTTTTTTCTTTTCCTGTGTATCCATGTTTTCACTAAATTATGATAATTATTATGATTATCTTTTATTATTAATAATTATCTAAAATTTAGTTTCAGTAAAATTAAAATTATATATATATATATATATATATATATATATATATATATATATATATATATATATATATCATACGAAAGTAAATATGATGCAAGTTTATGGAGAAATATTTTAAGTTTGTAGTATGGAAGTAGGGTAAGATAAATCCAATTGTTTCCTTGTAATTTTTTCCCCGTTGTCATACACTTCAACTGCATTATACGAATTAATTTTTTACAGTTTATTATAACCACTAACAGAAAAAAAAAAAAAAAGAGGCTTTTAGGAGATAGGATTTATGTGATGTTGTTCACTCTCACAATTTTGACACATTTTAAGTACTAGGTTTGAATTTTGTAAATCATAGGATGAAGGCAAAATGATTTTGTCTGGGAGAGCAAGACAAGTTAGGATTAGAAATAATGTGGGCTCAAAGTTAATTGATGAGAATTTATAGAGGGTCATATCATAAGTGAAGCCCAAGTCTCATTTCTACCAACAAAAAGCCTACAATTAATTCACCTAACCAACCGTTGAATCACAGTAACCAAATACTTCTCCGATCCTTCTTCATAGCAATTTATATAATAGAGCAATTAAATTTACATAACTATGCTTGGCGAATTTTTTTTTTTGTCTAATGAAGATCATCCAAAATTTTAAGGAAAAAAGAGTTCTAGACAAATTTCCTCATTATTTTTTTTTTTCAGATAGAAATCATATTTTCTTTTCTGAAATTTTCTCGGTGAAATAAAATTTTACTCAACGGATTAAGGTATCATTTATATTAGATAAATATAAACTAAATAATTTTAATTTTGCCTACCACAGTTTATAAGAAGAGAATAAAACAATTGTTCTATATTTTATTAGCTCTTTTTTATGACGTCCAAGTACTAAAAGAGTTGTATTAAGTAGATCAGCATTTTAATGTTAGTGTGTGTCTTACAATGTGTGTAAAGTCAAGAAAATACCTTCTTAATCAATTTTAATCAAACTTTAATTGATTGGGTTAATACAAATTGAAACCTTATTTCATTTTTTTTATTAATTGATTAAATCAGGATATAATCGATTAAGTGAGCATTTAATTGATTAAGTAAATAACATAATTTATTAAAACAAATTGGTTTATTTATATTAATCGATTAAGTCATTAATATAATCTATTAATATTTATTAATATTGATATTTATTTAGTTTTTCTTTAAATCTTGCATCTTCACTCATTTTATAACTACACTTTAATATTGTAAGGTCAGCATTTTTATTCAAGAAAATAAAAGATTGAATGACTTTTCTCTTGACTATAAGTGAAATTGTAATATCTTCACAAATCAGGAAAATTCTTTCCTTTGTATTTTTAGCATAATCATTCCTTTGTATTGTTCTCACCTTGTTGGTGATAGGGTAAGATAATTGTGTGAAGCATTACCTTTGCTTGTAAATCTTGAATTGTATTTCAAGTTCTTATATATCTAGAGTGTATGTTTTATACAGGTGAATCTCGTAATCATAACTCTTGATATTTTAGTGAAATTCTAACTAAGGTTGTTAGAATCTGGATATAGATTCTTAAATAATCAAATTAGGTGTGTCTTCTTTCATATCAAAGTCTATTAGTTGGTGATTGATTAGGTCTTTTAATTGTGCATCATCCATCTACCTTGTTAATTGATTAAAGAAGTTTTTTTTCCATTCTTGATCGTGAAATATTAGCTACAACTATTTTTTCAAAAATATTTTTATTGCAATATTTAAAGATTTATATTATCATGGTAACTATATTTCAATGTCTTGATTTTCTTAATATAATCATATGAGTAAAGTTACTTTATATATTTGATGAAATTAAATTAAATATGGATGTGCTTAGGGAAGGTACAAAATTGATCCATTTAAAAAAAAAAATAGGACTGAATTGCACAAAAAATAATGAATATAGGACCAAATTGAATATAAAACACTAACATGTTGTACAATATCAACACATGACCCTGCTACTTCCACGTGGCATGATGTTGACTTGACATGTGAATATTTTTTTGTAAATTCAGCAAAATTAGAACATAAAAGAACCACGAACTGACATGTGACATACATTCATTGTTCATTGTTTGTTAATTATTTAAACGGTGTTAATAAAAAAACTAAATTGAATAAATTTGACAAAAATTAGAACCATAATGAAAAATAAAAAATTATGACTGAAATGAACAAACTCAACAAAAATAAAGATCAAATTAGTATTTAAAGAAAATAACTATTATTTTACAAAGCTAGTCACATTTTCATAAGTTAATTTTAGGAATTATAATAGGTTGGACAAGATGGGGTGAGTTTTATTAGCTTCGTCTGATCTTCAACTTCAAAATTCATCCTCATCCAATCTATATGTGTAATATGTATAAAAAATTAGTGTCATCCTATCTCTATTAGGCTATGATGCACCGATACTTCAACTTGGGTCACGTATCTGTATTTGACACGTATCGTGTCCGATACTTTAGGATACTCTAACGATAGTTATCAATGAAGTATCTAATTTATAAAGTAGTAGTACACTACAATAAAATTTTGAATAGTGACTAATTTTAGTGACAAAAAATAATTAGTCATTATATAGTGACCAAATTGACAACTAAAATAGTTCCAAAAAATTATAATCGGTCTCTAAATTGATAATTAAAATAGTTTCAATGATGAATTGATTTTTAAATTGGTCACTAACATTAGCTACAAGGTTTTGACTACCAAAATAATTGGTCTCTAATTAGAAAATTTGGATTCCTACATTAACAGTCATATATTTATTATGTTTGTAAGAATTATTATATATTTTTCATTATTCATATATCACGTATCTATCACGTATCGTCGTATCCTATTATTTTAAAAATAAATGTATCGACGTATCGGATACGTGTCGTATCCGATACACGTATCGTATTTGTGCATCATAGCTATTAGGTAATGGATATGCCCCTACATATAACCATAATACCAATTAATTAATTTTTATAAAATAATAAAAATCATGACAAAGGAATCATGATATTAAATGGTATTTAACCGATACACGTATCCGATACACGTATCCGATACACGTATCCGATACACGTATCCGATACACGTATCCGATACACGTATCGTATTTGTGCATCATAACCATGTCGTATTCTCATTTATTTAATATCAAATATATTTAGAAAGAAATTACATTTTTCTAAATTTCAAATTAAAGTACCAAATAAGTGGAAAAATTATATAAAATATACACATAAATAAAATTTTATGGCATCCAAAACATCTATCAATTTTGCATGTTAATGAAACAAAGATTATAAACTTAAAAATTATTCCTAAAAAATTATAAAAAACAAAATAAATATTCAAATGTCTTTTTTGTTTCTTCCACTAAATTTTAGTGAAATCTCTTTTTTATACACTACTTAAGATTATATAAATCATTTGATGAACGAAAACTCACATAGAAATAACAAAATCAAACTAATAATAATTCAAATTCAAACATAGATCTTTATATAAATAATAATTTAGTCTAGGTTAGATGGTGATAAAAAAGATTCATAGATCTTAATATATTTGTAGTGGTAGAATTATACTTATGATAATGAGTCAGAAAATAAATATATTTATATAAAAAACATCAAAATAATATTTTATATGATTAAAATAAACAATATTTAAAAATATTAAAAGAAAAGTAAAAATGATAAAATGTACGTCTTAGAAACTATTTGATATACCATTAACCAAAAACTCAAGAAGAAAAAAAATGTGTAATAAAAAGGATAATAATATGAAAAGTACCTTAAATATATGAGAAACATTATAAATATAAAACTAATTAAACCGTTGAGAAATACAAAAATTATTTTAGCAAATAAAAAATTCTTTAAATAAAACAAAAACTAAGAATCAAAAGAGAATAAAAAACATACATCATGTATATAATCTAATAAATAAAAAGTTTGCGCAATTAAAGTTGAAAACCCCATATTCTCATTGGAAAAATAAAAAATAAACAAAAATATTAAAATAGAATAGAAATAATCATGTTTAATACGTAAAAATTATTTGACACACTATTTTAACATAACCACGTCAAGAAAGAGATGTGTAACCGACTCTAATAGGAAGGAAAATACTTTAAAAAGGTGAGGGAATGATGTGGATATAAAACAAGCAAAATATTAGGAGAGAGAAGAAACAATCTGTAGAGAAAGTGAAAAAAATAGTTACAAAATCAAAGACTAATAATAATATATATATATATATATATATTATATAATAGAAGTATGACTATATAGAAGTGTTGCTATCTACACATAGTATACATAGTATTCGGATATATTTTGTGTGGGAAGAAAAATACAAGAATCATCTAATAATATAGAAATAGGATAAAAAAAAATAAGGATACATAGTTAAAATCCCAAAATCAAAGAAAACTCGCGATCATTGTTTGATGAGAATTAGAAAATAACATTATGTAAAATTTGTAAGGGTTTAGCCCAACCTCAAAATATTTTGTTGGAGGAGTATAAGAATAAGAAAATTCAAATACAAGCTTAAAGTAGTTTTTAATTAGGGCAAGAAACATGATAAACTTAGAGTCTATTATATAGTCAACAACACTCACTCCCTAGGTTATCTTAGGTGATGTGGGACTTTCCAAGATATATTATTTTCACCATCTTAACATATTCCGATTAAAATAAATGCATCTTCATTGCGTATACCATCAATCATACTCTATCATAGAGAGTATATTCACTTTGAATTAAATCATCCAAAGAATTTCCATTCTACATCAGTGCTAACCAATGCCCATTTATAATCACCATATAACTTGCATCAATATTAGCATGCATGTGCATAAAAACCATACAATCTGCATCGATGCTAACCAATGCCTATGCATAATACCCAAATACCTTGCATCAATATTAGCCAATGCCCCGTGTATAAAATTATTGTTAGAAGAAAATCATCCTAGCAATTGCAGTCTGCCCAACCAAGAGCAATCATGTGTCACAGTTAGGGATGTCAACGGGACGGGTAGTAGAGTAGCTCCTCCGTACCCTATCCGTTGGATAAATATTCACCTCGTATATGTCCACATATTCGTGCGAATATTTGTTATGCGGGTACTCGCATAATTTTTTTTATTATCCATGAATATCCATGGTTATCCACGAGTATTTAATTTTTTTTAAAATATTTTAATCGTAAATTCAAATAAAATACAATACATAACATTCATAAATTTCAAACAAAATCCAAATAACCCATTTAGATAGTGTTGAATGACAATTTACAAAGGAGTGAAGATTTTTTAAAACTAATTGATAAAAAATAACCCATTCAAAATCAACTTAATATTTTAATCATGTTTTTTTTTATTTAAATTAGAGTATAGTGGATATGGGTATCCACGGATACCGATACTATGATACCCATACTTGTACCCCATACTTGTACTATTAACATGCAGGTATAAAAAATACATATATCCGTTACCCACAACGGGTATCTATTTACAATATTTATTACCTACCCATTTTTAAGTGATAAAATATAAGTAGTCGTGAAGATGAAAACAAGACAAATTTAACTTATTTTGAATCATGATACTAATGATTCAATTGTTCAATTAGAAGAGCCTTTTAAAGTTTTTAGTAGAGATTTTTAAAACTAATTGATAAAAAATAACCCATTCAAAATCAACTAAATATTTTAATCATGTTTTTTTTTTTTTAAATTTAAATTACAGTATAGCATATACGGATATCCACAGGTACGAATACTATGATACCCGTACCTGTCCCATTAACATGCGGGTATAAAAAATACATGTACCTGTTACCCACAGGTATCCATTTACAATAACATTACCTACCCATTTGTTTAAGTGATAAAATATAAGCTAATCGTAAAGATGAAAACAAGACAAATTTAACTTTTTTTGTATCATGATATTAATGATTCAATTGTTCAATTAGAAGAGCCTTTTAAAGTTTTTGCCGATAATATAGTTATTGATACTGAAAAAAAATAGCAAAAAATTTTAATTCTAATTATTAATAAATTTAAGAATCTCATGGAATAAAAAACAAACTTTTAAATATGTATGATTTTTTTATAATTATTATTATACTAAATTATATATTATTTTTATTATATTAATAAAAATAATTAAATATATATATATAAAAGAATCGGTACTTGTCTCGATCATCCAACACAACCCATTTGTTTTGTCTGAGAAAATAAAAGAATCAGTACTATTTAAGATTGATTTTAGTTAATCCAATACGTCAATATTATATGTATCCAAATGCGGAACATAAGTGTTGACACAGGGAAGTCACGACTCACCTAACATTTTTTTTCTAATTTTTTATATATTTTTAAAAAATATTTTATTTATATTAATTTAGTTAATTTTTTTTTTTTAAATTTAAAAATTATGTTTTTCCTCTTTATTATAATTTATTTTATTTTTTTATTTGTTTTTTTGTGTTTTCATCTCTTTTTTTTCTTTTATTTCCATCTCAATTTTCATCATTAATTTCTTATTATTTTCAAAATCAAATTGCACCAGGAAAAAGTTGACGAGTTAAAGAACATTTTGGACTGAACAATTTTTTCTTTTGAGTAAATTCATTTTTTACTCTCTTTTTTTCGAAGCAATATGTGTCTTCTCTATATACTCTAGACATATCTATATCTGTTAGATATCATAAAATCATGCTCTAATTGTTGATCAAACTCTTTTTTTGCGTAAATAGAGCTATTTTAGGCTTTGAAGCCGTGTAAGGGAAGAATAAGATTAGGAATCTCTAAGGTAAGGGAATGTAATAATCTAGAAGTTATTAGTTTTCTTAGAATATTGAGTTTTGGTTTTAAGATTTAATTTAGGATATTCATAATTTAATATTTTTCTAAATAGGTGAGAGGTGGCAAATTTATATAAGAAAAATTATGATAAAGAGTAAAATAATTTATTCTTTTTTTTAAGTGGAAGACTTGTGATGAAGATGAAAAAGTACACCTATGTCATATAAACTTGAGAAACTTTACGAGAATTCAAAAATTAAAGAAAATAAAAAACAACTCTCTAAACTCCCTAAAATTATATATAATAAATATAATTTGGTTCCTAAAATTTTGGTTGAAATTCCGTCGGTGTATATAATAGACAATTAGTTATGGACACTTTAATTAATAATAATACTAATAAGTACAAAATTTATCTGTATGCATAAAATAAATACGTAAAAAATTCGTTTATATTCGGGTAAGAAAAAATAGTGTGGTAATTTTACTTGACATCTACTGACTACACTCCCTAACGGGTTTATAAATTTTAATGTCTTTATGTTTCACTTAATATATATGCTATTTTAATTTTTAATAAATTCTAACTAATAATTAAGTATAGATTAAAGTGTGTAATTAACAGTCATGATACAACTCACCATTGGCGGGGACCTTAAAAGAGAGACTAAGGGTTATGGCCCCCATTTTTTTTACATTTATATATTTAATATATAATTTTTGATATATTTTTTAAAAATTTAATATTTTCAATATATTTTATATATTTAATATTTTAATAATTTTTTATACATTTTTATTTTTATCTATATATATATATATATATATATATATATATATATAAAAGGAAAAATATTTTTCTTTTATTGTCTATATTTATTTTTTAATTTTACCTTTTAAATATTTTTTAAATAAAAATAGTTATTTTATTAATATTTTTTAAATGATTATTTGTTTAATTTAACTATTTTTATTTGATTATTTTTTAAAATTTAACCATTATAAATAAAAATTAATTATAGTAAAATTATAAAAATTATTTATATTTAATTTTATAATTATAATAATAACATAATTATAATTTTATTATTATAAAAGAAGTAAATACAATGCTTTTACTAGTTTATATAAAAATTCTGAAATTATTCTTTTGATTCGTGATTTTGTTCAAAAATATTAAGTTGGTCTTCCAGTTTTTTTAGTCTCAGTTTGGTTTCGATTTTTATAAAAATGATGCATTTTTGTCCTTTTTTCATTAATTTATTGAATCGAGTCCATATTTTTTCATAAAAAATGAAGTTGTGAATAAGGATGGTTTGTTTTATTAGTGTAATTGACATAATCTTCATGTCAATCTTGATGAAAAAATTTTGTTCTGTTTCAAAAATTTTAACGAAAAATGTTAAATTGCATCAATATTTTGAAAATTATGATCAAATTGAGACTAAAATATTCTAGATGACGAACTTGACATTTTTGAAAGGAAAAATAAATAAAAAGAGTAATTCAACCAAAATTTTGACATCCCAAAATATCGGTGGAAGATCCAGTGTTGCAGCTCACATATATTTGTTTATAATAATCATCAAACTATGATATGGAAGGTCACATCGGGTACATAGATACTTTGAACTGATTCGAATTGTATGAAAACAAAATTTAAAGAGGAAGAAATTGGCTCAAGTCCTGCACTAATAAAAAAATTAATCCTAGTAAGGTTTTCGTGGACAGAAAAAAAAGTGTAGCCACTAAAGAAACAGAAGAAAATGGAGGGGTCCCACACAACCATTTGGTATATGATCTTCCACTGCAAACCTATGTCACCAAGTATAGTAGCAGCTTCATGGTTATTAAAGTAAAGGCTACTCATATGTCTCACACTTACACCAACCCACTAACTATTAATCACTAATTTGAAAAAAAAAAAAAACTTATGCTTTCATGATAACAAAAGCTCTCTAATATGTACATATTATTTACTTAATAAATTACTTAACTCAATTTTATAAATTAATTTATAAAATAAAATTTACAGTATTTTTATATTTTAGAACTTAATTTATATAAATCTTCAAACCACTATTTGATACCAACAAATAAATATATTTAGTATGAGATTAGATACTTCTAATTATTTTAATAGAAGTCTCGAATAACATAATCACCGTAACAATAAGATAAGTTTTAATGTTTTTTTAATAAATAAATTTGTATGATTTAACATTTCAAAATTATTTTTTAAGATTTATTTTCCATTTATGTATTATAATTTAATTATCTATCCAAAATTAATTATTTTCGCAAAGAAGTAAATCTTAGACATACGTAGATTATTTTTACATATTTAACATTACACACTAAAAAAAAATCCTTATTAACAGCTAATTTTAATGATAAAAAATTATTAGTCATTATAGTGATCAATTTAGATACCAATTTACAAAATAAAAAATTATTGGTTACAAAAATAGTCACTATTATAAATACAAAAATCATAATTGATCATCAAATTTGTCACTAATTAATTAGAGGTTTTTAGAAACAAAATTCTTTTGGTAAAAAATGTAACATCCATTTAATAGTATAAACTACTAAATAAAATATTAAATATTTTGATTATACAAAACAAATAGTTAAGATTCTGATTATACACAATTAGACCATAATCTTCTAAGAGTTTTTTCAAAAGAAAACTATTCATAAGACATCATTTAGATAACTCTATTCGACAGTTTCATTGTTGTCCATCAGAGGAGCATCCTCACATGTGTCTTCTTATGCTCACAAAATTAAGTGATTATTGTAAAAAGAAAAAGAAAAAGAAACCAAACACAACACAACACAGAAACCATAAGGTAACACACAAAGAAAGTTATACATGAGAAATTAAGTCATATTACTTTAGCACCAATATAAATACAATATATGATTATACACACTTGGCAGTTGACACTGAACTTAATTATCTGGATACATGTCCTTGATATAAGATTCATTGGAGGTGTGCACTTGTGATGGTCTCTAGACTCCGTAGAATACAAAGCCACAAGGGGTTATCACTTAGCCAAACAAGGTTAATTCCCTTCGCACCTATGACCAAAGAACAAATCCAAAGGCTAGGATTCTGCTACTCTCACCACATAACTTATTCTACTCTATTTAAGTGTGAATGGTAAGGCATACACTAAAATACCATTGTCAGGTTTATCACTGAGGGGGTTTCACTGGGGAGAACAACACCAATGAGATCTAAGCCTAACCACATAAGACACTGACACCACTCTCAACCCAAAACCTTAAGGCAATGGGTTTATGGGTCTTTATTCTTATATAGTGCTCTACTTTCTCATTTCTGGTCAATGTGGGACTTAGACTCACACTTGTATTCCTAACAATCTCCCCCTCAAGGGTGAGTCCCTTCAATCACATTGGTACACCCCCCTCCAGCGGAAGCTGCCCAACCACGAGTACTCCTTTTTTGCCCTTTTTCTGTACCGCCGTTATTCTTAACGGGACACGCTTTACCTGGAACCCTTATCTGGGACTCTTGCCAGGAAGACTTTTGATACTAGGACCATACTGGTACTGCACTCGTCTGAGCCGGTATTAACCATCGGCTCTGATACCACTTGTCAGGTTTATCACTGAGGGGGTTTCACTGGGGAGAACAACACCAATGAGATCTGAGCCTAACCACATAAGACACTGACACCACTCTCAACCCAAAACCTTAAGGCAATGGGTTTATGGGTCTTTATTCTTATATAGTGCTCTACTTTCTCATTTCTGGTCAATGTGGGACTTAGACTCACACTTGTATTCCTAACAACCATCACTAAGAATTTTTCTTGAAATTCTTTAAACTTCACTATACATGCTCAGCATAACAACATGTAATCAATTCATCGTAATAAAAACCATAAAAATACTTCACACTAACCAAACGTTAAAAAGTAGTCAAATGATGAAAAACAGCGCATCTGACGCTCGGTGCCAACGCTTAATGCCAACGCTCAACGTCATTTACCTCGTAAAAATGTGCACTCAATGCTAGCATAATGCTCAGCGCCAGGGAGCCAAAAAGCTCCCATTCCTTCAGACGTCTCCACAACGCTCACGCCACCTAACCAGCGCTCAACGGTACCATTCTGAGGCTCAACGCTACATCATAAATCAGAAATTGCACACTGTGATATGAGGAAAATTGGATATGTTTGGTATTCCTCTCTTGATACTTTGGTTGAAAAAAAAATTAAAACATTGAGGCTTATATCGAATTGGAAAATTACTCATATTCTAATTCCCTCAAACATCACAAGATCAATCCAAACAAGCACAATACATGCAACTTTTGACTTGATCATACAAGACCACTTCAACAATACACATCACACCAGATTTATCAAAATAGTCAATTTATCCCCAATTAATCTAACAGTAACATGCATTCATCAAATAGAAAAAGCACCACAAAACAAGTCAAGAGTAGTTCCATTACTTGGTCAAAAGTTGGCTTTTACAACACCAAAAAATTTCCCAAGCCACAAGGAACACTTTCTACACATAAAAATACCACAAGGATGATTAAATCATATCCTCATGACCATTGATCAACAAAGAACCAAACATAAGACTAAAAGAGCACATGTGACCTCAAAAAGAGACACACGCAAAGATTAACAAAATTACAAAATGGGAGAGCTGAAAATCAACTACTCAAATGGAGAAATTGATCGAATAGACTTGAAGATCTCACCTTGAGAATCACATAGGAGGCCTCCGGTCTCCGATCTCCAAACAAATGATCACAAGATTAGATAAATTAGAAGAGAAAAGGGAGAGCTTTTAGGAAGAGATTTTTAGAGAGATAAAATGTTTTTAAGTAATGATATCCCTTTATGAAATTACTATTTATAGTTAAGCGTTTTATTATTAAAATAATATGGTCTCATTATTTTAAAACATTATCACTCTTAAAATATTTATAGGTTCTCACAGTAAAAATCTTGACAACTAATATTCAGTGACCATTTTTCTTTGGTAACCAAAATCTTGGTAGCTAAATTTTAAAAACCAATTTAGAAACCAACTATAATTTTTTATTCATAATAGTAACTATTTTAGTAACCAATAATTTTTTTATTTTGTAAATTGGTATTTAAATTAGTCACCTAACATTTTTTTATCACTAAAATTAGTTGCTAACGAGGAACTTTCTTGTAGTGACGGTGTTATCTATCTTATGATTTAATTCACAAACCATGACTTGTTATGTTATTAAGGAGTTTAAAGAAATAGAAAATGAAAACATAATTATTCATAACTTCCTTCCCATATCAAACACCTTGATATCTTGTTGTTAAGTAATTGTTTCTCAATCGTGATATTATAACTTATAACATAGATTAAAATTGTTAAGGAAAAATATTGGACCTCAAGTACTAGAAAAACAAATTTTAAATTTTAAATTGAAAGTTTTAAAAGGCTAAATAATAAAAGAAATTAAACACCTTATTTACTTTTTTAAAAATAATTGTTGAATCGCATTAAAAATATTATATTTTTTCAATAGGAAGAATTAATCAATAAATGATATCTATGTATAGTTAGAATAAATATAAGTGAGATCGTATAGCTCGAAGCCACGTGCTGCATGCATTCAGCATTTGAAATAAAATGTTATTTGAGTTAAATAAATGAAAATAAAAGTATTAAAAAGTGAGGAATCTTGATTAAATGGTGAAAGTGTACACTCATGATTAAATTGAGATAATTTTTTTATCTTAATTGAGATAAATTTCTATCTCAATTCTAAATATTTAAAGTAACTATTAAATATGTATTTTGAATGACTAATTTTAATAATTTAAAACGAGACATATGAGGATGAGAATGAGATTGAAGAAGGACAGCCGCACGTATATATTCATTATCATCTTCAAACACAATTTAAAATATAGGAACTACTCATACTTATATTTATATATTATCAATATAGGATTTTGTGTTAAAATAAGAACATTCAAGTAATAACTATGAAGATAAATTTATTTGTTATTCTAAATTCAAGTTATTATTTTCCTAATAATTTAATATTTTAGTATTTGAGCCTTCATAAGCATATTAATCTTGTACTTGTACATAAGAGTATCTTGTATTTCGTTAAATACTTAAAATTTTAAAAATGCAAGAAAATTCAAATAGTATGCAGAATAGTTAAAAATGAACGAGTAGATGAGTAATTCAATGATTTAAATTTATAAATAATGTCGTTTTAAATTATCGTAATTAAAACTTATCTTTACCGTAAATAATAGTTATTTAGACATCATTATTATAATAATCATGGGCCTTTTTAAATTATCATTATCACTCTAACAAATTTAAAAAAATAATATACAATTTTCAGTATTCATAATTTTAAAATTCAATATTCCTGATCTAATTCGTGTTTCTAATATCATAATAGTGTTAAGAACTGTATTTTACACTTCTATCATATAATTTAAAATATAATATAAAATTATAAGTAATGACAATTTAATATTGACTTAACCACGGTTCCTTATTTAGTTTGTTTGAGTACGAAGAAATATCCAAAATACGTTTATCAAAATATCTATATAAAAAAGTTTACAATCTACAAGAGTGAAATAAAATAATTACATAAATAATGTTCACCTTCATCATATCCCAGTTTGTCCTACATTACTTCCACCATTCGTTTCCAGTTCATTTTCATTTCAATCAATTTAAGTCATTAACTTACAATAACAAGATTAAGACAACATCAATTTAACTTGAGACACTCATATACATAATATGAAACAAACCTAACCATCATCATCGTTAATTTTCAAGAATGCCACGAACAGAGGAGAACCGTTTGGATTTAAGTTCTAATAAGTTAATTCTCCATATTTATACTTGTTATTTGCACTAGTTGAAGCAAGGTGCATGTCACTAAGTATCGTGGTGGAACATTTAGAAAACAAGGATATAGACAAGCTTTGAATGGTAATCATTTAACTCAATCCAAATACTCTTTACAATCATATAAAAATATATCATATATCTTTTGTGGATTTTGCAACGATAACACATCAATCTTTTACCGCATGAAATTGAAACAATAACTCACCAATTGCTTCATGCATAACAAGTACTCTTAAATCTTCCCACTCAACAATTACTAGGCACTTATCAATTAAAAATAATCCCAAAATTTGTAATCCATGGTCATCCAAATCAACAAAGTCATGACACAACGACCACAATCATGATATATCAATCATAACATCACACTTTAACTAAATGCACCACAAACACAATTAATTCTGAGTGGATCAAAACATTCGAATAATATGAAACTATACACAACTAACTTATGAAGTTTTACATATTAAATTAAATAATTATCCTAAAAAATTAACTGTTTATATACGAAAACTATTATCTTAAGAAGAAGGTAAAAATCTACAAAGTTTCAAATAATAGTATTCACTACTAGAATTTCAAATATTATATGGAATTTTTCTTGTAAATTTGTTAAAAAAAATTTATAAGAAAAGATTTTTTTTTTATTTTTTTTGTGAATTTTAATTGGCAAATAATTCTTTTGTGTATAATTATTTCTTACAAAATTATAAAATTTTTAAATATTTCTTACAATTTTTTTTTTGTAAAAAGTGTTTTACACAAAATATTTTACAAAAAATAAAAATGGTAGCAATTTCTTGCAATTTTTTTTCATAATAAAATTACTAAGTATTTACTACGAAAACAATTTATAAAAAAAATAGGAAATATAAGTTTTTTAGTAGAAACTTAATCCAGTATTAAAGCACCCAATTTTATAGAAAGTCCTAGTTTAACTTTTTTTCCTAAAACTAATCCAAGTTCTCTTAATTGATGATGTAAAAAATGTCTGGTAAAATTTTGCTTAATGTTTCTAGATTATTGAGTTTCACCATATCTTCTAGTAGAATATATTCAACTTTTAATATATATATATATATATATATATATATATATATATATATATATATATATATATATATATATATATATATATTGGAACATTAGGAGTGCTCCAACCCGTATACACAGTGACGGATCTTAACTACAAGTTTTGGAGGGGCCAAATAGTATAATTCTTTCATCATTAAATTATTGGATCATTAGTATAATGTTCTAAAAATTGGTTCCTCTAACTGAATAATTTGATCTTTAGTTAGTTTAATGTTGTGAAAAATATAATATATCTTGTTTTCATCTTCACGAATAATTTCACTTTTATCATTTTTGAATAATGAATATATTCTTTTATTCTTCATCAATATACCTATTTTTAAAATAATATTAAAAATAATTTATCATACCTTACTAAAAAAAATTGAGAAGTGTAAATATTAAAGAAAAAATATAGTATAATAAGTAACAATTAAAATTCGGTTATGAAAAAACACATAATATATTGTTTTTCTTTTATATTCATAAAAAATGAATATACCAAAGGCTCATGAGATAAAAAAAAACAATGTTAGCTATTAAATTAGTATTTCATTATCAAGTAAAATAAAAGAGAATTACTTTTCTTTTCTTCGAAAAAGAAATAAGACAAATGAGAAATGAGAGAAAAAATAATTACTTTTTTCTTAAAAAATAAAATATGAGAGTGAGAGATAAATACAATTTTTGTAAAACTAACAAGACAACAAGAAATGACATAAAACATATCTTAAAAAATATTTGGTTTAATTATTATTTTTTTATTATTTTTTAGGTCAAATATTTTAAGTTGGTCCTCCAATTTTGTTTAGTTTCAATTTGGTTCTGAATTTTGAAAAAAGGGTGCAATTTGGTTATTTTCATTAAATTTCTTGAAACAAATCAATGTTTTTTCATTAAACTTAAAGTTGCAAATAAAGATAGTTTGTTTTGTTGGTATAATTAACATACTCTCACTATCAATCTTGATGAAATCCTTGTTCCGCTTTAACAAATTTAATGAGAATAACCAAATTGCATCAATTTTTCAAAAGTCATAGTCAAATTGAGACTAGAAAAAACTTGAGAACCAACTTGATATTTTTAGATGAAAATAGTGACGAAAAGATTAATTAAACCTAAATATTTTTATTCTTTATATATTAAATTTTATGTTTTATTATCTATTAACATTAATTGGTTGTATTTTATAAAAAAAATAAAAAAATTTCATCCATTTATAAAACATACTACTTATAATTTAAAAAAAATTTAAAAATTTAAAAATATATATATTTAAAAAAAATTCAAAAATCTTTGGGGGGGCCATGGCCCCTCCCAGCTCCTTCTATGCTCTGCCATTGCGTATACAAATATAAAAAGTTTTCATAATATAGTGTACCTACAATACAAATGATCGGTGCATTTATAAGTCAAAAAAATCCTAACTTGTATTCATCCATCAGGACAAGTGTTTATGTATGCATTGGTCTATCAACATTCCTCTTTAGATAATGTCCACCACAACCAATTATCAATGTTTTTAATCTGTATTTCCTTATATGCTCATCGCACTTCTCAGCCATCAGTTTTACCTTAAAAGGAAACACAAAATTATAGCAAAAAATTCTTAGTGAGCAAAAGTTTTGACAGAGATAAGTAGAGTGGAAATATAGAACCATTCATCTATTATACCTAAGAATATAATAATACTTTTAATGCCTACAGTCGTGATAATCCCATGCTACCTTATAGATTTTAGGCATGATAAAGGATTAAGACACCAATCAGAATAAGAAAATTGTGCTTTTGGAAATTTAGTAGTTATCCATCCTCATGTTTTCAATTGTGCAACATTGAACATTTCTATATTGTCGACCGTTCCACCACTAAAAATAATGTTATTTCTTTGTTTCCAGATAACCCAAACTACTGCCATCCACATACATTTCCATGCATTATTTTGTTTACCATCTAGACCAAAAAGATAAAAATGATTAAAGTGTTGTCTTGGCATGAAATGATTGACATTGCTAACACCCACCCATTTGTTGCACATGTTCCACACCCCCATGGCCACATCACAAGTAAAAAATAAATGACTGCTGGATTCATCAACTAACCTACACATATTGCATAAACTATCAATTATATTTATTCCCTTTCTACCCAAATTATCTTTTGTAGCGACTTTGTTCAAAAGAACTTTCCAGGCAAAATGTTGAGCAGAAGGAAGGGCCTTGACTTTCCAAAATTTATTAAACTCTACTGTTTCTTCAAAGATAGTGGCATCTAACAATTTTCTATAGGCTGAACTAACAATAAAGGTTTGTGAATTCTTGTCTACCCATACCCAACAATCATCATTCTCCCTTTTGAGAGTTTTAGTTCCCAATTGTTGCTTCAAGATGGTTAGCTGGTTTACCTCCCACTCAAACCACTGTCTCCTCCACTCCAAATTCCACTCCCAAGTGTTATTTTGCCAACTGCCCATCTCTTCAAGTGTAGCTTGTTTATTTATTGAATTAGCGTATAACCTTGGATACGTTTTGCATAGTGGCTCATGTCCCACCCACCTATCAGTCCATCTTAGAAATCTTAATGGGTCTGACGGGCACCACAGTAGCATTCTTGTTCATGGTTGGAGAAGGAAAACGTGTGACTAAAGCAGAGTGCAGAAGAAAAGGAGAAGAAGAGAAACATGGACTTTATTGTATTATAGAGGAATGAATATGTGATACAAGGTTTTGTCTGTACCAATACGAAAAGAAACTAATATATAGACAAAACAACATAATAACAGAAAACAGTTATGGCACTACAATAGACCTAACACTCTGCAAGATATTTTACATTTTTTTATTATTCTAAGAGCCCCCCTCAAGCTGGGAGTGAATGTTGAGTAATCCCAGCTTGGAACAAAGGGTATGAAAGCTTGAAGGAGGTAAAGCCTTTGTCAAGATGTCGGCATGTTGATTTTTGGAATCGACTGGAAGAAGCTTGACAACGCCTTGTTGAACCTTTTCTCTGAGCACATGGCAATCTATTTCAATGTGTTTAGTTCTTTCATGGAACACCTGGTTAGATGCAATTTGTATGGCTGATTGGTTGTCACAAAATAACAGAGCAAGTTAGGAATGTTCAATTCGAAGGTCGTTAAGAAGATACAAAATCCATTGCAGCTCACAAGTGGTGGATGCAAGTGCCCTATATTCGGCTTCGGAAGAGCTTCTAAAAACTGTGTTTTGCTTCTTAGATCTCCATGCAACAGGGGAATGGCCAAGGTAAACGATATATCCCGTAACGGACCTTCTCGTATCTGGGCATCCGGCCCAATCAGCGTCACTAAAACCTTTCAGCTTGATTTCACTATCAGCAGCAAGAAGAATTCCTTGTCCAAGATTGCTTTTGAGGTATCGTAGAACACGAAGAGATGCTTGGTGATGAGTATGTGTTGGCGCTGCAACGTGTTGGCTCAACTGGTGAACGGCGTGAGTAATATCAGGACGAGTGTTAGTGAGATATATGAGCCTTCCTACAAGCCTCCTATAGGGAGTGGGATTTGCAAGAGGTGTCTCGTCAGTAGTTGTTATTCGCTTTGAGAAGTTCATAGGCGTGGAAACAGGGGCAGAGGCAAGCATTCCAGCCTCATGCAACAGATCAAGTGCGTATTTCCTCTGACAGAGGTAGATGCCTTTGCTGCTCCTTGCAACCTCAACGCTAAGAAAGTAAGTTAAATCTCCCAAATTTTTAATCTTAAAACATTGAACAAGCATGGATGTAATCCTGTTTATTTCTTCTATATCATTTCCAGTCAAAATTATGTCATCGACATAGACTAAAAGAGCAGTAAAATTGGATCCAACAGTCTTTATGAATAAGGAGTGATCAACGTTAGCTTGCTTAAATTGATGCGAAATTAAGAAGGTAGAGAGCTTATCATACCATTGTCGGCTGGCTTGCTTGAGGCCATAAAGGGATTTATGTAGTTTACATACCTGCTTTGGATTTGTTGATGATATACCTGGGGGAAGATCCATATAGACTTCCTCATTAAGATCTCCATGTAAGAAAGCATTGTTAACATCTAATTGCTTTAAATGCCATTTGTTCACAGCAGCAAGGGACAACAAAAGTCTAACAGTGGTTAGCTTGGCAACTGGAGAAAAGGTGTCTAGATAGTCCAACCCTTCCATTTGTGTGTAGCCCTTTGCTACAAGACGTGCTTTGTACCTGTCAACGACACCATCAGCTCTATACTTAGTTTTATAGATCCATTTGCATCCAATGGAAACTTTATTCTCGGGCAAAGAGGTTATAGTCCAAGTGTTATTTTTCTGTAGTGCTTGAACCTCCTCATTCATGGCTTGCCTCCATCTCTCGTCTTTGACAGCTTCTTCATAGGACGTTGGCTCAGTGTTGTTGTCAATGGCTGCAATGGTTTTTCTATATCTGTGTGAAATCTTTGAATATGAAACATATGACTCAATGAGATATCTCACCCTGTTAGAACAATTAGAAGAAGTATAGAAAGTGTGACAGTCCTTTAAGTATGAAGGAGGTTTTCTATTTCTTGCCTCACGCTGATTATTACTATTGGTATCAGATATAATTTCATCATCATGACTACGATCATCTACGTTAACATCCTCATTCACAGTATAACAATTTTCAGTTTCAGTCACAATATCATTCAGAATATTATGATAAATTTGTGATTTGGGCAAAGAGATTTCAGAGGGATCAACGTTGTCCCAGTTTTTAGTGGAATAGGGAAAAATCTTTTCATAAAAAATAACATTTCTCGAGACATTTATGCTATGGTTTTTGAGACAGAAAATCATGTAACCCTTTGTGTTGGGCTTGAAGCCTAAAAATATGCCAACAGTAGCCCTATGATCAAGTTTATTACAGTTAGCAATGAGGGTGCTGCTGTAGCACAAACATCCAAACACACGAACATTCCTAAGGTCAGGTTCTTTATCATATAATTTCTCAAAGGGAGAAGCATTCTTGAGGAAAGGGGTTGGAATGCGATTTATCAAATAGGCAGCATGACTAACTGCATGGTACCAAAATTGAGCGGGAACTTTGGACTTGAAAAGAAGGGCACACGTCACATTCATCAGGTGTTGGTGTTTCCTCTCAACGATCCCATTCTGCTCTGGGGTCTCTACACAACTGGTTTGATGCACGATCCCCGTAGCATCGAAATAATCCACCATATTGAATTCGAGTCCGTTGTCACTCCTCACAACTTTAATAGTTTTACCAAATTGGTTTTTCACATAAGCTACAAAATTGGTTAGATTCTTTCTAGTTTCAGATTTATTACATATAGGATATAGCCAAGTAAAGCGTGAGTGATCATCTACAATAGTAAGGAAGTATCTATAAGCAAGCAAAGAAGGTATAGCACAAGGCCCCCAAATGTCAACATGAACAACATCAAAAGGTTCAATTGCATGAGAAGTACTATTTGGGAAAGGTAATTTTCTTTGTTTAGCAAGGTGACAAGAATTACAATTTTCTACTTTGTTCTTGTGAATGTAAGAGTGAGTATGAGACAAAACAGCAAGTCTCTCATTAGACGGATGCCCTAGTCTATCATGCCAAAGGTTGGAATACAAGGAATTATGTTCTTGATCAAAAACAACAACACTTTTTGGGTTATTATACACGTACAGGCCAGCACAAGTACTAGCTAAACCAATCCTCTATTTCGTATTGGTGTCCTGTATAACACAAAGATCTTGAGTGAAAACAACGTTAATGTTAAGACAAAAGACAAGTTTAGAGATGGATATTAAGTTGTAACCAAATGTAGGAATGAATAAAACATCCTTTAGGAGGAGTTTTTCATTGAGTTGCACCGAACCAATGTGGGTGGCAATGACCTTAGCATTGTTAGGAAGGTGAACAACTATCAGGTTGATCTCTTTATAGGAACAAAAATTGTCTAGGGAACAAGTGACATGGTCGGTTGCCCCAGAGTCAAAAATCCACATGTTAGTTCTTTTAGAAGCATAAAGATTGATAATAGGGTAAAAATCACCTTGTTGAGTGGAACCCGAAGTGACAGTACTCATATGGTTAACTTGGATTTCTGTGTTGGAAGTTTCTTTGTTGTTTGATTGGAAGAGGCTGATCAAAGCTTGATATTGTTGTTGAGTTAATCTCATGTCCTGTTCTCCAGCAGATGTTTCTGTCTTTCCTTCTTGTTTTACATCAGAGGACTTGATTGAGTTGCTCTTCCCACTATAGAATTTATGTCCAGGGGGAAACCGTGTTTCCTATAACATACCTCAATGGTATGACCATTTTTTCCACAGTGACTGCAAATCTTCTTACTGGCGTTGTTCTTGTTGAAGTTCTTGCCGTCATGGCTTCGAGGAAAACCATTCTTCCTGTAACAATTGGATTCAACGTGCCCATGCTTCCCACAAAAACTACACACAAGTTGGGCGTTTGCAGCATTGATCCTCAACTCAGATTCACTCGGTAGGGTATTTCCCATGATTTATCGTTCTTGTTGCACCACATAAGAGAAGACTTTTGAAATTGAGGGAATGTGATCCATCAATAATACGTGAGACTTTATATTACTATATTGCTCGTTTAAACCCCGTAAAACTGCATAACATGATCCTCAATCTTTCTCCTAGAAATCAAGGACAACATATCGCACGAGCATTTGGGGTCGCAACTGCAATTGGGATCTGGTCTGAAGCTCTCACGGTGAGGTCTCCTTGCTTAATGGATGATGCCTCCAATTGCAAGTCTGATATGCGTAGAAGATCCCCTTGGAAGTATCTTGATTTGAGATCATTCCAGATTTCTTCGGCTCTATCCATCCACAGGATACTTTGGCGTATGGAAGACGAGACCGAGTGCAAGATCCAAGAAACCACCATGTTGTTTCCTCTCTTCCAAGCATGATACGTGGGATCCTTCTTGGATGGTTCTTGAGCGGTCCCGTCGATGAACTCTAGTTTATTTTTGGCGCTCAGGGCAGTAACCATGGATCTGCTCCATGAATGATAGTTGCTCTCATCAAGAACAGGAGAAACGAGAGAGATGGCAGGATTCTCTCCAGGATGAAGATACAAGAAACTATGAACAGATAGATCGTGAGATGGATCCTTAACCTCCTTGGTGTTTTCAACCATCATGAGAAGAAGAAGAGAAGGATGAAAGACAAGAACGACAAACTCAGAGATGCGCAGCAGAGCACTTCAAAAGAAGTGCTCTGATACCATCTTAGAAATCTTGATGGGTCTGACGGGCACCATAATAGCATTCTTGTTCATGGTTGGAGAAGGAAAACGTGTGACTAAAGCAGAGTGCAGAAGAAAAGGAGAAGAAGAGAAAAATGGACTTTATTGTATTAAAGAGGAATGAATATGTGATACAAGGTTCTATCTGTACCAATACGAAAAGAAACTAATATATAGACAAAACAACATAATAACAGAAAACAGTTATGGCATTGCAACAGACCTAACACTCTGCAAGATATTTTACATTTTTTTCTCGAGACCTATTTATTATTCTAAGAGTCCAAAATCTAATAATTTTACCATTTCCTATCTTCCATTCCACATTATTTTCAAACCACTTCTTCCATTCTTCTCCACTTGTTGCCCTCCTAAGATCTCTCCACCAACATCAGTTAAGTTTATTGTCTATTTTATTATCTAAGCTCCTCCATGAACCGTATTTTGAGTCCAAAATTGATTTCCATAGCCTTTCACATTCAATTCCCATCCTCCATTTCCCTTTTCCAAGTAGTGCAATATTAAATAGTCTTAGACTTTTAACTCCTAATCCCCCAAGCTCTTTTGGTTTGCAAATATTATCCCACTTAACCCATGCAATCTTCCTACCTTCGCATCCACATCCACATAAGAAATCTCTCTGAATCCTTTTAATTTCTTTTTCCACATATTTTGGTATTTTGAAAAAGGACAAGAAAAAGAGAGGTAAAGATGTGATGACATATTTAAGCAAGCAAGTTCTACCAGTGAAAGAGAGGTGCTTTTCTTTCCATTTGGCTAATTTTTTCCTTATTTTCTCAACAACACCTTTCCACATATAATGTTTCCTAGGATTACCCCCAATTGGCATGCCTAGATATGAAAAAGGAAGTTGCATGGTGTCACAATTTAACATATTCGAAAATCTCTGAAGGTAGTATTCAGTAACCCATACACCTCCTATCTTACTCTTAATGAAGTTTACTTTCAGCCCTGCAGCTAACTCAAAACATCTAAGAATACTTTTTATGACCAATATGTTTTGAGTTTTTGCTTCGCTAAAAAATAATGTATCATCTACAAATTGCAACATATTCACCTCAATGTTTTTCTCTCCCACTTTGATCCCTTCCAACAATTTTTTCTTTGCTGCCACTCTCACTAAACCTGCTAGTCCCTCTGCTACGATCAAAAAAAGAAACGGAGCTAGAGGGTCTCCTTGTCGTAGACCTTTACATGGGCAAAATTCTTGAGTTGGACTGCCATTAACAAGCACTGAAATTGTGGATGATTCTAAACACTCCCTAATCAACAGAATCTATTTTTTGCGCAAAAGCCTAGTCTCTTCATCATGTAAAATAGAAAATCTCATCTGATAGAATCATAGGCTTTCTCATAATCAACTTTAACTATAAGAATATGAAGGACTCTTAGTTATAAAAAAAAAGTATAATAGATAATTAATAGAAATACTACAATGTTTAAGATATAATTTTACGGAGAATTTTGGTTTTGTTGGAAATTAATAAAAATAATAAATTTATTAAATAGCTACGGAAATGGGAAATTTTAGGTTAATTGTGAATTATTTTGTAAATTTTTATGTTCATTGTGGTTAATTTTGGATTTACTTTCCAGTTATATTGGTGGTGTGACAAATGGAAAGGAATAAAATATACAATTTGGATATGAAGAGTTATATTTTGAAACAAGGGAGAGAGCAGCACTAATTATTTATATTTATGGCAACAAAACTATATATATTATAGCTTAAGTAGGAGTGTTACTCCATGTCACATTTGTTACTTGTGTCACGTACTAATTTCATCAATAACTCAACTTTATGAGGTGATGTGTCATTAATTATTCATATTCATGTCATATATCATTGTTACATCATTATCATCAATTTAACTAACGTTTTGAAAAAAAAAAACTGAAATCAATTTGAAAGTGTTTAAAATAGTGAAATGAAATTAATAAAAATATAATAGAGGAACAAAAATTCTATTAAACATTTTCTTTAATAGTTGAAAGTTTTAATTTTCTAATATAATTTTTGTTTAAATACTATAGTTTATCCTTACGCGTTGGATGTGCTATGAATATATATTCTTATCTTCACATAACACATAGTGGTAGATACGTAAATGGACTGCAATAGAATGTATTTCGGTTACCATGAGAGTTTCATTTTTCTATATATATTTATAATAAATTGAAAGAATAAATAATTATTAAACTTCTTTGAAAAACACATTTCCATTATATGTATTATGTATTATCTATACTCGTACATTGTCAAAATTACTAAATTTCACTTAACTAACTTGTTTTTTTTTATCGGCAAAAATAAATAAATTAAATTAATAAGATAATTGGGTTACCTCAACCAGTACAAAAAGAAAACAAAAAAAAAGTTTTAAGATTTCCTCTCCCATATTAAGCCTATTATGCATAAACCTGACATTCTCAAATAACACAAAGGTTAAGAACATTGTATGTCCATCCATACAAAGTAAATACTAGACCCTACTACAAAAACATGAAAAAAATGATTGAACATAAAAATCTCATGCGCTTTTGATCCAATATTGCTAATGATTTCTTTCATGTATCAACTAATAGATGCTTCATTCATGTTTGTTTCCTGAAAACTGCTACCTAACAGCCATGTTCTAGCACCCCTGTAAGCTACAACATGCTTATTACACAACCTGTAACCAAACTACAAACAAATCCACAATACCTCCGTTTGAATTGAACCTACATGTATAAGTATGTGAGTCCAAACTTACTTGATTAAAGTATATCATAACTTGAATAACAGTCAAGTAAGTTTTAGCCTAGACAAAGAGATCTAGAAGACATATTGTTAGAATAGTTTAATTATAAGAATATGTCTTCTATAAAATAATGAGTCGCGTTTTCTATATTATCTTTCTTTTTTTTTCTGTCTAAGTTCCCCAGGGATATCATTGGAGAAAAAAAAAAGTTACTAGGTTAAAGTCTTACAGAGAAATGAGAAAGAGAATATACCAAATTTTCAATAAACAAGTGTAGTTGAAGTCTTGAAGTGTCGTGAATGGTGTAAGAAATTTCCTTAATGAATGCTGTGCTGGACGCCACTTTAGCTACCAAAATCATTGAAGTTTCTCAAACATCATAAGAAAAAATCGAAATTTTCATAGTCAAAAGAATTTTTGACAAATCAAAATTGATGAATAATGTACTCGTAAGAAACGTTTTGCACAAATGACTGCAAATACAGTGTTTTCCTTTTTCTTCCTTTTCTCAAAGATCAATTCCAAAGTCATTCAAATCTCTCAGAGAATTGCAGAGACCCATATGCCATTTTCTTCATTTTTCTTCTCTTCATTTGTCTTCAGCAACTACTTATTAAGAACTAGAACACTAGTTTATTCTTGAAGGTTCCAACATTTCTATTAAAAGATTAATGTGCTAAAAATATAGATACGGTGGTGAAGATTGTAAAAATGATATTTCCTTTTGAAGGAATCGATGGTGCTAAGTGTGAACATGATATATGTGAATGAGTCGGAAATCCATCAAAAAACGAAATAAGTGCTCTATCATATAGTAGAAATTAGGTTTATAGTTTATAATAAGAAACTCTCGATGATGATGAGCTTAATGAGAATAATGGGTGACAGCAAAAGCACACTACTGGGTGTAGAAGTAGTGTTTAGTGTTTATGTACATGTATGTGAACACCTTGTGGGGTCAACTAAAATTTTATTATATTCATGTGCTTGGGACCACAAAGAAAGTTAATTATTAAAAAATGTAGTAATGCATATTTAACACGAGATAAAGAGAGAAGAAAGAAAATTATAAATATGACAAGTGATACATTGTGATAAAAAATTAAAAAAAAAGTATTTTAATATATTAAATTGTCTATATATAATTATTTATGTTATTCAGCACTGAACAATTTGTGTTTTATAAAGAAAGGAAGTTCTGAATATGGCAAAGGTGGAAGGTGGGAAAACATAAAAAACCATTTTACAGAGAAATGGCCCACTACAATTGCTATATATACCGACCTCAGCAATGCTAAAACCTCATCAGTGTGGGATTTCAACACTTTCTCATATCGCATGGCTACTTCCAAACTTGTCAGCATTCTTTTCTTTGCGCTGTTGAGTGTAGGCATTTGCTCCGCCGCCAGAACACTACTAGTGAGTATAGGTCACGGCATTGGTGATGATATCCATGGTTCCATTGGTGTTACCGGAGGAGGTTACGGAGGTGGTGGAGGTTCAGGTGGAGGTGGAGGATACGGAGGCGCTGGAGCGCATGGCGTAGGTGGTTATGGAGGAGGAGCTGGTGGAGGTGAAGGTGCAGGTGGGGGATATGGAGCAGCTGGCGGTGGCCATGGTGGTGGGGGAGGGAGTGGAGGCGGTGGAGGCTCTGGCGGTGTTGCAGGTGGCGGATATGGAGGAGGAGCCGGAAAAGGAGGTGGTGAAGGGTACGGCGGGGGTGGAGGTCCTGGGGGTGGTTATGGTGGAGGCGGCGGAGGTGGCAGAGGAGGCGGCGGAGGAGGTGGTGCAGGAGGTGCTGGTGGGGGGTATGGGGGTGGCGAAGGAGCTGGATCGGGAGGTGGATATGGTGGAGAGCATGGTGGTGGATATGGAGGTGGTGGTGGAAGTGGTGGCGGTGGAGGGGGTGGTGCCGGCCCTGGCGGAGCTTCTGGAGGTGGATATGGTAGTGGTGGAGGATCAGGTGGAGGATATGGAGGTGGAGCAGCTGGCGGCGGAGGCGGTGGCTCTGGTGGGGGTGGTGGTGGTGGTTATGGTGGTGGAGGCGCACATGGAGGGGGTTATGGAGGTGGTGCTGGTGGCGGCGAAGGTGGTGGCCACGGTGGATACTACCCTTGAACTTATGATGAAAATCAATGTTGAAAAAAAAAAGTATGCAAGTTCTGGTAACCATAATAGTAAAAGAAGAATAAGATATGGGTACCATGATCCTTATAAACCACTGAGATGGAAGTATAATATAGTTGCATGTCTGTTATATGTTACGTGAATGCAAAAGAAGCACTCGTTTGGAAACCCTTTTTTTCCATGTAGTATTATATTATCTTATTTTCTTCCATTCATGTGTTTTAGTGACAATGGATATAAAACAAACTAAAGAATATTAGTTAAGCAAAAACTTACGGTAGATGCAATAAAAAAGGCATCACAAATTATTAAGAACAAACAGGGAATCGGATCACGAGCAGAAGTTTTACCTCCACACAACATAAAAATAAACCTTTTAATTTAGGTTTGGCTAATATTAAAATTGTTAGTAAGTTTAATTACTTTTAATTAAATTTTTTATTTTATTAAGTATTACAAAAATTGTATTTTTTTAATTGAATATCTCATCATTATTATTGATGTAGATGACAAATTTTAAGAAAAATAATTTATTATTTTACATTAATTGTAATATAATTTTACATGAAAAAAATAAATAACAATTGCCAACATTTAACAAGCATGAGATAGTAGAAAAGATAGACTTGTATGTTTTTACATATCAACATGTTTTACTATAGAAAAAAAAAATTAAAAATACTTGCATCCAATATTTAGTGTAGAAAAAATATTATAATCATTTAAGAAATATGTAAAACTTGAGAAGATTCATACCTATAAACAATCACTGTAAGTAAAAAAAATAAAAAACAAAACTTTTATTTATGACTGTTGGTTGATGTAGATAAAATTCTGAAAAACTTATAGTTCAATTGAAGGCTATAGGTGTGCATATATATAACCCAAAGGAAACGTTCCTAAAATTGCCGTGGATAAAGCCCTTTTAAGATTTTAAATTTATTAATAATTCAAATTACAATTCATACATATAAAAAATATTTATTTATTATAAGTTTAAGTTTCAATATATTTTATAAATATGAAATGTTTAGTACTAAGAATTATAAACATGTAAGAAATACTTATCATCATATATAATAGCACGTTATAGTGATATTTAAATAAATTTTATATAAATATGCAGAATTTAAAAAGCGTTTTTCTGGTGGTTGAAAAAATAGAATATCAAGGATATTAAATTTATCAAATTTAAATTATTTTAAATCTTTTCAATTTAATTTTAAAATCATATAATTCTCTTAACTTGCTTGTTTAGTAGACAAAAGTGGAGAATGAAAGTATCATGGGAGAGGAAAACTAAATTACATAGATTAGATAATTCAAATTATTTTTCTTTTCTTTACATATTTAATGAGTCTAATAGACAATAAGAAAGTATAATAATATTGAATATCCAATAAATAGAATAATTCTAGTTTATTGAGTTATGTAACACCTTTAAATAAAAGTAAAAGACTCAAAGTTAATAGTCTATTTACTGTGTAACATGCATGTGTGTATTTCATTTAGAAAAAAAAATGAAAACAACTCTTATATGTTGATTTTATGTTCTTCCATAAGTGTTTTTAGACATTATTTTAGAGTCTATACTTGAATTGGCTCGTGTATCCAATTCATAGCCGGTTATTACATAGACAACAATCACACACGGTCAAAATGATATGTAAGAAAAAAAAAATACTAAATTAAAGCAATTTCACACTCAACCACACATAATCATCATGCATCTTTCAATTAAGTCCACATTTTTATCTTAAAAATTTAATACGAACTTAATTAAGATGCGGACTTATGAATTTTTAAAAATTATATTACAATATATAGAATATTAGGTGTCATATATAATTATAGTATGATTTATTATGAATGTTGAATATTAGGTGTCATATATATTACAATATATAGAATATGAGAGACATAAGATATATAATAGATATAAAAGAGATGCTACGAAAAAAACTTGTTATTTTATTTTATTCATATATTTTCTTTCGATATATATATATATATATATATATATATATATATATATATATAAAGTTAAATGACTTTACGTGATTTCTTGTGAAAATAAAGTCACAACATTATTGATCCAAAAAATTTTCCTTTCCGAATGTGAATTTAAATGGGATGTAGACTTAAAAGAATCTATTCATAAAAGAATATCTATTAGACACCTTTTAGAAGACCAATATTAAACATTTTTCAATAGATTTTACACTTGATCCATTTTAGCACCTAATGTATGTAGGTACCCTCGTGGATGATTGATTTAAAAAATATTCTTACCAGGACTCTAAGAGAAGTTCTGATTCACTCCATCAAGCTTCAACATTTTTTTATTAGCAAAAGAATAAAATAAATTAGATAGAGCATTTAAGGAGTATTCTAACTCTTATATAAAAAAGCAGAACCTGGACAAATAGATGCAATCACTTAGCATCATGGCTCCATTAAAACAAAAGACCATTCAAAACTAGATGATCACAATTTGGAACAACTTTGTGATCCACAAAACAAAGGAAGCAAAGAGTATGCATACCTAAAACACACACCTACCAAATTTTCAAACAATATAATAATAGTATTACATTAATCAAACCACATTTTTCCTAATGTCAATACATTAATCATACCACATTAATCAAGCTTCAACATGTGATCTAATTATACACTGATTCAAAACTTCCTTCAGGTTCACCTCTTCTACATAACTTAGATCATCAATAAAGTTGGAAAATCTCTACAACAACATAAATCTTTACTTAACATCAACGAACAATTATGATTCACATATAGTCTCAAATTTATGACCCCATACATATAATACATAAGAGTGTGTTTGGATAGAGTATTTTAATGAAGCAATTCATTTTTTTGAAAAATTTAGATTTCTTTGTAATAAAATGCTTTATTTGGATACAGAAATTAAAAAGCATTTCAAATGCAAGCATTTTTTTGAAGGATTTCAATTAGCTAAATTAGTAGAAACTCAAATACCCTCAAAATAGGTGGAATTTAAAATTCTTCTCACTCAACCTCACATTCTAGACTCTCTAGTAGAGTTGTCAAATGGGTATGACGACATAGATGGGACAGGCGGGCTCGACGACCAAGAAGGATCGGGCGAGTTTGAGGACCAAGATGGGTTGGGCAGGCCCGACAACCAAGACGGGACAAGCGAACCTAATGACCCAACCAGGTCGGGCGGACTTAACGATCCACACAGGTCGGGCAGGCCGGATGACCTAGATGTGTGGGCAGACTCGATGATCCCGAACGACTTAGGTATGCCCGACCCAAATGACTTAGGCATGCCTGACAAACCCAAAGACCTAGCTGGGTCGGGCCAACCCAATGACACAAACTGGTAGGGCAGACCCGACGACACAAACGAGGTTGACAATCTAGACGGGTCCGACGACTCGAAAGGGCGCGATGATCCACACGGGCCGGACGACCCAGACGAGCCTGAAGACCCAGACGAGCCCGAAGAACCAGATGAGCCCGAAGACCCAGACGGTCCCGGCGATCCAGACGAATCTAACGACCCGAATGGGCTCGACGAATTGGACAAGCCAGAAGGGTCCTATGAATTGGACGGGCCCGACAACCTGGACGGGTTCGACAAGTCAAACGGGCCCGACGAATTGGACGAGCTCGACAAGCCGGACGGGCCTGACGAGCCAGACGGACCCTTCCAAACCGTAAAGCCCGATGATCCAGATGGGCCCGATGACACGGACGAGCCCGACGACACGGACGGTCCCAACGACACGGACAGACCCAACGACTCGGACAAGTCAAAATATCCAGACGGGCAAAACGACCCGGACGGGACCAACGACCCGACGGGCCCGACGACCCGGACGGGCCTGACGACCGGACGTGCCCGATGACCCGGACAGACCAGACGATTTGGAAGGCCCGTCTGGGTTGTCGGGCCCGTCCAGGTCATCAAACCCATCCGGGTCGATGGACCCGTCTGTGTCGTCGGGCTCTTCTTGATCGTAGGGTTTCCAAATTTATGATGAACTCAAAACATAACTAAGCCTAAAATAAATATTGTTAAAATTAAATTTTATCTCACAATAAATTCAATTTTTTTTCCAAACAAGAAATTTAAATGTAAGGTATTTTAATTTCCTTATCCAAACAAGTTATTTAGAAAATGAATGGAATTTAATTGGAAACAATTCAAATGCAAAACATTTCAATTTCTAAACATTATTGAAATGCTCCATCCAAACACAAGGTAAAAGTTTATCATTTAATTCATATATATATATATATATATATATATATATATATATATATATATATATATATATATATATATATATATATATATTACATCACTAAACATATTATTTCAAACACTTATACATAAAACACCTATATACAACAAATACAATTAGAGTGTGTTTGGATAGAGTATTTTAATGAAGCAATTCATTTTTTTTGAAGAATTTAGATTTCTTTGTAATGAAATGCTTTGTTTGGATACAGAAATTAAAAATCATTTCAAATGCAAGCATTTTTTTGAAGGATTTCAATTAGCTAAATTAGTAGAAATTCAAATACCCTCAAAATAGGTGGAATTTGAAATTCTTCTTACGCAACCTCTCATTCTAGACTCTCTAGTAGAGTTGTCAAACGAGTATGACGACCAAGACGGATCGGGTGGGTTCGAAGACCAAGACGGGTCGGGCAGGTCCGATGACCAAGACAGAACAAGCGGACCTAATGACCTCGATCGACTTAGGCATGCCCGACCGACCTAAAGACCTAGCTAGGTCGAGCCAACCCAATGGTGCAAACTAGTAGGGCATGCTCAACGACACAAATGGGGTCGACGATCCAGACGGGTCTGACGACTCGAATGGACTTGATGATCTAGAGGAGCCTGATGACCCAAACGGGCCCAACAACCCAAACGGGCCTGACGACCCAGACTGGTCCGATGATCCAGACGGGTCCGACGATCCTAATGGGCTCAACGATCCAGACGGGCCCAACGACCCGGACGGATCCGTCGACTCGAACGGGCATTACGACCAGAACAGGCATTACGACCAGAACGGGCCTGATAACTTGGAATGCCTAACGACTCGGTTGGGGCAGACTATCCAGACAAGACCAATGATCTGATGGGCCCGACAATCCAGACGGGTCCGACGACCCGAATAAGCCCGACGATCCAAACGGGCCCGACAACCCGGACGAGGTCGACGACCCGGACAAGCCCTATGGCACAAACTAGCCTGACAACCCGGACGAGCCTAATGACCCTAACGGACCCGATGACCCGGACGAGCCCTTCCAAATTGTCGGACCCGACGAGCCGGATGGGCTCGATGAACTGGACGGGCCCGACGACCCGGACGGACCCTTCCAAACCTTCAAGCCCGACGATCCAGACGGACCCGGTGACACGGACAATCCCGACGAACTGGACGGACCTGACGATTTGGAAGGCCTGTCCAGGTCGTCAGCCCGTCTGGGTCGTTGGGCCCGTCTGGGTCGTCGGACCCTTCTTGATCATCGGGTTTCCAAATTTATCATGCACTCAAAACATAATTAAGCCTAAAATAAATATTGTTAAAATTAAATTTTATCTCACAATAAATTCAATTTTTTTTCAAACAAGAAATTGAAATATAAGGTATTTTGAATTTCTTATCCAAACAAGTTATTTAGAAAATGAATAGAATTTAATTGCAAACAATTCAAATATAAAGCATTTCAATTTCTAAACATTGTTGAAATGTTCCATCCAAACACAAGGTTAGGAAAATCAAGTAAGATGACTTAAATGGTGACATCAGAGGATATTTTTGCTTAAAAAAAAAAACATAGTTCACTCAAATAATATACCTTTCAAATTATTTGAAACACTCCATGTGGGGACTTAGGTGATACTTTTCTTAAGCAAATATACCTTCTTCGATGCAAGATTAATAAAACATACTTTCAGTCAAATAATTCATACAAAATCTTTAATTTTAACACCTCAACACTTTACACAGCTATCTTTATATTTTATAACAATATTATCCTATCTCAACACCGTCGGACTCTTCCTTTCAAAGTTAAGAGTTTATAGTACTACATATGTCTCAAAAGATAGATCCTAGTTCTATTGAAATGATGGTTCAAATATTGACATGATATTTTCATTTCTTTTCATGCAACTGAAAAACTTCAGACACATCATCGTTCTAGAAACTAAAAGTCTTACACCTCTTTAAAAAAACAAAACAAACTCTAACAATTATACACCTTCCAGTGTTAACCTAATGCAACAACTTTTAAAAATAACCCTATTATGGAAACACCGAGTTCCAAATTTCACCGTAAAGACCAAGGATGTCAAGGGGTGGGTAGGGTACAGGTAGTAGCTCCCTTGTACCATACCCGCTGGATAAATATTCGTCATGTACTCGTATCTATATTCGTGTGGGTATTCGTTATGCGAGTAGTCGCATATTTTGTTAATATCTATGGATATCCATGAGTACCCGCAAGTATTTATAAAAAGAAAATTTTAATATTTAACAACAAATTTTAACTATAAATTCAAATAAAAATACAATGCATAACATTTATACATTTCAAACAAAGTACAAATAACTAATTTTAATAGTGTTGAATGACAATTTACAAGTAAATGGAGATTTTTTAAAACTAATTGATAAAAAATAACTCATTCAAAATCAATGTGTTAATATTTTAATCATTATTTTAATTTAAATTAGAGTATAGCGGGTACAAATATCCACAAGTACGGATACTATGATACTTGTATCTGTCCCGTTAACATGTGGGTATAAAAAATACCCATACCCGTTACCCGCATGTATCCATTTTCAATATTCATTTCCTACCGTTACGAATTTTATTTACAGATATCTGTGGGTACGAATGTTTTTGACATCCCTAATAAAGATATTTATCAAACAATAAAAAAATACAATACAAAAGGTGACCGACCATAAAGTGTTACTAGAAAAAACAAGGAAATGGTTGAAAATAAAAAAGAATATCCTTATGACAAATTAAACTTTGTAATGAAGTAATTAACGAAGCTTTAAAAGTATATAAACAAAATATTATATATATATATATATAGTCAATTATATTTCATTAATCATAATTATTTGTAAACCTTTAAAAAAAATCGTATATATAAACAATTATGTCACAAATAATATTTGTAACAGGTAATTATATTTAAAATATAGTTAATTATATATCAAGTTTTCTATAATTCTTTCCATTTTTAAGAAGAAAATTTAATAAGTAAAATATATTTATTTTTATGTTTGTAATTTTTCTTTGTTGACTTTCCACACCTTGATCCAATCAGGAGATAAATGTTACATTTATCTTCAAATGATTTAACACATAAAAATAATTTTGATCTCTCTTACTATAATATTAAACCAAGTCATATTTTGGTTAAGAATTACAAAACCTTTAAAACATAAATTCCATACCTAATTATATCAATAACATGTTTTCATATGTGTTTTTTTATTAAGTAATATATTATATTAAATATAGATATGTGAAAAGTTGTTATTATTTTAATTGAATTAAGGGTATAAAGTTACAATAATGTGTTGGTAAATGCATTATAAATGGTATATTTTAACGTTACGTGTTTGCATATATTATAATAGGCGTACAGTACGCTTTTTAAAATACAATATCTTATATTGTATTGTTATGTGCAAACGTATCAATAAAACAATACCTTTTGAAAATATCGGATATATTGAAATTGTTAAACCATATTACGTTTTATTAAAATTAATGTAATATTCAGGGTGTAAGGCCCATTTATTTTCTGCCTAAATCTTTAAGGGTTGTCCCAAAGGTGGTTAGGCCTAGGGCTGGTCCAAAAAGAAACCAGACCCTAAGTCTGCCCTAGTCTAATCCATTCACTTCATTCGCAGAAAACACAGCCGCCAAATCCTTAATCCCTCCCCAGAGCTATGTTAGGGTTTACCCAATCTCAATCTAGTGAGCTCAGTTCATCTTCTTGATTCGTGTAAGTACTCTACGATTCATACACCTTTTTTCCGTTCGTTGTTCACTTTTCCAGCTCAGGTTTCGCTGTGAGTTTGTGTTAAGACTCGTTTCGCTTTTCTGTTCCAGCTCGCTCATCCGTTCCTGGAACTGTTGCGTCCCTGTTGGAGTTGAACCCTCTTTCTAGCTAGTTCTGGATAAGGGAAGCTAGGATTCATTTTTTAATTCGCTCTTTGCATGCTTTTGGTTCTGTTTCATGTTTCTGGTGATAGTGTATTGCTTATGATATTGTGAAAATGCGTTGGGTGTTGTTGTGAATGAGTTCCTGGTTGAACACGTGTGGAATAGTGGGAGAGAACTGATATTCTTGCCCAAGCGAGCTCGTCTCGCCTAGGCGAGAATAGCAAGAACTCACCCAGTTTTCTGTTCGAGCGCTCGCCCAGGCAAGGGGCTATGTTTTTTAGCGACGAACTGTCTCACTCAGGCGAGACAGCCTCGCCTAAGCGAGAGCTCGCGAAATTCTCCAGGGCCAGTGTTGCAGTCTCGCCTAAGCGAGAGTCTGTAGCTTGAACGAGAGCACTCCTCTCGCCTGAGCGAGGACTGCCAGCTTGACCGAGACCTAGCTTGGATTTTTGCTATGCTTCGTTTCATGAATGTTGATGGTTGTTTGATTGGCTGGTTCATTGATTTATTATATAAAGGGGGTGGATATGCATGTACTATGTATGTTATGGGTGGGAACTAATGAATTGGTAATGAGCTTGGCATGAGATATGATTGATGGTTGGTTATTTATACTAAATGACATGTTAATGGTATGCATAGGAACTTCATGATTGGTTGATAATGTATGAGTAAGGTTTGTGTAGGACGTAATCCCATGACCCTTGTAGCGGGGTTTGTGGTGGTGTCTCATCATGTGGACATAATTCCGTGGGCCCTTCTAGGGGGAGTTCACGGTGGTGCCTCAGCTATTGGACCTAATTCCATGAACCTCGAGGTGAGAGTTCACGGTGGTGCCTTAAGATCAGGACATAATTGCACAAGGGTAACGTGGTGGTGCCTCAAGGCCAGGACGTAATTCCACGAAGGCCACTTGGTGGTGCTTCTTGTAAGGGTGTAATTTTGCGAAGGCCTCGTGGTGACGCCTCACTGCCAGGACATAATTCCACTGTCTCGTGGTGGTGCCTCATTAAGCGTATCCGTATAGTCTAGTATTGAGGTTTTATTTAAATGGTTTGGTATATCATGTGTGGCTTCTCAGTATTTATGCTTGAATGTGTAATTGTATGTTGAGTGTATGATGAGGATATTTTTTCACTAGCTTACCCTTTGCTTGTTTGTATGATTGTGTGTGGTTTCCTCCTTTGCGATGATCATCAACCTTATTAATGTGAGCAGAGGTGAGAACCTCTGGCAGTGGTAACGATAATAGAGATACTGCAGTTTGATGAATCTTGGACGACTATCGGACTCACTTTGGGGGCCTACAACTTCTGGAGTTTAGTAGTAGTAGTTTCTCCCGCTCTTAACGAGACTTTGTACCTCGTTTAGGCCATGTGGAACCTTTTCCTTTTGTTATGAATATGTTAGGGTACTGTGTATGTCATATTCCAAATTTCCGCACTCTCTGAATATTTTTATATATGTGAAATTTTATTTAAATTGATTTTATCTATTTAATTAGGACATAGGGTCAATTTATAACTATTAAAATTTCAATTCATGGTAGTTGGACATTTATTTATTTATTTTCAACTTTTAAAGTAGAAATTTAATTTCGAAAACATCTTAATAGTATTAATGTTTTAATATATCTTTCTGTTTTATTTAATTAGCAATTAGATTTAGTAACATTGATGAAAAAAAAAGTGGTCTGTTAACTAAAATGGTTTAGACTTAGGCTTTGTTTAACGGACACTCTTTGCATTCATATATATAAAAACATTCCCGTTAGGTAAGTTTTGTTCCGATGGAAGTTACATATGTTATCACACAACAACAACATAATAATAATAATAAAATATAAAAAAAATCATTGAAGATGCAAACAATAAAGACATGTTCTGTTTCTTGTCTGTTCTGTAACGGAAGATAGCATTTAATGGATAGTTAATTTCATCATTTTTAGACAAAGAAAAGGGAAAGAAGTTACCCATATGCATGTCACATGACGATAAATCTAACTTCAGTGCCTCCAACTCATAAATATATCATTTTTGATCGCCAAAATTCTGCAATATTCATAAAAAAATATCATCACACTAAATTTACGTTAATCTATTTGTTTCAATTAAAAAGCTATCAATTACTAAAGAATACATCCTTCATTTCTCTTTTCTTCAAAATCTAACTTTCTACCCATAGTGTAGTTAGATGATAAATTTATATGGGAATTATAAAAAAAATTATGACCATATATATTGCTTGAATGAGAAATTTTAATAAAAAATGAAACTTTAAAAAATCTAAATTACTGAATTCTAAACTTTACCTTTAAAAAATAACAATTTAAGATTTTGTAAATATCTAAAGGATTTAACGACCATTACCATGTAGAGGGTCCCAATCCGTAAAACCAAATTCTTTTTGTATTTTGACTTTTTGAAAAAAAAGATTAGACCAATCCTGAGGAGAGGGTCTATATCCAAAAGATTCAGTTACCATTATCATGTAGAGGGTCTCCATTTGAATTTTTTTTTTTGAGAAAAGATTAGACCAATCCCGAGGAGAGGGTCTATATCCAAAAGATTTGGTGACCATTACCATGTAGAGGGTCACGATTTGACAAACCATATTCTTTTTGTACTTTGACTTTTTGAAATAGAGATTACACCAATCCTAAGGAGAGGGTCTATATCTAAAGGATTCAATGACCATTACCATGTAGAGGGTCCCGATCCGAAAAAAATCAATGACCATTGTCTCGCAGATGGCCTCGATGTGACATAAGAAATCAATGACCATTGCCTCGCAGAGGGTCTTGATGTAAAGAGATTGATAACCATTGCCTCGCAGAGGGCCGCCTCGATGTGACATAAGAAATCAATGACCATTGCCTTTTAGAGGGTCTTGATGTATAAAAAGAGAACCTGAATTTTGCTTTAGAAGTGTCGACAAACATTGCGTGAATGTCTAACATTGGTGAGACTTACACAAAAAAAAATTATCATTATTGACTTTTTTTTTGAAATGATTTTTAATGATTTTGTGGAGTATGATAGATGATTTGATGATGCATGACATGTTATGATTTTCTTTTTGAACCTATATGATGATGCATACATGGATGCGTGGATGCATGAGTGGAATTTACTTTTTTCATTTTCCTTTATTTTAATTTGAGAGCAAAGAAAACTAGGCTTACAGGCTAGAAAAAAAATTGTGAGGCCAGACAAAACTGGATTTAGGGGCCAATGTGGAAACTGAGCTTGGGGGCCAGTGTGGAAACTGGGCTTGAGGTTAGTGTGAAATCTGGGCTTAGAAACTAGTGTGGGAATTGGACTTGGGGCCAGTGTGGAAACTGGGCTTGAGGTTAGTGTGAAATTTGGGCTTAGGAACTAGTGTGGGAATTGAACTTAGGGGCCAATGGAAATTGGGCTTAGGGTATATTGGTCATTCATATAAATGAAAAGGACCAAAATTTGAGAAACATCATAGAAACCAAATTATGTATTTTTTTTAATTTTCTTCCTTCTTGATGGGGAAAACAACAACAAACAATATACCAGAGAATGCAGCGGATATAATTTCCCCTAACTTGCAAGAATCTATGAGGAGCAATAATCAAAGAGCAACAATAATAAATCACCAAAAGCACAAATAAAGGCACCAAGATTTTTAACGTGGAAAACCCCTCAAATCAAGGGTAAAAACCACGAGTCGTCCAGACCAAAGAAATAGCTCCACTATGATCAACAAGAGTACAAAAGAGTCTCAATCAATAGCACAAATTAGTGCCAATACCCAACCAAATAACAAAGCAACAAAGCTTTCAAAATAGAGAAGAACAAGAGAGGAAAACCTCTACAAATCACTACTGCAGTGCGAAATTAATATCTCAACTCAGACCTCGTATCAAAGATCCGACCGGTCAGAATAAAGAGCAATGAGTTCTGAACCTGCTGTAAAAATTTCAACCCGATCCAACGGTGAACGAATCCGCAGCGCCGATTATACTGTGACAGCTCTGTGAAAAACGTGAACATAATTTTCCCTCTACCTCTCCCTCTATGTGTTAGGGCTTTCAGTGTGTTCTGACTCTATTGTTCTGCCTCTCTCTTTTTTATAGTCTCCTCTCCACTAGGTTAAGTGAGACATGGGCTTCTCAAATTTTGGGCCTTTTCTCCAAATAGGAAGGGAGCCCAATACCCAACAAATCTCCCCCTCACAACTATGTGGAGATAACCGCCAAACCGGCGATCTCACAACAAACTTCAAACTTTCCTCTTAGCAATGCTTTAGTCATCATATCAGCACCATTATCATCTGTATGAACCTTTTCCAACTCCAACAACTTAGCATCCAAAGCATCACGTATCCAATGATATCTCACATCAATATGTTTGGATCTAGAATGAAAAATTGGATTCTTACCAAGATGGATAGCACTTTGGCTATCAACGAACAATGAATAGTTATCTTGCCTAAAACCAAGCTCCTGGAAGAATTTCTTCAACCATAACAGCTCCTTGCATGCTTCAGTAATAGCAATGAACTTTGCCTCTTCAAAACACTCAGGTTCTCCACCGTCAGTCAAGGTTATGTACTCACCACAAGAATACCTTGTAGAAGGTCGTTTCTGTCTATTAGACCTCCTGAGTTGGACTTGAGGTGATTCAGGTATATCACCAAGATCATCATCAACATCATGTTCCTCTTGAGCATCATCAATTGGAACCTCTACTCCACTTCCAAACTGTTGATCATCAACATCACCATGTTGCTCATTGTCTTGAGCTTCCGTTTCAACATTCTCCAAATTGTGAGTGGGCAACCTCATCGGATTACCATCAGTGAGATTACTATCTTTCTCGGGTGTGGTCTTCTCCACCTTATCAATGTCTTCAATGGTCTGGTCTTCCATGAATTGTACATCACGGCTTCTAACAAGCTTCTTCTCAACAGGATCATAAAACCTGTAGCCAAATTCATCCTCACCATAGCCAATAAAGATACATTGCCTTGTCTTTTTATCTAACTTGGATCTTTCATCCTTAGGAACATGAACAAATGCCCTGCAACCAAAGACACGCAAATGATCATAGCTAACATTCTTACCAAACCAAATTTTGTCTGGCACCTCAGTATTCAAAGCAACTGCGGGACTGAGATTAATAACATGCACAGCTGCAAGCAATGCCTCTCCCCAAAAGTGCTTAGGCAACTTTGCTTCTGAAAGCATACATGTAACCCTTTCAACCAAGGTCCTGTTCATCCTCTCCGCTAGACCATTCAACTGAGGAGTTTTAGGAGGAGTCTTCTAGTGTCTAATACCATGTTGCCTGCAATAAACATCAAAAGGTCCACGGTACTCACCACCATTATCACTACGGATGCATTTCAGCTTCTTGCATGATTGCCTCTCAACCATAGCATGAAATTCCTTGAACTTTTCAAGTACTTGACCTTTCCGCCGAAGAGCATAGACCCATAGCTTCCTGGAACAATCATCAATAAAAGTAACAAAGTAAAGTGCACCACTAAATGACTTTACCTTTAATGGGCCGCAAACATCAGAATGCACCAATTCAAGCAATTCTGACTTCCTTGAGGGAGGATGCTTCTTAAAAGATACTCTGGTTTGTTTACCAGCCATGCAATGAGAACATTTCTCCAATTCTGCATTCCTCAATCCCATAAGCACATCCTTTTTAGCTAAGCAGTTAAGCCCTTTCTCACTTATATGACCAAGCCTCCGGTGCCACAAAGATGCCTCCATATACATAGCATTCACACTGTCTTTAGCAACCAAAGCTTTAGTTCAGTACAATTTAGATTGTTTCTCCCCTCTGGCCATAACCAAGTTACCTTTAGTGAGCTTCCATTTACTAAAACCAAAGTGATTGTCATAACCATAATCATCAAGCAACTGCACAGAGATTAAATTAAAACGGACATCCGGAGCATGTTTGACTCCTTTAAGCAACAACTGCACTCCCATGTTGGTTTGCAGGCAAACATCACCAACACCAATCACTTTAGACTCACCATTATTACCCATCTTCAACACTCCAAAATCACCAGAAGTGTAAGATGTGAAGAACTCCTTCCTAGGTGTAACATGCAGTGTAGCACCACTATCAATAATCCACATGCTCTCATCGGATACAAGGTTAACGGACTCAAAGTCACGAAGAAGAACAAGATCACCATCTGTAGCAGTAGTGACACGATCATCATCATCATGGTCATTCTCTCTCTGCTTGCCCTTCTTGTCTTTGTTCTCCTTTTTCCACTTAAAACAGTATTTCTGAATGTGACCAGTTTTATGACAAAAATGGCACTCTAAATTCTTGTATCTTGACTTGGACTTGCTCCTACTCTTCTCTCTACCACCTTTATGTTCCTTTTTCTGACTTCTCCCCCTAACTTCTGTAACAAGCATCTCAGACTGAGATGAAGAACCATGTGCCTTCCTTCTCATCTCTTCATTAAGAGCACCGCTTTTTGCCATCTGAAAAGAAACAACACCATTCGAGGCAGAGTTCGTAATTGAAACCCGAAATACCTCCCAAGACTCTGGTAGAGTATTAAGCAACCATAATCCCATAACTTCGTCATCAAACTTTATGCCCATTCTTGACAATTGATCTAGGAGCCCTTGAAACTCATTTAAGTGATCAGAAATAGAAGAATTCTCCCTGTACCTCAAATTCATCAAGCAATTTAACAAATACAATTTATTATTGCCCGACTTAGAAGCATACAAAGACTCAATCTTCTCCCACAAAGCTCTGGCATGTGTCTCATTAGCAATATAATTATAAACATTATCTTCAACATATTGCCGAATAAAACCACATACCTGTTGGTGCTCAAAGTCCCATTCTTCTTCAGACATAGAATCTGACTTCTGTGTAGTAAAGACCGGAAGATGCAATTTCTTGACAAATAATAAATCTTTCATCTTGCCCTTCCACAAATGATAATTTGTACCATTCAAAGCAACCATCTTTGCATTTGCCTCCATCATTCAAGCAAGTAAATATAGCCCAACCAAGAGCTCTGATGCCACTCTGATGGGGAAAACAACAACAAACAATTTACCAAAGAATGCAGCAGATATAATTTCCCCTAACTTGCAAGAATCTATGAGGAGCAATAATCAAAGAGCAACAATAATAAATCACCAAAAGCACAAATAAAGGCACCAAGATTTTTAACGTGGAAAACCCCTCAAATCAAGGGTAAAAACCACGAGTCGTCCAGACCAAAGAAATAGCTCCACTATGATCAACAAGAGTACAAAAGAGTCTCAATCAATAGCACAAATTAGTGCCAACACCCAACCAAATAACAAAGCAACAAAGCTTTCAAAATAGAGAAGAACAAGAGAGGAAAACCTCTACAAATCACTGTTGCGGTGCGAAATTAATATCTACAAACTCAGACCTCGTATCAAAGATCCGACCAGTCAGAATGAAGAGCAATGAGTTCCGAACCTGCTGTAAACATTTCAGCCCGATCCAACGGTGAACGAATCCGCAGCGCCGATTATACTGTGACAGCTCTGTGAAAAACGTGAACAGAATTTTCCCTCTACCTCTCCCTCTATGTGTTAGGGTTTTCAGTGTGTTCTGACTCTATTGTTCTGCCTCTCTCTTTTTTATAGCCTCCTCTCCACTAGGTTAAGTGAGACATGGGCTTCTCAAATTTTGGGCCTTTTCTCCACATAGGAAGGGAGCCCAATACCCAACACTTCTAAAACGCAAGGATTCAATAACCATTCATATGAGTGAAGAGGGTTTTGATTGGAAAGGTGTAAACTATTTTATTCAAAAAGATGAATGACTCATGTATGCATGACTTGGTATGATGTATGAATTTTCTTTTGCATTTCTTTTAAAAAACATTCGAATTGTTCCCCATTTCATTGTTATTTTGAATTCATAGAATTATTCTACTTTGATATTTTTTTACTTTTTCTTTTAAATCATTTCTTTGGTCTAATCAATTTACTAACAAACATTTTTTTAATCATTTCTTTTGAAACACTATTTGAATGACATGCATGAAATTGCCAAGGGCTTGGAAAGGCTTGGATGAGGTGATGAAGATTAACTAGGGAGTTGCCCCAATTTGAATTGGTCTCGGGGCATAAAATATGTTTGGGATTTCCCTAGTTATTGATGGTATGAAGGAAAAGACGAGGACTTCAAGAATTTGCCCTTAGTGTGAGAGCCTAGGATGGTGTTAGGGTGAAAAAGCATGTTAGACTTTTCCCAAATGAGGAGATTAAGAAAATGACGGGGTCTTCACAAGTTGCCCCTATTCAGAATGAATAATGAGAATATATGAATCACAAACAAAGTGACTGCCCTAGTTTGGGTTTGGGATTGATAAAGATGGACTATGTTAAGGTTGGTCAAGGTTTAGGCTTAGAGTAGAGAATACTATAAGAGCAAAAATGGAATTTCATGAAGAATGAATTGAAAGGGGACAACCAAAGTTTAGCTTAATTGCCTAATTGCCCATGCTAATTTTGGAGTTTTGAAAACATGTCAACCAAACATAAACTGCCCCAGTGTTTAAAAGAAAATCTCTGAACACACTTTTTTAATCTCTTTTTTTTTATAATTTTTTTTAGAACAAACCTGTTAGAAAATCAAAATTTTCCTCTAAATAAAACCTTCAAAAGATAATAATCAATTTTTGATCTGTGTGGACTTTATTAGGCTTCTATCGAGGCCAAGGCTAGGGATATGAATGTAAATGATAATAAAGGCCCAAACAAGTGATGTGAGGGTTGTTTCAAACAAGGATCTTTGAATAATGTTCATTCAATATTTATTTGACTTCATTTCGTTCACCTTTTTTTTTTCTTTCTATATTTTGACATTTTATTCTCATTCTTTAAACTTTTGCTTTTGTTTTCTATATAACCATGTCATTTCTTTCTTTCTTTTTTTTATATTTTTGTATTGGTGAACTACAAGTCGGATGAAACAAATGCAAACATTATGTCAATCCTCAGTGGGAGGGTGATCCTTGTTTATGGTAATTTGAAAGGAATTTTTTGGAAGGCTCAAATTGGGTAGCAAAGGATAATTACTTTTGTTTTTTTTTTTGGATAAAGAAACATGGCCACACATCATTTCAAAACATGATTTTTTTCTAAAAAAAAATTAATTCATAGGAAAATATTTGATTTCATCTTACAGGATGCCCATTGTTTGGTACTCTTTTCTCACTTTTTTTTGTCTTATTTTTTGCCTAGACTGTCCTTCAAAGTTGTTAGTCTAGCGAACTTTTCTTCCCTTTGTATTTTTTTGTGTTCAAATAATTTCTTGTAATCATTTTTAAGGCATGTGTCCCCTTTATGATAATTCTCCATGAAAAAGAAAACAAGGTTTATGGTGGAAGAGAGATGGAAATGAAGATAGATTTGAGCAATTTCATGCATGCAAGATTATATGGGTATTTCAAAAGAAATGATAATAAACAATATTTTATTTCTTTATTAAATCCACTGATTTGACCAAAGAATGTTTTATTATTTACTCATTTTTTATAAGAAATATTCCAAGAAATCATTGACAAGCAAAATGGGAAACAAATTGAATTTATTTTAGTGCAATTTTTTTTGTTTTTTTTTTAAATTATGCATATGCATGTTGAAACTATGAACATGGTACCATGGATGGCTACAGAATGGAATGCAATGCATGTTTGTGCCTCGTGGGGCACTTATTCACATGATTTGCAAGATTGTGATGAATTTATTATTATATACAAGGAAAGGTGGGGGTAAATGACGCAAATAGTCTCCCTTTAGTGCCTTTATTTAACATGGGTTTGATGCTTAATGTTCTAAGGAAAAGTATATGTGCTCACAAGGATAGTTCCCTAATACCTAAATATCAAGGTCACTAGAGTTATGGCCCACTTCATGGCATTTCCCACGACAGTTGGTAAACAACAAGAAGTGGGAGTACCAATGAAGCAAACAACTCTAGTTGGGGTTCTCACAATGACCACTTGGGAAGTACGTCCACTGTGACATTGCTACAAAATCCCCTCTAATTCTAAGCAACTCAGACCCGGGTATAGGGCCACACTCATGTAATGAACAAAATGTGTGTGTGAAGGGAGAACACAATGTATACCCAAACCCACACCTGGCAATTATTCCAAATACAAAAATAAAGAAGAATATACACATACAATTATTCTAAATATAAAAAAAAATTAAAAAACACATACCCAAAAAAATAAGAAAGAAAAAATATGAACCACATCAACTTTACACATCCAAATAAATGGTCTGACTCTCTAGCATCCCCAATGGAGTCGCCATTTGTCGCAACCGAAATCACGACGGGACGACGAACCAAAAAATAAAATTTGTAAAAACAGAGTTTGGAGTCGCCACCATAATTATTATAGGAAACTATGAAAAACCATAAAAAAGAGCAAGGTCTGCGGAAAACCAGATTTTGGGTCCAGGAGTCGGTTACGCGTGGGGAAGGTATTAACACCCCCACAACATCCGTCCTAAGACGGTACCTTTAATTAAATGTGCAAAAGTTATGTGGTTTTTTCAAAATATTTAATTTTCCCCAAAAATATTATTAAAAGAATGTACAAAAAACAACAAAACTATTTTTTTGATTTTTTGGGCCCGATGAGGATTAATCCTTGCTCCTACGTATCTCCATGTGAATGGAGAATCAAGATTACGTAGTTCTTTTTGAAAAACTATTTGGAAAAATATTGGAAAAATGATTTAATTTTTTTAACAATTTTGAAAACTTTTTTATTTAAATTTTTAGTATTATATTAATATTGGTGTCACACGACGCGAGCGGCCGAACAGACACTAAACATAAATTCTTTTTTTTAATCTTTTATAATTTTTCATATATTTTTTTAAATTATTTAAAAGTGGATGTAGTTATTATTGAATGAGGTTATTTTTTTAATTATTTAAAAGTGGATGTAGTTATTACACATCAAAATCTCATGGAGAGGAGTATGTTATTATTGAAAGAGGTTGAAGTCCCACATCGGGTGAAAATGATTCATATAAGTAAAAACACTCATAAAACCTATTGGGGGCAAAAATGAGTGGTTGGGTCATGCTTATGGACTATGGGTTTAGTTGGGGCTGGGTAGGCTAAAGCTATGGTCGACGTGGGCTAAGACTAATGGTAAAAATACTCATCAAACCTTATTTTTATTATAATTATAATTATTATAATCATTATAATTATTATTATTATAATAATAATAATAATTATTATTATTATTATTATTATAGTTATTATTATAATTACTATTATTATAATTATAATTATTAAAATTTTTATTTTTTGTTGTTATTATTATTATTATTATAATTATTATTAAATTTTTTATTTTTTTATTGTTATTATCATAATATTATGTTATAATTTTTAATTTTTGATTTTACAATTTCATTATTGTATAATGTTATATTTTTATAGTTTTATAAATTTAGTATTTTAATATTTTAATTTAAAAGTGTATAATTATAAAATTATGATTTTTTAAAATTTTAAACTATGATATGTTTTCAATTTTTATTCAAATATTAAAATCATTATTTTACAATTATACAACTTTTAATTAAAATAATAAAATTTTAATTGTCACAGGATTTGATGCAAGATTTCTTTTTATCTCATAAACAACTAGAAATCCATTTGGTTAAATAAAAGTATTACTTGAAAAAGTTCATATAAATTTGTTCAAAGTGTCAGATAATTCTTAACCAAAAACAAAAAGAAAGAAATATTTTTAACCCTAGCTTAAGACTTGCTTAGGTCAAAAAAACAATTTGTCCATTGACCATGAGAGTAATATTCTTATTTATAGTAGATGAATCAGTTACAAATATTACAGATATACATAATAATCTTAAAGATAATCATCAATATCTTCCTAAATCTCAACCAACCTAAATAATAACTAATGTAACTATAATAATTACATAATATTCGTTTAGTATTATTTTCTTAATCTTAGCTTCTTATAAGGAGGTTAGTTTGCTATCCTTACTGACATCGACTCTATAGTGATACAACTGTACACCTCTGCTCATCCTTGTTCAACCATCGGCTTTATGGCGATGACACTTCATATCTTTGTTCTTTGTTGATCATCACCCCATCATCGGCAATATATTGACCTTATCATCTGCAAAATATCGATGTGTTATTTCTGGACGGGTACATAGCTCTTCAACTTTTTGAAGTTCCTCTTCTCGAAATGAGGAACTCAAAAGTTGTCAAATCAATCGTCATTCACCACTTCCCACGATCCATCATTGCATTCTACCTACCCTTTTTCTTCACGATTTCACTCTCACATGTATTTTTTATTATATTTGTATAATCCTTTGTTTCCACTCCCCATTATTTTGCTGATTATTTATCTTCATTGTTGCTGGTTGATTATTTATCTTCACGCGGTCATGAACCGAGCTTTCAATCTCGTTCATGACTCGGTTCATGACCAAGCTCTCAATCCTGCAAACACATTATAAAACTTTAAAGTAATTAATCACTCGTTCATGAACCGAGCTCTCAATCCTGCAAACACATTATAAAACTCCAAAGCAATTAATCACCCAGTCATGAACCGAACTCTCAATCTTGCAAACACATTATAAAACTCCAAAATAATTAATCCATCAGTCATGAACTAAGCTCTTAATCATGCAAACACATTATAAAACTCCAAACTAATTAATGACTCGATCATGAACCGAGCTCTCATTTATTAACATGCTTAACCACCGAGCTCTCAGTTATTAACATGCTTAACCATCGAGCTCTCAATTATTAACATTCAACCACTTTCCTTACTCGGTCATACACTGAGCTTTCCGTCATTAACAAATTCTTTTATACATCAAGCAACTCGGCTTAGAATAGAACGCGAAGGCTCTTTTATACATCAAGAAACTCGGCTTAGAATAGAACACGAAGGTTCTTTTATACATCAAACAACTCGGCTTGAAATATAACACGAAGGCTCTTTTATACATCAAGCAACTCGGCTTGGAATAGAACACGAAGACTCTTTTATACATCTAGCAACTCGGCTTGGAATAGAACACGAAGGCTCTTTTATACATCAAGCGACTCGGCTTGGAATAGAACACGAAGGCTCTTTTATACATCAAGCGACTCGGCTTGGAATAGAACACGAAGGCTCTTTTATACATCAAGTGACTCAGCTTGGAGTAGAACACGAAGACTCTTTTATACATCAAGCAACTCGACTTGGAATAGAACATGAAGGCTCTTTTATACATCTAGCAACTCGGCTTGGAATAAAACATGAATATATATATATATATATATATATATATATATATATATATATATATATATATATATATATATATATATATATATATAAGAACAAAATATAGAAAATAACTTAAATCATAAGATAATGTCACCTTCCTAACTTAAATAAAAACGTAAATTTGCTGCATTCCATGTTCGTGGTATCTCCTTGCCATCCAATGTTTCCAACTTGTATGCTCCCTTGCCCAACACCTCTTTAACACGGTAAGGTCTGGTCCATTTTGGTGCCATTTTGTTTTCTATCTGAATCAATTGGGCCTTTCTTAATACTAGATCCTCCACTTGAAATCTCCTGGGTACCATGTTGGTCTTATATCTTCTTTCGAATCTGAAGCCAGTCTTTACTGATTTAAACATGATGAATGAGCTTTTAATATATCTACGAAATCCCCGTTAGTAATTCACATAATATAACATGTATATATATATATATATATATATATATATATATATATATATATATATATATATGTCAATTGTAATATCACTATAAGAAAATGTCTTATTAGTAACCAATTTTAGTGACTAAAAATTGTTAGTCATTATAGTGACCAATTTAGATACCAATTTACAAAATTAAAATTTATTGGTTATTAAAATAGTCACTAATATAAATAAAAAATTATAATTGGTCACTAAATTTGTCACTAATTAATTAGAGACCAATTTAATAACTAAAGTTATTTTGATAGCCAAAACTTAGGTAGCTAATTTTTAGTGACCAATTTTCTTTGGTAGCCAAAACTATGGTAGCTAATTTTAAAAACCAATTTAATGACCAATTATAATTTTTTATTCATAATAGTAACTATTTTAGTAACCAATAATTTTTGTACTTTGTAAACTTGTATCTAAATTAGTCATTATAGTAACTAACAACTTTTAGTCACTAAAATGGGTTACTAATGAAGCATTTTCTTGTAGTGTATTTATATGTAAAACATTTTATAAATATCTTAATTTTAATTAAATAATTTTCACTTGTAAAAATCATACCAAATAAATAATGAATTATAAGATTCATCAAAATTTTTAAGCTGATTAAAATAACATACTATTATAAAATAATTATGTTTGTTATTAGAATAAAGTCGCACCAGAACACATTTATATCTAGTAACAATAAATTTATTTTAAAGATAACAACTAGTAATATTTACTACAATACTCACATTTTAACATATGTATTGAAATCTTAGTTTATATATTTAAACAATCTTATTTTATAATTCTAACACCATATAAAATAATTATATTGATATTTTGAAACAAATTTATGGTAGATTAAATCTTCCTAAATTGTTAAGAATATCTTCTTAAAACTCCTTCAAATATAAAATACTTCACACTAAAAGTTATTTATTTAATAATATTAAATAAAATATTCATGAGAAACATACATTTTAATATAAATAACACGACACATATTTCATTGAATATTTCAAAGGCAAACTTTAATGTAAAAGACATTTAGCTTTATGCATTGAAAAGGACGACGAGTAATTAATTCACAAAACTTGTATTATTCATTAATTTCACTATTTTGCTCTTTTGATAATAAGATGGTTAAAAATAAAAGGAACAACCGATAATAATAATTCTGTTATATAAATATATTTTATTATCTTTCAGCAAATCAATTTATTATTCTTGTAAGCATAATTAAGATCACATTATCCGACAATATATTTAAGTTAAAACAACATAACAATGTATATTTTATAAATTACAAAAATAATATTTTCTTTAAATTAATCATTCTAGCTTTTTATTTTTAGTGCCCTAAAGAAATCATTTAATCAAATTTGTAAAACCATTAAATTTATGCTTGTGACCCCTACATAATACAAGAAGAGTAGAATGATTTATCCATGTGATCAGGAAATTGCTTAGATTTTCTGGTTTGTAATTTTTGCCCAATTTTTTTATGTCAAAAAATAACAACATACATGGAACTTTGAGTTTTTTTTTTTTTTACCTATATCAAGAAAGAGCGTAAGTTTCAATCGCAAGGATTAATTGTTGATCTGTAAGTGGAGACTGAGCATAGATCGATCATCTTCTCATGATTTGCACATGTCAAAATTTTCTTGTGAGTATTGCGGAGGCGTAATCTGCTATTGCATGTCTTCATTGAGTTTTTTCAGTTGCTCTTGTTGGCGAAGGGCTTCCTCCAGCCAATGATGGGTATCCTCGGTCTCCTTCTGAAGTATCTCCCTTTCTTTGAGTGCTTCTTCCCTTAAGAGTCGTAGATCTTCTACTGCCTTCTTGCGGGAATCCTCACATTCTTCTTCGAGATGTGCTTGATCAGCTTTTGCCTTTAGTTTTATCTCTCATTATGTCGTTGTAACTCTCATTATAGTTATTATTATTATTATAGTTATTATTCTTATAGTTATTATTATTATAGTTATTATATTAATTATAAATATTATAATTTTTATTTTTTGTGTTATTATTATTATTAAATTTTTTATTTTTTATTGTTATTATCATAATATTATGTTATAATTTTTAATTTTTGATTTTACAATTTCATTATTGTATAATGTTATATTTTTATAGTTTTATAAATTTAGTATTTTAACATTTTAATTCAAAAGTGTATAATTATAAAATTATTATTTTTTGAAATTTTAAACTATGATATGTTTTCGATTTTTATTCAAATATTAAAATCATTATTTTACAATTATTCAACTTTGAATTAAAATAACAAAATTTTAATTGTCCAAGGATTGGTGGAAGATTTCTTTTTATCTCAGAAACAATTAAAAACCTATTTGGTTAAATAAAAGTATTATGTAAAAAAGTTCAAATAAAAGTAGTTCTATTATTAATATGCTTCTATTAATTTTATTATTTATTATTTTTGATTTTTTTATTATTACAATGATTATGGTTATTATTATAATATATATTATTACTATTATTACTTTAACATTATTGTTATTATCGTTGTTTTTCTTAATAATAATATTAATTTTTTTATTATTGTAATAATTATTATTGTCATATTATTGTTATTACTATATTATTATTACTTCTATTAATTTTATTATTTCTTATTTTTCCTTTTTTTATTATTATAACGATTGTTGTTATTATTATAATATATATTATTCCTATTATTACTTTAACATTATTGTTATTATCGTTGTTTTTTTAAATAACAATATTAATTTTATTATTATTATTATTATTATATTAGTTATTATAGTCATATTATTGCTATTATTATTTATATTATCATTACCATAATTAATAATATCATTTTTATTATTTTAATTATTTTTTGTATTAATTTCATTATCTGTACCGTTGTTACCGATTTTTGTTAGAGTTAATATTATTTGTTATTATTCTTTCTATTAGCATCAGTTGTAGTGTAAGTATTATTATTATTACAATTATTATTATTATAAGTTTGTACAATTATAAAATAATAAATTCATAAAATTATAAAATATTATATTATATAATCATATATTATAAATTGTAAATTATAAAATTTTAAGACAGTTCATCAAGGTAGCTTAACAAGATAATAACTCCATTAAGATGACTCCATTCACAATAGACATAAAAATTTATCAAAGACTCAATTGAAAGGTTTTAAATTTAGGTTAAATTATACTTTTAGTCCCCATTTTCGTAGAAAAATTTGAATTTGGTCCCTCAATTGTTTTTTATCTCAATTTGATCCCTATTTTGGGAAATTTGATCCAATCAAGTCATTTCCGTTAGTGGTGTAGTAACGATGTTAAATAGGGTGCCACGTGTCAGCTTCTGAATTTTTTGAATTTTTTTTATTTTTTATTAATTTTTTTAAAATTTTAAAAAAATAAATAAAATTTTGCCACGTGTCAAGCTGACATCGTGCCACGTGGCAGTGACAGTGTCACGTGTCACTATTATGGGTTATGGGAGGTGTCATTTTCTGATTCTCAATTTGGTCCCTGTATTTTAATTTTTGTCTCAATTTAGTCCCATTTTTTGTAAAAATTGTGCACTTTTGTCCCTCTCCAAATTAAAACCAAATTTAATTTTTATATAAATATGCACAAATATTTCTATCAAAATTGATATTTCAAGTAAATATTTTTAACAAGATTAAGTTTATTTTAATTTATATTTTACGTTAAACTTTATTTAAAATTGTTTTAAAATTGTTAATAGAAAATAATGCTAATAAAAAATTCATAAATTATATTGATATTTTATTACATTATACTTTAATATTGTTTTTTATTTGAATTTATATTTTAAATAATTATATATTTTTAAAATGTGTAAAATTCAATAATTTCTATACAAATGTTTTAGTTAGTATAAAAGTAACAATTATATAATTTAAGAAAAATTAACTAGTTTATGTAACAATAATAAATAAATAAATTTAAAATTTGAAAACAATTTTAAGTAAAATTTAATGTGAAACAAATTTAAAGAAACTTGGTTTTATTGAAAATATATAATAAAAATATCAATTTGAATAAAAAAATCAAATTTAATAAAAATATTTGTATAACATTTTATAATTTTTGTTTCAATTTGGAGGGGACGAAATTGCATAATTTTTACAAAAATTGGGACTAAATTGAGACAAAATAAAATACAGGACCAAATTGAGAATGAGAAAATGACACCTCCCAAATAGTGACACGTGGCACCAATGTCAACTTAACACGTGGCAAAATTTTAATTTTTAAAAAAATTTAAAAAAAATTCAAAAAAAAATAAAAATAAAAAAAATTCAAAAAATTCAGAAGCTGACACGTGACAACCCATTTAACACCGTTGCTCCACACTAACGGAAAGGACTTGATTGGGTCAAATTTTCCAAAATAGGGACCAGATTTAAAAAAAACAATTGAATGACCAAATTCAAATTTTGCTACGAAAATGAAAACTAAAAATATAATTTAACCTTAAATTTTATTAGAGACTTAAAATATATTATTTTATTATTATTATTATTATTGTCTTGTTGTTTTGACTCTAAATAAGTAAAATGAGTTAATAGAAGTATATAAGTAAAATGACACATCAGATCTCAAAGGCTGAAAGTGGTTTAAATAACTCATCGGATGAAAATAATTCACATGAATAGTATTTAAATAAAAACACACATCAAACATATTGGGTGCAAAAATGAGTAGGTCATCAATATCGGAAAAAATCAAATTAGAACAAATTTTCAAAAATTAAAATCAGTTATGATAATTTAGAAATTAGGGACCCAATTGAGATTTTATAACGAAAATAAAAAATAGAACCCAGTTAATATTTTGTAACGAAAACAAAACCTTCGGTATAATTAAACCTTAAAAAGATCAATAAATTATACATACACTTTTATATTATTCTAAAAGTATTTAAAGACTAGCAAAGTGATCAAAATCGATAAAATATAACCTTTTCTATCTATTAAAATACTTCTTTATCACTTCTATGGTGTTCAGTTTCAAACAATTTGACTTAAATATCCATAATAATATGAATATAGTTTAAATGTTAAGTGAACAAAATTCCCATTGTTTAAAATTAGCGATAATTTAACAATTGACATCAATTACATTTTTATAATTCATTTTCTCTTCACATAATACATATATATATATATATACACACATACTAAAATTAAATTACCTTAACAAAACTGAGAAATTAATATTTAAAACCAAAGTAAATCAGATTTGAAGTATTTCAAATTCCATTTAAATTTAAAATCTCCTCGCGCATAAATATATATAAGGTAAAGGTAATTCGGTTAAGAATGGACAGGAAAACTGTTTTACTGATTGAAGATGACAGAAACACGAAAGAGTTCATAACAAACTCGTATGGACTAACCCAATACAAACAGAGATCTAAAACATTAGAAAAACATCTATGCTGCAGTACCTGTTATACAAAATAAAAACACCAGTCTATATGACAAGCCTGAAAATATAGTATCTTATTTTCCTCAAAGAATTGTGTATTTAACTCTTCTATTACATTTGAAACATAATTGGGTGGCATATGTAACAAACTCCAAAGATTCTCTTAAATACAGACGCATACACTTTTAGAGGATTCGGTCCTGAAGATCCGTCATCAATGTGGAGGCTAATGTGCTGATCTTCTTTCCAGTCTCTCCTGCAATGTTCTTAAGGGAAGAGAGGTCCTGTTGTGCCTGAACAACACAACCCATCCAACGTCAATACAAAAACTAATGTGACTTTCCAACATTTCATTGTTCGACTGCCAAATCACATGAATAGTGTAATTCCCAAATCCAGTACAAGGTAGGGAATACCTGGAAAGATAATCGATTGATGAGGTCACTAGCAGAAAGATCAATGGCGTTGTCTTTTGAGTCACCAAAAAGATCAGCACTGGAGATGGCAGTCGAACCCTGGAATTAACAAGAGTCAAGTACCAACTTTAAAACAATACACATTATAACTTCATTTAAGAATTTAATCAAGTTAGAAACGAACCCATCTAGAACAGTGTACATCAAACAAAAGTCATCGAGTCCCATAAACGAGGAAATTTGGTTTGTAGAAGAGATTACAAACAAAAAAAACAGATAATAAACTGAACAAAGCTTCACAATCCTTCATTCAACATATCTATCAGTGAAATCACATTACAAGAGCCAACACATAGTCGATGAAAGAAGTTAACCCTAGGTATATCAAGACATAGCTATCCACATCATATGATTCACAATAACATACAACTCGATTCAACGAGCTGGAAATGTTGAATTGTTTTGGAGCTTGGATATGAAGATGAATCAGAAGGATCAAAAATGATACAGATGAATAGCTTGCTGGACACGAAATTTAAACCTACCACAAGCAAGTCACGCCCCAAACTGGGTTCTGACAAGCACTACAAAAATGTTCCCTCTGAAATTAAGTATAAATAAGGGTGCTGGTTCTGACAAGCCCTATGAAATTGTTTCCCCTGAAATTCAGAAAAATGAAGGGGTATATGCCAACTGATCAATGGGAATTTCTTAGGTATTTTCCTTCATTTGATTGCAGTCCCACCAGGTAAATGGTTGCAGAATATGCCTCCCTCAGAAATTTTCCTTTTGAGTTCAACGAGACAGATTAAGCTAAATTTTGTTATTCATCATGAAGAAATGAATTTTATTAACTATTCATTACATTTGCAATTCCGAAAACAGGCCTTCCAAATCTAGACTTAGAATCTCCTATAGTTTTATCAATACGGGCTCAGACCAGTTGGTTAACCTAAACACTAGACATATCATGGATTCGAGTAGCTTGGTTGGATTAAAATGAATGTGGCTCGGTAAGAACCAATTCGACTCCGCCAGTTTTAAGAAGTGGTCTCGCAATCAAGAATAGTAAAACAAACCCCCATTTCAGACAAATGAAAGGAAAAAAAAGAACTCAGATAAAAGGCAAATAAGTCTAGAATTACTTGCATCGTTTAAAAATTAATAATTTAATATTTTAAACTACAAAATCAATCATATTTAAGGAAAGATTGTTTGAGTTTATTCTGAAAACAATTCGTTTTATTAATTTAAAGGTGTTCGAAAAAAAAATGTAATATATAAAAAATGTATTGACTTTACTTGTTAACACGGGATCAAAAATAAAATATCTAAAAAAGTGTATATTCACACTATATGTTCCAGCTAGTTACTAAAAGAAAGGTTCCATACCGAAAACTTAGACAAAGAAGCTTGAGAGTCCAAATCTGCAGCTTTGGTCTGATCTCCAAAAAATTGGGATGATGAAATAGATTTAGCATTTGAGAACTTCCTTCTTGCCTCATCAGATTCCTGAATCTTAAGAATACATGGGAAAGTAAAATAAGGTGCAGGTTAAACAGATTTCTTAAAGAAACAACACAGTTTACAAGTAATCAGCAATAAGTACTTAAGTCAGACAAGATAATAAATGACTTCTCACAGGTAGCAGGAATTTCAACTGTGTATGTGGATATAGTTTTCTGAATAGTAATAGAAAAGTCATTGGGACTTGGTAGGAACAATATTAGTTTGCCAAAGACCATTTGGCCTAATCGGTAATAATTACCATTTCTATTTAAACTAGTTTAGTTTTAATTAATATTAAAACAGTCAATTCTAAATGGCCCCACATATGGTTTATATGATGCAACAAAGTTACGATGATATCATTATCATGTTATAGTATATAACCAATTAACTATGACCGCAAAGTCTCCTGGTTTTTTATATTGACATACTCTAAATGCTAATATGTTTGTGATTATAAACATAGAATGCAATTTAATACACGATTCTGTGTGTATGCTAACTTTTCCTTTCTAGAAAAGCCTCACAATAGCACTTTCTCCCATTGTTGACCATGCTAGCATTTCCATGGATGTTTATGTTGTAAAAATCATTGAAGTGAATGGAAACAAAATATTCATATGTATGCCAACTGCATGCATACGCAGTTACATTTCCGGGAAAAAAGATGCAGGCTTAGCTTACTTGCACTTTGGAGGAGCTTGGCCCAGATTTCTTTGGAAATCCACCATCCATTCCAAAGTCTGCAAAAAAGCTTGATGACTTTGGTGGAGACACATGACTCATCACGGATGAACCTCCAGTATTCAACTCAGATGATTGGACATTTTCTACATACTCAAACCGAGATGTCAGAGATGGTCCAGCAGGCATATTGTTGGTTGAGGATGGAACAGGAGCAGGGGTTTCCTCAGGCTTCTGCTCATAGATAGACTCACTTGTCTGCATTTCATAAGGATAATTTGTCAATAATTAATGTCACCAAATTAAAATAGTGTAGAAGATAATGAAAAACAAACAAGGACTTCTAGCATACATCTTCAAACAAAAGATAACTATTTGCATACCTTTTTAGTGAGTTTACGAGCACCAAGCCCCCCACTCTTCCCAGGTTTTTTACCCCCAATAGGTTTCTTGACAGTACTTGAAATTACTGAGTGAGAAGCCTTAGGTGAAGAGGTGGCCTCAGGCTTTTCAGGCTTCTCCAGAATGTTTTCTTTTGGAACTTCATTGGTCCTGATTTCAGGAAGCCCATTAATACCCTGGGAAGACTGAGAAGCAACAGGTGATGAAGGCAAGCCTCCATCCTCAGCCATACTCTTAGCCACTTCCTTCGAAAGAAGTTGCCTATACAAATCCGCAGCCCTGGATGTGTATTTAGCCTCTATTTTGCCACCATCAGTCCAACCATGTTGTTTAAAGAAAACCTGTGCACGATTGTTTCCTCCAAAGCTCATCATCTTTAGTTGCTCAGGACTCCATGAGTCTAAATTTGTAGACCTACATAAAAAATGGCATATAGTTTTTTAGATGTCAATCTTTGTGTTCTTTATATGCAACAACTACCTACTTGATGATTGATTTTAGTATGTTTCACAGAATAACCATACACAAAATGAAGATGCAGAAGCACACGAGCGAAATTTATATTTAGTGATAACTCGGGTAAGTATTTCAAATATTGGAAAGTATAATAACATATGAAATATGCAAAGGTCCTTGCAGCTCATTGAATATACAAATATATCCACTTTAGATTAAGAAATCATGTTGGTAATAAATGCCTCCAGCAAAACTCTTCCAGACACATGTCCCTGAAAAACCAACTAATATCTGATAACTCCATGATTGCTTACTCACAATGAGCAGAGTGAAATATTAAATACATAGCATAATTATCCTATCAAGCCACAAACTTATCTCTTGACTGAATAATCTAATGGGAAATAATAAAAGAGAATGACAATAAAGATACTTACCCAGGCTTCATCCTCAAAAACACAAAATCTCATGCAAACCATTGTATAATCCCCAGGTTCCACCATAACCCTTTTTTCTGAAGGAACCACATTGGGGTCCCATTCAACTATGAGAGGACAAAGTCTGTCCAAGGATCATTACTAAACTTGAAAAGCAATATTCAGAAATAGAGTTGCATTCTTTGAATTAAAATTAAAATTAAAATTCCCCACGACAAAGGATATCACCAAATCATATTACTACAAATCCCATATCATACCCCGTGTTATGCTGATTTCCATTAAAAGACCTGCACTCCAAACTATCAACAAACATAAGACCTGTATCTTACGTGATTTGAATCATGTTTGAGGCATGGTTCAAAGCTTTTGAGGAGTTCTAATAAAAGAGCTTTTGCAAGGCGATTGTAGGTGAGAGTCTTACTGCACAGCATATGGCATTCATATCAAGAGTCCTGAACAAAAACTTGTCAAATTACAATTCTAAGAATCAACTGGGTTGTGCCTCAAGAAGACTAACAGAAAATCTTAGTGGTGAAATGAAAGTGTTCAAGAAAGTAAAGAATCTTTGTGGAATGGAAGTGTTTAAAAGGGAGTGTCTCAAGGCAGCGCCACTCATATGTGCAAGTGCAATTATGATGCAAACTGGACAAATTACCTAAAGGCCAAAACAAGACAAGAAAACCTACAAGTGAGACATGATTCAATGCTTTTTTGTGGAGTTTTGACAAGATCACGGAACAGGGAATGAAAATGTAGAATTAATATTTTTCCAAACATACGAAAAGGAAGTAAACATGGATGGACCGAGGAGTCTAAAGAAGAACAAGTAGAAGGTTTATAACCGAGTTCTATGGCATCATGCAATCCATATAACCCACCTCACCTGATGGAACGAGGCTCCTCTTATTCTTGTTGCAAACCTCGTACTAGAGACCAAAATCCGGAGTATGTTTTCATTTATTATTCGAGTTTTAACCAAATTGGCTTAGGGAAATCTCTAAATGATAACACAGCACAGCATTACAACGCAGTGCACTAAATTCATCCGTATGAACACTCAGAACCCCAACTAAAACACCATACAACACTCCCAATACAAAATCAGCCACAAGATCATATTGCAAACCGATACAAGCAAACAATTTCGGCAGAGAAAACTCAACGAACAGATTCACCATTCAAAAAATCATCAACACCTTACCTCACGAAGCTGATGTGCACGCCGAGACTGCGATGAACGGCGGAGCAATCGATGCAGAGAAAAATCCCATACGTGACGGACGCCCAGGTAGGGTTCTTCGCATTGCAATCGAAGCACATCTGAAAAAAAAATTAAAAAAAAACAAGGCACATAAGTTAAAAAATAAAACACAGGAGAAACACGGGAAAGGCAGATCTGAAACCAGATCTCGTAAATCAGAAAGCAGAAACGAAATTCAAAGCACATAAAGAGAAATCAAGAAAAGAGCGACAGAATTAAATAGAAAATCATAATAATAAAAAAATGAGAAAAGAAACCTTATTCTCAGACTTGGCCTTGAGTTTCCTGAAGACAATGTTCTTGTCGGTGTGGGCATCGGACGCCATTGGAAGATGAAAAGAAAAAAAAACGAAAAGAAATCTAAGACTGGAAATGATTATTTATTTTGTTTTTAAGCTTTCCGGAAATGAATCTCAGGGGTGCTATGGGGAACAGGAACACCACCTGAGGAATTGAGATTGAGGGAAGAAAATTTGCAGGCAGAACCACAAATGTTGTTGCGTTTGAGCGTTTGTGCATATTTATTTATTTTCCTCCTCTTAAAAAGGACCTTTTACTACCGAAATACTCAAATCACGGAATTGCCCTCCAGAGATTTCAGGGAGGGCGTTGTTAGCCTTTGCGTTTTCCCAAGTGGGTGAATGGTTGCTGTCCCTAACCAAGACGGTTCAAATAACACTTCTCTCTCAATTCCCCTATACGTCGTCGTGTGATTTTAAATCTCATTCAAATACTCTTCAATCATCCGACCAGTGTTAAAATACAACACAAGATCATACATTTATGACATTTAAAATACATCTAAATTTAAAATAAAATACGTTATTCTGTTTGAATTAAAATGTCAATTTCCTTTATTCATAATTGATGAGTTTACTTGTAGAATAAAATGAAAATAATACATATTTAGATTGATTTTGTTCTTTTTAATAAATTATTTAGAATAATGTGTTACCAAATATCTTTTAATTGCACAGGTTTTTTAATTCATTCTCCGATTTCTTGTTTTGTTTTCTTTTTCAAAACAGAGATTAAATTAAATGTTTGGCATACTCTTCATTATTAGATTGTGAATAAAGCATGATTATAACCCAAAGTTTGGGGCTTTTCTTTTTGCATGCTTATATGGGAGTCCTTAAAAAAACAAATTGTCCTATCGTCGGCTTCTATCATTTTTATCTGTGTAATTTAGAAAGTATTTTTAATTATACAATTTGAAAGAAATTTTTTATATAATGTTTTTAAATTGTATAATTTGAAGATATTTTTAGATTATACAATTTAAAATTAAAAATATAATTTTACGATTGTGTATTTTAAAAATTATTTTTATACAAAAATCATTTTCGACAATTTAAAAGACATAATGTAAAAAGTGATTTTAAGATTATATAATTTGAAAGTAAAAAAAAAAAATGTTCAATTTAAAATTCTAAATTAACTTTTGAATTATATAATCTAAAAAAAAAATTATTGTACTAAAATAATGTATTTTAGATTGGATATCTAAAAGTCATTGAGGATATGAGAATTTCATATTTGACAAGGACGAAAAGAAACATAGGGGTACAGAAAGAAATTCCTAACTGGGTAATAAATAGGATTTATTTAGGATTCTATAAGCTTCAGTTTGAGGCACACTTGTGTTGGAGTAGTTCCTTCATACATATTTATAATTTTCTTCCTGTTATAAATTATTGTATATCAAATTGTGTAGTTTGAAATGTGAATTTTCTGTTCTGGAATATAATTCTTTGTATTCCAACAAGTACAATCTGAAATAGGTTTATATTTAGGAATAGATTTTTTATTTTATATTCTAAAATGTGCAATTCAAAATACAAACAATTTATGGGGTGCAAGTTTAAATTATAGAAGTGCAGAAAGAAATGGCCTTGAGATGGTAACCACATTGGACGTAATAATATCAACCTTCTTAGTTGAAAACCCGTTTTCGTGAACTTGGGCCTAAACTAGATACGCATATAAAGTTGTACCCTGGAGAAGAGAATAATAGGAGGGGTTCTCCCTGCACCCTAAAGGATTCTCCGGTACCCCAAAAATGACCATTTTCTTCTCAGTAGTGGGACCCACATTCCAACTTCTTATCTCACTTCACTCACTATTCACTCACCTTCCTAAATCACTCATCACTCACTTCACTCACCTAATTCAACACAAAACACTCACGATTTTACATTTTTCTTACTCACGCTCATGGTGCACACAAAATTTCACTCACCACGAACACATCAAATTACACTCACACCTAAAACTTTTCACGTATACACACACATGCATGGTGCACACACTGGTTTTTTTAATTTTTTTTCCAGAAACGAAATTCGTGATTCATTTCACAAAAATATAAAAATATGAAACGAATCTTGAAATCCGTTTCATAAATTTTCATATTTTTTGTATGAAACGGCTTTTGGGATCCGTTTCATACTTTTCTAAAACGGATTACGAATTTCATTTCACAAATTTAAATTTTTTGTCAAGAAATGGAATTCGTGATCCGTTTCGAAAAAGTATGAAACGGATCACAAAATTCGTTTCATAAATTTTCATATCTTTTTTAATGAAACGGCTTTTGGATCCGTTTCATACTTTTTCACATTTTTTTCTTAAATGAATTTCAAGAGTGAAAACCTGGCAGACTTAATCTCCAAGAGTGACAACCTGGTTGGAACTTTACTCCTCTCAAATCCACAACTTCGCCTTTGCTCTATATTCTTCCTAACAACGCCTTTCTTCCTTGCCAAGAAAACACACACCATAATCATCGCCGACAAAACCGACAGCACAAACGCCGTCGCAGCAGAGGTGGGTGGTTCTCCGGCAAGGTAAAAACCTCAATGGTGGTCAGGCTTGTGGTGGATGACACGGTGTTTGGTGTTGAGAGAGAAGTTAGATTGGTGGAGAGGGTGGTGGTGGTGGCGAGCTTGGGTGGGTTGTGGTGGTGGAGGTTCAGGGACGATGTGGAGAGTTTGGTAGTAATGGTGAGAGTGAGTGACTTTGTTGGGTGGTGGCTCTACTATCTCACTCTCAGCATTGGGTCCAGGAGGCTTAGAGTTGTGAAGTGTGAGTTCTGAAGTTAGTTTAGAAAATGAAATGAAGGTCTTTCCCTTCATTGGGTTTCTGTTCCTCGTGGCACTGTTTCTCAGCTCGGTTTCAGCTTTTTCTCCAACTGGGTCGATTCGGCATCGCGTCAAGTTTATCACAGACCCCTGAACCTAATGCTTCTTTGGCCTTACTCTTATGTCAACTGTGTGCAGATTTTGAAACCAAATTTATGACCTTCTGATGACGAAGAGAAGGAGCTAGCAAATATAATTAAGTTTATAACATAAACTCGTTTCAAGAAGTGTGTACATCGGTGGCAAAGTGTAATTTATTTTATTTTATTTAATTGAAATGTTAAGTTTTCTTAATGAAATAAATATATAATTTAGTTATTTATCTAGACACAACATAAGTTTTCATCTTCTAACCTACTATCCACAATTTAATAAAAAAAAATCCTCAATGGAAAGGAATAGTTTATAATATAAGTATCATTGAGTTAAAATTACATAGTGTTTTTTTTCAGACCTTCCACATTTGAAATAATTTTAAGTAGAATTAAATAAAGTTAATAAAGACATAAAACACTCTCTAACACTTTGTTTAAGTATAAAAGAAATAGATGTGAGTGGTTGATACAAAAGAAATATAAACAAGGGAACTATTATTTTGTAATCCAATAAATTTTTATACATACTTTATATCTATCATTTTTTTTTCCCTTTTTACAGATATAAAAGTTTTTTTTTAATGACTAAAATATGTGTTATGTAAAGAAAAACATTTTTTATATAATAATTGTGAAGAATGAAAGGTTACATAGTCAAAAGCTAACAGAAATAGCCTCTGTCTAAGAAGATTGCGAAAGTAAGGGACATGAAAGTGGTCAAACTGTAGCCATGCACACCCTTTTATTTGCTGTTGTCCGATGCAAACACAATAATTAATAATTACATTTGCTTCTTGTTGATTAAGATTGAAGTTGATGTGAGTTTTAGCATGCAGAGAATGGGCCTAAGAGATGTAGTGGTAGTGGTGAATAACACTGTATTGTTATCTTATTTTGACTAAAAAAACATCGTTATATTCAAAATTGAATTTAAAAGAAACAGGTTAAGAAGCATTCAATATGCTAATAGTATGTTTTAAATTAATTCCGTTTATAAATATTGATTATTTTCACATTTGTTGTTTAATAAATGATTTCTACTCTTTTCTTCCTTAATCTCTAATGATATTTATGTTGTGTTTAAGAAGAAAAAGGTAGTAGGTAGTTGAGGTTAAAATAAAACCTTATTTTGTGGTTCATGGAGGCAGAAGACCAAAAAGTTACAAAATCTGTGAATTCAAATCCAGCACTGTGAATCCTCATTCTCCTCTCTCTTCTCCTTCCTCTTCCGAATCACTCTCATCACATGCCTCTCAACCTCCCCAACAGCTTTTCTAAGCAATCCTTCAGATCTAGCACCAAGCCATCTCCTCACCCTCCAGATCATGAACAAAGTTGCTGCCCCACGCCTTGCAGACACCTCTGCATCCACATCAAAAGCCCTTGCGAGGGAACAAGTAGGGAAAGAAGGGTCCAAGCAGCACCTATTAGTCCCCAGTGTGAACTTGCAGATCACATTGAGGGGACGCGCTTCGTCGCGAGTTCACATAGAGAAAGAGAAAGAAGTGGATGTCGACAATTTTATGTTTCAGAAAAAAACAAAAAATAATAACGAAACGGACGTCCGTTTTACAAATCTCTTAAACAGATTTTATCATCAATTTTAAAAAATAAATTAACGAAATGGAAGTCGACATCCATTTTAGAATTTCTTGAAACAGATTTTGAAATCCGTTTCAAAATAACCAAAAAACAAATACAAAATGTTGTTGACTTCTGCAACATATGTTCTGAAAGCATTGTGGAAGAAACAGAGGGAAAACGAAACGTGTACAAATGTTTGGGGTGCAGTAGAGATAAAAAGAAACAAAAAATGAAAGCATCTTTGGCCATATTAAATACCATTTACCGCTCTTTCATCCTCTTGTCAAATAAAAATTATTAAGGTCAAAATGGTAAATTGTTGGAAGTACAGACAGTGAGAAGCTCCCTAGCACACGCCGTTGCAATTTCACAGAGGAAGCCCTCTTGGGATGTCAAATACATCGGGCCAATATACCGAAAAAAGGGCTTTTCTTATTGCACTCCCAATTTTTCTTCCTGCACCTCCATTTTGCTAGGTCAAGTTTCCTTGGAAGTTGGCCCAAACCTACGAACCTATATTAGCTTATCCTAATCATCTAACAATTTTTTATACAAAAAAATTATGAAAGACAAAAACAAACATAACCATGTTCCAAACATGTGAAGAAAGCACTTTTAAATTTTCAACTATGTTATTATTTAAGTTGGACTTCTTTCAATTTTTTTGTTGTAATGTCTCACAAATTTTGCTAAGGATTTGTACAGGGTCCAATATATTAGAATATGATATACAAATTATTTTATTATATTGTAATTAATGGTTTGCTATATTCGTAAGATTTAATATTTTATCTACGTATATCTTAGTTTGACAATGTAAAGTATATCTTTTTAACTGTAAAGTAGAGAGATATTATCATGCCTCATAGCAACTTTTATTATAAATAAAGTCTTCATCCTGATACAAAATAGTCTTGTTATGTTAATTATTTAGATTAAATTACATTACTTTTATATTTGACGTGTATGTGAGAAATGTAAAAAATAAATAAAAAATGTTTACATTGGTCCATGATGTAAACACTAAAAGGAATCAAGGCTAAGAAAGAAATAGTCGAATTGGTCCTTTCAAAAATTTTATTCAGTTTAAAATCTATGAAAACTCTTTTCTTAGAATAAATTGACTAAGAGATTTAAACATACACCATTGCATTTTTACAAAACAAAAATACGAAATTGACAAATTAAAAGTCTGACAATAAATTTTAATATTTTTATACGACAATTATATATCATATTTAAGTGATTTGATATTAAAGATCATACAAGAATCTAACACAGATTTGTTAATTGATTATACAATTACAACATATTTATTATGATAGATGTAACTTATTATTTTTTTTTAAGAAATCAACTAGAACTTTAAATTTGCAGAAAAAAAAACCAGTGCACACGAGTTTTATATTGGTTCACTCTAAAAGAGTTACATCCAATTAGTCAAGACAACACGACCTTGACTTTTCACTATTCAAAGAGATTACAATATCCTTACAAATAATTTCTTGAAAAAGAAAATACACCCAATACAACTTTCTTGAGTCACACAATAAACAAACACATCAAAGCAATTGTCAATCCATTGAAAGTAATTGTCAATAGATTGATTTCACTTAAGTAAGTAAAATAAATTGATTGGTTGTTATTTCAGCCGATTTGATATGTTGTTGCACACATCATTTAGTATGTTAAACATATTTTTAACATATTAAATAACTTTAAGACACACACTAAGCTACCAGACTTTTATTCTAAGCAAGGATGACACATAAGTCTTCAAGCTTCAAGCTTCAACGATTCATCAAATCTTCAATCTTCAAGTTCTTTATGAAATACATGATACAAAAATAATCAACATAAAAACATGTTGAGGTGGAAAAAAATTACTTTGTAGCATGAGGAACTTCTCAACACAAAACAACAATGAGAAAATAGGGAGACATTCTGAACATGTAACAACAATGGAGCAACATGGAAGGCAACTCAATGTAGCTTTGGAGTAGGAGCAAGAGCGATCGAGTGCAATAACTAGCACAACTAGGTGGGCATGCACAATGCAAGTAGCACAATGCATGAGGGAGAGTGATAGAGATCGTCAAGCTGATAACGAGCTAAGGGGCAGACACAATAATCACAACATTAATCATGAACAAAACATGAAGAAGTGGTTACAGAAGAAGAAGTGTGGTGAATGCTAGGTTTTTCAAAAAAAAGAAAGTTTACTTTTTATGTTGGTTCTCCATGATTGATGTAAAATATCATTTTTATGTTGGGTGCAACAATGTTCGACATAAAAGTTACTATGTTGAAATTGTGACTTAAATAGGACTTTTTGCACTATTGTCACCACCATTAGTCACACCATTTTTGTCTTTGTTGTTTGTTACCACTACCACAATCATTATCATAGAAATCATTATTATTCTTAATTCTACTCACACTATTATTATCATTATCATCATCTTTTTATTACTATGTTGTAAAATCAAACTTTCCTTGAAAAACTTAAGTAATTACATTGTGTTAGAGGAAAGTCTAACATGCTATGATTTTGATTAAATGCTAAAAATAACCAACTATAAAATATAATCACATTCTATTTAAAAAATGATGTGTTAAATGACCAGCGACGGAGCATCATGGTAGCGGGGAAGGGCCATGGCCCCCCAAATGTTTTTATTTTTTATTTTTAAATTATATACATATATTTTAAATTTTATAAATTATAGATTGTATATTTTAAAAATTGATAGAAATTAAATTGTATCTTTTTATTTATTTTATAAAATACAACATTTAATGTTAATAAGTAATAAAAACATAAAATCAAATATGATAAAAAATAAAAATATTTAGATTTAATTACTCTTTTGGTCTATGTTTTCGTCTAAAAATATCAAATTGTGACTAAAAAATTATAACTAAATTGAGACTCATCTTTGGAAATAGTAACTAAAAGAGTAATTAAACTAAATATTTATTAAGATTTTTTTTTCTATCATTACCTTTTTAATTTTTCACAAAATTGTACTCATATCTCATTCTCATATGTTTTTTTTTTAAGAAAAAAAATAAAGTTAGACACATACTCATTATTTTTGCTCTCATTTCTCATTTGTTTCCTTCGTTTATCGAAGAAAAAAAGATGTAACTCTCTCTTGAATTTGGATTCTCTGTTGGATTTTTTGGTGTTGTTTCTCTATCGTGTCTCCATAATACACTGATTTCCACTAATTTTGATATTTTAAAATATATTAAAAAAATATTTAAAATGACAACACAGTGTATTTTTAATGCTCAGCAGAGAACAACACCAAAAAAACCGGTAGAAAATCTGGACTCCTCTCTCTTACCTTACTTGATGATGAAATATTAGTTCAATAGTTATTAAAATTATTTTTTATCTCATGAGCCTTTTGTATACTTATTTTTATGATTATAAAAGCAAAAAATAATGTATTATGTATTTTTTACCGTCAATTTTGTTAGAATTATGGTGCTTGATTTAGTCTCACATCGCTTAGAATAGTGAGATGTGGTTCTCTATTTTACTATATAAGAGACTCTATGTAAAGCTTTAAAATACACCAGAAATACAAATACTTCCTAGTGTAGTCGTGGACGTAGGCATACACATTGTACGCCGAACCACATTAAATTCTTTGTGTCTATTTTTCTCTCCTTTATTCTTTCCTTTATTGCCTTGTTCCTAACAATTGGTATCAGAGCCGATGGTTAATATCGACTCAGACGAGTGCAGTATGGTCCTATAAATGATGGAGATTTGATTTTGTTGAAGATTCCAAGTGCAGAGAATCCAGCTGATATGTTGACCAAGACTGTCACAACAACTAAGTTGAGGCTTTGCATTGCCTCAACTGGCCTTCGAGAAGATTGATGATGAAGGCACTACACTAGGTGGTAATGTAAATCAAACCCCAAGTGGGAGAATTGTTAGAATTATGGTGCTTGATTTAGTCCCACATCGCTTAGAATAGTGAGATGTGATTCTCTATTTTACTATATAAGAGACTCTATGTAAAGCTTTAAGATACACCAGAAATACAAATACTTCCTAGTGTAGTCGTGGACATAGGCATACACATTGTACGCCGAACCACGTTAAATTTCTCTGTGTCTATTTTTCTTTCCTTTATTCTTTCCTTTATTGCCTTGTTCCTAACAGATTTTTAATTGTGAATTGATTATAATATATTTTTCTTCTAATAATTATGTCTCTCAATCTTTTACTAAATTATGATAAAAAAATTTAATATATTTAAAAAAAGTATATCGATAAACAATAACATAATAAATTCATTTTGTAAAAGTGATAAAAGAAAAGTTATACATAAAGATGAAAATAAGATAAATTATACTTTTTCTTATCCTTCTTCAAATCTTTCAAAGCATTTAAAACATTATACTAATGATCCAAACTAAGGATCCAATTATTTTATAGAAGAGTCATTCTTTAAAGCGTTATACTAATGATCCAATCAAATTATCAAAGAATTATATTATTCTGGCCTCTCCAAAACTCTTGGTCAAGATCCGTCATTGTAAATGATAATGTTAACTTTTACCATTATTATTAGTTACTTTACATTAACAAAATAAATTATTCTTTAACTTTTAACTTATTTAATCTTCATTTTGATCTTTCTTTTTTAGTAGTTGAAAATTGGTTACTCTAATCTAAATATACACTAATTCCCATGATATTTTTGTCTAACAATTGACAATAAATATGTAGGTAAAGTGACTTAAGATTGGAATCCAAAGAAGTGTAAATAAAAGGTCAAAATTGGAAGTTCTGAATCATCACCTACATTGTATGCCACTTGAATCAAGCTTAGCGCCAACAAGGTGTTAGGAATCCAAGTGTGAGTCTAAGTCCCACATTGACCAGAAATGAGAAAGTAGAGCACTATATAAGAATCAAGACCCATAAACCCATTGCCTTAAGGTTTTGGGTTGAGAGTGGTGTCAGTGTCTTATGTGGTTAGGCTCAGATCTCATTGGTGTTGTTCTCTCCAGTAAAACCTCCTCTGTAAAACCTGACAAGTGGTATCAGAGCCGATGGTTAATATCGACTCAGACGAGTGCAGTATGGTCCTTGTATCGAAAGTCTTCCTGGCAAAGGTCCCAGGTAAGGGTTCCAGGTAAAGCATGTCCCGTTAAGAATAACGGCGGTACAGAAAAGGGTAGAAAAGGAGTACTCGTGGTTGGGAATGCTTTCGCGGGAGGGAGAGTGTACCAATGTGGTTGAAGGGACTCACCCTTGAGGGGGAGATTGTTAGGAACCCAAGTGTGAGTCTAAGTTCCACATTGACCAGAAATGAGAAAGTAGAGCACTATATAAGAATTAGGACCCATAAACCTATTGCCTTAAGGTTTTGGGTTGAGAGTGGTGTCAGTGTCTTATGTGGTTAGGCTCAGATCTCATTGGTGTTGTTCTCCCCAGTGAAACCCCCTCTTTAAAACCTGACACAAGGCCGAGGAAATTCGTTAGTAGTGTTGGGCACCACCTCCTAGTGGTGAATTGCCCTTAGCACCAATTAAATTACGTTGTGTGTCATTTGATCAAAGAGCTCATTTTTTTTGCCTTTGAGTTCAAGTGCCTAACATGGGGTGTCTAGCATTGAGCATTGCTTTTGCGGATGTGGCCCTTTTGGCTTATTTCCCCCTACTTATTCATGAGTAGGGAACCTTTGGTTTTACAAAGTGCAAAATGTATATTTGAAGACTTTGGGTTGCTTGGGCTTTTTAGGAGCTCTTCATTCTCCTACCTGGATCTCCATCTTCTTTCATTGTTCATATTTTCACTTTTGGTTCTTCATGAAAATGAAGACCTAAACCCAATTTGTTGAGGTTAGATGTAACAAAGTCTCATGTAAATGGTATTATTTATATTTATATATGTTTTCCCATTCAATATTAGTATTTTATTCATATGATTAATGCTTGTTGTGATTTCATAATCCAAAGCTTGATAATGAAACTTATATCTAGGAATGGAGTTTGACTTATTAGTTGTCTTAAACATCTATTGTGAAAGCAAGTTTATTTTATTAAGTGCTCAAGGAATTTATTCTTAAAGAGGAAGTTTGGGCTCAGTCTAATAAGGAATTAGGATTTAAGTAAACTTGTGAGTTGACGTTAGCATGCAATTGAAAAGAAAGTGAGTGATTATATGCAACTAAGTGAGGTTCAACGAAGTCTAACACTAATAATGGCGTATCATATTGATTTTAATCTATTTCACATTCCAAAAGTTTGTAAAAAATCCCAAAAAAATGTTATTTATTTTTGCATGGTCTTAATTCCTTAAACATCAACACAATTTATGGATTCTTTTGTCTAAATTAGTAGTGGTATTTTATTGACGTTGTTAGAAAAAATTATTTTATTTAAGTTGTGAGAATTATTTTTGTTTTTTTTTTGTTAAAATACCTTTTTGGTCCCAATTTTTGGTCAAGTTTTGTCAAATAAGTCCTAATTTTGGTTTTGTGTTCAAATATGTCTTAATTTTACTCATTTTTTTTCAATTAGATCTTTTTTGCTAACACCGTTTAAATCATTAACAACCATGAACAGTGATTGTCACATGTCATTTCGTGATTATTTTGAATTTATTTTTATTTTTTTAAATGTCCACATGCCAACCCAACAGTGCCACGTGTCAAAATTAATGTTTTATATTCAATTTGTCCCCTATATTTGTTATTTTTGTTCAATTTAGTCACAATTTTTGTTAACATGAACCAATTTGGTCCCTTTCTAAATTGAAACCAAATTTAATTTTTATATTAAAATTCACATTTTTATTAAATATTTTTATATAATATATTAAAATTCACATCATTATAACTTTGATATAAAAAATAAAGGGTTAAGTATGTTTTTATTCCCTGAATTTGGCTAAAAGTTGGAATTCGTCCTTGGTCAAAACTTTGATAAATTTTGGTTCTTAAACTTTAAAAATGAATGAATATAGTCCTTTTAACCCAATTATGTTGACTTTTTTCAACATGTCGAATGTGTTTTATGAATGAATATAGTCCTTTTAACCCAATTATGTTGACTTTTTTCAACAAGTCGAATGTGTTTTATGTTAATATTGGAGTTATTTACGTCGTTTGACACGTTCTCGACTCAATATTTATTGAGAGATGCGTTCGAAACCTAAAAAAAAGTTAATAAAATTAGGTTAAAAGGACTATATTCATTCATTTTTAAAGTTTAGGGACCCAAATTTATCAAAGTTTCGGCCAGGGACGAATTCTAATTTTGGGTCAAAGTTCAGGGACTAAAAACATACTTAATCCAAAAATAAATTTGGTCACATATTCGAGGGATAAAATTGGTCAATTTTAAACAAAATTTGGACTAAATTAAACAAAAATAACAAATATAGGGACAAAATTGAATATAGAACATTGACTTTGACACGTGACATGCTATTGGGTTGACACGTGGACATTTAAAAAAAATTCAAAATAACCACGAAATGACACATGACAGCCATTGTTCATGACCATTAATGATTTAAACGGTGTTAACAAAAAATGACCCAATTAAATAAAATTGACCAAAATTGAGACTTATTTAAACACAAAATCAAAATTAGGACTTATTTAATAAAACTTGACAAAAATTAGAAAAAAAAAGGTATTTTAACTTTTTTTTTTATCTAAACTTTCACTCGATATTAGTCATGGTTCTCACATGCAGAGTTTGACATTATTTTAAAGGATGTGAACTAGATTTTTGTATTTGACTTTATTGCAGTTATTTTTTTTGTAAGACTATATTTTCATTATCTACATCACATTTCTTGTTGATAATATGTTAGTATTTCTTTTCTAATGTTGATTACAAAAATATTATCAATGCATATTAAATGCATATCAATACAACAATTTTCAACTTATGGATCAAAAGTTAAAAAAAAAAATCGACCAATAATATTATGAAAATAATCTTGATTAATATTAACTTAAATATAGTTGATATTAACGAAAAGTAATTTTGACCAATTTTAATCGAGAAATTTTTTTGTTAAAATTAGTTAAAAAATCTTAAAAATGTTGACAAAATGAATATCAATTAAAATTAAGTAAACAACATCAAAATTAATTTTTTTTAATTATTCAAAATAATTTTATATTATTTTTTCCCTCTTTGTTAATTGAAAATTTTAAATAATTTAAAATAGGATTAATTTCAATTCAATATATTTAAATGTTATATAAATCATAAATTTTTTATTTAAATAGACAAAAAATATTTAATTATATATATGTTAATGTAAAAAAGTTGATTCAAATATATTTAAATATTATAGAAATTATAAAATCTGCTAATCAAACAAAAGTAAAGATATTTCATACATTTTGAGAAGACAAATGAAAAAAAAAAAGAAGAAGAGAACAGTACCAAAAACCATACATTTTTTAAATCTATTTTTCTTCTCCTACCGAACATTTGAACATTTGGCTTTGTTATTTTGAGAGAAAGGATTAGAGGGAGAGAGAAAGGTAGAGATCGAAAGAATTCAAAAGTGAAATTGGTGTTGTTTCTTTGAAGTAATTTAGAGGTGATTTAAAGGGGATTAGAGGGTAAAGTTTGTAAAAATTTGTGACCGATGTGATATATTAAAAAAAACTTGTAATAGAAAAAAATTAGATTACCAAAATGTCTCTATCGTTATAGGTAATATAAAATTATATATAAATAATTTAAAATTATTTTATAAATTTTATTGAATGATTGAAAGTATAAAAAAATATTTATAAAAAATAATGATACAATATATTTTGTATAAAAATAAATTTAATATATTAGGTGGAAAATAATTAATTTACATAGAAACTTTTTTTTTCTTTTTAATAGTAATTTTAGAAGTAATAATTTTTTATTATAACTATAATAAATTATTATTATGGTTAACATATAATTAAGAAAGTGAACTAAAACCACGTGTACTGATTTTAATTGCTAAATCACATGTAACAAAAATTAAATAATGAAGGATAATTTGATAAATTCACTTGTGTCACTTCTAATCTCACTCTAGATGGTGAGATTGAATTTTTAGTCAATCATTCTAATTATCTCCTCCCATCACCTTGTATCATCTCCAAAATACACACTATTCACCTTCTAATCATCTTTCCATTCCATGTGAAGAGTCCATTCACCCAAAAGAACAAGCCTCAATCCCAATCCTATCTTCTTTTCCTCTTTCATATTTTGTTTTCATTCTTTGAACGAAACTATGTGTAAACAAGAACATTGTAATTTCCTAAACGCACTCTAGGCACAACTTGTCCTTATTATCACTTAATATTCTGTCGAAAGCATTTTCTTTAATAATATTGAGATGTTTAGATAATTTAAAATATTTTTCCAATTTAATCGTGATTATTTTTAATTAATAACATTATTAATTTTTTGACTTTTCAAGTAAATAACAGATAATTTTTTTTTGGTGAAAAGTATATAACAAATACCAGTAGCAAAAATAAAAAGGAAGTTGTTATCTGAGGTGTGGCCAAATAGCATTGAATAGTTCATTTCTCAAACCACAAAGTAAACCGACACTACAATGTTTTATTCAAATCTTTTCTTTCTATTGTAAGTAATCTCATGCTCAAGTGAAAAAAATTGCTGTTGTTTACGGTAAATTACTCAACAATTTGTAATAAAAACTATATTTTACTAAAATTAAACTTAAACTTTATACAATATTTAATCTTCTTAAAAATCTAAACTTTCTATACCTTTTTGTTTCATATCTCTCAAAATATTTAATCTTCTTAAAAATATTTTATAAAGAAAATAGATAAATAAAATTATCATTGTTGTTTTAAGTTCGTCGGTATATATCATGAATCATGACATACAGATATGCTTGTCTCGAAATTGGAAGTTCCATTATAGTTTTGTTTCTAAAAAAAGTTTTAAAAAATTAAAAAAATATTTTAATTTATAAATTATATAAAATTATTGAATATACAAAATTATTATAATTTTTTGTGGTAATTAAATTGATAAAAAAATGAAGAAATAGAGAAAAAGACAAATAACTAGTTGTAAGGTGTAATGTGTGAGGATAAATAAAAGACAGTGACAGAAGAAGGCATGAAGAACGTGCGCGTTGGAATGCCTAGCGTCGTCCACTTGTCCAGAAGCAGCCAATTATTGACTGTGGCCCACATTTTCCTTTCATCATTTGCTTTCCAAGATTCTCTTAGGATTGACCTTCTTCTACACATTGTTTTTTTCTATTCACCACCCCTTTCTCTTAGATCTCTTACAATCACTTATTATCATTACAATAATCTTTCTTCAATCAACTTTGAATAATTCTCATTCTTGTCTTCTCCATTTCATTTGCAAACCCTAATGGTGAAATTTGTTATGTCAATCATGCAATTACCCTAACCCTAACTCATGGACGGTGAAAACCAACGTGGATCCAAACCCACCATATAAAAAACATCTTTTGAATTGTTCAATTTTGCCACCTCCCAACACCCATGCTTTCACCTACTTCTCTATGTCCACCATTATTATTTCCAAACTTTAAAGACCCTACGCTTCTTGCCCATTAAATTATTCTTTTAATTATTGTGACTTAGTGTAGAAATAGAAATGAAAAATACTGTTTCGAGGAAACGGAATAGTAATAAAAAATATGTAGAAAGGGTATTTGAGTTTCTTTAATTGGGTAGAAAAGAGAGTCAAAAGGAAATGAGTAAATTATACTAACAATATTTTTATGTTAAGCACTGTTTGACTTTACTCCATTAGTTTTTTTTAGAAAAAATATTTATTATTTCTAATCTTTTTATTTTCAAAAATATTTATTTTGTTTTTAAAAAAGTTAAAATAAAAAAGCCCACCTTATGTCAATTTAAAGAATATTTTCAAATAAACCTACAATAGTCTCATTACGTAACTGATGACGCATTAATTGACCGTGCTTACATACTATTTGGTTTGAATAAATTTTAGTTGAACTGGAAAATCGTGGCCATTTTTTTGCCTACGTGGAATAATTGTTAGTTGTGGTATATAGATTTTGGTGAATTGTAATTTTAATTGCATTAATTATTATATATATATATATATATATATATATATTTAATGATTATAACAGTCTAGAATATATGATTGGTGAAAGATTGTTAATATGATTTTAATTTTGAAAATATTAGTTTTAACTAATTTTGTTTTAATAATGTTTATATGTTTTAAAATTAGATAATTATTTTACTAATTTAAAAAATATGTATAATCCTTATAATTTTTTAATGTTATAGATATCAAAAATGGTGTTATCAAAAATGGTTTTTTAAGGCGTTTTATATATACATTTTTTTTACTAACTTTTAGGTAGTTTTTGTTTCTTTTTTATATATTTTAAGGCGTGTGTTTAGCGATAATTTATAACATTTTATTTTACTAAATTGTATACATTTTTTAAAAATTACTAAATTTAATTTATAATATATAATGTTTACATAGTATTATTTTTTTAAAAGGTATTGCATATATGCATTTTGTCTTACTAGTTGTCTTATATGTATTTGTGTTTTATTAATAACTTACAAATTTTTATAGTTTTTAATATATATATATATATATATATATATATATATAGAGAGAGAGAGAGAGAGAGAGAGAGAGAGAGATGTTGGTAACAATGTATATACATTCTCTTTTATGTTTTTTATATTTTTCTTGTAATTAATTAGAAAAATATACTTAAAAACAATGTTTTAAACTTACTTTTATTTTATTTTATTTAGAATGATATATAATAAAAAATTTCAAATAATTTAACTTTGTTTTCTATATCAATTTAAGGAGTTATAGATATTTAGATAAAAAGTAATATATATGGAATTTTTAGTAGCACCTTAAAGGAAAATTTTGTTTGTTCAAAGGAAATTGTAACTATTTTGACATAGTACATTGAAAAACAAATATGAATACCAATTTTAAGAAAAAAAAATAAAAAGAAATCAACAACATGATTTTAGCATTGGAAACAAATTCGATCTTACATGTAAAAGAATACTTGGATTATATAAGTTGTCTACATTAACTTGCATAAATAATTTTAATCCTAATAATAATACTTACAATTCTTTTACTTGTGTTCATGAATTATATAAGTTGTCTGTATTGACTAATATGAAAACTAATATTTGGAAGTTAGGGTTTGGTTGGAGAGAGCTGATTTATATCTCATTCATATTTATAATCAATATGATAATATCACTTGTATTGGACCTAAAACATTTATTAACTTATATCAACGATTAAAACCAATTGGTACCATGAAGACACTTAAGTTCAAAGTATAACAATAAATGATGAATGTATTTCCATATGTTATAAGGCATAACATAAAAATTTAAATTATTTTTTTTATTAATTTGAAGAAATTCTCACTCACCACTTTCATAATATGTTAAATATTATTGCATTGAGAAGAGAATTTTTAGTTCAATCATCTATCATATTTTATTCAACTTTTAAGGTAAGACAATGCAAAGTTTTTTTTTTTTTGTGACATTAGTATATTTTGTAACATTTTAGGATTGTTAAGAAGTTGAACTTATATATCGTTAAAGGTGTTAACATCAAATTCTCTTATTCTTTTTTCCTGGTAGAAAAGATTATCTCATGCAAAATAAATTTGTTGTATATGATTTTGATATAAAATTTATGCATGTCCTTATTGGATAAGAGGAAATAACACATGATTCCAAGATAATGAACGATGACCTTAAAAGGGATGATGCACTAGTTATACCTAAAGGTTAACTAATTTTGTATAGGTATATGTCGTATGTTATCACATTGCAATCAACATGTTTTTTCTATTTGTAGAAAAGTACTACTTTAGGATATTGAAATTATGTTAAAGAGATAAATAAGGTGTCACATACACTATTAAAAAAATATTTGCAAAGAGATATACAAAACTCATGATAATTGTTTGACCATCATCATTTATCATTCAGAATTGCCATTAAGAGAGGACTTGATGTATTGGAAAACAAATTATCATATTGAAACAAAGACATGTTAGGAATCAAAACGAGTCTAAGTCTCACATTGAGTAGAGGTGACTTAGGTTTCTTTAGTGTTGAATCTTTGAGGTGAATTTCCCATGAAAGTCTCATCAATGGTACGAAAATTGATTATTTGTCTTGGTAATCGACTTATATGAGTACACCATGGGTGAAGAATCTTAGATTTGACGAATTTCTTATATTAAAAGTCTTCATGACAAGAATTTCAGACAAGCGTATCCTGTTGTGGTATAACAATGGTATGATAAGGTCACCATTAAGATACTCTTCATTGGGAATGTTTTTGCTTAAGGTGATACGAGTTTCTTTAAGGAACGTTGAGAATGTTCAAACTCAAAATCAGCAATCACAAATGCAAAACACGAATTGCATAATTAAAAAAAATGAATAGAAGCACTTAGTTTGAGGGAGCCATGTGAAGGAACTCCATACACTACATTTGGAACGCTTTACTAGAAGCACGAAAGTTGTTTGATCCATGCCACTTGGACTCTTGCAAAATAAGTGAACGAGTTGTCACTTGAACCACCTCTCTCAAGATAATACTCTTGATCAAGAACACTCAACTCTTCAAATTGATGAGATTCATTACTCATCAACCAAGCATGCCCATGTACATTGATTGCCTCCTATTTATAGGGAGTGAGGTTGACTCAGTTTTACATGCTTAATGATTGACTAAGTATGATTAAAAGAAGCGTAAGGTGCAAGCTTTCATTAATGCTTAGTGTACAAGAGAAGCTAAAGTAAAAGATGTGTCCCACAAGCTATTAACATGTGGTCCAAGCTTTTCTTTCTCTCTAGTTAAAGAGCTACTATGGTGCTTTCGTCAAGTTAGCTGAGATCTTCAACCGCCACTGCTGAGCGAGAAATCACTATCGTTGAGCGCCTATCTTTAGAAATCACAAATGGGTATATTTCTTTGTGTCATTCTTTACTTATTCTTTATTGCTACCTCCAATGAAGCTAATGTCACTTATTTTTTATTCCATGGTCTGATTTGAGATCTCATAATTGAGATAGTCATGGTTGAAAATGTTTTCACTTAAAGGGAAGTGTATCAATGTAGAAGGGATTAACCCTTGGGAAATGAGAGATTATTGAGAATCCAAGCGTGAGTTAAGTTTTACATTGAACAGATGTGAGAAAGTTAAACACCACATAAGAAAGATTATTCATAAACTCGTTGCATGTTTTGGGTTGAAGATAACGTGGGTTTGACACAAGTTTCATTAGTGTTGAATCTTCTGGTGAGTTTTCTCTTTAAAAGTCTCATCAAAACACCATAATTATTTTAATACAATTAAAAATATAGTTCTACTATGTTTGATTTTGTATAATTTCTCATAGAAAATGAACAATTTAATCAATCATACGTGGACGAAGTAAATTGAGATAGGGATGGAACAAGAGATAAATAAATTTGTCTTTCAAGTTTGTAAGGATAATTGTAGGAAAAAGCTTAAAAGAATATCAAATATGTTTTTTTCAATTGTTTTTGGGTCTTATTAATTTAAAATATGATAATTTAATCTATGTTTACAATTTTTTACTCTTTTTTTTTTCTTCAAAGATTATAAGGAACTACCTTTTTTTTAGCCATGAATATTATTCTTGCTTTCTTTAATTTGTTATTTACATAACGTGTTTTTTATACCTGTGAAATTATATTTATGCGAATAAGTGTTTTAGTGTTACAAAAATTTAAATTTATTATTTAAAGTAATGCAATTATATCTACTTATTCAAAATTAAATTAATTTAAATTTTGATAGAACAAATTTATTTTGATTTTACGTTTTAAAATATAACTTTTTCTGTTAATATTTTACAACGATTTTTTTTTCTTTCATTTCATTTCAATTTTAAATTTATTTTAATGTAAATTTATATTTTAACATTTTTTTATAAAGTTATTTTACAAAATTATGGACATTGACAACGATTATTTTATAAAGGGTTAAATATGTTTTTCGTCCCTCAAGTTTCAGCAAAATTTGGAATTAGTCCCTCATCAAAACTTTTGACCAATTTAGTCTTTCATTTTTCAAAATGCGTGAATTTAGTCCTTTTAACCAAATTTTGTTAAGTTTATCTATAGTTTCGAGCGCATTTCATGATAGTATTTAAATTAACATTGAAGCAAAAATGTGTCAAACAGTATAAATAATTTAAATACTATCATGAAATGCGCTTGAAATGTCAGATAAACTTAACAAAATTTGGTTAAAAGAACTAAATTCACGCATTTTGGAAGATGAAGGACTAAATTGGTCAAAAGTTTTGATGAGGGACTAAACTCAAATTTCGCTCAAACTTGAGGGACCAAAAACATATTTAACCCTTTTATAAACGACTACCGATCTGTGGCGAGACAAAATATTTAACTCAAGACAACCAGTGGACATTTAAATATTTTTTAATATTTTAATTATTTTTTAGTTTATTTGATTATTTTTTAAATAAACAAATTTGTGAAAACTTATCTGTCTAATCGATTAAATTGTTCATAAATCTTTTATTGTTATTTTTTCCATAATTTAACTCATTTTTACTTTATTCTCTTTATTCTTCTTAATTCAGCCGGTTTCTATTTTTTTTTTCTTATTTGTTCTTTTATTTTTTTCACTTTCTAACCAAGCAAAGTTAAGGGTATGTATGGATCAAATTTCAGTTAAATTAAAAATTATAATTAGAATATTTTTTAATTCGACTAAAACTAAACTCCGTAACTGTTTTCCTCCCACTTTATTTATTTTTCTCATCCTATTGTGACACTTAGTTTTGATTACCGACATGTGTGATAAATGTCACCACCACCAAATATGGTCCTCACATATTTTCTTTCCATTATCCTTTTTTTATTTTTCTAGACAAGACAGAGAAAGAGAAAATATTTAATTTAAAAAGAAATGTAACTTTCTACAATTATTTTCTAGTCATTCTTAATTACGTGATTTTAATTTTATTAAATTAAAATAAGTTCATCTTTTAATAAAATATTTGTAATTTTTTAAGTCTAATATAACTGCATGACTCCTCAAGAAAAAAATAGCTACATAATTCGTAAATCTAACCTTATAAAATTTTTATTATTTTTAAAATTATTTATTTTGGATATAAAAATATACGCATCTGGTAGTTTAATATAATGGAAATAGGAATAAAGAAAAAGCATAATTGTTCTACTAAAAGTAGCTTATCAGAAACCACTGAAATCCAAAATTTCAAGTATTAATAAAAATAAAGTCTTTTTAAAGCAAGGTTTGTGTTTGAGAAAATATCTTAAATGTGTAAATTTATTTCATTGACAATCACAACTTATGCTTTATTTTTATTTTTTTCATACACACATTTTTTTTCTTAGAAAGGAAGGTTTAATGTTATAAGGTTCGGACTCGAGAATGATGGTGAAAGAGAAGAGGAAGGGGAAGATGTGGTGCAAAGTGGACAAAGAATGAGACCATGAAAATATTGGGAATAATCCAAGTGCAAGTCAGTCTCACATTACATATAATAGACAAAGTTAAACATTATATAAGAATAAAGACCTATGCCTTGAGGTTTTGGAATAAAAATGGTGTCACATGATTTATATGTGTAAGACTAATACCATATATATAAAACGACAATATCTCAATGATCATAATTCATATGAAAAATATATATATATATATATATATATATATATATATATATATATATAATCCCAATCGGAAGAAATGTTTTATGAATACACTTTGATTTTATAAATCCATGTAAGATAATTTAAGTATTATTAGGAGGATCATAAAAGATAATTTATCTTAAAACTTTACACAATAAAATTATATATCTTCAGTTAAAAAATACCATATATAAATTTATATAAATTATTATGATTTCTTTTCAAAATAAATCTATTTAAAAAATTACCTAAATAAACTCATTACAATTTTAATTCTAAAACATAGGTTTGGGAATTTGGTATCTAAAGAGTTTAATTATCAACATGAAATAATTGCTCCCATCTCATATGGAAAAAACTACTTTGAATTTGGATTGAATTCCAATTTGATTTTTTCAATTTTTTGTTTTTGAAAAATGAGAAAAAGGAAAGGAAAGAAAATATAGTAGCTGCAAAATAAGTCTTGCATGTCAAGATGTATAGACGGCTAAATAAACACCACTATTAAAAAAAAAGCACGGTAGCAAAGTTGTATATAAAAACTTTACAATGAAGATTAATTGTTAGAATTGTGGTCAAAAGTTGTACACATGGGAAATGACTAAAAGGCGTTTCAGTATCCCATATTTATCTTCAAATAAAAAATTCATTATTATTCACATATTTAAATATATGAGTATCAAATTTAAGTCTCATTCACATTTTCACTGGAATTTCACTCGTATCCGTATATGTTTTTTCATTATTTCAACATCAATTAATTAATTTTGATAAAATAATAAAATATTACAAAAAAGAAAACATAATATTATCGTATATTGAATATCAAATGAGAGTATTCTTGTTTTTTCAATATTAAAGAAATTATAATTATAATTGTATATATTTTAAATTAGAGTACCAATAAAATTTTATGATAATCAAAATATTTATTAAATTTACAAATGTTAATAAAAACTAGTTACTAAATTATAAAAAATATTTTTAATAAAATATAAAAGGAAACAAATATTCAAATGAAAAAATATTGGTATAATTACTGATTTGGTACCCCAACTTTTTGGTTAAGTTTAATTTGGTCCCCATACTTTTGGTTTGTTCAATTTAGTACCCAATTATCTAAAAAGATTAATTTGGTCTTCTCCAATAAGTTGGAGTTAACACCGTATCTATACAGGACACATGTCAAGTCTTTGAATTTAATTTTTTTTTTTAATTTTTAATTATTTTTCAAAAGAAGTTAACAACTGCCACACATCACTTTACCATTGTGTCACGTGGCAGCTTACAATCATGACGTGACAGTGGTAGTAGTTGTTTTCAATTTAATTCTCTATTTAAATTTTTGGTTCAATTTAGTACCCTAATTTTTTAAAATGATTCAATTTCGTCCTCTCCAATTTAAGACCAAATTAGTAAATAAACTTAATTACAACTTATATATACATGTTACAATAACTTTTTCTAATATATACATCAAGTCATTTCACCTAAATACTTAAATTATTTTATTTTTTACATTTTTTACCTTTGTAATTTTTTACACATGACATCTTTTACACTTGTAAGAAATAAAATAATTTGAATATTTAGGTGTAGTGATTTGATGTATAAATTCAAAACAATTATTTTAACATGTATATATAAGTTATAATTAAACTTAGTTACTAATTTGGTTTCAAATTGGAAAGGACCCAAATTGGATCATTTTAAAAATTTGGGGTACTAAATTGAAAATAACTATTACCACTGCCACGTGTCATGATTGTAAACTGTCACATGGCGTGATAGTAAAATGACACGTGTCAATTTTTAATTTTTTTTAAAAAAATATTTTTAAAAAAAATTAAAATATTTAAAAAAATAAAAAAAATAAAAAAAATAAAAATTTTATGGCTTGACATGTGTCCTGTATGGACATGACATTAACTCTAACTTAACGAGATGGCCAAATTGAATCTTTTTAGATAATTGAGGTACTAAATTGAATAAACCAAAAGTATGGGATCCAAATTGAACTTAACCAAAAAGTTGGGATACCAAATCACTAATTATACCAAAAATATTTTAAATGTTTCTTTACTTCAATTTTTACAATTTTAATGAAGTCTTTTTTTATACACTTGTAAACCACTTGATCAAAATCACACAAAGAACAAATATTAAACTAATATTAATTGAAATTTAATGTTTCATCTTTTGAACTTCAACATATATGTTGGATGATATAAATATGTTAATGAAAATTACATTAAATTATTATATTATAGTAAATAAATTTTACTTAGAAAATTATAGTGATAAAATTACACTAATGATAATGAGTTAAAAATAAAAATAATTATATAAAAAATACCAAAACAATATTCTACATGATAAAAATAAATAACAAATAAAAATATTAAAAAAATTATCAATGTCGTCTCTTAAAAACTATTTTGACAAACCCGTGAATGAAATCACACAAAGAAAAATAAATATGTAATTAAGGATACAGTAAGATGAAAAATATTGTAAAAAAATCTAAGAAAATTTTTCAAATATCAACCTAGTCGAACGATTGAAAGATAACAAAAATTATTTTAGCAAAACAAAAGAATTTTTCAAATGAAACAAAAATTAATAATATTCATCCTTCTCTCCATATCCAATTGAAAAAATCAAGTATTACTCATATTCGTACCCAACCAATACAGAAATTTTCCGTCAAAACAAAATAGATTCAGACAATATCCATGAGACTAGTTTATTTGTTATCCTAAAAATGACAACAATTAAATAACATAAACCATCGTTAAAAGGTTCAGAAAAGATAACGATAATGATTTTATTGAGAACCGTCATTAAAAAGTCTAGGAATTTTTCAAAATGCCCAAATTTATTGTTAATTGAGAATTTTGTACACTAGGACCAAATTTTCAATATGTGAGTACCGAATGAATTTATTTTTATGAATAACATTATAGAGATTTATTGTTAAGAGTTTAAGGAGAGTCAAACTTTCACATGAATAAGATGAACAATATATAAATAAAATTCATAATTTTATCATTTTAAGTTTTTGAATCGAAAATAATGTTTTATTTTTATATAAGTTTGTTCACCGTTCCTTAATGTTGAATTGTTGAATCTCTTTTGGAATAATTTATTTAAGTACTCTTTTAAAAGTTTAATATGGAAAACTTGTTATGAATTAGGTAAAGTTGTGAAATCTTTAGCTTAAGCTACATAGGATAGAGCATTTGTCTCTTTCATACCCTTGTGGTCAACCCAAGTATAGTAGTAAAACTCAGTCTTCTTTCTTTTTTGTTCACAGTTCTTCATAAATTTACCAAGATTTATGTTGTCTACGTATCTTGTATTAATGGCTAAGATACTTACACTTTATTTATTCTTTAATGGATTCCTTAACTAGCTTGCTTCATCATCATCCATTGTGATTTGTGATGAACCCTACGGCATCCATGTTTAATTAATAAGGGAGCCTTTTAATTTAAATTTGACATAGTATCAAGTTAAAGCAAAAATATTAAACACAAATAAAGCAAACCAAATGCTTCTAGACAAACCAAAAGTAGTTGTCATAAATTAATTTCATATTTCATATTCAAAGTTATCTGGTGACTATGATATAACAGATTTGATATTTCGTATATTGTAATTAATTGTTTGGTACACCACCAAATTATATGATTTTTTTTATTATATATTGTCTATCATATTGTGTTCCTAGTATCAATGTCTTTTTATTTCTATGCCATCATATTACGAAATTTTGATAATTAAAAATATTTTTTTCCAATTAAAAATATATTATTATCTTCTGAATTTACGAAGCATGGTTTATATTATTATTTTCCCTTTTATTTATTATGTTACTTTTTTTCTTACAACCTATCCAACACCTAACATAACAAGTCTTTCATTAATTTTTTTTTTTTTTCAAAATGGATGGACGCTTTAGAAAAGGAGTTGTTGAGTGTTGAATAAAAGTTCAAAAAATTTAAGAATAAAAAAAATTAGAGCTTCTATCCATAAAGCAATGAGATATTAGAAGTATAAAATTGGGGACGATGATCTCTGACGTTACGGAAATAATTCATAAAATAAAAAAATAAACGGTAGACCAGACAAGTGGAAATATAAAAAAAGGGACACCAAATAAAATATTAAAGAGAGAGGGGTTAGTTTTGCACATGGGAAAGTGGTATATGCACGTGCTCCACCACCGAAAAAAAAAGTTAAATAAAAGTTCATGCACACACACACATCGAACTTTGAGAAAAACGTGACCCAATAATTAAATACCCATAAAAACCTTAACAAACATTACATCATCCAGATAAATAACCCCTCACCTGTCAATAAAATAATTAATTCAACTTAGTGGTAATATTTTCTTATTATTTATTAATATAAATATATAAATCAGCTAAATAAATTTTAATATTTTAACAAAAGGTTCATAATTTTTTTTCTAAACTTAGTTGAATTAAGAAATTGGTATTTTGGAAAGCAGTGGAGTTAACTCGTTATGAGATGAGAGACAAAACACACCAACTTGTTAGGGACCACAATAATCTATCAGACAACAACGCGTCGTTTTCTGTACTTTAATCCAATTTACAAATAGTGAAAATTATAAATTTTATTATATCCACAATCACTCGGCTTAAAGAAAAAATCAATCCAAAAAATCTTTCATCTCAAGAGATTTAAATCACTTAAATTTTTTAATAATATTTTACATTAATTTTTTAATTATACAAATTTATTATTAATAAATTAAAATATATTTTATTTAGTAAAATACGCGTTAGAAAGCAAAAACATAATTTATCTATTTAAAATTAATTATAACATGTTTTTGTAATTATTAAAATTGTTATTTTAGTATAATAGAAATGCAAATACATATTTATACAGGGAAAAATAATGTGTATTCACTACCTATTATAGTAGTAAGGTATGAGTCATTAAAATGTAATATTTTTTTATCAAAGAAGTATAACTTATTTGATTGAGCAATTAATTGTTGTGAATTGTTTTACATATATCTAATTTGATTATGAGAATTGTATTTTAATTCTTTATTTAAAAGCTAACTAACTTGTTAGTTAATATTTTATAAGTTAAATGGTTTATTAATTAGTATGTTCACTCGTACACTATTTAAACTTTGAAATAGAGTTATTATTTAATCAAGCTGTTATTGTTTTCAAGTATTTATATTTTACACATAATTTCTCTAAACGCGTTATTGAAAATGAAAATATGTACAACTATTTATATTTTATACATAATTTTCCTAAACGCGATATTGAAAATAAAAATATGAATATTGAAAAATCTTAAAAAAAATTTGGAGATACCCGATATAAGACTAAAAAAATATTTAAATTGGTAAATCAGAAAAAATATTTAAATTGTTAAAATAAATTAAAGGATTGACTTTTTATATTTAAATTATTAAAAGTCATTATATAAAAAAATGTGATAGTTTAGCTGGTTGGAGTTTGTAGTATGAGCAATTGGGTTTTCGATCGATGAAAACTAATTTTAAGAGTTATTTTTGTGAAGGAAAATTTAGATCTCGATTGATGGTATTTAGTATAATTGTAATGACATGTAAATATATGTTTGTTTAAAATTAGGAGTGACTCTCTGGGAGAGCAGTGAGAAGTGGTATGGAAGCTCTTAAGAATAGTGATGAGAAGTGTCATCATATATATACTTTGTCGGAAAAACTTTCAAGGAAAATGATGGAAAGTGACATGTGTACTTTGTCAAGGAATACCTAAAAGAAAGTGATGGGAAGTGAAATTTGTGTACTTTAACGGGGAAGCTTTTGAGGAGAGTGATGGGAGGTGATACCTGTGTACATCGTCAGGGAAGCAATCAAGAAGACAAGAAGAGTGATGTGAGGTGGCACCTGTGTACTTCATCGGGAAATCTCTCGAGGAGAGTGATGGGATGTGATATTTGTGCATGTCGTTAGGGAAGCTCTCGAGGAGAGTGTTGAAAAATGGCACTTGTGTACTTCACCGCTAAGAGTCTTGGGGAGCAGCAGAAGTGGACCTTATCTGTACGACTTATGAGAAGCAAGATGGGTGGTTGGTGAGTGGTTCTTGGTAAGCTGCGTGTGAGAGTTATTGTGGAAACTTGGTTTGTAATGTTGTGTATTATTAATTGTGATTATATGTTTTGAATTGTTATGTGAAACAATAAACTTTGTGAATGGTTATGTGAGACAACCAATAAAATTGAATGATGTTGTGAGACACAGGAGATATGAAAGGTTTAGGTGAACTTTTATATCATTATTGATGTCTATTATTGTTTATGATGTTTTTGTTAGTCCACCCTAGCATGTGTACTTTTGACTATTATGATCGTATAAGTGTTGTCGATATACGAGATTAGATGTTGATATGGATGCACAACGGTGAAAAGCATAGTGTTTGTTTTGGCAAAGAACTTGTTTTGTATTTGAGCTTGTTTTAGATAAGGGTTATTTCGAAGTAATTTACACTTTGACTTAATTCTAGATTTTTTTTATCTTACTCTTGAATTATTTGGACGAATAAATGAAAGTTTCGATTTTCCATTTTGAATGGTGATATTAGGGTTTATATATATATATATATATATATACTATGTTGAAATCAATTTATGTAATTTTAATTAATGAATTATGGTGTATGAATGATGAATTGTGAAAAACAAATGAATATGATTTATGGTTGATGATAATGTAGACATGTTTACCAAGAAAATACCATTATGTGTTGTGTACTACAATGTATTGAATTTGAGGATGATTATAAAGGGACTATTTGACTTTATTTATAACCGAACTCACATAAAAAAGTATCATCAAGTGAAAAGAGTCATTGGAAGTTTGTATGACTTAAATTGCGGTTTTAAATAGAGTATGATATTGTAAGTCAAAGAAATTTATCTTGTCAAAAGTGTGGGTAATGTTCAATTTCTTTATCTTTTGTTTGGTGTTAAAGAAGATGTTAGTGTAATAAGTGAAAAAAATTTTGTATCTAAATTCAATGCATTTGGATGTTTTCATAAATGCACGTGGATGAGATGACTGTATATTTCTGACAGGAGATTGTCAAGAAGTGGATTTTAATCCTAATTCAACCCTCACAAAATTAATTTGTAAGGTGAGGTTTGCATACACACTTATATATTATAAAATTGTGTTAACTTTAATTGAAGTGGGACTTCCAACACACTCCCCTCACATCGGGGCATATACTTCTCCAGCCTGAGACTCGATATTAATGTTGATCAAATAGACCTGATAGCGAGTGGAACAATTGATTAAAAAAAAAGTCAAAAGGATATGTTCTATCTCATGGCTTTGATACCATGTTAAGAAGTGAGCTTTAAGCCTAACTCAACTTCACAAAATTGATTTGTAAGGTGAAATTTACACCCACTTATATAATAAATTGGCTTTGTCTCTAGTTGATATATGACTTCCAAAAAAGATGATGTGATTGTGTGTGGAATGTGACAAAAAATATCTATAAATTTTGATGTGAGAGATGTAAACATTTGAGTTAGTTTGTATGAATAAATATATGTAGGGGTGACAAAACGGGTTGGACCCGACGGGCTAGCTTGTCAACTCGTGTTAAAAGAACGGGTCAAGTTAAAGATTTCAACCTGTCAGCTCATTTTGACCCGATCCTTTCAATTCGTCAATATGACGGGCCAAAATACAGGCTGATCCGGCTCAACCCATTGCCCCGTTTTTTGTTTTTAAAAATTAAAATAGAAATAATTAAAAAGATTAATTTTTTTATATTATATTTTTTAAATGTGTAAATATATAATATTATTATAATTTAAATCATTAACACTTATAAATTAAATTTCAATTATTAGTTATAATAAAATAATTTAACATATATAAATGTAATGATTATTTTAACTTATCTAATTAAAAACATTAAATAATCAATTAAAAGTTTAGAAAATATTTTATATGATTAAATACTCTTTTAATATTCATTTTTATATATATATATATATATATATATATATATATATATAAATTTTAAAAATTAAAAATTAAAAAACAAATTAATTTTTTTTAATTAAGAAAAATTGAGTTCATCCTTTACGAGATAAGTTATCATTATTGACCCGTTTCTGTTTGATGGATTGAACCAACTTGTTTTTAGCGGACCATTGATGGACCAGATCAAAATAGGTCGAATTGATCCGTTTTGTCACTTCTATACATTTGTTTGTGAATTTGAAATATGTTTTATTATTAAATTTTCTTATCATTTTGTTACTAACTTACCTATATACGATTTATGTTGTTATGTGACTCTCATAAGAATATTTTTATACGATAACAAATGAATTTACAGTTAAAAAAAGTTAAACCAAAAAGAAATATACGAGGAGCATAGAAGAGAAAAACTGCAATATATAGTTTATAGAATACAACTTACACTTGTTTTATTTGATTTTATTTGATGATGTATATATGAATTCCTATGAAAAAAAAGAAACTGAATGTTTTAATAAGACTATATAAATGTTTTGGCTGTGACAACTAAATTAATTTGGATCTACATTTTGATCAAGTAATTATTCATTATATATTACAATCTAAAACCAAAGAGAAGTACTTATACAGTATACTATTTAATGTTTAATAGGAAATTTTCAGGCATTTGCAATAGGGGCGAACTTATAAATACGGAATCTTTTAAGTATTTATTATATATAAGATCGTGATTTTACCCATAAATGCAGGTTAGGTTAATGATTTATGTTACATATATGAGTTATATCTTGAAATCAATACTTAACATTCTTACCAAAATAAATCTTCTTAAAAAATCAATTAAAGGATAAAAAATTATATTAAATAAAAAATAATTAATTATTACTTTTGAATTGAAGAATTGATTCAAACACATTTACGTATTTATGGTCAGCATAATAGTTTAAAAATAAGAGTTTAATACTAATATAATATTGGTCTAATAAATTATATAATTAATTACATAGGATTATTGTTAATCAAAATTTTAAGATGACTATTTAAAAATTGCCAAATTTATGAGATATGCTAATTGATCACAATCTAAAATCTACTTTACATTTATAATTGCATATAGTATTTTCTCTTTAAAAATTGGTCTAGTAATTAGTATCATCGAGTAATAAGTATGTATCTGTGCTTTATATTATAATGGAATAATTTAAAATACGGTTTAATTAAATATTTATTTGATAAATTTTAGTAGATATTTTATTATAAGTTAAATTATAATTAATATAAATTATTAAATTAAAAAATGTTTATAGAAGATGACGTGGCTGCAATTAATTAATACTACAGTAGTATTAACTGAGCTATGATTTTACCACCTCTCTTTGTGTAAAGTCATCTGTTTCTGCCTTTTCATGGATATTTTAAAATCTTCTAATGGCTGTACATTTCTTACACCGCAAACAGCATGAGAATAATGACCATGAATCTTATTTTCCCCATTTTACAAGGAATGGTTTTATACAGTAAATTTATAGTTTTTTCGAGTCAAATAAAGCCTTTTCACATTAGTAAAAAATAAAGCAAAATTTCATTTTAACTTGTTTAAAACATCTATCATTTTTAAATATATATGAAGATGGTTCTGAATAAGTTTACACAATACTATATATACATCAAACAATTGATGAAGCTATAATGAAAATATATTAATTTATTTATATTAGTAATATATAGTGTGTATTGTCAAACATTCTTTTAATAGACTTTGATGAATCAATCCAAACAGGTTTTCATTTTCCATCTATATATATATTTTATATTTTCATAAATTTATACCTGAAAATTATTTTATCGAATAAATGAAAACCAATATGCAACGAAAACACGAAATTAGAATACGTCATAAAAAATAAATTCAATTAAATTATTTTTTTCCTAAATATAATTAATTAAATAAATCTACTTAAATGTGAAAAATCTTTGAGCGTACAGCTTGAAAAATTCAAACAAACCAAACTAGCACATTTTCATAATCAAATAAATAAAAAAATGTTAAGTTCTTGATCATTATAGAAAAATAATTTTAATATTTTCAACAACATTTATAGTAAAAAATTGTGAAGTTGTGATTATTAATTTTAAATAAAAAATTTAGGCACCGATCATTAAAGTTAAAAAAATTATTCACCAAATCAATAATATGAAACACGTAAACTTCAGATATAAACTTATTTATTTAATTAGAAAATAGAAATAAATATTTGGGAAATTGAACTAGAAAGGCTATGAATACTACTCTACTGTTGCATGTAGTGGAGGAGTTACTATTTTTATGCAACAAATAAAATTGCAGTCTCCACGCGAGAAACAGTATGAGAAAGGAAAGTTAACATGACATAAGGTGATTACTCCTGTACTTCAGCTTGAGTAGAAGAGTTTGTTAAAAGAGTGTAGCAATCTATTTTATCGCTCAATTGCACATGCGCTTCCTTCCCCCAAACCTAAAATGAAACCCAAATGCACACTACATAAATATCAAATCCAAATCCACCAATTCATTACCCTTATCTTTCTCACACATACCACTCCTAGACACACTAAAAATACACTTCACTCTCACACCCAAACAACCCGTGAATGGAATGACAGAGTACCGCTCGCCGCCGACGATGAATCTCTGGACCGACGATAACTCTTCCGTCATGGAGGCCTTCATGAGCTCCTCCGACTTCTCATCCCTCTGGCTGCCCACGCCTCAATCCGCTGCCTCTACCACCACTCCGGGAGCCGACGCCGCCAGAGCCCCGCCGCCACCTCCGCCATCCCAGTCTCAGTCCCTGCTTAACCAGGAGACCTTACAGCAACGGCTGCAAACTCTGATCGAAGGTGCCAGAGAGAGCTGGACCTACGCCATTTTCTGGCAATCTTCTTATGACTACTCCTCCGGCGCTTCCCTTCTCGGTTGGGGCGACGGATACTACAAGGGGGAGGAGGACAAAGGAAAAGGAAAAGCCCCCAAGGAGACGTCGTCCGCGGAGCAGGACCACCGTAAGAAGGTTCTCCGCGAGCTCAATTCCTTGATTTCCGGCCCTTCCGCTTCCGCTGATGACGTCGACGAAGAGGTATCTGACACCGAGTGGTTCTTTCTAGTGTCCATGACTCAGTCCTTTGTCAACGGCAGCGGCCTACCGGGCCAGGCTTTTTTTAATTCCAGCCCCGTTTGGGTCGCGGGGGGCGACCGGTTATCCGAATCGGCGTGCGAGCGGGCCCGCCAGGGGCAGGTCTTTGGGCTTCAGACTCTGGTCTGCATACCGTCCGCAAACGGCGTCGTTGAGCTGGCGTCTACGGAGGTGATTTTCCAGAACCCTGATCTCATGAACAAAGTGCGGGATTTGTTCAACTTCAGCAACCCCGACGCGGGTTCCTGGCCGTTGAATTGCGTTGCCACCGATCAGGGCGAAAACGACCCTTCCTCACTCTGGCTCAACCCTTCTTCCTCTATCGAAATCAAGGACACCTCTAACGCCGTTGCACCCGCTTCAGCAAATGCAACAGCGAAAACGATGCCGTTCGAAACCCCTGGTTCCAGCACTCTAACAGAAACCCCTAGTGCCGCAGCCGTCGCAGCAGCTCACGTCCCAAATCCCAAGAACCAGGGTTTCTTCCCGAGGGAATTGAACTTCTCCAACTCCTTAAAACCCGAATCCGGTGAAATTCTGAGCTTCGGAGAGAGCAAGAAGAGCTCTTACAATGGGAGTTACTTCCCCGCTGTTGCAGCTGAGGAGACCAACAAGAAGCGAAGGTCTCCTGTTTCTCGCAGCAGCATTGACGATGGAATGCTGTCCTTCACCTCCGGCGTCATTCTTCCGGCTTCGAATGTAAAATCGGGTGCTGGTGGTGGTGGTGGTGCCGGGGGCGGTGATTCCGAAAACTCGGATCTGGAGGCTTCCGTGGTGAAAGAGGCGGACAGCAGGGTGGTGGAACCGGAGAAAAGGCCCCGGAAGAGGGGTCGAAAGCCGGCGAACGGCAGAGAGGAGCCGCTGAATCACGTGGAAGCGGAGAGGCAGAGGAGGGAAAAGCTGAATCAAAGGTTCTATGCGCTTCGTGCGGTGGTTCCCAACGTGTCGAAGATGGACAAGGCGTCGCTCTTGGGCGATGCCATATCCTACATAAACGAGCTGAAGTCAAAGCTGAGTGAGCTTGAATCGGAGAAAGGGGAATTGGAGAAGCAATTGGATTCGGTGAAGAAGGAGCTTGAGCTGTCAACTAAAAACCCTTCTCCTCCTTCTCCCCCGCGTGGACCATCTCCATCTAACAAAGAAGCGAAGGAAACGACGACCAAGCTGATTGATTTGGAGGTAGAGGTGAAGATCATAGGGTGGGACGCCATGATAAGAATCCAATGCAGCAAGAAGAACCACCCTGCAGCAAGGTTGATGGCAGCGTTGAAGGACCTCGACCTGGACGTGCATCACGCCAGCGTCTCCGTGGTCAATGATTTGATGATCCAACAGGCCACCGTCAACATGGGAAACCGGTTTTACACGCAGGAACAGCTCCTGTCGGCGCTATCCTCCAAAGTTGGCCATGCACTATAGTCTGCGCTACCATTTCTGGCTGTAGCTGTAGCTGTCCATGTAAAATACTGTTCTTTTTTTTTGGGTAGCTTAGACTAAATTAAATTCTTGAGGTAATTGGATTTGGGAAGGGAAACGGAGCTCTGATGAAGTAGAGGTGAACTATTTTTGTGTTAATATTATCTGTTTATTTAGATTGTATATATGTTTATGAATTATCATAAATGTGAACCGAACTTGTTAAATTTATGGGTATTTTTCCTAAATCCGTGATGCCTTGCCAGTTCTGTGAGATCATGTTATTATTTGTTGGTGTGTATTTTTTGTTTAGTATATTTGTGGTACTGGTGGCATATCTGCTGCTACAGAATGGGCGTTTTGAAGTGTGAATGTTGTGATTGAGTTCTTCTAGATCTGTATTGGTTGTCTGATCTATGATGGGAAGAGTTTGATTTTTGTGTGGTGAAATGGAGCCAACGCAAAACGACATTGGAAACGTGCTGGGAAACAGTGCAGCATTTTATCTTCTGTCCTTGCTTGCAACGGAATCATGTATGTACCTGGTGAATTAGGTGTGGCCCATTTTCAGCCATGTGAAAAATGCGCACCTTTACCAAATTCTTGGCCCTCATACCTCTTTTTTGGTGGTTGACACACTGTTTAGTTATTATTTAATACCAATAATTATTCTTATTTTATTAATATCTCTACTGTTGAACCATGAACAAATTCAAGAGCAATGTTTTTTTTACCATTTTGGTGTTGTTAAAAACGTTGTTTGAATGTCTGCTTTCTTGTCACGTTGAAGTGTTTGACTTCATTGTTTTTGGCCAAGTTTTTTACTCATTCACACGAACAAACCTCTGGTTTAATTTTCGCAGCAGCTAAAGGCAGATCCTGCTATCGCATAATAATAAAGTTTTGACCTTTTTAACCTACCGACTTTAACACTGAAAATACGGTGGACATGCATGGAGAAATTTAAGGTAAAAGAGAGATGTTGAATTCTCCTCTGTTCCAAAGAGGGGTATGTACTAGGGTCTTGGCATGTGCGTGTTGTGCAATAAGAATCACTTCAAATGTACCAACATGAATAACTGTGGCAAACATGTCCACCGTTAGAAAAGGAACTAAAAGCGATCTGCTTTCTCTTTTAAGCTGTATTGGAAAAGGAACACGGGACCCCGAGCTGGTTTTGAGCTCCAACAACTTTTGCCATCTATCCTGTGAGCGTTTTTAAATTGATATCAAGTTGTTGAATCACTTTTACTATTTGAATTTCCAAATTCAATCATTTTTTCATCATTTGAAAACATATAAATTAGTCATTATTTACATTTAAATCTAATATCTACCGACCGTTTTTTTTTACCTCAATAATGTCCTAATTAAATTTTTTTAAAAGTTTGAAACTAATTTATTAATTTCAAAAATAAAAAACCAAACCTATGTTTGTCTAAGAATAGTGTATTAAAAACACATTTCTTCCTAAAATTAATTTTGACCTAAACTGATTTTGGCTAATTAATTTTAAATAAGGAAATTATGCTGGGTTACTATATTATGATTAAGTTAATGATGAACAATATATTTGATCTGCTGCAAAATGACTTAAATTTTCTTTAACCTCAATTAATTTTGGACTCAATTAAATTCTCACACATATTAATATTTATCTAACATCACTTTAGTCGTTTTTAATGAGATCTTAAATGATCCAAAATAATATAAACGTGTATATTTAATGTTATAACTTTGTGTTTTGATAGATGTTTGTACACTTCATTTCAAATAAAAATTATTATATATATATATATATATATATATATATATATATATATAAATTGTTGAAGAAATTTTTGGAGTGAACTTAAGTACATCATACCAAGTGACAACTTATGTACTTGATTATTTTAGTGGCATAATTAGTTAAACAATTATGGACACATGCACCTTGTTAGTCGAAGAATGATATGACACATAAGATAAATCTCTACTTGAAATGATTTTACCACAATATTAATTTAGGCTCATTAGTAATATCTATACTATCGATATAAATATTTACTTAAAATCACATTTCTAATATTTCATTGTGTTTTTAAATAACCTTACGTTAATCAATTTCACGAATTATTATATATCTAATGACTTCAAAGTTGCATCCATTGATACATATGAATCTAAACTTATACTACTAAATTAACTTTGAAAATTAAATAAGATAAAATTAATTACGCCATACCTTCATCACACAAGGCTGAAGATAAAATCTTCAAAGAAAGGCCTAAGCACTATACTACTGTCTTCACTGATCGACCTCTTACCGAACAAATAAGCTGGTTATCAAGTTTATGAAAATTTTTGATTAATTAAAAAATAACAAAAAAAAATATCGACTATAATAATACATCAATTCAGTATTTTATTTGTAGTATCCCAAAACAATAACCTAAAATTACCTGATAATGATTAATGTCCAAAAAGCATACATAAAGTATATAAATAATTTTATTTACGGTCATCCATATAACTGGCACCGTAACAAAAATAAATTTAAATTTAGTCCAAGAACAAATGCTAAAAAAAGTGATAACTACAGAGTTTTTTTAAAGGATATTAAGTAACAAAAAGTTAACTATAATCTAAATAATTACATTGTCATAATCATCGTCAGGGGAGTCAACACCTAAATTCTCATATACTCACACCAAATATTGGGGATCAATGTAAAAGAAAAATAGCATCACAGTAAACACACTCACACAAGAAAGAGTAAGTTAATATAAAAAATAATATTCAATTAATCATAAATTAAATCATATTAGGAATTCACAGCTTCATACATAATTATATTCCAAAAGTTCATATCACCCATACATTTTAATAATCACAAAGTATATTACACAATAACTTCACAACACATATACAAATTGGTTGGGGGTTTTAAAAATAAAAACTTCAACTTGTAAAAACTCCAAAAGTTATGTTCTTACATTCAAATTAAACATAATTGAATCAAACTTAATGCAAAACGAATGAACCCAATTTGATACCTATAGAAAAAAGTTAGGCTTTTTTGTAAACGGGGGTCCATTGTAACTCGAATTTGTAAAAAAGGGTCTCTCAATTTTATTTTTTTTTGCAAAACATGGTCAAGTCGTCATGGGGGAGGACGACATTAAAGGTGAAGTCGTCCTCCCCCCAGCCAGTTTCATTTTTTTTTTTGAAAAAACGATGTTGTCAGAGACAAGTCTGGTTTCTGGTGATGTCCATATGAAGTCGTTTTCATGGTTGACGACTTCACTTTTAGGTATTTGTTTTTTTTTAAATTTTTTTGGAACAATAAATGGTAAAAAAAAATAATAAATTGGAATAAAAAAAATAGATTAATATATTTTAACTGATTAAAATAAATGCGTCAGTGATTCAGGGAAGGCGAAACACCCAATTGATGTAGCTAGGCCACCTGACGGTTTCAATTAATTGAAACCAACTGATGTCGCTAGGCCACCTAACACTTTCATTTAATTGCCAACTGACATGCACCGATTTCAGTTAATTGAAGTCGCTTGCATTAAATACGGCTTCATTGAAGATTTTATGACAAAGCCGTTGGCATTAATAAAAAATAAAAATAAAACTGCAACGTTAAAAAAAAAAAAAACTAAAAGTGAAATCGACTTCCACCCAGATGACATTGCTTTTTCAAAAAAAAAAAATGAAACCGACTGGGGGAGGACAACTTCACCTTTAATGTCGCCTTTCCCATGACGACTTGACCCTGTTTTGCAAAAAAAAAAAATCAACATACCCTATTTTACAAATTGATGGTCAAAAGGACCCAAAAATACAAAAAAGCCAAAAAGGGCTATGCACTAAACAAGTGATGCAGAAGCTGAAAATCTGCAGGTTTGCCATTACCAAACATACTAGAACAATCAAACTCAATTATACCAAGTTAGAACAATCCCAAACTAGTTACAACCTCTAAATAATGCAAATGCATCTCAATTAACATGCACTCAACAAAATTCCCAAATTTTCATAACACATAAACATCAAGACATGCAAAAATTAGGGATTTCTCCCCTCACACTCATAAGGAATAAAATCAATAGCTCTTGGATCAAAACGCACATTATACATCATAACAACAGTACCCATAACACAGATTCAACACACAAACAACAAATTTGGCAAAAACATCATCATGCAATTTGTGAAAACCTAGCTTCCTTCACCTCCAAAGATAGACTCAAATTCTAAGAACTCCCAAAGAACTTTCGAACTCGTGAAAGTTCAACTGTGACCTGAGACAATAAAAAATAATCGATCATGCACACACATCCACCGATTAAAAGAGATATAGGGTAAAAACTAAAAAAGCAAATGTAAGCAGGATGTATGGTAGAAAAATAGCAAATACTCTCTTAAAAAATATTGTATATTAATGTAATTTTTTTATTACACGACATTTTCTTTGAACAAATTAAACAAAATTATTGAAATTAATTTATTTTACTAAAGTTGTAATTTTTTATTGTATTGAAAATAAAATAATATCAATAATTATTATAATAAAAACTTAACAAAATTTACCTGAACATGTGGAATATAATGTGACCAACACAATCAATCTAAACCAGTGATGTCTTAACTAAATTTTTAATGGGTTTAACTAACATTTTATATATCTAGTAATATTTAAAACAGTAGACTATGCATTTGTCAACTAAGGTTGCTTTCAAGATTTTAGTACTTTTCTCTTAATCATCTATGAGATATGTTGGATTGTCTAATTCAACATATAGCATTAAATTTTACCACGTGAATGATTTGAATTACATTTAAGATCAATAGTACTGATCTGTTGTAGTAAGATTTTCGAGTTTCTTTTAACAGGAGTAGAGATGCTAATGAGGTAGAGTGGATGCCAATTTTATTATCCCATTTTTATCTTGCAATAAAAATTTATTTATTTTTCTTACTTTTAAATTAGCGGGTATATAATTTGTTCCTCATCCAAAATTGACAAATAACAAGTATATCGGTACAGTCATATTTGTAATTATAGATCTTAAAATGGGTTTCAACTCGTAAGTCACTTCGGCTCATGATGAGTTCGAGCCGGGTTGATTTGAGGAAAATTTAGTTTATTCAAAAGTAGGTTGAAACCCACTTAATCCACCAACATTTCTTTTACATTTTTTAATAATTATTTACTACCCCTAATTATATAGGTTCACAATTTCATATTTTTAAATGCTAATATTTGAATAGTTTGAATGTTTAATTAATTTGATTGTCAAGTTATATACGTTGATACTTTCATCTTTGACTATAATCTTTATAATAAATTACTCAAGCAACTGTCTGATAAACAATTTTTTCTAAATTAGCATTACAACAAAAAATGTGTAGTTTTTTTATTTATATTTTGTTGAATAGCATGACAGAAAATGTGTAATACTAGTCATGCTTTTTTGGACTATGTGGATGCTTTCTTGAAAACAATTCATCATATATTGGTGGTGAGCATGATGAAGACATTGGTTCTAGATTTTACTCTGATTTCCATGTCATGGGTTACTTAAAAAATTATTTAAATATTCAAATACTTAAAAATAAATACATAAATAATTTTTTATGTGGGTTGGTGAGTCAACCCATTTAACCCACCAACCCGTGGTGGATCGAACCGGATTGCAAAATTTCTGACTCACTATAAAGTGATCCAGGTTGGGTTCACTCATTTTCAACCTGGGTCATGGTGAACCAACTCGTGTGAACCAGATTTACTCACTTTGACATGTCTACTTGTAATCATATTTTTATTATTCCAATTATCAATTAAATAATTTTTATAAAGAAATAAAATTACAGAGGAAACAACAATATTTTCAAAATGTTCAATATTAATAGAACATATATTCTTTTATTTCGGATATAAAGTATTACGAAACATATTTTAATTACATAAATATCAAATTAGGATATCAATAAAAGCTAAAAAGAATTCAAAGAATTATATAAATATAAAAAAATTTATACAAAACTAAAATTTCATAATGGTAAAAAACATTTATGAATTTTGCAAACGATCAAGAATTTCACTTGCATTCAATCACTTACACATAGAACAAAAGTAGAAAAGTTTGAAATGATACTATAAATGAACTTGAATATTTTAGTTTCTTGAATATAATATATTTTCAATGTCACATATTTTAAAAAGTTATGGATATTTTAGATTATTAATAAATTATGGATATTTTAGTAATTTAAATAAATATGAGAATAAGATTTCATTCTTAAAATGTATCAATAGCGTTCCAATTTTTGAAAAATATCTCAATTAGATATTTTTTAGAAAAAAAAATTATTAACGATGAGCCAAGTCCGTACCTCTATCAAAGTGGGTACCATCCGAGTAATTAAATCATTAATTAAATTGATTATTATAGAAACCTTAAATTAAACAATTAAATGAGAGTAAAAATTTAATTAATCCTTTATTTAAAAAGAGAGCCGAGATTAAGCTAGATATATTAGTGTTTTGATAGGTAATTAGATGCCGGATTAGTAAGTTAACAAGTTTTAATTTTTGGATTTGGGCTTGCAAAAACGGCAAGACTGTGGATTTCCTGGGCTTGGATCCATTTGATCAATTTTTCTTTCTTAATATAAGTATAGCTATTGTTAAACGCATCTCAAAATTATTAACTACTTTCACAACATTAGAAAAAGATTTAAATACCCTTTATCACACCACATTACCACTGTCACAGTTCACACCATCATCACTGCCACACCGTTGCTGCAAAAGAAGAAGATAGAGAGAGGACGTTGCAAAGGATGAAAAGAGAAAATGTAGAAGAAAAATCGTTTCAGAAAGTTTTTTGTGTGACATATTTTATGTATTTTCGAAAGCATTTTCCAAAACAAATTTCACTTACAGATATTCCAAAAAAACGCATATCAGAAAGCAGTTTATGAGTTTTATTTAGGAAAGTTTTTGCAATAACATATTCCATACATTCTGAAAATTCTATTCCGAAAATCATACTTTTGAAAATTTTATTTCGAAAACTTTGTTTCATTAATATTATTTCAGAAATTTCGAAAAGTTTGTTTCAGAAAGATTTCGAAATATGTAATCCGGGAGTTGCTTTCCCAGAAGATAAAATAGTAATTTAAAAAATATGAGGGGTGTGTAAAGAAATTGCGTGGTGCAGGAAGTAAGGCTAGAATTATACATTGATGTATCTGTGATCTATCATAATTGGGAGCCCAAATTTTGATAAATTGCAATACCATCCATGAATGCATTTCTAAATAATAATAATAATAATAATGTGTGGTATTTCTTAAACTAAACCAAAGTATAGATTTAAATTACATATAATTTTTTTTTAAATTCTATCTTGCAAATTTATGATTTCTAAAAAATATTTATTTATTTTTTCTTAAAATTATTTGTACACCCAAAGAAATATTTTATCACATTTCTAAATTTGACTTCAGATAATTGGGAGTCAAGTTTTTTGATTGGGTGTGATAAAATATTTATTTTGATAAAAAAAGTGAATCTGTAGTAATAATATATCTCAGTTTGTGTCATTGTGGCATTGGAGAGAGAAACTTATGCAAACATCATCTTCTATTTCCTTTTGGTTCTGTCACACTTGTCACAAAACACGGTTTAGAAATTTGCAATTTTTTTTATAGAAAACTTATGAAGAAGGAAAGAGAACGTGCAAGAAACTTGTAAAAACAGAACTCTGGAGTATATTCTAGCATGCCATAACATTAAGTGATGTAATTGGTTTTATAATTGGAACAATAAATGAATGTATTACAAAATTTCTAACAGCAATCACATCAGCATCATCAGAAAACAAAATTAAACAATAATTTACAATCATTTTATAACTAAAATAAAGATTTGTGATAAGATGAATCATCCAAAGTCAAAATTACCAACCAAAATTGGACTTTGTCTAAAGTTCAGCTCAGGCTGCTAATTGCGCCGTGTTTGGACGAAACTTCACTCTTAAACGGACGTTTCACTTACGCTGGCATTAGATTCTTCTATAGTCATGTGCTATAATTTGTAATAAATTTAAAATGATAACAATTCTATAACTATTATATACACATTTTTTATGTTTTATATTTATCTATTAATTCTTAGGCTATTATATTATTGATGCAAAGGAATCCTTTTAATGTGATGTTTTAATCTGTCGACGTGATTTTTATTTTCATTTAAAAAAGTTTAAATGAGATGCTTTATTTAAAAAGGTTAACTGTACTTTTGACCAGACAAAAAAGTACTGTGTAGTTTAACAGTTAAATGTACAATTTAAAATTTTGGATAATGGATTATATTTTAAGGTTTAAAATTGATTTAGTATTTATTTGAAATATTGAGAAATATATATTTGTTAGGATAAAAGAATTTATCTCCCTGAATGAACCCACTACTGATAGTCAAAATTGAACCGAACGCCAAAACCAGCGTTGATTCCGCGGTCTGACCCAGTCTTTCTTGCCTACCCTACTTCCCCATTCACACGTTACTGTTTTCATTTTCAAACCTCACCTTTAACTAATTAATTATAAACTTCACTTTTATAGGATTTAAATACTATTTTTTTCCTTTCTTTTAAGCAATCATTTTTTTCCGATCACCTCAACACAATTATGATATACAAAATTAAGTATCAATATACTATGGTCAAATAAATTATTTATATCAACTGAATTCATCTTCATAGTATAATGTATTATGAACATCGATCGGATATATGTATGACTATAAATAATAATTAATTTTATAAATTAGATATAAAGATAACAATGAGCATATATTTCTCCTCTATATACTCATTTCAATAATCTCTTTTAGTTTTGTATCTATTTTAAGTTATACAATACTTTTAATTTATTAGACAAAACTTTAATTTTTTTTTTTATTTTCAAACTTATTTTCAACATACATAGTTAATAATTTTTACTCTTTTATATAATTATTTGATAAATTTTTTTAATTATTATTTATTATTCTTATTTCATATTTATATGATTATAATTCTTGATATTTGATATTAAATAAAAGAAAATGTGTGTCCATTTTAATATTAAATAGTTGTAATATTATGTTTTTAATGTAATTTGAAGTTTTTATAAAAAAATTATTTAAATTATATTTGATATAGAATAGGGATAGTAACCAAGAATACCGGTATATTTTATGGGATGAGATGATATCAAAATTTTATATCCATTATTATGTATGAAGGTCTAATGCGAATGATAATAAATATTTTACTTCAAGATGAGATAGAACTAATATCTTTATTATTATTTTTACTTTCATCATTCTTGCAATCGTCTTGTTTCGTTTGTTTTGTGATATCCCAAATATAAATTTAATAACTTTTGTATAAAAAATTAAAAATTATAACAAAATAAATAAGATATTATCAATTTAATATTAATATAAATAATTTATAATGTTAAAATTGAGTATAAAATAATAATGAAATGAATACGAAAGATTTATAATTATATAAAATAGAAAATTATAAAGAACTAAAAATTCATAAAAAATGTTTAGAGAAGGAATGAAATAATGACTCGGATATAGATGAAAGGTATGACCAACTATAATATAATATTGAAAGAAATATTTTAATTATAATAAATTAAAAATATCTTTAAAACTTAAAATAGAAACTAAGTGATGGAAATGTTAGAATTTAAAATAAAAATGAATATAAAGAGAGATACAGAACGTAGATATTCCTCGGACCAAAAAATTAAGTATTACTTATACCATCTAAATGCAAATATTAAATTGACACAATACTAAAAAAAACAAGTTTATTCCCAATTACATCAAAACATAAATTCTAGAATAGTAGCGCACATTATATAACGTCTTAAAAGAGACATTGACTATTATTCATTCCTATAACATTTTGTTAACTCAATCTGCATTCTTTTTTATCTTAATTATTATTGTATGTCCATATTCTATACACATATTAATCCACTGTGATAACTTGACTTCATACCAATGCATGTAAACGTGACCAACATATCCAATGGAATCTAAGACTTCTCATCTCACTACTACTAATTAACACATCAATAACACTCTGTGTTGAATTTTTGCACTTGTGAAACAGGGAAATGGTCATTATCGCTTTAATTCTTAATTAATCCACGTTAATGACATATTTTCACATTAATGTGGTTCCCTAATCGTTTTTTTGTTCATGACCGAAAAAACCATTCAATGTCAATTCCATATTCTACTGCTGACTCATCACGAAACTCCTATCAAATAAAATAACATTTTCTGTCTTTCTCTGTATTCGTATTTCTTACAGGCTTCCCATTCTTCAAAGTCTCATCATTACTATTACGCCCTCACGACAAGTTCCGATCTTTTTCGACGCTTTTCTTTTCTCCATCGCTCTGAAATCCCTCTTCTTCCGATCCGTGAGAGGATCCTCTTTGGTTGTGTGAATCTTCCCGAAAGGGTACGTTCTCTGTTCTCTCTGGGGTTCATTTGGGGTGTTATGTTATGGCTATGATCAATAGCGATAACGGTTCAGTTTGACTTTGAGGTTGATTATCTGATTGGTGTTTCTGTTTATAGCTCTCAAGTTCCAGGTTGTCCTCGCAAGAGTTTCTGAACTTGAGTCTGTGTTTATCTATAGCGAAATGGATAACTCAAAAACCAGGCATAATGATAGTTTGGGAGTGAACAAAACGGGAAAAAACATTAGAAAGAGTCCTTTACACCAGCCCAATTATGGCAGCAACAACAACAACAACGTTAATGGGGTTAGACAGCAACAACAACAACCTCAGCCTCACGTTTACAACATAAGCAAGAACGAGTTCAGAGATATTGTTCAGCAGCTTACCGGGTCACCCTCTCAGGATCCTTCATCAAAACCTCCTCAGAGCAATTCCCCAAAACCTCAAAGCATGAGGTTGCAGAAGATTAGGCCTCCCCCTTTACCTTATGTGAGGCCTCCATTGCCTGCTTCTTACAGTAACAACAACTTGGCACCAAGGCCTGCTCAGTTTAGACAACCATCACCCAACCCTTTTCCACAATCCAATACAGCTGAATCTCCGATCTCTGCATACGTCAGATACCTTGAACATTCAATAACAGATCCTGGTTCAAAGGGAGCCCAACTTCAACCTCTCCGACCTTCTTCTGCTTTGCTTCCAAATAATCCTATGCTCCATTCTCCGAGGTTAAATGCTACTGTTGTTGTTCCTGTCAATGGAATCAACCCTCTTCCTCCTCCACCTCATCCTCACGTGTCTGGTGTTCCTTCCCCACAAACAAATGGACCTCCTATTTTACCTTCTCCAACATCACAGTTTCCCTTACCTTCACCAAATGGTTACATGAATTTCCTGTCTCCTCAATCTGCTTATCCTCCATTACTGTCTCCTGGCATTCAGTTTCCATCTCCTTTCACTCCCAATTTTCCTTTCTCGCCCTTCGGGCAGTCAGGGACTTTTGGCCCCGGGCAGCAACCTCCTCTTTCTCCCGGGATGTTTCCTTTGTCTCCTTCAGGCTTTTTCCCCATCACAAGTCCAAGGTGGTGAGATCAATAAATACCCTTCTCATTTTTACCCTCTTTTTTCATTGGAGATGCTGCTCTCGCTAACTGAACTGATCTTTATTCTCAAAAAAAGAACTTTTTTCATTGGCATGTAAAGTGCGGGCAAGTTGTTAGATTGTAAGGTGTAGTTTTTGGCTGCTCATTGTTCTTCATTTTCCTTTCCCTTTGTTTTTTTTTTCTTCTTTTGTTGATGACCGTAATGGCTGCAATCCTTTTACTTTTACAAGTTTTAAACATTAGGCATTCTATTGAAGATCAGGAACACAATTGGATGGTTGGACAGGAGCTGTAAGATGGATGATTGGGGTGTAACATGAAAGGAAGTAGGTTTACAGACAATATTTGTTGTGTAGGTTAGGTCATGTTCTTTTGTAATATAATGGATTGCATGTTAAAATTTCATGTTATCTATACTGTGCAACATATCTTTAAGTACTCATCTTATACTTGTTTCCAAGTGCTTCTTCAGCATTTATTCTTCATTTCTTATGTTAAGTACTGTTGTTAATGGCTGTTCTGGAAGATTTCGTTTGCTGGCGAAAAATTACTACTCAGTCATCTTGAGTAAATTGATTATTCTTACGTTACACATGTGTTCTTTATTGTGTGGAAGGCAAGGCAATTTGCAAGTGTTTTTCTAAGCTGAAAGATGTTCTGTAATACATTGAAAATAAAGGTTTGGCATTCAAATAGTTTTGAGATTTTGATTCTGATAATCTTGGTAGTGATCGATGTGAAAAGATTCAGTTCTTGTATTTACACCTTGCTTTATTCTGCATTTTGTGACCATAAAGTTTAGTTTGAGGGGAGCATAAAAGGTAAATGAGCTTGGCCAATGAGAATTGAAGTGGAAAATGAAGTGATGGATGAAGTTACATGGAAAAACATTACATGGATTCTGTGATTCTGTGAAGAAGGTGGAATTATTGATGAAGATCACGACACCCCTGAGGTGAGTCTGGCTTAGTTGTGATCAGAGGGATCCATAATCCAAATTTTCAAATCTCTTTATGTTTGTCTCACAAATATGTTAGATATTAAACAAAAACAGAGTCTAAAACAAATTAGATTACATCCACTTAATTAAGGTGAGTTTAATTCTCAAATGAAGATCTGACATGGGAACGACTTAAGAGTAGAGATGGCAAATAAACCCGTCCCCGTGGGTATTGCCCGAACCCGTCCCCGTTTTGACGGGGAATCCCCGCATTGACTGGGTATGGGTATGGGTATGGGTATGGGGAATCCCCGACTTTTTCAGTTGGGTATGGGGATGGGTATGGGGATGTACATATACCCGCCATAATACCCGTCCCCGCCATATCTCCATTCTCGTTTAAATTATTAAAATATTCACAATTAATCAAGTAACCCCTATATATATATATATTTTTTTTTTCTATTTTTTATTTCTTTTAATTATTTCATTTGTCATGAAACTCATTCTCATCTCCAATATATTTTTTATCTTATCATAACCTTTATGTAATTATGTTAAATGATGTATGTTAATTAAAAAAAAATTATGCCTCACATTTGAATATTTATATTATTTTTTAATATTTTTATTTATTATAAATTTTTCTTTCACATGAGAATGTTTATACTCTCAATTTAAGATAATATAAAAAAAATTCTTTACTTATTATTATTATTAATTTTTGTTTAATTTGAAGAACTCTTTTGTTTCATTAAAATAATTTTCGTTATTTTTCAACCATTAATTATATGTTAATATTTGAAAAGTTTTCTTAATTCTCTAAGATATTTTTCGTCTTATCATACTTTAGTTATACATTTGATTTTCTTTGTGTGATTTTTTTCGATAGTCTCTCAAATTATTTCTAAAACACACATTTGTTAGTTTTTTAATATTTTTATTTATTTTTTTTATTTTTATCATGTAGAATAATATTTCGATATATTCTATCTAATTATTTTTTATTTTATAACTCATTATTAATCATAATGTAATTTTTTCACTTTAAATTCTGTTTGAAGTGGTTAAAATTTTATATATATATATATATATATATATATATAATGATATTTAGGAATAGTATATAATAATTCACTACAAGAAAAACATGAAATGGTGACTGATTTAGTCAGTAACCCATATCAGTCACTATTTTTCGTCATTGGTGGTAGTAGTTGATTTATTGTCTGAATCAATGACTAAATTAGTGACCGATTCAATGATCGAATCTGTACTTGATTTAGTGACCAATTTAATTACTAATTTATATGTAATTTAATGACAAATTTTTTGGTCACTAATGATATTTCTATTTAATTTTAACCACTTCAAACATAATTTAATAATTAGTTCTGTAAGGTATTTTTCATTTTATCATACCTTAATTATACATTTGATTTCCTTTGTGCGATTTCTTTCGATAGTCTCTCAAATTATTTCTAAAACACACATTTGTTAGTCTTTTAATATTTTTATTTATTGTTTATTTTCATCATGTAGAATAATATTTCGATATATTCTATCTAATTATTTGTTATTTTATAACTCACTATTAATCATACTGTAATTTTTTCCACTTTAATTGTATAAATAACTTTTATTTACTACAATATAAAAATTTAATGTAATTGCTATGAATATTTTTTTGTCACTATCCAACATATATTGAAGTTCAAAAGATACAAAATCTATGTCAAAATTTTATTATTATGTTTATTATTTGTTCTTTGTGTCATTTTGATCAAGTGATGTATTATAACTTTTATTAGTGTATAAAAAAGAGATTCATTATAATTTAAAAAATTGAAGTAAACAAACATTTAAAATATATTTTAATTTGAATATTTGTTTTCCTTTTATTATTATGTTTATTATTTATTCTTTGTGTCATTTTGATCAAGTGATATATTATAACTTTTATTAGTGTATAAAAAAGATATTCATTAGAATTTAAAAAATTGAAGTAAACAAACATTTAAAATATATTTTAATTTAAATATTTGTTTTCCTTTTATATTTTTTTGAAATATTTTTTAATTTTATCAACTAAGTTCATCAATGTTGTAGTTTGCAAATTTAACAAATGTTTTGGTTCACATGAAATTTTATTTGGTATTCTAATATAAAATGTAAACAATTATAATTTATTTTAAGGTATTTGGCATCGAAGAAAATCCTCCTAATATTGAATATTTTATAATATTATGTTTTCTTTACCGTAATTTTTTTTCTTTTATAAAAATTAATATTGAAGTAGTTAGAACACGGGTACGGGTATGGGTACGAGATTATACCCGTTACCCGGTGGGGATGGGGATGGGAAAAAAGTTTGATACCCGTTGGGTTTGGGTATGGGGATGAGGATGAATTTTTTATGCGGGGATGGGTATGGGATAGCGAAACCCGTCCCCGCCCCGCCCCGTTGCCATCCCTACTTAAGAGTGAGCATAGGGAGACACATTTTTGTGTAGTCAGCCTTTAGAATTGTCAAACAGAAGCGTGGGGAATTTGCTTCGAATTATTAGAACATAATAAAAATAAAATTAATATGAAAAAAAAGAAAAAAAGAGAGGTAAGCAATTAAATTAAATTGGAATAGACCAATTATCCACTCAACTATCAATCTTTAATTGATTCTAAACTGACTAATTAAGCATTGATCAATCAAAGCAAATTTCTTACAATGAATAATTTGGCGAGTTTTGATTGAATTAAGTTTAATTAAAGATGTTTCCTGAATATAGTTCAATTATAAGATTTGAATTTTACCAATTAAAGCACGAATTCAAATGGACCGTACTTAATCGTTAATTAGTCATGGAACTATAGTGAATAAATTATCGAAGATATTCAAGCTTCCGTAGCATAATGCATGAAAAATTATGCAAGACGAAGATTACACGAATTTAGAGAAAAACGACAAAATGTGAAAAGGTAAAGAGAAGAAGAAGACAAGTGATAGAAGAGAAAGTGAGAGAAAATATGAAAAACTGTAGAAAAAGGCTCAAATGTTCGTAACATTAATATAGTGATTCATATTGGGCCTTATTCATGGGCCTTGAGTAAATTAAAAAGTTCTTCCTATACCTTGTCACTTCTTCTACCACTTCCCAGGAATTTATTTTACGGAACACAATAAATAATTCAGAAATTTTATTCTGAAAATCAATCACCCCCTCGGAAAACATTTCGGAAGTTTTTGATGACGTGGGAGTGAATTTCGATGGGGTGCAGGAAGCTTTAGTCCTATTATAAATGTTCTAACATTAATCTTGCATAAGAAATTCAATAAATTTCACTTAAATTTAAAAAATCATAAAAATAGTGGAGATATTCAAATGTAGGAAAGCATAAATCCATTTTAAATTCTCATATGTCAACAATATGATAGAATAAAAAATCAACAAAAAAAGAATCATGTGGCTCAAGTTATAGCAAAAGAGTAGGCAATGGTTAAAACAGCTAAAAAAGCTAAATTAAAATATTTACTGAGAAAGAGTAAGGAAATGATGGCTGGACTGCTATGGTTAAGGATGTGGAACTAACCAAGATGTGTGAGGAAAAAAAAAACTATATAGCCCATGAAGGGGAATGGGTAAGAAAATATGGGATCCATCAAACTTTTAATACTAATGATTTTTAACCATAAAAAACAGTATCTCTCTTTGTAGGTTATCTTCAAATGATCAAGTACATATTCAACCAGTTGGATCACAAAAATTAATCAAGATCACATGAACAAAAGAATGAGTTAAAACTTATATTTGCACCAATTATAAATTCAATAAAGGAAGCCATACAAATGATAGAATAAATGATACCTCAGTTAATTTTATTAAAATCACAAAAAGGAACTAAGAATGAAAGAACTCATGGATCAAATCACATGAGTGGTTATGAAACTTGTTTTCTTGTCTCTCTTAACCTTGGCCAACATATGGAGTATTATGAACAACTCAACAATGTAAATGAATCCTTTAAATGAATAGAAACAATACTTTGATAGGTGCAAGAAGCACAATATTTCAATTGAATCTTATGGATCAAATGCAGTGTTAAAGTGGGTCAATCTGGTTCACACAAATTGGTTCACCACAACTTAACTTAAAAACACTTAACTCACATTTTGGTGAGTTATAAGTTTTGTAATTTAGCTAAACGGGTTGGTGGGTTAGGTGAATTGACTCATTTAAGAAGGTCTTATTCTTTCAATTTATATTATATATTTATTATAGTTTAATCAAAGTGGATTAATTATACTCATTTTTTTATAATAATATGATCAAAATATTAACATATTTAAATATATATTGTTATGAAGATACTAGTTTATAGTGTCAACCTACATAACTTGACAAACAAATAACTTAAATATATATATATATATATATATATATATATATATATATATATATATATATATATATATATATATATAAATATTATTGAATAACATTTTAGTATTTAAAAGGATCAAATTGTCAACATAAATATTTATAATAAAAAAATTATGAAAAAAAATGATAAACTCGCCTTCAACCTAACTTAAACTTATTTAATTTGGGGGTGGAGTGGCCCAAATTTAGTTTAACCCACATTTAAAAAAATTATTTTTTTCCAACCTAACCTGACTTGAATTCATAAGCTGGATTGGCTCACAAGTTTCAACTCATTTTGACATTTTTAATTGAATTTTTTAAATAGGTATCAAATATATTTTTTATGGTCAATGATTCTCCACACATGTAAAAACAACTATCAAAGGGATAGAAAATATGAATGAGGTTAAAAATGAAAAATACATACGCCAGATAAGTTCAAAAGGAGAATCATCACTTGAAGATAAAAAATTAAAAATAAGATTATAAAGAGATTCATCTTGAAGCTTTTGACAATTTAAGAAGAGAAAATCTAAATTCAACTTCTATTGATATCAATGAATGAGATATAATGAAGTAAAGACACACATATAATCTAAAATTTGAATAAATGTGAAATACTACAAAACAAAAATAAAAATAATAATCAATTATTTCAAGTTTATGAATAAAATGTGCAAAATTTAAAGATAAAACAAATTGTGAGTGATCCTAAATTTTAATACTTTCGGTCCCTACAAGTAGTAATCCAATATAGGATTATTTAGTGTCAAATCATACTATAAAAAGTTAAACATTAGCAAACAATATCAATTTGTATTCACATTGTAAACAAATTGAAAAAGAAAAAGAAAATAAGATAATAGTAGTTTCCATACTTCAAAATTTTTTATTTGTTTCATGTAATTTAGTTTACAAATGTTTAACACATTAATTATTAGTTTTGAGCCAATTGTGGGTACAAATCAAAACTTCAACTATTGAGACTTAGAAAACTATGAAAGACATAAAGCACATCTCTCTTCTACTAAAGACAAAACTTAAAGGACGTAATGGATACATGAATAACCAATATATCTCTGAAAAGAATATCATAATATTTTGTTGCTCTCATCCTCCACCATGTCAAAAGGTCAAATCCAAAATTATCATATTCAAATCATCTTTCGAGTATCGACACTACTCGTTCCTTTGTTCATCTCCTTCTTCTTTTTCTTCATTTTCATTCTAAATTGACTATCCAATCCTCCTCCTCCTCATCATTATTTTCATTATTTGCTAGATTAGAGACAATGTTCGAATTCATAATACTATTTTAAATAACAATAAGATGTTTCATTGCATATTTAATAAACACTCTATCTATTCATTTTGAGCTAATAACATAATTAACCCAACAGACACTTATTAGTAGTGGTTAGTTTGGACTTAGAACAAAGATCATTTCTTAATAATTACGAAATACTTTGAATTAATAACACAATTAATTATCTTAGTTTATTTTTAAATATTTAACACTAAAAAAGTGATTTTTTATGAATAAAATTTGAATACAATAGACTTCACCTAATATTTAGTTATTCACAATAAAACTAATTTTTAGATAAAGACATTTGAAGAAAAAAGTATTATTGCAATCTAGTAATTATTTTAAGGTCGAAGGGAATATATTTTAGCAAGATTGGCCAAATGTGAAAGGACAGATTTTTCAGGTACAATGTTTCTGTTGTTTCCTTGGAAAGATTAAAGAGCAGTAGAATTTTGACACGTAGATTACCATAGGTGGATGCTCTCATTCTGGTATTGACTAGGATCAATCGTCGTACTCATATGAAAATGATAAGAAACACAAAATTGCTTAATCAAAACCAGAAAAAAAAAAACCCAGTTTAAATTAAAATTAAAATCTCGCTAATATTAAAATTGAAACAGAAATTTTTTTCATGAGATGTGATTACCTCGTCAACTTTAGGTTTATTACATCAATAGAAGCTTTGGTGGTAAAAGCTAAGAAAGAAAGAGACATGGATAAAAATTGTAACTGAATTTCATGAAAAAGATATCATAAAAAAATGGGTTTAAGAATGGCAGAGAGCATAGTTGATGATGATGAGACTGACAAGGTTGTTCTGTCCCACAATGTGCGGTGGGGAGAAAAGAGAAGGCAGAGTGAGTGAAATAATGATTAGAATCAATACTTTTCCTTCAAATTTGACATTTTATCTTTCACCCACATATGTAACCAAGATTTTCGTACCATATTTGTTGTGATTTCTGAATTTTTCTGCCATTAACTTTCTTCCTTCTTTTATTTTCCCTTTTCCCAGGTAGTACACCTCAAAAATTTCTTTTTACAGAACCTGTTGACGGTGGTAAATGGCTTCTTAAGTCCAATTCTGATCATTATTTTCTGGGTTTTGGGTCAGTAAATTAATAAAAGATTAGTTTTTCATAAATTGAGTTATGGTATGGAATTCTTTTCTAAATATAAAAATTATTTAAAAAAAAATTGTTGAGTTAAAATATTTAATATTGTACTATTTAGAAAATTGATTATGGTAAAATATAGTTTATTTTCGAGTCGAGATAACTTATTAAGATTTGGGCCGATCATAAGTAGATAGAAGGTCGACCCTAAAATGGATAGAAGGCCAACTTAAGATAAAAAGAAGACTGACTTTAAGGTATATAAGGCCGACTTAAGGTAAGTAGAAGGTTGATTTTAAAAAAATATATAAACCAATAGAAATTAGTAGCGGATCTTTGAAATGACAATCCTCCCAATTTTTTTATATCTATATAACTTTTATGTTATTTTAAATAATTTTTTTAATATATTTTGATAATTTTTTATATATTCCTATCTATATAAAGGAAAAGTTATTTTTTTATTGTCCATATTTATTTTTTCATTTTACTTTTTAAATATATATATTTTAAAATAAAAATAATTATTTTATTAGTATTATCTTTTAAGTAATTATTTATTTAATTTAATCATTATTTATTTATTTTATTTTTAAATTTAATCATTATGAATGAAAAATAATTATAGTAAATTATAAAATTATTTATATTTAATTTTATAATTATAATAACAACAAGAATTATAATTTTATTTTTTTTATCACAAAAAAGAGTAAATATAATGTTTTTACTAGTTTGTTTAAATATTTTGGAATTACTCTTTTGGTCCATATCTTCGCTCAAAAATATCAAATTGGTCTTTCAGTCATTTTTAGTCTCAATTTGATCCCGATTTTTGTAAAAATAATGCAATTTAGTAATTTTTCGTTAAATTTTTTGAATCAGATCAAGGTTTTTTCATCAAAAATTGAAGTTTTGAATAAGGATGGTTTGATTTATTGGTGTAATTGACATAATCCTAATGTCAATTTTGAGGAAAAATCATTGCTCTGCGCTTCAAGAAATTTAATGAAAGAACTAAATTACATCAATTTTTAAAACACCGAGACCAAATTAAGACTAAAAAAATTAAAGAACCAACTTGACATTTTTAGATGAAAAAAAGAATAAAAAGATTAATTCAACCAAAATTTTGACACCCCAATTTGGGTAAAAATCCGCTATCGACAGAAATCCACTTATTCCTGAGTTTTAAAGGGAGGTGGGAATCAGTGATTTAAATGACCTCTTTCCTGCTTATAAATATGAAGGTCCATACCAAAGGGGGGATTAACTGATTTTAGACTAATGTTCCACTTAGTTGTTACAATCAAAATTTATTTTATGCTCCTCGAGTTGATGAGCTCCCTAGTTGACGAGTTGTTTTAGTTGCAGAAACAAATATCATTATTAATCTATTCATAATTAAAAACAAAAAATAAAGAAAAGTTAGAAATTAATACAATAATTAAAATTAGTTAAATATTAATGATATTTAACTTTTTTTATTAAATAATGGAATTAATTTTATGCTTAAAGATAAATGAAAAAGTTATTTAATAACAAAGTTAATTTTATTTGTATTGGAGTCATACAAAAATGTTTCATAGACTTATAACAATGGTTCTAGAATCAAAATATATGAATGCCATTTGAAAGTCCAAAATAAAAATAATCTTTGAAATAGACCTAATCTTACACTAACTCCTTGTCATATGTGTAGATTCCCAGTCTGTAACGCCCTATTTAATTTAAAGCGCAAAATTAAAGGAAACGTCACACAGAGATAACAATGTAGCGTAGTCTTAGGGTCCTTAATACAATCCCTACAAACCGGGCACACCACGATGCTAAGGGAACACCAAATAAAGTCTACAAAAGAGAAATGGGTAGCAAGGCGTAAACAATACATGGGCCATAGCCCTAACGAAAATCATGAAGGAAAGAAATATAAAATCCAACCCCGATGGCTAAGCAGCGGAATCACCATTTCCTTGTTGACCGCGGGAACCTCGCCCATCTGCTCCCATCAATTAGATTGATGATCATCGCAAGAAAGAACAACCACATACAATACAACCATACAACAAAACGGGTAAGCTAGAGCCAACAATATTTTCATCATACAGTCAAATATACTTTCACCATCCAATGTCCATACCACAACCAAGCATGTTATGACTCTTCAATCAATACACTACGACTCGACTCGACTCATCCGGATACGTATAACTTGGTCGGATTCAGCGGATGCTTGCACTTGTGGTGGATACCTCTGCTCACCCCCGAGCTATGTGTTACAAATGTTATAATGAATCAAATTTCCCTCACCACAAGGTTATCCCTTAATAGATTTCAGGCCTCCTGCTACTCTCACCACAGAGGTTAGTCCGCTCTAAGTGAGACTAACTGATCCCTTAGAGTGTCAGGATGCAATCCTTACCTTGAATCCTTATCCAGTTATACAGATGGGGCACCACCATGGACACCCACTAATAGGAGCCATGGAATTACGTCCTGACCACTAAAGCGCGACCCTGAAAGTCTCACCTAGAGACCCCAAGGAATTATGCACTGACACAGATCAACCACATTCACATAACCAACATAATAATTACCACGCATAGATATACATCACTCGTACCAACCTTTGAAGCCAATGCCTTTCATGATCCAGACCCAACTCATTCCAACACATCATAGTTTATCCATGTAAGTAAGATCCAACTCATCATGTTATCATGCCACTTTAATAATCCCCATCTCATTTAATTCACATGCCAATTCTCATACCAAACCCAACATCTACAATTCATGAATCATGCCAAACTTACTTAATGCTCCAATGTATATATATACATATTTCTCATCATAACGTTCATACTCAAACCAATATCAATCATTCAAGAACAAACAAGCATCCAAACAACACCTGGTCTCGCCTAGCCCCTCGCTCAGGCTGAAGAGTCTTGCTTAGGCGAGGGCTCGAAAGAGCATCCATAAACCAATGCGGGATCTCGCTTAGGCGAGACCTCTCTCGCCCGGGCGAGATGTTTGCTCGCTCAAAATTTTGAGCGGGTCGCTTGGGCGACCCTTCGCGCAAACTGGTTTGGGAAAATCCCTGTTTGTCTCACCTAGGCGAGACTGGCTCGCTTGGGCGAGATTAACAGGTCTCGCCACTGTTTCACCTGTAGCAGCCATGTTTTTCAAACCAACCAAACACACAAAGTATTCTCACGCATCAAATCGAAGGATTAAACCATACAATCAGTAACCAACCCAAGAACAAGCCAAAACAACACCAAAAACTGGAACCCTAACTTCCCGTACCTGGAAAAAGACTAACAAAACTTCGACGTAGAACCTCGGAGCACAGCAGCTCGAGTGATGGACTTGAAGAACTGGCAAAACAACGGAACAGTGGAAGAAAACGAGATTAGTTCGAACCTAAACGGTGAAATGCGAAGAACAGCTCAAGAAGTAGATACAGTAGGGTCAGAATCACTTACATGGAGTAGGAATCACTACTTGAGCTTTTAGGCGGACTGGTTCGAGGTGGGAGACAAACCCTAGCAGAGCTCTAGCGGTACAGTGGAGAGGAAACGACTGAAGGTTCTGTGAATGCAAGGAAAAGTGGGGCGTAAGGGTAACTGAAACAGGTTTTATCAGTTGGGCCAACTCTAGGCCCAAGCGCAAGGGGCAGCCTTTTACTCTAGGGCAGAAAAATAGTAAGCCAAAATTAATGGGCCTTACACAGTCAATGTTTTACTACCAATACTTAGATTGTAGTTCTTCATCGAGGGTCAATTATACTCGCATGTATTGGAATTCAACTTCCGATAGTCCAATTTTAGGTAGCTTTTTTCCATTTTTTTTTAATTTTAAGAAACCGAAGTATTTAAAAGGAATTATTTTTTTAATAAATTTTTGAACTATGTATTTGTTTACTTAGTAATAATGATTGATTATAAATTTAAAATTTTGATAATGTGATGTAAATTTAAACTCGAAAATATATTTAATTTAATATTTAAAAATAAGTTAGGAGTATAAAATTAGAAGAATAAAAATAATAAATAAGATAATTTGAATATATTGTAATTATGATAATAGAAAAGTTATGATAATAATATGTTGTAATTATTGTTGGTTTTTGTAAAATTAAATTTGAGAAATGTATATTTTTTAGTTAAATTAATTTATTTAATAAAAATTTTGGTGTAATATGTTAGAAAAATAAAATTAAATAATAAGATGATTATGTGGGAAATTATTTGAAAAGAAGTTTAATGTAAATTTAAAAATTAGGAATATGATTTTATGTAGTTCTAATTTTTCATTTAAATAAGTTAGTAGTAGATGTTTAGTAAAAATAAGAATGAAGAATAGGATGATTTAAGGGAATTATTTAAAAATAATGAATTATTTGGGAAATATTATTATTTATTTGTATGATTAATTGTAATTTTTATACAAATATGTTAAATCTTGAAAAATATCTTCTTATATTTAAATATTTAAATACAATAAAAATGATCATTTTTTTTTTCAAAAATCTAATTTACAAAAATTACCTTATGAAAAGAATTTCAACTTATAACCTATAGTAAATTAAGATACCAAATATAACCTTTTTGTATTTACTAAATCAAAACAGTCAATTTATCTCCGTAATGATTACGTCCGAAAAATATAAGAAACTCAAAATTACACATTTTTACTAAAGTATAAGCATTTCCTTTATCTTTCTCTTAGCACTCAAAGCACAACTAAAATAGAAGAGAAAGGCAAACACACCAAATAAGAATCACATTCAATCCAAAAACTTTTTGAAATTAACATTCTATGTATACTCTATTGTTAAAATTACCTCCATCACCTTTGCACGAATAGAATTATGTCCATCCAAAACAAAAAAAGAGGGAAAAGTATCAATAATATATTGTTCTTTGTTACCTCTAAAAAAATACATGCATATGCTGCATACCCAGGACGACTTTTTGCAACACCATCTATATTTACTTTGATCCATTTAGTCATAGTAGGCTGTCGAAGAACTTAAATATTGGAAGAAGATTTATCAGACCGATTATCAACACCCACAGATTTCAACATCATAAAATCTGCCATATTGTTAAGCATAGATTTTTATATAAATTTTGCAACAAAGTGAACATAATTCTTTACCATTAGAATAACAAAGTCAATCTGTAAAGGTTTCTCAAAAGCTTGATTAGTAATTTGTCCCTATATTTAGTCATATGGTTCACTTTGATTCCTATATTTTTTTTATTCAATTGAGTTTTTATATGTTTTAAATAGAGTAAATTTGCTCATTTGTTAGATTGGCACTATCACTATCTAAAAGGTGTTACATGTCAAGATCTCAGTAAACTTTTACCTTAAGGCTTCTCTTTTTTGACGTGTGGCACCTTCCAAATTTTGATATATGACAACTTACAAATATTTAACACCTTTTAGATTTTGACATGTGATACTTTCCAAATGTCATCAATATCAATTTAACATAAGAGACCAAATTGACTCTATTTAAAAAATATTAGATTTCAATAGAGTAAGAAGAATATATAGAGACAAAAATAAATTATAAATCTAAATATAAGGACCAAATTATAAATGATGACGTTTTTGAAAATTTTCATAATTACAAATGTGACATATCACCCAAATAGAAAAAAAATATCGAAACATAACTTTGAATAAAATGCACTAGCATCATTAACTATTTTATATGATTATCACATAAAATACGTTTAGAACATAAAAACTTTGATATACCTTTTTTTTTTCACTTTCTTTACTTATTAAAAAATAAAAATAATTTGTTTTTGTTTTTGTTTTCTTTCAAATCGCATTTTTCCACCTTATTTATATAAAATCTGTTGAGAAATTTATTCTTTATTTTATAAGACTTTTTTCAATTAATTATTTTTCTTATCCAAATACCTTTGACAACTTTATAGCTTTTTTTAGCCAATAAAATGTAAATGTTATGACTTCATAATAAGTTACATCAACTCATTTTTCTTAGGAGTTGTACTGTATGCACGATCATGTGAGATTACTTTGAAGAAGGTGTTCAAAGATGTGATCAACGCTCGAGTATCGCTTGTGCGAGATTACTTCGAAGAAGGTGTCCATAGATATGATCAAAGCTCGGACACCGCTCGTGTGAGATTACTTTGAAGGTGTCCAGAGATGTGATCAACGTTCGACCACTACTGGTGTGAAATTACTTTGAAGAAGATGTCCAGAGATGTGATCAACGCTTGGACACTGCTCATGTGAGATTACTTCGAAGATGTCTAGAGATGTGATCGACTATTGGTCGCCGCTTGGTCACAAATGTCACCGGGTGGTGCCACCAACTGGACTATCCACAAGATTTCATCCTAGTCCTGTATACAAGTTATGCATCGAGTCGTTCGGTTGTCTATATCGAATGACACCCGTATTAATCATTTAAACATCTAATTAGGGTAAACATGTCAGTAATCCGGATTAAAAGCAATTGGACCGTGATTAGGTCGATCCTAAACTATAAATACAGGTTGAAGGTATGGTTGTTGAAACTTTTTTTCTCACATTAATTACAACATTTATTGCTTTGACTAATCAATCCTCCACTGACTTTAGCATTAGAATGTCGAACGAACAACGAGAGTGAAGATTTATAGAGTTTAAAAATTGTTTAAGTGGACATTCGATCCTACGTCAAAAACATGAGTATTAAGAAAGATGGGTAACATATATTAATTAATTAATTAGGTTGAAAGTAATTAAGTGAAAAGAGTGAGATAATGGGCTCAAACAATTATAAGATATTATTTAAAAAAAAATGTTTTATCAACCATTATCCAAAGATGCAAGCTAAGGAACATAAAATAATATTTTATTGAAATTGGAAATGATATAAACTGAAAAAGTAGTGCTTATATATAAATTTTTATTTTGTTAGTTACCATTGTATTGTATAGACTAAAAATTTAAGAAATGATATGTAAAACGAATAAAATGAATGATTGTTTAAGTATAAAATAGTAAAATATAACAAGTATATTGTACTATTTTTAAACGATTTTTGTTCCTTAATATTTGTGATAGAAGGAGAGGTATGATGAGAACAAAATGAGCAGAAAGTTGTTGGATGCTAGGGTGGCATATCATAGAAGGATAAAGCACAATAATTGGTTGGGTTAGGTAGAGGAAGTTGTAGGGAAGTGACTATCATGATATGGCCATGCTCTTTTATCCTTTTTACCATTTTTAGCTTATTCTACAGATCAGCACACCCCTCTCTTTTTAATATATTGTTTGGACGTGCATAAAGAATAATTAAAAAAAAAAGTTTCATCTTGTTTGATGGAGAAAAGAAAAGTATTTTACTTTTGGGGTTAAATATGTTTTTGTTACTTAATTTTCAATGAATTTTAGAATTAGTTTATTTCAAAACTTTGAACAAATTTAGTCATTTATCTTTCGAAATACGTGAATTTAGTCATTTTAATCAAATTTTGTTAAGTTTATTAGATGTTTCGTATACATTTCAGGATTGTATTTGAGTTATTTATAATGTTTGACACATTTTTGCTTTAATGTTAAGTCAAATAGTATTATGAAACGTGCTTGAAATGTCAAATAAACTTAACAATATTTGATTAAAAGGACTAAATCAATATATTTCGAAAGATGAAAGACTAAATTGGTCCAAAGTTTTGAAATAGACTAATTCCAAAATTTACCGAAAGTTAAGAGACCAAAATCATATTTAACCTTTTACTTTTGGTTAATTTAGTCCTGTTAATAAGAAACCAATAATCAAATCATCAAAACCAATAAAAGCATAAGCTTAGTTAATTTTAAGTACTATTCCAAAATATATAGTTAAAAAGAGTTGACAGGGCAATAACAAATGGTTATATTTAAAAAATAATGATTTATGTAACTATATTAATTTTGATCTAGATTATTGAAAAAATCAATTTCAAGTAAATGGTACACCTAAATTACTAAATCTGTAAGAATGTTCTCACCATTTTCATGCAAAGTAAACTTTTTTCTTTAAATTAAACAAAATATAAAGTTTTTTCTTTAAGATTGTGTTTATTTTTGTTTTTGTGGATTCATTGTTAAAAGAGAATGGTGAGAAAGAATTAGCTATGATTGTATGTGTTTGTTTGGATGGATTTGGTCTAAAGAGGAAGCGCGGATTAGTGGAAAAAGTCACTTATTTCATCTTGCTTCATGTGATGAGATTTATAGATGAATGATGTTATTTTACAAAACTAACCTCGCAAAAACATCATGCGGGAGTTGTTCCTTGTTCATGGTGAAGAATCCACGAGGGACCAAAGGATGGGTTGGGTTGGACAATAAACACGGTGATAATGGAGGTTGAGAATGGCGAGAATGATGAATTGGAACAACATGGATGGAGGCCACCGTCACATTGAACAACTAGGGAATCTATTCTGGTGTTTTTTTGAACTTATTCTATGAGTTTTGAGGCACGATGGAATCAATTATAGATTTGTTGGAACCAATTTCACGATATCATGTTGGGCGATGAGAATCAATTCTCTTACAGCCTGGAATCGGTTCACTAATCCAAAAATCATTTCATATTTCTTTTATCGTCAATTTGGTAATATTTATTTACTACCTATTAAACCCTTTTTTTATCTATTGCATCAATCAAATTATTTACAAACTTTTATAAACTTCATTCCCAAATCTACTTACTATCACCTCCAAACCTCTTAAAAAAATAACACAAACTTCATGTTCAAATCCATTCAAATCCATCTTCACAAAAAATACATCCTAAGTAATAATAATAATAATAATAATAATAATAATAATAATAATAATAATAATGAAAACACAAGACTAATGCATGTCCTTACTTAAACAAGTTTCTAAGTAGAACAAATCTTGGTTATATTATTTAATAATTTATTAAAAACATTTGGATAATATTTTAGAGATTCTCTCGTAGATTGTGATTATATTTCTTCTTGAATTGAGATATACCTCTAAATCATTTTTGGTGTGTCATATTGATATTTATGATTAGTTAGGCAATACAATTATTATGGAATGGTCTTAATTTCAATGATGATTTCTATAATGATTTGTGTGTACCTCCTTTACACTAAAGAAAATATTTGCATAAGTTTTATTTAATGTTTGTTATATATCTCTTTGTCAACTTTCAACTTTTTTATCAAGATACGAGTTATAAATCTTAAAATTCCAAAAGATTAATACACAGTGTATCTTAAACTTTGCAAATAGGGAAGCATTATTATTTTGTATGAAAGCATGTAAAATAGGAAAAATATATGTATTTATAAATATTTTTAAAATGATTTTGCAAGTCTTGGGAGACATTATAGTTTTCAATAGGTAAAGAATAAATTAGGTCAAGATTCAATTAGAATGATAAAATAACAACATACAATAATGTTTACCATTACAACGAGTATTCTTCAAACCACTTATGTCTTAGAATACAAGTATTTTTAATTAGTTTTTTCAAACTAACCATACAAGTACTTTTATTTAGCTTCTTCAAATTTTTAAATTAGTTGTTTTCTCAATACAAGAAAAAATTGAATTTTTTGAACACTTATTATAACGGTTATAATCCACCGGCCACAATATGTGAAATAGTGGCAAAATTGTAAATATAATGAGACTTTCTATGTCGATTATCATTAGAACGATTATAGTAAGTGGAAGCGATAATAATTTCATAATAAGGTATAAAATTTCTATGTTGATTATAATTAGAATCGCCAAAGTAAGTGGGAACGATGACAATTTTTTAATAAAGTATACGACTTTCTATGCAGCTTATCACAAGAACCACCATAGCAAGTGAGAGCGGCGTCAATTTTATAATAAAATACAAGTTTATTATATTATTTTAAATTTAAAATACAAATACTATGTCGATTCTTCACTATAATTGACATAATATTTTTAATTTCCTTTTCCCTCCCGACCTTCTCTTGCTTGGTTGCTCTCACTCTCGCAACTCGCTCATTTGGTAAGTGGGTATTTTTGTCTCATTTAGGGTTTTTTTCATTCCTATTGCACAAATATGAGAATCTTTTCCTGTGACTTTCCAGAACCCATATTTGGTTGCATGTTCTTGATACATTTTGGTATTTTCTATCTTCTCCATGTGTAAAGGCTTCCCTTTTCTCCTTCCACTAGTGCATCTTCCACCTCCGCGTATGACTACGCACCTCGCTGCCACCACCACAACATTTCCTATCGACACTATTGTCGGTGCGTCCAACATCCTTCTTCGCATGAGGTCTCTCTTCCAAATCCACGATGTCATTAATCACAAGCCCTTCACCAACAAACCATGTGACTCCAAGCCATTGTTGTGCCATGGACGTCACACGAGCAAACGTCACCACTGGAGATTCGACTCACATTCAAGATTCAGAGTCGTTGAATGTCCACACCTCTCTCCTTTGTTCTTTTGTAACTACACGAGGTTTTTCTCCCTTCCATATTATTGTTTCATATACTAATTTTCTTCTTTATATCTCTATGTGAGTATTGGATGATTTTGCTAGTAGCACGATTAGGTATGGAATATGATGGTGACATCGTTGTTCTATTTTTTGTGCAAGGTGCGAAGGTTCATATGTTAGTTTGAAAATGGTAAAGAAAAATGGTTGGGTGCAGGCAAAGATTGATAGGATTATGAGCATGTATGAAATCTATGAATTAGGGTAGAAAAATGAAAAATTATAGAGTGTAGAACTTTCCATGTCAATTATAATAATATCTGAAACAAAATATGAATTTTCTATGACAGATACAAAACTAGCATAAAAGGTGAAAACTTTCTATGAGTTGTATCTATGTCAAATTTAGAGTCAACATATATAAATCCTTTTGTAACCGACATTGAAAATGATAACTACATTTTTTATTTTTTACACGTCTTAATAAATGTTTGACTACTTGATGCTGTACATTTATTAATGTATTTAATGTTTTGTGTGAAACTTGAATATGAGAATTTAATGTTTCTTAACTATTACTCCCTCTTTTCTATAATCCAATTGTATTATCTATCTCAAGCAATTCGAACAAAGAATAAATAAATGTAGAGTAACTTATCGTGCAATGAATGATGCTTTTTATAAGTTATAATTATAATCCTTAAAAGAGGCAACATTTGGTTAAAATGACATACAAAAGTGACAATTCAAGCAAATCATGTAACTCTGCACTATATATGCATGCATGAAATATGAAAACTGTGTAAATACAAATGAGATATGATACTTAAGATAAAAACTAAATTTCAACTTATAATCAATTTATTTTTACATTAATACAAGTTATTTATTTTAATTATTTTATACTGAAAATGATAGTTGTGGTGGAATAAGTTAATTTAATTCTTTTTTAAATGTTAAATTAAATTGAATCATAAAAAATAGATTAAAAATATAATAAATTGTTTGTATTATAATCAAAAGGGTAAATTTAAGCTGAATATTATTATTGTATATAATGTTAGTCTTTATTTTAATAAAAATTGTACTTCAATACATGTTTATATACTTTATTTAAACAAAAATCATTTAATTTTATCAATTGTTTTAGGTATGTAAAAAATAATTAACTCTTTTCAAATTGAAATGATACCAAACTCCGCTCTCTTTTATACAAGAAGGTACACTCTGTTTCAGAACTTATCACTTGATATCATTTATAATAAAATAATGTACAAAGTAACAAAATAACTCTTATGCAGCATCTTACATTCTTATTATAGAGTTTTTCTTTTCGGTAAGATTCTTAATATAGAGATTTCACTTGAGTGAAAAAAAAAAAAAGAATCACACTGCAGTGCCACGATTTAATTACGTAATTAAGAACATCCCAATAGATTTATCTATTTAAAAGTAATAAGATAAACTATTTTAATATGAAAACTACCATAACGATAAAGAATAAAAACGAAAATGGGACTTGAATTGACAAGAAAGGACAAGAATGAAATAAAAATCACACCGTAGATAATGGAGCGAAACTAACATCCAAGATAGCATTACAAATTAAGGCATCAATCACTACTTTATTTCACACGTGAAACTAGTTCCAGTCCCAAAGTAACAAAAGGTAAACTCGTAATTTCAACAGTGAAAAATAGAAATGAAGATAACAAGTTCGCCAGAAAAGAAAATAAAAAGGTTCGGAATGAAATATATTTTCTTTTTTTTTTCATAATTTGAACCCATTTTTCTTCGGGTCTGGGTGGCTGAAGCTATGACTTACCGTTCCGGTTACCGTGACCGTCACCGCTCATCCCTTCGGTGACAGACGCGAGCTTCTGCAGGTTGAGCTTCACGACGGTGTCAGCGAAGAGACGCGTGTCCTCCTCGGTGTTCCCCTCGGGCACATCCACTACGTAAGATTCCAGAACAACGGTCCAGATCTTGCCATCGCGCTCGAAGCCGTGCACGGAGGTCACGGAGTGGTAGTTCCTGAGGCGGTGCTCGCCGCCAACGATGGTGAAACCGATGACGTGGCGTTCGTCGTCGAGGAGGTCGAGGCGCTCGGTGCTGGTGGCTGCCGGCAACCCGGAGATGACGTTGACGTCGCGAGTGGAGCCGACGACGAGCTGGAAATCCTCCTTGACATGGCAGCTCTTGATGAAGTGCTTGTAGGCCTGGGGGTTGTCGAAGCAGCGGACGACGGACCAGACAGTTTGCGGCGGCGCGTGGATTCGTTGGGCGAGGAGGGAGGAGCATTGGCGCGTGGTCATGGAGTAGGTGTGGTGCTCCAAGATAGAGGGTATGAGGTCTGCGAACTCCTCAGGAGTCAACCCGGATGGGGGCTCCAGGTGGTGGTGGGTCGGGTGCGTCTGAGTCGGATCCTGCTCTGCGCTGGAGGTGTTGGTTCGGTCCATAGCGAGCGCAGAGAGGGAGAGAGAGTTGCGAAGTGAAAAGGGTAATTTTGAAAATAAAAAAGGGTTTTTGTTTTTGTGCAGGTGTTGTGTGTAGCCGTATCACTGAATATGAATACAAATGGAATGGTCTGACACCTAATTGAGTATGGTTTTGTCGTTTTATTTTATCTTTTATGATAAAGAATGCAAAATATTTTGCAATTTGGAGAAATGAAATATGGGAATTTTCTTGATTTGAGCGTCCCTGGACTAACCTCATCCACGTTCACCCAATTATAGCATACGGTTATACAGCCTCCATTCATTTTAAAGTATCTGTCGGGTTACAATATAAAGCTCTATGAAATTTTAAATTTACAAAAATATAAAATTAAATTCACCTCTTCTCGAACTTTTACTTATTTTAAAAACAAAAAAATTATACTTTTTGAATAAAAATGAGGGTGGGGTTATGAAAATTTAATTTTTTTAATATAATAAAAAACTATATCAAGATTCTGTAATTGATAATAATCCCACTTTGAATAACGGGCATGAGTTTTAAATAATAATATTTTAAGTTTCTGATGTATCATTATGAAATACAATAGTTTGTAAGAAATCATAAGCTGTTATGAAAAAACATGTAGTAATTCTTAAAATTTGGAATAGATGGTAATGGTTTTGTGTCCAAAATTTGGAGTAGGCGTATGTGATTATTTAATTGTACATCTTTTGTTATGTTAATATTTATATAATTCATGAGAAAAATGGGTACAAAAACGTCCACAAAAAGTAGATGTTTGGTGAAAACAACTCAAAAAGGATTTGCTTGCTAATTTATTAGAACTTTATTCAATTATAGAGTATAATGTTCTATCATACGAAGAAAAAAAAAATAAAACCTAATAAAATAAAATATTTGATAATAATAAAATAAAATCAAATATATGATATATCTATCAATATAAATAAAAACATAAGATATATAATATTTTTATCATCCCCTCTCAAGGTGGGCCTGAAAATTGTAAAGTCCCAATCAACTTGGAAGTAGAAATCAAAAAAGTAGAAGGATGTAATGACTTAGTAAACTTATCAGCAAGTTGTTTTGTAGAAGGAACATGGACAAGGTGGATAAGGTCATTGATAAGCTTTCTCCAAATAATGAGACAATCAAGTTTTATATGCTTGGCTCTCTAATGAAAGTGGGATTCTTGACAATGTGAATAGCGGAATTGTTGTCATAAAAGGCAGTGTAGGAAGTGGGAACAGAAAAATGCAAATCCTGAAAAAGGTATTGAATCTATTGTAATTCACATATCAGGGATGTCAATGCGCGATACTTAGCCTCAGAAGAAAACCGTGAAACAATGATTTGTTTCTTAGACTTCCAAGTAACCAAAGAGGTGCCTAAGAAAATACAATATCTAGAAATAGAGCGTCAGGTAGTGGCACATGTTCCCAATCAAAATCAGAAAATGTCTGAATTTTGATAGAGGTGTAGGATTTATACGAAAGGCCATAGCCGGGAGCATGTTTTAAGTACCAAATGATCCGTAAAGTTTGCTACATATGTGGTTCACATGGAGAAGAAACAAACTGGCTGAGTTGTTGGACAACAAAACCAATATCAGGCCTGATGTTAGTCACTAAAGTAATCGTCCAATCAAACGTCGAAAGGAAGAAGGATCTAGTAGAAGAGTTCCCCGTCGGCATGAAGTTTGATAGAACGATCAGATAATGTTGGTGCAGGTTTAGATCCAAGCATCCTGTCTCTGAAATGAGGTCCAAATAATATTTCATTTGGTTCAAAACTAATCCATCAAGAGAACAAGTAACTTCAAGGCCCAAAAAATATTTAAGGGGCCAAAATCTTTAATATGAAATCTAGAATGAAGATGAGCTTGTACAGTATTAATTTCAGCAATGCTATTATCAATGAGAACCACATCATCGACATAAACCAATCAAAACAGTAATAATAGAAGAAAATTTCTTCACAAAGAGAGAGTGATCAACAAAATTTTGTGTGTAGTCAAGAAGAAGTAGCTTTGAAGTTAATTTTTTATTCCAATTACGTCTGGCTTGTTTTAAATCATATAGAGACTCGTTAAGCTTACAAACAAGATTTGGATTTGGTTGGAAAAGAGAAAGACCAGGTAGAGACTTCATATAGATCTCTTCATGTAAATCTCCATGGAGGAAAGCATTGTCAACATCCAACTGATGAATAAATTAATCACTAGTAGTGGCCAAGGCTAAAAGAATGCATACAATAGTAAGTTTGACAACATGGGAGAAGGTTTCAAAATAATCAAGCTCCTCGATTTGAGTAAAATCCTTAGTCACCAACAATGCTTTGAACCTATCAATTGTGTCATCTGATGGTTTATGTTTGAGTTTGTAAACCGAACGACAACCAATTGACTTGATGCAAAAGGAAGAGGAACTAAAGTCCACTTAAATAATTTTAGATTTATAAACACAAACCACAAGCAAACTATTTTCTACAACAAAGATTTTATAATTATCTCAAGCATAAATTACTTTTTTTTAATCATCCTTTGAGGCCTATTAGTTGCTTCTTCTTCTTTGTTTTTTATCTTAATTGGCTACGCTTCAAATTCAATAATGTTGAGTGTCATTATCTTCTATCACATAATTACTTACTTCAAAATATATCATAAAATATTTATTTAACTAAATTAAATATACTCTCTAATAATCACATTTCATACATTATAAGCATTTGTCTTATATTTTCTTTTCTCAAGTCACCTCATTCTAAGTAAGGTAGTGAAGAACAGTGTTGTAAAGGTTTATCATTATTCATGTTTCTCCATAATATTTTTGACAAATTATTTCATATTCTCAACCACATTAAGTCAATTTTTTTCTAAAACGTAATTTCTCCACATTTGATAATATACCAAATAATCCAACTAAACAAAATGCTTCCACAAATTTTCATTATACGAGTATGTAAGCTAAACTAATGAAACATTACACTTATTTAAAATTACACCTATAAATCTAAATCTTACATTAGATAAAAATAACAAAATTTAACATCATATAATAAAAACCTTAAGGTAATAAGTATAAGCAACAACACACTCACACAATTATAACAAACAAAAACGTATTAGTTTAAAGTTTTGAATTAAAAACGGTGTCAATTTCTTATATAAATTTGGCTAAAATCACATTTGTGTAATCCCTTTTCATGATTAACCCCTTAACAAAACTCATCATTAACAAATAAATTGAACAATTAACTTTTGAAATTTAACGGATTATACACGTATTATAAAATTTAACAATATATACAGTTTTAACTATTACAAAATTTAAAAATTAACTAATTCTTTTAGAAAAGAATATTTAAAATTTAAATATATGAAATTTATTTTTATCATAAATTAAATTATCAATTAAACAATCAATTCAATTTCTTATGACACCTTTTACACTTAAAATTCTAATAATTAATTCAAATTGTTTATATTATAAACTTAAAATTAGTTATTATTTTTTAAAAATTTCCAACATTTATGTTAATAATTTATTATTGAATAAAATATTTATAATCATTAACTTTATGCTGTAATAAATCGTTTCTTAAAATGTACATCCTGACATTTTATTTTTACCAACACCCACGATTTTCTTACCATATTGTTTATTTTAATTAAATTTTAAAAATTTATAAATATATACAAATATTATAAATTATCTTCGTACCTATTGGAAAGATTGTTCGATTATTTAAAACTATTTTAATTTTACAACACATATATTAAAAAGCTATAACTCAATAGAAAAAAAAAACAGTTTTTTAAAAATGGTTTGAATGATTCTCGAATGGAGATTAAAAACAAAAAAGAAAAAAACCAAAACCACATTGAGAACTTGATTCACGTAAACCAATTTAACATGCGCGGTAAAATGTGTTAGGTAAATAGAAAAAGAATTTGTTATTTACAGTTCTACTTTTAATTTTACCTTTTAATGAATAATTGGTTTTTTTAAATTAAATAATTATTTTATTATTAGTATTTTTTAAATAACTGTTTATCAGATTTAACTATTTTTATCATTTATTCTTTAAAATTAGTCATTTTTTAAATTAAAATAAGTATTTGTAATAATTTTTTTTTAAATGATTTATATTTATTTTTAATATCTAAAAAAGTGAAAACGTGTGAGTATGTGTTTTCACTAGTTACAATAATATTTTTTTATTAAAAAAATTCACTGTAGAATCTTTTACAATAAAATATTAATAACATTTTTTTTTTCTTTTTACTATCTATCATTTACGTTATACGTGAAAGAAGATAATATCATATTAAATTTTTTTAGTAGTATTCAATTTTATATTTGTTTTTAATTATTGCACGGTATTTATTGTGAAACGAGAAAATGTATTGTATAATTAATAGTTAATATATCATTTTGGAGATTATAGACTACGAATAATTTCTCTTTTAAAAGAAATAATCGTTGAACATTCATTTAAAGAAAGAAGGATAAAATTAGAAGTAGGTAATAAATACATTTTACCACTATAGGACAAGAAAATTATTCAGAATATTACTCAAACAACAAACGGTGCTTACATATTCAAACTAACTTTTAAAATATTCTTACTTTTACATTTTATAATGATTATAAACCTTTAAAGGGACAATTAGCTAATTATACTCTTAATTTGGTTAGAGGTGTTAATTTTGTCTTAACTTGTAATAGAAAATTATTATTCTTTTTTTGGAATTTTTATTTCCGTTGGTGTTTATAAGATCTAAATTGACTTCTTGGAAGGATAAAATTCTTAATATGAGAGGAAGAATATAACTATTATTTCTAATTTTCTTTCTTACTTACGATTTTTATGTTTGTAAATGGCCTAAGGAGATGAAAGCATAAACGCAGAATATAATTTTAATATTGATTCTAACAATCAATCTTAAGTAATATCCCATACTGATAATCATGCTGTAACAAAAGTAAATGAAAGCGTACCTGAATTGGCCATAACAATAATATTAGAGCACTAATGATACAGTGATCTTCCTCTTATAGAGCACCTTTATTTCCCTTTGGTTTTCTCTCTTGATTGGGATAGGGAGAAAGGAACAGGAAGAGTGTGTTATGACTCTGTGTATGTTCTCAGAAGGGGACCACGACCATTTATAAATTGAATTACTTAAGTTTTAGTATTTCTAATTTGGCCCCTCATCATATTAGAAATTACTAACTGGTCTCTACACAATATTTATTTTCATGACATATGTCTTTATCCAAATCTTTAATTTAGTCAGATCACTTTATTATTTGGCTTTATAAATAATGGCCCTAACACATTTAATTATGTATCATATATATGCATGACCCAAAATTACTAACAATCTCCCACTGGTCACAAATATATATGTCCTTACAACCTTATAAATGTGTTAGACTTTATGAGCTCAAAATTGCCATTATATTACTCGAGCATACTCCAAAAGTCCCGTCCATTGATTATATGAGTATGTAGAACCAAACCAGTTTTTCATTGCATCAATCGCAACTAAAACCAACAATGATCAATAATCCCGACACAACCAAATGACATGACTTCATCATGAAATGTGTAGCATGAAAAAGTATGTGAAGGTGATATGTATATACACATTTATTTTCAACTGGTCCAAACTTTAACTTAATGAGATCAATATAAAAACTTAATGTACAAAGTGTAAAATTAAAACCACATATATAAATAACTAAATATGTCTGAAAGTTTAATGTATGCATACAAGAAATTAAACATAGAACATAAAACATATAAAAAAAAAAACTATCTCCCACTAAACCTCAGATTCCTTAAACTGTAAAACACCCATGTGAGCAACATGCTCATGAAAGACCTTGGGTGGAAGTCCTTTAGTTAGAGGATCTGCAATCATGAAGTTTGTCCCTAAATGTTCTATGGAAATCTGTCCACTCTGTACTCTTTCTTTAACAACTAGGAACTTAATGTCGATGTGCTTCGACTTAGTCGAGCTCCTATTGTTGTTGGAATACTATACAGGTGATTTATTGTCACAATATAACTTAAGTGGTCTTTCAATGCTTTCCACAATTTTCAGCCCTGTGACAAAATTTCTCAGCCATATCCAGAGATTAGATGCCTCATAGCATGTTACAAATTTTGCTGCCATGGTGGATGAAGCTGTAAGGGTTTGTTTAACACTGCGCCAAGAAACCGCACCACCTGCCAACATAAAAATGTAACCTGAAGTAGATTTTAAGCTATCTTGACATCCTACAAAATCTGAGTCAGAAAACCCAGTGATCTCCAACTGGTCTAACCTCCTGTATGTGAGCATATAACCTCTTGTTCTCTTTAAATATCTCATGACCCTCTTTGATGCTTTCCAATGGTCCAGTACTGGATTGCTTAAGTATCTGCCAAGAACCCCAACTATGTATGCTATGTCTGGACGCGTACATACTTGGGCATACATCAAACTCCCTACAGCTGACGCATAAGGAATCTTCTGCATTTTCTCAATTACCAAATTTCCCTTTGGGCACTGATTGAGACTGAACTTGTCTCCCTTAGCAACTGGAGTATCCCCGGATTTACATTCATGCATGTTAAACCTTTTAAGAACTTTATCGATATAGTTCCTTTGTGATAATCCTAGAATACCCCGAGATCGGTCTCGATGTATTTGAATTCCTAATACAAAGGAGACGTCACCAAGATCTTTCATTTCAAAAATCTTTGACAAAAATTTCTTAGTTTCGTGCAATATGCCTATATCATTAGTGGCAAGCAGAATGTCATCAACATACAAGATCAGGAAAATAAACTTACTCCCCTTAAACTTATGATACACACAATCATCAACAAGATTCATCTCGAAGCCAAATGAGAGAATTACTTGATGAAATTTATGGTACCATTGACGGGATGCTTGTTTTAGTCCATAAATGGATTTAGTCAATTTGCAAACCATATTCTTTGAGTCTCCCGACACAAAATTTTCTGGTTGCACCATATACATCATCTCGTCAATGTCACCATTGAGAAATGCCGTTTTGACATCTATTTGATGAAGCTCCAAATCATAATGTGCAACAAGAGCCATAATTGTCCTAAAAGAGTCTTTTGATGAAACTGGAGAAAAAGTCTCTTTAAAGTCAATCCCTTCTTTTTGAGTAAATCCCTTAGCTACAAGACGAGCCTTATACCTCTCCACATTACCGTTAGAATCCCGTTTGGTCTTAAATAACCATTTACAACCAATGGGTTTCACACCTTCTGGTAATGGGACAAGTTCCCAAACCTTATTGTCTTGCATGGATTTATACTCTTCCCTCATTGCTTCAATCCATTTTTTCTGAATTAGGATCTTGTATGACTTGATGAACGGTGATTGGATCATCTTCCATCACATCATTGTTAGGATCTTCATTTTCTTGGGGAAATACAACATAATCATCTAAAATGACACTTCTCCTTTCTCTCATGGATCTCCGCAAAGGTGCTGGCTCATGAAGCATAGGTTGTTGAGGATCTTGAGTTTGTTCTTCACGAACAACCAAATCATCTTGAGTATGGGGTTCATCAGCAATGTTTTGTGGAGGTTCCGAACTTACTTCATCAAAAGTAATTGTTTGAATCGGTTCTGGAATTATTACCGATTCTTCCTCCAAAACAAATTTCCTAATCTGATTCTTCCCCTCAAACTCAATATCCTCAAAGAATGTAGCAGTCCCTGTCGCAAAAATTGTCTTTAATATGGGATCATAAAATTTATATCCCCTGGATCTCTCAGAATAACCAATAAAGTAACTATTTACTGTTCGGGAGTCCAATTTCTTTTCATTTGGCTTATAAGGCCTTGCCTCAGCTGGACAACCCCACACATGGAAATGCTTTAGACTAGGCTTTCTCCCACTCCAAAGCTCATAAGGTGTTTTGGTAGTTGCTTTAGTTGTTACTCTGTTTAGAATATAAGTTGTCGTCTTTAGTGACTCTGGTAAGGTGGAATGACAAATCATACTCCTTATCATATCCTTAAGAGTCCGATTTCGTCTATTAGCTACACCATTCATATTGGGTGATCCCGGCATGGTGTATTGTGGGACAATTCCACACTTCTCTAGGTACCTGGTAAAAGGTCCTGGATGTTGTTCACCTGATCCATCATATCGGCCATAATACTCACTACCACGGTCAGATCTAACAGACTTAATTCTTTTGTTGAATTGATTTTCAACTTCAGCTTTAAAAGATTTGAACACATCCAAAGACTGTGACTTTTCATGTATAAGAAATAAGTATGCATATCTTGAGTAATCGTCTATGAATGATATAAAGTATTGTTGACTATTCCAAGAAGGTGTAGGAAATGGCCCACAAATATCCGTATGAATCAACTCTAAGACGTCTGAAGCTCTATATGCACCTAATCTCTTCGCTTTGGTCTGTTTGCTCTTAATGCATTCAACACAAACATCAAAGTTTGTGAAGTCAATGGACTCTAAGATTCCATTTGACCCAAGTCGTTCAACTCTATTTTTAGAGATGTGACCTAAGCGCTTGTGTCATAATGCTCCTGATTGAGTATTGTCAATTTTACGTTTAGTACATTGAGATTCTGTATTGAGGGTTTCATTATAGGTGGTCACAGTATCAAGCAAATATAGATTATCATAAGCCAAAAGTGAACCAGTTCCAACAATATTTGAATTAAAAGACAAACTAAATTCATTGTTTCCAAATGAACAAGAATAACCGGATTTGTCCAAATAAGAAACTGAAATTAAATTCCGTCTAAATGACGGCACAACAAAAGTGTCTTTCAAATCCAAATAAAAACCAATAGATAACAATAATCTAAAATGCCCAATAGCCTCCACCTCCACCGATTTGCCATCTCCAACATATATCCATCTTTCAGAATTAGTTGGCTTCCGGTAGTTTAGACAACCCTTCATAGAAACACTTATGTTAGTAGTAGCACCTGAGTCTAACCACCAAGTGTTACTAGGTACTGACGCTAAATTGACCTCAGAACAGACCATAGCAAGACTATGCTTTAGACTTATGCAGTTGAGAACAATTTCCATGTTCCTTTTCCAGTCCTTAAAACTTGTTCCGTTGAGGATCGGAACAGAATTCACATTAGCAGATATAGAAGCAACTAAAGCTATATATATAAAATTAGAGGAATAACTTATTATGCTCACATAATAAAATAAATCATTATAAAAAATATTCAAATAATGGTTTAACCCATCCCAAAACAACCAATGCACCATTAATATCAAGTCTTTGGACAGTAATACTAATTGCTAGGGGTATCTTGTTGTAATGATCAAACATTGATAATAAAGCATGTCCAACAACAAACTAATCTTTGGATTAATTTATTATCGACAAAGCAAATCCTTATATCCTTATAATTATCACATGTTTATCATCACAAGTGTGTATGCAATCCGGCCAAATATTAATCTTCCTTTGGACCGATCAATACTCGCATGAACGTACATAAACATCAACATTTAACATTTTTTCACGAACTATCTACTCAAGAGAGGTCACTTTGGTGACTTCTTGATTCAATTAATTCATTTAAAATATTAAACAAAACCAAAATTTGATTATATATTTATTCCAAAACCAAATATATTTATTTTATATATTAAACAACCAAAAAAAATATATAAAATAAATAAAATTATTTATATTCTAAAATATAAATCCTTATGTTCAAATGTCTTGAACCCAAAATTCAAAATTAATTAAAATAATTTACTTCAATTAGGGTTTTAAGAAACCCTATGATTCTCAATTTGGGGTTTTTTTCTCCCAAAAACAAAATTGGGATTAAGGGTTTCAGAATTAGGGATTTCGGGATTTAGGGTTCTGAATAGAAATTAATTAAATTAACCAAAGACAAACATGAATCAAGTATGGGTGGCTCTGATACCACATGTACGCATAAACGCAGGATATGATCCTAATATTGATTCTAACAATCAATCATAAGCAATATCCCATACTGATAATCATGCTGTAAAAAAGTAAACGGAAGCGTACCTGAATTGGCCATAATGATACAGTGATTTTTCTCCTGTAGAACACCTTTATTTCCCTTTGCCTTTGGTTTTCTCTCTTGATGGGAATAGGGAGAAAGGAACAGGAAGAGGTTATGACTCTGTGTGTGTTCTCAGAAGGGGACCACGACCATTTTTAAACTGAATTACTTAAGTTTTAGTATTTCTAATTTGGCCCCTCATCATATTAGAAATAACTAATTGGTCTCTACACAATATTTATTTTCATGACATATGCTTTTAGCCAAATCTTTAATTTAGTCAGATCACTTTATTATTTGGCTTTATAAATAATGGCCCTAACACATTTAATTATGTATCATATATATGCATGACCCAAAATTACTACCAAGATATTGATAAATGAGTGAGAAATTTATTTGGATTAAAGATACATGCAAACAAGGGTTGGTCGGTGTTAATTGGTCTAAAATTTGCTCTTTGAAAGTTGGGAGAGGTTTGAATGTGAAAAATCTTTAGGTAGAAAATAAAACATATATTCTAATGTATGCTTATGAATTCACTTATAGTTCCAAGCCTTCGACAAAGTTGATGCAGTCACGATCTTTAAACGATAAATATACAAAACTATCTTATTTTCAATTTTTCTTTGTTTAGCCTAGAGTAAGAGACTTTTATGATACTATCTGGAGAATATTGAGTGGATTGTTGGTGGTGGTGTTAGGATTAATTTTTGGAATGATTTATGGTGTTATGCTAAATGGATCTCTCTCCTTGCAAATGTTCCTTATGTTGTGTGATTACATTTTTCTACCATTGTTTTTCAAGCGTGGTCTAATTTTGTTTGCATTTTGTCTTCTTTTTTAAATGAGATTTTTGAGTTGCAATTCTTACACAATCTTCGAGTGACTTCTTCTAAAGATATTTCTAATTGGATTTTTGATAATTTTGGGATTTTTATATAAAAGGCAGTTTGAAATTTTTTTTTCTCTGTTGTTATTGCTACTTCATAGGATCGAGTGAAACTAAATTGGTTCGTTTCTATTCCTACCTAAAATCGCTTGTTTTATGGTTGACGGGTAATTCTTCTATGAAACATATGGGAAATGATATGCATGATTTTCTGATTTTAAAATCTTTTGATATAACCACTATACCAGAAAGAAATACTTCTCTTATACAAGTATTTCTTTTGAATTAAGACAAACTTTAATGGTAAAAATTGTGGAAGTCTTGGTCTTACGATTTGTACCTACTTTTTCAGAGACAATATGGATGAATATATTTGTAGTTTCTCAACTTTTTTGGGATGCTTAATCCTTTTTATGATGAAATTATGTGAGTTATTCGTGATATTGAGCATTCTTAGAAACAATGACGGATCTTGACCAATAATTATGGGGAGCCAAATTAATGTATTTAAAATTTTGAAGTTGTATTTGATATGAACACCATTTTAGATACGCTATCCTAATTTCATCATTTTTACTTACTGGATATTCTCATATTTGACTATGTTTTCCTGTATAATATTGTTCCAATGAATTAATATCAAATTCATCATTACCTGTAATTTTTTTAACCTTAAGAAATGACTCCTCCAATTGAACAATTGGATTACAAGTACGATATTCTGGTTTGTGTAAAGAATTTGAATTTGTTTTCATTTTCATCTTCGTGAGTAGTTTTCCTTTTATTATTTTTGAAAAATAAATATAAATTCTTTTACTCTTCATCAATTGACCTATGTTTTATAAGTTTGAAATTCAAAAATAGTTTATCATAATCTAGAAAAGTTCAAAGATATAACTAATAAAAGAAAACTCTAATAATCAAGTCACAATTGAAAACTCGTTATGAAAAAACACGTAGTACATTATTTTTTCTTCTATCTTAATAAAAAATGAACATACAAAGGCTCATAAGACAAAAAAAAAAGATAATGCTAACTATAATAAATTATAAAATTTTAAATTACAAAATTTTAAAATAATAAAATAATAAAATGATATAGGTCACAAGTCAATAAAGTGACATGGAAAGATAATAATTACGTCAACCCCTTAAGAGCTACATCATCCATTAAGAAAAAAAGTTAACATCAAAAACTTAATTAGTACTCAATAAATCACAAAATTTATCACGACCCTGTCCTATAAAAGCTCTGTCACTGCTTACGAAGTTTACTTTAAACATGTTTGGTTGGAAAATAATTCTAATTGTTATGTAAGACTTTTTATATTTCTCGATTTGTTTGTTGGTCTCCTAGAGGGAGATGAAGAAAATGTTTGAAGATATGTCAAAGTACGGAGCTGAAATACTATTTAAAATTAGATAATAAAATTAGATAAGAAAAAATATTGTGCAAGTTAACTTCTTTAAAATTGGATAATAAAATTCATTATAAATGGTAGGCTATTATGAAATTTATAGGATTGGTTTTAATTTTTTTTTTATAATAGATATAAACTTCTTATGTCTAGAGTTGTTTAATTTCTTTCGAAAGAACTTTGCTATACATATTTTTTGTGCATAGATTTGATTTCATCTCCATAATTTTCTTGTTACTTTTTTTAATAATATCTATTATATAATAATAAATGATTGATCTGCTTTAAAATGTGAAAATAATTGAAAAGAAAAAGAACAATTATTACAACCTAATTTTTAAAGGAAATTATTATAACCATATTATATGTTAATTTAATTATATTTTTTATTACATAGTTAATGTGCTTCCCCGAGTTTGGTCCTATTGAGTTTTTCTCGTTCGTTCTAATTTTTATATTATAATGTTTTAAGTTTGTAAATGCGATCCATCATTAAGTTTGCATTCAACTATGAAAATTGATGTTGACACGAGTCATGCTTAATGACATAGTTGACATTTTTAAATAGAAAAAGGGGAATTAATTACTTGGGTTCGTTGTTTATGTATTTTAGATCGAAGGAGTGTTCGTAAGTATTTAAACTAGTATTATATATGTTCTTATCTAAATTTTTCATAATTATTATAAATTTATAACTTCTCATCCCATGTTTAAGTTTTCATTGAATTATTAACATATAACACTCACTTGGGTCATGTTTAATGACATATGGTTGACTTTGTTGGATAGAAAAGTAGATTTAATTTGGTATTTTTATTCCTTCTAACTCAATAGTGTATGATTTGAGTTCTTTCAACTTTTTTTTTTTCCCAATCAAATTGATGAATTTTGAAAATTTGGCAAATTTTGTCGTACCACTATCTCTACCTCACCGTCCAAACACTACAAGGCTTACCCTTTTACACACCGACCTATCACTCTTATCCAACTCCTCAAACCATCATTAACTTGTCACCAACATTATCTATGGTTGCTTAAGAACCACCATTATCCTTTAACAAAGTCAAACCCTAAGATAAGATATGGATCATTTTATTACATCTTTCGAAGGATATACCATAAACATTTCACATCAATTAATTATGCATTAATTTATACAAGAGATTATTACATTATTTTAAATTTTAAATTTTAAAAACTATAAACTTTGATAATAATATTGAATCTTTAAAAAAAAATACATAAAAAATGAATCAATACCAATGAATTATGAATTGGTCTATTATAAAATATTAAAACACCATAATTAATTCAAAATCTTATTTTTATATATTATTTCTTTTTATTCTGAATATGATCACATCACAAAAAATCATTATTGTCACCTATCTTAATGATGGTGACGATAACAATCCATTACTCAGTTGTAGGTGATGATTTGAAAGTCATTAAGAAATATGACATCCTTATTATTTAATAATTTTTTAATGAAAATAATAAATTTTATTTCTCATTTTATATTAATCATAATATTATTTTGTATTAATCACAAAACTTTATATTTTTTAAAACTTGAGAAGAAGTAAGCAAAATGTTAGAGAAAGACAAAAGTGACAATATCCAATTAACAGAAAAATTAAACGATAAAAACTTAATTGGAAAGTATAAAAATTTTAAGTACTCAATAGAATAAAAAATATATAATAGGAACTCAATTAAAAATGTTCAAAGAAGGAATTGAAATTTAATTAAGCCAAATTTTTAACTTTTTAAAAATATAAGTTAATCATAAGAGGTAAGTAAAATTTTAAAAAATGTACAGGAAAGATGAACATGTGAATCGATAATAAGATAACAGATAAAGACAAAGACATTAGTGTAAATGGATTTATTATTGTTTATAATGACAGGTTAATCTTACATGCTAGGAGTGTAAATGGATTTTTTTATTCTACTACGTTATTTCATGGTACACCACACTTTTAGTACATTATTTTTTCAACTACGAGAGATTTTGACCGAATCAATCAATAACAAAATTAGATGCAATCAATAACAAGCGCTTGGGACATGAAAAGAAGATGGTTAAAGATTGAGACACTAAAGCATTATTTCTAACATAAAAATAATGACAAGAAAGAAAAACCAAAGCAAATTGTTTGTGGAGTACATTGATGTTAAGCAGTAACTTACTATCATTGTTGGTAATAATAGGGGAGATATAAATGCAAATGTAGAGAATACAGTTAATATGTTTAAGTGAATTCCTCTTGAACCATTTTAAGAGGCTTGGTTCAGAAGAAAACGAAAGGTGGTATAAATAAAGCCATGCAACTCATGGGTGCTCTCTTTGGCACGTGAACATGTAAAATTGATGAAAATGTTCACTCCTCAGTCCAAACACAATCTTAAAGACTATTGATGAAAATTTCACATATTTATCTAGAGGGCAATCATTGTATGGATAAACTAACTACTATTAGAAAGTCAAACTTTATATAAATGGTATGGCAGGATGTCATCTAGGTTACAACTTTATCTTTTTCATAATAAGTTTCAGTTGCCCATATTTAAATATCATATTCAAATACAATAAGTGTTTCTATTTTATTTTTTATTTTTTATTTTCAATCTGAATTTTGAACCAAACGATTAAGGAAAAAGTACGTAAAAAAAAATTCCAAAACAATATTCGATTTTGATCAATTTTCAATTTCTTAGATGAATTTGGGTTTCGCTTTTGGATCCACTTGATTTTCAATGTCGAAAAATTGAGATCCTAAAAAATAATGCATGATACTATTGAAGCTTCACATTTTGTTGAAGGTGGAAGTAGATTAAGCTTTGACAGCATTTAATGCATGACACACTATATACATGAAACAATTATCTTTAAAAAAAAAATCATGCAGACTAGTAATAGAATGAAGACGAGAAGGAGGAGCACGAACCTTCGAGTCTTAAGCCCATTTACTTTTAACAAGCTAATCAATGAGGCATCAAGGGTGGTGTCTTTTTTATTCCATTCTCTGTTTGATGCATCCAATTATTTGCCTTAAATAATTATACGTTGCTTGAGATATTTCTGGAGTCTGTTATTTTACAAAGGGAAAAAGAGATAGAGTTTTGCTTCCGTTTATTTATTTATTTTTTCTGTTTTTGTTTTCTTTCCATAATACCTGGAGTATTTTTTTATTACAATGCACCGCCAAGCATGTTATCGCCGTTAAAAACTGAAAACATCAGTTTAGCGGATATGACGTCTCATTATTCTGTGCAAAACAAAACCAAATAAAATATAAAGAACTACCAATATCCTGACTCTACAGAAATGTTATTGAATTTGACATGTGCTATATCGTGACTCAACAACTATAGAGGTTGATTCAGTTCTGGTTTGGTGATGAGTATCACACACCTCTTGTATAATTAGTTCTGCATAAAACATTAACATTGTTACATTATTTCTTCTTTCAAAGCGATCTTGAGCCTTTTTACATTGTTACCACTAACCGAGTCGACGAATTAAAAAAACAACAAATGCATATAACCACTTCCAAGCTCCAAGTATCTTACAATTTTAAAGTGGTACAGGTCAATCCACAGAGATGACAATTTGTTTCCTCGGACAATTTTCCCTTTAAAGTGATGTAGTTAATATGTTATGCAGAGTGTATAACGTGGCACCTGAAACTGAAAAGTATTTACTTTACTAGTGGTGAAAGAATCGGTCGTTGATTGAAGCAAATAACAGAAGACGCGCTTGTGCGGTTTTATGTCAATGGATGGAATAAAATATGTTCAGTGAACAAAAAGAAAAAAAAAAAAAAAAGAACATGAGAATAGATTGATATTAAACCTGATATAAGAATTAATCATGCCAGAGCTGATCTTGTCATCTCATATGCCAAGAAGCATGCTGCATTTGCAGGAATACTTCGGGCCATAGCAGGACCAAAACCCTTATACAAGCCTTTGAAGCCCTGTGAAGCTTGAATCTTTCTGAATGCATCAAATGAACCAGAAAATTTTGGGTTTCTGTAATCATCTACTTGAATCACACTCTTAATAACATCAGTTGGGTAAACAATGAACCAGAAAGAAGCTCCAGCCAAGCCTCCAGCAACAATCAGAGAACCTCTACTTAGGCCAGAAGTATCAGTGCCTCCTGCAAACTTTTGCTTTAATGCTTCGTATACACCAAACATTATAGCATTTCCTGGTATCTCTCGAGCCATAGTGGGAACCAAGCCCTTGAAAAGACCTCTTATGCCCCCTTCTGATCTGAGAACATGCCTGACCACATCCATGGGCCCTCCATATTTAACAGCCACAGTAGCTGTTTCAGAGCCGGCAAGCGCACTTTGTGCTTGCAACCTGATGATATTCACCATGGATGGAAAAAGTTAAGCATAAGATCACTACATATTTGGAGTACCTATGGTGATGTCTAAGTAACAAGAAAAGTTAATAAAGACACCAATCTGTAGCTAGTATTCATTTGGTTTTTCCGAAATGACAAAACCACTAAAAACTATAGAAGCTGATAGAAAGAAAAGGAAAAAGAAACTGATATTAAAGAGGATCATGACAAGAAGAACACCATCAGACCTGCATTTGATCAATTCAGTTGGGCATGCAAGAATGGAAACAGCAACTCCAGCTCCAGCACCACAGACAAATTGCTGATTCACTGTGAGGGGGACACCAGGATTGGACCTCACTAATGTTTCCATTTGTCCCCTCACTGAGAACAGGACAGCATTGAAAGCTGCTACTGTAGCAAGAGGAACACCCATACCTTTGTATAAACCCCTTGGCCCTTCTGATGCTATTGTCTGCTTGACAGCATCAAATGCACCTGAATACTTGGGAAGCTGACCGGGGGGTGGTACAGGCTGGCTTTGGAGCTTGACCTTGATAGTGTCAAAGGGGTGTCCACATATCAACTGTGCTGCCCCTCCAATAGTTCCAGCTGTAAGGTCCTTAGCCACATCTCCCATCTGCAAAACATAAATTCCAAAGAGGGAAAGAGAGAAACAAAGGATTTAGACTATGAAATATCAACACAATAAATGGTTTAATACAAAGAATCCAACGAAAAGTATGATCCTTGAGAAAACAGCCCATTTAAGCAATAAGCTATTGTTTTGCAGCAGATCAAATAGGATTGTTGTTTAAACAAACGGAATTGCGGTGCAAATTCATGAGATTATAACTTATCAATTCATACAAAACCTCTATTTTCAAAGAATAAAATCCTTGAAGTTAAGTATAGAGACGACAGAAATATGATGGATAGAAATAAAAAGGAGGAGCAGAAATAGTGGAAAATAAAGCAGAAATTGAAAATATTTGGTTGAAAATAAATAGAGAAGATGTGAGGAGAGAGATGAACGCAAGTATGTAAACAATAGTACAGTAGCATACTAATTTCAAATCAATTCTTCTCTAAATCTCTTAAACCAGCAACACCAACTTATTTCTGTCTGCTCAAAATTATTTATATCCCTAAACCAAACATGGCATTAAGTGTAGGATGGGAACTCAGAGTAGAAACATACACCATATTTTGCCTTTTGAATAGGACTAGCTAAGGGAAAAGTAAAAAATTGAGTTCTTTCCATACTATGTACCTTATTGATTAATTATGTGTGCTATTTCATCAATGCAAGTTTATCACACTAGAAATGCAAAGGCAAAGTGATTTAAGATATCCCGAGAGATACATTTCATATATGCAACACCAGGGTCTCAGGTTCGTGTTCAATGATATACATGGAAAACCAAATGAGTTGAAAGTTTTCAGAGCTCTCACCTTCATTAATATAAAAGAATTGGCAGGAGAAAATCCACTCACATTTGACAGATAATAAATTACGAGGGCTAGTTAGACAGAAAAAACAATCATTTTCTTCCACCAGCTTTATTTAAGGCCATATACAATAGCTCATATCACCTCAACATACAATCTATACATGTCCATGCCCTTTTCCGACTTGATGCCCCGAAGTATTAAAGGAGAAGAGAATCTGAAAGCTCACAAGAGTAATTTGGTTCAGATACTAAAAGGTGAAAGATGACACCTTCCACTCTCTTCTGGCTTTAAATTGCAGTCGCAATTTTTGTTACTTAGGATTGCATTGTCACCATACCAAAATTACAAAACAAAAGTAGATGGCGTGGTAATTGCTCTTGCGGAATTCTACCAAACCCAATTAGCGTATTTCAAAAGCATGAATAAAAATACAATACGTGTCAGCAATCATGTAACTACAGATAAATAAACATAAAGAAGGACAAAAGGCAGAAAGAAACGACACTCACATACACTAGTTTTCAATCAAACAACATGAAGCCAGAGCATACATGTACTATCAGGGACGACAATTACAATTACCATTCATTGATTCAATAAACAAACTTCTGAATTTGTCCTAAATCTTGAATCTTACCGTACTCTAGAAGTGCCCAGAGACTCCGATGAAACGCAGGGTGAAAAGGGAATAAAACCCAACTCCTTTGATTGACAGAAAGTTAGTTCGTTAGTTAAAAGAATCTGAAAGGATCAGCAAAAGCAGGATCGTGTGTGCAGAAGAATTTGCATCGTGTGGTTAATTGAAAAGTGGAGTACGGGAGTGAGGCATGAAATGGGTAATGTTCAGGTGGCGGAGAATCTCGGGAGTTAAAAACAAAAATGGGTAATTGAATCTGAGAGGAGAGAGCCACAAGAAAGTTTGGGATAGGAATAGGACAAAGTAACAAAGCCAGCGAAACAAAGTGTGGCTCAAACGTTGATTTGTGGAATCACCAAAATCCAACCTCACCCACTTCCCTGACTCAGCAATTAATCACTCACTTCATAAATAAATGCATATATTGAAAGAGAGAGATTGCGGCCAACATGAACGCACTTTGAGTATAAGATTATGGGAAATAGGAACACTCGCGTGAGTGGTTCGCTCTCATTCTATGACTCCCAACTTTTGTGGACTCAGACGATGCGACTTGCAAAAAGTGTTTGACATGATACCATATTTGGTGATAAAACTATCCATCTGCTACTTTATTTAAAAATTTTAAAACTCGATACCATATTTGGATTTTATATTTACAATGATTCAATATTTTTTATATTTATTTTTAATTCAACATGATTTTTATATTCTTTTATAAAGATTCAAAGCCGTTTTTTTATGTTTGATTAATGTTAATGTGGTTTATGTAGTCCTGATTTAGAATGCTAGAATGGACACATAAGGCATTATTTATGATTGCACTTGAATTGCAAAGGAACATGTGGCAAAGTTGTTCCTTTCATGGAGATTGTTGTATTTATTCTTTTTTCATTTCTCCTATTATGTTATTTGCATCTTATTTTTTCTTCTTTTTCTAGTTGTTCTATTTTGCTTCTTGTCCTATGTTGTTTCTATGTTTTTTTATATATGTCTCAATTCCTAACGTCTTTCTCATGTGGTTATAATAGTGTTAATGGTGTTGAGGATGCAAAATCAATGTAGTTCCTTTCACGGTGGTGGGAAGAGAGGTTTAGGGGTAACACTCATTTGTAATTGTGATCATGTCGCAATTTTGAGAATAATTAGAATTGTTATGGTAAGAAACAATTTTAGGATTGTCCTAATTATAACATTAGAGTTATAAACTTCTTTTTGTGATGATTAGGGATGGCAACGGGGCGGGGCGGGGACGAGTTTCGCTATCCCATACCCATCCCCGCATAAAAAATTCATCCCCATCCCCATACCCAAACTCAACGGGTATCAAACTTTTTTCCCATCCCCATCCCCACCGGGTAACGGGTATAATCTCGTACCCATACCCGTACCCGTGTTCTAACTACTTCAATATTAATTTTTATAAAAGAAAAAAAATTACGGTAAAGAAAACATAATATTATGAAATATTCAATATTAGGAGGATTTTCTTCGATGCCAAATACCTTAAAATAAATTATAATTGTTTACATTTTATATTAGAATACCAAATAAAATTTCATGTGAACCAAAACATTTGTTAAATTTGCAAACTACAACATTGATGAACTTAGTTGATAAAATTAAAAAATATTTCAAAAAAATATAAAAGGAAAACAAATATTTAAATTAAAATATATTTTAAATGTTTGTTTACTTCAATTTTTTAAATTCTAATGAATATCTTTTTTATACACTAATAAAAGTTATAATATATCACTTGATCAAAATGACACAAAGAATAAATAATAAACATAATAATAAAAGGAAAACAAATATTCAAATTAAAATATATTTTAAATGTTTGTTTACTTCAATTTTTTAAATTATAATGAATCTCTTTTTTATACACTAATAAAAGTTATAATACATCACTTGATCAAAATGACACAAAGAACAAATAATAAACATAATAATAAAATTTTGACATAGATTTTGTATCTTTTGAACTTCAATATATGTTGGATAGTGACAAAAAAATATTCATAGCAATTACATTAAATTTTTATATTGTAATAAATAAAAGTTATTTATACAATTAAAGTGGAAAAAATTACAGTATGATTAATAGTGAGTTATAAAATAACAAATAATTAGATAGAATATATCGAAATATTATTCTACATGATGAAAATAAACAATAAATAAAAATATTAAAAGACTAACAAATGTGTGTTTTAGAAATAATTTGAGAGACTATCGAAAGAAATCGCACAAAGGAAATCAAATGTATAATTAAGGTATGATAAAATGAAAAATACCTTACAGAACTAATTATTAAATTATGTTTGAAGTGGTTAAAATTAAATAGAAATATCATTAGTGACCAAAAAATTTGTCATTAAATTACATATAAATTAGTAATTAAATTGGTCACTAAATCAAGTACAGATTCGATCATTGAATCGGTCACTAATTTAGTCATCGATTCAGACAATAAATCAACTACTACCACCAATGACGAAAAATAGTGACTGATATGGGTTACTGACTAAATCAGTCACCATTTCATGTTTTTCTTGTAGTGAATTATCATATACTATTCCTAAATATCATATATATATATATATATATATATAAAATTTTAACCACTTCAAACAGAATTTAAAGTGAAAAAATTACATTATGATTAATAATGAGTTATAAAATAAAAAATAATTAGATAGAATATATCGAAATATTATTCTACATGATGAAAATAAAAAAAATAAATAAAAATATTAAAAAACTAACAAATGTGTGTTTTAGAAATAATTTGAGAGACTATCGAAAAAAATCACACAAAGGAAATCAAATGTATAACTAAGGTATGATAAGACGAAAAATATCTTAGAGAATTAAGAAAACTTTTCAAATATTAACATATAATTAATGGTTGAAAAATAACGAAAATTATTTTAATGAAACAAAAGAGTTCTTCAAATTAAACAAAAATTAATAATAATAATAAGTAAAGAATTTTTTTTATATTATCTTAAATTGAGAGTATAAACATTCTCATGTGAAAGAAAAATTTATAATAAATAAAAATATTAAAAAATAATATAAATATTCAAATGTGAGGCATAATTTTTTTTTAATTAACATACATCATTTTAACATAATTACATAAAGGTTATGATAAGATAAAAAATATATTGGAGATGAGAATGAGTTTCATGACAAATGAAATAATTAAAAGAAATAAAAAATAGAAAAAAAAAATATATATATATATATAGGGGTTACTTGATTAATTGTGAATATTTTAATAATTTAAACGAGAATGGAGATATGGCGGGGACGGGTATTATGGCGGGTATATGTACATCCCCATACTCATCCCCATACCCAACTGAAAAAGTCGGGGATTCCCCATACCCATACCCATACCCAGTCAATGCGGGGATTCCCCGTCAAAACGGGGACGGGTTCGGGCAATACCCACGGGGACGGGTTTATTTGCCATCTCTAGTGATGATAAATATATCATATATATTTTGGTTTTAATTCTATTAATAGATATATCATTTATTTTATTCTCTTTTATTATTATCAGATATTCTATTTTATGATGATACATAATAGGTCTTATATTTTTTTCCCTTATATCAAGGACATTGTACTCTATATATTGGACAAGTTTCTAATAAATTGGTATGCAAACTCTCATTCACACATTTTCACTAAAGTATTTCTCTTCTAACTTTCTCTCACTTGTGTTTTATCAAACACTAACATGGTATTAGATGGAAAACACCTTCCTCCATCACCTTCTTTTCATTGTTTCACCCATGGCGAATTTTGCTTCTCCTCACCCTTTATTTCTTTATCTTGGAGAAAACGATGCATTTGTTTGCATATTTCTTTTTTGTTGATAACACTTATCAGCAATGAAAAAAAATATCTCAAAGTTCTCGAATTTCTCAATGTTTTTGACTTTTTCAAGCTTCTCAAGGTTCTCAAACTTCTCAAGGTTCTCAAGGTTCTCAAACTTCTCAAGGTTCTAAGACTTTTCAAGGTTCTCAAACTTCTCAAGGTTTTCAAGTTTCTCAAGCTCCTCAAGGTTCTCAAGATCTCAAGATTCCCTTCATCTCACTGCTTTCCAAAAGTGCTACTTCCAAGTTGGGCCTTCCTAATCTTCATGTCCACCTTGAGAGGAGGTGATAAAAATATCATATATCTTCTGGTTTTAATTCTATTGACAAAGATATAATTTATTTTATTCTATTTTATTATTATCAGATATTTTGTTTTATGATAATACATATTAGATTTTATTTTTTCTCTTATATCATGAGATATTGTACTCTATATATTGGATAAGTTTCTAATAAATCGATGTGCAAACTCTCATTCTCATACTTTCAATAAAGTATTTCTCTTCTATCTTTCTCTCACTTTTTTTATCAAACACTAACATGTGAAGATTTGTTAATAATAATTATTCGTTTTGTGTTATGGTGGGGTGGAATTATTTCAAATGGTGCATTAAAGATGTTAGTGATGAAATGATGCAATTATAATGAGACAAAGAAGATATATAATGCAGAGAAATCTGTAAAAGTTTCTAGAAAATGGGTGCAACAGTTATTAGTGATGGTTTGTTTTTTTGGTACAATTAACATAATTATGATGTCAAGTTGTTGAAATTTCCATAAGTTATAGATTTGATTGTGTTAAGTTTCATGAAGATATGGAGCATTTTGTAATGTAATCTTAAAATAGTATTTGTAATGTTGAGTACAAGCAATGATCATAAGGTTTCTGGTCAATTTGCATGTAGTATTTTATGAAGAAAATGATTGAAAAATTGGACTTATAAACACGATAAAGAAATCCAAATTGTCATAAATGTAGTCCATGTAATAATTATGAGCTAATAATATAATTGTACTTCAAAATCACAACATTGTACTTCAAAATACATATGAATAGCCAAATTTTACTTCAAAATACATTAGAATAATCAAATTGTACTTTAAAATACATATGAAATTTAACATAAAAAAGACAGTAAAATAAAGACAATCATAACTTTCATATATAAGTCTTCCTATTCATCATTTACAAGGCTTATATGGCTAAGAAGATTTTCTTATTGAGGGGCATGTGGAGGGAGTTGTGGACACAATTTTCTATTGTGGTCAATCCTTTGGCAAATGCCACACTTTTTTTTTTAATTAGGTGGCATCCTTCTTTTATTCACAAGGTTTCAACCTTGTTTTTTTGTCTTCTAAGCAATCTCTTTTTAATAAGTGATGGTATATTAGGGCATGAAGTTATCTCCCACACATGTTGACCATTTACTAGAAGATGATTGAGCTATATGTTTCGTCATATGTTGTTTTTCTGAACTAGTGAACGATGTAGTTAGCTCCATTCAAATTAAAAAACTTCATATTAGACACTACCACTAATCATACATTTTCTATAATTGCACTCCTTTTTTATCTTAGTTAACCACAAATTTATCCTCAATAATTGTAATGTGTCTGACCTCAAACAATTATTTTGCAAACCAATTGTTACACATATAAAAGCCACATATCAGTACATAGAGACAGTCCCAAATAAAATGTAAGCAAATATATAACCACCTTGTTATCCAAAACTTTATTTGCTCTGATTCCGTTTGCAATTTGTTTTCAAAATTTGGGCAGATGGATTCTTCAAAAGAAGTTATGTATTCAATATTTTGTTTGTCCATCTCTTAATGATGTAAACTATAATCTTCTCCAACATCGTTATTATGGGTTTAGCTCTTGCACTAAGAAGGGCATTGTTCAAAGTCTCATGCATATTGTTTACAAGTGTGCCAGACATAACGTTTGAGGTGAAACTATATCTTGACAAAAACTTATTTCAAAGACAATGAAACATGAGAAGTTGTCTAAATAGAATAAGAATGAAAAGAAGTTGTTTAATTTGCAAGACATGCCTTGGAAAAATTGTTATGAGGCTTTTGAATGCCTTAACATTAACCTCTTTAATGCCCCTCATCTCTCTCTCCCTTGCTTGTGGACGTGTATTTGTTTTTGCTTATCGCATCTAACTCTTAAGATATTTTCCTAAATTTTTTTCCCAAAATTTGAACACAAATGACAAACGCAAAGATCGTTGATTAGCTCCAAGTAAAAGTCCTTAATTGTAGGCAATAAACTTTTTCAAATTCAAAACAAAACATGTTAGATGCAACATATAACTATAGCATCATATTAGTCTATGTAAAATACACCAAAATTCAGTACATACCTTTTGATAGTCAGATATAAAAGAGCATGAGACAAAACTACAACACCTTCCAAATCTTCAATCAATAATTCCAAGAATTAGGGCCATGATTCCTTGTTAAAGTTAAGCAACTAGCAACATTTGGTCATTATCATCCCTCCCCACTACATTAACATTTCATCTCCATAATAGACTTTAAAAAAAAAAAAACATCCAATGATAAGCCGACATGACATAAAGCTATCTTTGCATGTCTTCAAACATATGTAAAATTTCTTGAATATTGTCATACCATCATTTTCTTCAACTTTGACTTTCTTTGTTGACTTAGGATTTGATCTCAACAACTTATGTATATAATCATACATTCTCTTATATTGCTCTTTAAATGAATCATGCACATGCTTTGATGCCAATGTTATTACCCTCTAACCATAAACTTTTTATTAATTGTGTTCCATTTCTTAAAAAATTTATTACATATGTTAAAAACATTTACATTTGAATTTTCTCGTATACAAAACTCCAACCTACCACTTAACCATTTAAAATTAAGTAAATGAACTTTAAATTATCTACTACAACTATCTTTGTCCTCAATTTTTCTTAGTTGCCAAAAATAGGTTGATGGCAATTGGCCATAGCACACATATCACTTATAACTTCCACTCAAACTTATTTACATGCCCAAATAGACTCAGTCTCAACCTTAACCTCAACCTCATTCACTATAACATCGTGATCCCCATTCTCATTTTGACCATGAACCTTAGTCTAATTCTTCTTCTCACTATCAATCCTAACCTCAGCCTCAAAATCACCTTCAGCTTTATTCTCACTCTCAACTTCAACCTCATTTCTTTCTCAACATCAACCTTAGCACAACTTTAAAGTAAATTTTAGTCTACAACTTCTATTTTAATGCATTAAGTGAGTTTTTCTAATGTATTGGAAGGTAATTGTCTTAAAAGGTACATGTCTTTCGATATTTTTCAATGTTGACTTTACATATTGACAATTTAACAACATAATAACAAGAAAAATATCTTTCTTTTTGTACATAAGAAATTGGTATTTTTATCTTGCTTCTATAATTACTTTTCATAACCTCCTTTATGTCAACATTTAAACTAGAGACTAGATGTATCAATGCATACTTGGACAAATTAACCCGTTTAAAACTTCAAACTGCTTTGCTAGCCCTCTTGCTAGCTTGTAAGAAAATGAAAAAAAAAAAAAAACTTCAATGAGACCATTGACAACTTTTTCATCTCAATTTTGATTCACAATTAAATGCGAAAGATTGTTAATGAAGTTAAACACTAAAAAAACTTAAAGATTAACGATTTTGTTTATTTATTGCAAAAAATAAAAGAAAATGTTATAAAAAAATAAAATACTAAAATAGAGTAAGAACTAATATTTAGACTTATACCGTAAGCATATAAGAATTAATAAATAGACATCGTTCTTAATTATACACATAACAACTTGATGACTTGTTTGTGAATTAAATATTTTAGTGTAACTAGTTTTAAACTATATGAAATAATATATGTGAATATTCAATTTTAATAATCTAATCCTGGTCCCACACCTATCAAGAATAGATAGATAAATAGATAGAATTTTGTGTATTACTAATCATAATGATATTTTAATTCATCTTTTTTAACTCACTTTCAATTCACCATTTCAATCATCCTTCAATTATTTATTTTTATTTTTTTGTAGTGTGATTTAATGATATAAGAGTGATTGGAATGGTACATTAAAAATTAATAAACAAAAACTGAACAAAATATCATTATCTTAATATTGATTATTCTTATAACTGACCATAAGAGCACCAAAGGTCAGCACATTTGGGGGCTCAATCCATTTATTTGAACGATAACAAACCAATTTTCAACCTCCAATCTCTTAACATGGTCACGAGACCTTTTTTTTTGTTGTTGAAACTCTGCCCTTCTTTACTCATCAACTAAGATCTTTTCTTTCATTTTCCACACCTTGTGAAGTCTAAAGTTTGCAATAATCCAGCAGAGAAGACTTCTTTTCTCGCGTTATTTCTTTTATTATTTATTTGAGGGTTTTCTAAAACAATCTAGGTTGGGCACAAAAGTATTCCACCATCTAAATCAAAGCTACTTTGGTCATTGCTTTTAAAATAAAAAACGTTAGTTACATTTAGAAAGGTCAAAATAATATTAGACAACAGAGAAGCATCAGATACGAAGTAAATCTTAAATAGACAATGTGTTTTGCTCAGTTATAATAAGATTCAGTGAAAAGTACTTCTTAGAAATTACCCAAACAATTCGAAATTTACACTAGACCACTTTCATAACTAAATCTCAGGGCGGTCTTCACCATTTTTTGTACACCTAAGATGCTCAAAATCACACCAAGACCTCCTCCGCATATACCAATAAGAAAGAAAAAGAAACGAAAGAATTCCTCAACAATTGTTTGCACTTCAAAAAAAATTATATATAATATAGTATTTTCTCATCTAAAATTAATTATTTTAAAAGTATTATAACTTTAAAAGTTGTACCATGAACGTTCCTCTCTATTTTTACAAAAAAAAAACTATGAAATTCAAACTTATACTTTTTTCCCTTTCTATTTCCTTATACTCTATTTCTATCCAAACAAATACAAAGTCCACAGGTTAAGACAGACCAAAAGCCTTGTTTGAATTTTAAAGAAGAAAACAAAGTCTTTAATTCCTCTAAAGTCGGTACAAAATCCAAACTTCAGACCTGATTGTGATATTTGTACAAAAAAAAAAACATGAAGATTATGAGCTTTGCGTAGCTACCAACACTCAGTAATTCAATCTAAATTGTTCAGAAGAAGTGCAACAGAATAATAAATGACGCACAATGTTGAACAATCTCTCACTTTCCAATCAATCCATTGGGTATAATGACGGTCAATCAATGTGTAAAGCTTACAATGCAACCCTACAAGCTGAATGTGAGGGCAAATATTTTTATATCTTCTCATTTGATGAATTGAATAATTTAATCCCATGATTCAACTACCCTTTGGAAAAAGGGAGTATTCATTATACCAAAAACAATGACATGTTTTGGAAGTCAAACGATAGTCTTGGTGGTAATACTGTAACTGCTACTCACCAAGCTTCCGTTTCTTTAACTTCGACATTCGTCTTCTTCTCTCTCTTTCCTCTTCCTCCTCAATTAACCTAAGTTGCTCCTCATCCTCCTTTCTAGCAATTTTGGCACTGCATGTGTATTACACAAAATCATCGACAACCCAAAAAACTACTTATTATGAAGAAACGTAATTCAGGAATCATATGAATAAATGACAACCGTAGGATTTGTAACACAGTTATGTAGTGAAATGAAAGGGAAACCAAAGTATTCGACGCATGCATTTAGTTCTATGGGAAGAAAAATATGTAAAGTGAGCATCATTAAATGTCATGTAAGGCCAACTTTTGAATGTACAATGAGGAAAAGAAAAACTATGCATTAGCTTGAGTTCAATTTAATGAACAACTAAATCAAGACTGAACATATTAAGAAATCACATAGTTCAATTTAAATCGGAAAGAAACAAACCTCCTCCTTTCTTCCCTCATGATTTCATCAAAGCCTGCCTCCATATCGTCATCGTCATCGTCATCAACAAACTTCTTGGGATTGTAGCTGCAAATGGTCCAACAAATGATCATTAGAGGCTCAGAATAATCATTTGTAAAAACTCAACGTTATCTGCATGTCAATTAGGAAAACAAAAATCTCACTTAAACATTGATCTGATCATGTTACTGATATCCATTTCATCCTCCTCCTCTTCAAAGGGCCGTCTCCCAACCTTAGGCTTGGGACGATGATCTTGTGAAGCAGTATGCGTTGAATTATGTTTAAGTGGCCTATTTATCTGCAAAATGAGTGAGCACTTTAGATATATATAAGGTAAAAATCCACAATATAAGGGCCCGATGTGTAAGTAAAAAAAAGTATATAGCATCACACCTGTGGTTTTGATGATGTCACAGGTTGTTTGGGTATCATTTTAGGTCTATTTAGTTCTCGTATGTCTTTCCTTTGTTCCATACTCTGCCTTGAATTTCTTTGATCCAAACTCGGCCTTGGATTTCTTTGATCCAAACTCGGTCTTGGATTTCTTTGATCCATACTCTGTCTTGGGTTTCTTTGATCCATACTCTGTCTCGGAATTCTTTGTTCATTGCTCGGCCTTGGAATTCTTTGTTCCATGCTCTGCCTTGGAATTCTCTGTTCCATGTGCCTAGGATTTCTTTGTTCCATGCCCTGCCTAGGATTTCTGTGTTCCACATTCTGTCTTGGAATTTTTTGCTCCATACTCTGCCTTGAAACGGGTGGATGAGTCTTTAAAGGGAGTGATTTTGGCATACCATTGACATGGTTTTTTACACCAGGTGTTGAAGACTTGTTCCCAGTGCTACCAACAGACATCTTTGAAGACGTGCCATTTGACCCAACTGGCCGGCCTGGTCCATTACCACTGTTGTTGCCAAGCTGTTTTCTAGAATCAGCTGATGCCATACTAGGTTTACTGGCTGAACTAGTCTTATAACCAGATCCTGCTTTAGGAGGCAAACGGCCAGCCACAGAACTTAGGTTCCGTTCCTCATGACTTGCACGAGCATGCTTACTACCATTGTTTATTAGAGGCAGTTTACTCCGTGCTGGAACTTGAGCTGGTCGTCCCTCTTCAACATCAGCAAAAATCCTGTATAAGTTTCCTTAATTACAATAACATGTTTTAATCCAACATTCAACACCATATAAACACATAGCCAAGACCAATGTACCAGAATTTCGCATATGCATATTCTGAGGTGGGGGAGCTTTAGAAGCTGCTGGAGGCTCCGTATCATCAGATAAAAGAAATGAGTAATCTCTAGTATTCTTGAGTTTCTGGGCTTTAACTTGCACCTGTACATAAACAAGAAAAATCATCACCTAGAGCATAGAGGCTAAGCCACGAAGTTACGTGTAAATCTTAACAAAGATAGTGACAAGACCTCGCTAACTTTGGGTGGCAGATTATGAGACGAAGACTTTGATACCCCACTAGGTGCTTTATTCTGATGCTTCTTCTGCAAACAATATCATTAAGAGGAAGTAACACTCAATAAGATACTCCAGGGAGAAAAATAAACTAAAAAGCACCTAACTGCTGCATATTGGCAGTATTTGAGAAAAAGTCATTTTAATATTATGATAGCTAGCACAGCACTAACTATAATAACTAAATTATTGATTGGGAGTAATATGTTAGAATGCCCCAACCAAATACTTGTTCATACAAATTCATTAGGTCAAGTGCTAGTATAACTGGTACAAGCCTAAATCTACATACAATAAGAAAAACAACCTAATTAAATTAAGGAGAGAGAACAACAGAAGATATAATAGAATAAAGAAACAATTCACAAGGTTCTTCAATTAGATTACTGATACACTCCACAATAAGTTCTAATAATATTATAAGATAATCTAAATATATTCTAACACTCCCCCTCTTAAGCTTTAGGATTTAATGTTACCTATAATAAAATAATAATAATAAATAATAAATCAAGTTACAATCACAAGTATGAAACCAAAAAACAAAAAGAGGAAATAAGCTCGAAGAGGAAAAGCAATCCAATTTCCAAGAAGTGGCAAACCCTTCTCCAAGAGTAAATGTCAAAAATCTAACATATCATGTTAAAATTTAAAAGTTTAGATGTATTTAACACACTTCGGAGCAATTGGTTGGGTTTAAATGTGTAATTGACATGCCCAAAGCTAAAGGGTCGGAAGGTACATTAGATCTATGGTAAAGTTGGATGGGGGTGGGAGTTATAAGATTGATTTGGTGGGTTCCGAATGGAGGGTAGGTTCAACTCTCCCTACTAACAAATACTAACAACTAACATTTGCCTGACAAAAAAAACAAAGTTTCAACCTAATGCCCTAGCTCATACCCAACAGATAAAATGGGAAAGGGTACCCAATGCAGGGTGCTATATGTCCAGTGTTATCAATATCAAATAACGGAATAACGGAAAATATCGACAAGCCAAAAATCCTTTATAAAGTTATAATGGAAATTATAACGGGTTATAGCGGAAAGTATAAATTTTAAAAAATAATTATAGTGAAAGTAGAAAAGTAGAAAAAAATCAAAATAATTGAAAATAAAAAACAGAATTGACAATGGCGGCAGGTGACGGTGACTGTGGAGGCAGGAGGCAGGCGATGGTGGCTGACAAATGGCGAGCAGGGCAAACAGTGGTGGCAGTTGTGGCTGTTGTGGCTGTTGGTTGCAGTAATTAAAGCCAAAGTGAAAAGAATAAGAGAAGAGATGTTTTAATCAATATTTTACAGCAACAGTAACTAGTAAAAGAATAAGAGGAAGGCCGCGGTAACATGTAAAAGAATAAAAGAGAAGGGTTTCTGGGTTTAGGTTAAATAATGTCAGTTGGCCTGACCCAAATTTTGACCTTATGTATTAAACATTAATAAAACACATAGAAGGATGCAATCAGGGTTTATGTGTGCCGCCGCTGCTGTCTATCTCATCTCCCACACTGCTCATCTCTTCTCAAACGCATTATCTCTTCCACTTTGTTACTTTACTACTGCTTATCTCTTTCTTCAGTTCGCTTTTTCCGCCAGTACCGTTTCACCACCACCAGCCGCCATTCGAAAAGAGGCCGCCACGGAAAACCCGCTTTGCCTCTGCCATGTTGTGGTGGCAGATTGGGAAACCGCAACCTGTTTCTGCCATGGTGCTGCCATGGCCAAATATGTCATGAGTTGCATCTGTGAGCTTATGCTTTGGGCAAGGTTATATGTGTTCTTTGCCATATTGCTCAGCAACAGAGCAAGTGCAAGTTTGTATCTCAAGTTTGATATGAAATGATATGCCCAACGGATCACAAGGGTACATTTCTCTATGGATCAGATTCAATCCAAATGTTTATGGAAGGGAGCACATTTGATGCAAGATGTTTATGAGATGAGCCTCTACTCACAACTTAAACTTTTGGCATGGCAATAATGCTTTTGGTCATAATAGCAACTCACATTTTCCAGGATATCTACTCAGATAAGTATTCACTTTTGAGTGTCATAGTTAAACTGAATATATTATTTATAGGATGAAATATGTTGTAATACCCCAGCCTGATGCTTAAGCTAAGAATTAGGCCAACTAGTGGATTTACAAGTACAAGCTGGAGCTGTGTATCGATCTTTAATGGCAAGGCCAACCTCTTATCCACTTTGAGAACTTATATTTCCTTTGTATTTCTTATGTTCGGTACATTGGTCACTAATATGCTACGCTATCATTTTTGGGGATGCTTCAGGCTGCTTTACAGATTTCACTTGTCTTATACTACATGAATCACTGCCAAGGGAGGTTCCCAGAGCACAATAAGGAGTAAAGCATCAGAAGCTTGGCATTAAAGTAAAAAGGTACTACATTGATAAATCCACCACATAAAACACTAGAGCATACTAAGGTATTCCTCTACTCAAAAGAGGGCAAGCAAAACAGGAAAGGGAAAATATTTAAGCAATAGACAGGTCATGTTTCTTATGCAACATTTTTTGTTGCTCTATAGCCTCTTTTAATTTCTTGTCACATTGCTAAATGGGGAATAAGGTGCCAATTGCTATAAGATCCCAAATAGTCAGTTCTAACAATGTTAAACATCCCTTCGAAAAAGAAAGGAATTTTAATAGCACAAAATAAAGATCAATAATATCATACAATTTTTTTTTATGAAGGAAAACTGAAACAGTGATCTAAAAACTTACAGCATGATGTGGGTTAGGAACCTTAGATGCCAAATGCTGGTTTTCCAGCAATGACTTGCTCTCCTGGATAACTCTCTGTGCAATAACTGGTTGTGATGGACCAAAAAAGGAACCATAACTGCAACCAAACAAGGAGATAATATTTTCACTATTTCAAGAAGCAAAATTCAAACAGCATGCAAATAAACTCTCAATGTTCATCAATAAAGAGCATGAATAATAGTATCACACAAACAAACCAAAAGAAAAAGGTAACAGCACCTTGAGCCACAAAATCACAAATTGCATAAATAAAATAACAGATATCTTAAAAATATACAGAAATTAGACTATGCAAGATTAAACACGGACCTATTACACAACAAAATGATTACACATAATCAATATAAAAAGTAAATCCTCAGTTAAAAGATTATGGATTGTGTAGTCAACTGAGCATCTTAACTTTTATAAGATAATGAAAACATCTATCCAGATGTAAAAAAAAAATAAAAAAATGGTGGTTAGGCAATAACTAGCCTCCCAGCACACAAAAACAATCTTCCAAATGTTGTTGGAAACAAATAAACATAAAAAATAATCAAATAATAGAAAATGAGATTATATCCCTCAAACAACTGATTTAATATAGATTGTATGATAAACAAGCGACTTTATCAATCAGATCAAGGTCGTCATGCCCCGCAGGGCAATGCTAAGGAGAGAAGGTACAATCGAACTTACAAAAAGAACAAAAATTTGGATTCCTGAACCAAAGCCCCAATCAAAATTGGATATTTTAGCTCGAGACTTCCTCAAAGCACTCATGTAAAAAGTTGTTGGTGAAAATATGGTTGCAAGACTCACTTATCATAAGGAAGCTTGTTTTTCCTTCGGTCTGTCGCATCCAGGCGCGATGTACTACTACCACTACCCTCCTTCTTCATCTGCTTTCTAATTGATTCTTTCAGCTTCTTCCTCAACTCAAGGTACTCGATTTCTTCCTTTGAAGGTTTCCTAGGCTCCTCTTCCTGTTCTTCATACTCTTCCTCACCCTCCTCCTCATACTCTTCCATTTCTTCGTCTTCGTAATAATCATCATAATCCTGTGGTTCCATCAAATAGGAATTATCATCAAGGAAAAGATGCTGAGTAAAGCTCAAAAAACAGAAGGGACCGCAATAACAGAACAAATAATAGTAAAATAGGAAATGTTGACTTAAACCCTACAAAGTCAGGAATGCTTACATCTCTTTCATTGTCATAGCCCCGCATTGTTGTCTTCAATGACAACTGCAGAATAACCAATTGCAACGAGTATTTTCTGGAATGATCGTTCTGTCGGTTCCAATCACACACAACACGAGATTAATTGAGAAACCAGATAAGTACCCCAATCCGATAGGACAGAAAGTAGCATTAAAAAATCTCCTCACAGCAAAACTAAAATTAGGGTTCAGATAAGCACAATTGGAAAAAGGGAAAAATAAAACCGAAAGTTAAAAACATTATACAATTGATTGTTTCGGAATTCCCACTACCTAAAAAATTGTGGAATGGACCAAGAAAAAACCCAAGATTGAATCGGATGAAGCCAGCATCGAACGAATATGAAAATGAAAACATTACAAGCAATTGAAGAAGAAATGGAAGAATAGGAGATTGCGAAAGAGGAGAGGAAGGAGAACTTACAATGAACAATTGTTGTAGAACTCAGCACAGCGCAAATGTTGATTAGGGAAACTCGAAAAGAAAGAAAAAGGATTTGGAACTGCAAGAGTAGCTCCCTTTATTGTGTTTGTCAGGTTGCAGAATTTTTTTAATTTTTTATTTTTTGGTGATTGGGTTATATTGCAAAAAAAATTCCTTACAGTTACTGACCCAATCTCATCATATTTATTATTTCCGATGCCCTTCTCCTGTGATGGTTATCGAATCACACCGTCTTTAGAATCCGGACCCGACCCGAAATTCTTTAAAGTGAGTTGTAACTGAGCCAACGCACTATGTCCTATCCATGGACAAAGAACTCCCAAAAGTTAACCTATTCCTCAATTTTGGAATGTTTTGTGCATTACTATTGGTCCTCTTTTTCTATAAAGACAAAAAAAATAAAATTGTATTAGTATAAATAAGATATAAGCAAATAAAAGGATAAAGAAAACCCAAGTATTAGTATAAATGATAAATAGTTATTTTATTTTTAATTTATTTTTTATATTTTAAATCTAATATACCATCTGCATAATACAATTTTACGTCTGTTCATTCTTATATTTAAATTACTTGAATTAATTCTATATTTTAAGTGATCTCTTAAATTTATAATTTAATTGATTCAAAATAAAGCAAATAAACATAGGCAAAATTAAGTATTTTATCAAAATAATTTTTTGTGAAATATAGGGATCTAATTAGAAAAAATAAATAATAGATAATAAATTTAAAACTGGTCAAAATTATAGTTTATCCAAATGAAAAAAATATCAATGATATGATAAATTAATATATAAAAAATGATAATGGAAAGAAAAGATATAATTATCTACCGATATCTTTTAATTTTACATAGGTGTGCATTTGGTTTATCATGAAATTTTTTTATTTTTAATATATTAAATTAAAAAGATAAGTATTATGATAGAAGATTTTTTTCCTATTACTTTGTTACGTATTGATATTTGTTTATACATATTTTATTCAGTTGACTATACTTTTAAGAAAAGGATTTTGTGCCTTGTTTTAGATTTTATATTTGATGTCATGTTAGTATATCGACATTGTGCTATTAATAAAGATATTCCCTCGGGTGTATATTTCATTTTTAATTTTATCCCTATCCCTCAAATACTTTTGTAAACCTTGTTTTTTATACATTTGTTTTTCAATTTTATTTATCAAATAAAAGTTTTTTAAATTAAAATAAACTATTTTAATAATTTAACCTTTAAATAACTATATTTTTTATTTTAAATATTTTTTTCATTTTGATGTTTTTTAAACTTAATTATCTTTTCAATTAAAACTACCAAAAAAATAAATGAAAATTATTTGTAATTAAATTATAAAACTTATTTATATTCAATTTTATAATAATAATATTTTTATTATTTTTATTATCATAAAAATAAACTATGTATTTCACTCATTATTATGTAAAGATTTTTTTTTTCAATTTAATAATTTTTCGTTTTGATTTTTTTTATAAATTTAACAATTCTTTTGAAGTAGAAAAACTAAAAATTATTTATAGTAAAATTGTAAAATTTTTTAACATTTACTTTTATAGTGATTTATATCTATATATAAAAACTTCACATTATTTTTCAATTTACTCTTTAAATATAAAAAAAAATTAATTTATTATGTCAACATCTAATGTAACTAAATAATAAATAAAATAAAATAATTTTTTAGTAATAATAATCTTATTTTTCTTATTTTTTAGACAATTAATTTAAATATATAATATAACATAACTAAAATTTTTTGAAATAGAAAAGTAAATGAAATAGAAAAAGATATGAAAAATATTTTTATAGTGGAAATAAGTTTTTAAAAGATAAAAAAAAACATAAAACTAATGATTAAGAATAAGAATTAAAAAAAATAGTTTTATAATAAAAATAATAATAAATTGAAAATAGTTATTTTTCATAATTTTAATTATCATGTCGAGTCTTAAACTCGCTTGATAATAATTATTTTTCATAATTTAAATTATCATGTCGAGTTCTGGACTTGATAATAATTATTTTTCATAATTGTAATTATCATGTTGAGTCCCAAAAACTTGCTTGATAATCATTATTTTTCATAACTTTAATTATTATGTCGAGTCTCGGACTCACTTGATAATCATCATTTTTTTATAGCTTTAATTACCATGTTGAGTCTTAGACTTGCTTGATAATAATTATTTTTCATAATTTAAATTATCATGTCGAGTCCTGGACTTGCTTGATAATAATTTTTCATAACTTTAATTATCATGTCGAGTCTCAGACTCATTTGATAATATCATGTCGAGTCTCAGACTCACTTGATAATTATTATTTTTCATAACTTTAATTATTATGTCGAGTCTCAGACTCGCTTAATAATAATTAATTTTCATAACTTTAATTATCATTTGAGTCTCGAACTTGCTTAATAACCATCACTTTCATAACGTTAATTATCATGTGGAGTTTCAAACTCGCTTGATAATCATTATTTTTCATAACATTAATTATCATGTTGAGTCTCGTACTCACTTGATAATCATTAGTTTTTATACTTTGTAATTATCTTTTTGGGTATCAGACTTGCTTAATAACTACTTTTTACAACATACAAAACTTCTCTAACACAATTTGAGGTTACAAACCCTTTCCATCTTTTTCAAACAATTTTTTATTTTAGAACTATGTAATCCTGATTCTCCATTTCGATTGGAGATACGTAGGAGAAAGGTCAATCCTTATCGGGTTCACCTTCCAAAAATCACATCTTTTACAATAATGTTTTTTATTTAGAAATGTGATCCTTGATTTTTAATTTTGAATGGAAATACGTAGGAGCAAGGTCAAGTCCTTATCGGGTTCACCTTCAAACAAAATTAAAATCTTTTCAAAATCATTTTTCATAGTCTTTTATTTAGAACTACATGATCCTGATTTTCCATTCTGAATGGAAATACATAGGAGCGAGGCCTAGTCCTTGTTAGCTTCACCTCCCAAAAATTTAAAATATTTTTAAGATTTTTTTTTTCTAAATATTTTTTAAAGAACTACGTAACCTTGATTCTCCATTGTGAATGGAGATACGTAGGAACAAGGTCAATCCTTGTCGGGCCCAAATAAAATTTTAATAATATTTTCTTTAATATTTGGTATTTGTTTGCATGTTTGATTTTTTATGAGAAACCAAATATTTTAAAAATTGCATTAATTTTGCACACTTAATTAAAAGGAACCGTCTTTGGATGGACGTTGTGGGGTGCTAATACCTTCCTCACACGTAATCGACTCCCGAACCTAATCTTGGTTTTGAAGACTATTCTTTTTAAGGTTTTTCTATGTTTTCCTTAATAAACTATGGGGGCGAATCATCTGCTATTTTAAAATAATTTTTTTCATCATCCCGTCGTGACCTCGGTTACGACAGATGACGACTCCACTAGGGATTATTCTAGAGAGTCAATCCTAATTAATTAAGCATGCAAGATATTTTATACATATTTGTTTTCCCTTTTTTATTTTATTCTCCTTTATGTACATTTATCTTCATTTGGCTTGATTTGATTTATATCTACTTTAATGTCGTGGTTTATTATATTGTGAAATTATTGAACCCTAATGTAGATAAAAATTTCTATATTTGTCTATATCTGCTTAGGAAGTTTTCTAGTTGTTTTTTTTTTTTGCAAGTGGGGGATTTGGTAGTTTTAGGTTGCTCCCTTCACACATTACACTTTGCAGGCTAGTTCTGTTGTTGTGATATTGGGGCCTTATACCCGAGTCTGAGTGAGTCATAGGGAGTGGAGGTCCAACGATTGTCATGTTAGATCTCGGATCTACTTGGCTACTGTGAAGACTTCATATAGAGTTTGCTTCCTCTTGACATGCAACATCTATTAGGTCGCCTGTCGTTGTGAATTATGTCTGGAGGTTGACTTCAGCTTTAGAGGCCTGTGAGATTATTTAGAGCTACCTATAGAATTAAAAAGCCCATAGACCAGAAAATAAGTTTTATCTGCACCGTTAGGACACAATGAGAGCATGTTTCATATATGCACATTCATGATATCGTATAATTAATTTTCAAATTCGTCATGCTTGTATCAGCATATTGTATGAATAAACACCTTTTGAGGTGCAAGCATCCATTGCATTTTACATTTCACTTAGGCATGTCATTTACGTTGCATATCATTATTATTTTTTTATTGAGTGCATGACCATTTTACCATCACATCATATGAATAAATACACCTCTTGAGGTGTAGACAAGCACCTCATTACATCAAATAATTATATTCCATGCATATTTTTTAGTGTATCACAATTTTAGTAACGTATCATGTAAATAAGTACCTCTTAAGGTGAGCATCTCATTGCATCAATTAATTGCATGTTGTAAGAGCCACGAAATATAAATAATTAAATTAATAATTATTTAATAAATGTTGTTAGCGGAATCCTTTATGACATTAAATGCTAACTTTCATGACATGGAAAAGTATTAGTTCAAGTAGTTGAGAGTACTTAATTGTGTGAGAGGAATTGAGTCAAGTCCTATGTATGCCAATTGTGTGTTATTCAATTTTATTAATATTTTCTTATGATATGATGGGCGTGATAAAATAGTATAAATTGTTAGATTTATAAATATTATCAAGAAACATGAATTGGCTTGATAGTTGTGCATATTGCTTGGTAATGGTGTGGATGTGAGTTCAAGCCTTGGCATGAACAAAATAACTTTCTCTTTTGCTAAAATTAAATTTTGGCATTGGTGAGAGAGAGAGAGAGAAAAATGCAGAGTTTTGGGGTGATTGTGGATCAAAAAGATAGTCAAAGTTTTGGCAATTAGAGTTCTAATACCAGGTTAGAGGAGGTGTACTACTTGCTTTATATATGTTTTGATGTTTATGAAATAATTGAAATGCGTTTGAAACCCAATTTCTGCCAAAAACGTGATGCATTGTTCGTGTTTCTAAAATTTTCCAGAAACCGCCTAGCGACGTTGGATGACCCGTCAGGCGACGCATGCTCCAAGAACTAGTTTCTGGGTTTCTTCCTTGAGCTGCCTGGCAGCTAGACATTGCCGCCATGCGACACGAACTGGCCCGTCCAGTTGCTTCAATTTTCTTGAACATTGCGAGGTTGATGATGATTAGGTGGAGTTTTGTGTCAAATTGGAAACCTTTTTTTTCTGTTATCGTTTGATAATATGTGAATAAATGACAATGGTGCGAATCAGAGTGTGAATTGGGAAATTAGGGTTCATATGAGGGGGTTGGGAATTTGAGAATATGCCTTTGATGTGATTGGTGTAATGGTTGTTTTATGAGAGTTATATTGTAATTGCACAAGCATGAGAGGTGTAGGTCTTATAGCACACGAAAAATATGATAAATTGCCTGCCTGAATCGATAATTAGGGGTTCTGGGAATTCGTACTGGTGCAAGAAAAATATGGGCAAAACCTAGAATTGTTGTGCACCGCCTAGCGGCACCTGAATTACCACCAGCCGACATCGTAGATGCAGGCAGACACGCTGATTTTTCTCACGTTGGGTTTTTGGATGTAATTAAGTGAAATATGGTATGTAAAATTTTGTAATTGATCATAGAGTGTGAGAAGGAAACTTTGCAGGTGAGATAATGAACTATAGGTGCTAAAAGATATGAAATGAGTTGTGTATGAGTATGTGATAATGGGGAGATATGCATTAAACTAAAGAAGGTTGTATGTTGAACATGATAAGGACTGTATTTAATTGAAATCGGTAATTAGGACACTATGTGATGTTGATTAGATGATTATGGATTGGGCAATTAGAAAAAAAAATGATGAATGTGAAGTAGAATGTGCAATTTAGTTGTTGTAAATATGTTTGGATGAATGAGATTGATACTTGGAGGTGTTCAAGATTGTATGCTTCACTGTTTGTGTTATTTTAAGGTGTATGTGCAATATTGACAATTAATATGGCATGATTGAATGTTTACATTGGGACTCAGTCATACTATTATGACTGGATGTTTGTAAGAAAGTTGTAATTCGCGTACTGTGTGTTTGGGGTCCTTTGGGATCTATTCGATGTGCCAAAAACCAGTAGCATTGTGCTACTGGTAAGGCGCCTGGCGGCTCGCCCCGTGCCGCCAGGCGATAGAGCCCCAAAATAGTGACAGTGGCCACTGTACGTGCGTGGCGCCTGGCGGCAGGGTGGATTCCGCCAGGCGAAAGAGATGTGGTAGGAGGGTTAGAAGGCGCTTGGCGCCTAGCAGTGTGAGATGCCCGCCGGGTGGTTTGGAACCAAGTTCTGCTTAGCGACGCGAAAGGTGCGCCAGGCAATTTTTAGTGCAAAGTTGGTTCGAGAGGAGGATTTCTACATGGCTTTGGAAGAGTATTTTGATGCGATGCTTTGGTTGGGGGGCCAGTTATGAGTGTAACTTGTATTGGGGTAACACGTGGTCACTCTAGGTTGTAGTTTGATGGTTAAGGAAGTCCAGTGGAGTGTGCGAGATAGTGGCTCGTACGACGAGGTTTCGAATGATTGCTCTCTTTAGTGTATCTGATAGAGTTGGGTAGTCTGGGAACAATTACTGACTTTGTTCGTTTTAGGAACTCCACTTGGTGTCGCGGTGTGAGGCTGTGGCAAATTCATTCTCGCGTGTGGACTACTAGGTGGTGGCCTGTAGTCGGAGGGGCGAGTAGACACTCGTGCGGCAAGGATCGATCAGTGAACTCCCTAAAGGGTGTAGAATCAAGAGACGATTATCATAAGGGTTGAAAGTCAAGAGACTGCGAAATGGGGAATGCTAACATGAATTATATTTTTAAGATGTTTTATTTATGTTATGTTGCATTTGTTCACTTTAAATGAGCTCACCCTATCTGTATGTGTTTGGCGATGATCATGTAACTTGTTACATAGGAGCAGAGGTTGATGCAGGTGAGCATGTGGATGCATAGAGACGGAGTGGAGAGTCACAATGGGAATTTCACTGGATTTTTATTTGAATGTTTATGGATTATTTGTATTGGATTCATAACTATTTATGGTTGTATTACTTAAACGTTATGATTTTATTTGGTTTATTGCGTTGTATTAAATATTTTAAATTTTCCCGCATTTTGGGAAAGACTTTGAGAATAAATGAGGTTGTTATTATTATATTTAGTTGATTTTATTTAAAATAAGTAATTTTCGGCTAGGACGTTACACATGTCATGCAAATCATTTTTAAAGTGTGTCACATTTACATCAGCATTAGGTGAATAAGTGCCTCTTGAGGCATAAACATGCACTACACATTTTGTCTTCATTCATGAATGATACTTTGTACATACCTTTTCATATTTATAACACCTTGCTTTCACATTTCACATTCCATAATGTCTACCATGCATTCATATGGGTGGCCTTTGCATTGGCATAATTTCTAAATTCATACTAGCATCTTGCATTCTCATGTTTTCTTACATAATGTCTAATATTTATCCACTTACACATGCATATAGGTAGTTTTTCAAGTTTGTAACATTTTGTATTTTCATGTCACTTTGCATTCATTTTTTTTCCTCTTCATATCCTAAGATAAAAATAAAAACAGAAAAATAACGACAAAATAATATTTTTTCCCTTCATATTCTAATATAAAAATAAAAAAATGAAAATAATGGCAAAACCACTGTGACACCCTTGCAGGACTCGTGCTAACCAAAAAATCATGGAAGATTGGAAAAAGGATCAAGCAGCAATGAAGGCTGATATAAAGCAATTAAAAGACCAAGTAAATCAAATTTTGGAGATCTTAAAAAATCTGAGGACCACGAATAAAACTTCCCCCTCTCAAAGCAAAGAGCAAACATTTTCTTATCCTCCAAGATTTTATCTTAGAACTCATGCAAACCCTTTGGTATGCATGGCGAAACATAATGTACACCAACAACGACGAGGAATTCAAGCATAACTGTAACATCCCAGTCAAATATTACTAATTTAAGTAATAAAATAAAATATATATCATGAAAACTTCATTTATTATACTTCGCTTCCCAAAACGCAGGAAATTTTAAAACATTTATTAATCGAAAGTTATCCAAAAACATCCATAATTTATGAAACTACGATATAACATCCAAATTCACAAATCAGTAAAACATTGTTTACAAAGTTCATAAAAACAATAATGATAAAATGCTAAAAGCTTTTCCCAGCTAACACTCTCTTCGATTTTATGCCTCACCAGCACCACCTGCAACATCATCTACTCCCGTGTAACGCATTACACGATCATCGCCAAACACAAGAAAAAAAGGTGAGCTCAGAAACAGTTAACATAAAAGTTAATAAAAAAACAAGATACACCCATCTGTTTTATTCTAGTTAATTTTTGGCCAAGACCTTAATCCCCAAGGCTTTTCAACCTTCGCAACACAGAAATAGTTAGTCTCAAATTCAGGGTTTATGATGCTCACACGAACCTGCCCGCTCGTGGTCCTGCCTCTACAAACCTCCCCGCTCGTAGTCCTGCTCTACGAACCTCCCTGCTCGTAGTCCTGCTCTACGGATCTACCCGCCCGTAATCCAATACATGTGATCCACCAGATACGTACCTCCCCGCACGCAGCATCTCTCAAGTGTGAGCACGGAACATACGAACCTACCTCGCTCGTATCCCCACACGAGAGTAATAGGATATGAACCTCCCCGCTCATATCATCACGTGTTCACCACCATCCATGAACCTACCCGCTTATGGCACAACATCCCCTGATCCAAGTTTCACATCACAACATGATAACGAAAACAAGCAAAGCACACTACGCTACACAAGGTACACACTCAAGTTGGTCTTAGGGATTCCAATGCTTCCACGAACTTGCCCGCTCGTGGTCCAACTCTACGAACCTCCCCGCTCGTAGTCCAACTCTACGGACCTACCTGCCCGTAGTCCAACACACGTGATCCACCAACTACTTACCTCCCCGCACGCAGCATCTCTCAAGTGTGAGCATAGAATATACAAACCTACCTCGCTCGTATTCTCACACGAGAGTAATAGGATATGAACCTTCTCGCTCATATCATCATGTGTTCATCACTAGTCATGAACCTACCCGCTCATGACAACATCAAGCATATCCCAGACCAGGACCAACACAACAAACCATGCAAAACATATCACAATGCACCCTGCCACTACACCATCGCCTAGCACAGCCTAAGCACCGCTATGCGAAACGACAATATAGGCCGCCTGGCGGTTCCACATCATCGTCGGGCGCCACAACTTACAAGACATTCCTGTTTCATACTATCGCCTGGCGGTTCAGTCTACATCGCTAGGCACTACACCAGTACTGTGACACTACTGGTTTTAGGTACTCTAATTCATTTCCTAGAATCCAACCATTTAATTCTTAAACATCCAGAAATCAACATACACATTCATATATTCCAAATTACAACATCGCAACACATATGCATTTTTCAAGTATAAGCACACATTCCTCTCTTTTATAATTCATATATACTTACCTCTTAAATCAATTCCAACACACACAAAACTCAACTCTACGTCACCCAAAACACCAATGACTCTTCTGCAATCCTCTCTTGCCGGTACTCTCAACTGCAGTTCCGTTTTCCCTATTAATGGTCCAAAAACGAAAATTAATATTAATCCTATGGTTAATTGCTATTCAAAGCCAAATATGGCTATTCTCTACCTTTCTTGGCTGCCACTTTTGCCGTTAGGGTTTCTATGCCTCTTCATTACCATGCAAAAAGAGAAACTTAGCCAAAAAGGAATTTAGTTTTGTTTTTAGCAAGATTTGAACCCACAACCACTCAATCATTAAGTCAAGTGCTCAACCAATTCAACTAATCATGTCTCATGATAATTCCTAAAATTTTAGGATTATATTATCACGTCTCATATTCAAATATACATTAAAATAATACACAAGTTAAAATAACATACAAATGGCATACATAGGACTCAAACCCAAGTTCTCTCACGCAATCAAGTAATCTCAACCATTTGAGCTAGTACTTTTCTACATCATAGTACTCCGCATTAAATGCCTTAAAGGCTCATATTACCCGCATTTAATAAATAATTATTTAATTAATTATTTAAATTTCTTGGATCTTACATTCCCCCCACCTTTAATGATTTTCGTCCTCGAAAATTGAGTTTACTAGGGAACAAGTGCGGATAGGATTGCCTTGTGAGGTCTTCTATCTCCCAAGTCAGCTTTTGGGTTGCCTCGTCCAAAAGGACTTTCACAGTCCGAATATCTTTCCCTCTGAATGGCTTGATTTGAGAATCCAAGATTCTCACTGATCCAACTCCCACTATTAGATCCTCACGTACATGGACGTCGTCCTCCTCTAACACAAGTGTAACACTTGCAATCATTATAGTGTGAAAGGCCCTTTGTGGTAAAAAAGTCATTGTCTGGGGGAGCTTTAATTCTTACCTAAATGGACAGAGAAGAATTACCTTTTCCAGTCAATTCTGATGTGATCAAGAAATACAACGCTTGAAAGAAGTCCCTGATTCTCAGTATTTGCTAGAATTTGCTTTATAGCCAAGTGTCATATGTTGCCTTTCTTTCTATCATACCAATGTTGCCAATATATACCATCAATCTCGTGTCTCATATAACACATTTCACGTCATATATTTTGACTTCCCGTAGCTTTTTTTTTTCATATAAATGAGTTCTCCAAGATCTTGGTCGAATCAAGTTCTGAAGGGTGTCGTAAAGGTACAAAAAATAAAATAAAATAAAGAATAATAAAAATTGTATGTTGGGTTAATTCCCTATCTTAAATCATTAAATTCATTATAAAAAAATAATAAAAAATATTGATAGTTAAAAAGAGAATAATGTCTTGGAATGTCATGTTTTTTAGCCTAATGTTTTAATTGAGGAGAAAGAGCGTGATGTTTTCTTCCAACTATTCACATGCATGTCTCCTGAAATCCTTTAGCCTTCTTCATATCCTAAAACAAAAGAATCTTCCCTGTCGATTTTTTGTGTCATTACTAAAACAAAATCTCATGCTTAGGCAATTTTTTATGCCTTCGCATTATGCCACCTCTAAAAGTAAGGAATCCTTAACTTGAAACCTCACACGCAATGAGTCAAAACTGGGGCAATTTTTGTGTTCGTTCCACCATTGCACTCATGTTGCTATATCCATTGTAGTTTGTCTAACTAGGGCACCCCTTTCATCCTTGTACATCATGTTACCCTTGAGTTAGAACAATCCATATTCGTGCACAATTCTTTAATCTTATAGTTCACAGGGGTACGTCAAAACTGGGGCAGATTTGGTAGTTTTTCACCTTGGTATTGAGGAGTATTTGGCTACATTTTTCTCTACGGACCTATTCTTGTCAAACTCGTGTCCTCATAATCTTGTGACTACTTTTTTTGGGATCATTGATGAATTTATCCCACAATTTGAGCTTTTATCCCGAAAGTCAGGCAATCATTTAAACCAATTCACACACAATCTAACTACCTATGTTTTCAAAAATGCATGTGAATTAAGCTTTTTGAAAAAATAATCAATTTAATGACGCCTCAATCATTGCAATAGCTAAAAAAAAAGAATCATGGTATTCTCGTGTTCTGTTCTCAAAATGATCAATTGAGTTTTTTTTTTAAATGATGAGCTTACACGAATTTGATGATTGTATGGAAAATAATTGATACAAAATACATGCCTTTGTACATAAGAGAATGAAAAATGAGGAACAAGATGAAATAGGACAAATAATCTTATTTTCTCCTTTCATTTCATGCATTCATGCATAGCATGTCTCATATAAATAATGTCATTCATGTTTATTTCTTTATTAAATTCTAGTTTTTAGTTGACCTTTTCGGTAAAACTCAATTTCTATTGGCATTCATACTTTCACTATTTGTTAAAGCCTAGCTTGTGTTGGTCTATACAATTTTACCTACATTTAAAGTCCAGCATCTGACTAGCATCAGCTTTAAAAGTACAACATCTGACTGACACTTGCATTTAAAGTCCAACATCCGACTGGCACCAGCTTTAAAAGTCTAGCATCCAACTAGCACCTACATTAAAATCCCAGCATCCGACTGGCACCAACATGTTTATTTTATGCTAAAGTCCAGCATCCGTCTGACACCCCTTATGAAAGTTCAACATCCGACTAGCACCAACTTTAAAAGTCCAACATCTTACTGACACCTACATTAAAAGCCCAGCATCCGACTGATACCAACATGTTTATTTTCTATTAAAGTCTAGCATTCGATTAGCACCTACTATGAAAGCCCAACATCTGATTGGTACCAACATGTTTATTTTCTGCTAAAGTTCAGCATCTGACTAGCATTTGCATTAAAGTCCAGCATTCGACTGGCACCCATAATGAAAGCCTAGCATCCGACTAGCACCAACATGTTTATTTTCTGCTAAAATTCAGCATTCGACTGACATCTTCATTAAAGTCCACCATCCGACTGGCACCCCCTATGAAAGCCCAACACCCGACTGACACCAACATGTTTATTTTCTGCTAAAGTCCAACATCCGACTAGCATCTGCATTAAAAGTCCAACATCCGATTGGTACCAACATGTTTTCTTTTTCCGCTAAAGTCCAGCATCCGATTGACATCCACAATGAAAGCCCAATATCCGATTGGCACCAACATGTTTATTTTCTGCTAAAGTCCAACATTTGACTAGCATCCACAATGAAAGCCCAGCACACGACTAGCACCAACATGTTTATTTTCTGCTAAAGTCCAACATCCGACTAGCATCTGCATTAAAAGTTCAACATCCGATTGGTACCAACATGTTTTCTTTTTCCGCTAAAGTCCAACATCCGATTGACATCCACAATGAAAGCCCAACATCCGATTGGCACCAACATGTTTATTTTCTGCTAAAGTCCAACATTTGACTAGCATCCACAATGAAAGCCCAGCACCCGACTGGCACCAACATGTTTATTTTCTGCTAAAGTCCAACATCTGACTAGCATCTGCATTAAAAGTTCAACATCCGATTGGTACCAACATGTTTTCTTTTTCCGCTAAAGTTCAGCATCCGATTGACATCCACAATGAAAGCCCAACATCCGATTGGCACCAACATGTTTATTTTCTGCTAAAATCCAACATCTGACTAACATCCACAATGAAAGCCCAGCATCCGATTGACACCAACATGTTTAAAGTCCAACATCCACAATGAAAGCCCAACATCCGATTGGCACTAACATGTTTATTTTCTACTAAAGTCCAGCATCCGACTGACATCCATGATGAAAGTCCAACATCCGACTGACACCAACATGTTTATTTTCTACTAAAGTCCAGCATCTGACTGGCATCTACATTAAAAGTCCAACATCTGACTGGCACCAACATGTTTATTTTCTGCTAAAGTCCAACATCCAATTGACACCCACTATGAAAGCCCAACATCCGACTGACACCAACATGTTTATTTTCTGCTAAAGTCCAACATCTCACTAGCACTTGCATTAAAAGTCCAACATCTGACTGTCATTTCTACATTTCTCTCTCTCTCTCTCTCTCTCTCTCTCTCACACACACACACACACACATACACACATTATCAATCAAGGTTTCCACACTTTGTTTAGGTTATTACACCTAGCTTTTCTGTTTTTCTTTTCTTAAACCTGAACGAAATTTGTGTTTCTATCTTTTCTTATCTTTTACTGTGACACTATGAAAATAAATATTTTTATATCATCACGTAAATGTTAAGTAAAGAGAGACAACTGTCAATATCCAATTTCGTCCGGATGACTAAATAATAAATAAAATAAAATAAATTTTTAGTAATAATAATCTTATTTTTCTTATTTCCTAGATGATTAATTAAATATATAATATAACATAACTAAAATTTTTTAAAATAGAAAAAGATAAGAAAAATATTTTTATAGTGAAAATAAAATTTTAAAAGATAAAAAATTAAAAATAAGAATTAAAAAAGAGAGTTTTATAATAAAAAATAATAATAAATTGAAAATAGAAAAATAGTTTTTAAATAATCAAAACAGTCTTATAAAATATATTTGAATTTAAAAATGAAAAAAAAATAACATTAAAAAAACTATAAAAATATTAATATATTAGACTAATAAGTACTAGCGGCGCGACAATGCTTGTGTGTTGTCACTAGGGATGGCAAAAATACCCGCACCCGCGGATATCAGCGGGTAACGGATAGCGGATATTTTAATACCCACTTATAAACGGGTCGGGTACGGGTATCATACTATCCGTACCTACAAGTACCCGTTACCCGCAAAAAATTAAAATTAAAATTTAATTTATATTTTATTAAGTTAAATTTAATTAAAATTAAAATTAATAGTATATTTTATTATGTCAAATTTAATTATAATTAAAAGTTAATTTAATTCATATAATTTTTTATAATTTTATATTAAAAAATTTATAAAAAATATAATTTTTTAAATATTTACGGGTATCGGATATCTACGGGTACCCGCAGGTTTTAAAAATATCCGCGTAAATTTTTTAAGCGGATACCCGACAGGTAAACGGGCGGGTAGCAGGCAGATTTTTTTGGCGGGTCGGGTTGCGGTTAGGCACTATCCATGCCCGACCCGACCCGTTGCCATCCCTAGTTGTCACGCCTAGAGATGTCAAAAAAATTCGTATCCGCGGGTATCCATGGATAAAACCCGCAACGAGTAGGAAATGGATATTAAAAATGGATACCCGCTACCCGCGGGTACGAGTATTTTTAATATCCGCATGTTAACGGGGCGGGTACGGGTATCATAGTATCCATACCCGTGGATACCCGTACCCGCTAAACTTTAATTCACAAAAGTACTCTTGTATATATATATATATATATATATATATATATATATATATATATATATATATATATTAGTAAAAAACATTTTGGCCTAATGTTTTCTAAGTTGCACATCTAGTCTTCTGTCTTCATTCTTCAAACTTCAAGTATTGATATGTTGTCTTTTTCCAAGTACACCCCTTGATATTCTTTTCTTTTCTTTATTTGAAATTGGGCATATACATCAAATTATATGGTATGCTTGTTATCAAATGATGGAATCAAAATAAGAATACTTGACACGTGGCAGTTGAGGTTTATTATTTGTTTATTTTGTTTATTTTTTAGGAATCAGTTGGAGAAAATGAACTTTTTGATCAAAACACTAATTAAAAAATTTTCATTGTGTTGAACGTCATTTTATATTTACTTTTATAATTATTTGGACGTGTATGAACTTGAGTTTATTTGAACTTTATTTAAAATTTATGATAATTATGTATTTTATTTTATTTAAATTTATGATTAAATATTTGTTTTTTAAATAATTTTGTAAATACCCGCGGGTACTCGTGGATACCTGCGGATATGAAAAAAATAGGCGGGTACCCGCATAACGGATACCCGACGGATATGGGTACGAGACAGATATTTATCCAGCGGGTAGGGTACGGGGAAACTACTACCCGTACTCTACCTGCCCCGTTGACATCCCTAGTCACGCCTGTGTGTACATATTTTTTAATAATATTATCTATAACAATATATAAAGAGGATTCCCTCTTTTGTGTCCACATTTCATAATACCAAATATACCCTTTACAATATTATTATTTATTAATTTTTTAAAATTAATAATTATTTTTATCTATTTTTTATAAAATTGTTTATCTTTTTTTTTATTCATCAACAATTATTCTCTCTATTTATTTCATTTTATTTTTAATAAATATACATTTATTTTATATATTAACTTAATAACATTATACTATTATCATCTACTAATATAATATCATTCATATTTAAAAAATAAACACACAGGCGCGATAGCGCCTGTGTTTACACTAGTATTAATAGGTGATGATAATATAATATTATTAAGTTAATATATAATAAAATTATATTTATTAAAAATAAAGTAAAATATATAAAATAAATAAGAGAATAATCGTTAATAAATAGAGAAAAAAATTATAAAAATAATAGTTAATTCACAAAAATCAATAAATAATTATATTTTAAAAAATAAAATTGATATTTTGAAACATGGATATAAAAGAAAAAATTCTTTTTATATATTATTATAAATATAAAAAAGTTAATAAAAATAAAAAATAAAATAAAAAGATGTATATAATTTCTATTAAAGAAAAAGTAAAATTAAAAATAAAAAAAAGAAAATTAAAATTAAAAAAAAAAAGGTTTAATTACTCGGATCATACCCATTTTGGTTCGAAAATTTCAAAATGGTACACTTTGAACTTTGTCTCAATTTAGTACCCAATTTTGATTATTGCATCAATGTAGTACCCTCCGTTAAGTCTTCACAAACGGCGTTAACTACCTTGCCACGTGTCAGCCTCTGGATTTTTTAATTTTTTTAATTTTTTTTTGAATTTTTTTTGAATTTTTTTTATTTTGAATTTTTATTTTGAATTTTTAAAAAAAAAAAAAATTACCACGTGTCAAATCCTTAATGTGACACGTGGCATTGTCAGTGACACGTGACAAGGTATCGCCACGTGTCAAGGTACTTGGCAAGTGTCATTGTCTTCGATTCAACTTAATCCCCACATGTGTCTATTTGTTTCAATTTAGTACCCTTATTTGTTTCAATTTAGTACCAATTTATTTGTTTGAATTTTATTCAAATATTTTTTTTTAAATGGAGAAATATTGCATATCTTTTAAGACAAAATTTATTATTTATATAAATGTTTTATTGATATTTGTTACGAATTATAAAATTAAGTATTGAAATTTATATTAAAGCTAATGGTAAAAGTCATGAATAACATATTTGTAAGTCATTTTTAATAACAAACATAAATATAAAATTTATATAAATAATAAATTTGGTCTTAAGGGAGACATAATATTTCTCTATTTTGTAAAAAAATATTCAGACAAAATTAAAACAAATAAATTGGGTACTAAATTGAAACCAATAAATATATATGAGTACTAAATTGAAACAAATAGACACATATGGGGACTAAGTTGAAATGAAGACAATGACACTTGTCAGGTACCTTGACACGTGGCGATACCTTGTCACGTGTCACATCAAGGATTTGACACGTGACATTTTTTTTTAAATTAAAAAGAAAATTAAAAAATCCAGAGGCTGACACGTTGCAAGGTAGTTAACGCGGTTTGTGAAGATTTAACGAAGGGTACTAAATTGATGCAATAATCAAAATTGGATAATAAAATAAGACAAAGTTCAAATAGATACCATTTTAAAATTTTCGAACCAGAATGAGTATGATCCGAGTAATTAAGCCAAATAATGACATTTAAAAAATAAGTGTTATATGTTACCGTCGTGAACCGCATCTTTTTATACTCCCGATATTTAGATTCTCCCCCAATCTCTCCTTCCCGATTTTCATCTTCTGCCTCCGACCCACACTTTTCTAATTCTCCAATTTCTCACCACCAACCTTTATCATACACGCAGTAGCGGAGGGGTGAAGCTCCATTCACAAACCCATACACAAAAACGCATCATCACTCACATTCCGGCGATCCGACGAGGCTTGTAACGGCGACAACCGCACCGACTCTGGTCGTTGGCCATTCCCGTGCGCCACCGTGACCACTGTGCATTCTTCCACCGCCAAACCATCACTGAACCAAGGTCGAAGACGGGAGTCTCTGCACGTTTCGCATCCTTTCTCTCTCGTTCACGGCTTGCCGAAGAGAGCGGACCGCACCTGAACCCTAAACGGCCACTCTCCGTTGGTGCCTTCGAGGTTCAGTCCCGTTTCTCCTCTCTGTCTCTGTTTTACCCATTCTTGGACCCATTGCTTGAATGTTGTTTGGGTTTTAATTGATATCATCATGGATGGGTGAGATGATTGTTCATCACTGTTTCTCTTGGTTTTGATTAATATCATGTTTGGGTTGGAGTTATCTGGGGTTTCAATTTTGTATTCATTTGATGCGAATGATTTTTCCCTGCTTAATGCTTATTTCATTGCAAAAAAGAGTTTCAAGCTTGCTACGACGTTAAGAATAGATGAGGCATTGGTCTTGGAATATTAATTGGGATTCACTTGATAATGTCTTCATTTTGGATACATTTTATATGAACATGTGTGATACTGGTGTAGAGTGTATGGTAGGAGGTATTGCCTCTTATAGTCGTGGGCTACTCATTGTTATCTTGGTTTGGGATGAAGTTCATGTTTGCTTTGGTCTTAAATGTATTTTGTGATTGCATCATATTGAATTATTCAGAAGGTTTTTATAGATTGTTGGTGATATTTCAGTTGGTAGAGAGATTAAGAAATTCTTGATGCTAAATTTTGGTTAATGAGTTCGTTTGGTTATGAGATATGTTTTTGATAATTAAATTCATTTTAGATGCATTTGTTTGAGTTTTGGATTTCATAGACCACTGGGTTGGGTTTTGCATTTGTGCTTAAGGGTTAGTATTAGATTGTAAGCCAAAATTAGTTAGTTTGCTGATGTAAAAACTGACTTTACCGTTTTTGGTTATTTCTGTTTTTCTATTATTCTGTTACCTTACTGTCATTAACTTTTGTAAGATAACAAGTAGTGCTTTGTTTTGTCTTGATGTTAATGAGACGAGTTTGCTTTTTCTCCCTTCTACCCATTTCCTATAGGGACACACTTAATTTCAATTTGTCCAAACCGATAAAAAAGGAAAAAAAAAATATTTAACCATTTTATTAAATTTAACTATTTTTTTCATTTGACTGTTTTTTTTAAATTTAATTTTTTTTTAATTATAAAATTTATTTATATTTATAATAAAATTATAACAACTATTTTTTATTTTCATAAAAATAGTGAACACTTATCATTTTATTATCTTTTAAAATTGAAAAGCTCGACTACATCTAAGATTGAAATTTAAGATGCTTATGATAGTTTCTCTTATTAATAATAATTATTTTACTAGTTTAAATATTAAAATTGAAACTTTAAGACTTTTATAGATTTGTAAATCGACAGAAATAGTATTTTAACTATACTTACAGCTTCTTCTTTTTTTTATATTTTAAATAAACCTACTTTTGTTTCTTCTAATTTAGAAGGGCTTATTCTAATTCTTAAGATCTAAAAAAAAGTATAATTCTTGAAATTGCCAGAGCTTGGGTTGCTGAACGGAGTGAGGTTGAAGCACAAGCCATAAACGTGACCGAAGTTGAAATGGAACCTCGCTGAACTCAGCCTTCACTCCCTCAGGCTCAACGCGACTGGGGAAAAAAAGCTTCCACGGCGACGCTGGTCTCAAAACCCTAGCCTTCTCTCTTAATCATCGTAGTTGCTCCTGTGAAGCACTGAGAAAGGGTCTTTATAGGTACTCCTTGTTTCATCTATTTTTCTATGCTTTTAATTTATCGTGTTAAATTGTTTGCTGTGGCTTCTTGTCAATCAAACTCTTGTGGGTTATATAGACATCATATATGTAATAGGACTTGGGGAATAATTTGAGATATGAGAATAAGGATGATTGTGGGAAACATTGTCTTGTGAGGTCACCTGAAAAATCAAGAGCCACATTCACTTACCCAAACTCCTCACCACCAAAATATGGTTTGTCCCCAAGTTCAAGCATTCTATGAATTGTTTGTTGCACTCTTCTTGGTCTTTACACTTCTCCATCCATACCCTCTTGACAGCGTTTTACTACATCAAACACAATCACGCAATTCTTTACCCTTAAAAAATCAACTTTATTAAATATATTGGTCTAAGTCAATTTCAAAAGTTAGTTCAGAGTCTTAGGATAGGATTGCTTCATACCCAAATTCTCAAATTATTTTAGATTCTATCAGTAACTGCTCAACATATCAAGTTCTATACTATTTAGACTGATTTAATTATGTAAAATGTTTAATCCTCGGTATGAAAAATTGTTGTAGATTGTACATCTATTAATGATATTGCAGAATGGAAAGCAGTGAAGGCCAATTATATGTTTAATTCTCTTCTATTATGCAATTTATTTTTATCGATTTCTTCTCTTTTTCATAAAAATTGCAGAATGGAAAGCAATGAAGACCAATCACTTTCTGAATTGGAGGAAGAAATTTTTGAAAAATTCAGAGCTTTCATGACAGGGTAATTGCTAATCTTGCAAGTTGTTAGCTTTTTGTATTTTCTGTGCTAGAAATCACCGGTCTATTGATGGTAGTTACATTTTTGTATGGAGAAAATAAATTATATGTTTTCCTTGACACATGTTGACCTTTCAAAATTATAAAGTTACATGAAGGATTATTCTTGTTAGGTTGGAACTACTTTATATTGAGTAATTGTTTCATTCTCATGAATCTATAAACTAAAATGATCTCTAGATTGATAAGAACCCTTTGTTACTAAGGTCGTGAAAGAAGAAAAAATAGGTGTGATGCACACAATCATAATCTGGAAAGAGAAAATAACTAACTGCTGAGCTGAAAGGTGTGAATAGTGGGAGAGGAGATTTGAGGTGTGGGTGTAATCCAGTATTATGGGACAGAATACGGTGTGTGAGAATTTGGGACTGGGAGAGACTTGGCCTCCCACACCCAGGCTATAATTTCTTTTACTGCATTTCCATTTGTGATCAGCTACCAGGTTTTGCTTCCCTCTATAGCTGGTATTTTTCATTGTAATATTGTTGGTGATCTTACATCAACCGAAAATGTGACTAATTTACAGAATATAAGTGGGTGTAAACCTCACCTCACAGGTTAGTTTTGTAAGGTTGAGTTAGACTTAAAGTCCATTTCTTAATACATACCATAACACAAATATATCCATATCATTGTTTCTCAGCTATCCTTCATAGATGTATAATGGAATAATTGAAAGAACAATTTTACGATTGTAGAAACATTATAAGCATCAGCTTAAGCTGTAAAGAGTATTTTTTATAACTTTTGCACTTAGACAGTTGGCCATAAGGGTTTGATTTTAAGACATCCTACATACAATGTAAATCCTAACAGTAGCCCGCTTCTAATTGCTTCAAGATAATTACTTCTGCAAAGGCAATAACTATAGATTATCCATAGTCGTAGGGGTTGGAGGTGATAATTATGGATGAATGACATGGTGGGAAAAATAAAATGTTAATTTGTTAAGAAATGGATAGATGCATTATGAAATTTTCTTGGTTTATTCTTGTGACTTGAGAGACAAGCTCTAGGCACAGATATTGTTCGGACTGTGGAACTGGTTTGGCCCAAATGGGCAATTAGTTGATGAACTAGCCAAGCCCAAGGTGTGCAGAGTATATGTGGGAAGAACAAGGGGAGGGCAGAATGGGAATGATGAGGTTGCTAGGGGTACAGGAGAGACCTCACTTGTATGAGGGAAACTGGGTATGTTGAGAATGAATAGACAGAAAAAGAGGGGATAATCTATTAGTTTGTTATAGGCAGGGAGCATTAGCTCTCTGGAGGAGCATTGCTCAGTTGCAGTGGGAAAGTTTCCCAATTGAATTTTCCTTTAATCATCAGTAATTCCAGTTTTTCTATCAGTTTTCCTTTTCTATTACTTTGTAAGAAGCTTGGTTCTCTAACACAACAACACACTCACTCATATATAAGGAGGGTTAGTCTGTTAGTTTGTTTTGGACAAGGACCATTGACTATCTGGAGGAGCATTGCTCTGTGGCAGTGGGGATTTCCTTACTTTCCTATGATCATCAATGATACCAGACTTTCTATCAGTTTTCTAATTCTATTCCTTTGTAAAATCTTGGTTCCCTAACACGTACATACTCAAATATTCATTCATGAAGGACAATATTATATTTTGTATTCTGTTTATCACATAATATATGTGTATAAATTTTTATTTCTAACAGCTAACCTATGATAGGATTGCAAAGATTGATGAGTTGGGAATTGCTGGAAGCAGGCTGCTGTCTGGATTTCAACAAGCGATTGGTAATTATACAGAATTTTCTTAATCACGTGTTACTGTGAAATCATGATATTGCTTATTATTCACTTTTAGGGGGCGTTTGTTTCAAGTCCTGATTTATCATTCCCAAGGACGTAGTCTACGAGAATGTTATAATTGGAAAGTTATTCCTAGGCATATCTAAAATATGCTTGGTTAATTTTTCATATTTCTGATAATACTTTTTAATTCAAATAAGTTATAATGGAGGTTACAAAGTAACTTCTCTCATTCCCATGAGAATATAACTTACCCACCCTCCTTATCATGCATATAAAAATTGTACAAACAAAGGTATGCATCTTTCTGGGAATAAAAATACCCGAAAATACTTTTTATGAACTTCTACCAACATAGGAATAAAAATTCCTACTTCCATTTTTCTGGGAATACAAAAGGATTCCATGAAACAAATGCCTCCTTATTTTATAACTTTTAACTTTAGTTGTGCAGAGTTTATCAGGAGGCCTCCTATTGATATGAATTCCAAATTAGTGGACAAGATAATTGTAGCTAATGAAACTAAGAGAGTTAAAGCCTATATAAATTCTGGATGCAGGAAGCTGAACGAAAGTATCCAGAGTCTAACAAACTGTAAGTACTGCACTTTATTTTTTATTGGGGTTGGTCGTCTCATTCCATTATTAGGGTATGTCTCAAGACTCAACAAGGGCTTAGTGACTCATAAGTACATTTCTTTTACTTAACCATTTTAATTTAGTGTTATGTATTGAGAATCAATACTGTTAGCAGTGAATCTTCTTTATTCTATTTAACAGGAGTATGACAAATTGGTTTCCTTTGAGTGCAGTGTTAAGTTATTATTGGATTATTTCATAATTTTTCACAAAACTATACTCATGCAGTTTTACAAAAGTTACTCTTTTTATTTTCTCATTTTATTCTTGTAACCAAAATTTAACATAGCATTGTCTTCAAGTCAGATTAGTTTGGGGTATTCCACCAGTCATAAAGGATATACATGAGCATATATTATACATACATACATATATATATATATATATATATATATATACACACACAAACACACACGTATATATATATATATATATATATATATATATATATATATATATATATATGTATGCGCTTATCTTCAACTGGCTGAAACTTTACTTCTAAAGACGACATTTTTTATTAATGAGCATAGTTTCCTTATCCTCATCCTTTTTCATCTACTTCAACATCCTCATCTTCCAATTTGCCTTTGGTTTCAGCCTACATTCCGTAAATATTTCATCCTAATCATATTGAACCTTAGAACTGTTGATATTCATCCTATGTTCACCAGATCTTAAAATGGGATTGTTCAACTGAGAATTCAACCTAATCTTCTCACTATTGCTGAGCCCAAAAATGTAAAACCAGCTCTTCAAGACTCTAAATGGTTTGCTGCTATGACTAATAAATTTTCTGCTTTACAGAAAAAATAATGCTTGGACTGCCGTTCCTTTACTTCCAAATAGGATTCCCATTGGCTGAAAATTGTATTTTAGAGTCAAAGAAAATACTGATGACTCTGTAGAAAAATACAATGCCGGATTGGTTGGTTCCAAAAGATTTTAAGATTTGGATTTGATTCTTTCGAAACATTCTCTCTGGTTGTTAAACCTATCACTTTACGTATCTTTTCCACACTTGCTCTTACTCACAAGTGGTCTATCTTTCAATTTAAAGTAAATAATGCTTTTCTAAGTAGGCTCACTTCAACAGAAATTTTACATGTCTCAACCTTAAGGTTTGAAGCTGTAGATAAATCTCTAGGCTACAGGTTCAATAAAGCAATATATGTAAGAGTACCCTTCTTCAGTTTGGCTGTACTGACACCAAATGTGAGCCTTCATTATTTATATATAGTTGTGCCTTTGCTATCATCTTCTTGTGTTACAAAAAGGTTAATACAAGGATCCAAAATTCCTTAACAAACACCCCACTTCAGTGTCAGCATGGTGAATTTGGGACTCCCCCTTCGTAGGAGTAGGAGCCTCAATGAGGTTCGAACTTGAGACATTGGATTTGATGCAAGGCTCTGACACGATTGTTACGAAAAGGTTAACTTGTTCATACAAGGATCCAAAATTCCTTAACATCTTGTTGGTGTATGTTGATGATGTTATTATCACTCGCAGTTCACAATCTCTCATACAAGTTGTTCCTCACAAGAATTTCAATTTACTCTGAAACAACTTGGTTCCTCATATTCTTTTCTTGGTATGGAAGTTCATCAATCACCTAATGGGTCTTTTCTTATGACTCTAGCTATCAAAGACTTATTGATCAAGACTAAAATGCATGAACCTATGGTTATTTCATCTCTTATGTTATCTAACTTCAAGCTATCTAAACATGGTTCAGATCTATTACAATACAAAACCCTTCTTTCTACAGGTCTATTGTTGGTGCACTTCAGTATGTCACTATTACTCATCCTGAGTTGGCTGTCAACAAGGTATTGCCAGTTTATGGATTCTATATAGAATCTCATTGGGTTGCAGCTAAAAGAATTTTGTGATATTGCAAAGAGGCCTTACTTTGTGGTCACACCGTTCATCCTGCGATTCCTTATCAACCTCTGGCTATTTTGTGATGCAGATTGGGCAGCAGATTCTGATTACAAGAGGTTTATTTCAGGAGCTGCTATTTATTTGGGACCTAATTTAGTTTCATGATGGTTAACAAAGCAAAAAATGGTTTCTAGATCTAGCTCCAAAGCTGAATATACAAGTTTAGTAGCTGCCACAGTTGACATTTTATGGATGTAGACTTTTCTCAAAAAACTCAGTTCCTCATTATACTCCTATGGATTTGTGTGACAATCGAGTGTTGTTAATCTAGTTCATAAGCCTGTTCTTCATGCTAGAACTAAAATGTTTTCTACATTTGAGAATAGGTTACTAACAAACAACTTGTTCAACACATTCCTGATCAAGGCCAATGCGTTCTCATCCAGCCATGTCTACTACTAGTTTTTGGTGTCTTTCTTAGGGACAAACTCAATGTAATTGAGATGCCTTGGGTTTCTCAGCCCCATTGAATTTGTGTCAGAGAGGTGACTTTGACAATGTTATTGGTTGGTTGTGTTGTTACAACTTTTAGTTTTTATTCTGTTTTAGTGTATTTACTATAGTTGTTTCGACTGTAGTCAGTATAACTGTTTTAGTTAGACCAATATAGCTAACTTCGTGCAAATAAGCTCTGTATATGTAGTAATCTGTGTACAGAAATTTGGTATTCTTTTAGTATTTTTTATCTTTATATAATAAAATTCAAGTATCAGTGTTTGCTATCAACTTGCAATTATGTTTCTTTACATTTATCCTGTCTGCTTTTCTCACTCATTCAGTTTCCCTCTAATTCTTTGTTCCAAAAGATATCCGCCTGAATCAGCATTGTACAATGTTTTGTTATCAATTCTTCGTTTGAATTCTACTTATTGATTTATTGCTATTTATTATGCCGCTGACTATATAACTGTTTCAATATGGCAAAATATGTGTACGGAAGTTCACTCATGCACACAAGGACTCTGTAACCTTATAAGAGAAGGTATGGCCTCGTGTTTTTAATGATTGATTCCTGACTGCTATGCTTTGATAACCGTATACATCCTATGATAGATTTGAATATGTATTTCTCTTTTAAATATTGGAAAAGAAACTCGTTGAAATGCCCTATCCAAATAAAAGGTAAATTTAGGAAGATGTATTTCCAAATTGGAAGAAACTTATTTTCATTTAGTCAATATTGCTTTCTAATTTGCAGTGCTTAATCAGTAATGGGCTTGTTTCTAGCTCCTCTATGAAAATGTTTTGTTGTATTGTAGATACTAAATTTGTGTTTGGCCATCATTAATTTAAAAGTACATATTGACTGCGTGTTGTATGTAATTTCTTGGATTGTATACTTTATGTCATAACCATTACGGTGATATTGCCTTCTTTGTTTTTGTATATGCTTTTCAGCTTATTTTAGAAATAATTGTTTATTTAACTAGTTCTGAGAAATTTTGAAAATAAGTTTTTAATTCCAGAAATTAATCATTCCTAAACATGCAGTTAGTTTGACATTTAACTAGTCATGTATGTTTTGCAGCTAAAGAAATACTCAATGAACTTGAAGGTCTATTGGGGGATGTAACAAGTGCTATTCAGACTACAGATGGAAAATTATTAGCCTTCTCTGGTCTGGATTTTGATGTTGAATTAATTGAGCAAACAACCTATAATGATTTGGTAATATTATTGCTTATTTTGGAAGAATTTCTAATGTAATTGCTAACTTGTTTCCATATGTTTCTTATTAGTCTCCATGTTTCTTTGATTGAGTTTCTTCCCCTGCTATTTGATACATCTTATTGGAATTGAAATGGTTACATCTTTATTCAGGAGGAAAAGGATGCTTTGTCTCATTCTCAAAGTCCTGACATCACTTCTACCAAGAAAAAGAAAAGTGTCGATGTCACACATTTAGCCATGGTAATGGCTTTCATATATAGCATGGTCAAACAAGACTATTTGATGCAGGTAATGAATGATGTCTTTTTGTGACCTTGAAGTGGGAAAAATGAAGAATCCTTAAAATCTTTGCCTATTGTTGCAGGAAAAGATTGTGTCTGCTTTAGATCTCAAGATGTCATCAGAAGAATTAGAAAGCTACTGCCAAATGTGGTCTTTGCGCCCCTTCATAAATGACGAGATCGTGAATGGAGCTTGGGAACATATTCATTGAACATTCTGTTTTTTTTATTATAGGTATACAAAAATTAGTTGTCATTACTTTTCTAGATTTTCACTTTATTTTGACATTGTTTTTCCTCCACCCCTTTTTGAAAAAATAACACATTTGTTGTTAACTGAACCTTCAGCCTCAGCTTTCACAATTTACACTGTTCTGTTTTTTGTTCTCTTTTCTCGCCGGATTTTCTATGTGCTTTCATTGTTCACCTCCTTAGTTGTAATAATAATAATAATAACAGTAAAAATAGTAATATTATTATTATTATTATTATTATTACTATTATAATTATTTTATCTCATTGTATGTCATCTTAAAATTGATACTAATATGTCTTCTCATTTACGCTTTTTTTTTAATTTTGGTAATATCTTTAATATCCTTCATTTAAAACTTTTCATAAGTTCGTTTTCATTAATTATTTTATCGCTTAATATCATTTCTTTGAGGAGCATTTTCTTTTGTTCAAAAAGGAGCGTGAAGAAGTTGGTCTTCGGTTCAAATATTAATATTGAATTCGATTATTTTGGATAATAAATTTTCATTTTTTTGGAACTTCATTTTCGGTGGGACTTTTTTAGGTTCTTGTTCTAATTGAGTAATAATTCTTTTCAACAATTGAATAACAACATCAATATGTGACATCTCATTTAAATAGAGCAATCTATTAAATAAATATTGCATGATTTATGGAATAGAAGAGTTATCAGGTGAAACAGTACACATAAGGATTTACCATTACAGTCATCCAAGAAGCACTTAAAGAAAATGAGGTATATCTATCACACATGCCTCTAACAAAACATGCACCACAGGGAGGGATTTACCATTACAGTCATCCAAGAAGTACTTAAAGAAAATGAGGCATATCTATCACACATGCCTCTAACAAAACATGCACCACAGGGAGTTATGCAGTACACAAAAGAAAACCTCTAGAGCTAGGAAAACAAAAGGGCACTGATGCCATAAAAATGCTCTGTTGATAGCCAGAGGTGACAGGACCCTCTACACCACTGTTACCATCAGGTCCACCTTCAACGTGCTTCCCATCGGTTCCCACCAAGAGGTGATCATCGCAAAAGAGATAGCCAAACAAGAACACAGAAAACGAAAGGGTAAGCTAGTGAAAATAACATTTAACATATTATAAAACATGTACAAGACCAGGCAGGTTATTAACAATTGACTCATAAACATTTTAATCATAAGAGAGCAAACGAATGCAAGTTACTACGACTAGATATCCGGATCATATACTTGATATAGGATTCTAAAGGAAGTATACGCCTGTGCCAGTTTCTAAACTCTGCAGAGTCTAGACGCAAGGGGTATTCACCCAACCACACACAGGGTTAATCCTTTATTGTCTTGGGCTCAAACTGTCCCAAGACTAAGACCTCCTACTACTCTCACCACATTAACCATTCTGCTCTACGTGAACGTGAACAATTATTAGAGTTCAGGATACCCTCCTTTATCTAGACATCTCCTATATCAAGGTATACAATAGGCATATATATATGTCACCAAGAGTTTCCCATGAAACTCCCTCCCTGACACATTCCACATGCCTTACAATCACCCAATTCTCATGAAATTCCACCAACAATTATATCATGTTTCTCATTTCATACTTATCACATGCATACCAACATTCAATCCAATGAAATCATAGCTTATTACCTAACAACACTTTCATACCAAACCCATTCAGGCATACACACCAAGCATGGCCACATACTCTGAGCAAAGAAATAATTAACACAAATATAGAGTCACATCAGCCCACACAGCAGTCCTTATCACAACATCTCGCCCAAGCTAAAGGTCCTCGCCCAGGCGAAAGGGTTCCTTTCGCTCAAGCGACCCCTCCTCGCCTAGGCGAGAGCGCAATAGTGGCCACTACAAGGTTCCAGTGGGTTCTCGCTCAGGCGACAGCGTCTCGCCTAAGCGAGACTACACCTCACTCAAATTTAAAACCAGTCGCCTAGGCGACAACACGAACTGGAATCCAGGGGTGAGTCCCTGCTTCCCTCGCTTAGGCGGGGGTCACTCACCTGGGCGAGATTAGCAGGTTTCTCACCTGTTAGCACATGCAACTTCTCGCTCAACCAACATACACACGCACCAAACATTCATATACAACCAACAACATCATTCAAGCATCACAGACCGAAAGGTAGTCCAGAAATAAGCAAAAATGATTTAAAAACACCAAGTTTCTAGCTTCCCTTACCTTTTTGAGATACTAATAAAGAGAACGGCAACCCGAGCAAGAGCAAACGAGTTCCAAAGCAACCTACAGAACTGAAACCCACAGAATGGGTATTAGGGAGAACCTAAGACGAACCCAAAGTCTTTTAACCGGAAAGAGGAAGGATGAATTTAAGGTTCAACTTACCTGAGAGTATTAAGTAGAGTAGCTAGCTGGAAGGAGAGGGAACTTATGTCCTAGCAGAGCCTTAACTGGAGTTCAAGGGTGAGTGAGGGGGAACAGTTTCTACAAAAGGGACAAGTGAGAGTGAATGAGCTGGTAGAGTACAGGGGTTTTCTACAAGGCTGGCCTTGGGCCTACGAAAAGGCCAGGCCCAAAACTCACAAGCTGAAAGAAAAGGGGGCTTACACAATATATATTCTTTCTCCCTGAAAATGAGCATAACTTGATGAGGAAATATCATCTAGCTTTTACATTTGTTTGAACAAGGTGAACTAAAATATATCTTATATCATAAATTGATATTATCAAAAGGTGAACAAGGTGCATAATTTTTCCATTGCATCATAGATAGGAATAATAATGTGGGTGAGACTCATTTAAGAAATATAGGTTAATTTTTCTAGTCTGTCTCGCATAATAAATTATTTGTTTTTTAATTTTTTTTACTTTTATTAAATACTAGGGTGTAGAATTTTAATAATTTTATTTTTATTTAATTAAATTTGTAGAATCAATAAATTCTATAAGTCTATTTCTTACAATAAGTAATGTTTTCAACTTTATACTTTCTAAGTTTTTAAGTACAAGTCTTTTAAAAATAGAAATGACTTTGAATCAAACTAGAATAAGGAAGAAATGCAAATGAGTTATTTTGGATGGACTTAACTCAAATGAGTTATTTACTTTTGGATGGATTCCAAAAGAAACTCAAATGAGCAAGTTGATTAGAAGAAATATATGATGTGTTGTGCTGGTATTGCTAAATTTTAGGAATATAAGTAAATGTAGGCTATGCAGGCTAGCTCGTCATTGTTCTGCACAAGCTTCAGATTAGGTGAAGTGGGCCCAAGCGAGCCAGCAAGCTACAATAAGTGTCACATACTTTTTTCTTGTAGGTTTGTGGACTGGTCCACATGATTCACCCCACGTTGTCATCTTTTATCTTATCATAGGGGTACATACATTAGCTCTGTTAATGAGGGATTTCTTCCTACACCTCTATAGTCTTAGTGAAATGAGTTAGTTGTCTTTTATTAAAAAAATCACACTTCATGTTGTCTTCCAAATTTACATTGTGTATTGTACCGTCTGAAATATATTTTTACATTCTGGACTGTTTTCCAAATTTGTATTACAAATTATATAATTTGAAATATAAATTTGTATTACGAATTGTATAATCTAAAATATAAATTTATATTACGAATTGTATAATTTAAAATATAAATTTGCATTAGAAGCAAGAAGGGTTTCTCAACTTTTTAAGAGAGTATATGAAGATAATTACACTTGTAGATGGAGAATTCATTCACTTAAGGAAATGGAACTCTATTCACGACATCGAGGGATGCGCGGTTGGTAGGAAAAAGAAGAATAAAAAGATGAAGTGGAGAAGATTATGAAAAACTGGTAATTTCATTAACATATAAGGTGCAAGTTGAAATTATCTTAAATTATTAGGGTGCAAGAATAAATGCCTATCTTCAATTTGTGTTCAACATGTAGAATGCTATTTCTTCCTCTACTCCTATGGTTTCTTCATGCACCTCCATGTGTTGAAAAAGTCTAAAATGTCCATGCTTTAGATTTCTAAAGTTTGGGATTCAAAAACATGTTTTAGACCGCATAATTCATAATACATTTTAAGATTTGAAAATATTTCTAAGTTTTTGAATTATGCAATTTGAAAGTGTACAATCCTCCAAAAACATATTATTGATTACACAATCTAGAAATGTATATTAAATTTGTATTTTTAGATTATGCAATCAAGAAGCATATTGAATTGTGTAATCTAAAATATAATTTTGGATTCTATGATATGAAATTTACTTTTTGAATGTTAGATTATACAATTCAAAATAAATATTCAATATTACAAAATGCAATGTTTTCAAGTCATGAACAATTTAAACTTTTCTCTCACCTACAGAGGTGTTGGAAGAAAATACAGGAATGCTGAAAGAAATTACTTATATTGAAAATAACATTAAATGACATCCTCTTAAGCTTATTATGCAAACATTCTTATATATAACAAGTGGAGAAATTACTGAAGTAGGTTATATATATATATAACCAATTTCTATGAAAATAATTTTGTTCGTTAAACTACTTTTTAGATTATAAAAGAAGAGTTTTCTTTAACTAATGTCGAAAAATATAAATGATTAGATTTGATTACTGACAAATTGTTTATGATTGTCAATCTGATTGAGAGTGTTTTACTACGATTTAAATATTTGATGAAATTAACTCATTTTTAAAAGTTTTTACTTTAATAACTTATGTTTTTTCTTTTAATTTATATACAATTTAGTCATTTAAATAGTTTGATTTTATTTAGTTCTAGCTAATTATTCTATTTCGTCAATATGATTTGTATTTGACTCTATTTTAAAATTGAAGTATTAAATTATGGAAAATGAGGTTTTGACATTAGATTAAATTAAAAAGTACTTTTCTTTATTAGAAACTTCTGCCTTCAACTCTACGAGTTGAATTTATCTAAACTCGAGACACACACAAGTACAAATCAATGTAATGCTTTCAAACACAGAACATCTTTGAAACAACTCAGGTTTTAAGGCATGCCCTGGACTTTTCATCTCCAGAAAAATGACTTCTCTGTCAAAAATGAAACATAAAGAACAAGACGATACCTGGTTTGCAAAAATACTTCAAAACATGTTTTTTTATTTTATTTTTTTTGTTTCAAAGCCTTTCTTTGAAACCCAGCTAACCACATAACGAAAAACAAATCAATAGATACTCGAAAAGCAGAGGAAAGGTGCTCCTAATCTCCTAATTAAGCTCCATCAACGATTGGACCAGCAGCAAGAATCTCTTCTGTGAGGTTTTTGTTCTCTCCAATCTGGTAGTCAGTGAATGTTTCAAAATTGTTCTTGAACAATTTAGCCAACTTCACCAGTGTCTCCTTGTAGGCTTGTTTGTCTGACCACTGAAATCAAACAAAATTTCCAATCATTCAAAGGGCTTTGAAAACTGCAAAGCAGTGGTAATGATTGAAAAATTGAAAAATTGAAAAAGATAAGAGTTGTAGCACACTAACAGTGTTTTCAGGGTCTAGAATTTCCGAGGGTACTCCATCCACTGCAGTGGGGATTTGAAGTCCAAATATCTCAGTCTTCTTGTACTCCGCATTCAAGAGACTTCCAGAGTGAATGGCATCAATAATTTTTCTTGTATAAGATAGTTTAAGTCGACTTCCACTGCCATAGCTGCAGTTTTGCACAACCAAAAACAAAGTTAATTTTATTTCAACCGAAACTGGTTTTTGAAAAGTGTGTGAAAGTGTGTTGCTAACAGTGTTCTTTAATTTCATTATTAGTACTAAAACGCTTACCTTCCACCAGACCATCCTGTGTTAACAAGCCATCCAGTTGCACCATGTTTCTGCATTTTTTCAGAAAGCATGGCTGCATACTTGGTTGGATGTAGCATTATGAATGCTGCTCCAAAGCAAGCTGAAAATGTTGCCTGTGGCTCCTTTATGCCCTCCTCTGTGCCAGCCACCTTTAGTCCTCATAAAGAAAAGAGCCAATGAGAGAGATTCAGAGGAAGCAATATTATCAAGATAGAGTGTTCAAGTTACTCAGACATTACCAGAGCTGTGTATCCACTGATGAAATGGTACATGGTCTGTGACAGGTTCAGCTTGCTCACAGGTGGAAGCACACCAAATGCATCACATGCCAAAAGAATCACATTCTTTGGTTGAGGACCAACACATGGTAACTTCACATTTGGAATGTACTCAATTGGATATGCAGCACGAGTATTTTCTGCAACATGAAAAAGCAGTATTATATTTCTCTACCTATTTACATCTAGCTATCATGTTTATTGTCCAAATAAAGTTAAAATCAAATGAACTAGTCTGCATCAAGAGTTTTGCAAATAGAGGATGGATTTGTTAAGTTCCATCCTTACATATATGAGTGGTTTAATAATCAGCATCTTCTATTTGTAGGAGTTGACCTCAGATATTGGATTTGTGTTAAGTCAACCATTAATTTGATATGATATGACCAAGTCAGAACTACCAAGTCATTACTTACCTGTAACTGATCTGTCAGAATAATCAACGTCACGAAAATGGTCATCAAAGACAACATTCTCCAGAACTGACAACAACCAAGTGAACAATAAAAATGTGTCAAAATTGGTGAAGTCAAAGATGAAGAGATGTTAAAGTAGCCTAATAAGATTAACAAAAGGTAACACCTGTGCCAAATTTGATGGCGTTCCAGATGTCAGGCTCGTTCTCCTGAGAGAGATCAATGCATTTGGCGTAGCAACCCCCTTCAATGTTTGAGACACCACTCTCACTCCAACAGTGTTCATCATCTCCAATCAAATACCTGTTATGATCCGTGGAAAGAGTGGTTTTCCCAGTACCTAATGTCAACAATTGAAGAAAAATCCTTAAACTAACCGTTTATGAAAGTTCTATGTAACAAGAGTCGTAAATTTGTGGTTCTAATAACAGTTATTTGATGATCGAAGAAAGTTATACCAGAGAGTCCAAAAAAGAGGGCAACATCCCCAGCTTTTCCCATGTTGCAGCCAGAGTGCAGGGAGAGGATTTGGCGCTTAGGCATGAGATAGTGCATGACACTGAAGAGACCCTTTTTCATTTCCCCTGCATACTGTGTCCCAAGGATCACCATTTCCTTCCTTGCAAGATTAAGATCAATGCTAGTGGAGGATGTCATGTAGTGAGTGTAACGATTGCAAGGAAATTGCCCAGCATTGTATATAGTGAAATCCGGTGTGCCAAAGTTCTCTAGCTCTTCTTGATTTGGTCGAATGCACCTGCATCATGTCAAGTAAAACTATATTGCATACACATTTTTGCAGATTCACTTCACTCTTTCTCTCTATTCTGGGGAGACCTATTTCATTCGCTGAGAAGGTTTGTGCATGATCAATAGATATTTGGATTTCATTAAATTAGAACTGTTAATGTCAAGAACAGTACCATGATTATTTAAACATTTGGCTTCTGATTGTGTTTGAAAAAATTAAAATATAGAACAAAAAGGTCGGTGTGATGGTGAAGTATTCTTTTGCTTATATACAGTCACTTACATGTTATGCATGAACAAGGAATGGTAGGCTCTGGCTGAGACAATCCTCACTTTGATTTTGTTCTCTGGGTCCCAGTTCAAGAATTGGTCATTCACGAACACCTGAAAATTAGGTTTTTTTTGGAATACTCTATTGATTTCCTTCCATACTTAGATAACATAATTTCAAACTGAGATATAAATTATAATATATATAAGCAATGGGTGGAAATCAACTATGCCAAACAAACACATGTGATGCATCAGAATTAGTTAAAATATTTTGTCCACTGAAGCAAGTTTTCACATTGCTTTGAATTTTTGAAGGTTGTAGACACCTTCTGGGAAATGAGATAATAAAAGGTGAAATATAAAATTAGAGATGTTTAAAAGTCATAATTCATTTTAAAAAAATCTAATTTTCTTTAACAAATGACAACAGGTTGCATTCCTAGTCATCACCACCTCAAATAGATTGTATAAACCCACAAAATAAGACCAATTGTAGTGACAACTTATTTTCATTTTATAACATAGTTATCTGTGCATGCCAGACAGAAAAGAAGATCAAAAGAAAGAAAAGAGAAGAGAAATGACCTTGTCCAAAGAGTTCAGATAATCAACTGCTCTTTCCCTGTTCACCATGAAACTGTGTTCGTCCATCTCAATGTTGGGGGAACCCCTTCAAAGTACAATAATACAAAGATAAATCAGATTACAAAATAAACAGTTCAAAATGTTTAGCACCATTTGTCACACATATATATAAATGTAATGTGATGAACAATACTTACTTTCCCCACCAAAGATCATTCTCAGTAAGTTCGTCCTTCACCACACGCTTATCTCTAGGGCACCGACCCGTCTTGGCCCCAGAAAGCGTAGCCAATGCCCCAGTCGATGTGATGAACGATCCTTTCTCATGCTTGATCGCTTGTTCATAAAGTTCTGTTCCAAATTCAATATTTTACCATTTTGTCAGACATTAATGTGTGTATTTCTGTTAGGACAAGTTAAATTCAAAGTTTATCTCTACATAAGCAGGTGCTACGTCATTGCCATTGACCAATTCATTTCAAATATACAAGATGTGATGCTGAACTCATTTTCGTACATCACAGTACAAAATGATGTATCATTGATTTTTGAAAAGAAAGACAGAGAAGAAAAGAAAAGTATAGGAAGAAAACCTGCGGGGGAGAGGTTATAGAGGACATGGGTGAACTTCAAGGCACTGTCGCTGACAGAAATGGTGGGTGTGGCTGCATGACGGTGGTGGGGAACATGTGCAACCCTTGACCCTTCGAATCTTCTCGCTGGGTCACCTTTCACCACCTTAGGTCCACTGTCTCTTGTTAGCGAAGCCAACGATGCACTGCATGCATGCATGCATACATATCAACACACGTTTAAGCCAAACATTATCATTATTATTATTATTATTATTATGACGTAGAAACATCACCTGATGGACTCTAGCTGTATTTTGCTGCGTTCTTCCTCAGAAAGAGAGAGGGAAGTGGGTGCCTGCGAAGTCCCTCTGGGAGTGGTGGGTGCAGATATCTTCCTCTGCAACGAATGAAGCTCGTCAATGGTTTGAACCCTAACTGTTGGACGATCACTGTCTTCGTCATCGTGATTTCCAACCTTTGCAGGCAAGGTCAAGTTTCCAAGATTCCCCGGCATCGTCTTCTATTAAAAAAACATTGTATCATATGCTTTCTGATATAAAATAAAACCTCAAAAAACATGCACCCAAAATACACATCTATACCTGACTGAAACAAAGAAAGTGATTGTATGTAAAATGGAGAGGAATGATGTTGTGGTGATGTGATGATGGAAGGGTGTGGGGTTATATAGGGTAGGGTGTGGTCAATGATCGACGTGTAGCTGAGAGAATCATGGTTTGATCATATCTCTAGGGTCAGGCTTGAACAATTCCAAATCTCATTATAGAATACGACTCTGATAATGTGGTCATCGATCAGCAATAATCTTCTGCTACTCCTCTCCACCCTATAACGTTGCACGCAACTGCTTCCGCGTATTTCATGTCACCTATTTTGGTTGCAGAGAACAACCTATGTTTTCGTTTACTCTTGTCCAAGGGATTTGTGTTCGCTAATAATTTTGTTTTCAGAAATGTTTTTCACACCTTAAAGAGGTTAATTACTTCAAGTACACTATTTTTGTAAGTTCTTTGAGAGAAAATAAGTTTATATTTATAATATAACATTAATTTATAAACAGAATAAAAGATTAAAATTTTGTGAGTTAGTTTTTAGATTAGGAAAAAAAATATAATTTCAACTTTGTGTTACTTTCATTTCTAAAAAATGTTCTTTCCATACATAACCGATACTTTAAAATACTCTATTGATATTCATAGTACGCTACAAGAAAATCTTTGAATAATGATTAATTTTAGTGACATAAAAATAAATAGTCACTATATAGTGACAAATTTAGGTACCAATCTAAAAACTAAAAATTATTGACAAATAAATAGTTGCAAAAAATTATAATTGGTCTCTAATTGATAATTAAAATAGTTTATATTATGAATAAGTTTCTAAATTGGTCACTAACATTAACTACCAAGGTTTTGACAACAAAAATAATTGGTTTTTAAATTGGTCACTAACATTAGCTACCAAGGTTTTGGTTACTAAAATAATTGGTTTCTAATTAGGAAATCAGTCTCGAACATATTTTTGGTTACTAAAATTTATTATTATTTAAGATTTTCCTTATAGTGATACTTGTACGATGATAATAATTTATATTTTTTTATGTAACTTTAGTACCTATAGTTTTAATTTGAATTCACACAATAATAATACATATATTTATTATGTTTTTAAGAATTATTGTACATTTCTCAATATTTATATATCATGTATCTATCACATATCGTGTTCTATTATTTTTAAAATAAACGTACTAACGTATTAGATTGGTGTCGTATTTGATACATATATCGTATATGTGCATCATAGACAACCATCGAATGTCTTTCGGTTTTAATTTTGTATGGTTGTGAAAAATAGGTTGTCTTTAAATGTCGCATTATCTTTAAAAAGGAAAATTCTAAATGAACACCATCAAATTTTTCTATCCCAATTTAATACTTAATAAAAGTTAATAGTTTTACTTTCTCATTTAATTTTTTAAAATTATTTTATATTTTAAATTAAAATTATAGTCTTATTGGTGTTGTATAGGTGCAGAGTAAAAATGAGAATTTCCATCTATCATCACCTTGATTAAAATTTAAAAGAATCATTTAATATTTTCTTAATTTATGTAATTGAATTATCTTATATACGTTGACACACAAAAATAATAAATAAAAGCATTCATTACAAATAAATCAAAATATTTAACAGATTATCTTTTATAAATTTATTAATTTATTTAATTCATGTGTTTGTAGATTGAAAACCACAGAAGAGTGGAACCATATATACTACACTTTGTACGGGGAAACACAAAAGATCCAGTATAATATTAATGTATGAATCATGATACTTTCACATTTAATAAACTTTTATACCCACTTTAGATTCATTATTAATGTAAAGTTCCCTTTCTCTCTCTAATTTTTTTCTTAAATATCTTTCTCTTTCTAAAAAACCTTCTCTCTTTTCTTTTTGGTCATCTCTCTAATCTTTGTTTCTTTCGAAATTTAATTCCACTTCATGATAATTAAGAAGTTAGAAATATTTTTACCTGATCATATTTTTAAACGGACTTTATAGGAGTTGGGAAATTTTTTTATCTGATCATATTTTCAAAAGAATTAAGTTTTTATTTTTTTTCTCTTCTTTTTATTGTGATTTTGTTATCAATTTTAGTGACAGTTCAATTCAGAAAAATGATTCTCTAAACATATTTTAGCATATATTCAAATTTTGTTATGGTTGGATGTCTTATTCTATATATCCTTGTATTTTAGTATTTTAGAATAGTTTTATTGTTTGAATTTTTGAAAATTTATTTTGAATATAGACATTATAGTTAGAGAGGTTATTTATCATTTTGATAAAAATGTATCCTTACTATAAATTATAGATTTGATGTAAGTATAAACATGTATACTTTTAGTTAAAGGATAATGATTGATTTTGAAATGAGTAAGAATGATGTTTGAAAAAACATATTTATCTAAGACATCATCTTCTTTCTGGTGGTCTTTACCATTTCACATAATTTATGATTTACTTTAACTTTTTTATTATCCATCTTTATATATGAAGTTCACCGTTTAAATATAATGGGAGCTTAAAAATAGACTTTAAAAATTGCATCCATTTTAGTAATATATAAGTTAATAACTTCATTTAGATAAAAAATTTGGTTTGAAATTTTATATAATATCACCAGTAGTGTCTTGGATCCCTGAAATCTTATAGAATCTTATTAGTAATGTGTTGCATTAGTTAACAGGTACTATTATATCTAATCATTTATAAATTAGTTTAATAGTCATATTATCAGATAGCCCTTGCAAAAATTTTAGTTACATAATTAAGATTTACTTTAATATTTTTAATGTTAACTTATAGTTGAACAAAATATAGTAATTTCATTAGTAATGCAAAAAATGCCATGTCACCACTTTCATGTATTTCTTTGGCTAAGTATTAATACAATGTAAAAATGTAACTTAAACTCAACATTAAACCTTAAAACTAGGACTCAACACACTGACGTTGAAAGTATTAAATTTAAAATATTGAACTTGATATAAAAATGAATATGAGTCAAAAATCGAAATAAATCATAAATTGTGTAAACAGAATGTAAAAAATATAGGAAGTAATAAATAGAAGATTTAATCTATCGGAACATCCTCGGATTTTGCTCATAATTTATATGTAATATAACTTAATTAAAAATTTAAAAATACTTTCAAAAATTAAAATAGCGATAAGTTGTTATAAGGTTATAACTGAAAAAATAAATCATCTGAATTGTCACATTCAGGTCAACAATTTCAATGATTTGTCACATAAGCATTAACTTTCATAGGCATTTTTTAAAATATAATGAAAAGTTTACTTTTTTGGCTTCTTTTAACAATTATAAGGATTTTAGGGACTAAAATTAAATAGTCAGTCACTTTTTAATAATATAGTCATTTACCTTTCTATCTCAACGTTCTCGGGAATGGAAAAAAAGAATACGTGATTATGGCTGGGTTAATAAATTCCCTCGAGAATCCGAGAAAATTAACCAACACGGTAACACAGATGGAGTATGATCAAGAATACCAATAATTTGATACAATTTGGTAACAAATTTAACGTTACTATCTAAGTTAAATGTTTTTTCCTATTTTATATTAATTAAAGTTTCCTTAAGAACGGAGATATAGTCTTAATCTAACCATTTGTAAAAACTAGCATCACTTTTGAGTCCTTAAAAAATTGTGGTAGTAGCAGTCAATCATATTATTGTTCATGCTTTTACCAAAAAAAAAACGCCTCTATAATAAATATTACACTTCCATGTATAAATAAAAAATGATTACAAATCATGAATATAGCCTATAGCATTATCTATATCCATGCTTGCAGGGGTTAACTCATCTAGCTATTTTCATCCATCACAAACAAATGACTGAACTCGAATTCAAGAATAATATCAATTGGTGAGTTGTGATGTGCCTAGTAAACTCGGAGCTGCCCAAATCCTTAACCAGGGAAGCCATGTCCTAACTCTGAATATTTATGCTCCAAAGACATTATCAAGAAGCATAAAAAGAGCCTTGTTTTACTAACTGGTAGTATTCTTTCTGCCCATAGAGTTCCCTGAAACAACAAAGAGTACAACGTCGTATATATTTTAAACAAGCAACAATATATGATGATTGTTACAGAAGAATGATTAACTTATATTATCTAGGGGGAAAAGAAGACAAGTAACATTCAAATTTATTGAAAGAAATGACTAGGAAAAAAGTCAGTTTTCACTACAAAGTGTGTTTTTCTTTTACTTGTGTGACATTATTTTTGTATAACCTTTTATGCAGAGAGTGCCTCCAGTTGAAAGTATAAAATTAATTCATTTTATTAGCAGACACTTAACATAGAACCGGTAATTTATTCATTTCCAAGCAGAATTAGACCAAGCTATCCAAGCCACATCAAACTCAAGCTCGGGTTTCTCCTAAGTGAAGAACGAAGTAAAGAAATTCAATTTTAAGACCCCATTCTGAAAACTACCACATGTAAACGTCAATTTAGATTTATTCAAAACTTTCCTTGAAAAATGCCTCGTTAGAACATTAGTTAACAAAGATGTTATCACGGACAGGTTGCCTACAGATCCTATACCAAAGCCTGGCCTGTAGTCCCCCATTCCCATCCCTTTCCATAAAATGAAGTTTCCCTTACATGTGAGGAATTGGGTAGGCTTTAGTAGATCCTTCAGTACAAGGGAATACATGCATGTAATTGAAAATTATTAGTGACTGTGCAACTTATGGCCAAATGGTACATATCATACAAAATCGTGTCCAGTGGTAATAAGTGGCATTCCAATAAAAAGAAATTTCCGAAGACCAAAATTTTATCACATGAAGAATCAACAGATGTTTTCAATGATTTGATCCAATATTCCTAAGTTTTTCTTGAAGCAGATCCACTGTTTTTCATACAGGGTAAGACCCAATAGCATAATGCCAGATAGTATAACAAGTTACACTGTAATGAAGACAAACAGTATCGTGTAACTTACATAGTACACTTGCAAGATTCAATGTTTGATGCGCCACAAGACCGTAACAGTTGAGATGGGTTTGGGGCTTACACAACTTGATCAATAGTGGATGCGGGATATGGTTGAGTAGAAATAGAATATTGTCTTTTAGACCAACCATGTTATGAGTCAAACCCAATCCTACAGAGCATGTGACCCATAGCAGCCTCGAAGGGAGATGTCCAGCAAGAAATTGACAATGCCAAGCCCAAAAGAATCATTGTCAAGCCAAAAAAATGGACTAACTATATCTCTTTTTTTTCTTTCCTTCCACAGGTTCCCACTAAGCTAGTGAGTAATCTTGCTCCTAGTACCATGGGCCCAATGAGTTTGTTAGTCTATGACTCAACATGTTCTAGAACGAATTTTCAAATATAGGATGTTCTACCCATTCTTTGTATCCGGATTCATATATATTCCTTCTCCTAAATCCTCTAAGAGGGCTTAAATCTTCTAAGGCGGCTCTTTCTGTCCTCAAATTCCAAGAATCACTTCCCTGTCAATCCTAACATAGATTAACCCTATCAATTTTTATCACACCTCATGTTTATGTTTATCAAAATGATGTGATGACATCTTAAAAGGTGGACTTTAAACTTAACTTAACCTTGCAAGGTAGTTTTGTGAGGTTAAACTAGACTTAAAACTCATTTTCTAAGAGATAAGATCAATGATAATGGTATGTTATTTTTATCGGCCATACGAGGCTGTCTCCTGATATATATGCATCAACAATCTGCTTCCACTTTGCCCAGCAGCCAACAACTAATTCTATGGAGAGGGATTTTAAATCAACATTGGTGAGGCCTTACGTCCTTAGAATTTAGATTTTTTTTTTCTTTTTAATTAGCATGTTCAAGGGCCTTTTGCCAAACAAAAAGCGTAGGTTTTATGCAAAGATGTTGAGTTTGTCCCCATTTGGTGCTATAGGTTGAACAGATTTTCTCAATTTTTAAAAGAAAACTTTGTATAGGTTTACTTATTCCAATAGCCCGCAAATCTTTTCATGGTCTCTTTTGTGGTATTAAGCATATGGGAGGATTTTAAGAGTCTCATTGCTAGACCTGCAGTGGGATTGGAAAGATCTTGTCTTTACTGTTTTGATTTTCTTATTTTGGGTTTTCTGTGCGGAAGGTTACTTCTTCTCTTTTCTTTATCCTCCTCCATTAGTTATAAAATATTTCCCTCATGACAAGCAAAAAAAAAAACATGTCCAATTTGAAACTACTATTGCAGCGAATGCAAGACAAAAACTATATGAACCCTGTATTCAAAACAGAAGGAAATTCGTAACCATTACTACTATTATTATTATTATCTTGCTCACAAAGAAGGTCTAAAATGTCATATGAGGGCAAGGAAAGTGGCCTACAGAGAAAGCAAAGTAGTCAATACTAGGATGCAATCCTAAAATCAAGTAGGTAATATTTGCATTATACCCAAAAACAATCCATGTTAATATGCATCTATCTTGCAAGGAAAGCTGGGTAAATTCTATCCATGCCCTAAATTGGATACAAAGGAAATTGACAATAACATTACTATTTTCTAACTTCTAGGAAACAGAGAGGGCATAAAAATGTCAGGTGAGGACAGGAAGGGAGGTGAAAAGAGAAACCATTGATTCATTTGGATCCTTCTTTAGTAATCACATGATCAAGTAATCTCTAAAGAATCTGGGAAGCATTGATTCATTTTTATTTGTTTACAACAAATGATGAGTGTGTGTGACAACTGATTATACTGATCTACAGTCACATACTGAAAACATGAAGGCAGGTGGTAAGAACAAATAAACTTACGCTAGATCAGCTGTGGACTCTGATTTGGTGACAGCCTTCCCTTCAGCCAGTTCTAGGCAAGAATAATGTATTATCATTTCCTTTACTGTATACTTGGTGCTTTTTATATCATTATCCCATAAGATGCACTGATATCAAAAGTAAAGAGCAGTAACATTAGTAGTTAGTACCATGACATCCAGAAGCCCAACACCCTCCACCAATATAAGCATTAGAATATAGAAGAAGAACCAAAGAAGAAAAAATCTGTCTGGATTTGGAAACTGCATATTTATAAAATTATCACCCATCTCTAGGTAAAATGTAAAGGTCATAAAAGGTACTGTAGTTTGTTAACGTAGAACAAAAAAAAAAATACCTTCCTAATGTATTCTCTTTTTACATCTTCATGAGAGACTTCACCTTCAGGCGAAAATATTGATGCATTCCAAAGTGCCCCTCTGGCAACCATCACCGATGCGGCACCTTACATTACACACCAATTTCATTTAGTAACTAAACATGAAAAAATATTTAATAAATAGCAACTTAGATAGTCCATCATGATAGGAATAACATGTACAGATTTCATTGCATATTTTCTATTTGATCAAAAACTAATGAAGATAAAAAATAAATTCCCATCCTACATGATAAAAACCAACGAATTTCATTTCATATTATATTCAATTCAGATGCATACTATTTTTATGAACCTCGTCAGTTATTTTTGTGGATCCATGAGTGACATCCAGCAAACAACCTGATATACCCTGGTTAGTCCCCTCAATGTTACTTTTGAAACCTTTGTTTTTCAAAAGTTTCTACAGGCTGCCTTAGAGATGTTATAGTTTTCTTTCCACTTTAGTCTCTAGTCTTTTTGTCAACGTGTTGTCATATGGAGGAAAAAAACCACTTGAAGCTATCTCCAAGAGGGGAGCATTCAAGTTACCATAAATGTTAAAGCAACGATGATGTGGATACCTTTTGGGAGTTGGAAGTATTTCATATATATATATATATATATATATACATATATATACATATATGTATATATATATATGTATATATATGTATATCTATATATATATGTATATATATATATATATACATATATATGTATGTATGTGTATATATATATATACACATACATACATATATATATATATACATACATATACATACATATATATGTATATATATACATATATATATACATATATATATATATATATATATGTATGTATATATATATATATATATATATATTTTATTATGGTCTCTGTCAAGAACAGGTTTGCTTCTAGCTTTCTCAGTAGGTAGTCAAAAGGAATCTTCTGTGTCTAAGCCCATTACTTGGTCCTACATGAAGGCTCATAAAAAATGATTACCAATAGCATGAAGTGGACACTTGATTCAAGGCCTCTATGGGAAGGAAAAGCCTATGCGTACACCCAATCCTTCCTGAAGAACTGAAGGTCCTAGGATTAGGATACAAAGAAGTATGCAATTTATGATCACCACAGGAAGAAATTTGTTTAGCTTTGGTCCATCTCAATTTCGAAGACAATGAATTAAAACTTCGGGAGAACTCATTAACAAGGACAGGGGTTAGGTTGCAACATAATAAAATACAGACCAGATAACTCAGGTTCCTGAAGTTTATGATAAAAATCAACTGCATTCAGAGTTTTTTTTCCCTGCACACTATTTACAATCTACCATTCTTGCAGAATTTTTTTCAACTTACTTGTGGCTGATTTAATGCGTTCAAAATCTTCATACTCAAAAACATCACCATTTGCTATAACTGGAATAGATAATGCTGACACAACATCAGCTATTTCATTCCACTTAGCAGGATCTCTGGGCCTATCTGTGACTTTTCTGTAAATATATCAAAAAGGAAAAAAAGTGAGCGCATATTAAGAACCTAAAGATCAATTTTAATGATTAAATGAAATTAACAATTAAATACGAGAAAGAGTTCCCTCCTCCAAGGGTTTCCACTTTGTAAAAAAATTTACCTTCACAACAAAGCTAAAGCTCAATTCTCCCAATTGATACAAGATAGAATGAATTTCTTCTTGTAAATGAAAGCGCTACTTTATTTTTCAGTTCATTAACATCAAATTTCAAAAATGATAAATAAGCCCTAAGTTGTTCATGTGATACCTTTTGTATGTCTCAAGAATCTTGGGCTAGTTACTTTCTTAAATAATATGGTTTCCCTAAAAATCAGGCTCTAAGTCTATGAATGTAAAGTAAAGAATGTGGAAAGACTAAAAGAAATTCCATTTGAGTCTCATGCAAAAATCTTCTTTATTGAATGCCAACCTTACTAGTGAATCTACTTCACATAGTCTTGCCCTACGCATCCCTTTTTGAAGTTAAAAGCATATGGTAGTTACATATCAACTACATATGCCACGGAGATTGGTGGTGTTGAGAGATTCAACAGGGAGATGACTCGGGGATTTCTCTAAACGCTTGCGCCCTAGTGCCTGTTAGTGCACCTACCACTCATAACAAGCCCATTGGGAATATATCTAAGCCAACTTGGCTAAAGGACTACTACACCTGCACTACACCAAGAGTTGTCATTAAGAATCTTCTGTTATACACAGGGAACAAGTGTCTTTGACTGGTTTGTAGGAAGAATGTATTCAAGTCCTTGAATGACCTACTGTGGAAATGAAAAAGGCAGAGAATGTTCGTCATTTTCATATAGCTTTCTTAGTGTAGTATAGCTTTATTTCTTGCTATCACCTAAGCATGTATCATTTTGGTGTTTTCATTGACTTCACCATGCCTCCCAAACCCCAAAAGATCTTGATGAAACCCTTAAGCTTATCCTGGACAAACTAGCACTCTCCAAACTCTTCAGACTTCCCTAGAAACATGCCAGTCTTCTTTGGAATCCAAACAACTCCGAAACCTTGTTGATACCCATTCCACTCCCCTCTCACATCCATTGGTCTCAATCTTTGGCTTGTTCTCTATTAACCCAACCTTATACCAACAAGCCACCATAGTCTGTCTCAACATTTTTAATGCCCTGGATGTACAAAGATACTAAACTTTTCACCCATGAATGTCTTCCCTGTCAATAGAACAAGCCACCAAGTAGAAAAAAATTGGGCCATCTCCAACCCCTCCCTATTTCCCAACAAGTTTGAGATGATCTTACCATAGACTTTATCACCCATTTACATGTTGATAGATTAACCAAATATGTTTGTTTCATTACCCTCCAACATATCCTTCACCGAACCCAGTTAGCTCACTAGTACTCTATTGAAATTTGCAAGTCAATTGTCGTGGACCATAACCCCTTGTTCCTCTACCACTTCTTCCATGAGCTCTTTTCGCCTACTAGTAAACACATTGAGGTTTAGCACCTCCTACCATCCACCAAAGGATACTTAATTTGAAGTCATCAATCACAAGTTAGAAATTTACCTTACATGTTTCGTAGAACCACATTCCTTGTACATGTTTTTTCACCTAGTGGAGTATTGGTACAATTCCTTGTTCCATTCAGCAATCTATACCACCCCATTTTGTGCCCTTTACGATATCATACCACCCTCATTTCCATATTACATATCAAGCACAACTAGTATCCCATCTCTCAATACCTCACTACAACAAGGTGCCAAAGTACTCCTCCAACTCAAACAAAACTTGGAAAGAACTCACCAAGGCATGGCCTCAAAAGTCAACAAGTGCTGACACTACCATGCCTTCAACATTGGGAATTGAGTCTTTATTCACCTCAAACACTACCTGCCAAGGATGGATCACCAATGAACTTCCCACAAGCTCTTTCGCAAATATTTTGGCCCCTTCACCATTACTAGATATATCGGTGTAGTGGCGTACGAGTTGGCCCTTCCAACCACCTCCTAGATCCACCTCATCTTCAACAATTTGCTTCTGTGTTATTAATATCGGATAACGAAAAATATCGGCAACCCCAAAAATCTTTATATAGTTATAACGGAAACCATAACGAGTTATGACGGAAGTATTGCGATAAAAAAAAAAATATAATACCACCACATATAATTTTAATGAAAAAGTAATGATATTATGTATAAAAATTCACAAATCCACACCTCCTCCTATCCGTTCACATCCTACCATTGAACCATAGTGACACCACACACTAAACTCTCACCCCCACCCTTTTCCCTAAACTAAGCACTATTATTTAGTGGAGCTCATTTTTTTTAATTGGGGTAAATGAATTATTTTCTTGTAACAAGCTGATGCTTAGTATGCTTCATCTTGAGGAGAGTGTTAGACATATAAGAAACATATGAAGATATCATCTTAGAATATTTTAGAGTATCTTAGATGATCTTAGGATTTATTCTTTATATTTTGATTTGTTTCTTGATTTAATTAGGATGTTTATAATAATAGGAATATTTACTAAAATTGAGATTAACTAGAATTACATTTATAGGTATATCATGCCATCTATACGGGAATAAAGCCTCCTATAATTATTTGTATTGATTTTCATCAGCTTATATAAAATGGACTCAGTTGTGCAGCCCAGAGACAGTTTTCAGCATCTCTTGCATCATTTTTTCTCTTTCAACAATAGGTATATCATATCAACATATAGCCATAAAATCTCCTGTAATTATATCCACTAAGCATAATTATCTTAGATAAAATGAACTGTTATATAGTCCATACATACAATTTTAAGCATCTCTTTCACCTATTTTACCCTCTCAACAATAGTAATTGACAACGAGACGCACTAAGGGCTTGCATAAAGTGTCATTTCATCCCTAGGAAGAATCAATTCTTGTGTTTAGCCTAGGGGAAAAGGCTGATTTTTCAGAAGTTAGACATCAAATGCATATTGTTTCATTAGGTTCCGTTGTGTATTTCAAAAAAAAGTTATTTTATATTAGTCTGATGGTAGGCTGTTATTAAGTTTTATAGGAGCTGTCATTGTTCAAAATTAAAAATGCCTGATATGAAGGGGGTGGGAAAATATGTGCATTTGGAAGTTCTATGGGCAGAGTTATTCCCTTTAGGAGCTGTTACAACAATAGGACAGTTTTTGCTTCAGTTTCCATTCAATTACTGCGCCTAAATATCCAGTTTCAATGTACTAACATAATATCCCCTAGGATTTGGTTTTTGATTGAGCATTATCAGACAATTCATCACAAGTAGATCAAGCCTTCTGCTATTGCATTCTCTCCCAATAAGATACTTTGAATGTCCTCTGACAAAAATTTGTCATGATGGTTTATTCTACATATCCTAATTGTTTGAAAATTTCATAACTCCCACTTGGAATAACATATCATCAAAAAATGATTATCCTGCCTTGACTGCTTCAATGAAAACAATTAAACAAGCCTTTGCCGTGCCTTCTATTAAACACTGTATATCATCCTAAACCCAGATTAAAGACAAAAGTTGTATACATAGTCATCTCACAACAGAAAACGGTATAACATAGACGAATGATAGAATTGTGAGATAGATCCTGCTAACAATAATTGTATATATAAGCATCTAATAAGTTGATTGAAACAAGAATGACTGTCTTTTGAAAGCAAAACACCAATATTAGTTCACAATAGAGAAAGAAAGTCCCAGGGGAAAGTTTTAAGAATTGGAGATTACCGTCCATGGACTGCGAGAGCTGAAACACCAGTTTTCTCAATTCTTTTGGCCAATTCCACAGTCTCATGTGGTGATTTTAGGAGTCGGATCTTACAAGTTACGGGTGTGTTCAAATTCCTTCTTAATGTTGTTAAGATCTAGCATTTTAAAGAGAAAGGATTCAAACGTGTTAAAGAAGCACAATCAGAAATACAACAATTTATAAAGACTTACATCATGAATAAGCTCTGGTTTGGACAGCAGAGCAGCACCCATCCCACCACTCACAGAAAATGCCTTCGGGCAACCCATGTTAATATCTATGGCAGCAACATCATTACACCTGCAGCCAGTCATAGCATATAAAAATGGAAAAAAGAAACAAAATAAACACTTAAATACATTGCTTTTTCAGTGCAGAAAAGCTACATGCAATGATCTTGTACAGCAACTTCGGTGCACATAAGAAAGCATACATACTTCAAAACAGAATATTAAATCTGTTCATTCGGTCTATGTATTTGGAATCGGGAGAGAAAAAGATCTTCCAGCAAATCGTTACTATGACTAAGACAGCAACATTTTAATCTATATCTGAATAGGTTTTCACTTTTCAGTCTTATATATACTAAGATCAATAAAAAATAAAAAATTAAGAACCAACAACAACAATATCAGCCAAGCCACATCTTACTGGATGTGTTTTTCCCTACAGGACATAACTGACCCCATTGGGAAATCAGTCAATGAAAAGTATGTACAGCGCACAACTATTTTTTATACAGAGAAGTAAAAGCAAAACGGGTATATCAACTTCAGCGTAAAGAGGGAACCCAAATGCACAATTAACTTACACTAACTGAGCAGCAGTTAGGGCTCTCACAGCATCAGATGTGCCTATTTGAAATACAACCCTATCCTTTTCTTCATCGCAGGTTCTAAAAACAACACTATCTGTTCCCTTCTCCACAAAGTCGGTGCATCCAATGAGTTCTGACAAAGAATTAACAAAAAAAAAGACCTTTCTTAGTATATTAAATCTAAATAAGAAAAACCACAGGCATATGAATGATTAGCTATCTCTCCAACAGTTCCAATAAAATCTTAGCAGTTGACATCTTGCCACCACAAAAAATAAATAAGCATCGACATTCATCACCACTATTTCATTTCATTTGCGCATGTATACAACAGTAGAACTGAATTCTAGCATAATTTATTTATTTCACATTGGTTCAAGTAGAAAAAGAGTATAAAATACTACATTTATAAGAAGAGGGTGCAATTGAGAGACAGAAAGAGGCGTAGTTGTGTACCGTTGATTCGACGGTCGCACTTGAGCATCTTATGATCAATAATTTCCTCACCGTAAGTGATATCTGCACCATATTGAGCAGCTAGTAATCTAAATGGGAGAGTGCCCTACCAAAGAAAGTTAGAAAACAAAAAAGGCAGATATAACGATATGAATGTTGCGGTTTGGTTTGGAAGTTGAAAATGGTAGTTTAGAGAGAATGAAAAGGAAGTTGAACTCACAACGCGAACCATGGGAGCGAGAACGAGTTTGTTGCGGTAATCCATAATTGTAGGGTTGACGAATGCCTAGTTCCCAATTTGCCCGGGGCAATTCGGCCAGAGTGGCGAGAATAGATAAAGGATCGAAGATGCAAAATCTAAGAGTTCAAATACAATTTTCTTTTGTTGAGTCAAAACGAGTCCCGTTATTTCTTTGCTACCACTGAAAACGCGGTTTACAACACCCTGTAATATGAGAATTCGATTAAAGATAATCAGTTATTTGAGTTAGTTGTTTTATCTCATAAATTAAAAAAAAAAAAAAAAAACTATTCGAACAAATTAGCATACCAAAAGAATAATTGTTTGAATTAATTGAAATAATTTGTTCTTAAATTTTTGTAGAAGAAAAATCCATTCTATTAATATCTCGTAAAGGGAGATTTATTTATACGACCAATATCCGATCACACATTACCTACGTTGTTGATCATTTTAGCTGATTCGTGCTATTCATACAATAAGATTAGGAATAACATCGTGGCTTCCGTTTACAAAATATTCGTTGGTTTTTTAAAATTTGCAGAATTCATAAATATTTGCAAATATTTTAAAAAAATTATAGATTTTAAAAATAAAATTTAAAATAAACTTTAAAAAATAGAAAATAATGTAAATTAAATATAAATTTAATTTAATTTGATAAAATATAAATTAAAATTTAATTTAATTTAACATAATAAAATATAAATTAAATTCTAATTTTAATTTTTTACATGTAATGATATCCGCCGGTACGGGTATAATGATACTTGCACCTCACTTGTTTATAAGCGGATATTAAATAATTTGTTATCTCTTACTCGTGAGTACCCGTTTAAAGTATTTACTTACTACTCGTAGCGGATTTTATCTGCGGATACCTACGAACATCGATATTTGTTTCATCCCTAAACACAACATCATTAAGCTTGCATGTATATTATTTTATATCTCAAAGACTCACAAAAAGACTTATTTGTTAATGCAACAAGTGATCTTCAATTCAAGGCCTTCAATGACTCAAATTTAGTAGGCTGCTCATAAACTCAACCGTTTGTCACAAGTTACATCATCTATCTTGGACAATCCCCTATATCCTTGAAGTCTAAAAAGCAACCCATTGTATCCATAATGTCCTCTTAAGTTGAGTACAAAACTTTTGCTTCAACCACTTATGAGATACAATGACTTACCTATCTTGTGCAAGACCTTCAAGTTCAACACATTTGATAGTCTCTCCTATATTGTGAAATTTTGCAATTCAAATTGCATCCAATCAAGTCTTCCATGATAAGACAAAATAGATTGTCACATCATCACAAAGAAAATTTAACAAAATCTCATCAAACTTATTCTTATCAATATGAACCTTCAACAAGTTGACATACTAACTAAAGTTCTTCTTGCATCAACCTTTGATCATCTTTGTTCCAAGCTGGGAATGCTCAACATATATTCTCAGCTTGAAGGGGATTTCAAAATAGTCACAAAAAATTTATACACACGGTGTCCAAAGAACAATAGTTTCCACCTAACATGGCTTCGTTAGGCTTGAACGTTTTTTTTTTTTCTATTTTTCTATGATTCTATATTTTGTTCTTTGAATTCTTTAAACCACCGTTATTGGTCTAAGTGTTTTACCTATGGGCATTTTCTCATGTCTTCATGGTAATTTTTAAGACCTAAGGCAAATTTAACTATTAGTCAATAAGGATGCAAATTGCACAAAGCAAACGGAGAAGGAAGCAAACCTAGAGAAGGCGATTCGGTAAGGCAAAGGTAGCAAATAAAGAATGAAACATAGACGAAAAAGAGGACTTGCAGGGGAGAATGATGACGTAAAGCTAACTTATAAAGGTGAACTCTACGTGACATAGGTTCACCATGAGACGTCAAAGGTTTATCACTAAACGCTGATCAATGGAGATGTAATACACATCAGTTAGAGTGTAAAAGTATGCATATGAAGGAGATGATGTAAATAGGTGAGCATGGTTCGATACGAAAATTATCAAAACGCTTTGTTTGGATAAAACTTAATTATTTGATTGGAATTAGATCATGATTTTAGTTTTTTATAAAAACAATGCAATTCTGATCATAATACACCTTATTTATCTCTTTTTGTTTGTTTCACATAATGGAAATGAGGGAGAGTGAATGAATGCATTCAAAGAGATTGGGGTGTTGTTTGTTTCAAGGGATCGAGAGATGAAAGTGAAAATATTTGAAAAAAAATTTATGAAATTTTATAAATGATTTGATAAATGTAATGTGACAGACAAAAAAAATATTTTAATAGATTAAAATATAAGATTACATTTTTGTCCTTGTAGTTAAAATTAATATAAAATAAAATCTAATTCGTTAAAATTATTTTATAGTAAAACCTTGATGATTAATTTTTAAATAACAAAAACTAATAAGTGTAACTAATTTAAAATACAATGTGATTATTATAATCATTATAACGTTATTAATTAATTATTATAATATTATTCTTTTTGCTATTATTTTGTTTAGATGTTTTATTTTGTTTTTAATTGATGGTATTTTTTAGTAGATTAAATTTTGTCGTCGTCATTATTATTATTAATATTATTGATTATTGAGAGTGGCTGAACTTAAAAGAGCCAAATTACAATATATATATATATATATATATATATATATATATATATATATATATATTATCTTTTCTAATTAAAATAAATTTTCATTTCTTCGTATTATTTTCTCTATTCAAACTAAGTACACATAATAATATAATCAAAAAAATATGAAAATAATATATATGAAAGTGTGACATAAAGTTTATTATCAATAATAATATATTAAAAAAACAAAAGTTATTTTTAATGAGAGTGCTCCTCTACACTCTTTCAATAACTTAAAATCTTCAATAATTGAATTAGAACTAAAGTTTGTTGCAATATCTCTTTCAATATATATTATCATAGTGTTTGCTAAAAATTCAACTCCCATCTTATTTCTTAACTTGTTCTTAATTATTTTCATTATAGAAAATGATCCTTACTCCAATTTTTTAAAACCTATAAAAAATACACTAAAAAAGTTAAAACATGTTGATGACAATCAACTCATTGTCAATTAGAATTCAATGAAAATCAACTAAATTACATGTAACAATGAAAACTGTTGAAAATATTTTAATATAATTTAAAAGATAGATAATTAAAATAAAAATTTTACTATTACTCATATTTTTATGGACCTTTTAATTTTATGCGTTAATGTCATTTATGGTTAACGACTATATTCTTATTACTATTTTACTCTTATGTCTTCCTTTTCTACATATAAATACCAGCTAGGTATATGGGAGAAGACACAACAAACAACAACAAACACTAGAGTTTTCTGATAAATGTTCATATTTTCTTCTCTATACTATCTCTTAAAACAATGGTGTTCATAAGGTTTGGAGATCCTTCGCTGCACTCAATCGATCTAACGGGTTGTTGTATCTTGGTAGAGAAACGCATATGATTTGAAACACATATGATTGTGTATTTGTATTGCCCTGTGCAATGAGGTGTTTTTTCTATAAGGATAGTGCTATGCGTGTCTCAAATTGTTCTAATAATTATTATTATAATAATTTTATTATTAATAGTATTATTTGAGTAATCATTTTTTAACATTCTTAGAGAAAATTTTTCTCTTATTCTTTTCTAACATAACATTAAAGACAATATATAAAAGGAGAAGACTAGAAACACTTTTTATGAACTAATGTGTTTGTTATAGTTATAATTAAATCACTCTCAACTAAGCCTAAAAATGTATGTGTATAATTATTTCTATTTCTATTGGTAACAATAAATGAAATTATGGATAAATAAAATTCTGGCTCACTGAATAATTTGTTGTGATGTCTAAAGCTTATGTTTTTATATTAATTTATGCTTTAATATATTCTACTCTTATCATTGATAAAGATGTTCTATACCACCTATATATTTTAAGTTTTTGTATGAAAAAAAATGAAATAATTTGTCATATTAAAACTACTATTGTGTAAAAAATAAATAAAAATCTTCATATCAAAAATTAAGGAGATGGTCATGTAAAATTAAACTTGTCTTCTAGAATTGTTTTTCTTTTAAAAAATAAGTTTTTCATATTTCTAAATTTAGAAGCTTCCTTATTGCTCAACAAGGTTATTAAGTGGCTTTTCATGACAATAAATTATTATTTATAGACATTGTTATTCGGTTGATAAATGATATATTTGTGATGATTTGTTTGAGTTAAACACATTTATCTTGTAATAAAATATTTATAAGTTTTTCTTTGATTATTACAAAATGTTGAAAGTTGTGATATATGACATGCTATTATAATAATTGTTGAGAAGTTTGGTTAGAGACTATTCAAAGTATAAAATTTTGAGGTACAAAATTAATTAAAAAGAGAAGTGATAAATATATGTCTTTAGAAATGAGAATACATGTCTATATAAATGAGTTATTTTATGTGAAATTTATGGTATTATTCATTAAGTAACATCTTCATATAGTGTATGGTGTTAATCTAATGGTGCAGCGAAAGAAAAAAAATGCTTGGATGTGGTAAATGTTATTCTACAAGTTCTAACTTGCCTAACATTATATTAGTGAAATTTTATAACCTGCTTACCATATTTTGAACACAAAAGATTGTGATAAAACTTATTATAAGTTATTTTATGAAAGAAAAAAGAACCACATTTAAAATATTACAAAGTGTGAGGGTGTCTGTAAAGGTTAATATACCTCTTAATGCGAAAAAAAAAAAACTTTGGTTATTTATACTAATAAATTTCTAAAGATGTGTCTTCAAATGATAAATTAACTAAATTTGTTTGTGATACCTTTAATATTGTTTTTCCATCTAGTGATAATATTATTTGTGTTTCTTCTAGTTATGTCAATATGCCAAATTTCTTAAGATGATTGAAGGATATATTAATATAAGTTGGGTATTGATTATGGTGACAACTACTGATTATGGCTATGTTTTAACCTTGGATGAAGGTGCACTATCATGGAAATATGTTAAAAAGTTGTTGTTCTGTCATGATCTGTTATGCAAGCATAAACTATTCATTCTTCCATTCTAATGCATCCTAACAATCAAATTGTTATATTTAAAGTTTATAGTAAAAATGTCAATGAAAAACTGACATATATGAATGAGAGACAAATATATTAGAAACTTTATTACTCATGGTATTGTCTCTCTTGACTTTGTCAGGTCAGCAAGAAATATTGCAGATCTGCTCACCAAATGATTGATGCATCAATGAGTATTTGAGTCGAGGGGAATGAGACTATAGCTCATAAGTTAGTTGCAACAATGGACACCCATCTCCACATGAATGACGATCCCATGGAATGAAGTTCAATGGGTAACAACAAAGTTGTTTGTGACTAAAGTACACCAAATAATTTGATTAAATTTTATATCTCATTCATATGACGAGGTGTACTATAAATTGTGGCAATAATAAGGTTGATGTATGTACATTGTTATGCTTATTTTTTAAAATACCTTTTAATAAATCCAATGTTGAGGTATGTGCATTATTATGATTATTTTATAAAATACCTCTTAATAAATCCAATGACAATTATTGTAGGGGTGTGAGTCACAAATCACCCTTTGAGGATTTACCTAGTTAGTGTGATGGTGGGACCGTCATTGTGAGACATGGGCAAGTCTCTAAGTGAAAGTCATGAAATAAGATACATGCGCAAGACCGTAACTTGCACCCACTTATTAGAACCTATAATGAACAACACGGTCACAAGGGATGTAACTCAAGACAATCAAGTCCCTGCATTCTTTCGGGTGAAAGTTTATAAGCACTAGGTGTAAAGCTCAAAACCAGAAGGTTCCTTACACTGAACTACAATATTTTATTTTATTTTATTTTTTAAATTATGTGGGAGATTGTTGAAAATATTTTAATATAATTTAAAAAATAAATAATAAAAATAAAAATTCTACTTTACTCCTTTTTATGTACCTTTTAATGTTATGGATTAATATTATTTTATGTACCTAGGTGCATGGAAAAAGACACAATAAATACTAGAATTTTTTCATAAGTGTTGATATTTTCTTCTCTGTACATGAGGTTTGAAAATGACTTCATGCACCATATAATTTTTCTTCCTGCACCCTTAAACTTCTGGAATTGATTTTCGTAATACAGAAACAGTTTCGGATTATTTTTTTCTGGATAGCAATCAGCACTCCCTATTACGGTCCGATAATTGTTTTGATGGGGTGGATGAAGAAATTTGTATAAGTGCAGGAAGCAACACCCAGATCGGAAAGGGCAAGAAAGGGTAAAAACGGAACTTTATTTATATAGAATGCAGGCGGAAATTTTTGGAGGTCCAGATAGAAACTACAATCTAAAATTGGGCTTTGTAGGTAAAGTGGGCTGCACAGTGACTCGGTGGATGAACCAACGACACGTAAGTAACCCCTTCCCTCTTACACTTTCCATCCTAATGCACAAAACTCATCTTTCTCTTTCTTCTCTACGCTTTGCCCTAACCAACCTCCACAGATCTGTTACCTACATTTTCAGTAAGCTTCTCTTTTTCCCCTGTTCCACCAATTACTGTGAAACTCTTCACCCTAATCTTCTCTCTCACCTTTTTTATTTTAATTTATTCATCATAAATGATAAATACTGTTTAACAATTTCGGCTTCGTATGATATGCCACACGGTTCACTCTTTTAATGATAAACGGTTTGCTAATCAAGCTGTCTTTTTTCTTTTCTGTTCACGATCTTTTCTTCTTCTTCGTTAAATCTCATAGTTTGGATTTTTATCTTTCTGGATTTTTCGTGGGTCTTGCTCGAGCTGAAGTGGCATGTTTGAATTCTGGACCTTAAATTGTAAGTAATGGTCACTGGTCGTTTTGTTGAGCTGAACGTAGATTTCAAATTAGGCAATTTCGATTGGACGTAGGGAGGTTGGTATCGTTCATCTTCTTCCCTTGGGGTGGTCCTGTGACGGCGAAGAATCGAATTCAACTCTATTTTGTCAGGGATTTGATACTCCTTGTGGTTGTTTCTTGATTCAGCTTCTTGTGAATCTTTAACATATTCTTTTCAATTTATAGTGGACCTGTATTCTGATATGTTGGATATTAGTGGAACTTACTTAATGGCCTATAGGTTCTGTTATTTTCCTGTTGTTGTTGTTTTCGTCCTAGACCGTTTGGTTGGCGTTGTGAATAAGACAGTAAAAGTTATTGTGAAACATATGATGCAGACTCTGGAATATCACTTTTCCAAGATAGGGGCATATGCTTGAAGAAAATGCTAAGATACAACCTCCTCCGGAATTCTAATTGTTTGTTTGACTAATATAATGGGTTTATAATAATTTAATCTTTGGGAACTTATTCTTTCTGAAGCCTTGTTAGAGTTCTGACCAAATCAAAATAATATGTAAGTGGATTGTTTAGTTTAGTTCTAATTTTATTCTATACGTAAGTTGTTGTTGTTGTCCATTACTTGTCTGCACCAAAATTTATGTTCTCCAATGTGGGTGGATTCTCTTTCATTGTGTTTTTTTGCTGATATATTATTCGTTTAGTGGAAAAGATAAGTCTCAATTAGTATGATTGTGTAAAGATTATTAATATGACTAGTTTTTATTTGCTGCTTGAAGTTGCTTCTCACTCTGTAGCTATGCAAACTGACCCAGAATGCATTAAAAGGCATTTAATATTGCCAAGATTGTCCTGGAAGAAGATAGTTGTTTGTCTTGAGGTTTGCGTCTAGTATCATATAATATAAGTTTTAGAAACCATTTATAAACTTCTCAACTGGTAGATGGCTGTGTTTTCCGGGTATTGTTTGTATGGATACTTTGGGGGATGTCCAGGCAGGGTTACCTATTCTGATTATGGATTCTTTGGCAACGATTTGGATTGACTTAACAATTTTCTAATAACATGCTTTTTAGTATTATTCATTCTTCTCATACCAGAAAGAAAAAAAAAAAAACAGATGCACATGTGGCTAACTTTCTCTAACCTTTTTCCATAGTTCGTATTCTGACAGCATTTCATTTTTAATTCCTATTGAGTTACCAAAAATGCGAGTACATTTCACTCTTGTCTTTTTCTAAAGTGTGTATTTTTCTTTTACTTTTCCTTTATTGCAGTGAAATTCTGTTTTGGGAGGATTCCAAGTTCTCTTGCATTTCATTCTCTGTCTCTCCCTATCCACAACGTTTTTTTTTTGGAATAAAAGCATAACAAATTGTGGTACAGTAGTTTCCGTGGTTGTTCCATGAAGTTTTTTCTAACACTGAACTTTTGCAGGTGCCTCGCATTTTTTAAGGCATTACAAGTTGTAGATACAGTTACTACGCAATATGGAGCTGAGTACTATAAAAGATGCTTTTGACCGTGTTACTAAGAAGCAAAAGTTATCTTGTTCCAAGACTCAAGAAGCGATTGATCAGATCAGACAGGAAATTGAGAGTGTTTTAGATACAATTCAGTCAGTGAATAACGCTGACCATGAACTTGATTATAAAACCGTCATGAATGAGCTCAAGGCCAGTTTACTTAAAGCTGCTCCACTTTCTCAAATGGAAGGTACACAAAAAGAACTAAATGTAGCACTCAACAAGTATGGAAAACTTCTTGAAAAATATTTCAATCCTGATATATCCAAGGCTTACAGAAATATCGACATTGATATTCATACATTAAACCAAATAATTGCCAACCATTTTTACCGGCAGGGCCTTTTTGAGATAGGGGACAATTTCATGAATGTGGTTGGAGAGCCTGAATCTGCTGCCATTATGAAATCCCCATTCCTGGAAATGTATCAAATACTTGAAGCCATGCAGAATCAGAACCTAGAGCCAGCCCTCAACTGGGCTGTCACTAATAGTGACAAGCTTGATCTAAGTGGATCTGATATTGTGTTGAAACTTCACACAATGCAATTTGTGAAAGTGGTTCAAAATGGAAGTAGAGAGGAAGCCCTTAGTTATGCTCGAACACACCTTTCCCCTTTTGCTTCTCGTTACATGACTGAGATTCAGAAGCTTATGGGTTGTCTTCTATGGACTGGAAAGCTTGATCGATCTCCTTACCATGCGCTACTATCGCCATCTAACTGGGATAAGTTGGCTGAGGAACTTAAAAGGCAGTTCTGCAATCTTCTGGGACAGTCCTACAATAGTCCGTTGAGTGTGACTGTAGCAGCAGGCATCCAGGTTTTGCCATCTCTCCTCAAATTTATGAACGTCATGGCAGGGAAGAAGCATGAATGGCAGTCCATGAACCAGTTACCAGTGCCAGTTGAATTGGACAGCGAGTTCCAGTTTCATTCTATTTTTGTTTGTCCCGTCTCAAAAGAACAAGCAACTGGGGATAACCCTCCGATGTTAATGGCCTGTGGCCATGTCCTCTGTAAGCAGTCTATCTTGAAGATATCAAAGAACTGCACAAAAGTGTTCAAGTGCCCATATTGCCCCTTTGATATTGATGCAGGACAATGCAGGCAGCTATATTTCTGATATCGATGGATTTGTATGAAACTCTTGTATAAACTGAATCATGTGTTAGCATAGGTGTAACCGTATATGTCGCATGCAAAAAGCCAATTCCTTGTTGTGATGTCTGTATTTTAAAAATTTGTTGTAAATAGAAATTCTTTTTAATTTGGATATGTGCAGCAAGTCCTTCTTCTATGATTAATAATCACCAGCAATCATTTGAATAAGCTCTGATACACTCTAGTTAGATTTTGTCTCCTAATTGTTTGAAGCAGTAAAGGAAAGTAATGTCGAACATCTCAACAAACAAAAGAAAATAGCAGAAGAAAATCTACAGATTCAAGAGATCGAACATGCTACCTCATAAACAATTTTTCTAATTACTCTGATTGTTTAATTTACCAGACAGCACTATACATTATAATTAGTTTATATCCTTTGAGTTGATTCTGTTTTAAAAAACTGGTATAGTTGACGAAATATGCAGAAACTTAATGAACAAACAATACTCGTGGTTCAGTAATCTTGCATATAAGATTATTGTTGTATTGAAGAGAGATAGAAAATACTAGCAACTAAGAGTAATGAGCAGGTTTTTTCGTGGTAGAAAAGATCCGACATAACTTACATTGTAAGGGAATTACTATAAAAAGATTGTATCTTTTCTATTATATGTAAAAACAATTGTCATTTTCCCTTCTTTCCTCTTTTAAGGTTCCGAATGAACTATTTTCGCTACCTTCTCTTAGATTAGTGATTCTGCTATTGTGTCTACTGGAATATTTCCGAATTAGTACTCCACGGATCAATTCTTCTTTTATATCATCTTTAACTAATTCAAGTTAGTTTAGCTATCGGTAGAGTAGCAATAAAACAATGGATATTTATTACCCTAGTTGAAATTTAGTTTACATAATGTAATCATATAATTAAGAGATTACGTGTGTTGTCATTCTAACAAAATTGTCTAGAAAAAAATCTTAGGACATCAATACTATTTTATTAAAATATTTTTAAAGAATTTACACAAGACCTGTACTTCTTTATAATTTGAACCTCTTAGATCATGTTAGTACCTTATATCACTTGCAAATATCTAAAATCTGTGAATAAAATTTCTTTTGAACTTATTATCTCCTTTAGACCAATGTGGAAACATTCATTTTTCATATCATGCTTTGAAAGTTATTTCAGAAAAATATTATTTTAATTCCCGAAAATGTAAAATACAATCACTTTTTTTTGGCTAAGGAAATTCAAAATAAGTTTCTAGAGTGGCAAATAAGTATATAAATAATTAATCATAGCCTCTTTAGCTATTAAATATATGTTAATATAAATTTTTGGTTAAAGTGATTGATATAATGGCTTTAAGAATTCTTTTACATTTTCTTCATTTAAAAAGAACTAAGAATTCATTTGGGGGTTATGATAAGATTTGGTATCTTGTTGGAATAGTAAGTTTTTAATACAAATATTATCTTACCATCCATTGAAAAAATAAACAATATAGAACTAAAAAGCAAATAGATTAAAGAAGAATAATTTATGATGATAACTGCTATTGGAGTAGTTTATTTGAAGTGATTTAAAGTTTCTTTCCAAATATGAATGTACACTTACAACAAGAAAATCATTAAATGAAAAAAATAATTAGTTACTATACAAACTAATTTAGATATAAATTTATAAATTAAAAATTGTTAGCATTAAATATTTGATAGAGAGATAACAGATCTCTTCTTCTGTTACTGTTACCATTTTCTGTTTTTCCATTCTCCTTGTATATATACATTGTACCTTCCGCTGCTGCAATACACTCTGTATTCTTCTCTATTCAATAATAATGAGAAGCTTTCTCTTGAGCATTATTACAAACACTGTCATGGTATCAAATTGATATCCTTTGTTTCTCTCATGGCCGCTACTTCTTCTCTCTCCGATCACCTTTCTAACCCTACCCATCCTTTATTTCTCCATCCTGGAGAAAATCCAGCCCTGATTCTTGTTACTCCCCCTCTTTCGGACACCAATTATCAGCAATGGAAGCATGACATGCTTGTGGCCCTTGAAACCAAGAACAAAGAAAGATTTGTTCTTGGTACACTCTCGTGCCCTCCTTCTGACGATGCTCTTCATGAACCTTGGAAGAGATGCAACAAAATGGTGATTTCATGGCTGACATGTTCTATGTTTCTACCCATCAAACAATCGGTCATGTGGATGGATTCTGCGTATGAAATTTGGCACGATCTTCTGCAACGTTTTTCTCACGGAGACAAGTTTCGTATTGCTGATCTTCAAGAAGATCTTCATTCTTGCAAGCAAGGTGAATCTTCCGTTTCTCAGTATTATACCCGTTTACAAATTGTCTGGAAAGAATTATCTCTGTATAGAACTGTTCTTCTCTGTACTTGTTCTTCTCCATGTAATTGTGGTTTACTGATCAAGATCCAACAAGAAAGGAATGATGATTGTGTTATCAAGTTCCTTCGAGGCTTAAGCAATGAATTCTCCCAAGTTCGTTCTCAGATCATGCTCATGGAGCCCATGCCCCCTCTTCCCAAAACTTTTTCTTTAGTCCTTCAACAAGAACGTGAATTCCATAGTTCTTCATCTCAAACTTCACAAGATTCGATGGCCAATCTTAATTTTCAAGAACATTCGAATAAGAATTTCAATTTTTCTCGTGGAGGCTCCTCTGCTGCTCGTGGACGAGGACGTGCTAACAAGTTTGGTGGCCGCTCTAAATACTGTGATCATTGTCAGAGAACGAACCACACTTCTGAAAACTGTTGGGTTAAATACGGCATTCCTCAAGGCTACAAATCAAGTACCAAACAAAGCTCTGCTCAATCCAACCTTTCTGCTAACATGACTAATCCTGCACCCACTACCTCCAATGACTTCTCTGCCACACAACCTGATAAACCACATGTTCAATGTAGTTTTTCTCAAGAACAATATGAGGCAATTCTTGGTTTGTTGAAGCAATCTCAAACTGCTACACCTCCTATAGCAAGCGTCAACCAATGTTCTCCACAAATTCCAGGTCCTTCTATTATCTCTAACTATTATTCTTGGATTATAGACAGTGGGGCTACTGATCATATATGTTCCTCCAAGTTTCTTTTTCATTCTTTAAAGCCCATTTCTCCCATTTCTATACGCTTGCCAAATCATAATTTTGTTACTGCCAAATTTTTAGGAACTATTAAATTAGGAAATCTAGTTTTGCATAACACTCTATTTGTTCCTGATTTCTTTATTCACTTAGTTTCTATTTCCAAACTTTTGTCTTCCAATAATTGTTTCGTCATTTTTCATCAAAACAATTGTCTCATTGTGCAGATGAATACTTACCAGACGATTGGAGTAGCTAAAAAGTACCAAGGGCTCTTTTATCTCCATAGCAGTAGTAATAACAATGCTTCAGATTCAGAATCAAATCATTTACCTTCTGTTTTTAATAACACTAGTGATTCTTGTAATTTGTGGCACATGAAACTTGGCCATCCTTCAAATAAAGTTTTTCAAACATTGGCCTCTCAATATCATGATATTTCTTTTCAATCTGTTGATGCTTGTGATGCTTGTGCCTTTGCTAAACCAAAACGTCTTCAATTTTCTGCTAGCAAAACTAAATCATCTTGTTTCTTTCATCTCATTCACGTTGATATTTGGGGCCCAATTTCTACTACTTCTATTGATGGATATAAATATTATTTAACCATTGTAGATGACTATAGCCGTTTCACATGGGTCCTTCTTTTGAAACACAAAACTGATGTCAAAACCTCACTTCAAAATTTTATCATTTTAACAGAAAATCAGTTTTCTTGTACACTTAAGATATTAAGGTCTGATAAAGGAAAATAGTTTTCTCTTAATGAATTTTACGCTACTAAAGGTATTTTTCATGAGACTACTTGTGTTGCTACTCCCCAACAAAATGGCATTGTTGAGAGGAAGCATCAACACATTCTTAATGTTTGTCGTTCTCTTCTCTTTCAATCAAAAGTTCTAAATGTTTTTTGGTCTTACTCCATAAAGCTTGTTGTTCATATTATTAATAGACTCCCAACCCCTTTTTTGCAAAATATATCTCCTTATGAAAAGATTCATTCCATAAAACCTGATTTTGCCAACCTAAAAGTTTTTGGATGCCTATCATACTCTAGTTCTCCTACTGCATGACGCACAAAGCTTGATTCCAGGGGTATTAAATGCATTTTTCTTGGGTACTGTAAGACCCAGGAAAAATTAAATAATTAATTAAGTAATTAAGTGGATAAGTGTGGGTAAGGGGAACCTTTAAAGTAATAAATGCGGAATGTATGATGTGGAAAAGTGCTAGCTCAAATGGTTGAGAGTACTTGGTTTGTGTGAGAGGACTTGGGTTCGAGTCCTATGTATGCTATTTTTTTGTGTGTTATTAAATTTGTATTATTTTGTGTATATTAGAACGTGTTGTGGGTTTTATGATTATTGAATTGTATTGGTTAGTATGAAAAATAAATTGGTTGCATTGGTTAGGCATTGAGTTGGCTTGTGCATGGATGTGGGTTCAAACCTTGGGAGACCCAAAGGAAACTTCATTTTTGTCATTTTTGGTCTGCATTTGAAGTTGAAAAGTTAAGGAAAAGCCTAGCAGAAGTATCAGTTAGGGGAAACTGGAAAGCAAGCCAATTAGTGAGCTTGAATGGTCATTTTTCCCCTCTTAATGTAGTTTTCGTTTAAGGTTTTAACTCACCATTAAAACACCACTAGAGAGCCTAATTGTGAGGGAAAAGAAAGTTTTCTGCAGAGGGTATTGTGAGGTAGACACAGAGTGCGAAATTCAATGAGGAACTAAGGGTGTGGGTGAATCAGTGGGGGCTGAAGTGAGAGAAGGCAAGGGAGATCAATTGGAGTTCAAGGAAAGAAGTAGAAGAATATCGGGGAAAGCTTTAATCCAGGTTAGGGGAGCTTTTACATGTGTTTTGACAATAATCGTATGTTTTCATGCTTTATTGGATGGTTGTAATGTGTATTCTGAGTTTGTGTCGAATTCTGTTGAATTTCTGGAAATTTCCAGAAACCGCCTGGCGGGGTTGAAGGACCGCCAGGCTGCTCATGCCACGAGCGCTTGTTTTTTTGAGTTTTGATATGCACCGCCTAGCGGCTAAGGGTAGCCCGCCAGGCGACACGAACTGGGTTGCCCAGTTTCCTCTGATTTTTGGGTATTTTCACGGTGTGAGAGGCTTGGGAGAGGTTCTTGTAATACGAATGTCATTGGTATGGTAGATTGTTATCAGAAAATTAGTAATTGGTGGATTACGCATGAAATTTAATTGAAGTGGGGATTTAGGGTTCATGAATGATTAGAATGGGAAAATGGGGATGATCGTTGTGATTAGTCATATTGATGGAAAAATGGGAGTGAAAAGGAATTAGGGTATGAAATCTGAGTACTGGGTGATGTGTAATCATGTTAGACTTAATGCAAACTGAATTGGGGGTGATTACGAATACTGTGAGTGCTGGAAAATGGGACAGATCACAAAACCTGGTATGAACCGCCTGGCGGCTCTTGGGTGCCGCCAGGCGACACATCAGAGGCGAGGGTACTCTGGTGGCGTGCTAAAAAAAATGCGTTGTGGAAGGTTTCGGGGGAAAATTCTGGGGGATTCGGGGTAATAGTCAGTAAATTTCTTTCTTTGGAATTGAGTGAATAAACCAACATGTGAGGGCTAAGGATTAAGTTGCGGAATGACTTGGGAGTAACTGAAATCTGAAGAGATCAATGTACGATATACCTTATATTGGGATAAGTGGTTGACATACAAATTTATACCAGAGGGCTTGTTCTTATATTGATTTATGCAATATATTGTAATGTGGTGATTAAGACTTGGGTTTAGACAATTGTGCATATTTCATTTTTGGTTTGATGCATGTATTGTAATGCTCTGAATGTATGTGTCCTGAAACATTGTGTAAATGGGAGTCTATTAAGACCTGTACAAAAAAAGGGACCAAAAACCAGTAACATTGCGATACTGGTATAGCGCCTGGCGGTGCGGGGTGTATCGCCTGGCGGTAGAGGGAAAACCAGTGGCAGTGGTCACTGTTAGCGCTAGGCGCCTGGCGACAAGGTGGTCTCCGCCAGGCGGTGACGGAGAATTACGGGTCCTGTCTGGGCCGTATCGCCTGGCGGTGGGGATGTGACCGCCGGGCGGTTTCCAGTCAGTATCCGCCTAGCGGTGTCTAGGCGATACCAGGCGATTTGCATGGCTGTATAATTGTCTTCTTTTGCTTGATTAGTGGACTTGAAGGACTAAGTTCGCTTCTTTGTGCTTGGGCTTGATGGCTAAGTCCAATAGGGGTCTGGGATGTGCTTGAACGATTGAATGCATGATGGGCATGGAACTAGTTGAGTTCCCGTCGGCTACTATTGGGCGAGGAGTCCTTAGTATGGTGATTGCATGCGTTGGGCGCACGATGGGCAAGGAACTGTGATGTTCCCGTCGGCTACTATTGGGCGAGGAGTCCATAGTATGGTGATTGCGTGCGCGCCAGGGTCCAAGTTATGTAAGCTTGGATGTGTTACTACAGGCGAGGAGTCTGTAGGGTTGGACTATGAGCAGGATTGGCTCGTAGGGTTGGACCACGAAAGGGATAGTTTCGTGGAAGCACAATGAAAGTCCCAGGACCTATTTTCATGCATGGGACTCAGGAAGGAATCTGAGATCAGGGTGGATAACTTGTAATTAACATGTATCTGTAAATTTTTATTGGGATGGGTATCATATTTAAATTGTTTAATATGCATAGCTCACCCTATCTGTGTGTGCATGGCGATGATCGGATGATTCGTTATCCGGGAGCAGATGATTTGACAGGTGAGCCAGGAGATGCTTGAGACTAGAGAGCGGGATGATATGGGCTTTTTGAAGATTTAAAGTTTTTTGGATGTATTTATGTTTTGGAACATTAGCCGTTTTGGCTTTTATGAGTTGTAATGTTTTGATTGAGAACAGTTGCAATGTTTTGATATTACAACTTTAAATTTCCCGCGTTTTGGAAATCTGCATAAATAAATGAGGAAAATTTTTATATTATCGTATTTAGTCTCATTTATTTAATTATTTGTGATATTTTCAAAGTAATATTCCTTTGGGATGTTACAGGTACAAATCCGGAACCAAAGGTTATGTGCTGTATGATTTGCATTCACACTCTATTCTTGTATCACGTAATGTCATTTTTCATGAAAACATTTTTCCTTTTCATACTTCTTTGACCCCCCTTTCCCCTCCTACAAATGATGATTTTTCTGATGTTACCATTTTTGACTTTCCAAATATGGCACCTGTTTCCACTGCTACGAATTACACACCAGATAATGCTCCTAACATTGATTCTGATAGCACTATTGTTTCTACTGCTGGACAAAGAGTCTCTCTCAGGACTAAAAGTAGACCTCGATACTTAGACCAATTCTATTGTGGTGCTACTTCAAGCATTCCATCATCTTCCACCACTCCGTATCCCATACATTTGTTTCTTTCATATCAAAAATGCTCTCCTAACCATGTTTCTTTTTGTCACAATATCTCTGCACAAGTTGAACCTTCATCCTTTAAGGAGGCTAGCAAATTTGAGTGCTGACAACAAGCCATGAATGCCGAACTAGATGCTCTTGAAAGGAACAAAACTTGGACGATGGTTAATCTCCCTGTCGGCAAGAAGACCATTAGTTGTTGTTGGGTTTACAGGATTAAGCACAAAGCAGATGGTTCTATTGACAGATATAAAGCCCGTTTGGTGGCAAGAGGTTTTACTCAAACTGAAGGTCTTGATTACTATGAAACTTTTTCTCCAGTTGTTAAAATCACTATTGTGCGTCTCGTTCTTGCCATTGCTGCTGCCAATCAATGGTTTCTTCATCAGCTAGACGTCGATAATGCTTTCCTTCACGATGATTTAACTGAAGAAATCTACATGAAGCTTCCTCCTGGTCTGAGTCCGTCTAATCCCAATCTTGTTTAAAAGCTTCAAAAATCTCTTTACGGATTAAAACAGGCCAGCAGGAATTGGAACCATAAGCTAACATCTGAGTTACTATCTCTCGGGTATATACAAAGTTCAGCAGATCATTCGTTGTTTATCAAGCATTCTCTTTCTTCTATCACCATTATTTTGGTTCATGTTGATGATATCTTGTTATCTGGAAATAATTTCTCTGAAATCACCACTGTTAAGAACCATCTTCACAGTAAATTTCGCATTAAAAACCTTGGAGATCTCAAATATTTTCTGGGTTTTGAAATTGCTAGATCTAAAGTTGGGATCTGTATAAATCAGAGAAAATATTGTCTTGACTTAATTTCTGAAGCTGGTATGCTAGGGTGTAAACCAGCCACAACACCCTCTGACCCATCTGTAAAATTGCATGTTGATGAAGGAACTCTCCTCACAGATCCTTCTTCTTACCGTCGTTTGATTGGGAGGTTAATATACCTTACTAATACAAGGCCTGACATTGCTTTTTCTGTCCAACAACTTAGCCAATTTGTGTCTACTCCACGCCAACCCCATATGCAACAAGCCATGAGAATTGTTAGATACTTGAAGAATGCTCCTGGTTCTGGTCTGTTATATGTTGTTGATAATTCTTTTAGAGTTCATGCTTACTCTGACTCTGACTGGGCTACTTGTGCTACCACTAGAAGATTTGTATCTGGTTTCTGTATTTTCCTTGGATCTGCCCTCATATCTTGGAAATCAAAGAAACAAACTACCGTTTCTAAGTCCTCATCTGAAGCTGAATACAGGTCTTTAGCTTCTCTGACCTGTGAACTCCAGTGGTTGCACTACCTTTTCAAGGATTTACATATTCCTTGTTCTACTCCTTACTCAGTCTACTGTGACAATAATTCTGCCATCCATATTGCCAAGAATCCAACCTTTCACGAAAGAACCAAACATATAGACATAGATTGCCATGTTATCAGACAAAAAGATTCAAGATGGTCTCATTAAACTCCTTCATGTGTCGTCTGCCAATCAAGTTGCTGATGTTTTTACAAAGTCCATCTATCCTTCTTCTTTTAATTCTGGTGTATCCAAGCTCAACATGCATAATATTCATGTTCACCTTGAGGGAGGGTGATAGAGAGATAACAGATCTCTTCTTCTGTTACTGTTCAGTTAGGTTTGTTACCATTTTCTGTTTTTCCATTCTCCTTGTATATATACATTGTACCTTCCGCTGCTGCAATACACTCTGTATTCTTCTCTATTCAATAATAATGAGAAGCTTTCTATTGAGCATTATTACAAACACTGTCAATACTTTTTATTATGAATAAAAAATTATAATTAGTTTGTGAATTAAAGTCTAAATTAATCTCTAATATTAGCTACTAAAATTTAGCTATCAAGGAATTAATGTCTAAATTAATTCTAACTTTAATTTTATGGGTTGTCTGTGCAATCCCTTTTGTTTAAATACCCACACTTTAGTAAAGAGAAAATTAGTCTCCCTTTTCTCTCCCAAACCCTTCCTTCCATTGTCTCCCATTTTCCCTTTATGCCTTTCCCTAACTATCAGACCACTAATCTTCTAGTTCTCGTCTACAGCTTCCATCCTTTTTGTAATAGAGACTGGATTGGAGACCACTACGGAGTCCTCCTCTTTCTGACCGAACGTCTTTCCTCTCTGAAATTCTGAAATCCTTGGGTTGAGTTTTGGGTTTCTCATGCCCTCTTCAGTTTAGGGTTTTCCTTTCTCAGAGTTGGTAGTCGTTTAAAGGTAAGGGAAGTTAGAACTCCTTCTTTTTCTTTGAAATGGATTGTACTTATTATTGTTTTGGAATGTGCCGAGTATGTTTGATTGATGATTGCATTGAATGGGGATGAATTTCACATTTGGGTTTCTATAGGTTAGACAAATTTAGGGATTTTGTTGAATGCATGTGATTTAAGATAGATTTGATAGAAATTGAGACTGTAACGTGAAATTGAAAATGTTTTTGACTTACATGGGGCTTAAAATGAGTTTTAGGTTCATTTGACGCTGTCAAATTGCAGGATTTGCGTTTCTACATTATGTAGACTCGTTGAGGGAACCCAATATATAGCTGGGCGAGCCAAATATCTCGTTGGGCAAATTGAGTTTTCCAACTCTGACTTATTTCGCGAAATTTTGAATTCCCGCTTCGTTAACCGTCGTATTAAGCTAAAATGTTTACAATAGGTCCTAGACATATGATGCTTTGTTTTGACCGTTGTGATCTCTGTTTGGAAGTCTATAGTGAGAGCGGTTTTATTTTTGAAAGGTTCCCTTAGATTAGGTTGTTGGCAGCTTTGACCTTTGTCACTTGTTTAGTGCATAACTTTTTCTATAGGTACCCAATCAGCTTGATTCTTTTTCCATCGAGTTCTTGATTCAATCATCTTTAATTTGAATGTAAATACAAAATTTTTGGAGCTTTACACAAGCTGCGGTTTTTTTTCTAAATCCCAAATTGTTTGCATAATGTGTTGTTTAGTTGGATTGGATAAAAATGATAAGAATTAATTATTTTCCAAAAGAGACATATGTTGTATGGTTTCTAATATGTGTTTTCAAATTCTTGTGTGAGAATATAGGAGATTCCATGGAGGAAATCCTATTTGATTTAATTAGTAGTGTGTTCATTGATGTAAGGAGTCAATACTAGAGGTTTATTCTGATACTTTAATGGTCATTCAAGACTCATGTAGAGTAGAATGAGTCATGTAGTGAGAGGGGCATGAGGTCCTGTCTTTAAGAACAACCCCAAAATTTTTATGACGGTTAAAGTGACTAACCTTGTGTAGTAGGATGAAATTCATTGACAATGACTTTGCAGGTAGCAAAGGCCACTACAAGTGCAAAAACCATCAAGAATCATACATCAAATGTCTAGATCCGGATAATTGAGTCTAGAGTGTCATATGTGATGGGTTAGTTGATATTGCTTAGCTTGGTGTAATTGGTGCATTGTTCTACAAGTCTTTTTAGTGTTATATATATATATATATATATATATATATATATATATATATGTGTGTGTGTGTGTGTGTGTGTGTGTGTGTGTATGTATTTCTTTTTATTTTTGCAATGATCACCAGATTTTGGTGTGAGCAGATGTGGAAATTCTTAGAAATCGTTTCGATGGTGGAGATGTCGCTATTTAGATTAGGTGGTAGTTATTGCTCTTTGAAGAACTCTTTTGAAGAACAATTCTAATTGTAATTCTTTGCTCTGTTGAGCAATTCTTTTGCCAAACTATTTCATGTTTAAGTTCTGTTTATGGCATTGTTCTGTGCCTATGGTACTCCTGCTTTGGTATATTTTGGATAAGTGTAGAAGGTTGATTGTCATATACTTTTGTCGTGTGCTCTACTTTATATTATAATATGAAATGTCTTATTTTAATAGTTTTATACTACTAAAATGAGATGTTACATTGTATAAGTACAAGAAAATTCACATTTGATTATGTATTTATTTTAGGTGGACTAGCAATATTTTGAAAAAAATGGAAGGCATTTGATTGTTGCATCTACATGGAAGTTGAATTTATAGCATAATGTCATTATTAAGGCTGATTGACCATGAAACTTTATTTGAAGTTTTGGAATTGTCAACAACGTTGTTTGACTATTAAAAATATACTATTAATTTTGCACCGTTGCTTTTCTCTAAAAATGACATGTATTCTAAAGATGTTAAGTATATGGAAGGGAAGTACTTCACAATAAAAGAGGAAGTTTGGACACAAAAAATATCAATAGAACATATTTGAACAAATATATGATAAATAATCCCTTAATAAAGAGATTTCTTTCCAAAATATTTATTGAACATGTTGAAAATATAAGATTTATTATTAAGAATGATCGTTTAGTATTATATTTATTTTGTATTATGTTATTGATATTTTTATCTCAATTATGATATGGTTTTTATTACCTAATCTTTATGATTGCATACACAATTGTATCATAGTAATGCAAACAAGTAGGGTCTTAAATAAAGTAAAATTTTGTTGGATGAATTATGTGTGTCTAATTATCTTCATATTAAAGAGAAACTAAATTTGTGTCACATGAAAGGACTATGTCAATTAAGTGACATATAATCACCATGACTTGAATTAGTTCATGTTCTTAATTATGAAATTATGATATACCTAGTGACATGTCTTAGATGATAATTTTAACTAAACATAATTTTAATGGTTAAGTCACCATAGTTAATTTCTCCGCGTATTATAAGGTAATGTGGATGAGCTCCTTTTCCTCTCACATGTGTATTGCACCACTCTCATTTTACATGTGAAGAGATGATATAAAACAATTTGACCCTCCTAAATCACTAATAAAATTGTCCTTGTCTTTATTCTCAAAAGAAAAAGTTGTCAAAAAGGATGATTTTGACAACAAGATTGGGGTCAAGATAATCCCCCACCCTTGTTAAAATATACCATTAGATGTACCAATGTAAAAATAATAATTTAATCACATTATATCCGTAGTATTTTTATTTATTCATTCATAAAGTATACAGTTTTACGTCAGTCAAATTAAATAATATCATATTTTTATGTCTTATATGAGTCACTCAACTTGTTAAAAGATTGATAAATAAATAATAAATGACTAAATGATAAATAAATCAAAAAATAATCTTTTATAATAAAAAATTTAAAATGGTTAATACTCACATACTTTAAACAAGATTATATATATATATATATATATATATATATATATATATATATATATATATATATATATGCTCTTTCTAAATTTTATCTATAAAAATAAGAATGAAAAATAAAGAGTTAGTTCATCTTATTCAATTATTTAAAAACAGAGTTGCCAAAATGGGTTGTCCGACCCGGCCCAACCCGGCCCACTACAGATTGGTCATTTAGTGGACCAACCCAACCCGACTCACTTATTAGTGAGTCAAAAAAATTTGAATCCGACCCGACTCACCACGGGTTAATGGGTTAAATGGGTTGACTCATTAGTCCACTTAATTAAAAAAAATATATTTTATTTCTTAAGTCTAAAATTATATTTCGGATTAAAATTTAAATAAACTTGAATACAATCTCAATATAATCCAAAATGATGTTAAACTCCAATACAAACCAAAATAATAAATAAAAATACAAATTACTATCTAAGATCAAAACATTCTTGTGACTTACCCAATCTTTTATTGAATGCAATACTTTTTTCAGCAAACTAATTATATTTTTCTCAATAATTATACTTTTATTAGTTGAAGTTAGGTTTTCAATTGCCAACCCACCAATGTGTTTGATTAAAAAAAAGCCAAACATTGCAAAGTTCAACATAATGTGTGTCACCATGCGGGTTGGTGGGCCAACCCGATCCACCACGGGTTCAACTCGGATGAGCCGAGTTCTTGGTGGGTCGGGTCAAAAATTGACCCGTACTAAAATTTGTAAAAAAATTTCAATCCAACCTGACCTGAACATGTAGTGGACCAGGTTGGTCCACGGTTCTTACCTACTTTGACGACTCTATCATGAACTACCATGAGTATCATTATGTAAAGAAAATGTACAAATACCCTTCTTCTGACGTATGTGAGAATTACTAATTTTCAGGACCTGATTTTGATATTTAATTTTATTTATCAGAGAAGTATTATAATTTTACAGTTTCACCAAAAATATTTACTTGGTAAGCATTTATGCTTAGGAGTAAGGACGGAAATAAAGTAGCTTTATGGGAAATTTCATATTATATAATTAATAGGTCCTTTGAGATGCACAATCCAAAAGTAAGAAGTAAAGTTGTCGAATTGTGAAGGGCACTTTAGTTGAGTAAATTAAGGAAATCCTTAGTGTACTCCCAAAAGTGATGGGGGAAACGGCTCCAAAGGGACCAACCAAAACATAAACTTTAGTCTTAACCTTCATTCTCATTCCCTTTTCTCTCTTTCACATCACATATGGATCTACCCTTTCTCTCTCTTCTCCCATCTTTCTACACTCACTTCTCATCACAACAATTTCAGCAAATCCTTCACATTCACATTATGGCATCAATAAACTACACCGCAAGATTTTGGGTTGAGAGAAACAAACAGGCATATTGGTGCGGAAATGCAAAATTTGTACCTTGATCATACTTGAAGATAAAGCTTAAAAAGTAGCATATGCTGGAATATAATGATTGCTATTTCATATTAAGAATCCGAGGGACCAATTATGGAGCGCATTAAAGCAGCTTTTAGCCAAACCACATGGGGTTCAGCTCTGAGACTAAATCGTAAGGTGACTAGAATTGGAGTTGAAATTAAAGAAGATTTTTGACTAATCTGTTGGCGTTATTAATTTTGAGAATTGAGTGGGGTGTGTTGGATCTGGGTCGTAAGTTAGCTGGGATCCCAAAATTTACAGCATCGACATGATTTCGTTGGTGACAGAAAACAAAGCGAATGCGAAAATGGCATCGATGATTTGACGCACCATCTTAAGATTTGTTTGTATTACACACACCACACACTTTTTCTTCATAAAGAGCTGACACGTGACACTAGGGAACTCCATAACCAGATAAGCATTTCCAATAAAAGTTAGGGTACAATTACATGAATCTGATTATACAAGTACGCAACTTTGAAACAAGACTTTATCATAAAAAAATGTGCATAATGAAAAGAAGGCAAGAGAACATGCACGCACCTCATTCCCCAATTGCCTTGTCCTTTTAATTTCCTTCTCGTTGGTGTCATACTCTCTCTCATCATAATTTTAGTTGCTTGCCATAACTTGGCATTTTTGAAGTTATTGTTTGGCACCATGGAAGCAAAACCCCACTGCGTAGTAGTGCGCCACGCATGAGTGACACCAAGCAAAATATACAACAAGATAAGATCTTCAAGATGAGGTGTCACAAAAATCTCACTTCCACTGCTTTCAGATAGCTCCAATTCTTACATTCTTAAAAGAATTTGAAAGTTCAGAGGGCAATGTGCATGTAATGCCAAAAAATTCCAAAGTACTTCACATCGTCCTTTGTCTAAGTCTGAAATGAGACCCACAAAGCTAATAACAGCACATGCAAACATACAAAACAAAAGCCATTGGTGGTGTCACCAGTTTTGCACATTTTTTCTTGATTAGACCCAATAATGACACCTTCAATTAAGAATCGGGTACATTTGAAAACAAAAAGGAGAAAAAGCTACAAACAAACCCAATAAAATTCATTTCTTATTTCCAATTTCAATCTCATTTGATTTGCCTTTCACAATCCCTTCCTTTTCTGTGAAGGAAAGGCCCTGACCGTCAAGTACCGCTTGTCCCTATTAGGCCACTCTAGTACAATTTCCCATCTATAATAATGGCAGCGTAAAAATTTAGAATAGTATGAAAATTTATAAATAATTAATTATGAGTAAAAATAAGAGGTGGAAAGATGAATGCTTTATAACTTTCTTAACCATACATAATAAACAGGAAAACGGTATTTTTATTATTAACACTTTATTTATATTTTGCCTCTACAAACTACAAAAAAAATAGATACATTAAAAAAATAGACTTAAAATCTGGCATCCTCGAAGCCATGTAAGTCACTAACTCTGTTCATGGACTTTCTCATAATAGCCACTTTAGCCAGTTTCTCGGCTACTCTCCAAGCCGACATCGGCGTGAGCGGCTCTCCTTTTTCCTCGAGCAAACTGCTATCGATTCTTAACTTTTGGCTCCTCAAATCGGCTTGTTCGGCTTCAAGCCAGCTCAAACACTCATCGTCTTGTTTGCGGCTCAGAGAGGCTCGAGCTGATGATATCAAATGAAGCGCGCCTGACACATCATTGCGAGCCAACAACCGTCTCGACTCGGCTACTGCACGAGCGCTGAGGTGGCAACGCCTCAACCGCTCGATCCTGGGATCGCACGATCGAACAGTGTGGGGTCGCGGAACGATTAGCTCACGCTCCTTGGAATTAACAAGCTCTTGAGTGAAGGGGTCAAGGTGGGAGCACCGTACGGATATAAAACGGTGGTGGGACCCACGAGAAGCTGTGCCAGCTGGCACTTTTAACTCCACCAGCAGTTCTCTCTCTTCCGCCGCGTATAGATCGCCGAGGGCGACTGAATCCGGCGAGAAAGCATCGGTGCAACCCTTGGCCACAGAGTATACGGCAGCGATCTCCGCCGGGGCCGAGCGAGGAGCTAGTTTTAATTCAAGTTTGAAGTCCTCTGCCACCACGCTCAACAAATTCCCCACGCGTGTAGCGAAATCGGAGTCATGCTGCGAGTCGTCACACGCGCCATCGTGAGAGTATTTGAGGGAACGCACCGCGAAGCGCGTGGTGGATAACCGCTGATCCTCGTGGCCGTTTGTGAGGAGAATAATTTTGGCAACGGTGTTCTTCTGGCGTCGATCTTCCAGAACCTTCGCCGCTTTCTTCAGCGCGTCGTTTCTAGCCGGTGTTCCGTCGCGCTGGAGCTCGACGGCTGCAAGCGCATCGACGACTCGCCGCGCCGCCGTCTGACCGCGGCCTGTCATCCTCCGCAGCGGAAACAGCCTTTTCGAGGCACCAGAGAATGCGACGATGGAGAGACGGTCGGCAGAGCCAAGCGAGGAGATCACAACTTCCATCGAACGTTTCAGCATCCGAAGCTCTTTACCGGAGACAGTGTTTCCGACGTCGAGCACAGTGACAAGGTCCACAGGCGGTCGACTAGCCGCCGCTTTGCGCGGCGTGGCCATCACCTTGAACAGCGCAACATATGTCTCGGAGCTCCGATTGGATGCCACAATCGCAGCCTCTGGAGCGAAGCTGGCGTCGATGTTTCTGGTTTTGAGCGATGAGGAGACATGAAAGCTTTCTGGTTCATGGTTTTGTTCTTCCTCCTCCTCCTCTTCTTCTTCTTCTTCGTTCTCGTTGGATTCAGGTATGGGCTTGAAACGCGAGAGCGAAGTTGGCGACATGAGTGGCTCGTCGTCGCTGTAGTTGTTTATCTTAAACGACTTAGTCGTTTTGGTGTGGTGTGGTTTGTTTTCATCTGCGGTTTGAAGTTGGTTCCAGTTAGCGTTGCAGACGGGGCAGGTGTGGATTCGGTGTTTTTTGACGTGAGCTGCTATGCATGGGAAGTGAAAGACGTGAGAGCACTCTGCAGTGAAAATTGCCTTTCCTTGGCCGGTTTTCACGGTCTGCGTGCAGATTCCGCATGAGCTCTGCACAGAGAAATTAGAAGAAAGGGTTAGAAGAAAATTGAGAATGAATAAAGAGCGTAGAGTAAAGTGTGGGTTGATTAATTACTTTGGATAAGCGTAAGGGTCTCGGGGAAGAGGGAGTGAAGAGGTGAAACGGCGTGGGAGAGGGTGTTGTAGCGTTGTTGTTGTTGTTGTTGTTGCATTGGTGCTTGGAGAGTGGTGAATTGGTTCGGCAACGGAGGGTGGGGCGAGACTCTGAGTGTGGAATTGACGAGGGAGTGGAGAAGAGTGAGAAAGTGGAAGTGATTTTGGGAGTTGGATGGGCGTTCTCGTAATCACAACTGTTTTCTGGTAATGGGTTGGTGTTTTCGGGCATTTTGTTGGATGTGCAAAACGTCCTTCTCCATCCAGAAACCATGACTCTCTGGATTTTGATGCTTTTGTTTTATGGAAGGGTTGAAACGGAGAATGGCTTTAGCACTCCAAAGTGGCTGATAGAAAGGTAAGAGAAAAGGAAATGGCAATGGACTAGACACAGGAGGATACCACTCTTTAACCTTCCTCTTGTCTTCCTTTCTTCCCCACCAATCTATTTATAAATAAATATTTCTCTTTTTCTTTACCCTTTTCATGTCAATTTCCACTTTCAAAAATATCATCCATTTCTTTTTAGTTTTCTTTTTTTGCTTATCTATATACCACAATACCTCAATTTATTTAATCATTTCTTTCTGTTGAAAATGTATAATAGAATCTATTTTTTTCTTTTCTTGATCTATTTTTAATTGGGGTTGTTGATGGCAGGTTTTCACATGGATTAATAAATCTGAAAAATACATAAATAAAAAATAGTCTATATTTCAACTCTAAATTTAAATCAGAAGTGGTAGTGATTGAAAAAGAGAACAAACACTAACACTTAATAGTATTTTTGCTAGTTACTTAAGCTTGGTTTGCATTGGCGAGTGGTATTAAGAGAATCATGATTTTTACTAACACAAATTATATAATTCTTGTGCATAAAATTTTAATTGTGAAATCTTAGGTTATAATAATATAAGGACAGAAAACACTTTACTATGTGTATGTTGAAGTGAGTTAGATTCTACTCACACAATCTCATAGTAAGTGCCTTCTAGTTATAATAATAACTATACTTTGAAAGCATGATTTTCTTTCAAGTCCATAAAAATATTTTGCAAAGAGAATTTAAAAACAATAAAATCGCCACCAAAGTATACTAATTATCCACTAAAGTAAGAGGGTTGCTTCAGATTTAACTAATGTGGTAACCAAAAAAGTGAAGTTGGATATATATATATATATATATATATATATATATATATATATATATATATATATATATATATATATATATATATATATATATATATATATATATGTTGATTGAAGTCAACACCCCCATCTTGCAATTGTGCATTTTATCCAATTCCATGTTGTGGACACACTGACCCTTATAAAGAACAGTGCATGAGATGAAGAAGGATTCAACAGGTGGCACAAACCTATCTTCTCTGTTTTCTCTGAGAATGCACATGGGTTGCTCTCATTCATCACTTTTCCCTTAATCTCTCTCACTTTTTTTCCCTTTTCAACAAAGCTATAATCCCTCTCACCAATTTCTTTTATTCTTTTTAATTTTCAAACTTTATAAATAATTTGCACCCAAGTTTCAATGGCCTTTATTGTGGTGCAATATTGATTGACGAATCGAGTATCCAACTTTGACATCTGGTATATATGTTCTTAATTTATGCAGTGATCATTCAATTAATGCTTAAAGTTTAGTTATGGTTGCAAAATTTTCAAGCTGAATATATACATTAAAAGTGAATTTAAGGTATAAGATCTCTTTCATACTTTATAACCCTTCTTCCTCAGTGAATTTGGAGCTGAACTCTTCTGAATAATATAGGCTCTTTAACTGGTCAAACTATGTTAGTATTATAAACAGAGATATCTTATACATTTTTGTTTTAATTTTGTCTGCTGTGTTTCTAAGTGGATAGATGAAAATAGTTTTACCAACCAGTGTCTTTAGAAAAAAATAAATATAAATTTTTCTTAAAAAGTTCAGTTAAAGAGCTATTAAAGTTGTCATAAAGTATAATAGTTTTTCTTTTTTGTCTAAACAGTATCCATATATAAAGCACTACGTAAAAGAATGAATGTTCATGAACAAAGTGAAAAAATCTTTTTAAAACTTTAAATTTATGTTAGCTAATTTTTACTTTTGTGATAATTTTTCATCAAAGCGAAAGAAAGAAAAGACAAAAATGAGAAGCCATGAAAAGAGATTGATGCACTTCTGCATCTATTTTTTCTCTCTTCAATGTCTTTTTGTAAAATTAATTCGAATAGTGAAATTGAATTTATAGATCCCCTTACAACTCGATCGCTGGATGGGAGACAACCAACCAGTTTCATCAGACGGTGAGTACCGATCGGTGACATTATAAGAACCGATTAAACTCCTAATTAGCTTAAACAATTCACTAGACGAGTTTAAAGAAAATAATTATAAATATAGGTTAAATATATTATTATTTGTACATTTAATATATATATATATATATATATATATATATATATATTTAATATTATTTTGACCAATGTCAGATCTTTACCAAAAATTTTGGAGGGACTAGAATAATATAATTTTTTTATCATTTGATTGGACCATTAGTATAACACTTTAAAAATAATTTTTCTATAAAACAATTGGATCGTTAGATTGGATTATTAGTATAATGCTTTAAATACTTTAAAAGATATGAAGAAATATAATTTAACTTGTTTTCATCTTCACGTGTAGCTTCCCTCTTACTACTCCTACAAAATAAATTCATTATTTTATTCTTCATCGATATGCTTTTTTTTAAATATACTAAAAAATATTTTATCATAATCTAATAAAATATTGAGAGAAATAAGTATTAGAAGAAAAATATGTTATAATCAAGTCACAATTAAAAATCGGTTATAAAAAAACATATAATACATGATTTTTTTTCTTCTATAATCATAAAAAGTAAGTATACAAAAGGCTCATGAGATAAAAAATAATTTAATAACTATTAAAGTAATATTTCATCATCAAGTAAGACAAGAGAAAGTTACATTTTTTTTCTTCGAGAAATGAAGGAAACAGATGAGAAATGAGAGCAAACATAATGAGTATGTGTCTAACTTCATTTTTTCTTAAAAAAAAAACATATGATAGAGAGATGAGTACAATTTTGTCAAAATTTTAAAAGCCAGTGACGGAAGAAAATAAAAAATATTTTAATAAATGTTTGATTTAATTACTCTTTTGGTTATTGTTTCCAAAAATATAAGTTGATCTTCCACTTCTTTTACTTTCAATTTAGTGGCAATTTGATATTTTTATACGAAAACAGATATTAGAAGACTAATTAAACCTAAATATTTTTTTTATTATTTATTATTTATTAACATTAAATATTGTATTTTATAAAATAAATAAAGAGACACAATTTAATTATCATCAATTTTTAAAATATACTATATATAATTTTAAAATTTTCAAAATTTTTAAAAATTAAAAAAAATGGATATATAATTTTGGAAAAAATCAAAAATATTTGGGGGGGCCTAGGTCCCTCCCTGCTCTTATGAGGCTCCACCTCTGATTTTAACAGATCGAATTTAAACTAACTTAAATATCAAAATATCTTTAAATAGTACGGTTGATCGGTAACGATCAAGTTACTTACATGACTCGAGTGAAAGTAAAAAATGTTTAAGTGAATATTTAAACATGATCTTGAAATAGAAATAATTAATCACCTAAATGTTTTGTGAAATTTTAAATTCACAGAAGAGAATCTTGGATGATTCCCATTCAAGAATTATGAAAAAGAATGTTTAAATTATGTTTTTGTAGGCTATGTTTGGATACAAGTTTGGACACTTCAACATACAAAATTTAGTTTATTATTATGTAAAATTTTACATCTGCATTTAATACTAAACTGAAGTTTTAATTGGAAGCAATATATGAGTTGTTTTCGAAAGCTCATCTTTTTTAGTGTTTATTATTAAACAACAACATCAAGTAGAAGTACTTTTCTTTATTTATTAATATTAAACAAAATTTCATATCAAACTATTTCTGAATAAAATATATTGGAACATGTTTTTGAAGGAAACAAATTTATCCAAACATAATCACATCGTAATACACTAATTTTTATGTTTAATTCAAACTTATTCTGTAAATTTTTAATCCAAATGAGCATCAATACATTTTTGTCACACATAAAAAAAATTGGAATAATTTCGTTCAACTGAATTGTATATTGTATTCGATATTTTATAATATCTATTCTTTATTAATTCAAAAAATTATTTTAAATAAATATTAGTTTAAAGTTTATCTAAAAGATATTCGAACTATGATATCTTGACACTTAATAAAACTATACAATCAATTACTATTCATTATTTTGTCCTTTTTTTTTTAAGTTTTACAATTGCAAACGTTTGCTTTTTTATGATTCTCTTACCCCTAAAAATATATTGTCAAGCGATTGTTTAGATGTTAAAAGATAACTTTCAAATTGACTACCTATTTTTAAGAGGATTATAATCATTTAGAAAAGCTTTTATAATTATAAAAAGAAAGATAAAATAGTAAATATCAATTAATTATATAATTTTGTTGAGGTCTAAGATGTCATGACTCAATCAAGGCAATGCTAACTTAAATAAATAAATTATTAAAAATAATAACCCTAATATTTGCTAAGGTGACACTAACTTTATTTATTTTTAATATTTATAAAAAAATATTATCATTAACATTCACTTAGTTGACACTAATTTAAATAAATATAGAGTTAAATATGTTTTTGATCTCTTAATGTTAAGTAAAAATTGGAATTAGTCCCTTTTCAAAACATTGACTCAATTTAGTCCTCCAACTTAATGCATGAATTTAGTATTTTTTGTGACATCCTATTTTAGTAGTAATATAAAACTAATAAAATAAGACCTTTCATAATAATATTCAAAAATAGATAATTCAGTGTACAAAATATATTAATATAGTCTTACAAAAGGTCGGGTTAAGAAAGTATTATTTATACACTTAAATTAAATCAACAATCTCTATACATAAACTAACTATTACTAAAGCTCCTTAAGACTTTTACCTACTCTAACTGATAGCTCCTCATCCTCCAAAGGTGTCTCTAAACATGCATCTTCCTCTGCTTTCACGTGGCTAGATTAATTTTTAAACAAAATAATATTGCTAAACAAAATCAAATTTTCAAGCAGGAACCAATTCTAATTTTGCATTGTGTATGTGGGTGTGCGCGTGTGTCTGTGTACACGCGTACGCGTATGTGTGTGTACGCACGTACGTGTGTGTGTTTGTGCGTGCATGTGTGTGTGTGTGTGTGTGTGTGTGTCTATGTGTGTGTATGTGTATCTATGTGTCTATGTATTAGGTTACTAGATAACTTATGGATACTTAGTTAATTTAAACGGGGAGGAAGATGAGGCGGGTATGGGATGCGGGTATGGGATGCGACAGATATGTATATACCCATCCTCATTTCCATAACCAATACTGAATCAATATAAGAATTCCCTTCAAAATGGAGATGAGTTCGAATAATACTCACGGAAACATATTTATTTGTCATCCTTAAATAATTGTGCAATTATGGAAAAATCTACCTTATCTCTATCTTATCTCTATGAATCATATAAAATATTCAAGTTAATTGGTGTAATTTTTTCTCCAGTAATAATTTGTTTAAATTTTTTTTTTCTTTCTTTTTAGCAATTTTAATTTTCCTGTTGTAGGAAATTCAAAAAAAATTAATTCTCAATGATGAAGCATTTATTTATTTTTTATTTTGAGAATTAGAATAAAATTACAATCTCTTAAAAATGGTGAGACTAAAATCGCAAAAAAATAACTAAAATAAAATGACGAAGAAGAAATTAAAGAAAAACCAGAACTTAACATGAAAAATATCTTTTTCCCTTGGACATTTATTTTGTTTCCATTTTATGTAGCCTATAGATGGACGTATGGTTAGAACTTAAGATATTCCTAGAAACTGCCAACAAATATATACACATAACTTACTTACATAGATCAAATTGCAAGCAGGAATAATGAATTCCACAAATCTGGTGTAGTTAGGACCAACCATTTTATTCTATATTCTGCAGAATGAAAGGGTTTTTTTTCAAGGTTGGTGAGGATCTGCAATAATTGGGACACATGTCATGCCTCATAAATGCTACCATTACTACCAACCAAATATGAATCAGTCTCACATAGTACACTATAATAAAACATCTCAGTCTATTAGACTTTAATAAAACATCATGCATTATAGGTAAAAAAACTATGTGTCTCTCACATAGCAGGTCCTAAGGAGTAGTTTTTAGTCTTCATCAGCATATTACAACATTTATAAGGCAATCATTTTCAAAACGACTGTCAAGTGGTGTCGTATTCATTTTGGTAGAAGGAGTTTATGCCAGAAGTAGGTGTAAGCATGGGACAGTTTTGGCCATCAGAGTGTACCACATCGGGTTCAGTATCAATAAATTGTGGCACAGCAAAACGATATATGCACACAGAATGTTCTCGTCACATGCTTTTCAAAAAGCAAGACAATTAAGGATATCAGGGACCTTTAATTTCCGACAGTGACACCCAGTACCACAATGTTTCAGCAGTGACATTGACTACCAAAACATGACGTTCCGTAATGGCGTGGTTTCAGAAGAAACGCGTGGACTCTTTGCATCACAACACGAAGGATAGTTCAGAGAGAAACATTGGTAACCTTAGCTTAATCCACGGTTCGTGTTTATGGTTTTCCAATGGGCAATGTGGCAACTTACGACACATGAATCAGGGAACCCCCCCATCGTGTGTGTGGTTTCAATTTTGATTGTCTGATATAAATGTTTTTGATGAAAATCTTAGGAACAAAATTTGGAGGATTTTTTGTCCTTTTGATTAGCGTTGTCAAATTGTCGTCCAAAAAATGTTCTGAGCACCGTGTCAGAGCAAATCCTTATCAACAAACGAGGGAAAATCTAAAAAATTTCAGCTTCCAGTGCTGATCTGTGTTTGTTCTTTCTTCGCTTGTACTTCACTTGTGACAAAAATTAGAAGACTCTAGAGTATATGGGTTGAAAGAGATTGATGATGCTACCAACCAGGTTTAATTCTTGGATATCTTTTGGAATGTTGCTCTTCTGTTAAGTAAATGGACTTACTATATTCTTTATGACATGCAATGAGACTGAACATGCTAAACATTTAATGATGGTTTGTGTCATACTCATACACATTAATATTTAATTGCTGGAATGATGAGACACATCAGATATTTATCTAATTCTATTAAATCTTAGCTACTCAATTTCTGAAGACCAGAATGTCTCCATAATAGAAAGGTTGGAATCATTTTTGAGTATAGTGGAAAAAATTATGTGTAAACTCCAATTACTTTGAAAGTGACTTCTGAACCAGCAACAGCTGTTTCAAAGAAGAGGGTCATTTCTAATTTTCCAGAGGTAGAAATCTTCACACCAATTATTTAATCCATTAGTGGCTGTGGTGAAAATGAAAAGTTATGGATAATGTGGTTGGACTCAAACTGAAATATGAAAAAGAAAAATTTGTTTCTGGTAATGGACTCAAAGAGTGTCCAGTGTCCACTAAGTTCTCAGTGTTCAATCCTCTTCTCATTTCCGATCAATCCATCAGGCTCTACTTTTTCCTGTGAATGAAAGGGATGTTTGTGAGGAAAGGGGGAAGTTTCAACTTCCTACAATTTTGAGTTTTATCACTCGGCATTTGCATTAAGTTGGCCAATAGTAATAATGTACTTGCATGCAGAATTTTGTTGTTAAAAGCATGTCACTTCCAATCACTGTTGTTAGACTGTGGTGCTTTTTGAATAAATGAAAGGACCAATCAACTCTTCTTTCTGTTAGAAAGTCCACCCAGTTATCTATTTCAAAAGAAGAACGTAATATTGATTCCCACCAAGTCATCCACTTTTTATGGTTCTCATATGCTCCTAAGACCACTTTCAGGAATTCCTATTTTGTAACTGTGATGCTATTTTTCCCACATGACCACCACCAAAATTCTATTGCCATTTTTTGTGTATAATGGAAAAAGCAAAAGGATTATTTCCTTCAATTTACATTCCCCTTTATTGTAAGAATATCCAGAAGTTATTGAGTTCATCCTATAAGATTAACGTCCATTTATATACTGTAAATCTGATTAGGATCGATTTCAAGTGATTCTGATAAACTTAATTTAATCTTAAAAAAGTAATGTATACGGTGAGATATGTATATTCTCCCTTGCTTTAGATTTATCTTAATTCTAGTCGATATAAAATTTACAATACTAAAATTTTATCAGAAAAACTAAATCTGAGTACAACACCTTTGTAAGAAGAAAAAATAGATCATATTTCTAATACATTTATGCATAACTACCAAATCTTCTAATCTATTGCTCCTAGATACATTTATCAAAGTCTCTTTAACCACTATCATAACACAAACTTCTTCTTCCTGTATAATATATACCATTTTGCAACCGATTCTATATTTTAATATTTAAAAGATGCACGCACTAGCATCAAAAGCTATGTTTTTGAAAACGTTGTGTTTCCTCCAGACACAACATCATCATATGTTCTTTTCTTTGGCTCTCCTTAATTAAATTCAAATAAGCATTATTGAATCTAGCTAGAAGAAACAGCAAACCACCATCAATGTATCTTTATCATTATTATTCTATGCTTTTGGTTAACAATCAATCCTGCACTAGTCCAGGAATAATTCGAATGCACGAATCCACCCTGCATCACTAACAATGCTTAACCAAATAATAATCATCGAAACTTCTGATAGCACATAGACAACCATAAAGTTCGATATTTATAATGAGAATTCTAAAGTAGCACACTTTGCTCAACTTAATTATGAACAAATACAATACAATGCATCGAAATATTCTCAATGAAACCTATGATGAGGTAGCGGTGTATAAAAACACCAGTTGCTCAAAGGTGTTCTGTATGCTAGGAGCATATTTATAACAGCAGGTGAACAAACACCAGTAAATGCATCATATTCAATTTTTTAGATACATTAATATTCTGTATGCTAGGAGAATATGTAATGTTCTATTTAATTTTTATAGATATACTTGTTTACAATGTGTAATTAGTAGCATTAAACAAGTTATATTATTATGTATAAAGAAAATCAAATTATTTCAATAATAGTTCTTCATATTTATCTTTCATCTGATATGATACTTAAAATCACTCATTAGAACAAATAGATTTTGACAATTAGCTTATAATGGGAAAAAAATCATGGTTTAGAAATTATGAATTTTCGAAATTAGAACCTTTGGAATGACTAGAATTATGTAATTGATTACACGAACTTATGAGAAATTTGTATGTCTTATGATATTAATATAACATGGTATTTTTTTATTAAAAACATGAAGGCTTCATTACTATTTTGGTCACCTTATTATTTTTTGGTTCAATTTGGTCATCTAATTCTTTAAAAATGTTCAATTTGGTCTTTGTCGTTAAGTTGACGTTAATATTGTCTTCGTATATGCCACGTGTCATTTTGTGGAATTTTTAATATTTTTTTAAAATTAAACTATCACGTGTCATGTCATAGTTGTGTCACGTGTCAACTTGAGAATTTTTTTATTTTTATTTTTTTAATTAAAAAAAAAGTGTCACGTGATGATTGTGCCACGTGATAGATTAACCATGACTGTTTTCAATTTAATCCTTCTATTTACAATTTTGTCAATTTAGTCTCCAAATTTTTTAAAATGATTCAATTTTGTCATTTCTACTTTGAGACCAAATTAGTAAATTAAACTAAAATACAACTTATATATACGTATTAAAATAATTTTTAATATTTTTATAGATCAAATTACTCCATCTAACTATTAAAAAAAAATTTTTACATGTGTACAAAATTTCAAATGTAAAAATGTATCAGTGAAAAAATGTAAGAAATAAAATAGCATGAGTATTTAGGGAGTGATTTGATGTTTAAATGATAAAAAAATATTTTAACAATGAATATATAAGTTGTAATTAAGCTTAAGATTTGGTCTCAGATTGGAGATGACAAAATTGAATTATTTTAAAAAATTGGGAGACTAAATTGAATCAAAATTTCAAATAGATGACTAAATTGAGAAAAACTAATATTAGCTTGACACGTGACAGTATTTTTTTAAAAATAATAAATAAATAAATAAATAAATAATTCTCAAATTGACACATGTCACAATCATAAAGTGACACATGTAGTTTATTTATTTATTTTAAATTTTAAAAAATTTAAAAAAATTTAAAATTCTACAAAATAACACGTGATATGTACGGACATGGTGTTAACATCAACTTAAAGACAGAGACCAAATTAAACTTTCTAAAGAATTAGAGGACCAAATTGAACCTAAAAAATAATAAAGAAACCAAAATAAATCAAACCAACAAATTAGGGGACTAAAACATTAAGCCAAACTTTATTATCTACCTGGTAAATGACATAAGAATAAAATGATACTTAAGCTTTAAAGTAATTTTCTTTTAAGTTGAGAAACTTATATTCTTACCTTGCCATGAGAGAAATTTTGTGAACAGCATTCTACCAAGGCAGTTTATTTCTGCACCTTCATAAAATTTTCCCTGCACCCACTGTATAAGCAAAATTCCATTTTGACCTTTCTAGATTTTACAATTTGGATTTTAGAAGTAAAAAATAACTTCCAAATCATTTTCAGACTGTACAATCTGAAAGCTTTTTTTTTTCTTTAAAAAGTTTTTAAATTACACAATTTGATATCAAAAGTAACTTTTGTGTAATCCAAAAGATAAAAGGCTTATGGACAAAAATATTTTGACTTACAAATTATACAATCAAAAAAAAAAAAAAATCTTCTGTGTGAAGGTGAAGGAGAAATTTATGGAGTTGCGGGAAGAAGATGCCTTCTACCCGTGAAGAAACTTGTGAAAGTGGAAGATGTTTATTTGTAGTGATTACATTAGAGATCTAAAAGTCAGAATAGGATGGAGGAAGAACTATCTTTTTTTTTTCCCTCAGGCCTTTTTAGGGTGTCAGAGTAAGCTTGGAAAAGAAATCTTCCAAGCATTAACAAATGATGGTATATTATATACAGGAAGGAGTTTCTTCATAAGTTTTTTGTAGAGAAATAAATAAATTTAACTTTTCTATAAGTTATATTTTGTTATATAAACTAATTCATGCATAAGTTAATTTTAATTAAAAAAGGGTTCATTTCAATTTTCTTTTTTATTTTTCTCCCTCAAAAAGAGCTTATAGAAAAAATGTGTTTAAATCAATCCTAAGTTAGTTAAAAATAATGTTTAAAAAAAAAATCAAACATTTGGATAAAACTAATAAGTAGTTGTTAAAAAAATAATTCACGAACAACCTAAATACATATATATATATATATATATATATATATATATATATATATATATATATATATATATAAAACAGAACATGTGTAAAGATTCTAAAAATTTTAAATAATTAATTAGGCTTAAATAGTAGTTTGGTCCTAATTTTCGTTCGGTTTTTCTAATGTGGTCATATTTTTGTTTTTTTTTTTTAATTTGGTCCTAATATTGGTAAATTTTTTTCAATTTGGTCATTTTCGCTAATACCGTTAAAATAGTTAACGGATGTGAACAGTAGATTTTTTTTTTTAATTTTTTTTAATTTTTTTTAAATTTTTTAAATTTTTTTTAAATTTTTTTAAATTTTTTTAAATTTTTTAAATTTTTTAAATTTTTTTAAATTTTTTAAATTTTTTAAATTTTTTAAATTTTTTAAATTTTTTAAATTTTTTAAATTTTTAAAATTTTTTTTAATTTTTAAAATTTTTTTATCTAAAAAAAATGTACATGTGTCAAGCTCATATTATGTCACGTGTCATTTTTGTGATTTTTTATTTTTTATTTATTTTTAAATTTTTTAATTTAAAAAAAAATTCATGTGTCAAGCTAATATCATGTCACGTGTCAGAGTCAGTTTTTTATATTCAATTTGGTCCCAATATTCGTTAATTGTTTTCAATTTGGTCCTTATTCTTTTTTTTTAAATTTAACATTTTTGTTCCTTTCCAAATTGAGACAAAATTTAATTTGTATATATTAAAATGCATATTTTTGTTAAATATTTTTAATTTAGAATTAGAGTTAATTTAAAATTAAAACGAAAAAAAAAAAGCAATAACACTATTAATTTAAAATTTTAAGAGGTTAAAAATATTTAATTTTAAACCAACTCTAATTTTAAATTAAAAATATTTAATAAAAATATGTATTTTAATAAGAATATCCATATAACATTTATATACAAATTATATTTTGTCTTTGGAGGGGAATAAAAATATTAAATTAAAAAAAAAAACTAGGACCAAATTGAAAACAAATAACGAATATTAGGACCAAATTGAATATAAAAATATGATTTTGACAGGTGACATGATATTAGCTTGACACGTGAATTTTTTTTTAATTAAAAAAATTAAATTTTAAAAAGATTTAAAAAAATTAAAAAAATTAAAAAAATCACAAAAATGACACGTGACGGTTACTGTTTACATCCGTTAACTATTTTAACGGTGTTAGCAAAAAGGACCAAATTGAAAAAAATTTACCAATATTAAGATCAAATTGAAAAAAAAATCAAAAGTAGAACCACATTTAACAAACCGAACGAAATCTATGATCAAACTACTATTTAAGCCAATTAATTAATATCTAATTGAAAAGGTTAAAAAAATGATTATTATTTTTATATATTAAGTTACTCAATTATAATTTAATTTTTAAGTTTTTTTAATATTTGAATTATAACATTAAAAATTTAATCTTTCAAATTAATTTTATTTTAATTTTTAATTAAACAAAATATAAATGATCCAGTAGATTATCTCGTTTTCGTTTTTTTTTTTCGGTAAAGAATTTTAATTAAACGAAGCATGAATGCTTCGACCTACATATAATATATGATCTATGTAATAAGATCTCATACCAAACCTTTGTATTTTGCATTACATCACCATAAACTTTGCAGAATAACTTAAGGATACATGAATATAATTTTAATCCTACTTCCTTTGAAAGTGCTAGCTTGTCTTAAGCCCAACGAGAGATGTCAAAAAAATCTGTATCCGTAGGTATTTACGGATAAAACTCGTAATGTGTAGAAAATGAATATTGAAAATAGATACTCACGAGTAACAGATACGAGTATTTTTTATACTTGCATGTTAACGGTACATATACGGATATTATAGTATCTATACTCGTGGATATCCGTACCCGCTATACTCTAACTTAAATTAAAAAAATTTAAAAAATGATTAAAATATTAACACATTGATTATGAATGGGTTATTTTTCATCAATTGGTACTAAAAAATCTCCCTTTATTTATAGAAGGTCATTCAACATTATTTAAATGTATTATTTGCACTTTGTTTAAAATTTATAAATGTTATGCACTGCATTTTTATTTGAATTTATTGTTAAAATTTGTTTTTATATATTAATTTTTTTTTTATAAATACCTACAAGTACTCATGAATATTAAAAAAATATACAAATACACACATAACGGATACCGCACGAATATAGATACAAATATGGGATAAATATTTATACAGCTGGTAGAGTAAGGGATGTCTGTTGACATCCTAAGCCCAACCAATAGATTATTTCGTATTACCTATCTCTCCCATGGAGTAGACAAGTCAAGCCATAACTACTAATACAACTTGCTAAATTCTCTTTTCTATTGCATAAAGTCTAATTTTAATCACAAAATTCGAACGAGATAAACTAATATAAAACTAATATGAATGTCCCCTTTAATGGAAAATAAATGAGATAAAAGCAATATAGAATAAGTCTATTTGCGATAAAAACAATATTGAATAAATATATCTCATTGTTGTGATAAAAATATAGGAATATCACCGAGATATTTATATAAAGGCGAGGAAACTCACTCTTACAAGAAAAATTGTTAAAAATATAAGTATGAATCTAAGTTGAATTGAAAATAAAATCTCATTTGTTATTGAATTTCTCCCATAAATCCCCCTTAAAAGACCTTGTCAAGTCGAAACACATTAACAAGCTAAAGAGATAACTAAACCTTTTAAGAAAACTCCTACCAAAAAGTTGTACACAAAAAAAAAAAAGAATCTTTTGAAAGACAAATGTCACTTAAAGCAAAAATAGAAACGACAAAAAATAGTTTTCTATAAATTCGTCTTTCCACTAAGTCTAGCTCAATTCTTGTATACATGTGAAGTGTTCCTATAGACCAATAAGTAAAAGTCACAAAATAAAATTAATTCAATTTCATAAATTATCTTTAACCAGATTACTCTGAAGCGAAACTGGTCCCCAAGGAATCATTTGATTGAATACGAGGTAGGCGTGAAAATATGCCTTTCAAGAGAAAGAAAAACTAAGGAATAGTAAATCATAGAAAACAACTTATAACATACTTTCGGCTTATCCAAACAAACGGTTCCTATAAAGATTACAGAGTCCACAATTACTAATATTCAAGGTAGCTTCACAAGGTATTATATTGAAACAAATGTAACACAAACAAAAGAACAAGACACTATTCTGGGATTTTTAATAATAGAAAACATCTTTAATAGCAGTTAAACATCAAAACCCGGCATTCGCTCGTTTATACCATAGTTTTCTTTCCACACCTTTCTCATATCCAGCAACTTCAGTAAACTAGACAAAACGCAGTCAACACTTCCAACAACGACTAGCTCCTGCTCCTGGACTTTTCCATGGCCCTTGGAGCTGCAAAGAAAAGGAAAAGCCATTTAAGCATCCTTGAACAGAAGCTGGTTTTTTCATTAAGTTACAATTTACAAGGAAATAACAAACTGTAGGCAACCATAGTCGTCAATTGCATACATAAATAATGTATTTCAATCATGGATTCCTTGTGTTATACATGTTTCATGCAAACTCAATCCAGCTTATACTTGAATTAAACCCTTTTTCATTTAGTGGATAAACATAAATTAGCACTGTCTGAAAATAACAAAATCCAGTATTATTATCATTATCTACGACCGGCTATTAACCCTGCATAGCTACCCTTCGATTTAAAACAGAAGCCCCGAGTCTATCAAAACGAATTATCACCCAGAATACATACCTAAGCCAATGGCATCAGAACCCTTCATGATTTTTAGCCTTTTGCATGTCTCAATGAACATACTGCAAACAAAAGAAAAATTGCAGTTAGCCATAGGATGCAAGCTAGAGTGAAGTGAAAAAACAACAATTCACTTATTCGATTCCATCATTCTTCCAATTTACAAATTCTCGGTACAAATAGAACTAATTTGCTAGACTTGATACCAGTACGAATGAGAATATTAGCAAATTCCAATAGGAAGCATAACTGAGTGGCAATACACGAAAATCACCATGACCAAGGTCTTAGTGTGCAACCATGAAACAAACTTATACATTAAAATTCAAAGCTCTGTGTTCTGCACTGAATATGATAACCCCTGCCCCAAATTTTCACAAATCGAGGAACATTAAAAAATGGAACCTGAGTCTCATAATAGAAAGAAAACAGTCATTTTAGAATGAAGTCAAACTTTTATTGGAAGAGCTTAAATTTGATCCACTTTCAATGAAAATATTATTACAGTTATTGTCAATCAACTATAAATCACTCTAGATAATTAAGTTTGATGAAAACCCCACAAAAAGTCAACAACTGTAATTAAAGAAAAAAATGAGAAAAAAAATGAACATATGAGATGTGTTACAGTATCTGACTAGGAAGCAGAAATCTATAAAACTAAAATTTTCAGGTGGAAAATTCCTTAACAATTGGAGTTGTTGGCAACAAATTGCACATATCACTGATTCAAGAATATTTTATCACTTCATAAACTTGCCAAAGCACCTTGCCCGATTATTATAGAAACAGGTATAGCTTTCTAGAAGAATAAATCGAGGAGTTGAAAACACAAAGATTGTTATAGCTCAAACAAGGTTCAGAATCTTACTCCCAGGGCATATCTCCCATAATTATAAAAACAATACAACGAAAAGTAGAAAATGCAGAGATTGTTAGAGCCACAAAAGGTTCAGAAACTTACTCCCATGGTACATCTCCCACAAGCATCCAGTCACCATCTTTATCTTCATAAGTCAGTACATATTCCGAACCATGCAGGAGATCCTTCAGCTTGCTCTCACTCAAGATTTCTCTTCCTGGCACTCCATGGGAACCACATTGACCTGGTATTATACACATGTCATAAATGATAAACTCATACAAAAGATACCTTTTAGAATGGAAAAAAAAAAAAAGTGACCAATAAATATCACAAGAATAATAAGAAGTAAATAATTCGCTTAAGCAAATCATGGCCGTAACGTCTCTAACATATCACCTAGAGTGAAACAGCTGAACATCTTCTCAAGGGCAGAAGACAGTTCCTGGTATGTTGTATAATTTCTTAGATCTACTTTCCTCAGATAGGGAGCACCATCCATGCTGACCTTCACAAAGAGTGCGACTGGACTTGGTTTTCCATCTACTTCATCATTGTTCTTTGAAGTGGTGGCCAATGAGTTTTTCCTAAATGATCTTATAGGAGGCCAACCAACAACTTGTGCCCTATCACAGATATGAACTAATTAGCATAATTAGAAATATATGGAATACACCTTTTGAAGTATTTTCTCCAACTTCAAGATCCTCCCGAAGAGTATAGATCATTGATCTAGCAAGTTTCCCTTACTTGGAAGCAGGTGCACTGCCACTGATAGAAGTTCCTGAATGGTTAAGACCAGTTCCATTTGCTGCAGAAGAACGTTCCTGTAATACCTTGCTTGGTACTTCTTTCACTATGGATGGCTGAATCCCAGAAGCTTTAGGTGATAGCATCATGTTTAACCCTGCATTTCCAGGAAACTTCCCCAAACAACAGAGTGTAAAGAATCAGACTCAGAAGTAGTATGAAACATTTATTTAACCTTAGTTAAAAGGAACACTTATCACCTCAGTGTCCATTGTGTCAGCAAAACCTCTTTTGTTGCCGGAGACCACAGTTTTCTGGGACAATGTGAAGATTCCATCCTTTGTAGGAAGCAAAGGGAACAGTGGCTTCTCGTCAAGTTTTGCTGAGGTCAATGGGAAAAGATCTGGATCCCTTTCAGGTGACTGGGATCCAGGAAGGCCCAGCCTCAACTCAGTAGCCTTCAAATTCAGGTTCTTGTTCTCACCAGACAAGCTCGGGACAGCAGAACTCTCCACCGAAGAGCAATCTGCCAATCCCAGGTAATTGCGTTCTTTCAATCTAGCCTCATGTGGGGTGAAACACTCCATCGATGGTGAAGATGCAGACGCTACCATTGAGACAGTGGTCTGCCCTTCATCTTCAGTAACCAAAAGAGGCTGAGACATCAGACTCCAAATTTACGAACTGTATTGAACAAAAACATTACAAACCACAGTTCAGTTGACAGACTGCCAGAAAGATATGCCATACAAAAAATTACAATGAAAAACTGACGAAGAAAATTTGGTTTCAGCACTCGATCTAGTAAAAGCATTGCTATCATTGTCACCTAATCAAATGGTATACAATCTTAATGCTCTCGTTATCATTTTGTAAACATTCACTTATACTGTAGAAGGCATATCAAAATAAAATTGATGAAACTCCAACAGACGCAAGTTAATAAATGAAATAAATTTCCAAAAACATGTTGTTGAAGGTGTCCTTATATTAATTATATAGACAAACACACACCGAATATAGAATTACACCTGATGTTAAACATAGTAAAATGCCACTTCCAGTAACTTTTACCTCACTAAATTTTATCAATTCAACCAGTAAACCATGCGAAACTATTGTGATCATCATGTACATAAAATTTTCTATGAATCAGACATTTGCAGATGCATAATCAAAATTGTATAATTTTACAGATATTTTAAATAGCATATTACACAATAAAATAAAGTAAAATGATTAAGTATCCATTAAATTTTGAATTTATATAATTTTGTAAACTCGATCCAATTGATAAGAACTTTAAATCCAACATTAACAAAAGCTACTTTGAATAAAAAAAAAGTTATTGAAAGCATCCTTTCATTAAAAAAAAATCTGTACAATGAAAAAAAAAACTTTGAATGGGTTTTCTATAGGCAGCATTTAGAAAATGAAATACAAAGGCAAAAAAAAATGTTATTTCATTAACAAAAGGAAACAACGGGAAATAGGTACAACAGTCAACTAATGAAATATATAGACCCCCTTCTCACTCAGAAAAATAAAAACCCAACCTCTCACCCCCCATCATAACCTCTCCATTACAGAAATAGCATCACAAGGGAAAAAGAAAAAGACAAGAAAATTTGCATATCTCAAAAAAAAAAAAAACCACGAAAAAAATCGAACAAAGCATATTGATAATCTGAGTAGCATTTAGTAGCGACGAACTATTCAATAAATGAAAAGGAAAAAAAAATGAAAAATTGTACACTAAGACCGTAGTCAACCAATCATTTTCCACCTTTTCTTATTTTATTTTTGCTGAGACTTTTATTCATACACGCTGCAGTGCTCAAACTTTTATCAGAGTCAAAAACACACAAAAGGAGGAAAATGAATAGCAGAGAAATTGAAAATAAAAATATACAAATAAAAAAAAATAAAGAGTTTATCAGTTAAATCAGATCCACAGCCTCACCGAACCTTCCAAAACAATTTCATTTTCCCAAAAAAAAAAAACAAGCAATCAAACCCAGAGTCAGCCATGGATTGCTGTGAACGAACATTTGAGAAATTGAAAATAAATAAAAATATAGAGAAAGAAAACCAGAAAAGACACACATTCTATCCGAAATAGGAAAGAAAGGCATTAAGAATGAAAATTAAAAGAGAGAAAAGACAAATAGAATAGAAAAGTGAAGCAGGGGCGCACGCACCTGTGAAAATGGAGATTGGGAGAGTGAAGAAGAGAGATTGTTGAGGAGGAAGAGGGAGAGTGTATTGAGAGTGAAACCTAAAGAAAGGAGAGACAGAGAAAGAGAAAAGCTCAAGGCCCTTCCATTAAGCACAAAGCAACAAAAGCTTTGGAGTGTGCATACTGCACACAACACACAAATTAAATGAACCCATCTTTTATCATAAATATTAATTAATAACTAAATAAATAAATAAAAAGTGGACAGCGGCGATAAAGCCAAACACCTGTTGTCGCTAACCCATTATTTAATTAACATAATTATTTAATTAACATAATAATCTTATTTATTCTTAATCCAAAACTCCCCCCTCACCACTCACCGGTACCACAATTTTATCTTTTTTATTAAATATAATTATTTTAAAAATTTATTTTTCAGAAAATAAAGTTAGATTTTTAATCTTGTTAATCCCACATCATCCTTAACACATAGCATTCGCATAGCTGTATCTGAATCAAACATTTTTCTAATGTTTTCTACATTTGGTTACTCCTAAATTAGAAGTTTGACCTCAAAGCTTTTGACTTTAACCTCTCTCCCCTACGAGGCTAGTGTATACATTATTAGACCTTACTAAATATTTTTTGTATCATAAATTAACATATTTTTACTTTCATCATTCATTAATTTACATTTTTAGATACGATCCCTAAACATAACAGGTGAGAATTATCACAAGTCAATGACATGACATTCTACCCGAAACATCATCACTTATTGTAAATCAAGTATTACAAGGACAAAACTCAAGTATTTTTATAATAGCAGGACCACAATAAAAAAAATTAAGAATAATAAAATCAAAACAAAGGTCAATATATTCTAAAACGCCTGAAAAATAATTTTATTTATTTTTTTAAATATTCGATACATGGCATTATTGTATTGCTTTTCAATTGTATTACTTAATCCTATCTCCTTATTTCACAATATATAGACAGAGAGATAAATAGATCATAATGAATAAACTATTTTGTGAGAAATTTGATTTTAATTTTTTTCCTGAAGAAGAATTTATTTTTCCAAAAATAAGAAAATAAAATTTTTCAAATTTATTTATTTACAAAAAAAATCAATATTTCAATTTATAATTAAATTTAAATACAAAAAAGGCAAAAAAATAAATAAATATTGAAGCATTAAATGTATCATTGATTCTTAAAAAATATAAATTTTAGTTTTACTCCTAATTTTTAAAACATGGTTTTAATTTATATTTCTTGGAAAATATAGAAATTTTGTTTTTTATATGCATGTTGTTCTACTTTTTATAAAACTAAACAAGACAAAAATAAAATCTTTTTTTAACCATTTTACCAACTTTAAAAAAATAATAATCATATACCACTTCTTAATTTGTACTAATTTCCCTCATTTCATTTTTTTTTCCGCTTATTTAAACATTTAATATCAAATATATTATTAATCCTTAGTTTGGAAGAAAAAAACGTTAGCCTATAAGAGCTAAAATTAGAGGATTTAAAATAAAAAGACAAATAATATTAGTTTTGAAAGTTAATAAACAAAGAACAAAATAGGAAAATTTTAAACTAAAATCAACGTCAATTAAATATTAAAAAGAATAAACTATACAAAGGATCTTTTATAATTTTCATTTTAATCAATTTGGTCCTGTTAAAAAGATTAATTTAATCTTTTACATTTTTAAAGGAGCTTAAAATATCTTTTAATTTCGACGATATTTTAAACTAAATTCATTAACCTTTTTTCTTCAGCCATTTTTTTTTCTTTTCTTTCTTACGACTTCAAAGTTTTTTTTATTAATTTTAAATATTAACAAAGTTAAATTGAATATAATAAAAAATTATTACGAATCACCTTAAAAATATAAATAATAAAATTAATTTTCTATAAAATAAGGGACTAAATTAAATAAAATGTAAAAAGACAAAAGAACTAAAAACTATAATTAAGAGGTGGTGAAACACGTAGGAGTGCAGTTATGATTGATTAAGAGGGAGAAACCAAAAGCATTGAGTGTAGAACTGTGGATGCAGACAAAAGAAACAGAAGTAAATTACTATCTTGTCGCCGTTTCAGGAGCTATCAATAATCACACCCTCACCCCTATCTTCTTTAATTAACCATTGATTAATCAATTAAGAGTTAAATAGAAACCGTTGATTAATTAATGAAGAGTTAAATATAAACCACCGATTAATTAATTAAGAGTTAAATATAAATTTCAACACCAAATTAAAATTTATCTTGTTTTAAACTTTAATATATTTTTATTTTCAAACTTCAAAAAATAAATAAATATAATCTTTTATTAACATCATTAAGCATTATTTATTTTATATATTAAAGAACATTTAAATTGATATTAAAAATAAAAATATCAAATATCTTAAAATTATCACACATTCAAAATATTATAAAATTATATCCGTTTAATTTCTAAATTTGAAAATTAAATTATATCAAAATTTGAGACATAAATAAATTTTAATTTTATATCAATATTTTAAAAACTAAAAAAAATTAATTTATTAATTAATATTTGCTTAGTCACACTCTTACTTAGACGGTCTCTAGATTAGATTTAGAATTTGCAATGTCATTTTTGTCCATTTGTGCCAACTTTCAATTGACAAGAGAAAAAAAAAAGTTTTATTTTTTATCCAAGTTTAGTAATTTGGTTGGAATGGTGTGAAAATGAAGACATGCAAAAGAAAAAAAAAAATTGAAAAGAGGAACAGTGAAATGAATTTGAGTAGTCCCCATCAACATCAGATCACACATTTAATTTAGCATCTAAAATATGGGTTGAAAATATTTGAGTAGTGAAGTTACAGAGCAATCTTTGGGGGGTAATGCCGAAGGCCCTTATTGGTAGAAGCATGATCACTCATCATCATTAACAGTTCTGTACGTAGATGAGCCCTTGTATATATTACATGACAAGAAATATGATGATGATGTACGTGTCGTTGGGTCACTGAGAAACAATCATGAAAATATTACCTATTATTCAAAAACTGTAACAGTGGTAAATGTTCGAGACAGGGAATTGGAAGGGTTAAGTGATGTTTTTTTATTACGGAGGGTGGTGCAATAAGCAAAAGAAGAGGTGAATTTGGAGGGAAACAGTGTTGAAGGATGGAGCATGCAGAAGCAGGGGAAGACATGAGAGAGTGATTTACTGACATGAAATGATTACTGCAGTGTGTGGAGGAAGCAAAGCACAATCTTGGTCCTGCCTGCACCCATAAACATAACCTTCAACAGAGTCAACCATGCCAATTGGACAGTGAAAAAAAAGTGTATAATTGAATTCAGTAACACTCAAGTGACTATAATTATTCTCCCAACCCAAACACTTCAAAAATCACAGACAACAAATATTTCCAAAGGATTCTTGATTCTTCCTTCGCTACTTCACCCCTCGAACGACCAACATACTTACACAGACACGACAAAAAACACAGTAATGACTCATGAGTGCCTCTGCTTAGCAACAAATCATACCTGCCCGTGACTCCTCTAATTAATTCAACCACTATCCATACAAAATTTACTATGTCTTCTAACCACTTTACACATACATACACTATCATCACCATAATATTATACTTTAAGTATTCAAGATCTTCTTTTTTATGTTATTGCAATCGTTTTAATTTTGAAGATGTGTTCTATTAGTCTAGAGGATAAGTTTTATAGTGTTGTATATATGTGTAGCATTATCCTTCTGTGTCTTGTTATAAGCATTTAAGTAATACATGAACCAGATAGAATGAGTATATATAAAATGTAAAAGTGAGAAAAATTTTAAAATTGTTGGATAGAGATGAATATATATATGTGTAAAAATGACTTAAATACTTTTAATTTCAAGTGATATGTTAGAAATAGAGAAACATGTATACGAAAAATAAAGAAAACATATAAAATAAATAGTGAAAAATTATAATCGTGTCTTGTAAAATCATGCTAAATGATACTCCCTAACACTTTAGTTTTGAAATATATATTTATTCTTATTGATCACATTTTTAATAAGTAAAACTCTTATTGTTTATATTGTAATAATAATATACATTCTTATGTTTTTACAAAGTGATACTTCCTTGTTTTCTTTCTAAATATCATATTAACTGAAAACTAAATAAAAAATTATAAATTATAAATATAAAAATTAAGATTTATTTTAGACAAAAAAAATTGACGAGTCGATTATTATATATTAAAAATATTATAAAAGTTACAAATACCAAATTATAAATGATCTTATAAGAAGTCATGTTTGTGAAAAAGAAAATCATTTTAATATAAGAATAAATAAATATAATGTACACACGAGTGCATGACCAGCTTGGTTATTCTTTTGTAGTAATTTGCTTTTATTGGACAAAGACTAAGTAAGGTAGCACCAAGTGCATAGTTTAGATCTTAGTAAATACGAGAACAATTTGACCATGATTAAATAATTGAATATTTTTATAAAAAATATTTTAGTGTTTACTTTTAATTGTGACAATTTTTTATTTAATCTTGAATGAGTGTTTTTAAAATAAAATGGAGGAAGTAAGTGTTATTGTATGAAGAGATTATTAAATGGAGGGGGTAGGAGGGAAAAGGTGATAAAAAGGTTTGGGATTGGGTCAAAGGAGAGAAAAAAAAAGAGAAAAAACAGTGAAGTGGATGTTTGTTGGGGGACAACAAAGTAGGAATAGAAGTGCCTTTGCCGGGTGGTAACCCCACAAGGGACCTCCTTCCGCCTTCTTACTATATTCTTTCCCTATCATTACTTTATTTTATTTTATTTTTCACTTATTAAAATTATAATATTTTTATAGTACACATTGATGTGCGATCGACACTGTTTTTTTATAAATTTATTACAATAAAAAAATTAGTTATAACATGCATATGTGAAATAAATTGACTAAAGATGAGGAATTGATATACCTTAGTCATTGATTACCTAGAGCAGGGAATCTTCTTCATGAATAATGTTTTAAGGGGAATACATATAATATAATTTAGAATATTTGTTAATATAAACCACCAAAATTAAACATAATATTGCATGTTTGATTTTCTCATTCTTCTGTCAGAAAAAGGGGAGACTAGTTTGGGGAGGATTTGACAAAAGACATTCGAGTTGGATTTCATCAGATTTGATAAAACTTGTGAAGAATTTGTCTATATTTATTTAGAATTATAATTTATTCGTGTAGTATATATACTAATTATGAAAAATAAATGACATATTATATTTTCAACGGTGTCCAAATTTAATATAAATTAATTTTTAAAATATTTTTTTCTTGTTGTCGGGTGAATAAAATAAATCTATTTACTTTTACTTTAATAATTAATTCCTCCTCAGACTATTTTTTTCATCAAAGTCAATTATTTTCTTTCTATTCTATTTATTACAATTTTTTTTCTCTTCTCCTATGTATTGAACCAAACAAATTTTAAAATTGTATATCTACTAATGTCATTTTAAAAGTGATAGTGATTTAAAAATAATGAAACTCGATTATTTTAAATGTTTTAGTATAAATAGTTTTGTTATAAACAAGTTTCATTATTTTAAAACACACAATATCTCTAAAAATCATTTTTCTAGAGTTTTCTAACTTCTTTCTACGAGTTTTCATCATCATTTGTGTGATTGAAGATCAGAGACCGTAAGAGTGATCCTCGCGTCAAGCTCTTCAATTTAAACCGATGAGTTCCTTCGTTCGTGTAAGTTGACTTTCAACTCTTTTTCTTGGTCTTTTGTTGTTTTATGTTGCATGTGAGTCTTCTTTCACTTGAATGCGTCTTTTTAGTCATCAATATGAGTATATGTTGATAAGTGATTATAACAGTAAGTTCTAATCGTTCTTGTGATGTTTCTATGTGTAGATAGAACATCCTGCAAGTTGAGAGGAGTTTCGCTGGTTAGATTCTAGTGAGCTGCTTAGTCAGGTAAGTGAAGTTAGTTTTGATATATGTACGTGAGTTTATCAATTTGAGGTTTTGCATGTTATTGCATTATTGCCTATTAGGAATGAGATTTAGTTGTTTTTGATGAATTTTATTTGTGGTGAGTATGGTTGTTTTGGCTTGCATGGTTTGAATGTTTTGTTCATGTTTCTTTTGCTTGTTTGTGATTGGTTTCGTGTGATTGAAATAGTCTAGAATTTGAGAAATTGAACAAATTGGTACGAGTTTTCAAGTTTAAAACGGTTTTGAACCAACACACTAAGAAAGGGTTTACCAATTTCATCAATTGAACAAGTCTAAGTTTCCTCAAAAACACAAATTACAATTGTTGGTATCTGATACAACCCTGAGCGGTGGCAAACTACTATTGAGCACCAACCTCGTTGTGCAGGTTTAAGAGCATTTTAGTTATAGGTCGTTGAGCGCTGATTTGCATCGTTGAGCATCGTGGTTTGTGAATGCTTTGAAATTGAGCGATAGTAGGGCACCGTTAAGTGTCATCTTTGCATTGCAGGTCTGAAGCATTTTAGCTCCAGGACGCTGAGCGCCAAAAAAAGGTCTGGAGCATACGTATGTGTTTGTGTTTGTGTGTATGTGTGTGAGAGAGATCCTAGAAATTTTAATAATTCGAAAACTATACAAATATGGTTAAATATTTTAAGTAAAAGATGAAACTATTTGTTAGTTATAATTTAAAGGATTTGTTTTATTTTAAAAGATTTATTAAGAAATAAGATTTGATGAATAATAATTAAATATTATGCTTGTTTGGAAATGTAAATGTATGCTTGTGGATGGTGACTCGGTGAAAGGTGGTGAAGGGCAACTTTGCGTAGCTGTACCTAAGGTGAACTTCGTCATGACTCTTGAGGAGAGTAATAGGAAGTGACACTTGTGTACTTCGTCAGAGAAGCTCTCGAGGAGAGTAATGGGAAGTGACATTTGTATCGGTAAGTTGCGTGCTAGAATTACAACTTGGTTTCCTGACGCTGAGTTCACTAGTAGTTGTATTATTTGCGGTGATGACATGTTTTGTGTGTTTAAGTGAAATAATCAGTGTAATTGTATGGCATTGTGAGACACCGTAACTATGTAAGATTTGGGTGAGTGGTTATATTATGATGAATGTGAATTCTGATTATGATGTTTTGAAGTTTGTATGTTAGATCCCCATTATTTTATTTATATTTTTATACGGGAGCGGATGATAAAGCACATGCAGGTGGAGGTGCACAACGGTTAGGAGACGTGTTGGACTTTTAAAGAAGAAAGTATTATTTTGAGTAGTTTTCTTTCATAATAAATTATTAGGGAGATTTGAATTCTATTTATATTTGGTTTTGGATTACATTTTGGATTTTGGGTTTGATTTTGAGATTGAATAAAGATTTTGAAATCTTCGTTCATATGTCAATGACTAGGGATGTCAACGGGGCGGGTAGAGTATGGGTAGTAGCTCCTTCGTACCCTACCGATTGGATAAATTTGTCCTGTACCTATACCCATATCCGTCGGATATCCATTATGCGGATTTCCGCATAATTTTTTAATATCCACAAATATCTACGGGTACCCGCAGTTATTTAAAAAAATAAAAATAAATATTTAACAACATATTTTAATCATAAATTTAAATAAAATACAATACATAATATTCATAAATTTTAAACAAAGACCAAATAACTCATTTAAATAGTGTTAAATGCTAGTTTACAAAGAAATGAAATTTTTTTAAAACTAATTGATAACTCATTGAAAATCAATATGTTAATATTTTAATCATATTTTTTTTAATTTAAATTATAGTATAGTGGGTACGGGTATCCATGGGTACGTATACTATGATACCCATACCCGCCCCGTTAACATGCGGGTGTAAAAAATACCCGTACTTGTTATCTGTGGGTATCCATTTGTTATCCGTTGTGAATTTTATCCACGGATACCCGTGGGTATGGATTTTTTTGACATCTCTATCAGTGACATCCTAAATGAGGTGCTACAATGTGTGTATGTGTGTGTGCGCGCACATGTGGAGGGGGTTATGTGTCTGTGTTTATGTGACTGCGACTAGCATAAATATAAATACATGGCGTCAAAATATAGATTAAATAATGATCTAACACAAGTTCAATAATAGTAATATAATATTCCTAGAAATCTATATTAGAGTAGACTCTTTAAGGACATTCATACTATTTTAGTGAGTGAGTTTATACCTAACTTAATCTTACAAACTTGCTACTAAAATAAAGATTACATATTGATTATAGGGTTAAGTATGTTTTTAATCCTTAAACTTTATACGAAATTGGAATTCGTATATTTTTCAAACTTTGATACATTTTGGTCTCCAAACTTTAAAAATCAATGAACAAGGTCCTTTTAACCTAACGATGTTAGTTTTTTTGAGCTTGTTAAATAGTGTTTCAGGTTGACATTTGAGTTGGAGCGTGTCAAAATGATGTAAACAACTCAAACGACATCCTAAAATATATTTGACATGTCAAAAAAATTTATTGTAGTTGGGTTAGGACAATTGTATCCATTCATTTTTTTAAGTTTTAGGACAAAAGTTTATTAAAATTTAAGACATACAAATTCCAATTTCACGTCCAAATTTAAGGACTAAAAACATATTTAACTCTACATTATAATATGATATTATTCTTAATCAATGTCTCCAATATATATTATTAAAAGTATAATTAATTGGAAAAGTTTCTCAATTGAAGTACTTTTATCAATAATATATTGAATCCATACCACGCACACGAGTGTTGTTGAACTTTGTTTGGAATGATTGTTTCAAAATGTTTTGAATTGGATTTTCTTATGGAGAAGTTTATATAATCACTACATGTTGAGGAACAAGGTTAATTTCTATAACTTTTCTTATGTCATTTTATGAGTTTGGTGTGAATATAAATATTTATATTATGAATTTGAATGACTAAGGTTGAATTGACTAAGGTTGGTGTGAACAAAACATGGTTTCAATTGATCATTTAAATTTTTTTAAAAGTTGTATTATTAAAGTTCTTTTAAAAATATAAATTGATTAATTTTGGTGTTGAGGTTGATTTTTTTTTTTTTGTTCAAGTGGAGGGTTTTTGCTCAAGCGAAAATAAAATAGAGATACAAACCTTACTCTTGGTCTTATTTTCGCTCAAGTGAAAATAGAATTAAAAATGATCTTGCTTTTTGTCATATTTTCACTTAAGCTATTTTTTCTGTTTCTTTTTCTTTACTTGTTTCTTTAACGAATTATATTGTGAGGTTTATTATTATTGGTTTATGTTTCTTTTTCTTTACTTGTTTCCATATCTTATTTTTATATAGTTTATAAATATGAATTTCCTTTAATCATTTTCATAATTGATTCAACATTAACAAAATTAATTGTTTTAAAAGTACAATTTTGACACACATTATAAGAGTATGATTTCACTCATAAAGGTGTGAGAGATGTGCTAGTAAGGAAATTACACAAGATGAATACTTAACAAAGATGTATTTACGTTCAAGATGATATGGAAAATGCGTTTATATATAAATTTCACCACATCCAAAGATAGATTCGAGGGAGTGAATGTAAGTGGATTGGAGAGTAAAGAGAGGTAAAAAAGGGTTTATTTGGATTAAAAAAAAGATTGTAAGAAATGAAAGGATTCGAGAGGAAAATTTATAAAAGTTGTGATGAGTTTGATAGATTAAAAAATGTTTTAATTATAAAAATTAGAAAATTGTCATTTTACCCTTGGTCATAAAAGTAAGTTAAAATAAAGTATAATATGTGCAAATTATGTTAACATGAAATGTGAGTTATTATTTTAAATTGAAAATTTTCAAAATGATAAAATTATATTGAAATAAAATGGGTTTGGTAGGAATTATGTTCAAATAAATTATAGGTGATTGACTAGTTTAAATAAAAATAAAATTATCATTGTCTTGAAATGTAAGTTATTATTTAAAATAAGAAAATTAAAATTGAAAAAATTATAATAAGCATGGAGATTCAAATGCATGGTTTGGACAATGAAAAAGCAAAAAGACAAAGGGTTATTATTGTAATTAAGCATAGGACGACATGGTTTTCTCCTCTAATCTCTTTACTTATCAGAGGATCCAAGAAAATTCATTCCCTTAAATTTATAGGTCCAAATCTCTCCAATTCAGTTCATCCAAACAAGTTTTGCACCTTCTTTTCTTTCCTTTGCTACTTTGCTACCGTACATTCAGTGGCGGATCTTGATAAAAAAGTTTGGAGGGGCCAAAATAATATACTTAAATCTTATATATTTAATTATTATTATTACTAATATAACAAAAATATATATAATTTAGTATTGAAATCCTTGTATATTTTTTATTAAAAAAATTATAATTTTAAAATTGTATTTGATATGAAACTCATTTTAAATAAGTTTTTCTAATTTCATTTCTTTCCCTAAATATTCTCATATTTGTTAACGTTTTTTATAATAAGTTCCAAAGAATTAATATAAAACATTCTGCCTATAATTTAAAAGAATTAATATGAAATTTTCCACTTACAATTCTTTGAAAATGGTCCTTTAATTCAACAATTGAATTCCAAGTATCATGTTTGAAAATAGGTGAAGAAGTAAATTTGTATTATTTTCATCTTTAAGGGTATATTCCTTTTTATCACATAAAACAAATGAATCTATTATTTTATTTTTCATCAATAATAACTATTTAAAAAAAATTAAGACTAAAAAATAATTTATCAAAATCCAATATAAAATTGAGAGATGTAATTACTAAAAAAATATGATAATCAAGTCACCTTTAATAAATTGTTATGAAAAAACATATAGTACCTAACTTTTCTTCTTATATTTATAAAAAAATAAATATACAAAAAATTCATAAGATGAATAAAAAAACTAAATATCAAACTAATATTTTCTTATTATGAAAAAATTACCTTTTGTTTAATCTTATAAAAGAATGGAGGAGAACTGAGAGCGTGAGAGAATGAATTTATGTTTAACTTTCTATTTTTTTAAACAAAAAATCAAAGAAGAGATGTAAGAGTAATAAATGAATACAATACCTGAAAAACTACAAGTAAGAGAGAACAAAAAAAATATCTCAATAACTTTTATTATTCTTTATTATGTTTAATTTTTTATTTTATTATTTATTAATATTAAATATTATATTTTATAAAAAAAATCAATTTAAAAACTTAAAAAAAAATAAAAAAGTTTAAAAAAAATTAAAAAATCTTGAGGGGGCCATGGCCCTCCGCGGACCTTAGAAGGTCCACCACTACCTACATCACCCTACCTAGAGAACAGTGAAATACAAGGCACATTAATGCACAATAACTCTAAAGTTAAGTAATTGAACCGTTATGTATCCTAATTAAGAAGTGCATACAATAACCGTTATGTATCCTATTTAAGAAGTATAGACAAGAAATGAAATTTTTTTCAATGCTGGCACGATTAAGGAAGGCAACAGGGCGGGACGGGGATTTCGCTATCTCATACCCATCCTCATAGAAAAAATTCATCTTCATCCCTATACCAAAATCCAACTCAAACTTTTGTCTCATCCCCATCCCCACCGGATAACGGGCATAATCTCGTACCCGTACCCATATTCTTACTACTTCAATATTAATTTTAATTAATTTTTATAAAATAATAGAAAATTACGGTAAAGGAAACATAATATTATCAAATATTCAATATTAGGAGGATGGTTGTTTCTTCGATATCAAATACTTTGAAATAAATTATAATTGTTTACATTTTAGATTAAAATATCAAATAAAATTTTATGAGAACCAAAACATTTATTAAATTTGCAAACATTAATGAAACCTAGTTGATAAAATTTAAAAATATTTTTAAGAAAATATAAAAGGAAAACAAATATTCAAATTAAAATATATTTTAAATGTTTGTTTACTTCAATTTTTTAAATTCTAATGAATCTCTTTTTTATATACAAATAAAAGTTATAATACATTACTTGATCAAAATGATGCAAAAAACAAATAATAAACATAATTATAAAATATTAACATAGATCTTGTATCTTTTGAACTTCAATATATGTTAGATTGTGATTAAAAATATTCATGGAATTATATTAAATTTTTATATTGTAGTAAATAAAAGTTATTTATACAATTATAATGAAAAAAAATTACAATATGATTGATAATGAGTTAAAAAATAAAAAATAATTACATAAAATATATTGAAATAGTATTTTACATAATGAAAATAAACAACAAATAAGAATATTAAAAAATTAACAAATGTTTAGAAATAATTTGAGAGACCATTGAAAGAAATCACACAAAGGAAAACAAATGTATAATTAAGGGTATAATAAGATGAAAAATACCTCAAATATCTAAAAAAACTTTTCAAATATCAACATATATATTCAATGGGTGAGAAATGACAAAAATTGTTTTAGGAAAACAAAAGAGTTCTTCAAATGAAACAAATATTAATAATAATAAGTAAAAAATATATATTATCTAATAAATGAAAGGTTTGTGCTATTAAATACTTAAATTGAGAGTATTTAAATATTTTCATGTGAAAGAAAAATAAACAATAAATAAAAAATATTTAAAAATAATAGAAATATTAAAATGTGAGACATAAATAAATTTTAATTGACATACATCATTTTAACATAATTATATAAATATTATTATAAAATGAAAAATACAATGGAGATACGAATTAGTGTCATGACAAACCAAATAATTAGAAAAAATAAAAAATAGAAAGTATATATATATATATATATATATATACATATATATATATATATATATATATATATATGTGTGTGTGTGTGTGTGTGTGTGTGTGTGGTTACTTAATTAATTGATATTTTAATAATTTAAACGGGAATGAGTATTATGGCATTATGGCAGGGATATGTATATTCCAATACCCAATTGAAAAAGTCAGGAATTCTCCATCCCAATATCCAATTGAACAAGTCGGGGATTCTCCATATCCATACTCATATTCGGTCAATGCAAATATTTTTTGTCAAAATAAGAACGAGTTTTGAATAATACCACGGAAACAGATTTATTTGCTATCTCTAGACTCGATTCCCTTCATTATTTGTCAGGATAAAATTATATATACTGTAATTACATAGTATGATTTTTAAAATAGCTTAGAATTCATTTTTCGGAATCGAATTCTAACATTTGTTTTTGTTATTTCACACCAAAGTACAAGTCAGAATTTGGTTTCTGGGGAAACCGAATTTTGAATTGATTCTTTATTTTTCTATGTTGTTGCTTTTTTTAAATAGAAAAATAAATTAAGATGGAGGAAGTTGTTGCAGTAATTGTAACTTTTTGAAAAATTAAATTTGAAAAAAATATCTTTATTTACTTAAAGTTAATTACTTAATAATGATTTTGGTGTAGAAAGGTAAAAAAGTAAAAGTAAATAATAACATTATTATAGTTGAAATTTGATGAAATTATTTTTGAACTTATGGATTATTTAAATTAAAGTTAATAATTAAGAAAAGAATCATTAGCTATAAATTAATATTATTTTATTTACTAATATTAATTTATCTAAAATTAAGTTAATTATACAATTTACATAACTATTATATTGGATAGATAATAATTGAACTATTTTACTCATTATCCAAATGAACATTACATACACTAAATTAAAAGAAAATTACAAGTTTATTATAAAGCACTTTTAAATCACCAATCACCTTCATCAAATTCACATACAAATAAAAAGTCGACGCCATTTTTATAATGTTCTTTTTAAATAGTTAAATTATTATCAATCTAAAATAATAATATTATGTAAATTGTAGAACTTACTTAATTTAGATAAACTAATATTAGGAAATAAAAATAATTCTCAAATAACTTAATACTTTTCAAATCAATTTGCTTAAATCATCTTATTATTCTTTCTCATTTTACTAAACATCTATTACTAAATAAATTTATAACTAAATATTTTTTTTCCTAATTATTAACTTTAGTTCAAATCACCCATAACTTCAATTTTTTCCATCAAATTTAAACTACAATCATATAATTATTATTTTTTTTAACTTTCTACACCAAAATTATTATCAAGTAATTTATTTTAAGTAAATAAAGATGTATTTCTCAAATTTATTTTTCAAAAAATTTCAACACTAACAAATATTACTACAATAATTTTCCTCATCTTAATTTATTTATTTAGTTTAGTTTTTTCTTCCTCTGTTTTTTTTTTAAAAAAAAACTGATAAAAAAATGTGAGATAGCAAAAGCAAAAACCGAATTCTAACTTATGTAACTAAAATATACAATATGCTGGAAAATAAAAAAGAGAACCGTGTGATGAAGTATGATGTTGGTAGAAATCCTTCTTGTGATGTCGTTTTCCTTTGGCATGTAAAATTTTACTGAAATCCAAAAATCTATGTGTCAGTAGTTAGAGAGGGGTATATTACTGCACAAACAAACATGGGAAGTTACAACATGTTTCTTTGTAAAGAAAAAAAACAATGAAAAATTACTTATTTTTTATTTTGCTACAGTTTTTTTAAAGTCACTGAATCACAAATATGCTCACATAAGATTTACCCATTCAACGAATTTTTGTATATAGTGAAAATTATGTTGGTGGAAGTGAAATTGTAAAAAGGTCGTTTAAAATGAAGGCACACTTGGCCCAAAATAAATAATGGTAGATTGAATTGAATCTCTTGTCATTTTTGTGTATTTAATAATAATATATAACCCTTAATTAATCGTGTTAATTACTTATCACTATTGTTATATAACTCCAAGTTTGGTTTAATGGTTGTTGCGGGTATCATACATGAGAATCTTTTCATATTTCATAGGAAAGACTATGATGATTGATGTGTGAAAATGAATGTTATTCTTAGATTTTAAGAAGTTCACGAGGTTGTGAAAATAAGATTTTAAGAACCTATCCCAACAGGAATGCCTCCTAAGAACAAAAGCATGTGCATAAAGAGAGTAAGAGGTTGAAGTTTAAGTTTTGTTCCATTATTAGTATGTTTTTGCAAAAAGCACTTTACAATTTTAGCTTCTCACTTTGATCATATCATTGTTGTTATATAAGAGGGTTAATTTACCAAAATGGGTTAATTTCTTTTTTATATTAATAATTTAGGTTCATTTTTAAAAAAATTACGGATATGGATTAAATCGACAATATCATTAGAGACTTCTTCATATTAAAGTTGTCAATACTAAATACGACTTCAATGTTTTTAAGATTGAAGTCTCCAATGACATTAACGACTTCAATACAAAGAAATCTTCAATGACATTGGCGACTTAATCCATATCTATAATTTGTTTAAAAGTAGATCCAGATCGATAATATCAAAAAGAAATTAATCAATTTTAATAAATTAACCTACACATGAGTCAAAAGATATTGAGACCATAACTTTTAAACAGTTGAGAAATTCTTTAAAGACAAATAAACAAAGAGTGATCAAGAGAAAAAGTACTATATTATGTAAAACTATTAAATTGTAAATAATATATTTTTCAATTATATAAAAATTTCAATGATTACCAATAACTTTTTCTTCTTCTTAACTCAATTAAGTTCAAGATAAAAAATTATAAAATTCAAATTTATTTGACTTATCTTTTGTAAATAATTATATTTATGTATATTTTTAGCATGTTTAGGTTGTATTTTGAAATATTCTATATTTTGTATACGTCCTGATTGGGTCATTGTATATGTTGTATTATATATTTTTGAGAGTGTTACATAAGAACTTATTCATTTTGGAAAAAAAATAACTTTTTCTTTAATTTTTTGTTTCCATATTGAGTAAATTCATTACAAGTTTCAAAATTTAAGAGTTTTTACCTTGTTATATATTGATTAAGAGTATCAGTATATTTTATTGATCTTATCATTTTAATTTTCTATTTACTTATCTATAATTACTTATGTGATTTTAAATTTATATTTTAGGACATTACTTCAAATATCTTATTTGTAATAGTTTATAAATATTAATTTTCTTTAACCATTTCCATAATTATTCAATATCAACAAAATTAGAATTTACTTTAAAAGTGCAATTTTAACACACATATCAGTTCACTCACAAAGGTGTGAGAGAAGTGATTGTAAGAAAATTACAGAAGATGAATATATAATAAAGATGTATCTACGTTAAAAAAATATGGAAAGCACGCTTATGTAGACATTTCACATGTTATTTGATGTGAATTTGGCTACACTTATAAAGACAAATTTGAGTGAGTGTGAATACTAAGAGTAAAGAGGGGTAGGGTGGAAGCACAACCAATAATTTTGGGGAAGTCGAAATAAAACATTCAAAATTTATATATTTAATTATTGTCACTAATACAATAAAAATTATACATAATTTAATATAACTATATCTACAAAAGAAATAATTGTAACTACAAAAGAAATCACATATTAGATATTGCTATATCTAAAGACGTTTTTCCAGATCACGTTCCAAAAAATAAATACGAAACTCCTCGTCTGTAATTATTCTTTAAACCTTACAAAATGGTTCCTATAATTGAATAGTTAGATTATTAGTATCATGTTTTCTAATTCTTTTATTTTTCATAAATATATCTATTTTTTTTAAGATTAAAAAATAATTTATCATAAAAAAATATAAAAGTTCAGAAGTGCAATTACTAAAAGAAAAATTTATGATAAGTAAGTCACAATTAAAAACCCAATTATGAAAAAACATATTATTTTTTATTTTATATTCATAGAGAATGAATATATAAAGGCTCATACGATTAAAAAGATGAACTATTAAACTAATATTTTATTGTCAAGTGAAATAAAAGAGAGTTACTTTTTATCTTTAAGAATTCAAGAATGGAAGAAAAGATAAATATTTTTATTCCTTATTATATTTTATTTTATGTTTTATTATTTATTAACTTTACATGTTATGTAATAAAAAAAATATCTAATTTAATTTCCATCGGTTACCAATATATATCCTACATATAATTTAAAAATTTTTAAAAACATTAAAAGTTTGGGTTAAATATGTTTTTGGTCCCTCAAGTTTCAGTGAAATTTGAAATTAGCCCATCTTCAAAACTTTTGACCAATCTAGTCCTTCATCTTTAAAAATGGCGTGAATTTAATCCTTTTAACCAAGTTTTGTTAAGTTTATTTGACGTTTCAAGCGCATTTCATGATAGTATTTAAATTGTTTACACTGTTTGACACATTTTCACTTCAATGCTAACTCAAATATTATCATAAAATGCGTTTAAAATGTTAAATAAACTTACAAAATTTGGTAAGAAGGATTAAATTCACGCATTTCTAAAAATGAAGGATTAAATTGGTACAAAATTTTGAAGAGGAACTAATTCCAGAATTTACTGAAACTTGAGCTATCAAAAACATATTTAACCCTAAAAGTTTCAAATATAAATATATGAATTTAAAACATTGGGAGGAAGTAAGGTTTTTTGGATTAAGGGAAAAATGGTAAGAAAGGAGGGAATTTAAAAAAAAAAGTTTATAAAAGCTGTGATGGGTATTAAAAAATGTTTCAATTATTAAAATTAGAAGATTATCATTTTATCCTTGGTCATAAAAACAAGTTAAAATAAAATATAATAATTACAAATTATGCTAACATAAAAAGTGAGTTATTATTTAAAATAAAAATAAATAAAAAATGATAAAATTATACTAAAAAGAAATGGAACTGGTAAAAATCAAGTTCAAGTGGGTGAGTGACTAGTTTAATTTAAATAAAAATATTATTATCATTATTATGAGATGTAAGTTATTATTTAAAATAATAAAATTAAAATTGACAAAATTATATTAAGCATGAGCTACAAATGCATGGCTTGGACAATAAAAAAGTAAAAAAGGCAAAGGGGTATTCTTGTAATTAAGCATAGGGTAATGTGACTTTCTCCTCTAATATCTTCGTTCATGGGAGGATCCAAGAAATCTCACCTGTCAAATTTGTCTGTACAAATCCTTCCAAATCAATTCATCTAAACAAGTTTTGAAATTTGGTCCCTATTTTGGTTCAATTGTGTCAATTCTCTCCTAATATTTGATTTTGTTCAATTTGGTCATTTTTTGCTAATGTCGTTTAAATAATTAATGGTAATGAATAGTAAATGTCACTTCATGTTTTTTTAATTATTTTTTAATTTGCGAAAAAATGTCTATGTGTCAACTCAATCGTGTCACGTGTCAGAGCAATATTTTATATTCAATTTAATCCATATATTCTTTATTTTTGTTCAGATCATAAATTTATATAAATATTATAATAATGTTTCTATTAAAACTCACATTTTTATTAAATATTTTTTGTTTAGGATTACAATTATTTTAAAATTAGAACGAAAATTGTAAGGATGATAATTAACACGGTTGATCTAAAAGTTTAAGAAGTTAAAAATTACATAATCACATAAAGTAATAGTGTTACTAGTACCGCCCACTATTTAACCTCTTAAAATTTTAGATCAATGATATTAATTGTAACCTTGAACCAAAATTTTTTAACAAAAACATCATTGTACCATTTATACAAAATTTCAATTTGGTCTCAAGTTGGAGAGAGACAAAATTGCTTTCATTTTAAAAAAAATTGTGACTAAATTGACTCTGACGACAGTGGCACATTGTTGGTTTAACACGTGGACATTTTGTAAGACCCACTTTTTTTGCCTTAAAAGTTTAAAGTCGCCATCTATTTGGGCCTAAGGGACAGCCCATAGAGTGCTCCCAAAGACTCATTTTCAGCCTCTTGGTTTCTTATTCTGCAATCTCTTGCAAAACAACTCATTTCCTCTTTCTCTTCTCTCTAACAGAAAGCTCTGTTAGGGTTTGATCAAGGCTCTCCTTCGAGGTAGCTAAGCTCCATTTATTCCATGTAAGTTAATCCCCAACGAGTACTTTCACTCCCCTAGCTTAGTTGTCGTGGTTTCGACTAGGGTTATCTTAGTAACCTCGTTTTTGGTTCTAGTGTCAGTATTTCCAGCTCGCAAATCAATTCTTGGAGCTGTAGTAATCCTCTATTGTGTGCATGTACCTTTTACTAGCATCTGTCCAAGTAATGGAAGCTAGGCTTTTCATGCTTTTATAAATACAATGCTCAGTTTGTTTCTGTTTGGTGCTCCAAATGATTTTTAATGTGCTTTTGGTGGTGTGAGAATGATATGTATGTCGTTCTGGATGGTTTTTTGGCTTGGCACGCGTGAGAACAGGGGAGGTTCTGCTGTACTCGCCCAAGCGAGTTGTTGGTTGCTCAAAACGAAAAGCTCTCGCTTAAGCGATGAGCTCTCGTCTGAGCGAGAACAACTGCAACCCACCCTTCTCTCTAATTCGAAGGCTCGCCTAAGCGAATGCCACTCGTTTGAGCGAGAGTAGTCTCGCCTGAGCGAGATAGGCTAGCTTGAGCGAGACCTTGACGTGCCCTTTGAATGCAGTCTCGCCCAGGCGAGAGCTGGTAGCTAGAGCGAGGGATCCCTCTCGCCTGAGCGAGATTGACAGGGTTGGTTGGATACATGTATGTTTCACATGATTGAATGATTGGTTGCTTTAAATAGTTCAAGTATGATGCCTTGTATGTTCTATATGATATATTGGGATCTGGAATTGATGAGCTTGACATGATATGTGTATGAAACATGGTTGGATGGTTGGTGTATATTGACATGAAATTGGTATGCATGATAATTCTATGTTAGGTTGATGATGCATGATTATGGTATGGTTAGGACGTAATTCTATGAATCTCTTGGTGGTGCCTCGTGGTTAGGACGTAATTCTATGACTCTTTTGGTGGGAGCTCATGGTGGTGCCTCATGGTTAGGACGTAATTCCATGACCCTTTTGGTGGGAGCTCATAGTGGTGTCTCATGCTTTGGACGTAATTCCATGACCCTTTTGGTGGGAGCTCATGGTGGTGTCTCATGGTTAGGACGCAATTCCACGAACCTATTAATAAGGTTTCGTGGTGGTGCCTCAATATATAATTAAGTAAGGATTCAAGTAAGGATTACATCTTGCAACTCTAAAGAGTCAGTTAGTCTCGTGTAGAGCGTACTGACTCGAGTGGTGAGAGTAGCAGGAGGCCCTAGTCTTTGGCGGGATAATGACCTTAGATGTTTGAAGGCTAACCTTGTGCGTGGTAGGGTGAAACTCATTGGCAATGGCTCTGCAGAGCAGTAGAGGCCACCACAAGTGCAAACATCCAGTGATTCTAACTGATTATATGTATCCAGATAATTGAGTCCTAGAGTCTTGCTTATTAGTCATCCCTTGCTTAGTTGATTTATGTATTCTTGACTTTTAAATTGTATGTTCAATTGTATGATAAAACCCTTTTCGCTATAGCTTACCTTTTCTGTTTGCTTGTGTGTCTCGTGTGTGGTTTTCTCCTTTTGCGATGATTATCAATTTATTGGTGTGAGCAAATGTGGGAACTCCTAGTGATCGTAGTGGCGATGGGAATGCTGCAGCTTAGTTGGACATGGTTTGGGGTTGGGCTCACTGTTGAGCCCACGTTGAAGAGTTATTATTATATTGTAATCCCTTGCTTATGAGCAAGCTTTTGGTCACCTGATGAATCCTTTTGTATGTTAAGGGTACAGTGGTGTGCCTTAGTTTTCTTTATTGAATACTTGGATGGTTGTGAAATCCTTATACTTTAAGTCACGTGCCCTTGGATATCATAATATGTACGGTGTTATATTTGAATAGATTTATCTATTATAATGGGACGTTACAATTTTAAAAAAAAAATGAAAAAAAAAGAAAAAAAACTATGAAGTGATATGTGACCGTTAGTGTTTATCACTGTTAATTATTTAAATGATATTAACAAAAAATGATAAAATTAAACAAAATTTACAAAAATTGAAACAAAATAAAAAAATATCAAAATTGAGTTGAGACAACTAAACAAGATAGAAAACTAATGAATGTGTATTTTAATCTAGAATTATATTACAAATTTGTTCACCTAGAGTTTCAACCTACCTAAAGAAATGTGAAATACAAGTCACATTAACGCACATTAATTCTAGAGTTAAGTAACTGAAACCATTGCGTATCCTATTTAAGGAGTACAGACAAGAAGAGTAAAAATTTCCTGTGAGCTGGCACTGTTTCCCATTTTATTTGTCAGGATGACATTATGTATACTATAATTACATAAGTAGCATCACTTTTCAAATAGTTTAGAATTCAATTTTTGGAGACCGAACTCTAACCTTCTTCTTGTTATTCTATACTAAAACACCAATCAGAATTCGGTTTCCTGGAGAGTGAATTTTGAACTAATTTTTTATTTTACCTTTTATGTAATTATTAATCGATACAACTATTTAATTGTTATTAGTATACTTACACTATTACTCTAACCGAAGAACTACTTTACTTTGATGTATATTAAAATTAAGATTATGCTCAGTTATTGTATTCTATTCTTCAAAATAAAAAAAATAAAGTTAGAGTATCTTAATATGAATACTTGTACTCGTGTATTATTTAATAACAAAAGGGTAAAGCCTATTTTTTCTTAATATCCGTTTTGTTTTGTGTGTTCGTTTATTAGTATTGTTACATGTTTGTTTTAGTGGTTGTTATAGGTATCATATATGAGAATATTTCCATACTTGATAGGAAAGACTATAATGATTGGTATGTGTAAATGAATGTTGTTTTTGTATTTTAAGAAGTTGATAAGGTTGTGAAAATAGGATTTTAAGAATCTCCCAACAAGAGTGCCTCGGAAGAACAAAAACATGTGCATAAAGGGCATATGAGATTGATTGCAAAGGTTCAAATTTTGTTCCATTAGTATCTTTCTACAATTGTTTTCCGGTAAATCTCAAAGGTCACCACTTCAAAGTTAGCAGTGAATGATATTCTAAGATAAATATATGAAAATTCCAAAAAAACAAAAAAAAATTAATGAATGGTGGATATTATATGTACAAACAAATACAAATCTCGTTAGGATAAACTTTAAATTATAGTTCAGATATCAAGTTAAAAAGGTGAACTTTAAATTTAATTCAATATTAAAAATTGGTTTGTAAGGTGAAATTTGTACCCTTTTATATATTACACAATTGTCTTATTTCTAGTCAATGTGAAACTTTCAACTACTTCTCTTCCAAGCGAGAGATTATTTCAAAACGTTTCAACAAAATTCATATTTCGGCTAATTTTATGTGAACTTGTGATAAAACAGCTACTAATATTATAATAGTTGAAAAAATACTTGAAATTTTAATTTTTAAAAAGCTGAAAAGCTTTTTAAAAACACATAAATAAAAAGTGATTAAGAGAAAAAAAATACAATATGCAAAAACAAAAAAATTATGAATAATATATTTTTCAATAATATATAAAAATTTGAATGATCATCAAGATCCTCTTCTTAACTCAACTAATTTCAAGAAGAAAAGAATTTAAGAATTGAAAATCTATTAATAGAACAAACTAAATTATCTGTTATTGATGCAAAAGTAGAATTCAGGACTTACAATCAATTTTTGGTAATAAAATGTTTGCTGAAAATAATAATTAAACTAGTTACTTAAACATTTGATTAGTTTATAAATTAGTTTAACTAATACAAAAATGCTGAATAAGTAGCTTAAAATATTTTATTTTAAAAGCATATAACTTAAAAATATATGTTACTTCACAAATTTATATGAATATGTATTTTTTAATATTGTTTTGCAAAATACTTTTATTTTAGATATAATGTGTTTATATTTAATAAAAATAATAATAAATTTGTATGCCTATAATTTATTTATAAACATAAAATTTATAACTATTATTTTATGTTTGACTAAAAAGTTCGTTATATACAAAATATTTAATAAAAATGTGGCACACTAAGTTTTGGATAGTGAGAAATCTATCTGGGCTTTCTTTTCTTCCTGCACCACCAAGATTTCTTCTACAATCTCAAAAATTTGTCAAATTTCAAAAATAATTTTTCACCATTTAAGCAAAATCACATAGATCACATCCCTAAAATGACTTTCAAAAGTCGACTTTCGATGAAAGATACTACCAGATGTCAACATTGTAGACTTTAGGATGTCAAAGAAATATATATATATATATATATATATATATATATATATATATATATAAATATTTTATTTTTTTAATATATATTAAAGATAAATAATAAATAAAACAAAAAATAATAAAATAAAGAAAAAATAATTAAAATTTAAAAGAATTAAACTTTAAACAAAATTAAAAAAGGTAAAACAGAATAAACAATAATATATATATATATATATATATATTTTAAAAAATAAATAAAATTAAAAAATAATTAAAGTTTAAATTAGAAAAAAATATTTATTCTGTTTTAAATTTTTTTAATTTTATTTAAAGTTTAAGATTTATAAATTTTAAATGGTTTTTTTTTTGTTTTATTTATTTTTTATGTTTTCATATTTCGTAGTATATATTCTAAAAATAAATAAAGTATTTATATATATAATTTTATTTTTATATAATGTATTGTAAAATAAATATGAATATAAAAATAAATAAAACTGAAAAATTATTAAACTTTAAATTTTAAAAAAATAATTGAAATATATATAATTTTGTTTTTATATAATATATTAAAAAATTAATAAAACAAAAAATAAATTAAAAACAATTAAACTATAAATTGAAAAGTAATATAAAAGAAAAACAAAATATATATATATATATATATATATATATATATATATATATATATATATATATATATATATATATATATATATATTGATATCTGGAAATCCACAACTTTAATTGGATGTTGAGATTCAAAAGTATTATTTATCGAAAATCGTTATCTGAAAACAATTTAGGACGTGTAATCTGCGTGATTTTGTACAAACGTTCAAAGAATATTTTTGAAATTTAAAAAAATTTTGAAGAAGAAAAAAAAAACTTTGAGATGGAAGAAGGAAGGCCCTAATCTGTACCGAATCTGGACCTTGTTGCAGCAATGGACAAATGCTACTGAAAGACTTTTTCTTCCTGAACCCCATTATTACTAATTACATCCCATAATAGAAAAAGAAATTAAAATTTCCTCTCTCATTATCACCGCATCTCTGTTCTCCACTTGACAGGAAAAAGAAGTAGAAGAAAAGTAAAAACTTGTTATGAAAAAAAAACTTACTTTGGAAAATAACTAGTTCTGAAAAGTTGGTTTTAAAAAAATATCATATATGCTTTGGAAAACTAATTTTATAAATTAACTTGTTCAAGAAAGTATTCATACATTTTAGAAAGTTCATTCCAGGATATCATGTTTTACAGGATTTCCTATTCAGATATCTTGTCCAGATATCCTATTCAGAAAATCATGTTTTACAGGATTTCCAGGATAGATAATTCAAAAATCACTTCAACAAAAGGTAAATTGGTCATTTGAAATAGGAAAAAATAGGTTTTGGGCATTGAAATAATATTACTCAAAATTAAAAATAGTTCTTGCATCATTGATTTTATTTTTTTAACAGTATTAAGTTTATTCTAAGGGACAATCGTCACTTGTTATTTATTTATTTTATAAAATAAATTACATAACTCTCACTTTTCATAATTAATTTAAAAAATTTTAAAAATAAAAGAAAAATCAATATATGAAGATACAAGTATTGGCAAATGAATGGGTTCATGGTGACCACAGCCTCCTCCTCCTTCTTCTTCTTATTCTTATTATTCTTCTTCTTCTTCTTCTTATTATTATTATTATTATTATTATTATTATTATTAATATAATAATATAATTAAAATAATAATAATAATAATAATAATAATAGGAAGGTTGTGATTGGGGTTAACTCATTCTTTTTCATACACCTTCATATTTGCTATTTACACTTCCATATATTAGGTTTTCTATTTTTTTTTCAATTAATCATGAAAAACATAGGTTAAGCTGACTCAATTAATTTATTTTATAAAAAAGTTAAATAGCACATGTCACGCTATTTTGATGTTGTTAAAAAAATAGAGATCAAATTCAATATTTTTAAAAGTATAAAAATCAAATGGTATACAAATTTTGATCAAAACTATTTTCAATTTTAAATAATACTTCAAGAATAGAAACATATTTTTTTTCCTTTGAATATGAGAGTGTAGTTAGAAATTGTGGAGATGAAAAAAGAAAAAGTTGCCACTAAAATGGATTTGGGCTGGCTAAGCATAGGAGGTTCGCTGAGTTGAAAAGGTACGATTCCTATATTCTACACCTATTTAATCTAAAGGAGATTAACGATTCTGCAAGTGTCATAGCGTAATTTTAGATAATTAAAATATAACTTAAACACTATTTTAGTTATATTTTCTAATTTCTTTAACGGGTTATTATTAGTTTGAATGAGAACGTTGTTCCCAAGGTTCCAAAATAAAAAGGTGCAGTGCTTTTGATTCAAACACTATACTACCTAATAATAAAATAAGTTTCTATTCTCTATTATTTATTTCTCTCTTATTTTTATTTTTATTTCTACTTTCCACTTTCCGTCTAATAATTCTTTCTTTTCTTTATCTCACTTTAGAATCCAAACAGAGCTACTTGATGCACGTGCATGTATTATCCTGGTCTCAATCATAATTTCATCTGCACCAAACTTTGCATAAAATTGTTGACTTTTGTTATATATATGGCAAATTTTAACATTTTACTTAATTTTTTTTTCCATGCAGAAATAGAAGAGAAATTCCGTTGGCTGTTCAGATCTTTTAATCATAACTACAATAGTAAAGTTGAAGTTTTGATGAGTGACTTGGCGTGCAAGTTAATGAAGAAAACTGGAGTTTTTTTTTGGCGGCTATTGAATTTTGGGAGTCAACGTTAACGTAGTGAGAATAAATATACATATTTTCACCTCAACTTCAACATGGTCACACAGGACTTCTAATTCATCACGCCAATGTCACTCTCACTTTTTTTTTTTTTTTTTCTCAACAGATAAATTAAATTTTATAATGACTGTTATTTTTAATTTCTATTTTTCATGAATAAATAGCACTGTATTATAACCATGAAAACTCGAAGGAAAATTCAGTCCAACAAATACTCTTATGTACTTGCATTCTCCATTTGCATATTTAAACATTATCTCTCATATTTACATTCTAATTAATCTCAACGCGTTTACTATTTCTAAAGTTTTATGAAAATACAATTTGCTTTTCCATAGATTTTTAAAGTTTGCCAGATATATCAACTCAAACAAGATTATACGAAAATCATTAAATAACAACTAATTTTAAAAATAAAAAATAATTAATTATTATAGTAATTAATTTTGATATCAATTTATAAAATAAAAATTATTAATGTCTAAAATCATTTATATTATAAATAAAAAATCGATTTATGAATTAGAGTCTAAATTGATACTTAATATTAACTACTAAAATTTCAGTTATTAAAAAAATAAAAATAAAACCATATTTGATAAAAAATAAGGTTTCATTTTTATTATTATGAATGATTAAATTACTAATATTTCAAGATTTTTTAGTCAAATAAAATAAAATTACTTTATAATAAATCTGCCGCTAGAAACATAGGTTTACAATAATGATCACATGGATTAGTAATCTCTATTACAAAAATGTCTACTTTTTTGTAGGTTTAATATTTTTTACCAAAACCCCTTTGATAGGCTCTATATAAGGAGGTTTAAAACTTTTTTGATATAACTGTCGCAATATATTACAGGTACCAGAAGTTTTTAAAAACTTCTACTAATTTTTTTGTGGCGAATCTAACTTAAATTTTTTGAAATTTCCGTAATTTAATTAGTAGAGGTTTTTAATCTCCACTAAATTAAAATAAAATCTCCACTGTTTAATTAGTTTTTTTAGTGATACAATTATTTAAGTTGACATGTATCACAATTAATTTTATGACATTGTTAGTTGAGTTTTCCTTTGTCAACTTTTTTTATCTAGAGATTTTTCAATTAATGTTGGCAAAAATGATCATAATTAATGTTGACCAAACACTTTTTTAATGAACATTTAAAAACAAAAATTCTAACAAACTACTAACTAATACTAAAAATTAGAGATGACAAATAAACCCGTCCCCGTGGGTATTGCTCAAACTCGTCCCCGTTTTGACGGGGAATCTCCGCATTGACTGGATATGAGTATGAATATGGAGAATCCACGACTTTTTTAGTTGGGAATGAGGATGAGTATGGGGATGTACATATCCCCGCCATAATACCCGTCCCCACCATATCTCCATTCTCGTTTAAATTATTAAAATATTCACATAACCATATATATATATATATTCTATTTTTTATTTCTTTTAATTATTTGGTTTGTCATGAAACTCATTTGCATCTCCAATATATTTTTTATCTTATCATAACCTTTATATAATTATGTTAAAATGATGTATGTTAATTAAAAAAAAATTATGCCTCACATTTGAATATTTCTATTATTTTTTAATATTTTTATTTATTATATATTTTTCTTTCACATGAAAATGTTTATACTCTCAATTTAAGGTAATATAACAAAAATTATTTACTTATTATTATTAATTTTTGTTTAATTTGAAGAACTCTTTTGTTTCATTAAAATAATTTTTGTTATTTTTCAACCATTGAGTATATATGTTGATATTTGAAAAGTTTTCTTAGTTCTCTAAGATATTTTTCATCTTATCATACCTTAATTATACATTTGATTTTCTTTGTGCGATTTCTTTCGATAGTCTCTCAAATTATTTCTAAAACACACATTTGTTAGTTTTTTAATATTTTTATTTATTTTTTATTTTCATCATGTATAAAAATATTTCGATATATTCTATCTAATTATTTTTTATTTTATAACTCATTATTAATCATACTGTAATTTTTTCACTTTCAATTATGTTTGAAGTGGTTAAAGTTATATATATATATATATATATATATATATATATATATAATGATATTTAGAAATAATATATGATAATTCACTACAAGAAAAACATGAAATAGTGACTGATTTAGTCATTAACCCATATCAGTCACATTTTTCGTCATTGGTGGTAGTAATTTATTTATTGTCTAAATCAATGATTAAATTAGTGACCGATTCAATAATCGAATTGGTACTTGATTTAATGACCAATTTAATTACTAATTTATTTGTAATTTAATGACAAATTTTTTTGGTCACTAATGATATTTCTATTTAATTTTAACCACTTCAAACATAATTTAATAATTAGTTCTCTAAGGTATTTTTTTATCATATCTTAATTATACATTTGATTTTCTTTGTGCAATTTCTTTCAATATCTCTCAAATTATTTCTAAAACACACATTTGTTAGTTTTTTAATATTTTTATTTATTGTTTATTTTCATCATGTAAAATAATATTTCGATATATTCTATCTAATTATTTATTATTTTATAACTCATTATTAATCATACTGTAATTTTCTCATTTTAATTGTATAAATAACTTTTATTTACTACAATATAAAAATTTAATGTAATTGCTATGAATATTTATTTGTCACTATCCAACATATATTAAAGTTCAAAAGATACAAAATCTATGTCAAAATTTTATTATTATGTTTATTATTTGTTCTTTGTGTCATTTTGATCAAGTGATGTATTATAATTTTTATTAGTGTATAAAAAAGATATTCATTAGAATTTAAAAAATTGAAGTAAAAAAACATTTAAAATATATTTTAATTTGAATATTTGTTTCCTTTTATATTTTTTTGAAATATTTTTAAATTTTATCAACTAAGTTTCATCAATGTTGTAGTTTGCAAATTTAATAAATGTTTTGGTTGTTATGAAATTTTATTTGGTATTCTAATCTAAAATGTAGACAATTATAATTTATTTCAAAGTATTTTATATGGAAGAAACAATCATCCTCCTAATATTGAATATTTGATAATATTATGTTTTCTTTACCGTAACTTTTTTTTCTTTTATAAAAATTAATATTGAAATAGTTAGAACATGGGTACGGGTATGAGTATTGGCGGAACTTTAAAATGACAGGGGGGAGCCACGGCTCCCCCAAAATTTTTTGGAATTTTTTTAATATATATTTATATATATATTTTTAAATTATAATTATATATTATTTATATTAAGTTTATATTATGGAAAATAATAATAATAAATAAAATAAAAAATGTAATGGAAATATTGATTTATAAAAGAGATTAGGGTTTCCTTTTTGTTATAAAATTTTTCTACCATGTAAGTTATTACGAAAGTGTGTGAGAAGAAAAAATTACAAAAAGATAGATTAGAAACGGAGGTTAGAATATAACCCTTAATTATGAAATTTAAGGATTTTGTGTTTTCCTACCTATGGTAAATTTTATAAAGTTTTGAATTTATATAGGAGAGATGATAAATTTATATTAGAATAATTATGATAAATAGTAAAAGAATTAATTCTTTTTTTTGAAGGAGGAAAGTTTGTGATAAACATGTAAAAAAATTGCATCTACGTTACATATCTCTCAAGTTTCTAGAGTTACATATAATGAATTTAAAAATTCATTAGAACGCGATTTGAAAAAAGTGTCATCAAATTTCACATTACTCACCAAATCAGATTGATGAGGTAGGAAAGGTTTATCTAAAATGGTATTCATGGTTTGGTATCATGATTTAATAATGAATGATAATCATATTTTTCTGAATTATACTATTATGTGTGCTTGTTTTAAGTAGAAGAAATGAAGAGTTTTTTCTTAACTAAAAAAATAAAAAATATAATTTGGCACCCCCAAATTTTTTGTCCAAGTTCCGCCACTGGGTATGAGTACGAGATTATACTCGTTACCCGGTGGGGATAGGGATGGGACAAAAGTTTGATACCCGTTGGATTTGAGTATGGAGATGAGAATGAATTTTTTATGCGGAAATGGGTATATGATAGCGAAACCCGTCCCCGTCCCGCCCCGTTGCCATCCCTACTAACAATTGTATCAGTCACAATAAAAACAATTATGATAAACATCAATCAAATAAATCGAGTTTCCATTCATAAAGTCTTCCTAATATTGATAGAAAAAAAAATCTAGCTAATACCAAATGACAAATAATAGTGGTAATAATAAAAAAAATGATTCTAATAATTTAAATAAAAAAAAATTCTATGAACATCAATAAAAGATTTTGACATCGAACAAAATGTAATCGTCCGTCCAAACAATGCCTTAATCAAAACAATGACCTTAAATTAAAATTAAGTTAAAAAAGTGTGAAAAAGTTACATAAATTTTAAAATATGAAAGAATTAAATTCTTACATTTTTTAAATAAAATTTAAAATTCTCTACTTAAGTAATTTAATTACTTTCATAAAATTATATAATTTTAATTTCTTTTTAAATTTCTTTCTTAAACAATATATTGTATTGTAAAGTATTCCAAATTCACTCTTCAAAGAAATCATCCTCTCAAAATTCTCTGTACAAACACCTACAAGAATCATGAATATTCCAGGGACTTCTTGTCAATTTAAATAATAGGGTTGAAGCAATATACATGATTCAAAAATATACTGAATTCCAATCAACTTATATAATGCTTGATTCTTATTTACCTTCGTAATTATAAAACCATTTAACATTACGGAGAAAAAATGTGAGTGATTTCATACATTGAAAATGTACAAAGCTTTTATGAGGATTTCACTTTAATTAATTTTTTTTTTTAATTTACTCATTCACATTTTTAATGAATTACGTGTTTGTAATTTTAGAGGTGTAAGTTAATAAGATCGAGTTGGAGTTTAATGTGTTACAAAATAAAATATTTTGATTTGGATTTATCACTTGTCATTGTCATAAACTTTCTTTTTCTAAAAGTCCGACCTAACATTTATGAAAGCTTGATTTGATGTATAAATTTGTTTAGAAGTTTGTTTTATTATATACATATAAATTAGTGGATATAATATATTATTACTTTAATAGGTCTATTGATAATAATTTTTTTCATATTCTTTTTTGCTATATTATTGTTGAAAAGAAAATTAAGTGTTCGAAAGTCAAAGATTGAGACCTAGGAACTTCTAAAGCACCCAAACAAGTTTCTGAATTTCACACGCCTCTTTTCACCATCCACAGCTAGGAGCAAGTTAATTTGTTTAATGACATTTAAATATATTTAAAAGAGTAGAAAAAAAATTATTAGACTAATTTGTTTGTCATTAATATCAAAATAAAACTCAGTTGTAAAGTTGTTTGATCTTAGAAAGTAACATTAATGGAAATTAATGTTAACCTGACTTAAGAGGGTTAATGTCTACTTAGATTTAGTTTGCTCTCGTTGTATTTTTCATTAACTATCACAACTAGCAGTTAATAAAGTGAGAAATATATATTATATGGTTTTAAAAGTAGGAAATCAAAATAAAACATTTTAATTCTGAGAAATAAAAATTGAACTCCAACACTTCTAGAGACCAAGTAACTATTATTATGAGCAATTGGTTTATGTTATTTGAAGTAATTAATAAATGCTGAGGGCAATTCTCGTTTATAACATCATTAATATTAGAATCTTTTGGAATTAGTAATTTCTTGTAAGGAAATGTCAAAAACATTTTGTTTATATCTACCTTTACACCATCATTTTTTTTTCTTGATAGAAGAATACAATACAAGTGAATTTTAAAAATTTTGAAGTCCCACATAAAAAAAGTTTTATTTTGATGTTTACTTTTTCTGGTTATAAAAAGTGTAATGTTTTTTTAGTAAAATGTATCAAAATGACTTTTTTATATTACTAATCTTTAAAAAAACAGTTTTTTTTTTCTTTTTTAAGATTTTCTCATTAGTGGTATTTTTCTTTTAGAAGAAAAGTAGTAGTATTTGCTCTTTCAGCTTTTACTAAAATTATTTCATTTCCTACTTTTAATTTAGTATTTCACTGGTTAAACAATTTGATTATCATTTGATCATATCATATCTTAGTATTGGCTTGATATCTTTTTCCATAACGAAACGACAAAACAAATAGTCGACTAACCGGCGTGAAAGTTTCCCATGTTAGTGTTCACTTCCAGTTGTGAGACATTCTAAAAGCATGATAAGAAAATTGGCAAAAGCGAAATTGGTAACCTTCAACTTTGGGACTCAGAAAATGTTAGCAAAAGTCCTCGTCATCGATTCGTGTACACACCATCGGCGATCTTTTAACACCTAACATTGCAAGTTTCATATTACCTTTCCACGTTAGCTTTATCTACTCGGTTCACAAATTAACTTCTCACTAATGTCTTTTTCAAAAATATTTACTTCTACTTCCAACATCCTAAGACATACATAGCATCGGTGATCTTTGTCTGATATATGTTTTTATATTTCTCACGATAACTAAAGAACTTCATAGGTTAAACTTCTTAAGCTCGAGTCAATGAGGTAAAAGAAAACTTAGTTAAATATAACTAGATCAGAAGAGTATGGTTTTACATGATTCTTCTACCTCAAATCAAATAAGGTGAGAAAATGTAATTAAACATGAAATTAAAAGATAAAGAAGAAATGTTCACTTTTAAATTATTTAGTGATGTTTCAATAGAGTCTTACCCTTTCCCTTTCACAATTATTGGTTGGGACAGTTACCTATCAAAATTTATTACTGTAGTGATAATGTTCTCTGTTGAGAATCAGGAGTGCAAACATACGTGTCTATTAGTCTATGAAGAAAGATAGGTGTCACTGAGTCGTGGTTTTACACTCACAACACAAAATCACATGAAAATGTTATAACATTTTGAAATAACGAGTATAAATTTAATTAAAAATCTAATAAAGTGAGAAATTAAATAAGTTTATATATTTAGAAAATGGAGTATAAATTATAAAAGTTAAACGGCATGCAGTAGGGCACAGACACAAATGGTGGAAGACATTTATGGCCATAAGCACGCAGCCTTTCATGCATTCGAATAGCCGCATATATTACCTTATCTTTCTTTTTTATTATTTTGGTCAAAGTTTTTTCCATTTCAATATTCAATCTTCAATAAATAATCTCATTCTATACTATTTCCCCTCCTCCACTTATGGACCTATATCCATCTTACTCCACAATCTTAATCACCTGCACTCCACGCAAAAACATTACTCTTTACTATCATTTTTAATCTAATAGTCAAACATATAAATTATTCTTATGTAGTCAATATATATTTTCAATGTTTCCAACTGGCTCTGGATACAACTCCAAATCAATATCTTAAATTATTTTTACTGTTAATATTCAATCTTATCTAATCTATGTATCACTATATTTAATGTGTCCAACTGTCATGCATGGACACTACTCATTAAAGTAAAAAAATGTATAGTTTTCATTCAAGGAAAGATAATATTCATCTCTTCTTATCTTATCATTTTATACATAATATCTCGCCAGAATAATAATAATAATACTTGAATTCAATCAAAATATTAACACTACTCTCAACTTAAAATCTTAAGATAATAAATTTATGTATTTTTATCTTTATATAGTGTTTTATTTTTTTATTTTTAGCTAACGTAGAATTTAGACTCATACATGAATTTCTAACCCCCGATGGAATATTACGTATATATACCTATGAACCATCAACAAAAAACTAGACTTGACATCATACATTCAATCCGAACTTTAACACATTATACATTATCCGTTGCCTACTCATTTGCACTCGAATATTAATATATAATTATATTAGGATATAGATGAATGACATGTAGGAAACCCTGAAAATAGATGTGTAAGACTATGTTCTTCCTTACACCTTCACTCCCTCACATATTTACTTTCATTTAAATATTTTTTTTCTCTTATAAAGTAGTGGACTTCACTTTCCTAATATGCACATGTTATATTATCTTATACCTTTTTTTATTAATTTAATTCTTTACCAAGTTGTAATTGACTATCCAAAATTAGTTTCGAATATATAAATTCAAAACCCAAATACGCTTTTAATTAATATGTATCTAATGTATCTTTTATAACTTAATATCTGCTGAATCATTAAACAAGTAATAACTAAATAAGAGAAACAATTATACGAATTAATTTCTTATCTATCCATCAATCACTTCTAATTTTTTTTTTTTACTTCTGAATTAAATTTCAATATTTATTAAAATAAATTATTAATATTTGCAAAAAATATAACTTATTTAACATAAATATTTAAAAATATTTATTATTCTAAAGTTTAATTATATATAAACATATGTGTTTCTTACAATGCAAAAATTAAAATCTTATTTTATTATTATATTTATAAGCGATTTTGGTATAAACTTAAAAGGTCACACAAACAAGTGCACTGCTAAAGGTATTGATTTTAAATAATTGATAGCATCTAATATTTTTGACCAGGTAAATACAAATCAAAAGAAACCATTCGTATTTAATTATAAATTAGAATACAAATGTTAACGTCGGGTTTAACGATTTAAAACATAACATTTTTACACTAGTTTTAATAGGAAATTAAATATTTATTGCATGCATAATATAAAGTAGGGAATGTAATATTTTCTTCTAGTAAAGTTTCCGTTTTCATTTCATTAAAATCAACCATACAAATTGTTGTCAACAACACAAAAATGTAAAAAGAAAAAAAAGAACCAAGTGTGTATCTCGGTAACCACTAAACTATAACTCATTCAATATCAGTCAAACACTCTCATTGCTTCTACATTTATGTATTGAAAGTGTTAAACTCCCATTTAATGCAAAGTACCTAACTTTATCTCAACTTTATTTAGTTTATGAAGAAAAAAAAAATGAAATAATGAAACCAACAATTTTCCTCATTTGGTTCAATAAAAAAATTAATTAAAATTTCTTGAGTAAATACTAAACTTGTCATTTCCCCATTTATTCCTTCAACTTGACCACTTTCTATTATTTAAATATTTGACACTACTTTTAAATATTCAATTAAATATAAATTATTAACATTAATGACATCATCTACTTTTACTTCTAAATTATCAGAAGAATTTAAAAATTTTACATACATTGATAACATATATGTTAATAATAGGTTAGTTTTTGGTAAAGAAAATTGGGGAGTAAGAAAAGAAAAACTACAGTACATTATCGGGGCGTCGCGGCTCACTTGACTGAAACGCGTAATGTTTTTGTAACAACCACCGAACAAGAACCTAAATAAAACACCAAAACAATAGTGGTCCCCACAATCATTCCGTACTATGGGCAAGACTCAACATGACTTCACTCCTGAGTTACCAACTTCAATTTGCCTCCCTTCCATTCTTCTTCCTCTTTATATACCACCACCCTCTTCACATTCACCTCACACAACAACACAACCCTCTTCTTCTCTTCCCTTCTATTCTCTTCCTCACGCACATGAGAGTGGGAGCCACATCATCACCGCATCATGGAAAGCCCGGATATCTCGCCGCCGCATGTCGACGCATCTCGACCGTCCCTTGGCTTCCCCTTGGGCACTGCCCTTCTCTTGATCATCATCTTCACCCTCAGTGGCGTCCTCTCTTGCTGCTACCACTGGGACAGGATCCGTTCCCTCCGTCAATCTTTCTCTCATTCCGATCCCCAAATGCATTCCGATTCCACCAAATCTAAACCATCCACGGTACCTATCTATTTATCCTCTCACCAAACTATGTTTTTTTTTTTTTTTTGTCTTTTTTCTGACAGTTTTTGTTTTCGTTAGGAATTGCGGCAGAACAGGGGACCGAGCTTGCCAGTGTTGATGCCGGGGGATGAGGTGCCCAAGTTCATAGCCATGCCGTGCCCGTGCCAGCCTTCAAGGCCAGACAACGTTGTTGTCACCGTGGAATTGGAGGAGAAGCAGAAGCGGCTGCCCAAACCGCCGCAGTTACCGATCCCTTTGTATTTGTAATTAGCTACCTCCCAGGTTGTCAAAAGGGTAATGGTTTCGCAATGTAAAAATACACAGAGACAACATGGGTTCAAAAAACTTGACTGCTTGTGCTTCCTAGTTGCCACCATTTGTTGTGTTAATGTATATTCATTTGTTGTGCTAATGGAAAAAAAATAATAATAAGGGGATAGATAGGGTTGCAGGTTAATTCGTAGATACTGAGGACCTATTTCATTTGATTCAGTCCATCTCTGTGTTGTATGTAAAGTGTTAAGGAGTTTGTAGATGTTGGTGTTGATCGGAAACAGAATCCAATTTGGATGGCTCTTCCTTCTCTTCTTGATTTTGACATGCAAAAGAAAGTAGCAGATGTTGAGCACAACTTTTCTTTTATGAGATATTTAGGTGTGAATTTGAATTCATGATTTTAATTTCAGCAAGATTTTTATTTGTGAAAGCTGTTTCTTTTTATAATGTGGAGGGTTCAGATAAGACAGAGTCGATCACTTTCTCCTCCTTAAACAAGAGAAAATCTGGGATCTATTTTAATTTTTGTTCAGGACTTTCTTTGAACAACGCTATATAAAAAGAATGAAAAATATCACATATAAATATATGTATTGTGTGTATTGGTTGGTAAAATTCTTGAAAAATCAAGCTCTTGATAGGAACGTACAACCTAATTTTTGGAGGCATTTGTCTGTATGGTGAGGCTGTGTCCCAAGAATGAAAAACTGGTCAAAGGCATGAAGAACATATATTCTTCAAATCAAAAGGCACTTAGATTTGCATCCAATTCCACATATCGTTCTTTTGGTGAGAGGATTTGAAGTAGTGATTTGTTTTCCTTGACAATATGTTCTTTTAACATGATCGTATATTGATTTGATGCCAGTAAATTTCTGAAACGTGCCCATATAATCATTTTGGTGAATGTCAGTGATTCAAGAAAGCATGCGCCTCCACAGAACTAAAAGAGACTTACTCTGTTGATGATGCAAACAATTAGTTGCACTTGCACAGTAAGGTGCACTTCCAAATCAATTTTCCTGTGAAGACAATAGAGCAGAAGTGGCATGAAAATGAGGTTTTAAAAGGTGTAGAAACAGTGCATTAATTTGACCAAGTGGAGAATGTTGTCCACTCCATGGTCATGAGTTTTGAAGATACGAGAGAAAGCAAAAGCAATTGGAAAACGTGATTGATGACCCACAAAGAATGATTCATATTGGGTTGTCATGACCTAACTTCACTGTGGCTTCAACAACGAAAATCCTTTGGTTAACCTTTCCTTGTTAGGAATAGCCAAAACTATGTCCCTGGTTTTGTTGGTGCGGTACAATAGTTGAAAAAGGTGTACCTTTCCGTGATTGTTGCCAGTACACACTCCTTTTCCTTTACCTCATTAATGGACCCAACATGTCCCCATTCTCCATTACTTACCCTCACATTTCACAGAAAATGCTCCTTAAGAAAAGATCCATGTTCACACCAACCCTTTCTTGGAAAGGAATGGTTCAATTCTCTCTACCTATTCAGTGTTGTTTGGGATATGCTTGTTGTGATGGAATGAAATATCAAACAGATTGCAGATAAACGAAGACACTGAATTTTACATCATGTTTGATAAGTGGAGAGAAGAAAAAATTAAGGTTGCTAGAGAACAAAAAATAAATCTTTGATAGAGTAATGAATTAGTTATTTACACACATTAATAATGTGTGGTCCTCTTCTTTATTATGCAGTTATATGATTCACACGAAACCTTAATTGTTATTGTCATATTCTGCAGTTACCTTGGTATCCTTCCTATGTTTTTCTTGTTGGAGAGACATCCATTCAAGTTTTCAACTCTTTTTCCAATCACAAAGCACGATTATAACGTCAAACTAATTCATCTTTGATGATCTCAGTAAACCAGATATTTTAAAAAATATTTTTCTCTATATTTCACTTATTTTTCTTCAGCAATAATTCAACACATAATTTTATTCCCATTTCTTAATTTATCCAACTTTTTACTTATTTTTATTATATTTTTTCCCGCAATCAAACATGGTGTTAAGAATGTTTGGTACTTTTCTTGAGAAAATAGAGATAAAGAAAATTTGACTAATTTTTTTTTTCTATTTATCTCCTTCTATCTATATTTTCTGTTCATCTATCTTAATTTTTTTAGTATTTTCTCTTATTTTTTTTTTACATTTTTATTATACTAAAACAATATAATTTTATTACTTTTATAATTCTATTTACCTTTATAAGTAATTAATTAAAAGATATAAAAAACGTACAATTTAATTTTATATATATATATATATATATATATATATATATATATATATATATATATATATATATATATATATATATATATATATATATACTTTATCGTTTGTTTTTGTCTTTTTCAAATACATTGTTGTCATCTCAAGGAATTAAAACTTGATATATAAAAAATTATATGGAGTGAAATCTAATATAGATATGAGAATTTGAGAACGTGAGTTGGTACTCATTTGTAACTCATCTTAATTCATATTATGCTTTTATGGTTCAATTCTTCGATTATCATTCACTTTGAAATTATTATTATTTTGATCCTTAATATCACCAATGGTGTCGTTCGCCCTTTTGCTTGGCCTTCTTAGCAGAAGTTTAACACCATAGTTTCATGGCACATTAGAGATAGTTTAATAGTTAGTTGCTTTTGTTGTATAAACGGTTGCTTAATTAATTTTATTGTAAGAATAGTTGGATTGATATGCGTTTTCTTTTTCTTCCCTTCACAAACTTAGTCTTTATATGCTAAGTTTTTGTTCATTGTAAAACTGAGTTGATCAATGAATGAAGAATTTTATTCTCTTATCAGAAACTCTAATATGGTATCAAAGCCAGGTTGGTTAGTAAAGGCTTCACACAAACAGAGGGGGTATATTTTTTTGAAACCTTTTTTCCTGTAGTTAAGATTACTACTGTTCGATTTCTACTCTCCCTTGTTGTTTCCTCTCGCTAGTTTCTTCATCAATTAGATGTAGACAATGCTTTCTTATATGGTGATCTTGTTGAAGAAGTCTACATGAAACCCCCACAAGGCCTACCTCTTGCTTCTCCTAAACTTGTGTGCAAACTTCACAAATCTTTATATGGATTAAGACAAGTAAGTAGGCAATGGAATGCCAAGCTTACCTATGCTCTCAACTTTGGTTTTGTTCAGAGTACAACAAATTACTCTTTATTTGTCAAGCACACAACTAGTTCTTTCACAACCCTCCTAGTCTATGTCAACGACATAATTATGATTGGGAATCATCTTGGCATGATCATTGACATTAAAGCATATCTTCACACCCAATTCCACATCAAGGATCTTGGTGATTTGAAATATTTTCTAGGCTTTAAAGTGGCCTGATCCAAACGTGGCTTAATCCTTAATCAACGCAAATATTGTCTTGATATTATTTCAAAATTTGGACTTACTAGGTGCAAGCCGCTAAGTTCTCTAGCCACCCCTTCAGTTAAGCTTGTTGATAATGAGGGTGAACTCATCCCTGATCCCACTAAGTTTAGAAGACTCATTGGCAAACTGTTGTACTTGACAGATACCCATCCAGACGAATCCTTAGATACATAAAAACTGCTCTTGGACAAGGCCTTTTTTATCCTATTCAGAACCCACACAGATTACAAATCTACTCTGATTCTTATTAGGCTACGTGTAACACCACTCGCAGGTCCATAATTGTTATTGCATCTTCTATGGACATTCCTTCATTTCTTGGAAGCTCAAGAAGCAAAATATTGTGTCTCGCATTTTAATAGAAGCAAAATATCAAACGTTGGCCATTGTGGCTTGTGAATTACAATGGCTGAAATATGTTGTTGATGATCTTTAGCTCACCATTTCTCTCCCTATTTGCACCTTTTGTGATAATCAATTTGCCATCCAACTTGCCAAGAATCCTTCCTTTCATGAAAGAACCAAACATATAGAAGTTGACTGTCACTTCATACATAGCAAAATTGTCGATGGGCTGATTTTGTTGTCTCATATTCCCTCTCAGCATCACCTTGTTGATATGTTCACTAAAGCTTTGTTTCTTGCGCCTTTCACCGCTAACATGTCCAAGATGGGTCTTTTAAATATCCATAACCCACCTTGAGAGGGGGTATTAGAGATAGCTTAATAGTTAGTTGCTTTTTGTTGTATAAATTGTTGCTTGGTTAATTTTGTTACGTTGTTATGCGTTTTTTTTCTTCCCTCCACAAACTTAGCTTTTATATGTTAAGTTCTCATTCATTGTAAAACTGGGTTGATCGATGAATAAAGAATTGTATTATGTTTTCATAAACTCTAATATGGCATGAGATCAACCAAGGGAGATAATGCTATTACAATTAATGAACATTTGAGATGTTTAGAAAAAAACAAACGAGGGATGCAATTAAGGGAGAATTATAGATGGTGCTAAAAACTTTGTTGAGGACGTTGTTTTCTTGTTTTTCAAAAACTAAAAGCGAAAATAGAAAATAGGACCAATATTCGATTATTACATGTGTTATGAGAATTTTTTTAATGAATTTTTATAATTTTTTTTAATGAATATTTATAATTTTAAGGTTTCACTTTTTTAAAACTGATATAGTATATCATAAAAGAAAATAAGAAAATAAATTGGATGATCTAAATAAATAAAAAAATATAATATGGTTGCAAAAAGGAACCATATTTTTAATTACAAAATTGTAAAAATTACGGTGTCAAAACTGCTCTGCTAAATGGTTGCAAAAAGGAACCATATTTTTAAATCAACCGCTTTCAATGTTTTTTTTTTCTATCGGCACGCTTTTTGAATTTAATATCTCACATTATATCCATATTTTGAATAAAATAAGAATTACACATAGGTAATTGGCAACATAAATCAGATGTGTTCTGAATGGAATAGTTTCTTTTTCTTGATAAATTCCTCATTAGTAAAAATCCATATGCTCATCTTGAAAAGGTAAGGTTTTTAAAATTAAATGATTGTTTATCATCCATTTGGTCGCATCTGATTTTTATGCTATGTTTAAAACAAACATGAAAATGTCCGTATAGCTTGGATGCATCCTGCTAATCTCTATTGAATTACAAATATGATAAGATATTGAAATGGTTAAACCAAGTAAATGTGTGAAATATTCCATATTTTTATTCTTTTATTAACCCTCTTCAGCTTAATTATGATATTCTTATTCATATTCTTATTCCATATTCCATATTTCATGGACTTTTAATCTTTAAAGAGAAACAAAACACTGTCCTCACATATATAGTAAGAAAGCATATTTCCACTATTTTTTTTACTTATTTTATTTTTATTTTTATTTTTAACTTTGTTGCTTCTTGTGTCATTAAGTAACCAATTTTTATTTGTTGAAGGTTAAAGGCAACCAAACTCAGTCTTCTTTGTATCTTTAATTAATATATATATATATATATATATATATATATATATATATATATATATATATATTCAATATGTTGATGTTAGTATTTACTCCTCTACTTAATGTTTTATATAGAATGGTCAACTATAATCTTCTTTATCTAATTTGATCGATGATTTAAATGCTTTTAGAAAATCTTTCCTGACATAGTTTTAATCAGTAGCAAAATATTTAGTAAAATTGAAATTTATACATTGATCCGAGTTTATTTATTTATTGAGTATCATTGAATCACTACTAAAAAATACACATTTTTTCAATTTTCTTTTAAAAAAATTTCTCATAAAATACTAATAAATTTTATTATGAATAATAACTGATAAAAAATTATTATTAACTTTTATAAAATATTATACATAAAGAAATTATATATAATTTTGTAAAAAAATCTTACGATCTTGTAATTTTGCAGAGAATAATTATTCATTTTTAAAAAAATAACAAACAAAAGTTCTTTTATTCAAAATTTTATAAAAGTTTGTTAAAACAATTTCATAAAATACAAACACTTTAGTAGTGAACCAAAATTAATTTATATTAATTAAAAATTTTAGAAATCAGAACTTGATCGATAACGAAACTAAGAATGTTTTCTTTTAAGATATTAGAGTCGATAAAATGACGGTTGACTAATTCTAGTAGCTGCTCAAAGCTGAAAAAAGAGTGTAGATATGAAGTCTAACCTAATTATATCACATTTGACAACGTTAACCACAAAACTAGAAAAAAAATCATATGACATGTGCAGCTTTTATCGCCACAAAATGAGTTGAAAGTTTGTATTTTTATTATTTGTTAATGACATGAGATGCATAATTGTAGTTTGTGAAACTCCCAAAGATAATGGATCTCATGTGTGCTTTGTCTTCACCATTGATGTCATAAAGTATAAGAATGGCAGAGTCAGGTGAAAATGTTTGATTGGGAGCGTACGGATGCATGATAAGGTAGCGTTTGTGGCCATGTCCAAAATCACTTATGGGAACCATTCTCCAAACAATACTTTATTTAACTAGTGGAGTCTTGTCTTCACTGGATTAAAGGTAACAACTTTGCTTTTCTTCTTCTGGTTATTGCTTAGTGCTAAAGATTATTCTACTAAACATCACTTATATATTATAAGTCATTTTTTGTTTTTTTTTCTCCACTTTATGGCGATGTTAAGCCAAAAAGAGATCATCAAAGACTGTGATTTAATTATAATATCCAAACAGCGGCTGAGAATCTTTTGCGATCTTCATGCTCATCTCAGTTAATAATTAAGATGACTGATTAGGCAAGTCATAATTTTTTATTACTATAAGTAAACAGCCACCATTTCATGAAAAAAATATATTAGATAACTTATCTTGTGAACGATATTTAATGAGTACTTTTACGTTTTGATAAAATTTTGAATTTTTAAATATTGGAAAGATATTTAACAAATGTAGAAAAATCATTGTCAACTAAAATAAGTTTAGAAATTATTTTTTTAAAAACGTACATAATTTAACTTAAAGCATTTAAATTTAAAAAATTTAAGAATAACATTGAATATATTTTAAAAGAAAATATTATTTAAAATTGTAGTGATCTAGATAAAGAAATTAATATCTGTGATTTTTTTTTGTTTGAGCTAGTAATACTTTAGATTTTCAATTTAAATGAATGAAAATGCAAGAATTGACAGGACACAAAAGTTCATGCACAATAATCACCAGTGTAGGAAGGGTCTTTGGCAGCGGTTGTTTTTAATATTCTGCACCGGTTCGGGAACCGAAGCATATTGGGGCGAGGCCAAAAGGTCATAGCTTTTGGCCTCGGTTAAGAACCGAAGCCATAGAGGGCGCTTCTGCCTCGGTTTTCCAAGCACCCGAGGCCATAGACCCTGCCTTTTGCCTCGGTTTTGGCTGCACCCGAGGCCATATGGGCTCTTTTTGGCCTTGGTTTTTGTTGCACCCGAGGCCATATGGTGTTTTTTTTTTTTTTAAATTCGATACCCTTTTGGCCTCGGTTTTGGCTGCACCCGAGGCCATATGGGCTCTTTTTGGCCTCGGTTTTTGTTGCACCCGAGGCCATATGGTGTTTTTTTTTTTTTTTAAATTCGATACCCTTTTGGCCTCGGTTTTGGCTGCACCCGAGGCCAAAAGCACACTTTTTGCTTCGTTTGTGGTATGAACCGAGGCCTAATACTCTGTTTTTTTTTAAATGCAGTTTCTGTTTTGGTGTTATTCCCACATATAAACCTGCAAATTTTGTTCAGCACCCAGCACAGACCAGAATAGACCAGAACAAAATATTTTAAAACACATCCACAATTCAAATTCATTTAAAAGACAATTACAAATCATTTACAATCAAGATACATGTTCTAATCAATAGTATTGTACATTTCAATTATATATTTGGCACATGCTATCCTACCAAACTTGATGGACTTTGCGGGAATTGCTACAGGACTCTTGAATGTCTACAAAATAATAGATTAAGTTAAGTTAGTATATAAAAAGGAAATATTGCAAAGTATTCATTTTAATTCAAATATATATTACCAATTCCCAATTTGTTGTAATACGAGCACGCACAGTGGTTGTCATCCATTGCATTATATAGTAACTGCACTCATATGAGCCGGTTTGTCTATTACACTACATTATATTAACAACGTTACAATTAATTAATGAAGAAAATCAAGCAAACAATCATGAAGATATGGATAGAAATATCAAACCTGGAGAGAACACCATACAAGACCTTTTGCCTTAGCCGTTGATCTCCCTAACAACATGTTATGTGCAGCAATTGAACTATGATATAGGGAATAAGTTAGGATATTTTTATATAACATGTCATATTCATAAGATTGATATTGAGGTTCTTACCAATCTATCACTTGTCTAAGATGGTTGGGGGGAGGGCGATGCAAAGAGCAAAACCACACAGCAAGGTTCTCCCTTAGGGAAACCACAAGTAACTGCCAATGACGCCTGATAAGAAAATAAATTCATTGTTATGCATTAAAATGACTTATTATATTCATAAGTTAACAAAAATGACTTACCCAGCAAGATAAGGGACAAAATAAATTTCTTTTCCACGTTGAAAGCATTTGGTCACATATGCTTGAATGTCATCAAACTTGTTGCCTTCATGGGTGAGTTGGGGGTCTATAAACCCATATACATCATTCAGCCCCATAGTTTCAGTGACACCAGACAAATACCTAAACCAAAAATTGATTTGATATAAGTAAATACATAAATATATCAAATAACTATATATAATGACTAAAAGACTTACATCATCCATAATTGAATAATGGTAATATTGAGTTCTTCTTGTCCTCGTGCAAGCTCCAAGACATCTTGGGAATGCAAGTAAAGTGGGATGTCAAGATCTCTCCCAAAAATTTTAGCATCCCAAGGAACCTGCATCGGCTTATCAGCTATGATTTCTGCAAGTTGGAGCAATGCACCAAGAGGATCATCCAAAGAGAGAAGAATCTTCTTTGATTGAGGTTTTTCCTATATTGATGCAATTTCAGTTAAAATGGAATATAATTTAAGTTTGAATAATCACATCGCTCTTCCCGTCGCTCTTCTCGTCGCTCTTTCATGGAGGAATTGGCAAGATATTCAGATCGAGAAATAGTTGGAATGTGTATTAATTCGCCGTGCCATGTCCATATTGTATAACTTTTAAGGAAACCATCACAAATAAGATGTTCCCTAACTTGAGTTGCATTCAATTTTCTTCCATTCAAACAGTTGACACACGGACATCTGAACTTCACTTCATCATCACTTCTCCCCTCATAACGTTGCGCAAATTTTATAAATTCTTCTACTCCATTCTCATACTCAGCGCTAATACGTGGTAAATTAATCCAATCTCGATCCATACTGAAATTGCGTGAACAATTTCAGTAATCTTTGAATCAATGCTCACGTCGTAATCAAGGTGTGACCCTATCCCATTTAAGAAGATTCACTTTCCTTATTTTATTGGTACATATTACTTTTAAAATACATATCTTAAATTTCACGAAATTTTGCCAGCATTTCGCATTGGCCTTCAGGATACACGAAATGAAAGTGATTATAAACCACAATCAAATATGCACCCGAAGATCAATACAAAACACAATTGACAAATATTCATGAATTTTAAGATATGTATTTTAAATATATATGCACTAATAAATTACTAGAAAGTGATTAATCTTCTTAAACTGTCCAATCGGACAATTCAAGATTCAATACATTTAAATTATTAGTATTGTATCCCCTTATATCTAATTTTAAAAAAATGTAATTTTTTCAAAATGAAAACTCGGGGACAATACATAATTTACGTATTGAATCTCAAACGGGAAACTAAGGCTAACTCACATATAAGAAAAAACAAACAACATGTTTTAACAAATAATTAATAAAATATATAAAGCAAACAACAGATTGGCATAATAGGAAAATATTAGAATTAGGAACCTGGGAGCGCGTAAAAAGAGCAGATGACACTGGAAGATGATGCAATTCAACGCGTTCGAAAGCTACAAGAGATAACAAAAAACACAAGAGAAAGTCATAAGTAACAAATAAAAGCAAAAACAACAATTTCCTTAACATCATATATTACCTATTTAATTATAGTGTTTTTACAATTCTCTTAAATTAAATTCAGACTTAATGCTCTACGTCTGAAGACACAATGCTCTTAAATTGAGACTCAATCCTTTCACAAAATTAATCAAAACACTCCAAACAATTTCTATCTCAATCCAAATTAACACTCACAATAACTAAAATTTAAAATTAACATACGCAAAAACAGAAAATCAAACAAAAACGCGTTCGAAATTTACCTTAAAGAAAACCGCGGAGCGACAATTGCGGCAAAAGAACGAAAGTGTTCGCGTGGTGGTAGAGGGACGCCGGAACACTTGCAGAGAGACAGAGAGAGGGACGAGACAGCGGCAGTGGTCTCGCGTGGTGGTGGACGGACGCCAGACGAGACGGCGCAAGAGCTCGCGTGGTGGTCTCGCGTGGTGGTGGCTGGAGGCGCGACGAGACTGCGGTGGCTGGTGGAGGCTCGCGTGGAGGCTCGCGTGGTGGTGGCAGGAGGCTCGCGTGGTGGCAGGAGGCTCGCGTGGTCGCCGGAATTTGCAGAGGAGAAATGGCAGCTGCGCGCGCGAGGAAGAAGGGGTTCTGTTTTTGAGCCCTAATCAAACGATATGGCCTCGGTTCCACGCAGAACCGAGGCATATAACCCCTCTTTGGCCTCGGTTTCCTAACACCCGAGGCCTATCACCCCTCTTTGGCACCGGCTTCTCCCTAACCGAAGCCTATAGGTCAATTTCTGGCAACCTTTTGGCTTCGGGCCTCCTTAACCGAGGCCTATAACCCCTCTTTGGCACCGGTTTCTTAAGACCCGAGGCCTAAAGCGGCATTTGGCACCGGTTTTTGACTGAACCGAGGCCTATAAGTTCCCTTTAATTTCAAAATTGCCACCGCCTCCTTATAGGCTTCGGTTCTGCCATAACCGAGGCCTATAAGGCGAGGTAAAATCCCAAATCTGCACTAGTGAATATATCTCAATGCGACTATTAATTAGCCATCATTTGGGGTTACCGAAATTCTTAATGATTTATCTCTACTTTCAAGCGGTTGCATCTATAAGCAATCCACTTTTCCATTTTTTTCATAGATACCCTTCTACCACGTACTTTTCTCCACTAGTGCAGTTTCATGTTTAGACAACGTCTTATATGTCTCGGTTCTCCCGCAAATGAGATAGATAGAGAGCGGTGGCATTTTTATGATTTTAAACAACTTTTATGTCTCGGTTTACAAAAGAACCAAGGCCTATGAGTGTTTATGCCTCGGTTATAATTCTAACCGAGGCAGTAATGCTGTCAAAAAATTCCAACCTTCTCGCTTTTTTGAAATTCAAAACTAATGACGCAATTTTATGCCCTGGGTCCCACTCAACCGAGGCCTATTCAGGTTTATGCCTCGGTTTCGAATTAACCGAGGCAGTAAACCCAATTAGGTTTAAAAACCCCAAATCGCAACACTGTTCCTGCGTCTTATTCATTCGGAAAAAAAGGGCAGTCGCTGGTTCAAAGAATCCAGGTCGCGCCACCACTGATTTTGCTCCTCCATCACGATGACTCCATGATTGTCCTCTTCATCTTTGAGAAGAGACTCCGTGAGCGCTGCGAAACCCTAGTGCTGCGAAACCCAGCGAGGGTTTCACCGGGAGAGTGAGAGGGTGAGGGAGACCGGGGATCTGGTACGGCGCAAAATCGAAGAGAAAGGCTTCGGGGGGTTTTAATGGCCTGGATCATGCACACGTCGAAGATGGATATAGGGTTGAAGACGAGCCTCTGGATTTGAAAAGTCTTGGACAAGTCCTTGCTCCAGGTGAAGAGGATGTCGGGGATGAAGATATTGGGATGAGACTCTTTCAGGATAGCTTCGATCTGAGGCTGGATGAAGTGCGCTGCCATGTGGATTTTTGCGGCGGTGGTGCTCATGGTGGCTGAAACCAGATTTTCCACAGCTTCCGGTAGACCCACACGGGTGTTGGGGAATTTGATGACGTGGACGCAGATGTGGTGGTCGAAGGCTATGTCATCGTCGATGGTTTTCTGAAAGAGTTCGGCGTTGTCGGGAGTGGTGACGATTGTTACGTGCTGTCCACGTGAGGCGACCAAGCGTGAAAGCTGAACCAGTGAGATTTGATGGGGGTGTGCGGTGGCAGATTGGAGTTGTGGTGGTTTGAAGGGAAAAGAAGAAGAGGCTGCTGGAAGAAGAAGCTTTATTTTTTTAATTAGGTTTACCCATCAGGCCTCAGTTATGAAAAAACTGAGGCAGTGAATATTAAATATGCCTCGGGTTAGTAACCGAGACATAAAGTACTACCCTTTTACCTCGGCTGTATATGTCTCGGTTGTGAACCTGAAGCCAAAAGCTGGAAATAACCTTTGTCATTTCCCTTCCCTGCACTAGTGCTCTCATTTTAACTTTTTTCTTTTATAACTTATGTTTAGGGTTCTATAACTTTTTCCTTGATGCTTTTATAATTGGTTAAATCATTTGTCATTTTTATAGGAAAATTTAAAGTAGGTCTCCTGCACGTCTAATTTTTTTTATAAATTTTATATTTAAATTTATAAAATTGTTATATTTAAAGCAACTCAAACATTTATTTTTAAATTATAGATATATAAATATTTAAAAAATAAAAAATAAAATTCAATGCAAAATATACATTTAAATAAATTTAATTTTGTTAAAAATATCAATTATAATAAAAATACCATTGTAAAATTTATATAAAAATTAAATTTAATAGGATGAAATTGATTAGGTTTTAAAAAAATTGAGACCAAATTGAAACAAAATAACAAATACAAAGACGACATTAAGACTTCTTACATTTAATAGTGACATGTGGCACAGTTACGATCACATCACATTGTCTCTATCACGTGACATACCGTCTTCTTGACACATGGTAATTATTACTTTTTAAATAAAAATTATAAAAAAATTATAAAAAAAACATGTACCAACCACGACACATAATTAACTCTATTAGTATACTACTAAAGAAAAAGATATAATTACAACAAATTTTTCAAAATAAAAAACTAATTAAGAAAAAAAAAACCTACTTAAAATTTCCCAAAACAAAAATAGACACAATTGATTTAACCTTTATAATTCATCAACCGCACACTTCTACCCATTCCTTGCTAGATTATAATATTCTCTTACTTAGCTTTTTCCTTTTCAATTCACAATTATGACTACCTTTTTTCATAAATCGATACCAAGTGCCAACATGGGACGCTTCACCTAAAAATTCACCAGTTTGTTTTCCAAGATTCTTCAATTTTCCAAACAATGATCCAATAACAGAAGATTGATATGAACTTCATAACTAGTTTGATATATCATAATTCAATTTTTAATAGATTTAAAATATAAGATTTGTTACGGTCCCAACACACAAAATTAATAAACATATTCTTCTTCTTTCTACGTGAAGAGAAAATGAAGATCACATCATAAATAAGATGACTTTATTGAAGAAAATAACATTATGAATAAAATGATTTGATTGAAGAAAATAATAAAATTTATTATGAACAATAGTCATTTTAGAGTAGATAGGATAACAATTTGAAAACAAAAGTTATCAATATGTTTTACGTGACAATAGTTAAAAAGCGATCATGAATATAGCATAATTGGTTTAAATTTCAGAAACATAATTAATGGTATAAATAAAGCTAATAAAATAGAGAAAAGAAGAAAAGAAAAAAAATAGAAAATGAGAGAATTGGGAACAACTCCTCTATGTGTTTTATTTATGATAGGAGTAGTCCTAATTATAGATACAAAATGTAATTCCCATGAATAATACAAATTAAATAGTTGATATAAATATTTAACCCTCATAAATAGTAATTAATCATATGAGTAATTTGTAGCAAATCAATCAATCATCAATCATAGTAATTGTATCAAATCAATAGAGGTTAATTCATTCGTATAACACCCCCTTGTGCCTCGTTAAAATCTTATTAGGAACAACCACTCGGGATAAAAAACCTAGTGTTAATCACGTAGTTTATTTCTCCCCTTCATATAAACTTACATCATAAAGATAATGAAGTCCAAACATGTGAATATGTGCTCAAAAGTTCATTCTTCTTAAAAATGGCATTATATATAGATTTGTTAGATTTTCACATGAACGAATCTTTTGGATATTTGTATCATCCTTTCAATTGAACAATAAACTATTGTCTTCATATATGATTGTTGATTCCATCTTTGCCGATGATAGACCACAAGTTTGTCACACATGTTGAATTATAGACCTTAACCAAACACATTCACAACTTATCTTATGTAATGCTAAATATTCTGCATGATTTGACGATGTTGTTGTTATGGTTTGTTTCATATACCGCCATGAAATCATTGTGCTACCACATGTGAACAAATACCTTATTTTGTGATCAACCAATATGACATTGAGAGGATATGATAAATAACATGCATTTGCATGACCCATTAGGTCTTGATTTTGAATCATTTGGATAAAATACTCCAATCCAATGTCTTCTTATAGGTGAAAAACTATATCTTGCTTAACAAATTTACAAAAAATGTAATATTAGGTCGAGCATAATTAAATTAATACATTAGTATTTCTATAACACTAAGATATGATACTTCTAGACCAAGAAGTTTTTCATCATTTTGTTAAGGTCTAAAAGAGCCTTTATTGACATGTAACGACCTTACAAAATAATATATGTGACTTGTCCATTTATAACCTTTTAAGCACCTTCATTATATAAGCTTGTTGAAGTATAAAAACACCTTTATTTATATGCTTAATTTCTTATTTCAAACAAAACTTTGCCCATCCAAGATCCTTCATCTAAACTTTCTTTAAGCGATAAATTATCCTTGTGAGCTTATTAGGAGTTCCAACGATGTTTATGTCATCTACATAAACAACAATTATGGCAAATTCTCTTTCTAATATTTTCATATAAATATAAGGACAAATAGAATCATTTTCATACCCTTTTAAAAAGCACTCACTAAGACAATTATACCACATACGTCCTGATTGCTTTAATCAATACAGGGACTTGTCCAATTTTATTGAATAATCTTCTTTGCAATCTGTCTTGTTGGGCAAATTAAATTCTTCAAGGATTCCATATAAATATCATTCTCAAGAGAATCGTACAAATAGATTATAACATCATCTATTAGATGTAAATGCATATCTTATTGTGCAACTAGGATGATCAAATATTGAAATGTTGTTGCATTTAACACTAGTGAAAAATCATTGAGCAACCAACCGTACTTTGTATCTAACAATTTCATCATTCTTATTTTGTTTTTGTGCAAAAATTCATATGTACCCAACGGGTCTCACACCCTCAGGTGTGAGAATTACAGGTCCAGAAACCTTTTGCTTAGAAAGTAAATATAATTATGCTTATTTGCATATTTTCATTCTGGTCAATCATTTCTTTGTCGACAATCTTCAATGATCATTAGTTATTGATCTGATTGTCACTCTTAACATTCAACGTTATATTATATGCAAAAGTTTTGTCAATATTGACTTTATTTTGGTTCCATATTGTGTGATTTATTAGATAATTTATTTAGATCTCATCATTTTCAACAATTTCAGGTACCTAAGGTTCTTCTAGAATCAAATCATTAATTTTTGACAAATGAATCTTTTGAGATTTCTACCTTTTCGATTAGGTCATCTAACATTTTAGCTTATTTTCTCATTTGAGAGTTTTTCTCTTTGGAACCAATAGGGCTATCACACTTCAAGCGTGTCTTCGAAACCAACTGGCCTATTACGCTTCAGGTATGTTATGAATTAATATCAAATCTATTTAGAACATTAACAACTAATATATATATATATGATTTAGTTACTCTTTGTGTCGATATATATAAATAAAACTAATAATAAAAAGAAGAATAATAATATGAATAACTATATTAAATCAATCACGACTATTAATTCATATTAATTATCCATTAATATTTCACAACTATTTTTCTTATAAGAAGTAAGGAATCACATTCCATACAAGATCATAAAGAAAGACACAAACTAATAATACAAAATATGTTTACCTGCAACTATGGTAGCAAAGATAACGAGAGGAGAAAAAAACCAAGCACTACAATAAATCTAGAATAAATTACACCTTTTAAAAGTTATTTTCGTTTTTATATATTATTTTTCTAATATTCACAACCATCTCAATTTTATTATAAAGTTTATGTTAGGCACCCTTGAGTTTGAATCATAGTATGTTTGTAAGCAGTGGTGGATCTTGACCAACATTGTCGGGGGAGCCAAAATAATACATCACATTTCATTATTGTCACTAACACAATAAAAATGAATATATAACTTAGTATAACGATAATCTAATGAATCTATTCTTTTATTCTTCATCAATATACCTATTTAAAAAAAATACTAAAAAATGATTTATCATAATCTAATAAAAAATTTAGAGACATAAATACCAAAAGAAAATTCGATGATAATCAAACCACACTTAAAATTCAATTATAAAAAACACACAATACAATCATTTGTTCTTCTATGTTCATAAAATAAAAAATCAATATAAAAGAGGCTCATTAAATAGATTATTAAACTAATATTTCACTATCAAGTGAGATAAAAGAGAATTACGTACCTTCCTTTTTAGGATGGAAGAGAACATTTGAGAGATGAGATCAAAAATAATTGATCTTTTTCTCTTCAGAAACAAAAGAAGATAGGTAAGAATGGAAGATGAGAACAATTTGTAAGAAACTCAAGGCATAAACATATAAAAGAGACTTATTAAATAAATTATTGAACTAATATTCCACTATTAAGTGAGACAAAATAATTACTTTCTTCTTTTCTTCCTCAAGGATGGAAGAGAATAAAGAAGAAATAAGAGAAAAAATAATAGATCTTTTTCTTTTCAAAAACGAAAAGAAAAATAGATGAGAATGAAATGTGAAAACAATTTATGAAAAACACAACCTATAATGAAGACAAATAATATAAAATATTTTGATAAATCTTTTTAATCTTTATTCTTTATTATATTTGATTTTATATTTTATTATTTATTAGTATTATTTATTATATTTATAAAAGAAATAAAATATTTAATTTAATATTTATAACAAAATAAAATAAAAATACCTAATATCTATAATAAAAAAAGTAAAAATACATATTGTAAAGAAAAATTCAAAATTTTTGGGGGGCCAAGGCCCCTCCCTGCTACCATAATAATCCGTTATTGTTTGTAAGATGAAAACAAAAATAAAAACCCGAGGGTTATAAGAAATATTAATCTTATTATTTTTAATATTTTACTTATTTAAGATATAATTTCAGCATGAGGAATGCTAATTATAAAAAACATAGTAAATAAGATCAGTATGTGTTAAGTTTATTTATTTTTATTTAAGATATTTATATATTTTGAATTCATGTAAGTTTTTTGTATTTATTAAATGTGAACCTTATATTATTTTTAATTTAAATATTCATATTTAAAGATAACAAATTTCTTCCCTCATAATTTTTTTTTGACTTTTTATAAAAATTTCATCACACCCATGTAAAATATATTTTATTCAACCTCATCTCCTTGCATTCATCTTATTCATCCATATTTATCATTTTTATTAATATACATATATCCTTCGATTTCATTTTTTTCTCATCTCCTTCATTTATGTCTTACTTCTCATCTTTTTCATTCATACAACTTTCCTTCATCCACATTCATTTTCTTCATTTAAATTTATCTTCTTAAACTATTATAATTATTTATTTAATTTTTATTATTTGAACACGAATGTACTATAATCATTTTTAGTGACTATCATTACCAAGCCGATGTAAAAAATTTAAAATAAAAAAGTCTTAATATCGGTTTGGTTGACACTAAATTATTTTAATTAAAAAAATAATTTAAAATTTAATAATAATTTAATGCTGATTAAATCGACGTTAATTTGAATTAACCTTCAAAAGTTAATATTAACAAATTAGCGTTTATGAGTTTATAGTATCGTATAAACATATAATACGAAACCAACACTAATATATCAATTTTTATTTATTAGTAGAAATTTTTAAGGTTTAATTACTCATATGATATACGTGTCAATCTGGTACCCACTTTTAAAAAAGTGTCAATTGCATCCCAACTTTTAAAAAAATATTTCAATTAGGTCCTTTTCAGACGGGGTAGACTAACGTCGTTAGTCAACGTGCCACATGTCAGTCTGTGATTTTTTTAATTTTTTTTAATTTTATTAATTTAAAATAAAAATAAAAATGCCACATGTTAGGTCCTTGTGTGTGACACGTGGCATTGCAATGTCACATGTCAGTGTCACTATCAGATGTCATTGTGTTGATTTTGATTTAGTACCCGTATATGGTTTTTGGTTTCAATTTAGTACCTACTTATGTGTATCTGATTCAATCTTGACCTAATTTTTTTTAATAATTAAAATTCATTTTTTATAAAATTAAAAGTAATTAAGTATAAAATTTTTACAAAAATTAAGTATTTGATATTTATATTAAAATTTAGTGGTAAAAGTCATTTTATTAAGTCATTTTTAATAAAAAAAATTAGTATAACATTTAGACAAATAGAAATTTTGGTTTAAAATTAGTAAGAGATAATATTATTCTATTTTGGAAAAAAATAATAATTAAAAAAACATGAGTACTTAATAAAAAAGTAATTAATAAAGTAATATGTTAAAAAGTCATTTTTAATAAAAAATATTAATAAAACATTTATACAAATAATAAATTTGATCTGAATTTGGGAGAAACAATATAAATATTAGTACTTAATTTTGTAAAAATATTTATACTTAATTAGTTTTAATCTTATAAAAAATGGATTACAAAAATATTTTACTTATTAAAAAATTGGGACAAAATTGAATCAAATACACATAAGTGGTACTAAATTGAAACAAAAAGACATATATAGGAACTAAATCGAAATCAACACAATGACATCTGGTAGTGACACTGATACGTGGCATTGCAATGCCACGTGGCACTGGCAATACCACGTGTCACACACAGGGACTTGACACGTAGTATTTTTTTATTATTTTTTTCAAAAAGTTAAAAAAGAATTAAAAAATTAAAAAAACCACATACTGACACTTGGCACGTTGACTAAAGGCGTTAGTCAATTCCGTCTGAAAGATACCTAATTGAAACACTTTTTCAAAAGTTGAGATGCAATTGATACTTTTTTAAAAGCGGGTACCAGATTGACACACCTATACCAAAGTAAGTGGTATTATCAAAGTAATTAAACCAACTTTTAACTAGTACTTAAAACACTTTGTTCATGTTAATAGAGCAACAACAAATAATGATTAGAACAATTTCTTTAAATAACCCACTCATCCAAAGAGGAAATATTATAGAAGGATTTTATCAAACTTTCTCTCATTTGTAAATGTATTTTTATAATATTTTTCAAACAATTAAGAAAACCAACATAACATATTATCGAGTGCCGATATAATATCATTAAAGCCATCAAAAAGTTTTATACAAGTTTTTAAAATGAAAAAAATATCAAATAACATTTAAAAAAACAGTATAATTTATTCAAAATTCTGTCATATTTAATAATTATTTATATAAAAGAAGTCATTCATAACACTGAACTGTCATTGATTTTTTGTCATACAAGTGACGTTTAAGAAATTGTTCTCAATTTAAAATTAAAAGGTGAGTAATAGTAAAAAGTTTCTTTATAAAATGAACCCAAAAAAAAAGAAAGTCAAAACTATAATAGCAGTATTTCAGAATTTCAGCATATGCCTTTAAGTCTCCAGAATAACCGGAATATATTCCTCAATTTATTCCGATACGACTTCTATTATGAGTCAAAATTATGTGCCTAAACCAAATGCATTTCTTTGATTAAAATATTAAGAATCATAATATATTAAAAAATGTTCAAGCATATGCTAACAAATCACGAATTTTGTAATAATCTAATATATCTTCAAAAGCATCATATTCACTTTAAAATATAAGATCACAAGGTTTATACGTAGTAGATTCCGAATTTGCGTATTGCCAAAAATGATATGCGCATGCACTAACTACCTAAATTGTCCGTATCCTTATATGGAATTATACTCGTTAATAAAAAAAAATTAACAAAAAAATTTTAGAATTTTAATTATGCATGAAACTCAATAAAATCTGTCAAGTAATATATATATTAGTAAATTAGAATTTTTATTATAAATAAAAATGTCTGTATGTAAAATCCTCAATAATTTATATATTATTTATGAATATTTTTTCTGATAATTTTCGTTAGGAAAATAAACATCATAGTTTGTCTTTTTGAAATTTATCGTATCGTAGTAAAATTTGTCTGTAATTTTGTGTTTTAAGATTCATTGATTGACAGTGGAATTTATTTTTTAACATCTATCAGTAATTAAATTTTTTGAAAATTATTGATAAATCTGTCAGTAATTAATTTTTTAAAAATTATTATTAATTGACTTTTCTAAAATCTGTTTGCAAAATAGACACCAATTACCACTGAATCTAATAAAATGTTTGTTATAAATTAATTAAAGATGAGTGGAAAGAAAAAAGAAGAGGAGAAGAAAGAAGAGAAGAAGAAGGAGAGGAGGGAGAGGAGGATGAAGAAGAGGAGGTGGAGGAGGAAAATGATGATAAGCAGAATAGCAAAGAAGAGCTTTAGAGGAGTAGGGGTGAAAATTTTTAAATCATACATAGTAAAAAATTTAGAATTTTTTTTAATTATAGGTTAAAATATTATTTGGGTCCCAATTTGTGTAAAGTTTTTTCAAATAAGTTCTAATTTTGGTTTTGTGTTCAAATATGTCCTAATTTTTGTCAATTTTGTTCAATTGGGTCCTTTTTTGCTAACACCGTTTAAATCATTAACGACCATGAATAGTGACGGCCACGTGTCACTTCGTGGTTGTTTTTGAATTTTTTTTTTATTTTTTTTAAATGTACACGTGTCAACCCAGTAGCGTATCACGTGTCACTTCGTGATTTTTTTGAAAATTTTTTTGATTTTTTTTTGATTTTTTTTAAAAAACATTTAAATGTCCATGTGTCAACCCAGTAGCATGCCATGTGTCAAAATCAATGTTCTATATTCAATTTGGTCCCTATATTTGTTATTTTTGTTCAATTTAGTCCCAATTTTTGTTAACATTAACCAATTTGGTCCTTATCGAATATGTGATCAAATTTAATTTTTATATCAAAGTTATAATGATGTGAATTTTAATATATTATATAAAAATATTTAATAAAAAATGTGAATTTTAATAAAAAATTAAATTTGGTTTCAATTTGGAGATGGACCAAATTGGTTAATTTTAACAAAAATTGGGACTCAATTGAACAAAAATAACAAATATAGGGACCAAATTGAATATAGAACATTGACTTTGACACGTGGCACGCCACTGGGTTGACACGTGGACATTTAAAAAAATATAAAAAAAATTCAAAAAAAAAATTCAAAAAAATAAAAAAAAATTCAAAAAAATCACAAAATGACACGTGACAATCACTGTTCATGGCCATTAATGATTTAAACGGTGTTAGCAAAAAAAGACCCAATTGAACAAAATTGACGAAAATTGGGACCTATTTGAACACAAAACCAAAATTAGGACTTATTTGAAAATATTTGACGAAAATTGAGACCAATAAGTTATTTTAACCTAAATTATATGTAGTATATTAAGAATTGATGAGAATTAAATTAAATATTTTTTTATTTCTTTTATAACGTACAATATTTAATGTTAATAAATGATAAATTACAAAATTAAATATAATAAAGAATAAAAACATTATTAAAATATTTTTTATTGTTCCTTCCACTGTCTTTTGAGTTTCTAAAAAAATATTCTTATGTTTACTTTCATGTGTTTTTGAAGAGAACAAAACTTCTAATCTTTGCTATCATAGTAAAATTTCTTTTGGAAATTGAACATGTCATAGTAAAATTTATCTGCAATTTTATTTTTTAAAGTTTATTGACAAATTTGTTGATAATGGAGTTTATTTTTAAAATTTATTGGTAATTAAATTTTTTAAAAATTATCGTTAAATTCGTTAGTAATTCAATTTTTTTAAAATTTATTAGTCATTGAATTTTTTAAAATCTATTTGCAAAATAGACATCACCAAATCTAATAAAATATTTGTTATAAATTAATTAAAGATGAGTGGAAGAAAAAAAAAAGAACAAAAGAAAGAAGAGAAGAAGAAGGAGGAGGAGGGAGAGGATGATGAGGAAGAGGAGTTAGAAGAGGAGAAAAGCAAAGAGGAGTTTTAGAGGATTAGGAGTAAAAGTTTTTAAATTATGTTTAGCAAAAAATTTAGAAAACTTTTAAATTATGTGTAGTATATTAAGAATTGATTAGAATTAAATTAAATATTTTTTATTTCTTTTATAAAGTACAATATTTAATGTTAATAAATAATAAATAATTAAATTAAATATAATAAAGAAAAAAAATATTATTAAAATATTTTTATTGTTCCTCTCATTGTCTTTGGAGTTTCTCATAAATTATCTTTGTCTCCTGGTCTCACCTATTTTTTTTTTTTGTTTTTCAACATAACAAGACACATCATTTTTGTTATCATTTCTTATATGTTATCTTCCATTTTTGAAAACAAAAGTAATTATATCTCGTCTCATTTGATAGTAAAGATATTAATTTAATTATTGAATATAGAAGAATAAATATTGTACTGTGTATTTTCTCATAACCAATTTTTAATTGTGACTTGATTATCATATATTTTTATTCTAGTATTTACGTCTCTCAATTTTTTATTAAATTATGATAAATTAATATTTAGTCTTAATTTTTTTTTCTAAATACATAAATTAGTGAATAATAAAAGAAAAGATTCATTTTTTAAAAGTGATAGAATGAAAGTTAATTGTGAAGATGAAAACAGGACAAATTCAACTTTTTCACATAATTTCAAATATGATACTAATAATCCAATTGTTCAATTGGATGAACCCTCTCTTTAAGGTTTAAAGAATTACAGGTGAAGAGTTTCATAGTAATTGTTTGGAACATGATCTAGAAAAACATCTTCAAATATAAGAATATCTAATGAGTCAAAGAGATGGAATCCATATATAAAATCCATATATAAAAATTAGTAGGTAAATCTCATGTAGTAATTCAGTTAGTCCCACTACAAGAAGAACAACTAACTAATAGAAATAGATATTAAAAGGGTTCAAACCTCATTTAGAAAAGATTGAAATCTTCAGTCCTATTCAACTTAGAAAATTCGACATATATTCTCTCAATATGTCACTTTTTCTTGTGACTATGCATTTAGGTAACAAAGATCTGCATTTAGATCTCTTTCATGGGGTCTCTTTTTCCCACTCTCTTAAAAATATGACCACCATCATAGGGTTAAAACCAACTATTTGATACCTTTAAATTGGACAACCATTTAAAAGATGAGATTGATTGGTCTCAAAAAGCTTATGGACAACTTTTTTAATCAAACGATTATGTACGATGAAAATTCTTGCATTGTTAGAATCATAATAGGTTGCCTTTTTGGTTTATTTCCAAATGTCTTGCTCAATGTTGACCTAGATATCATCAAATTACCTCATCTTAATGTCTCTTTTTCAGAAGAGAGAATATAAATAAAGCTATTGGAGGGATAGAATACTTTAAATGTTTTAGCTGGTGAGACCTCGTACCTTTTGACCAGAATAATATGAATTTTAATTATCTCTACACAGAATTTTGATAATAATTTAACAATTTCTTCATCGAATATTAGTTATTTAATTATAATTTTCTTATATTTTTAAGAAACTTAGGTTAAGTATGATAAAAGAAACACTTGCTTGAAAAATTATAATATTTATAATATGTTTTTGCGTGTTTATGAATATAATCAAAGTTGTTAGTATTATTAGAGCCATATATAATGTGTAAAAAAATAATATTTTAAGTCGTCATATTAGAAAGATAAACATAAGAATTAAAAATTAGAAAAAATATGTACTTAGAAACTTAATTCATAATAAAGTCTCATATTGAATCCTATAAAGTTGTAAACAAAGATGTAAAATTGTCTTTGTTTTAGTTAATCTTACCGCACATCTCAAGTCTTATTAAATAAGTCTTTGTTATATAATTTAAGCATTTATTTTCAAATTAAAAATTAGTTTAGGCGTAAATTAAAAATGATCTATTTAATAAAAGTTAATAAGAATTGCTTTCGCAAATGATCTTATAAGATTTTTTTTTCTAAAATAGCACGGTTTTCCTTTTTATTTTCTTACCTACTGTGCCTAATATTTACGGGAGTAGCACACTTTTGAAATTGGTTTAGAATTTGGTTTATGAAAAATCATATCCTAACTTTCATTTTTGTTGAAAATAACTTGAAAATCAGTAAGAATTCGGTTATCGAGAAATCGAATTCTTAACTGAATTTTTTTAATTTTAATTTTCGTTTTCATTAAATTTTTTTATTAAATAATTATATTTTTAATTATATTTTAAAATAAATTAACTTTTTTATTATTTGACATGTAATATATACATAATTAAAAATTATATTTTAAAAATCAAGGAATAAGTGATTGATCGAAGATTATTTGTAGAAGTAGAAAAATACTTAATTGTACAATAATTCAAACTAAAAATAATTACTTAAAAAACAGTTAATTATTTAAAACTTCACACATCAAATTTGAATAACAAATCATCACTGCCAAATTTATAAACTTTCAACAACAACAAAATAATAATAAAATCAATTTATTTTACAATATAATTTTACAATCAAAATTTTTTTCCTTTAACAACAACTTTTCAATCGATTATTTATTCCTCTATTTTGAACATATATTTTTTAATAATCTATACATTACAATAATACTAAACTTAATTTATTTCAAAATATAATTATAAATTTTTCAATATTTAATTGTTTCAAAGAATTACATGAATTATCATCAACAATTACTAAATTAATTTATTATAATTATTACCATTAATTTTTTTTCCTTTCCCTATAAAAGGAATAAAACTAAACAAATAAAAAAAAATTTTAGCTTTCTCTTCAATTTTTAAAAAAAACCGAAAATTAAAGAAAAAATATTCAGCTCAAAATTCGATTAATCGAAGTCTAACTGATTTTGGAACAATTTAAGAAAAAAACAAGGTCAGAATTTCGATTTTCGAGAACAAAATTCTGATCCATTAATAAAATATACAGTGTGCTATTTGGGTGATTATTTTTTGTATTTGTGCTACTACAGAAAAAAATCGATCTTATAATCACATTTTTAACAATTTATATGTTAGAAAATGGATTAAAGTGATAATATAAAAAAAAAGGAGGTGAGTATCTTCATACATATATATTTTGCCAAATTACAATGATATTTTGACTGCTAAATTTTGACAACTTTCTTTTATAACATGAGATGTCATCTTTTAAATGGTTTTGGAATATTGAGAATGAGAGAAAGGAAAAGTGAAAACCCACTTAAAATATGATATCTAAGATTGTAAGAGAAAGTTATCAAAATTTAGTAGTCAACAAATCATTTTTTCTTTGTCAAATAAATGATGTTCATAAATATAACATGGATAAGAAAACAACACTTCCCACCCTTTACCATGTAACATGACGAATTTGGTGGCTTTTTCTGAGATGACTTCATGACATCTTTGCATATCGAAGGCAAAATGCTTTTATCCTGCTGAAGCCATCTACAATATCGGAAGGATCCACAGCAAAACTAATTCGAACCCAATTCTTCAGTCCAACCATAACACCTAGTATCAATGATCATCATCAATAGAGACAAATTTACTACGAAAGTAATGAAACTAAGATTGCAGAAGAAGAAAAACATATTACCAGGAAGAAGAATGACAGATTCCTCTTCGGCTAGCTTGGCACAGAAATCCATGTCATCAATAATGTCCTTAATTTGCGAAAAGTTAATTTTCACCTGCCCCATTCAATTTACTATTAATTGATCATATGTGATCCAGTGTTAATGCAATAACATGATGACAACCTTAAAGCTCTTTGCCACTTACCAACACACTCATGGCTCCTTCTGGTTTGTTTGGGCATGTTAAGCAAGGAATCTCCTTGCATAAATCATAGAACTTATTTGCTGTCTCCCTCAATATACTAAGATTTTTTACGAAGAAATCATCTTTGGTTTTGCCAATGATGTCAGGTATTGCTGCCTGTAAACTTATTAGCTGTAATTTTTCTTTCGTGGGTAAACAAAATGGAATTTTGAATTTAATCTATGCTCAGAAGAAAACAAAAATGTTATTTTGCTTATGGTGGTTTTCATTGGTTATTACCTGCAAGATGGTTGGAAGGTCAGTTGAGATTTCCAAATTGTCGATCATATTTTTCACCAGCTGATAAAGAAAGAAAACAATTGCAAAATTCATACAATATAATCAGTCAAATATATGATGATGATGATAAGGAGAAAAATTTATTCCATTTGGTGTTGAAAATGATAATTAAGGAGAAATCTAACCCCAGTTTTGTGAAAAATTCCATGAGGGTCACATGTGGCTATCCAACCAATTCTCCAACCGGGAACCAACCATCTTTTTGATAAAGATCCAATTGTAATGACAGGGACTATTGATGAAAACACTCCCATGGGGACAAATGGATTGCTTCCGTAGGTTATATGAGCATAAACTTCATCAGAAACAACAAAGATTCCAAGTTTCCTAGCAACCTCAGCAACCTGCAAGACCACTGAGAAATCATCACATTTCATTTCCAACACTGAAACAAACATGCACTAAAGACTATATATGTGTACCCTTTTTAAGTGTTGGTATGTGAACACATTTCCACAAGGATTGCTAGGATTGATGAGGACCATAGCCACTGTTTTGTGATCCGCTACAGCTTCGAGGGAGTCGAGGTCGACCTCCCAACCTCTCTCGGGCAAAAGATCAAAGTGACGAACTTCAAGGTTGCAGCAAGAAGCACGAGAATCATATTGCGGGTAGCCTGGTCTTGGAAGGAGAATGTTGGCACCAGGGCGTGCAAGAACTGGTAAGATTATGTCTACAGCTTGTGTTCCACCAACAGTGATAAAAACATTCTCAGGTGATAACTGGTATGGAAGATCAGCAGAGAGATAATTTGCAATGGCCCTGTTATTAGAAATGCTTAGTATTACATGAGAGAGTAGTTTGAATTAGTATAGATAAGAGTTGAAAGTGAAGAAACCTCTTTGCATCGGGTAAGCCAACGGTGGGAGAGTAAGAGTTGTAGTTATAAGAGTGAACAGCAGTTGCAACAGCTTGAGAAGCATCGAGGCTTGTCCGATAGAGTGGGTTGTCTGTAGGATCTACACGACAGAGACGAATTAGAGGTTTCTTGTCTCCTCTGTTTTTCACTTTTTCCATCAACATGTTATAGGCTCCTCTCACGGACACGGATGAACCCTTCTGCTTCTGCTTCCCATCAAAATTCCATTTCTTCTCACTTCCATTCTCCATTTCTTCGGGGTGAAGCTCCGACACGGCGCTTCCCTGCTTCCGATGCGTTGCGGACGCGGACACTCGTCGGAAGCGTGTATGACGCGGTGTCGGACACTCTTCTCTGAGCCAGACACGGCCCAGTTATTGGACACGGTAACAAGACACGGCCGTTTCTCTATCCCTTTTCGAGAGTGACGCAGCGACGCTTGAAGGTTTGCAAAGAGAAATAGGATTGCAGAGGAAAGTAGAAGTAAAGAGAAAGAGTTTTTATAAAAACACTTTCAAAAATTATATTGGATACGGAAGTACTGAAAAATAAACTAAACATTTATTTAAGAAACACAAATAAATTTCAAGTTATGTTTTACAATAACGATATTAAAATTAAAAATATAACATAACACTAAATAATCAATAATTTAATATTTTTTAAACGTATATAATATATTATATTATAATTAATTTTAATTTGTGACATTTTTTATTTTTTATGTTTAAATAATTTAATTTCTATTACATTAATTTATGTGATTATATAATTAATATATTTTTCTATATATATTTCTATTACAAAAGTTTTTTTTGTTAGATTTTGTTTTTTATTTATAATTGTTCATGTTGATTTTTATTAAATTATAAAGTATACTTGATATACTGTTTTTTATATAAATATTAATCTTTAGTTATTTAGATTATGATTCGTAATTGTTATATATAAATTTTTATTATAGAAGTTTTTTTGTTAAACTTTGTTTCTGGTCTTTATGTTTATGTTTGGTGTCTGGTCTTTATAGTGCCCGAGTGTGGTCAACGAAGGGAACTTAACATAAGCAAAGAAAAGATGCTGCTGATTAAGAAAGACGTAGTGGTTTGCATGTGTATCTTGTTTTTATATGCTTTTATATCAGTATGGAGTGGGTGGGGGAAGGGAAGTCATAACATAACTCCCATTTTTTGGAATTATCTAATTAACAATATTCTCGAGAATCATTAAACCTCAAATCCGACAATAACATTCTTGAATTTCTACACGGGAGGTACCGGAGCTGACGAAGTTAATATTTGATGGATTTATATTTTTTTTTAATGTATGAGTTATAGTTATTAAGATATTGATATATAATAAAATATTGATATATAAGATATTAGATATTATTTTTAATTCAAAACTTTAGGACAGTAAAATTGTGGGTTTTTTATTTTATATAATGTTTGATTTTGTATTTTTTTATTTAACGTTAAACTTTAATTAACATTTAGATTATTTTTAACAATTATAAATTAGAGCTAAATTTTATTAAAAATTTCATTGATTATTTTTTATTTTGATTTAATATCTTCTTGTCTCATGTTGTTTGATATCTTTTCATTTTTTATTTTTTTTATCAACTTGCTTATTATTTTTATCCATCTCCTTTGAATCTAGTTGGTTCGCTTATCCTTAAAAGCGAATTCATTGAAATGCTATAAAAAATTAAAAGAAAAAAAGAAGACAAGTTGATAAATGAGTAAGATAAAAATTCAGTCAATTAATGACAAAATAAAAATACGAATATTTAAATGAAAATAAAAAATAATATGTCTAATACACAATATAATAAATTAAAGAAAAAAACTCAATTAAATATGTAAATTTATGATGTAATTAAAAATTAAGTAATGACTATTTCAAGTTGAATCTTTTAGAAAATAAATAAAATGTAAAAGATAAATTAAAATAAAGAAGATAAACACAGTTAGAGATGACAAATAAACCCGTGCCCGTGGGTATCACCCGAACCCGTCCCCGTTTTGACGGGGAATCCCCGCTTTGACTGGGTATGGGTATGAGTATGGGTAATACCCGAAATTTTCAACTGGGAATGGGGATGGGGATGGGGATATATATATACCCGCCCAAATACCCGTCCCCGCTTAAATTACTAAACTATTTATAATTTATTAAATAATCTAAAAAATATATATAAATAAATAATATATTTACACATAAAATATAATATAATATAATATAATATAGTATATATACATATAAATAAAATATACTTTTATATATATATATATATATATATATATATATATATATATTTACACATATACATGTAATATAATATAATATAATATACATATAATATATATACATAATAATATAATATAATATATATAATATATACGTATAAAACAAATTAATCATTTAACTAGTGAGATCTTTTATAAACAAATTTATAACATGACAAATTTATAAAAATTTAAAAGAAATATATATATATATATATATATATATATATATATAAGCATAAAATATCTACGCATATACATATAATATATATACATAATAATATAATATATATTATTATATTTATATTATTATATAATATAATATAATATATACTTAAAATAAATATATATCTATAAATATATATATATATATATATATATATATATATATATTTATATATATATATATATATATATAAACATAAGATATCCACACATATAATATATATACATAGTAATAATAATATAATATATAATATAATATAATATATATAAATAATATAATATATATATATATATATATATAACATATTTCTCATTCTCTTTGTTTTTTGTTATACACTTTGTTTACTCTCTCAATTGTCTGGTTTGTTTTTCAAGATTTAATTTTGAAGGTAATTTTTACTCTCGGGGATAGGGGCCAAGCACCTACAAAAGAATCTCTTCGAACTTACTTCACTTCTCACTGCAGCGATAACTTCTTCTCCAAGAAAATCCACTCCTTTGCTCGATCGGCTAGGATGACGATCGGGGTGCCTGTCTAAAAGGTTCCGATGCTTAAGTCAGTAGTGAACCGATCGGTATATCAGAGTAACTGCTGTAATAAATGCGCATTTAAGATACCCACCAACTTACCTTTGGGCCCTATTTATAGTTTTCGGTGTGGGCCTGTGATTAGGGTTCCTTAATTACGGCCCAATGATCTTTTAATCAAGATTACTGACTTGCTTAATCGTTAATTAACCTGACTGACTGATGGTTCGACCGTGCGACTGATGACCACTTGACTGGATTAGTTATCCCCTGTTTTTAACAAGTGAACAATTCATGTATGGCTGATCGACCGATGGACGTATGTAAAGGACTGTGATTCTAGAGATTAGTCGACTGATCGACCCGATGGTTGATCGAATGATTGCCCTTTATTAGGTTAAGGTGCTGCTCATGGGGGGCCGATCGACCGATGTCACATTAGGGATCGGAATGCCACTCGTTTGTGCGTTACCGATTGACCGATGGGCCTGAATGTGGGTGGCTTGCGAACCCCGATCAACCGATTGTTTTTTACGATGTAGTGCTTTATCTGTTTAACCGTTTGACCGACGGTCCTATAGTTTGTTCACTAGGCCGTTCGACCGATAGTCTTTTAACGATGCTATGTGGTTTGTTTGTAGAACCGATTGACCGATGGTCCTACGCAATTTATTTACCAGGCCGTTCGACCGATGGTGTTTTATGTACGAGTTTTTCAACCTTGGCCGTTGGGCCTGAGGATTGGTTAAGCCGATTGACCGATGGGACATACAGTACACAAGCCCCCCCAGCCTCGAGCGATGGAAGTGAAGCGAGGAGGTTTACCAGGACCGTAATGCCGGTTGACCGTCGGGGTCTCTCAACGGTTATCTTGCATCGTAGATCGTGCCTGACAGTTATGATTTGAAGCGTCGCGAAGTATGGGTCGTTGATCTGCGTGTGATCGTATGGTTCTGGGGCTGCCACGTGTCACTGGGTCCTCCTATAAATAGGTCTGTGTGGCTGTCGTTATTTTCACGTTTTCCTCTCTCTCTCTAGCCGAGCCTCCGATCGATTTCTTCTATTTGTAGGTAAAAAATTTCCTCCAGTGCATCGAGTTCAGATGGTTTGTCGGGCGGAACGGTCGGGGTGTCCAAGGGCAGCGGGTCGATCTCCGCCTTGTTCAGCTCTTCTGATTCAGGGACTTCGCTCGGGGGAGTATCGAGCTCAACGGATTCTCCCATCCTTCTCAGCGGCAGCCCGGAAACCGAGCAACCGGTCGCCGAGGCGGCGGATCAGGTCGTTGCTTTGGATGAGAGTGGGGACGTCATAAGCATCGACGTTCACGATGAGGGGGAACAAGCTAATCTGCCAGAGATACAGGGATATGATTGGGCCCCTTATGAGCCGCGTACGCATGCGACGAGGTTCCGATGGGGCAACGACCTTAGGGATCTGGTCGAGCAGACCAAAGTTTTTGGCGACGAGGTGGAGGATGGATTCCTTCGGGTCAAGGTGTGTGCCAGCAACGAGAGAGTCTGCCACGGAAAGGGAGTGGCGAAGCTAGAGTTCTTCTACGTCTACGCCTGTCTCTTCCATGACTTGGGTCTGATTGTGTCGTTTGCCGACTTGCAGATGGCGGTCCTCCGTCAAATCCAATGCTTGCCGACCCAGATACACCCGAACGCCTGGGCGTCGATGCAGGCGTTCGACGTTCTATGCCGAGCGGCAGGTCTGACAGCGACCATGCCCTTGTTTCTACATTTCTACAAGACCCGGCCAACGGCTTCGAAAGGGTGGGTATCCTTTCTTGGGGCGAACAAGAGCTTGTTCACCCTTTACCTCGCCTCCTACAAAGGTTTAAAAATTGGCTTTTTTAAGGTCGCGATTCCTGGTCGAGGAAGAAAATACATATTCGATGAGGAGGGTCGGCCGAAGTTCCCCTTATACTGGACGGCTTTTCCCCCTCCCACCGATCCTTGGGCTGAAGACCGCTTGACTCCTGCCGAGCGGGCTGACCTGGTCGTCCTCAAGACCCTGCCCGACAAGATTCCCCCGCGGCCGCTGATCCAATGCCTCCGCTCCCCGGATTTGCCGAGGGCGTTTTATGGTTAGTTGTTCTGATCTTCTCGGTCGTCTCAATGGTTGCAATTGATTTACTTATTTTCTCTTGTTTCGCAGATATTATGGCTCGGACAACCGTCTCCAATGCTGAGTTTTTGGCTCGCGCTAAGACTCGTCGAAGAGAAGAGGATGCCGCTGAGGAGGTTGCCCCCCTCCAGAGCGTCCCCGCTGCCCCTTCGACAACCCCTACTCCTACTACCACTGCTCCGACCGGCGCCTCAGGCGTCGCCACCAGGCCCCGATTCATCGTGAAGGCCCCCGGTTCCGCCGCTGCTGGCGCTGCGGTGGACAAAGGAAAAAAGTCTAAACGGGATGACTCTCCCACCGGCCGGTCGTCCAAGAAGGGCAAGAAGGTCGAGGCTTCTGGATCACTGGCTACTGCCCTCCTCGACAATGAAGTTTGGCTCGACGAGGAGGTCTCCTTTCACTTGGGGCCTCGCGTCAAGGACATGTTGAAGGACGTGTCCGAGGAGGAGGCTCTCCGAACGGCTGGGGAGCTGACATTTAGACTTGCTGCGATTTACACCAAGTTTCCCCATCCCGACCGGAGCAGGATGAAGAGTCTAGAGAAGGAGCTCGCAGCAGCGAAGGTGGAGCTCCGGGAGGTGAAGGCCTCGGCGTTGGACTTAAAGGTTCAGTTTGACCGGCTGAACGGCATTAAGGCTGAGCATGCCAAGTGCGCTGGTCTGCTCAAGGCCGCCGACGATCGAGCGAGGGAGGAGCAGACTAAGGCCAAGGAGGCGGCCGAGGAATTGCGCAAGCTTCAACGGCGCTTTGACGACTTGACATTGGAGCATCTGGCCGCTGCCAGATCAGCCACCAATTGGTAGAAGAAGGCCAAGGAGTATCAAGCGGAGCTGCGGGTCGCCGATGAGCAAGTTTTTGCTCAATATGAAGTGTGTTTTCAGAGTGCTGTTGATCAGGCCGCCTTCTACTACAACTGTTCTCCCGACCGGTTCGATGTGCATTTGGGGGTGGTAGATGGGAAGCTCGAGAAAGTCTTCGAGCGGCTAGACGAGATGAATGATCCTCCCGCAAACACTTAATTTTTAAATTTCAGTGTATTTTGACATAACTGATCGCGCCCGATCAGCCATGCGGTCGATCGCGTTCGATCGGTTATTAGGCCATTTTTTGACAAACACTTATATGTAAATATTAGATGCCTTCTCCTTATTTTGTCTGCTCGCTTTTATTTCGATCAATTGTTTTCTTTTGTTTATTGTTTCGCGCTGGCGATCGACCACGTTCCTTTTATCGTTCCTCGCTGGCGATCGGCCATTTTATTGTTTAACTTGTAAGTTATTTTCATCGATTATCCGCGCCTGATATCGGACCAGTCGGACCTTTGTTCAACTTGTTTCTGGCAATGTTCTCTTGATTATTTGACCCGAACGGTTTACCTTTATTTGCGCATTCAATTTTAATTGTTTAGATCGTAGGTGTCGTACCTCGATCGATTTAGACAGCTCGTGTCACTTATGTACCCATGGGGTTAATTAGATCGCTTGGATCGGTGCTGACCGAGCGGGACTTCCTCTTGAAAGTCCGCGCCTTGACCGGTCAGGCTTTGTTCAGGTCCCATAGGGAGCCCTGTCGGTTAGTCTGTTAGACGAAGTTACATGAAGCGCTCATTTTATTGACAGCATCAACTATAGTACATTTTTAGGTGCGACGCGTTCCATGTGTTCGGTATTTCTCTGCCGCTCAAGTATTCCAGCCGATAGGCTCCGTTCTGCAGGCTTTCGGTCACACGGAACAGGCCCTCCCAATTTGGTGCTAGCTTTCCTTGCCCTGGCTTTTTGCGCGCTTCATTGGTCTTCCTCCATACCAAGTCTCCTTGGATGAAGCTCCTTGGTTTAACCTTCGCGTTATACCTCCTTGCCATCAGTCTCTTGCACGCTTCAGCTCGCACGGCCGCTCTTTCTCTGCGTTCGGTCGTCCAATCCAACTCCTCGCGCAAGCGTCCACAGTTTACCTCTAAATTTTGCATGTCCCGCTGAAGAGTCGGCTCCCCTACTTCAACCGGTAGCATAACATCCGTTTCGTACGTCAGATTGAAAGGTGATTCTCCCGTTGTCCCGTGCGGGGTGCACCGATAGGCCCAAAGGACCTGCGAAAGCTCGTCCACCCACGCTCCTTTGGCTTCTCCCAACCTTTTCTTCAACTCCGCCACTATGACCTTGTTCATGGCCTCAGCCTGGCCATTGGTCTGGGGATGCTCGATCGAGCTGGTCAAGTGGCGTATCCCCACTTGCTTATAAAAGTCCTTCAGCTTCTTGTCGATAAACTGACGGCCGTTATCGGTGATAATCGCCAGACGTGGGGAAGGCCGAAGCGGCAGATGATGTTTCGCCAGACGAAGGAATGGACCTGCCGAGCGGTTATGTTGGCTAGGGCATCTGCTTCGACCCATTTGGTGAAATAGTCCACTGCGACAAGTATGAACTTCTTCTGCGCTCGGCCGACCGAGAAAGGCCCGACGATGTCCATACCCCACTATGCGAATGGCCAAGGGGCTGTCAGGCTATGTAGCTCGGTCGGAGCCCTCTTGACATCGTTTCCATGGGCTTGGCAACCTTCACACTTGCGTATTATGACTTCGCAATCTTGCTTCATGGTCGGCCAATAATAACCCGCCTGAAGTATCCTCGCTTTCATCGTCCTCCGACCGGTGTGCATACCACAAATGCCATTGTGGACTTCATTCATAACATACTCGACTTCTTTTCCCGATAGGCATTTGAGGAGCGGCAGTGTAAAGCCCCTCTTATAGAGGTTTTCTCCGATGACCACGAACTGGAGTGCTCGTCGTCTCTCTATCGGTTTCACTTCTTCTCCCGTGTCGCACCTTCTTAGGAGTTCTCGGACCTCCCCCATCCAATCTGCCGACCGATCTGCCACCGCGCATTCTCCTGCTGAGGGTCTCATCAGGGTTTGCCTGATAATTGTTTTCAACTGACCCTTCTCTTTTCCTTCCGCCAGCTTAGATAGCCTATCGGCTCTGGTATTTTCCGCTCGGGGAAAGTGGTGGATGGTAATTTCTTCGAACTCCTTCATGGCTTCGACCTTGGCCGTTGGGCCTGAGGATTGGTTAAGCCGATTGACCGATGGGACATACAGTACAGTTACCGTTTGAGAACTGTTGAGAGAAAATTAATACTTATGGTATAATGACGACTCTTTTGTATTTCAAGTTGTTTTGAATCCGAAATTGTAAATCTGGGTCAATAGATTTTTACTTTTTTGTAAAATAGGGTAAAATCGTGAGGACCTGTGACGATAATAAGACTACTGAAGTTGTCATAATACAATCCGGTTTGTTTTTTTTTTCTTTTATAAAATTGAAGTTGTCATGATACAGTATAGATCGGTTTCAATATATCAGAAAAATGAAGTCGTTAGGACTCATAACGATATCACTTTCGTGTATATATATATATATATATATATATATATATATATATATATATATATATATATATATATATATATATATAAAAGACAAAAGTCGTTAAGAGTCCTAAACCCTAAACCTATATAATGACAACTTTACTTTTTGAAAAAGAAAAAGACACCAACTTATATCATGACGACTTCGGTCTGAATGTTAACACCAACCCTAACGACTTCACCTGTTTAAGAAAAAATCAACCGATTCTGATTTATAATTTCAAGCCCAATGACATATGAAGGAGTTCCAAAAGGCCGCCGCCTATTACTAAATAAGGTAATAGTAAAAATAAACTTCTATTCTTTTCCTATTCAAGTTGAACAATATCTAGTTAGACACATTTAGGGCGTACAAAATGATCATTTGTTCCATAATTAGGATTACAATGGAGTAATTGGGTTGCGGTTATCATTATTATTTCATCTAATTCTTGTGTTTAACTATATAAAATTTTTGTCTCATTTGAAACTAGTAAATCTAGATCTTTAATGCCCATTTCCTTCACAAATTAACTTAGGTAACAATTTGAAACAAGTCATAAAACAAAAATAATTATATAAAATATTAGTATTTTACATTATAAAAATATTAAAAAAAAGACAAATGACTAAATGTATGATTAGAAACGATTTAATACAACGAAATCACAAAAGAAAAGTATAATTAAAAAAAAAACACCTTGAAAATCTAAAAAAACTTGTTGAAAAAACAGAAGTTAAAGTTAAAAAATAAGGAGAATAAAATACATAAATTTTTATGTTATCAATTGAATTAAGAATTTAGATTGAACATTTGAAATTAAAAATTGAAAAATTAAAAAGATAAATAAGAAATAAAAATATTAGATATAATTTATAAATAAACAATAATGTCCCCGACTCATAGAGTCTATGACATCAGTCTTTACTGTTGAAAAATGTCTTCATTTCCAGTAACGAAGGGATACGTACTCGTGATAAATGAGTCCCTCTCTCTTTGTGAAATTTCTCAAGAGAGTTTCCCTTATTATAATAGCACGGTGTCTGATTTAATAGTTTTTTAAGATCAACTTTGCTGGCTCAAAACAACTACACAAAGGTGAAAACAAGTCACGTGAAACAAAACCAGAATCACTCTAATATTGGACTTTTGTTCATTGCAGTATTGCCATTCACCAAAAATGTTTCTGCACGCTCATTTGCCTATCGTTGTGGCCCTTCCTTCTTCATATATGCTACCTTTCCTTCATTTTCATTTTTCTTTGATCGTTAAAATAAACTTTTAAGGCCTCGTTTTGATGAGACCATGTGATCATAGGTTGCAGTTTGAATACACGCAAACTTGGTTTTACGGCCATAACTTTGTGTACTAATGCAGTTACATGAAAATTGAAACATTGACCACTGCAGGTATTGAAGTAGAAGCTTCAGCCATAATTTCAAGCTTTTGGTGAAGGGTAATCATTACAGGGCAACATTTTGAATGTTCACAAACTTTATTTACTTCTTCATTTTACGTATAGAAAAGTCTAATTCATTTTGTTTCCATTTTTTTTATTTCATTAATACTTACCAAGGAATTATCCAAACAGGAGCTTCATTTGTTGAAACGAATTATTTGACCACAAACCAGAAATGGTAACCTTGTGCTTTGTGTGAAAGATAAATAACTTTTAACATATGGATTATAATCTAGCCAAAAGAAAAGAAACAAAATAAGTGGTAATGATCATATATGAAAACAAACCTAAATTTCACTTCACCAGGAATCAAAAGAAGAAATGAATACTTACCAAACCAGTAAGCAAGCACAATCTGATTGTTGGTTTGTGTGACATTCAGGTGATGCTCATAATGGGCTTTACTTTATGGTTTGACTAAGCATCAGTGTCACAGCAAAAATCATGTTACCTTGTTTCTTCGCCATGCCAACCCCAGCAACGCATTTTTCAACTAGCTACTTTCATTTACCATATGGAACCAAACCACTGAGGAAGCCATACAAGATTCTTTAGTACCATGTTTTTTCAATTTGCAGAACCTAATCTATCGTTTCTGTACTTTTTTCTAAAATCAGGTTCAGTGTTTCTCCGTATATCTTGTGTTATCTGCACTTAGCAGTATAGTTGTATATTCTTACCCTTTTGGGCTTTTCGTGGACATAAAAAAGGTTATATCCAATGTTGATTGCTATGCTGCAAAATAGGAAGCTGCTACATGGAAACATGATCTTTAGATGGAATGGAAAACCTCATCTTTCCATTACAGAAAATCATAAAAGCGATATGCAACAATACTTATTTAACTATGAGTAAATCCCTAAAATATTTTTCATCAAATAATCGTCTTATCATGCTTCTAATTCTAAAGATTACCTTTTCATTGTATTAATGGTTCAAATTGTCACCATAGTATTTTTCATATGCACAGAACACGTTACTACATTGATTCTTCTGTTGTTTATTTTTTAAGAAAGATTGATTCTTTCTAATCATTAGTTTAATCCTTCATAAAAACAATTATAATTACATTTTAAATATTTAGAAGACTATGTCATGTGGAAATCTTTAAAAGACTAATGTGATAATAGACTAATCTTCAAAAAATAACACAAAAAGGTTGACGATTGACTCTTTTTAAAAATGGATGTTCTGCAATTCTTTCAAAATTTAACAGCCTTACCTCTCAACATATCTGACAGAGAACAGGACCCATACAGTTTGAAAATCCAGTTGGTTGGTGTGTGGTGGTCACAGCCTGGGCAACAGGAAACATGTAACAGACATTTATTGTTTTAAGGTCCCAGAAAAGGATATTTTGAAGTAGCAGCATGCATAGGAATCCATGGAAAATCAAGTTGATTCCACTTAATTATGGGCTTTGCAATAATTCTCCTTCATTATAGATCCCTTCTTAAAAAAGAACACACTTCCTTTACAAAGGTGAACTTGCAGCATACTAAAGGATAGCCCCGGTATATGTTAAAACACAGGGTGTGGCTTTAAGAAGGAAATCGTCAATCAAAACCAACTTATTCTGAATCTCACTAAAACTTCTACTTCCCTAATTCCATGGATTACAAACTAAAGAAGGAAAGTTGCTTCTTTAACACCATCTGCAAATTGTTTTATCAATTTTCCATCTTTCTCCTTGAGACATTTCCCACCAAACCCTGCATTTCTGAATAGTGATTGTTTTATCTCCTCAGAGCTAACGCAATTTCTCTGTTCACCTACCTATGACCATGAAATGAGTAAGTTTACGGTAGAGTTTCAAGCATGCAAATAAGACTGAAGGGACCAAATAGAATACATACCTCAGAACAAGATGCTTCCACTGAAAAGTCATTGAAGCTGCTTACAACACATTGCTGAATCTCAAGGCCTAATGCTTCTAATGTATTGACGGTTGATAGTAGCAATCCAGGCTTTGTGGCACAACAAATGCTGATCCTGGTGTCCTGGTCTCTCCTTTCAACATCAAACTGCAAATACATTTATTGAGAAAGTGGGTCTGTGATTATGCTTTAAGTCAGGGGGTTTGGTTTGGTTTGGTAGAGTACCTTGGGGGAGTTTCTTACAATTGCTTCATTTGGTTTCACTTGGTCTTTTGAAATGCCCAACAGATTAATCTGACTTGAGCCCTCTTCCGCCTCTTCTTCCTGCAACTTACCAATCCTTTCCAAGAGCTCTTTCATGTAGTCTATAGTATCCCCAAGAATAGAGGTCCTGTCCATCTGTTAAATTAAAGTTGATATTGCTCAATTCAGAGTGTCACACAGCAAATCAAGAAAACAAAGAAACCAAGTATGGGTCATGTTATGGATGTAAGCCAAACATGAGAATTCCAATTTCCCTTATACTGATTCAGACATTACAAAAAGGGAAAAGTAAGGGTTAAAAAAGAAAAGAAAACAAAAGACATTGTTTTGGAAATGACCTTGCTGATCTTGGGGACTATTGACCTAAGCATGGAAAGACGGTCATTGAGACGCTTTCTTCTCCTCCTTTCTGCCATGAGATTCTTTGAGGGCTGTCCCTCTAGCTTTTTGGACTTCTGTTTCCTCTCTGCATCATCAGACATGCCTGTGTTGAAGAGTGGAATCTCTGTGCCTTGTGGATTCTCAACACCTTGTTCCTCAACTTTGCAGACACTCTTGATTTCTTCAAAGTTGTTGTTGTTGTTGTCATAAAAGGCAACATCTTCATCCTCCAGTGTGGGTGGAAGTGGAGGTGGGGGATCATCGTTGGCAGGGTGAAGGTGCGGCAATGGCATTGTGAAGGCATCAGGAAAAGGGTATGGTGGTAGTTCATTGGTGAAAGGGCATTCAAATCTGCGGTCTATGGGTGTTGAAAATGCAGCAAACAGAGAGTTAGAGGTGGGGAAAGATGGGTTCTCAAGAAAAGTGTCAAAACTCCAACCATTAGATAATAGCTCCAAGAACCCACTGGACAGAGCATTCCATGTCTCTCTTCTTGGAGCCACCAATTCATCTAAGAAACCAAGCTGAGAAAGCTCCATCTCTCTTCTTTCTCTGCTGCACACGGAAGACTATCTAGACACTGACTCTGTGACCTTCCCAAGCAATAATGTTTCCCAACTTAAAAAATAATTTAAATTATAGGTTAATAAGCAAGTTAATCACTACTTGTAATTACATTTCCTTTTGAACTGAAATTTATTTTTTATTGGAATGACAACGTGGGTTGGTCCGATCCGTTTAGGCTCAATCCGCATATTGTGGGTTGATCCGTTTCGTCCTGCACAATTTATGTGGACTGTGAACACTGGTCTGTCCCGCCTTGTACTTGGCTTGCGGGTCTGTGGACTGGCCCGTTTTTTTTAACTTTTTTTAATTTTTTTAATTTTTTTTAATTTTTATGATAAAACTTTTAATGTTTAAAAATTGGGAAACTTTACAAATTCACAAAATTAAGTATAGACTTTGGGGAGTTGGATGATAAATTGATAATTCAACATTTTCATCATATTTATATTCATACTATGACATACACAATGTATTATTTAAAATTTTAGTACATTAAAAAAAAATACATAATACTTGTCTTTTCCAGTTATAAAAGAATTTGAAACGTGTTAATGCAAGAATCCATAAAAAAAGTAATTAATATACTCAAGTGCAAGTTTTTTTTATGCGAGCTTGTGGCCGGCCCACGTGCACCGCGGGCCAGCCCACACGGGTTGCGGGCTTATGCGAGTTGGACCAATGCGAGCCTACGAGCTTACTACCCTGGCCCGCCTCGGATTTTTTAGCGGGTCGGCCCGACGGATCAGACCCTAATTGCCACCTATAATTTTTTACATTAAGTTATTTTTAAAATTTAATTTTATATATTCTTTTTTCAAATACATTAATACATGATTTTTTATTACATTCATCATTATGTCATATCTCTATAACAATTTTTTATCAAATATCTATTTACTTTTTTTTAATTAGATAATTTTATGTCTAGTAAGTGATTTAGCCTTATAATTTATTGGTTTGATTTCATCTTATTAATTTTTAGTTAATTTGGTCCTATAATTCTTTAAAAAATTTAATTTGGTATTCTCCATTAACGTTGTGTGTGTATATGCCATCTGTCATTTTGTGAAATTTTCATTTTCTAAATTTTTCTTAAAATTAAAAAAAAAATAAAAATAAATTGTCATGTGTCACATCATGGTTGTGCCATATGTCAATTCGTGAAATTTTATTTTTTTAAAAAATTTTAATTTTTTTAAATTAGAAGAAAACTATCACGTGATAGATCATGGTTGTACCATGTGTCAAAGTAACAATGTCTATTTTCAATTTAGTCCCTATATTTACAATTTTGATTTAATTTTGTAACATATTTTTTAAAATGATCCAATTTTATTCTTTTTAGTTTGAGTTTAAATTAGTAATTAAGTTTAATTACAACTTATTTATACATGTTAAAATAACTTTTAGAGTTTATAAATCAAATTACTCCACCTAATTATTCAAATGATTTTGTTTTTTACATGTGTAAAAAAATTGAAGTATAAAAAATTACAAATGACAAAATATAAGAAATAAAATAACATGATTATTTAGGAAGTGTATAAATGATAAAAAATTATTTTAACATGAATATATAAGTTGTAATCAAACTTAATTACTAATTTGGTCTCAAATCAAATTATAGTGGACAAAATTGAATCCTTTTAAAACTAAGGGACTAAATTTAATCAAAATTGTAAATAGAGGGACTAAATTGGAAATAGTCAGTGGCACAACACATGACAATTTTTTTTTTGTTTTTTAACAAAATAAAAAAGTAAAAAAGAATTTTAAAAATTAAAAATTTCATGAATTGACACATGGCACGATCATGTCGTGACACGTGAGAATTTAATTATTTAAAAAAAATTAAAATTCCACAAAATGACATGTGGCATGTACAAACACGGTGTTAACACCAACATAACGAAAATTATCAAATTGAACATTTTTAAAGAATTAGAAGACCAAATCAACAAATTATAGACTAAATCACTAATTAAGCCATAATTTTACTTTTCAATCTCTCTTCCTTCATTTCGTTTCTTTTTTATTCTTTTCTTAATCCAATAAAATGAAATAAAAAAATATAAGAATGAAAATAAAAATTAACTCAATTTTACATATCATTTATATCCAAGAAGAGAAGTTTTTGATTGGATAAAAGAGATTGAAATGTAAAAGTTCAAGTGTGAGAACCCCAAAAATTCCTTCTTCAAGAAACCCTTTTCTTCTCTATAAACATAGCTCTCCCAAAACCCTTCCTTTTTTAAAATTTTGAATCAGTTTCCATCCTTTTGAAGAATAAAAAATATTGGAGTATTCTACGCGAAGAAGCCTATCAAAATCCTCAATCAATTTTTCTTAATGGTGATTCAAAAATTCTACCCATTTTCTAAGAGTAACATTTTTTTCTTGCATGCAAGCCCATATTCAGTTTCCTGTCGCCTCTTTCGTTCTTAATGAATCACTCTCTGTTTGTGATCCTAAAAATTTTTCCTTTGATCGTTTATAATCAGACATTTGATTTTATAGATAGTGATTTCTGTGTGTAATGTTGTTTAAGGGATGAGAGCAAAGTTAGATAAACTTTATCAGGTAAGGGAAACTAGTCCTTTATAAATATAATTGATGTTTTAGCATCTTTTCTTTCTTTCTTTTTTGAATAAATTTGTTAAATGGATTGAGAATAATGAGAAAGAATAAGACCAATGACATGGAGATTTATTTTATGACCATTATTGAACTTAATAGTAAATGTGATTTTCTTAAATGGGTTCTGCAAAATAAATGATGAAATTTTATTGTTGAATGTGATTATACTGAGAATTTATATCCAATTTCTATGTTATTGCGAATGATGATAGAAATATTTTGAGAGGGTGAGTTATGTTGGTTTTACATATCCTGTTATGTGAGTTGTTGGTTTGGTTTGAATGATGATGGAAAGGTATGGAGAGGGTTGGTGTTGTTGGGTTTACATATATGTGATATGAGTTATTGGTTGGTTTGAATTGGTTAGATATGTATAACTAAACTGGATTGTGAATCATGACAATGTGTTGAGAATTATTGGACTTGTGTAATTGAATTAGAATAGAACGAGGATATTGAATTGATGCTTTGAATTATGTGTGGTATTGATATGGATTGATTACATGAGGTTTGCAACCATTAGAAGACTTTGACTTGTTAGAATAGTGATTTATAATTTACTATATAGCTATTCTTTTTATGTCACAAATTGTAATAGTGACTGTATTGAGCTATAATGGTAAATGTAAGAATGTTTGTGAAAATTGGTGTGATATTAATAGTCAAATTAGTTATTTCCAAAGGGAAATGCCAATCTATGGTGAGTCAAAGTGTATTGAAGGAGATTTGTTATGTGAGACTATTCTAACTTAACTAGTATCCAACTCACACAGAGGAAGATGCTATAATCTAGGTGGTGAGAGTCAAATGAGACTTCACTTGGCAGATGGTATAATCACTACAAGAAAATGTCTCATTAGTAACCAATTTTAGTGACCAAAAGTTGTTAGTCACTATAATGACTAGTTTAGATACCAATTTACAAAGAAAAAAAATTATTGGTTATTAAAATAGTCACTATTATGAATAAAAAATTATAATTGATCACTAAATTGATTTTTAAAATTAGCTACCATAGTTTTGGCTACCGAAAGAAATTGGTCACTAAAAATTAGCTACCTAGGTTTTGGCTACCAAAATGACTCAGTTACTAAATTGATCTCTAATTAATTAGTAACCAATTTAGTGACCAATTATAATTTTTTATTTATAATAGTGACTATTTTAGTAACCATTAATTTTTAATTTTGTAAATTGGTATGTAAATTGGTCACTATAATGACTAATAACTTTTGATCACTAACATTGATTACTATGAGACATATTTTTTTTATCATACTTAGGGAGTTAGTGAAGTTAATCCTATCATGACTTGATAGTGAGTGTGTGTGAGTGTGTTAAGTGTGTTGAGTGTCTGAGTAGGTGAGTGTGTTGAGTGTGTGTTATTTCTTTTTAATTCAATTTAGTCCATATATTCTTTATTTTTATTTAATATTTCTTATTTTTGTTCAATTTAGTCTCACTTTTGGTTGAAATGGAGCAATTTTGTCCCTTCTAAATTGAGACTAAATTTATTTTTTATAAATATTATACTAATATTTTTATTAATTATTTTTAAAATTTAATTATAAATTATTAGATTTAATTATAAATTGAACATAATTCTTAGATTCAATGTTAAATAAAATATAATTATTTATAATATGATTATAATATAATTATTAAATGTTAATTTTAAAAATATTAGTATTTTAGAATATAATTACTAGAAGAAAATATTTAATAATTATATTTTAATAATATTTTAAATAATTTAATTCTATTTAATAATGTAATCTAAGAATTATATTTGATTTATAATTAAATCTGATAATTTATAATTAAATTTAAAAATAATTAATAAAAATTTCAATTTTAGAAAAAATATTAGTATAATATCCATAAAAAAAATAAATTTGATTTTAATTTGAAAAAGACAAAATTACTTCATTTTAACCAAAATGGGGATTACATTAAAGTAAAATAGCAAATATAGAAACTTAATTAAACAAAAATAAGGAATGTAGTAACTAAATTGAACAAAAGGAAATAATACAATTTCAAACTAATACATGACACTGATTAACATGTAACATATTGATAACTTTAGACAATTATTTTAAAATTTAAAAAAATAAAAAATAAAAATCAGTAGCTAACATTAAACTATTTAAAAACTATTAACAAAAATAATAAAATTGACGAAATTTAAATATTAAACACTAAACCAAAATAAAAATCAACTTGAATAAAAACAACCAAAATAAAAAAATCAAACATGTATTCAAGCCATTAGAAAAATTAAAAGATTATAATATCATCTGCTTATATGTTATGAAATATAAAGAGAATGACGGATAAGGTCATCTTAAAAAAATTTAATATTTTTGAAGTCTAATATTTTTAACTAAATAATCTTAAGAAAATCCTTTTGTTTACACTATTCTCGTAACTTCCACTTGTTTACTCTGTTAGCCAGTAGAAACAAATGCTGGTGTTGAAAAAAATTCATTCCTTTATGATTGCACCCGAAACTTTCTTTTGTTTTGGTGCAACACTCTAACTCATTTCAGCTGGCAACAATGGTACAAGAACCCATCCTCATCAACACAGTTGGCCCTACACAGTTTTTAAGTCTAGCAAAATTATTTCATATAATTTCCCTCAACTATCTACAATTCTTTCACCACTCCCGAGACATGAATTTCATAAGTACCATATGATATATAACATATATTATTATTACATGGCGACAACTTTATAACATATGATACATAAAATGAATGCATGATGGTCCTAGATTTTGTGCAATACCAACACACTTGGGTTCAATGAGAGAAGCTATGTGTGGCTGATTCAGCATTACTAGCTAGGGAACATGTCAATGTGCTCAAATCATCATCACCAGCCTTTTCGAATCATTCATTCACCTGTCGTTGTAACAGTAATAACCCTATTGCTATGGGCCAAACCTTCGTTCCTGCTGTTCAATGCCAACCACTCACTCCATGCATGTGACCAAATCATTAACTCACTTCAATCACACGCTAATCATTGTTTGCAAAACCAAACATAGCGCCAATCAACCTTCACACTTTGTTTTATCATATTTCTTACCAAAATACAATTTCTGGGAACTATATAGGTTGTTATGTAAAGCAAGAGTGGGTCGTGTGTCAATGTCTGATATCATGCACCAGAATTGCTGTTAGGTCCACCATCGTTGTCTATTTGCGCATGGAATTTGGTTGTTTGATTGGTGTTAGAAACAAAATTGTTGTTAATGATCGATGATGAAGTGCATGCAGTGTTGTGATGGAGTTTATGATTCCCGTTTTGAGCCTGATTTTGTGAGAGGACATGGTTGATTGGGTGGTCGGAATGACGTGATGTGAAAGGCCATGGTTGTTGTTGGGGGAAGAGAAAAATGAATGAAAAAAATATATAGAATAATAGAGAATGGGGTAAATAAAGTAAGAGATGAGGTAATTATGAGTTGGTAAGGCTTTCACGTGCTGCTCTGAAAGGCTTTGGGGTCATACAGCTTCATCATTTCCCATCACTACCCACTCCTTTTCATCCTTCCGTCAAAATTAAAATTAAACCTATTTTTAAGTTTCTTACGAAGTCACGGGAACGCTCTTTGGACTCTTTTTGGTGTCTAGTAGCCATTTACTTTAGATTGGTCCCTTCTTCCGTGATGTTTTCTTAGAACCTTTCTTTCACGTCAATGGATTATAAACATCAAAATATTAATTGTTACCGTTCCTACACCTTGGCCCACTTCCATTTTCGAGTTTAAATTCGATAATTCAAGATTAGCAAATTGATTATTACAGTATAAAAAGGAATGTTGTTTGTTGGTAATTTGAAGATCTTGCACAACGTGAGACATTGTATTTCACAAAGTGGTAGAAGAAAAACTATGTACTCAATTTCTGAAGAATTTCGAAAGACTTATTTTTTATTTTTTATTTTTACTTCTATAAAATGGTCAAGGTAAACTATGTAACTACTAATAGAACAGGAAAAATCAAAATATTCATCCCAATCTGAGTCATCGAAGACTTTGAATTGAATTTCATTGAATATTCCATGTTCAAGAACTTGTTTAAGATATAATTTGGCAAGAGAAATATGAAAATCATGAAGTATGCAGGAACAACTCTAGCCCTAGTGGATCTTCCAGGAGTTGATTGTTCAACAACCATGTTGTTGCAATTTTTTTATGTTTGATATGGAGAATCTTCTTTAACAGGTTCAACAACCATTTCATCTATGAATTCAAGTTTGTTATAATAGTGCTTAATAATATATCTATTCCATGAATGATAGTTATTAGAATTAAGAATAAAAGAGACAAAGGAAGTGGAAGGATTTTAACTAGGATGAAGATAAACAAAACTATAAGTAAAGAAAGAATGCACAAATTCTTCATTCATGATAAGAAAGAAAGAAAGAGAAAAAAAAAGAATAGAGAACAAAAGTGAAAGCAAAAAGAAAAAGACTAAAGACAAGCAATAGAGCTCTTAAATAAGAGTTTTGATGCCATTTTAAAAATGTTATGACATCTTTCTAAAATTCATAAGTATATATGATGACATAACTGTAACTCATGAAATTTTTATAAAGCACAACGTCTAATGTTAATAGATAATAAAAAATAAAAATATTTAGGTTTAATTTTTCTTTTAGTCATTGTTTTTGTCAAAAAAAAACGAGACTAGGATTATATTAATTACATCAATAAAGCAAATGATCCATATTAAAAGTTTCAATTTTAATGAAACAATCATTAATCCGTTTTAAGAGATTTATAGAAATTGATAAAAGACCAAATTGCATTAGTTTTTTAAAAAATCTAGATAAAATTGAGACTAAAATAAATTGGAGGACCAACTTAATATTTTTAAACAAAATCATGAATCAAAAGAGTAATTAAACCAAATATTTATTAAAATAAATTTTATTTTCATTTTTATTGTGTTTTTTAATTTTTTCACAACTTGTAATCATCTCTCACTCATATATGTTTTCTTTTTCTTTTCTTGAAGAAAAAAAAGTTAGACACACTTTTTTTTTGCTTTCATTTCTCATTTATGTTCTTCCTTCCTTGTCTCTTGTCTCACTTGATAATGAAAACATTATTTTTTATCTCATTAGCTTTTTGTTCACTTTTGTATGAATATAGAAAAAATATGTATACATTTTTTCATAACCGATTTTTAATTGTGACTTAATTACGTGTCTCAATTGTTTATTAGATTATGATAAATTATTTTTTAATATTATTTACAAAAAAGAATATATTGATAAAGAATAAAAGAAATCCATCGTTTAAAAGTGATAAAAAAGAAACTATTAATAAACAATATAGATTCTACTTCTTTACATATTTTGAAGCATTATACTAATGATCAAATTGTTTAGTAGAGAAGTCATTCTTTGAAACATTATACTAATGGTCAAATTTAATGATTTCAAAATTATATTATTTTGGCCCTCCAATATTTTTTGTCAACATCCACCACTATATATATATATATATATATATATATATATATATATATATATATATATATATATATATATATATGGGTTAAATATGTTTTTGTCCTTTAAGTTTTAGTGAATTTTGGAATTAGTCGCTCTTCGAAACTTGATACCAATTAAGTCCTTCATCTTTAGACATGTGTGGATTTAGTCCTTTTTACCAAATTTTGTTAAGTTTATTTGACATTTTAAATGCATTTTATGATAATATTTAAATTAATATTGAAGCAAAAGTGTGTCAAACGGAGTAAACAATTCAAATATTATCATGAAATACGCTTGAAACATTAGATAAACTTAATAAAATCTGGTAATAAGGACTAAATTCACACATTTATAAAGATAAAGGACTAAATTGGTATCAAGTTTCGAAGGGGGACTAATTCCAAAATTCACTGAAACTTGAGGGACCAAAAACATATTTAACCCTATATATATATATATATATATATATATATATATATATATATATATATATATATATATATATATATATATATATATATATATATATTAAAAATTAAATCTAAAAATGTCTATAAAAATTCTGTCAATGATAAACAACCTATCAATGTCTTATATACTTTAACAATTTATTCAGCAAATCCCGAATTCATCACGATATTATTAAATACACACATTTATTATATTTTATTTGATAATAATGTGAGAACCCTCCCTCTTTGCCACCCACTTCACAGAAACAACACACTTTACCCTAGCAGTCTCTCCTTCTCTATTTCCTTCTCTGCCTTCTCTCTACCAGAAATAATCTAAGTTCACATCCAAAGGTCTAAAATCGCTCTCACTGTTGCAAAATTCAGAACTGGAGCTAGATCAGGACCACTTCCTCAAGCTGAGCCTTCCCTTCTTACACATAAGTCAACCTGTATTCCTCCCTTGCCTTCTAATTTTCGAATTCTAGGTATTTCCATCATTCTGGGTTGAGGTAGGATCTGTTCTCACCCTTGGCAATTGTAATTCAGTGCCTTGGGTTGTGAGATTGAGGTGTCCCCTTTGTTGAAAGAGTCATTGCTTGTGGAAATTCCAAAGGTAAGGGGAGCTAGCTAATTTTTACTCAAAATCGTGTATAATCTATTTTGATGAGCTTGAACTGCATGTTTAAGTGTTGAAATGATGATTGAAGTGCATGATTTTAGTATATGTTGCTCTTGTGAAGAACTCTGGACTCTTGCATACGGGAACATGTTCGTAATCTGGTATTTTTGCCTGGGCGAGTGGCTCTCGCCTGAGCGAAAACACCAGAAAACCCACCCATGTTCCTGCGCGAAGTCTCGCCTAGGCGAGCTAGGGTCGCTTAAGCGAGAGCTACCTTCGTCTAAGCGAACCAGCCTAGCCTGAGCGAGAGTTCGCCCAGGTTTTTAATTTTTGCCACTGTTAAAGCCTCGCCCAGGCGAGATTGACTCGCCTAAGCGAGACAGCCTCTCGCCAAGGCTAGATTTTCTAGCTTGAGCGAGGGCCACTGTAGTAGGTTGCTTGAAGCCCTGTTCTAAGGAGTGAAGTGATATGTAGTATTGTAATTTGGTGCAGTTAATCTCCTGTGTGTTTGAAATGTTATTATAAATGTAGTGAGTGTTGAAAAGTTGATGAATATGAATTATGATAAATTGTGATTGGAATGGAATTTCAAGGGAAATTCATGTGAGCTTGTTAGTGTGTGTAAGGACATGAGGAATCCGTATTGGATGACATCCTGAAACTCCAATAATCATTCACGCTCATATAGAGTATGATGGATTATGTCGTGAGGAGTAACAGGAGGTCCTAGTCTTTGGACTCGATCGAGTCTTAGACGCGAAGGAAACTTACCCTGTGAGTGGTTGGGTGATAAACCCTTGTGTCCAAACTCTACAGAGTTTGGGAACCTTCACAGGTGCAAGCCACCAAGAGCTCCAATGTCGCTTACACAATTCGGATATCGAGTCTAGAATTATATATATATATATATATATATATATATATATATATATATATATATGTATGTATATGTATAATTGAGATATGTTTGTGATTGATGATTATGATATGAATTGTATGATTTCTCTTAATTTCAGTTAGCTCACTCTTCTTGTTTATGTCTGTTTTTCCTTGTTCTTTCTCCTTGCTATGATCACTTGCTGTTGGCGTGAGCAGAGCCGAGTCCAGATGAAGATGCCCCTCTCCTTAAGAGGAGTTGATTGGTTGCTTAGCGGTTTCGTGGTAGTTCTTGTGGGTTAGATGTAAGATTCGGGAAAATTAAATAGTTATTTAATTAATTATTTAATTAGGACGGGTAATGAGAATATTCAAAGTAATAAATGTGAAGAATTATGATGTGGAAAGGTACTAGCTCATGTGGTTGAGAGTACTTTATTGTGTGTGAGGACTTGGGTTCGAGTCCTATGTGTGCCACTTGGATGCTATTTAATTTATGTGTTTTTGTGTACTTATATATTGAACTCGTTTGGATGATGATAAACCCTTAAAATTGGGGGAGTCATCATGAAATATGTGGTGGTTGAGTGGTTATGTATTTAAATTGTTAATTGGTTGGTTATGGGTTCAATCCTTGCTAAGAACAAAACTAATTTTCTTTTTGGCAATTTTGGGTTGCATGGTATTGAAGGGACGTGAAAAACCTAGCTGCAGATGAAGGCAGCCCAATGGGTAGGAAATCATTCAATAGTGGTTCATGAGTGGTCATTAGCTAGGACACTTAAGGCATTTTCGTTTTTAGCACTTAGCACCTTAATTTGGGTAATAAGTGAGAGTAATAGTGAGAGAGAGGGTTAAAAGAGAGGAAAAAAATAGCATTTAGGGTCGTGGTTGTCATAAGAGAAATCTGTTTCAGAGGATTGGGGGCTGATAGAGTGAGGCAGTGTCGAAATTGAAAAGGTTGGAGTGGGAAGTCAGAGCTAGAGAAGGTTTGTTGAAGGTATAAGCACATCCATTCGAATTTGGGCCAAGAATTCAGGTTAGGGGAGTTGTTTTTCTGTCTTTTTAATTGTATTGAATCACTGCGCGATGCCTTTGCTTATTGTATGATCGCTGTGTCATTTCTGCACTGTTATATTGAGGTTTCTGAATTTTTCCAGAAATCGCCTGGCGGTTCATCCCGTAGCGCCAGGCGGCTCATCAGGGATGAGCGTGTGTTCTTGTTTTGGTTTGAGTCGCCTGGCGGCGATGAGTTCCTGCCTGGCGGCGCGACCTTGATCGTGTTCTGTTTGATGACGTTGATGCTAAATTAGAATAGTGTAATGAACTATTGAGTGCCAAATGATTGTATAAGATTGCTTGATGGATTATTGTCATATACTCCTTGCGGGAACAATTGGGGTTATATCGGGGTCTTGTAAGTGGGATTGTTGCGTGAATTAGGAACCAACTGCGATGGAGGAATGTGATAATTATAATAGTGTTGAGTTAGACGCTGAAAAGGTTGGAACTGTATGGTGGTCATCTGGGAAGGAGGAAAATAGAATAGGTTTGTGGGAAGTGCAGAAACGCATTTCAGAGAGTCTGGGTCTGGTGTGCCGCCTGGCGGGGCTGTTCTATCCGCCAGGCGATGGCATGGGCAGGAGGCTATTTCGCGAGTTCTTGGTGGTGGGATTGAGAGTGAGGATTTGGGGTAGGTGAGGGTATTGATAATTGGGCAACATGGAAAATAGGGGAATATAACTGTGAGGATTAATTAAAGGGATGGTAAAGAGTAGAGGTATAACTAATCATGGTGTTGGGTTGTATATAAGGGAGGAAATGGAGAGGGAAGAATTGTGCTTACTAGAGCAGGCTTCTGGAAGCGTGGAAAAATGTGGAATTATGACAGTCTAAGGTTGATTAGAATTAACAGAGTTTAGTTAAAGATTGGGGCGGTATAACCAATAATGATGATAATTGGTTAGGTTATATTGCATGAGGGGTTATGAGAAAAGGATTCTAAGAGAAGGATGACTTAATACAGTGGAATATAACTTGTAATGTAATTGAGGCTATTAAATTGTGGACTGTGTTCTTAAATGATGGGATTGTTCGGGGTGAGGTACCTGTATTTGGGTATATATGATAATTGTAGGTTCGCCTATGTGAGAGTTGAGGTTGGGGTTTTTATGTGATCTAGGGAAGGGATTTAAATGATAAACTGGATTAATTGGAGTGTCATAAACCAGAAAAATGTTGTTCTGGTATGGCGCCTGGCGGTCTACTGATAGCTGCCAGGCGATAGCCTTAGCGTGGGAGGGTCTGCACTGAGAGGCGCCTGGCGGCACGGTGTGCTCCGCCAGGCGGTGACGAGAAAACAGTGGGGTCTGGGAGAACGCTGGCGCCTGGCGGGAGGTGAATACCGCCAGGCGGTCTGGAGCAATTTCGCCTGGCGGCGTGTGGGCCGGGCCAGGCGGAAACGCTGTTGTTCTTGCATTTGATGTGTTTTTTGTTAAACTGACAATGATGCTTGGATCGGGGGATGCTGTGCCATGAGCGGGTAGGTTCATGGATAGTGTGACATGTGATGATATGAGCGGGGAGGTTCATATCAAGTTACTCTCACGTGAGGATACGAGCGGGGAGGTTCGTATGTTCCGTGCTCACGTGAGAGATGCCACGTGCGGGGAGGTACGGGGGCTGGTGGATCACATGTGTTGGACTACGGGCGGGTAGGTCCGTAGAGCAGGACTACGAGCGGGGAGGTTCGTAGAGGCAGGACCACGAGCGGGCAGGTTCGTGTGAGCATCAGATTCCCGAGTCCAAGGCTAACCAATTGTGTGACTTGAAGACTGTTAAGTCTTGGGGTTAGGGTCTTGGCCAAGATTTATAGATAATGATTAAGATGGGTAAATGATTTGTCCTGTGATTATATGCTTATTACTTTATTTTCTCAGCTCACCCTTTCTGTTTGTGTGTGGCGATGATCGTGTAATTCGTTACACGGGAGCAGATGTTGATACAGGTGGTGCTTAGGATGCTCAGATGGCGGAGTGAGGGCTAGCATGGGAGTAGTGCTAGGGTTTTTGATAAATTGTAATTCATGTTTAAAATACGAATTTTGATAGCTTGCAATCAGTTATGTATTCTGTTATGAGTTTTGGCGCGCTATGTTAACGAAATACAATTTTCCCGCGTTGGGATTTTTATCGAGATGACTATTTAATGAAATTATTTATTTTAATATTTATTTTTAAGTAATATTCCCTAGGGATGTTACATTAGATACCATGGAGTTTTGAGATGTTTGATTTATGTTTTGAGTACCTATGTTCATCATCGGGAATTCATAGGATTAGTTTTGGATGACTGTACCAGCTGTATATTCTATATGACTGTTCTTCTTACTATCTGCTATACTTGATCATAATATAATGTTTTATTTGATAGCGTAAAAAACTATTAAATAGGATGTTACAAATAACATTATATATTTAAAAATAAACATAAAGGAAATTCAAATAATGATATATATATATATATATATATATAATTCGATTAAAAAGAAAATTTGTTGGATACACCCTTATATTTAGTTGAATTTTGAATCAAATGCTTTGTCCTGATTATAAAATTCAAATGTTGTCGTATCCAATGACATTTTGTCTGTGTAGCCATTTTTGGAAAAGGTTGCTTTAATTCAAATCCAAATCTTCTTTATTTTTTTGAATATTCAATATTGAAACTTTTTAATTGTTGTCAACTTTTTTACTGCACCTTTATTATGGTAGAACTTTTACAGAAAATCACATAAAAGTGAAAGCTGAACCAAAGTTTTTGTTCCTAAGAAAACAACTCTTACTACTTTATGCCATACCAACATAAGGTTAGTTGTTGCAGGGCATGCATACTACCTTACCTTGGTAAAGTTATCCATGTAACCACACAAACCAAATCAATACAAAACAACAAACTCAAAAGGCTTTAAAGATAACATTTAATTTAACCAACAATGCTTGGAGTTTCAAACACAACACTCATAAGTGCTGACAATAAACTTCAACAACAGAGATATTCAGAATAGAAAAGGAAATTAATGTACACTCATAATGTTTGTCACATCTGTCAGAGACAAAGACAGAAAAAAAGTCACAAAAAAGAGAGAGAAACTTTGTGTTCATTTGTTTTATCAATAGATATTATATCCATCTTGTTTTAGTTTTACTATTTTTGAATTATGCTTTGCATGAGCTCAATGATATTCGAATCATCATAGACATTGAAGAAAGTTGAAGAAATTGCAAAAGAAAAATTCAAATATAGAAAATAAGATAAAATTTTCATAACTTATTTTATCTCAAAACATCAAAAAGATATATGCATAATAAATACATGTTTATCATTACAATAAAACTTAAAATTAATTAGTTATATAATATGTTATAATTAATTAAAAATGTAATCTATTAATAAAATAATAAAATAAAGATATTAAGAACAAAAAATTATAATAAAACTAAAATTATAAATTAAACAAATAAAAAATTAATTTAATATTTAATTAAAATAAATTTGTGTTAATAAAAATAATTTATTAAATATATAAATTTTAATATTTTAAATTTATTATATCGCTTGAATAAATTTTTTTCTTTAGTTTTTTCACTGTCCTTTTCCTTATCCAAACAATATCACGTTCATATCTCTTTTTCCTCACATCACTAATTTTCACTCTCTAAATTCATTTTTAAATCTAATTACAAACTAAATATAAAAACTTACATATAGGTGTTATCATTTTCTAAAAACTAATAACTCTTTCTTTATTTCTACAAAACCTCTTGGCAGGTGACATAATTCAAAACTGCAGAAAGCGCCCACAGTACCAAAAACCATTTTGGGGACGTTTCTTTTTGACGTTACTTGTATATCAAAAACCAATGTTTTGTCCTTACTCAAAAACTACTTTTTCACTACATACATTTATATAAACATCATTCTACATAGACTCAACATTTTCCATGTTTGGTGGGGTAATGAATAAAGATGAATAATATGGGAATTAAATTTAGTTTGGATAGATGAAGTAAAGATTAAAAAACAAATAGAAAGTTATATTGAATTGCTGTATATATAAAGTGAAAGGATATAATGGGAATCATATTATCCACACATACAATTTATTTCTTATGTCAATCAAATTATATAATTTTCAAATTTCTTTTCTCTATTTCTATTTCCCATAGAATTGAACTTTCAATTTTAGATTTTACTTGCTATGTTTCCTCGTCTTTTTTATTCTTTAAATTATCTGTTAGAACAGAAAAAAAAAACAGAAAAAAAAAAACAGAAAAAAGACATTAAAAATTAGACCTATTCCAGTGTGCACCGTTAGATATTTGGAGATTGGATTCAGCACTTTACATTATAAGGAAATGAACTTGAAAGATGTGACTCAAACATAATAAATATAGACAAATTTGAGTTATTAATTTAGATCTAAATTTCAAAATTTAAATTTTCTTTCTTTGTGTAGTTCAAATTTTCTCTACACTTAAAAGTAACTATATTCCATATTTACATTTTATATTAGATAATTAAAATGTCATTTAATAGATGTTCATACACTATAAATAAAAATAAGAGAAACTTCTATTGTATTGAATGAAACTTATTTGTTTGATACAACTAATAGTCCTATATTAAGTTGGTTATCCTTTGGGTTACACTTTTACAGAATAAAATATTTCAATAGTGTTGGTGTAAGACCCTTACCAAGGATCTCACACCCCAATCCCTTCTTCCTAAAATAGTGTCATATATAACATTTATCTGTTTTATATAATTATCATCATTTTTTGTTTATATATTATTCCAACTCTTAAGCATACATAAAATATGTAATCTTTGTTCTTTATTCCATGAAATCATTTTTAGAAATTGACATTTGAGTACCACTTAATTAAAAAAAAGAAGAAGAAAACAAGTGTTCTTATAACAATGTTGATAGAATTAACTTTCATTATCAATAACTTTTGTATAAAACTATAATGTGTAGGTATATTTGAGTTTTGAAAAATTATTTTGAATCACAACCAATAATGATCTTGCTTATCCCAATTTGACTTATGCTCCTCCAAACTTGAAATTAAATCTCACGTAGTCTAACAACTTGACTTGGGTTTGAATTAATCCAACGTAATTTAAGTCCGACCTAGCTTGACTTAATTTTGACATGATTTAACTTGTTTTAGGCTCAACACAGATCAATATTGTATGACTTAAGTTCAACGTTACTCAACCTTGTATCACTTGAACTCAACTTGAACAACGGGTTCGTTTGTGTGCAATTCAATCTAACCTCACATAATCTAAAATGATCCAAACTCACATTAATATTAAAATTTTCAAAATCTAAAAAATTATCCAATCTATATTTTATTTAAATCTAATTAAATGAATTGGACTTAATATCCAATAATATAAATTTATATTTGAAATAAATGTATTAAAATAAACTTGTTGTAATTATGAATTGGATTTGAAAATATGAATTTTGTTTCACCTATCCTATCGTTAATTTTAGGATTAGCTTTTAATTTCCAACTAAAATATTGAGTTTATATATATATATATATATATATATATATATATATATATAAAGTTAATTAACTTGATAACGTTAAAACTCAAATAAATTTATTTTAATTAATTGACTGAATTTTTTTTGGATTATGAAGCATATCCCATAAACTCACATAAATTTTGGAGTTTACCCAAATTCTTAAAACACAGAAGGCCGTTAAAAATACGTTCACGGAATTTTCAGGGACTAAATGGCAGTCTACGATGGCAGTCTTTGATGTTAAAATTTCAGTCTTTGATGTTAAAATTTCTTCATTTCCAATACCGAAAGAGATATTCATGGTCAATGACTCGTGAAATTCAAGAAGTTCCCTTCTCTGATTTAATGGTCTCTTAAGATCAACTTGGCCAGCTGAAAACAACCACACCAAAGTGAAAACAAGTCTCGTGAAAGCTGACGTGGCTGGACAAACAAACAAAAACGGAATGACTCTGAAATTGGACTTTTCTTCATTGCAGCATTGCCAACACCAAAAATGTTTCTGCACTGCCATTTGCCTTTCTTCATACATGCATACCTTTTCTTCATTTTTCTTTCACAGTTAAAATCAAGTTACGGCTTTCCTTTGAACGGTGAATTCTTTGAACAACTTCAGCTATCATCTATTGTTTTCATAAGACCATGTAATAATGCAGGAACACGTTGAAGCAGAAGCTTCAGCCGCAGTTTCAAGCTTTTGCTGAAGGATAATCATTACAGGGCAACATTTTGAATGTTTACAACCTTTCTTTTCTTCTTGATTTTACCTATATAAAAGTCTTATTTGTTCTATTTCCATTTATTTTTTTATTTCATTAGTACCTACTAAGTGTTTATCCAAACAGGAGCTTTGTTTGTTGAAACAAATTATTTGACCACAAACCAGTAATGCGAACCTTGTGCTTTGTAACAGTAATATATGGATTATAATCTAGCCAAAAGAAGAGAAACAAAATAAGTGATCATGGTCGTATATGAAAACAAACCTAAATTTCACTTGCCAAAACAGTAACCACAATCTGATTGTTGGATTGTGTGACATTAAAGTGATGGTCATAATAAGCTTTACTTTATCGTTGACCTAGCATAATAGTCACAGCAAAAATCATGTTACCATGTCAATTGATTCCACTTAATTGTGGCCTTTGCAATAATTATTCTTCATTATAGATCCCTTCTTAAAAAAGAACACTTTTTATAAAGGTGAAACTGCAGCATGTGCTAAGGGGATAGCCCCCTAATATATGTTAAAATGCAGGGTGTGGCTTTCAGAAGGAAATCGTCAATCATAGCCAACTTATTCCTAATCTCACTAAAACTTCTACTTGCCTAATTCCATGGATTACAAACTAAAGAAGGAGAGTTGCTTCTTTAACACCATCTGCAAATTGTTTTATCAATTTTCCATCTTTCTCCTAGAGACACTTCCCACCAAACCCTGCATTTCTGAATAGTGATTGTTTTATCTCCTCAGGGCTAACGCAATTTCTCTGTTCACCTACCTATGACCATGAAATGAGTAAGTTTACGGTAGAGTTTCAAGCATGCAATTAAGACTGAAGGGACCAAATAGAATACATACCTCAGAACAAGATGCTTCCACTGAAAAGTCATTGAAGCTGCTTACAACACATTGCTGAATCTCAAGGCCTAATGCATCTAATGTATTGATGGTTGATAGTAGCAATCCAGGCTTTGTGGCACAGCAAATGCTGATCCTGGTGTCCTGGTCTCTCCTTTCAACATCAAACTGCAAATACATTTATTGAGAAAGTGGGTCTGTGATTATGCTTTAAGTCAGGGGGTTTGGTTTGGTTTGGTAGAGTACCTTGGGGGAGTTTCTTACAATTGCTTCATTTGGTTTCACTTGGTCTTTTGAAATTCCCAACAGATTAATCTGACTTGAGCCCTCTTCCCCCTCTTCTTCTTGCAACTTACCAATCCTTTCCAAGAGCTCTTTCATGTAGTCTATAGTATCCCCAAGAATAGAGGTCCTGTCCATCTGTTAAATTAAAGTTGATATTGCTCAATTCAGAGTGTCACACAGCAAATCAAGAAAACAAAGAAACCAAGTATGGGTCATGTTATAGATGTAAGCCAAACATGAGAATTCCAATTTCGCTTTCGCTTATACTGATTCAGACATTACAACAAGGGAAAAGTAAGGGTTAAAAAAAAAAGCAAAGACATTGTTTTGGAAATGACCTTGCTGATCTTGGGGACTATTGACCTAAGCATGGAAAGACGGTCATTGAGACGCTTTCTTCTCCTCCTTTCTGCCATGAGATTCTTTGAGGGCTGTCCCTCTAGCTTTTTGGACTTCTGTTTCCTCTCTGCATCATCAGACATGCCTGTGTTGAAGAGTGGAATCTCTGTGCCTTGTGGATTCTCAACACCTTGTTCCTCAACTTTGCAGACACTCTTGATTTCTTCAAAGTTGTTGTTGTTGTTGTCATAAAAGGCAACATCTTCATCCTCCAGTGTGGGTGGAAGTGGAGGTGGGGGATCATCGTTGGCAGGGTGAAGGTGCGGCAATGGCATTGTGAAGGCATCAGGAAAAGGGTATGGTGGTAGTTCATTGGTGAAAGGGCATTCAAATCTGCGGTCTATGGGTGTTGAAAATGCAGCAAACAGAGAGTTAGAGGTGGGGAAAGATGGGTTCTCAAGAAAAGTGTCAAAACTCCAACCATTAGACAATAGCTCCAAGAACCCACTGGACAGAGCATTCCATGTCTCTCTTCTTGGAGCCACCAATTCATCTAAGAAACCAAGCTGAGAAAGCTCCATCTCTCTTCTTTCTCTGCTCCACAGGGAAGACTATCTAGACACTGTCACTCTGTGACCTTCCCAAGCAATAATGTTTTCCCAACTTAAAAAATAATTTAAACTGAAATAGGTCAGTAGGCCAAGGTTTTCACTACCGGTAATTAAATTTCATTTGAACTGAAATTTATTTTTTACATCAAGTTATTTTATAATTTTTATTTTACATATTATACTGTAAATATATTAATATATAATGAAATTCATATATTAATATATAAATTTTAAGGGTGTACCATAGTTTTAGAAAAAATGTGAAGATAAATTTGCAATTATATTTGAATGGATTAATCTTTATATTTTAATAAATTAAAATATAAAATTATTATTTTATCTTTATAATAAAAATTAATATATATATATATATATATATATATATATATATATATATATATATATATATATATATATATATAAATCCAAGGAACATCATTATTCCATTCCACTTCTATACCTAATAATAAATATAGATAGAATTGTGCCTAAGGAACTGGTTCCATAATCGGTACCTCCCATGTCCACCCACCATTCCACACCTCTCATGGAATGAGTTAGTTAATCGATTCTAACATCTTTTGCAAGCACATAAGAATCGGTGACGAAACTAATTCTCTTCTATAGTTGGTTAGTAACTCAATTACTATCAGCAAAAATAACAAAAAAATGAAGCAACGTGGATGTTGCAACAGTCATGTGATAAGGATATAATGGTAAAATTACCATTTATTCTCGCAAATCTTCGCAAAAATAAAGAGATGGGATTTCAGTGTTATCCCACGAATCGCCTAAAATATTCTCATGAGAACATGAATATGGCTTAGAATCCGTTCCTACAAACTAGCGGGTTCTCATGCGAATATAACATATATGTATTTATTCTTCAATTCATAAATTTACTCTTCTTGAGTCTCTCTACCCTCATTTCTTTTCCTTTCCACCCTCCTCCCAATTCAATATGAACTGGTCTGATTGGACACTAAACTCAAAAATGGTTTTAAAGAGGAATAACATAACCATTATAAGAGGTTTAGTAGTGTACATACTACATCCAAAATATATTATTATTGTGAGACTTAAAACGGTCCAATAAACACAAGATCCAAATGTGATATCCCAAAATTAGGGAAAGATGATATTTGTAATTACATAAACAAAATCCAAGTTATAATAAATTGAATCTAGTTATTATATATGTTAATCTGTTATTATATAAAGAACTTATCTTATTTATTATTATTCTCTACATACTAAAAGGCCCACGAAAGCCTATACATATATGTATGTTATCACAGGGAGTACACTCATCCAATACTCACTCTTTAATCTCATACTCACCAAATACTCTTTATTAATTTGAGTGTTGGAGTCTTTGTAGGCTGACTTCTCTCCTTTGTGGCAGATTAGAACTCACACTTGTTCCGAAGAATAGACTAATTTATGTAGGATCAATCAGGTAATTTTTTTGTAAGAACAAGTAACTAGTATGGTTGCACCATATTTTGATCGAGATTAGCTTGTGATTACCAACATACCCACCAAATAGCCCTATAAATACAATAGTGGTAAGGATAAAAGGTATGTTTTCTAATTAGCCAATCACACATTTGTCCAAGATCGATAACAACTGAATACTAACTCAAGCATCAAAGTACCTTTTGTAGGTACCTCCCTCTTTTTACTACTCAGACCGACTAGAAGAGAAGACGAGAGAAGGATCATCCACCTGAAGCATCGGGTATCAGTGGCCTTATAAGACTATCCCAATCTTCTAAGAACATTTGTTACTTATCATGGGGTCGAGGACAACCCTACTTAGACTAAATGGTGAGAACGACGAACATGGCTAGATCGGAAGCACAAGGGCCTCGCAGGAAAGAATGGGAAGACCTTGAGAAGATGAACATGGATTTAGATATAAGAGAGTGTGTGAACATTCAAGTTGTTAAAAAGAAAGAAAATTGACAAGATAGAGCATTTGAGAGTCAAAAAAGTGTGCTCACAAAAAAAGCTAAAGGATAGTGACATCATACCAACGCTGATGAACGAAGACCACGAGCTGATTAAGTTCGCTAGCTAGAGCCATCCCAAATCCTTGATACCTGAGAGCAATCCATTTATGGGGTACCAACCTTCGTCTTAAAACTACGAAGCTTCGATAAGGAGGCACCCCTTTATGGAAGGAATCATGGAAACATCACTACCATCTGGTTGAAAAACGCCAACTGTAGACCAATATGACGGGTTTACTAACCCACATGAGCATGTCGGCATTTATGTAACCCAAGCTAGCCTATACACCACGAAAGATGTCATCATGTGTAAGGTTTTCCCACATTGTTCAAAGGAGCCCCATTGAGCTGGTTCACACGATTGTGTCCTTTATTAGTGGATTGCTTTGATACATTGTTGCTAAGTTTGGAGCAAAACTCGCCATGAGTCGACCTCACCATTTGACATCCATCGGTCTAGTTAAAATCTAATAGGAGAAGGAAAAATCCCTATGATCCTTCATTAAACGATTTAGGAAGATAGCGCTTGAAATAAGGGGGCTAAGCCTAGACATAGTCACACACCACATGGTTAGGACCTTAAGGTCGAGCCCTTTCTTAGATAGCCTCTAAAAGAAACCTGTCGTTGATATGGATGAACTCAGATAGAGGGAAACCATGTTGATGCAACCAGAAGAGCTCCATGATTTCAAAAACCAAATCAGGAATGATGTGCAGCCCGAGAAGAAGCCCACTAACTGACCACATCTTCAGTTACACATTCAGCCCCCCTCAACAAGAAGCATAGGGACCTTATCTGAAGTCCAAAGCTTAATAATTACACCCCTTTAAACGCAGATTGCACCTCATCTGACACCACTTCCAACCCAAAACCTTAAGACAGTGAGTTTATGGGTCTTCATTATATATGCTCAACTTTCTCATATCTATACAATATGGAACTTAGATTCATACTTAGATTCTCAACAATCTCCTCCTCTTGAACCTTTTGTCAAAAAGACTTTCGATATAGAAATCATATTGTACTCATATGAGCTAATCACAAAGGCTAACCATTGACTCTTATACCACTAATGAGTCTTTCGAGGGAGGATCACCGAGGAGATAAATAACACCAATGAGATATGAGTCCAATCCACATAAGGGATTAACACTACCTCCAACTCAAAACCTTAAAGCAATAGGTTTATGGGTCTTCATCTTTATATATTGCTCAAATTTCTCATTTTTACCTAATATGAATCTTACACTCAAACTTGGATTTCCAACATATATGACATGCGTATCCATTATCAACAGAGAACCATATTGATTATATTAAATTTGTAACAACAATTCAACCATTGCTCCAACCACTTTCATGAAATACAATGAAGAAAGAAATTATCGGTATATATAAAAATTATCGATACAAATAAAGGAAAAGTAACAATTACATCAGATATAAGAGGAGGAAGAGAGGATTACACGTGGAATAGGACCACTAGAAGGAGAAAATCAAAGTTATACATAGAGTGTCGAAGTGAGTCAACTCGGCTTACACGGGTTAGCCAATCATGAGTTGAGCTAAAAAAGATTAACTCAACCCAACTTACTTTTTAGTGAGCAAAAATTTTGTAATTTGACTCGACCCACCCTAGGTTGTGGATTAGTGAGTTTACTTGTAATGTTTTTTCTTACAATTTATTTTATATATTTGTTGTAGGACAACGAAAGTGGTTTTACTATATTCATTAATAGTAGTGAGATTAAAGTGTTTACCTAATTTTTTAAATATTATATAACTTGAAAAACATATAAATTAAACATATCTAAACTAATTTAAATATTATATTGAACAACATTGTAGTAGTTAAAATAATAAAATTGTGAATCTATATAATTAGAAGTATTAAATAATTATAATAAAAAAAGGACAATGATATTATGACTCTTATTTTTTGACTTTTATTATTTATTTCTTGACGTGACTTAGTGTGGATAATTGATTAATGTACTACTATTTTTTTTCTTTAAAAGAATCAATGGTCCACCTTAAGGCACCTCGGGGAATCAAGGATAAGAGTCAAAAAATAGGAGTCAAAGTATATTTTTTCATAAAAAAAATGGTAAAATAATTACTAAAGTATTGTTGTTGGTAGATTGTGGATCAATACACCTTTAATCTAATTCAAACTTGTTTAAATTGTGGAGTTAACTGAGTCTAGTTCAGTTCAATTCATATTTAAAAAAATTTAGAAATTTTCAACCTAACTTGAGTCGAACTTATGTTGAATCGGGTTGGATTACGCATTAGAACCCATTTTAACATTTTTGGTTATGCATATAAGCGTTCTTGGAAGAGCTAATGACCTTTAGGAATGAGCCATGAGAGTCCAATATGGAGTAATTTGAATTTCTATATATGAATTCACTGCATAAATATTAAAACAAAAACAAACTTCAAGTGATAATATATAATACTTTCCTTTATTGTAACTTATTGATCTACGGTTGATGTAGTGGATACAAAGATCACCCTTACAAGAAAACTTAACTTAAACACAATACGTTGAAAGCCTAACTTTAAGATAAACACAGGGAAAGTTTGTTATATATGTAATCGAAGACGTTGGTAATAATTCAAGCATTGGCCAAAAGGTAAGCCTCGATGACCTTGAAAAGAGCATCACTCTTGGCCTTGCCAGCTTTAAGCTCATCTTCATTGGGTGGAGCATCTCCTTTGCTGTGGTATTTTATACTCAGCTTTACCACTGAACCTCCGTTAGGAGCATCGCTGAGTTTGGAGTCAATCGTGATCTTCTCTGCAGTGTCTGGCAAAGCAGCACCTCCAACAATGCTGTAGCTGTATCCCAAGTTGGCCTCATCTATTCCTTCTATTTTGTGCAACACAAACTTTGTCTCCCCATCTGTTCATTCGTTCGTTCATTCACAATCACTGTCAGATAATGTTATGATGCAAATATAGAAAATATGTAGAAAAAGAGTGAAGATGTTACGTACCCTCAAGGAAAGAGATCTTCTTGATGGTTCCGGGGCCACCGTTTCCCTCAACGATTTCAACACTCTTGAAGGAATCAACGGCTTTTGGAACGATGTTGTCGGCATCTTTCACAAGAGCTTTGTAAAGGGTGGCTGGAGCCACGGGAGAAGTGGTTTGGTCCTCGAATGTGAAAACAGCCATGGTCAATGGAATGAAAGAGAATGTTTGTTTCTGTGTTATGTTGTGTGTGGCTCTTTGGCAGAGGAGTGCCGTCTATTTATAAGGAACCAAGGCCTCCCTCTCGCTCCTTTCACAATGCTTCTACCCATCCATGCTTCTCTATATATTTCGACCAATTTTTTTATTTGATATTGTTAAATACTATCAATTTTATTTGTTTCTCAACTACTGTTATTTTTGAATCATTCAAACTAAAAGAAAAAGTTTCCTCAAAAATAATTCATAAAAAGAATAAACGGCACATACATCACGTTCAACGATGGCGACTGCATGTGTGGTACTGTATTTTGCAAGAATGAACAATTTTATAACTTACACGCTTCTTTATTTTATGGATGTAAGGGATGATTAGGAATGTAGCGTGTTATTTTAGAGGTTATATAAGATGATAGGAGAAGATGATTAGAGAAATTTACTTATAATTCAATCTCACTATCCATAATAAGATTAAAGGTAACATAGTTTTATGTACCAAATTATTTTTTTATTATTTAATTTTTGTTATATATGATTTAGCTGTTAAAATAATACACGTTAATTCAGTTTATTATTTTAATTTTATGATAACTATAATAATAATTTATTATGGTTATAATTAAAATTTATTACTTATAAAATTATTATTAAAAAGAGAAAAAAGGTTTCCATGTAATTCAATTATTTTATACCTTATATAATAAATTTATTTTTCTACAAAATATATTGTATTATTCATTTTTTATAAATAACTTTTTTTTTATTTTCAATCATTCAATAAAACTTATAAAATAATTTTAAATTATCTATATATAATTTTATATTACGTATAACGATATGAACATTTTATTAATCTAACTTCTTTTCTATTAAATGTTTTTTTTAATATATCACATTAGTTAATTCAATCAGAAACTTCATTTCCTAATTCACTCTAAAATTACTTCTGAATCTCTTAAAAGAAACAACACCAACTTTACTCTCTAATCCTTCCGATCTCTTCCTCTCATTCTCCCTCTAATCATTTCTCTCAAGAACACATAACATGTAAGACCCAATATTTTCTGCCCTAAATTAAAAGGGGTGCCCCATGTGAGTTGGGCCTAAGGTTGGCCCAAAGGGAAACAAACCCTAAGTCTGCCCTAAACCTCATTCCACTCACTTTGTTGAAACAGATTTCCTAACCCCCTTTGAGTAACCGTCACCCTCTCCGATAGAGTTCAGCCTTGGAGCTCCACCACACTTGTTTGAGCTAGTTTCGTTCCACGTAAGTTGCATCCCATCCCATACCTCTCTTGTTTAGCACAGTTGCTTCAAGTTCCAACTAGGGTCGTACTAAGTGGCTTCATGTCCTTCTGTTCTTTTGTTTCCAGCTCGCTAAACCGCTCTAGGAGCTGCTGCCTTTCTCTGTTTACACCCAAGAACCCAGCTGTTGGCCCTTTTCCAGGTAAGGGAAGCTAGAACCCTATTGTTTGGTATGATGATAGTTGTTTTGATGGTATTTCATGATTTCCGTGCTTGTATGTCACTGTGAGTGTATGGCATGATTTGTATTACTGTTTGGGCATGGTTGTGTGTTGGTGGCAGAGAGGAACAGTGGCGAGGTCTGATAAACTCGCCCAAGCGAGCCTGTCTCGTCTAGGCGAGGTTAACAGGGGCTCGCCTAAGTATTTCGCCACGAACGGTCGCCCAAGCGACCCGCTGTACTTTTGAGCGAGCGAACGTCTCGCTTAGGCGAGGAGGGTCTCGCCTAAGCGAGAACACGTGCAAGGTTCATATGCTGGAAGTCGAGCTCTCGCCTAGGCGAAGGGAGCTCGCCAAAGCGAGGGTCCCCCTCGCTTGGGCGAGACCCTGCAGCCTAAGCGAGGTGCTGGGCGAGACAGGGCGTGGTGTGATTGTTTTCTTGACTTGGTTGGTGAATGTATGGCTTGAATTTAAGTGTTGTGATGAGAGTATGAGAGAAATGAGTATGCATGTGCGAAGTAAATCATAACTTGTGAGTAATGGGTTGGTATGAACTTAGCATGATAATTGTATGAGATGAGTCATGAAATTGAAATGATGAGTTTGGCATGAGTTCGACACGAGACATGAAAGGGTTGGTATCAACATGGCATGGTAATGATATGAGACGGAGTTCCATGTGCTGGGTTCGCGAATACGGAGTTGGCATGCAATGGCGGAACTAGGATATGACAAGGGGGAGCCACGGCTCCCCCATTTTTTTTTTTTGAATTTTTTTTATATATATTTATATATTTTTTAAAATTATATTATATATTATTTATATTAAGATTATATTATGGAAAATTATAATAAAAGATAAAATAAATTTTTTTAATAAAGACATTAATTTATAAAAGAGATTAGGGTTTTTTTTTTACTATAAGATCTTTCCACCATGTAAATTATCATGAAAGTGTGTGAAGAGAGATAAATACAAAGAGATAGATTGGAAAATAGAGGTTCGAAACACATAGATTGAGATTCTTGTATACATTCTTGCATGATCTCTCACAAATCAAGGTTAGTATCTTATTATGATTTATGTATGTTAGTTAGTTTATGATTCTTTTTAGGATGTTTCTTCCAAATTAAGTTTATCCCAAATTAATATAAACCCTAATTATGATTTTAGGGATTCTTTTATGAAATTGGTATGAACCCTAATTATAATTTTTCCTAAATTATTATAACCCTTAATTATGAAATTTAGGGATTTTGGGTTTTTCGCTACTTATGGTAATTTTTTTTTTAAGTTTTGAATTTATACAATATTGCTTATTTAATTAAAGTAGTATGAGTTTGGTTATGTTTTGCATTGTGATAATTGTGATTTGTGAATATAAATTTTATTTTTTCTAAATAGGTGAGAGGTGATAAATTTATATTAGAAAGATTATGATAAAAAGTAAAAAAATTGATTCCTTTTTTTCAAAGAGGAAGATTTGTGATGAAGATGAAAAAGAAATGTATTTACGTTAACTAAACTTGAGAAATTTAATAAGAACCAAGAATTTAAGGCAATATAAAACAAATCTCTAAAGTTCTCAGAGTTACATATAATGAATTTAAAAATTCATTAGAACGTGATATGGGAAAAATGACATCAAATTTGACAATAACACCAAATCAAATTGATGAGATACGAATGACTTATCTAAAATGGTATTCATGAATTGGTATCATGATATAATAACATGATATAATAACGAATGATAGTAATATTTTTTTGAATTCTACTATTATGTGTGTGTGTTTTAAGGAGAAGAAATGAAGAGAAATAAATGAATAGTTTTTTTTCTAAAGAAAAATTATATATAACAAATCTAATTTGGCTCCCTTACAATTTTAGTCCAAGTTTCGCCACTGTTGGCATGGTTTGGTTGAGAATACGAAGGTGGTGAATTATGAGAAACTGTATGAGCTGTATGTGTATATATTTGTGTGTATGCATGCTGAATCTGTTTGATTGATTAAGAATGTTGGTCCGTGTCAGTGCGTAATTCCTTGGGATCTCTAGGTGAGATTTTCAGGGTCGTACTTTAGTGGTCGGGACGTAATCCCATGGCCCCTGTTAGTGGGTGCCCATGGTGGTGCCCCATCTGTATAACTAGGTAAGGATTCAAGGTAAGGTTGCATCCTGACACTCTAAGGAGTCAGTTAGTTTCACCTAGAGCGGACTAACTCCTGTGGTGAGAGTAGCAGGAGGTTACAGAAGGTTGCATCCTAACACTTGTAACACATAACTCGGGGGTGAGCAGAGGTATCCACCACAAGTGCAAGCATCCGCTGAATCCGACCAGGTTATATGTATCTGGATGAGTCGAGTCTTAGTGTATTGTTTTGGAAGGTCATAACATGCTTGAGTGATGTATGTATGATTGACTGTGAAAGCATATCATATTGCATGATAAAACCACTTTTGACTCTAGCTTACCCTTTTGTTTTTGTTGTGTGTCTTGCTGTGTGGTACTCTCTTTTGCGATGATCATCAACTTGTTGATGTGAGCAGATGCGAGGAACACCCGTGGTCAACAGGGAAGTGATGGCTCCGCTGCTTAGTCTTTGGGTTGACTTATGCCTTTGGGCTCTTCATTTAGGGCTAAGGCCCATGTATTGTTTTCTCCGAAAATTTGTTTAAGTCATTTTCATTCTCTTACTGTACTTTGTACCCGGCATCGTGGTATATCTCTTTTATTCGTCCTCTAAGCAATTGGGATATCTGTAGGAGTGACGTTATACTCTCTTATCCTCGCTTCTTATATTATATTGTGTGACATATCTTTTATTTAGCTTTATTAAATAAATGGGGTGTTACATTAATGGTATCAGAGCAGTTCGTCCTTAGGATGACCTGAGGTTGTGGGTTTGTCGTGCCTTGTGGGCGTAAGTAGTCATGTCTAGTCGAGTTTGTCAGTGAAACCAAAAGTTTTAGGAACAGAAAACGCCTTGATAGAGTAATGAGGGTGCACACTCATGACTAGATTAAAGGTTGTTTTCCTTTCTTAATTCTAATGGTTCAAAAAAAGGGGTGACAGACAAAAAGGGGTTCGTTGTCTGTAAGTGATAGACTGTTGCTTGGTATGATCTAGTTTGTTTTGCTGCGCCTTTGTGCTCTGTGTTTGGTGTCTATAGAAATGAGGGAATGCAAATCCAATGCCAACTTGGCCTGCTTTCCTTTACAAGTGTTGGATGAGGTCTCTAAGATAACTTATTGCCTCAGAGATAGGAAGTTGATGTGTGATGTATACCGTTGAGCAAGGAAAACTAAGTTTGGGTTAATAGTTTGAGAAAATATGTTGGAGTTTAGCAATGATTGGACTAAGGGAGCTTCAAGGACAAGTTTGGGATCAAATACCGCAAGTTTTTCGAAATGAGTTGAATCTAGAGGTTAAAACATATGGGAGATATCAGTGCATGCAAGTGTAACAACGTTTGAGGAAAATCAACTTGGTTCTACATTCCGGCAATACCAGAATTCAGAATTCTATAGATACATGTGATGTTAAGAGAAGTGTCATTAGATATGCTCGTATGGCCATATCTAGTGTTTTCTTGGATTGGTGGAAGAGAAGTAATTGGCAATATCCTGGGTTGTAGAAAATAATGAAATTGCTCGGCATCGAGCAAATTGAGAAATATAAGGACCATGGGGTGTAAAAGGACAACAAATTTCTAGTTGGAGGCTAAGATGGAGTAGAGCTTATGGATCAGTCAAGTGAAATGATGCTTCCTAAGTAAAGGGAAATATAATATGTGGATAAAAATGAAGTGGCATAAAGGTTTCGTACTAGGTTGGATAGTCAGAAGGAGATGATTGGTCCTTAGAGTTGATAGAAGGATGTTACAAGGAAAAGTAGTTCACAGGAGCAGAACAATTGACCTTGGGTCGAGACTAAGAAACCTAAGTGTTGGATCTTGTAGGGATGGTGAGAGCTAGTAGGGGCAAAATACACTAAAGAATGGAAGGAGAAGAAAAGTCTAAAGAAATTGAAATGGTGTATACGATAGTTAGTGCTGGGATGATTAGCGCAAATGATTGAATTCGAGGATACAAGGTATAAAAAGTGATACTTGAGATAGCGGGTTGCTGCAATGGCGGTCAAGTGAAGTTTACTTGGGTGTGTTTCATGTTTCATGGTGACCAAAGGATTTAAATTCAAAGCCAATTTGAATTGTTTCCTTTGCAAGGTTGGGGCATAATCTCAAGGGTGAACTGGTTGTTTTCTTAGTCTCATTCTTAGGAGATGTGATCCCCAACGAAGTAGTATCCTTTGAATTAAAGAGACAAGTCAGTAGTGGTGTAATCAAGTTGAAAGATGAGGGTAAGGTGTCATGTGAATCAGAGTTATACGACGGAGGTAAGCGAAAAATAGATGCAATGAATCTCAGTGGTAGAAGAGTTATAGATTTATTATGAAGTAAATATTAGAATTTTCGCTTTGGAGTGGTGAAGTCCCCTTTTGCTTTTGGGTTTGAAGTCAAACTTGTGCTGATAGTTTCTAATTGGAGGCTTTATGCTGGGATTGCGAAGTAAGAGAAACAAACGAAAGAGTCGATGGAGACATAATGTCATAAACTCAGTATAATCACTAAGATGACTGCAAGTTTGGTGAATCTTTGAAAAGAAGTTGTGGTGTGTCAAGCCGTTCAAGGAGAGTATTGACTAAGGTTGGAGTGACTAATGAGGAATATGGTTTTAAAAGGATAGATACATTGTTGAGAAATTGGAATGCTAAGGCTATCAAAAGAAGAGTTTAAAGGATTCTTCAAGTTTTATAAGGGTCCCGAGGAAGGTTTCTCAACGGCAATTGCTTCCTTGTCATGGCGGACATGAAAGGATCATTATTTTGAGAAAACAAACAAGTGACCTTATGTATGGATCAGAGTAGCGCAGCGGGGTGGTGGCAGGTGATGCTTAGAAATGGTAAGAGGTGCGTGAGAAGAACTATCTTACTCATGACCTAGTGATTACCACGAAGACCGGTTCTTTAAAAACGCCAAAGGTTGCGTTCTTGTGTGTATCGGGTAAAAGTGTACAATGATCATTCAGAGTTGGAAGTATGGGATTGCATAAAGGAAGTTGGACCAAGGAAATGAGGGATAGTTGAATTATGTTTTCAAGTTAGGGTACCAACCTAGAAGTAGGGAAGTAAGATTCGGTGTTCATTTCTAAGAGAGAATTCAAGATTTAGACTCTGGCAAGGTAAGTGTAAGAGTTGGTGGAGAAGTTAATGTCCAAGTTGGGAGGAAAATAGGTGAAGAGATTTCAGTGGTCAAGTCATTCGACTAGTACGAAGGAGTTTCTCAAAAGAGGTTGGGAGAAAGGACAAATCGGGCCATCTTAGTTGGAGGTGTATTGTAAAGATGATTGATACAGATCAAACTAGAGACTTGAAGTCAGGCAGAGTTAGGGTTCTGAGGTTTCTGTAAAATGACGATTTCAGGTTAGGGGATTAAATGTGAAGGTAGGACGCCAAAACGATATGGTGAAGGAAACCGTTGAAGGTTTTAAATTGAAAATGGAATAACTCGGTAGGGAACTTTGTTGCCTTGGATGAAGCCAGCAAAGGAAATAAGATGTTATGAGTGTCATTATGCGTAAAAGTGGTCAAGAGTGTTGATGGTGGGGCAATCGGCCAGAGCTCAAGAGTGATCAAGACAGTAGAGTGATTCTTAAAGGGGAGAACAAAGTGATGTGAAGGGATAACTACATGTTTTAATTGAGATTTGAAGTCATTTGAAACTTTGATAAAAACCTACAAGAGGTAGCATTGGGCAGGCATGAAGGAGCATCTAGTTTTAAGGTTACGGGGTGAGAGTTATTTCGAGAGTAGTGACTAAACAAATCCACACGGTTGAACACATATCGCTTAGCACAGAGGCAAAGTTTTTAGTGGCTATAGGTGTTGAAGTCATTTTTTTTTTCGTCATGTCTAAGTGGTGGTTGCCAGACGAAATGGGGGAAAACATAGTTTCCTTCCCATCTCGTCGGTGAATTTTTGAGGTCGAAAATTTTTGTTGTTGGGGGGAATGTAAGACCCAATATTTTCTGCCCTAAATTAAAAGGGGTGCCCCATGTGAGTTGGGCCTAAGGGTTGGCCCAAAGGGAAACAAACCTTAAGTCTGCCCTAAACCTCATTCCACTCACTTTGTTGAAACAAATTTCCTAACCCCCTTTGAGTAGCCGTCACCCTCTCCGATAGGGTTCAGCCTTGGAGCTCCGTCGCACTTGTTTGAGCCAGTTTCGTTCCACGTAAGTTGCATCCCATCCCATACCTCTCTTGTTTAGCACAATTGCTTCGAGTTCCAACTAGGGTCGTACTAAGTGGCTTCATGTCCATCTGTTCTTTTGTTTCCAGCTCGCTAAATCGCTCTAGGAGCTGCTGCCTTTCTCTGTTTACACCCAAGAACCCAGCTGTTGGCCCTTTTCCAGGTAAGGGAAGCTAGAACCTTATTGTTTGGTATGATGATAGTTGTTTTGAAGGTATTTCATGATTTTCGTGCTTGTATGTCACTGTGAGTGTATGGCATTATTTGTATTACTGTTTGGGCATGGTTGTGTGTTGGTGGCAGAGAGGAACAGTGGCGAGGTCTGATAAACTCGCCCAAGCGAGCCTGTCTCGTCTAGGCGAGGTTAACAGGGACTCGCCTAAGTATTTCGCCACGAACGGTCGCCTAAGCGACCCGCTGTACTTTTGAGCGAGCGAATGTCTCGCTTAGGCGAGGAGGGTCTCACCTAAGCGAGAACACGTGGAAGGTTCATATGCTGGAAGTCAACCTCTCACCTAGGCGAAGGGAGCTCGCCTAAGCGAGGGTCCCCCTCGCCTGGGCGAGACCCTGTAGCCTGAGCGAGGTGCTGGGGGAGACAAGGCGTGGTGTGATTGTTTTCTTGACTTGGTTGGTGAATGTATGGCTTGAATTTAAGTGTTGTGATGAAAGTATGAGATAAATGAGTATGCATGTGCGAAGTAAATCATAACTTGTGAGTAATGAGTTGGTATGAACTGTAAGACCCGTAGAATTTAATTAATTAAATAAATAATTAATTAATAAATACGGGAGGGGTAATAATTATGACATTAAATTATGGTTGGTATGACGTGGAAAAGTGCTAGCTCATATGGTTGAGAGCACTTTGATTGTGCGAGAGGACTTGGGTTCGAGTCCTATGTATGCTAACTTTTGATGTTATGGTTTTGTTATTTAAATTTATGAAAACATGTTCTTGTATGTTATGATACTTGAATTGTGATGGTTAGCATGAAACATGATTGGTTGAAATGGTTATGCACTTGAGTGGTAACAATGGGGTCATGGGTTCAAACCTTGGAAAGGCTAAATGGAAATTATGCTTGTTTTTATTTTGCTAATGGTGACTTTAGAGGGAAATGGGAAAGGTTAACAGAGGCAATGGGAAGCAGTAGGGCCAAGGGGGGGGCTGCATTCCCATTAATGATGAGAGATGGAGGGTTATTAAAAGGTAAATGAAATTAAATTCGTTTTAATATTTTTAAGTAACCTAAAGTACTAGTTTAAAAGGAAAAAGTTGGAGTTTAGGCAAGGTTTTGGCAAGGCTGAACCTAGACTTAGAAAAACAAAGGCAAGGGTGAGTGAGAAGGGCTGACGTGAGGGAGTTGAAGGCAGAATTGAAGGAAACCAAGGGTGGCCATTGGTGATCAAGGGAGAGCTTCATCAATTGTTCTAATTTAAGCTAAGGAACCAGGTTAGGGGAGCTTTTACGCTTTAACTTTATTTTTAATTTGATTGGCATGCTAAATAGGGTAATTCATGCGTTGATTAATTTAATTCTGATTGGTATGCTGAATTTGGTATGATTATGTAGGATTTGTATATTCCATTTTTAGAGATTGTGATTCTGGGAAATTTCTAGAATTAGTCTGGTTGGTGGTGAACTGCCGCCAGGCTATCTTTTCCTTCTTAGGCCAATTTAGGGTTCTTATAGAGGAACCACCTGCCAGATATAGCATAAAATAGATAATTTGACCACTGTTGACCAAATCCTTGCCTAGAGTTGACTGATTGACCAGTCTTGATTTTTTGACAACCCAACTAGGGGCTGCCACGTGTCGGAGCAGTCCCTCTCCCCGAATCAGATTTCCTGTCCGCAATTAGGGTTTGGTGGTGGTTCCGTGAGTGGCCGTGACTGCTGCAGATGCCGCGAGTGCCGCTGCAATGGTGTTTCCCACATTATGCTGAACGAAGATGATGGTGGCGAAGGCAACACAGCGGAGCTTTGAGTTGGTCACTGCAAATCTCGCGAGCAGACCTGGTGCAGCAATGGTGGGTCCGAACGTGTGCGAGAATGGTGCTGGCCTGACGATGCAGGCGTGATGCGAAGACGAAGGGGCTGTGTTTTTCGGTGGTGGAGCGACGGTGGTGATTTCGGGATGAAGGAGAGGGAGAGGCGCGAGTGCAGGTGTGACAGTGGGGTTTCGCGTGATGGACGGCGGCTCACTCGCGAGGATGGAGAAGTGTTGGTGCAGGTGTTGCCGGAGATGTTGGACTGTTCCGGCGTGCTCGAATGGTGCGACCATGGGGGATTCGGACAGCGGGACGAGTGGAGAAGAAGGAGGCGCGACGGAGGCGCGATGAAGAAGACGCGGTGGCTGGTTCACGGTGGCCCGGGAGGTTCAGGTTCGAGTGTGGTGCGTGATGGTGGTCGCGAGACGCGCGGAGAAGACGAAGACGTCGCGGTCCCCTGGTACAGCAGCGGTGATGGGGTTTCCGACGAGGGCGCGACAGGCGACGGCTTTCCGGCATGGCCAGTGGTGGTCGGACGTGGTTGTGGCGACTACGGAGTGGGTTGGTGCGGAAGAGAGAGAGAAAGAGTTAGGGTTAGGGTTTTGGTTGTTTGAAGGAGAGAGAGAGAGTGATGATGTGGCATGTTTCGATTGGTGATTTGAGTTAATGGAAGATTGATGATGTGGCAAACTGTGAATGGTTAATTTAGTAAGTGGAGGATTGCCACGTGGCGAAATCTGATGGATTAGATCTTAAGTGACATTAGGGGTGCAGCTTAGTAAAAAGGAGGGGTGCAAAGCAGAAATTTAAATGTTAAATTACAGAAGGGGGTGTAAACCTGAAAACAGGGGGTGCAGCTAGCTCTAGAAATATTTTATTTTAATAATAGATATTCCATTTAAAAAAAAGGGGGTGTAAACATGAGAATTGGGGTTGCATTTAGTACCTGAACTATTTCTCTCCAAAATTCCTATTTTTGGGACTTAATTTATGAATTAAAACATTCATTATTTATACCCTTGAGGACCTAAAATAAATTACACTTGCATTATTAAACTCAAGAATATCTAATGATAAATTTGATGCAACTAATATCAAATTTGTAAGCGCAAAAATAATATTAAATTCCCCAAAAGTTAATTATTGAATGTGAGCCAAGGTTCTACTCATCATAGCTTCCAAGTGGTCTGGAAGCGGCAGTGCCTGGCGGTACGTGTCCCCCGCCAGACGATTTTTACTGCATCAGTATTGGTGTTGTTGATTCTCCAGGCGTGATCTACGAGGCTTTTGGTGATGCTTCAAAGGTGGGGTTGCTGGAGTTCCTTGAGTTGTGGCTCGGAACGTATCCCTTGAGTTGTGGCTCGGGATAGGGGTTAAGCACGTGGTATTCCTTGAGTTGTGGCTCGGAATAACATCTCTTGAGTTGTGGCTCGGGATGGCGGATGAACACGAGAAACCCTTGAGTTGTGGCTCGGGTTGGCGAGTGTGGCTGGTATGAGTGTGCTGGTTGTGGCCAGTACGGATGGGTCCGGATAGATTGCCCTCCTCAGTTGTTGGCTGACGAGTTTGGTAGTCTTGGGACGATACGGCTTTGCTCGTATATGGGAACTCTACCTGGCGTTGCGGTGTATGATCCGTAGCATGTTTTCCCGCACGTGCTCTATCGGTTGTGGCCGATAGGTATGGCAGCAAGTCACCTTGAAGTAATCATCAGACGATGTAGAACACAAATAAACGTATTGGAGATTGAATTGAGGGAATAAAAACATAGGGTAATGTGGAAAGTTAAGTTTAAGTGATGTTATGTGTATGTATACTGATTTATATATATGTTTATAGCTTTGAATATATATGTGTTTTATCTGCTAAGCTCACCCTATCTGCGTGTGTGTGGCGATGATCGTGTACGCGGTACACGGGAGCAGATGCTGGTGATGCAGGTGGCTCAGGTGCAGCTTAGTTGCGGAGAGGGGATTGACCTGGGAAACTTTCATATGTATCTATTTGTTTTTGAAAACATTTGTAAACCCTGAGGGGTGACTTGATGTTATTGAGGTTTTAGTTTTGTAATGAACGCTTTTAATTTATCCGCACAATTAATAAAGCTTTAAATTTTCCCGCGTTTTGGGAAAATGAGGTATTAATAAATGCGCTGTTTTTATTTATTCCATATTTGATTTATAAATTAGTAATATCCTGACGGGATGTTACATATTTGATTTATAAATTATTGGATGAAGCCAGCAAAGGAAATAAGATGTTATGAGTGTCATTATGCGTAAAAGTGGTCAAGAGTGTTGATGGTGGGGCAATCGGCCAGAGCTCAAGAGTGATCAAGACAGTAGAGTGATTCTTAAAGGGGAGAACAAAGTGATGTGAAGGGATAACTACATGTTTTAATTGAGATTTGAAGTCATTTGAAACTTTGATAAAAACCTACAAGAGGTAGCATTGGGCAGGCATGAAGGAGCATCTAGTTTTAAGGTTACGGGGTGAGAGTTATTTCGAGAGTAGTGACTAAACAAATCCACACGGTTGAACACATATCGCTTAGCACAGAGGCAAAGTTTTTAGTGGCTATAGGTGTTGAAGTCATTTTTTTTTTCGTCATGTCTAAGTGGTGGTTGCCAGACGAAATGGGGGAAAACATAGTTTCCTTCCCATCTCGTCGGTGAATTTTTGAGGTCGAAAATTTTTGTTGTTGGGGAGAATGTAAGACCCAATATTTTCTGCCCTAAATTAAAAGGGGTGCCCCATGTGAGTTGGGCCTAAGGGTTGGCCCAAAGGGAAACAAACCTTAAGTCTGCCCTAAACCTCATTCCACTCACTTTGTTGAAACAGATTTCCTAACCCCCTTTGAGTAGCCGTCACCCTCTCCGATAGGGTTCAGCCTTGGAGCTCCGTCGCACTTGTTTGAGCCAGTTTCGTTCCACGTAAGTTGCATCCCATCCCATACCTCTCTTGTTTAGCACAGTTGCTTCGAGTTCCAACTAGGGTCGTACTAAGTGGCTTCATGTCCATCTGTTCTTTTGTTTCCAGCTCGCTAAATCGCTCTAGGAGCTGCTGCCTTTCTCTGTTTACACCCAAGAACCCAGCTGTTGGCCCTTTTCCAGGTAAGGGAAGCTAGAACCTTATTGTTTGGTATGATGATAGTTGTTTTGAAGGTATTTCATGATTTTCGTGCTTGTATGTCACTGTGAGTGTATGGCATTATTTGTATTACTGTTTGGGCATGGTTGTGTGTTGGTGGCAGAGAGGAACAGTGGCGAGGTCTGATAAACTCGCCCAAGCGAGCCTGTCTCGTCTAGGCGAGGTTAACAGGGACTCGCCTAAGTATTTCGCCACGAACGGTCGCCTAAGCGACCCGCTGTACTTTTGAGCGAGCGAATGTCTCGCTTAGGCGAGGAGGGTCTCACCTAAGCGAGAACACGTGGAAGGTTCATATGCTGGAAGTCAACCTCTCACCTAGGCGAAGGGAGCTCGCCTAAGCGAGGGTCCCCCTCGCCTGGGCGAGACCCTGTAGCCTGAGCGAGGTGCTGGGGGAGACAAGGCGTGGTGTGATTGTTTTCTTGACTTGGTTGGTGAATGTATGGCTTGAATTTAAGTGTTGTGATGAAAGTATGAGATAAATGGGTATGCATGTCCGAAGTAAATCATAACTTGTGAGTAATGAGTTGGTATGAACTCAGCATGATAATTGTATGAGATGAGTCTTGAAATTGAAATGATGAGTTTGGCATGAGTTCGACATGAGACATGAAAGGGTTGGTATCAACGTGGCATGGTAATGATATGAGACGGAGTTCCATGTGCTGGGTTCGCGAATACGGAGTTGGCATGGTTTGGTTGAGAATACGAAGGTTGTGAATTATGAGAAACTATATGAGCTATATGTGTATATATTTGTGTGTATGCATGCTGAATCTTGTTGATTGATTAAGAATGTTGGTCTGTGCTAGTGCGTAATTCCTTGGGATCTCTAGGTGAGATTTTCAGGGTCGTACTTCCGTGGTCAGGACGTAATCCCATGGCCCCTGTTAGTGGGTGCCCATGGTGGTGCCCCATCTGTATAACTAGGTAAGGATTCAAGGTAAGGTTGCATCCTGACACTCTAAGGAGTCAGTTAGTCTCACCTAGAGCGGGCTGACTCCTGTGGTGAGAGTAGTAGGAGGTTGTTGAAGGTTGCATCCTAACACTTGTAACACATAACTCGGGGGTGAGCAGCTCGGGGGTGAGCAGAGTTATCCACCACAAGTGCAAGCATCTGCTGAATCCGACTAGGTTATATGTATCCGGATGAGTCAAGTCTTAGTATATTGTTTTGGAAGGTCATAACATGCTTGAGTGATGTATGTATGATTGACTGTGAAAGCATATCATATTGCATGATAAAACCACTTTTGGGTCTAGCTTACCCTTTTGTTTTTGTTGTGTGTCCTGCTGTGTGGTACTCTCTTTTGCGATGATCATCAACTTGTTGATGTGAGCAGATGCGAGGAACACCCGTGGTCAATAGGGAAGTGATGGCTCCGCTGCTTAGTCTTTGGGTTGACTTCTGCCTTTGGGCTATTCATTTAGGGCTAAGGCCCATGTATTGTTTTCTCCGAAAATTTGTTTAAGTCATTTTCATTCTCTTACTGTACTTTGTACCCGGCATCGTGGTGTATCTCTTTTATTCGTCCTGTAAGCAATTGGGATATCTGTAGGAGTGGTGTTATACTCTCTTATCCTCGTTTCTTATATTATATTGTGTGACATATCCTTTATTTAGCTTTATTAAATAAATGAGGTGTTACATAACACAGTCTTAATCTTGTTTTAGTTTAGCTTTACAATAACTAATATTTAAGTTTATAATATCTATTTTTAAATAGTAAGTTCCATTTTGGATAAATATTAATCTTGGTAACTCATTTCAATTTTTTCTCTAAAATTTTTCAAATAATACTTGTTAACTATTTATATATTTAATAAAATATCATTCATTGCACAAAAAATTATCGATATTAGTTATGGAGCCATTTTAAATAATAATACAATATAGGAAATCATGAAATCATACAAAATTAAAAGAAATTTTTTAAATAAAAACCAAGGTTAGCCATAAGAATGGTCGGTACTATAATAATCAATTTAGATACCAATTTATAAAATTAAATGTTATTGATTATTAAAATAGTCACTATTATAAGCAAAAAGTTATAATTGATTACTAAATTGGTCTATAAAATTAATTACTAAAATATTGTGTGAAACCCCCTTAATTAAACCATCTTTTTCTCTCTCACTGTAAACCTCCAGTAACACAACAACTTCCACCCTCCACCTCTGCTCTCAAGTTCTCCTGTTCTGGTTCTCTTATTTGATAAATTCCCTCACCAATTCCTTGCATTCTATGACCAGATTCTGGAAGATCAGACTCAACGGAACCCTATGGTGCTTCATCCCTCAGCTCTCTTCTTCCTCGATAGGTTCCACTTTCAGTTGTATTTCAATTCTAGCTAGAGTCCATCTGGTTGTCTTTGAATTCTGGGTCTAATTATGAGTTTCCCTTTTCTCTATGGCTTGATGATGAACTCCTAGGTTAATTTGAGACCTCTGCCTCCTTGGTACCCATTTCAAAACTCCACCAAGCTCAAATCTTAGCAAAAGAGGTAAGGGAAGCTAACCTTCACTTAAATTTTGAGTAATTAGGATCCTTGTATGTTTGAATGGGATGATTCTTAGCTTAATTTCCTTTTTGAACTGCCTGTGGTGTGTAATTGGATGGTGGTGTGAATTTCGTAACACTGCATGTGAAGAACAGTGTGGAAAACCTAATAATTTCTCCCAGGTGAATGGCTCTCACTTAAGCGAAAGTATCAGGGAGTTGCCTCTGATTGTTGCGCGAGGTCTCGCCTAGGCGAGCTGGGGTCGCCTGAGCGAGATATCTTCTCGTCTAAGCGAACCAGTCTTGCCTGAGCGAGAACCCGCTCAGGTGTTCGAGTTGCCCACTGTAAGGGGTCTCGCCCAGGCAAGAGTAGTCCGCCTAAGCGAGATTACTCCCTAGCCTAGGCGAAATTCACTACAGGGTTATGTTTTCTTCTCTATTTTAAATGAACAACAGTGTATTGATTGAGATAAGATGATGTTTGCTTACAGTATGTTGGATGATAATGATTTGTAGTGTATGCATATAATTGTATGATGAAAGGTTGTGGAATGAGGATTGTGGAGGGATGAGATGAACTAGGATTTCATGAGAATTCCTAGGAAAAGTACTTAGTGTGTGTAAGCATTTAAGGACTCAGTTTTGGTTGGCATCCTGACGCTCTAATAATCCATTAAGACTCATGTAGAGTGTGATGGGTTATGTCGTGAGGAGTAGCAGGAGGTCCTAGTCTATGGACCCGATCAGTCATAGACGCGAAGGGGACTTACCTTGGGAGTGGTTGGGTGTGTCAGGTTTATAAAGGAGAGGGTATCACTGGGGAGATACAACACCAATGAGACCTGAGCCCAACCATATAAGACACTGACACCACTCTCAACCCAAAACCTTAAGGCAATGGGTTTATGGGTCTTTATTCTTATATAGTGCTCTACTTTCTCATTTCTGGTCAATGTGGGACTTAGACTCACACTTGGATTCCTAACAATCTCCCCCTCAAGGGTGAGTCCCTTCAACCACATTAGTACACTCCTCTCCAACGGAAGCTGCCCAACCACGAGTACTCCTTTTCTGCCCTTTTCTGTACCGTCGTTCTTCTTAACGGGACATGCTTACCTGGAACCCTTACTTAGGACTCTTGCCATGAAGACTTTCTAGGACCATACTGGTACTACACTCGTCTAAGCCGATATTAACCAATGGCTCTGATACCACTTGTTAGGTTTTACAGAGAGGAGGTTTCATTGGGGAGAACAACACCAATGAGATCTGAGCCCAACCACATAAGACACTGACACCAATCTCAACTCAAAACCTTAAAGCAATGGGTTTATGGGTCTTGATTCTTATATAGTGCTCTACTTTCTCATTTCCGGTCAACGTGGGACTTAGACTCACACTTGGATTCCTAACAATCTCCCCCTCAAGGGTGAGTCCCTTCAACCACATCAGTACACTCCCCCTCCAGCGGAAGCTGCCCAACCACGAGTACTCCTTTTCTACCCTTTTCTGTATCGCCATTCTTCTTAACGGGACACGCTTACCTGGAACCCTTACCTGGGACTTTTGCCAGGAAGACTTTCGATACTAGGACCATAATACACTCGTCTGAGCCGGTTTTAACCATCGGCTCTGATACCACTTGTTAGGTTTTACAGAGAGGGGGTTTCACTGGGAAGAACAACACCAATGAGATCTGAGCCCAACCACATAAGACACTGACACCACTCTCAACCCAAAACCTTAAGGCAATGGGTTTATGGGTCTTTATTATTATATAGTGCTCTACTTTCTCATTTCTGGTCAATGTGGGACTTAGACTCACACTTGGATTCCTAACAACTTGTCAGGTTTATAAAGGAGAGGGTATCACTGGGGAGATACAACACCGATGAGGCTTGAGCCCAACCACATAAGACATTGACACCACTCTCAACCCAAAACCTTTAGGCAATGGGTTTATGGGTCTTGATTCTTATATAGTGCTCTACTTTCTCATTTTCGGTCAATGTGGGACATAGACTCACACTTGGATTCCTAACAACTTGTCAGGTTTATAAAGGAGAGGGTATCACTGGGGAGATACAACACCAATGAGACTTGAGCCCAACCACATAAGACACTGACACCACTCTCAACCCAAAACCTTAAGGCAATGGGTTTATGGGTCTTTATTTTTATATAGTGCTCTACTTTCTCATTTCTGGTCAATGTGGGACTTAGACTCACACTTGGATTCCTAACAATCTCCCCCTCAAGGGTGAGTCCCTTCAACCACATTGGTACACTCCCCTCCAACGGAAGCTGCCAAACCACAAGTACTCCTTTTCTGCTCTTTTCTGTACCGCCGTTCTTCTTAACGGGATACGCTTACCTAGAACCTTTACTTGGGACTCTTGCTAGGAAGACTTTCGATACTAGGACCATACTGGTACTGCACTCGTCTGAGCTGGTATTAACCATCGGCTCTGATACCACTTGTCAGGTTTATAAAGGAGAGGGTATCACTGGGGAGATACAACACAAATGAGACCTAAGCCCAACCACATAAGACACTGACACCACTCTCAACCCAAAACCTTAAGGCAATGGGTTTATGGTTTTTATTCTTATATAGTGCTCTACTTTCTCATTTCTGGTCAATGTGGGACTTAGACTCACACTTGGATTCCTAATAGGGTGATAACCCCTTGAGTCTAAACTCTGCAGAGTTTAGGAACCTTCACATGTGAAAGCTACCAAGAGATCCAATATGCTTACATAATCCGGATATTGAGTTAGCGTCGGTACTTATTTGTCTTGTAGAGATGATTTGAATTAATTTATGATATGTGTGAAATTGTTTATCCATTTTATTCATGACTTTCCTCTTATTTTATGAAGTGTTAGCTTACCCTTCTTGCCTGACATGTTTTTCCTTAAATGTCTTCTTTTACGATGACCACTTGCGACTTGGTGTGAGTAGAGAAGAATCCAGGTGATGGTACTCCTCCCTCGGACCGGACCTGATCTGTGGCTCCTGGTGTTCATTTTGTTTTGGACTCGTGCTTTTAGAATAGAGCATTTTGGGATGTATAAGTTATAACTTTCCTTAAGTTTGCTTCTGAGAGTAGTATAAAGGTTTAAAAAAAGGCTATTTTGGGATGACTGTATTAAACTTTTGTATGGCTTTTCTGACTATCTGCTCTACTCTATCATAATATGATATTTTGTTTAGTAGCTGTAAAGACTATTAAATGGAATGTTACATATTGGCTACCAAATAAATTAATTTCTAAATTGATCACTAAAAATTAATTATCAAAATTTTGCCAACTAATAAATTATTTTTTAATTAATTAGTGATTAATTTAATGATTAATTATAATTTTTTATTTATAATAATAATTAATTTAGCAACCAATAATTTTTAATTTTATAAATTAATATATAAATTGGTCATTATAATAATTAATTAGTTTTAATTTTTAAAATTGATATCTGATCAAGAATATTATGGTGGGATATGAATTTGTAAATGCTTAACACAAATTAAATTAACATTTGTGATAGAAAACCTTACAGTAAAATTTATTTTATAAATCAATACGGGGAATACATTTTAAAATATTAATAAGTGATTTTAGAATTTTTATTTAAAATATATATGGTATGAAATTGTAAAAACGATATAAATATTTAGTATAAATGTATTTAATACTAATTTTATGCAAAAGAGTACTTTCTGGAAACCGGTTTTTAAAAACTCTTTATAAAAGAAACTAGAGATGGCAAATAAACCCGTGTCCGTGGGTATCACCCGAACCCGTCCCCGTTTTGACGGGGAATCCCCGCTTTGACTGGGTATGGGTATGGGTATGGGTAATACCCGAAATTTTCAACTGGGGATAGGGATGGGGATGGGGATGGGGATATATATATACCCGCCCAAATACCCGTCCCCGCTTAAATTACTAAACTATTTATAATTTATTAAATAATCTAAAAAATATATATAAATAAATAATATATTTACACATAAAATATAATATAATATAATATAATATAATATAATATAGTATATATACATATAAATAAAATATACTTTTATATATATATATATTTACACATATACATGTAATATAATATAATATAATATAATATAATATAATATAATATAATATACATATAATATATATACATAATGATATAATATAATATATATAATATATACGTATAAAACAAATTAATCATTTAACTAGTGAGATCTTTTATAAACAAATTTATAACATTACAAATTTATAAAAATTTAAAAGAAATATATATATATATATATATATATATATATATATATATATATATATATATATAAAAGCATAAAATATCTACGCATATACATATAATATATATACATAATAATATAATATATATTATTATATTTATATTATTATATAATATAATATAATATATACTTAAAATAAATATATATCTATAAAAAAAAAATATATATATATATATATATATATATATATATATATATAAACATAAGATATCCACACATATAATATATATACATAGTAATAATAATATAATATATAATATAATATAATATATATAAATAATTATATATATATATATATATATATATAAACATAAGATATCCACACATATAATATATATATACATAGTAATATAATATATAATATAATATAATATAATATATATATATATATATATATATATATATATATATATAACATATTTCTCATTCTCTTTGTTTTTTGTTATACACTTTGTTTACTCTCTCAATTGTCTGGTTTGTTTTTCAAGATTTAATTTTGAAGGTAATTTTTCTTCTTCTTATTACATAATTTTTACTCTCTGTACATGGTTATGTTCAAATAGGTGTTCCTCAATTTCATTCTATGAAATAATTTTTAGGTTACACATTTGATTATCTTTATTTATTTATTTATTTTCATGAAAATGTTTGACTCTTATTTTGTAGCTCTTCTTTTTGTTACTTTGGTTATACACTTTTTTACTCTCTTTTAATTGTTTGGCTTGTTCTTTAAGGTTTAAGCAGATCTTCAAGGTACTTTTCCTTTTATCATAATCTTAATTATACATTTTTTTTTCCGTTATGTTATGTTCAAATGGATATTCTCAAATTTGGGTCACACATTTAATTATCTTTACTCCTTTATGATAATTTTATTTATTATTTATTTTTTGTTTCATGATAATGTTTAATTCTCAATTTTAAGTGCTCAATTGCATAAATCCTTAATTTAATTCAAGATCAAAAGATGAAGAATCTATGTTTAAATTTGAATTATTATTAATTTAATTTTGTTATTTGTGCCATTTCGTTTAAGTGGTATAATATAAATTTTTAATAGTATAAAAAATATTTGAAATATTTTTAAACTTGATTATTGGTTTTCCTTTTATATTTTGTTAAAAAAGAAATTAACCTTTTTACTTTGTTTGATTTTTTTTTGTTACGTATGTTAGTTTCTAGAGAAAATGAGCACAGGAGATCAAGATTTGCAGGTACCAAGTCCACCACAGTGTTCACAACAACCAACTCCCTTTCAAAGTTCCAATAATGACAGTCAATCTCCATTGAATCCATCTACGCAAACACCTTCAGAAGTTCATGATGAAATACATTCAACAACACAAGTAGAGCCTGAGAAAGGGAAATTGAAAAGTGTTGTGTGGGAACACTTTGAAAAGATAAAAGTTGATGGAAAATACAAAGCTAAATGTAACTATTGCAAGAAACTGCTTGGTGGAGAAACAAAGAATGGAACAAAGCACTTGCACCATCATACAAACATATGTATTCAAAAGAAGGCTTTAGCAAAAGGAAAAGGGGGACAAAAAACACTTTTTTCTAAGATTTCAAGTGGCAAAAAGGAATTGGCTTGTGGAGCTTATAATGAAGAAAATGCCAAGAGGGAACTTGCAACAATGATTATATTGCATGAATATCCATTGTCAATAGTGGACCATATTGGTTTTATTAGATTCGTGACAACAATTCAACCATTATTTCAACTTCCTTCACGAAATACGATAAAGAAAGAGATACTCGGCATCTATGAACATGAAAAACAAGTTGTTATGAAGTTGATAGATACAAATAAAGGAAGAATAGCAATTACATCGGATATGTGGACTGCAAGCAATCAAAAGAAAGGGTATATGTCTATTACAGCTCACTATATTGATGACAATTGGACATTGCAAAATATAATTTTGAGGTACACCTTTTTTAATTTATAAATTTTCCAGTAATTTTTTTTATGCACCTCTAGAAAGATTATATGTCTTACAAAATATTGCTTAATTTATAGGTTCATTTATGTTCCCGCACCTCACACAGCTGATCGACTTTGCAATGTATTAGTTGATTGTTTGTTCGATTGGAATATTGATACAAAATTGTCTACTATCACTTTAGACAACTGCAGCACAAATGATAGCATGATTGAAAAAATTAAGGATAAGTTGAAGTTGGACACACTCATTAAGAAAGGGTCTTTGCTTCATATGCGTTGTTCAGCACATATCCTTAATTTGATTGTGAAAGAAGGGTTAGCCGTCCTAAAAGAAGGGGTGGAAAAAATTCGAGAAAGTGTAGCATATTGGACAGCAACTCCTAAAAGAATGGAAAAATTTGAGGAAACAGCTAGACAATTGCGAATTTCTTTCACTAAAAAGTTAAGTTTGGATTGCCCAACTAGATGGAATTCTACTTACAAGATGCTTGATATTGCCATATGTTATAAGGATGTGTTTTTTAGGTTAAAGCAACGTGAAGCTCAATACACTTCTTTGCCAACTGATATGCAGTGGGAATTTGCAAAGGATGTTTGTCGAAGGCTAAAATTATTTAATGACATCACAGAAATCATTTCTGGCTCCAAATACCCAACTGCCAACATCTTTTTCCCAAAGATTTGTGAGATCAAGATTGCAATAAATGATTGGGTTAAATCTCCTGAGATAACCATTCAAAATATGGCAATACAAATGTTAAAGAAATTTGAAAGTTACTAGAGTGTTATTCATGATATATTGGCAATTGCTTCAGTTTTAGATCCAAGGTACAAGATGGACATGTTAGAATATTATTTTTATAAATTGTATGGTAATGATTTTGATCTGAAACTTAGTAGGATTCGTCAAATGTGCTATGATTTGGTTTTGGAATATCAATCAAAAAAGAATGAAACTTCTTCTTATAGAGTTACATCATTGGAGTTGGGAAAGGATGTTGATAATGATGCGAATGAATTTTTAGAGTTTATGGCAAAAAAGAAAAAATCTAGAACTACAGTTATGAAAACAGAGTTGGATTATTACTTGGAAGAAGATAATTTGCCGGTTACACAAGAATTTGATATCCTATCATGGTGGAAAACAAATGGGTTAAAGTTTCCAACCCTTCAAGCAATTGCAAGGGATGTTTTAGCTATTCCAATAACAACTGTAGCTTCTGAATCTGCTTTTAGTACTGGTGGTCAGATATTAACTTCTCACCGTAGTCGACTTCATCATATTACTATAGAGGCTTTGATGTGTACAAGAAGTTGGATATGGAACTCAAACCATCTAGGTAAGATTCTCAAATTTATTAATATTTTTTGTTAGTATTTTTTGTGAATTCTCATCTAATATTCTACATTTGGTGTTTGTAGGTGTTAAAAAATTAAAAGGAAAAGATGTTCTCATGAGTGAAAATGAATCTGATGAAGAAGGTACATTATATTCTAGTAATTAAAATTTTCAATTTCAATTATTATATCATATCTAATTTTTCATTTTTTTTCTATGTGTAGGTGGATCGAATGCAAATGAAACCACTGATCATTTGTAAAATTAATAAATATTTTGGTTATTATAAAATTTTAGTAATGTGTAATTTTTTAGCTTTTATATAATTATTTGAATTTTATTTAGTTGTTATTTGATACTTTAATTTGAGATTTATACTATTATAATATTTTTCTTAATATTTGACATCATGAAAATAAAAAAGAGTATGTTATTTTAATATTGAATATTTTGATAGTATCATGATTCCGTTGGTGTGATTTTTAAATTTTTTTTATAAAAAATATTTAATTGATATATGGAACAATAAAAAAATGGGTATGGGTATGGGTATAAGAAAATACCCGTTACCCGGTGGGGATGGGTCAAAAGTTGTATACCCGTTGGGTTTGGAGATGGGGATGGGAATGAATTTTTATTATGGGGATGGAGATGGGATCATGATACCCGTACCCGTCCCGCCCCGTTGCCATCCCTAAAAGAAACAGCATCTAGAAGGCGTCTAAAGAAAGCATCAGGGGTATCCCACATTCCGTCAAAGGAATACTTTGATTGATATTTTATTAATTACATAAACCGTGTCAATTTATCATATATTAACTTATGATAGTAAAGACTGAAATCTATTATTCCAATTGTAAAGAATGAAATATTATATTTAGAAAAAAAATTAATAAAATTTCATATACGATGTATGTTAAAATATTTATTTATTATTTTTTTTATAAACAAGGAAACCTTATGTGATGTAAGCCATAAACTAAAATTATTATTATTATTATTATTATTATTATTATTATTATATAATACAAAATTAAGAGTGAGATATAGAATACCATACCCTATTTTTCTTTTTTTAAATTACTTATACATACCTCTGTTTTTTCCATTAAAAGTATAAATATAATATTTTTAGAATTTGAGGAGGTGTAAATATATATAAAAAATCAAGGAAATGTCTAGAATTTAAGAAAACACGAGAGAGTCTTAAGATAATTCTGTCCCAAATTATCCATTCTCGCAAGCAAACAGTCGCCATGGTTGATCGTTGAAACTGACGTGTATGCAATTTGACTTCTTTTGATTTAGAAAGTTTTCCAGACACAATATTTGACAAACACAAAAAAAGATGAAAGCGGTAATAGAAAAATAAGAAAGAACAATACACCATGACATGCTATCTCTGAAGAAAATTGTTTATCAAGAACTGCTAACAAAGAACCGCCAATGAATAGCCCAACAACCTGATATCAGCTTCACACTTTGATGCGTTATGATACCAAATAGTATGAGCTATGCATTGTGCTTATAAATAGAGACCACTCCTCTCCTAAATACTCACACACCAATCATCTTCATCTCCTTCTATTCTCATATTATACATTAAGAATTCATCTATGGCTGTTTTCACATTCGAGGACCAAACCACTTCTCCCGTGGCTCCAGCCACCCTTTACAAAGCTCTTGTGAAAGATGCCGACAACATCGTTCCAAAAGCCGTTGATTCCTTCAAGAGTGTTGAAATCGTTGAGGGAAACGGTGGCCCCGGAACCATCAAGAAGATCTCTTTCCTTGAGGGTACGTAACATCTTCACTCTTTTTCTACATATTTTCTGTATTTGCATCATAACATTATCTGACAGTGATTGTGAATGAACGAACGAATGAACAGATGGGGAGACAAAGTTTGTGTTGCACAAAATAGAAGGAATAGATGAGGCCAACTTGGGATACAGCTACAGCATTGTTGGAGGTGCTGCTTTGCCAGACACTGCAGAGAAGATCACGATTGACTCCAAACTCAGCGATGCTCCTAACGGAGGTTCAGTGGTAAAGCTGAGTATAAAATACCACAGCAAAGGAGATGCTCCACCCAATGAAGATGAGCTTAAAGCTGGCAAGGCCAAGAGTGATGCTCTTTTCAAGGTCATCGAGGCTTACCTTTTGGCCAATGCTTGAATTATTAGCAGCAGACTTTCTTTCTGTGTTTATCTTAAAACCTGCCTTCCAACGTAACAGTGTTTCCTTTCTTATTTTTGTTTTTCCTATTGGGTTTTGTATCTCAGTTCATCAATAAATTATAATAAATCAGACCAAATTTTAAACTTTGTTTTTTTTACTGCCAGTTTAATTCAATATTGTTTAGTACCTTAAAGTAAGATGGTGCAAATAAGAGAAAAATGTGTTTCATCACTGTGTGCTAAAAGTTCATGATTAGATTTTAGGTAAGATTTTATTTATTTGTATCATTTTATAAGATTTGTCTAGGAGTGGCAAGGAGAAGTTGATGGAGTTTTAAAAAACTATTATAAACAACTCTATCTCGTTTTTTATTTGGTTTGACTTTAACTTCAACATCTTTAATTTGACTTTAAATCAAATATTTTTTGGAATAATCTTCAATAAGACATGTTTAATTGATCTTGACAAGACATTCTTTTGATGATATTAGCAAACTTATATCTTCAAACTTTAATTTTAACCAATATGATTTTTTTTATCTTTTAAAATTTATATAAATCTAGACAAAAACAACATAAAATTTAGCGATACTTATATAGTCATTAGTGGGAAAGCCTATCTCATGGGGTAATAAATCAACAACAGTGAAATATAAAATTCTTTGGACGGTTGGACAGAATATATTATGCAGCAGATGAAAGCAGTTCGACTAAAATATTAAAAATAAACAAGTAGATGGTGAGTCTATCGTAAACAAATGTGTGGAATTCTTTTGTTTTGTGCTAGATAGACAAGAATATATACAAAGAGATAAACATGTCGAAAATATCTTGTGTCGATTAGAAATAAGATTAATTATAATATATAAGCATATGTACATTTTATTTTACAACTTGATTTTGTAAAATTAAGTTAAACTTAAAAGATCACTTCTTAATATGATATGAGAGTCTATAAATGAATACAAATCTCATTTTACAAATCAATTTTATAAAATTGAGTTGTACTTAAAGTGCAATTCTTAACATTTATGTAGTACCAAATAAATTTTTATCCATTTTACATTCACTATTTTACCTTTCATTTTCTCTTTCTTTATAAATACAAAAAAAAAAAAAAAAATCTTAACATTTTACATCCATTCTTAATATTCTTCTCATATATAGAGGTCATAATATACAAAGAAAATTACAATGAAATTTCTAATAATGAAAAGGTTGAATATCTTAACATCTTAAATTCAATAAGAATACATTTCAAGTTCATGCTGATTAAATATTTTTTTTTCTTTTTCAAATAAATCCAATAGTTTAGCTTTTATAGAGCTCCAATCACCTCAATATTCTTCTTCCAATAGAGTTTGAGTTTGAAAATAGTAACTTATAATTTAAATCTTTTAATCTATAGTAGATTATCAACTATCAAAAGATGACATAAATCCCTTTGTCCATAAAAAATCTCTTTGCAGTGCTTCGACGTTCGCTCTCGAGCATGTGATATGTGCATTTTGAATTAGGATTGCATAAATTCTCATTGATTAGTTAAATGGGTGCTATTTATAAAAAAAAAAATAACTCTTAGTTTCAACTTAGTAGATGCTAACCATATTTAATTTATTTAAATTAGTGTTGGCTAAATAGATGCTACATATAAAAAAAAATTAAAATAAATAAGGTCAACTTATTTATTTTTAATATTTTATTTATTTAAGTTAACATCACTTAGCAAATACTAACTATAAAAATAAATAAGGCTAGTATGCACTACTAGAAAAATGCAATTTAGTCACCGATATTAGTCACCGAAATAATTTAGTCGCAAATTGTGACTGAAATAGCCACCGATTCATAGTAGTCGCAAATAGCCACCGATTTAGCGACTGAAAAAATGTACAATAACTTTTATTTATATAGCGACCGAAACAGCGACCGACTATTTTTAGTCTCTAAATATTATGTTTTAGCCATCGATTTAGCGATCAAAATAAATCTTATTCTGTAAACTATATTTAATATGGTAATTAGCCACCAAATATTTTTGGTCGCTAATTATTATTTGATATGTAATGTTTTAGCCACCGATTTAGTGACCGAAATAAATTTTATTTTATAAAATATATTTAATATGATATTTAGCCACCGAATAATTTTGGTCACTAAACATTATTTAATATGTAATGTTTTAGCCACCGATTTAGCGACCAAAATTATATTTTTTTATTAAATATATTTAATATGATATTTAGCCACCGAATATTTTTGGTCGCTAAACATTCTTTAATATGTAATGTTTTAGCCACCGATTTAGTGACCAAAATAAATTTTATTTTATAAAATATATTTAATATGATATTTAGCAACCAAATATTTTTAGTTGTTAAACCATATACATTTTTTTTATAAAATTATGTAATTAGATTAAACTAACATGATAAAAAATTTAAATTAGTATTTAATATAAATTATAAAATAACTAAATTATTTACTTTTACAATTTGCTGCTACACATAAGTTTTTTTCCCCACCTCCACCATCACCACCACTAACACCACCACAATCACTACCAACACCATAACCTCTATCACCACCACCACAACCACCACCATCACCACCACCACCATCGTCACCACCACCATAACCAACATCACCACAATAACCAAATCACCACCACCACAACCACCACCATCAGCACCACATCCACCACCACCACAACCTCCACCACCATCATAACCAACATCACCACCACAACCACCACCATCACCATTGTCAGGACCATGTTTATCACCACCACCATCACCTTCATCACCAACATCACCACCACCACCAATTAGGAGAAGTTGACAATTAGTTAAAATAATATTTTAAATCTAAATCTTACGAAAAATATATTGGGACTTGATTTATGTGTGTTAACAAATTTAAGATGAATATAATATATTTGATTTCACAATCACCACCACCATTACCATCACTACCAACATCACCACCACATCTACCACCACCAACACCACATCCACCACCACTACCATAATCAACATTACCACCACCATTCAGAATCAAAATTATTCATATTTCTAACTTGTACACTGTTATTATTTATTTATTTTATAAGTAATGTTTTTATTATATTTATTTTACTTAAAAATATTGAATAAATTTTAAGATTTTTTTTTAATATTTTATAGAGATTTCTAAAAGTTAAATTTAAAATCTACTTAATATTGCAATAAAAATTTCGTATGTTAACGGTTTATAATTTTATAAAATCATACTTAAATTATTTTTAAATTTTATTGATATTTTCTTTAAAATTTATAAATTAAAGAAAATCTTAGTTCATCTCCTATTCAAATTTCCTTCTACTAACATTTAAAGAAAATAAAATTCGAAACCATTTACATCTCAAATTTAACGCACTCCAATTCGAAACTATTAATTATTAATATTCTATAATTGTTTTAACTTTTGAGTTAATTAATCAATTCATTCATTTAAATTTTATTTATGAAAATAATTTTAGTTATAGAAAAATATTTGTTTAAATTTTTTTTATAATATAAGATTTTTATTACTATAAATTATTAATATTTTATTATTTTTATAATTCTTTTTAAGTAATTGCTGTTTAAATTTGATTGATAAAAATAACTTTAATTACAAATAAATATTTATTTCAATATTTTTTAATAGTATAAGGTTTTTTATTGTTTCCCTAAATCATTTTTGCGGCCTCTCAAACCAAAATAGGTGGCCAGACATCGCAACTCATTCTTCATGAGACGTCTCAAACTTGCGGTCAGTGCTCACTCAGACCACACCCTACAACCAAGCCTTCCTCGTTCAAACAAAGTTGTTGTGGACAATGTTGGCCACCATGGGAAGTTCATCTAATGCCACTATGAACATCCATTTTTTGTCTTCTTCCACAATATAATTGCTTATTCGTCTTCTTGAATCTCACTTTCGTCACCGGCACTTTCACTTTTGTGCAGGGGTTTACTCACTGCTTGGTTTCCAGTGCTTTTGACTTTGTTTGGGGAACTACATTGACTTTGTAGACGGTGGCAAGGTACATATGGATTGTGTAATGGTGGTTAGTGTTCTCCGTGAAAGGTGGGTGTCGTCGTTTTGGTGTTGTTGTGCTTGCGAGATGAATGGTGTTGGGTGACGACAGAAGAGTTGTCGTTTCGGCGTGGTTGTGCTTGCAGGATGAATGATGTTGGTTGGTAGCTGAAGAGTTTTGTACTTTTTTATTATTTTTCAAAATTTAGAAGTTACTGTATGTAATTGATTAGTTGTGAAATATTTTATAATTTTGAATTAGTGAATGAATTTTATTATTATGTGTTATTAATTTTTTTTATTGTGGTTAACTTAAATTTTTTATTATTTTTACCTTGTTATTTGTTATGTGATTTAACTTTAAATTATAGGATTTTGGAATGAAAATAGGAATCGAAGAAGGAGAACACTTAAACTATTCACAACAATAAAAATTAATTAATGAAAATAGGAATCGATAAATCTTTGTATTTATTTGTATCTTTAAATTTAAATATGAACATTGTACTTTTAATATTTGTTACTTTTAATTATATATTATAAATTTTTTACAATTGTGGTTTTTTTTTAATTTAATGAGAAATTCTAATATATTTAGAATTGACAATGTAGGAAAAAACTAATATAATCAAAATTGTATCAGTAGTAACCTATAGATATATTAGCAAGTATTATCAATTGATTTATTAAATTATTAAATTAAATTAGTAATCTATAGATATATTAGCAATTATTTCACTGATTTGATCTTCATTTAATTAGTAAATTAGTCACCGATTTAGCCACCAATAATTATTTTAATTAAATTAAAAATTGTATCTATTAGTGACTGAATTAGCGACAAAAATAGATTTATTAAATTAAAATTTGTCACTTTTAGCGACCGAATTAGAGACTGAAATTCTAGTGGCTAAATTGGTCTCCAATGCTTTAAGGTGACCAAATTTTTAGTGACCGATTAGTGACCATAATTTTAGTGGCTATTTAGCGACCAAATTTAAATTCGGTCGCTAAGTGGTTTGCGACTAGGATTTTCGCCACTAATTTTGTTTAGTTTCTATTTCGGTCACTAAACGATTTGCGATCAATTTTTGGTCATTTAGCGACCAAAATGGGTGGTCACTAAAACGCATTTTTTTTGTAGTGATGGATTTAGTGGACGCTAACCTAATTTATTTAAGATAGTGCCACACTAAGTTATAGGTTTTTGATATTGGATATTTATTGTAGATCACTTTAATCTAATTATGCAGATTTAAAGATAATAAATCTTCTCATTCATAATTCTTTTCTTTCACTTTCTATATAATTCATCACACTCATATTCTTTATTCACATTCATAAATCTCATTCCACTCATATCTTTCATTCACATTAATCTTCTTCACACATATTCATCTCTTTCGTCAACAATTATCTTTTCCATCTATGCGCATTCATCTACATTTTTTTCTCATCTCCTTTATCCACGTTATTCTCTTCATCTCCTTCCTTCGTTCTCATTTCTTCTATCCTATGTTTTCTCCATTATACACTTTCAATTATTTCATCCATTACCAATTCATTATTAGCCTATAATGGACTCTATCTCGATTGATTATTAACCAATGATGGGCTTCAGCACTGAAATTAGTGGCGGAGCTTGGTTTATGGTTAGACAATTTTTCTTACATGTATAGTAATATATCAATGAAATTATTTCAAAAATTTTTAATGTATTTTGTATATTTTATCCTTTAAAACTTCTGTAAATCTTTTTTGACATCCATAACATATAGTTTGAAGATTCATCATTATCCAAAATATTATTAACTTAAAAGCTAACGAGATTTGCTCTGATTCAAATTTATTATTAGCTTAAGAGCTAATGGTCTTGATCCTTATGTGTAGAGTTATCAAAATAAGTTATCCAGCCGGTCTGGTCCGGTCCACCACGGGTTGATCACTTAGTGAATCAATCCAACTTGGTTCACTTGTTAGTGAGTCAAAAAAATTTGAACTTATTCCGACAACCACATGTTGGTGAATTAAACGGGTGGCTCACTGACTCACTTAATTTAAAAAAATACAATTTTGTTTTCTTCCGTCTAAAAAGAAAAACTAAATTTTAATTATAATTAAAATCTAAATAAACTTCAATACAATCCAAAATATGTTCAACCCCAAACACAAATCAAAATCACAAAAATATTATGTTTACATTTGTCAACCCAATATGTTGGCTAAGAAAAAAAAAAATAGCCCAACCCAACCCAAGTAAAAAAAACAATTGTGTAATCATTTATTTGCGGGTGGGTTGATGAGCCAACCCGGCTCACCACGGGTTCAACCCGGGTGATCCGGGTTCTTGCTGGGTTGGGTCAAAAACTAGCTTGTACTGAAATTTATAAAAAAATGTTAACCCAACCCAGCCCGAACCCATGATGGACCGGGTTGGTCCACAAGTTCTTACCCACTTTCAGTGTGTTCTGACTCTATTGTTCTGCTTCTCTATTTATTTTGCAGCCGTCTCTCTACTAGTTAAGTGAGACATTGACTTCTCAAGTTTTTGGTCTTTTCTCCACATAGGAAGGGAGCCCGATACCCAACATGTGTTGTTGACAATTTCTCTACTTTTCAGGCTATGTGTTGTGAAGTGTGAATGCAATTTCTTATCAACCTTTTTAATATATGTATTGTTTTTAGAATTTTTTATATTTTTAACGTTGAATTATGAAACTCTTCTATGATTGTTTCCTGAAATTCTTTTACCAATTATATCAACTAGACTAAATTAATATTGTTTTTCTGTTATAGATATGTACTTGACCTTTTTTATTTGCCAATTATTAAATTTTAGTTGTTTCTGTTTTTTTTTTATCTATAGATTTTCTTGTACTTTTTTTATATATTTTTTAAAAGTTAGCTGACCAATTTTTAAACTGATTTGTTAACTAAGCCACTTAACCATTGATTTGATTTTTTTTTTTTTTAAGTTTTTCCAACCTCACGTTATAATAATGTAACTTATGTGTTGTGTAACAATAATTAGTATTTTTTAAAATAATAAACCCTTTTTTAAAATTTAATACGGCGTACATTTTTAACACTAGATTGTTTGAGTGAAGCAAGTATTTCCCGTGCACACGATTTCTACTTTCAAAAATAAGTCGTGTTCTTATCTCAGAGTTAATAATTTTTTTTTTTAAATCTGTCCATTATAGTAATTTACCTAAAAAAAATACCCTTTTAGTAAAAAAAACCCGACATATGACAAAGGGTTGTTTTTTGTGCTCATGTTTTGTTATATTTATAGATTTCAGAATAAATTTGAGAATATAAAAGGAAATGAGAGAAGAAAAATATACTCCAAATTGTTTTTAGATTAAGAAAAAAGAATAAAAAACAAAAAAATATTAATTATTAATAAACGAAAACACTCATTTTTCTTTCCTTTAAACTCATGCGAAAATAAACAAAAACATTAGTTAATAAATTTTTTTTAATAATAAAATATTTATATTCAAATTAGTCACTAAAGATAAAGATATAACTAAAAATTTAATATTTTTAAGAACAATTATATCCTAGTTATATAAAATAATTGGAATATCAAAATATCTGAACTTTGCCGATAAAAATATAACATATTTTCTATAATTAATTTCAAAATAGTTTAAAATAACTAACATTCTCATATTAGACATTCATCAATCATATCTATTGGTGTAGTAATTATAAGATGTACCCTAAGATACAGGGACTAGACCTGGTCTTTTCAGGATAGATTTTCAGAACATTGAAATAATGAAATGGCACCTTTTGAGCTTAACTCCTGCTAAAATATCACTAATCTACTGCTTTATTGTTTTTTCAGTGACTAGAATACATAATTCAGAGAAGCTAAATGATATTCATAGGTTCTGCTACAAAAAAGCACCGCACTTGTCAGTGCCCTTCCGTGAGTGCCCGTCTCTCTTCCTCCTCCAACCTTGCAAGCCATTTGAATCCAAGATTACACCCTGCTTTTGCCGCAATTTCAAACTTTTCTCTTGCCATCTCTACCGGCTCAATTGCAACACTTCCCTTACTCTTCCCTCGTCTATGAGCTGCTGCACCTCTCTTCTTACTGAATTTTATTAACGATTCTGGAATCTCAACACCTGACGCACAATATTTTCTTTCGTTAGTACCACTATACAAGATAATCAAAAGTTGTGCGCAATGCAAGCCACAACATCCAACCAGAAGTGCAGTATGTAAATCCTATCTTCTCTTTGCACGGAACAAGGCATACTCAAAGGGAATCAGTCAATTATTTCAGGGACCATCAATCTTATACCGGAATTTGACATTACTTGTATAACAACAACCTATGTTTTCTCCTTACTCATAAAAACTGCTTTTTTTTCTACATACATTTTATATGGACATTCTACATGTTCTGCGGGGGCCTTATATTATAGACTCAACACTCATTCCATGTTTGGTGGGGATAATGAATAAAGATGAATAATATGAGAATTAAATTTAGTTTGGAAGAGAGGATAGATACAGAATGGAAGTTTTGGGCAAAAATTTACCATAGGTAATTTTATGTCATAGTATAAATGATTTTTCTATTATGGGTAATTATTTGAATTAAAAAAATTACTAAAAAGATAAAACTGGAAAAAATTTACACTAAAAGGAAGAATACATTTATTAATGGTATAGATAAAATACTTGTAGAGTGGAGTACTATTTTGATTGTAAATTTTAGATATTAAAAATTTACTTCTTTTTTTTCATTTGTTAAAATAGGTATAAATAATAATTTCTTAATTGGGCTATTAAATCCAACAAAGTAAGGGGTGTCAACATTGAACAGCCGAGAAGCAATCATTCTTAGCCCAAATCAGTCCACTCAAATTTCGGTCAAGCAAGGAAGTCAAAGCCAAAGAAAGATCAAGAAGAAGCCCGGCAAGTAAATGAAGCATGAATAACGACTATATTAGAAAAAATTTGAATTTTAAAATTTAAATTTTCCCTTTGTCTATTTCAAATTTCGTCCACACTTAAAAGTATTTAGATTCTACATTTACATTTCATGTTAGACACATTAAAATGTCATTAAGAGATGGTTGTAAGCTATAGTCACATCATTTTTGTTAGAGAAACTTTGATTATATTGAATGAAGTGAGATTTTAGAACATTTGTAGAATTCTTTGGAGGGAGAGAGTTCTCTTCTTGCTTAATTAGTTTTTATTTATTTGTTTTAACAATATATTATGTCATCTAGTAAATAAGCTTTAATCTCAACCATTGAATGAGCCTATGAAATATCTAACAGCACTAATTCTCTGACTCATGGTGGGATATTTATTTTACTCGTCCACGCTAAAATCCTTCAAAATCTAAAATTGAACGTTTAGATGTTTGGAAGTAGAAATGAACAAAGTAGATGAGAAAAAGCGTAACGAATTCCATTTTTTTAAAGATTATTTTCTATATGAATTCTCTCCCTTTCTTCTTCATTCTACCAAACAAGTATTTGAGTATGAGATCAATTGGCAATGGCATGTTGTTCTTCTAAACATGTATCCACCCACATATCAGTACTAGTATTAAATGTACAAAAAGAAATTTAGCTTCTAAGGTAGACATTATCATTAGTAGAGCTAAAAGGGCCTGCAGTTGCCAATCACGAACTTACTACGACCATAAGGGCATGTAACGATGATATACCACATAATTGGGTGAACGGAAGTAGAGAGTAACATAGAATGACAAACTTACCTTTAAGAAGAAGAGATCCACATGCTATAGCTGCCCCAGCATGGCCCTACATGTGTAAAACCAGAAACCTAAGCAAACTCTTGAAACAAGCAGGTAAACATTTATCATGTTTACACGTGCAAATAGCACAGGCAATAACCCTCTATTTGGGTTAAACTCTTGTAGATTAATAAGGCCAAACAATTTTCAAGGAGCATATATTCAGGTGCAATTTTTCTCTTACAATAATAAAACTTTTAAAGTGAAACATTAAGTGCTAAAATTGGCTAAGCGAGGATGTATTTTCATTATAGATCATTCTGAAGTAATTAAATAAAGTCATTAGCTAGGTAAAGCCTGATCATGAGAAATATATACATATACTAATGTACAACGACGCATTCATATAGCTCCCAAGCATTTTCCAACTAGATGGAGTTGGCTACGTGGATTAAACAATGAAACAAAGTTGTCATATGTCATGTCTACAGACAAATTATTGACTACAAATATTTTTTATTTATCTATAGTTTTTCTGTCACCAACTTCTAAAGATTTGACTACTCTTAATCTACTGTCCGTATTTGGGTTTTATAAGTAGTCACGTGCCCAAATCACATTGGTCATCTTTTCTATAATTGCTATCGCAGCTTATTCCCTAATGCCTTCACTTGAAAGGAATAATTTGAAAGAAAGAAGATTATTATTTTTGTTGATTCATCTAAAACAGTACATCAACCTCTCTATATATAGAGAACTCAAACCTTAAAGTAATAATTACAAGAAATCTCTAAAATCTTCTAAAAACTTCTAACAACTTCTAATAACTTCTAGTAATACATTTAATATACTACTAACAACTTTTAATATTGCATTTAATATTCAACTAACAACACTTTCATTCCAAATCTTATTATGTCTAGTATGTCCAGCGCCTTGATTTGATGCACCAATACGTTCAACATAGCAGTGTCAAGATACGTTTAAAATACATATCAGTAGTGTCGAGATATGTGTCATGTATCGTCAGTTCATCTTAGTCAAGCACCTACCAACTGCAACATTCTCATCTTTGCTACAGTGACCATTGAGAAGAGCTGAAGGTTCTGTCTGGCTCTTCACCAGCATAGTTGTTGCTGAGTTGAGCGGGGATAGATTTTTCATTTAGGTCTAATCAATGGCATCATTTAGATGTGGATTGGGGAAAGTGTTGTTATGGCTCTGGCCACCTATGAACTTGTGTAGATTAAGCAACTACTACTAGATTTGAAATTTTGTGAAGTTGAGCAAATGAAATGAAACTATATCGTGGTAATCAGATTGTCTTTCATATTGTCTCCAATCCAATGCTTAGAGAACCAAACACAAAGACTAATTGTCATTTCATTAGGGAAAAGTTGTTGTCCAAGGAACTTAGTATTGGAGTCACCAACAACAATAATGACCGGTGTGAAAACATTCTAAGTCTTCAAGAGGACATAAAATTTAGTTTATGTTTCTAAGCTTAGTGTATACTATTTGAGATCTTCCGTCAACTAAAGATATAACCAAATAATAATTATTACATAAGATATAACCAAATAATAATTATTACATAAGATGCAAAACTCATCTTACAAAACTGGTTTGTAAAGTTTCGTTAGGCTTAAAGTATATCTTTTAAGATGATATCAAAGTCTATATCCTAAGACATACAATTTATATGCTCAAGCTCAAGCTCGAGGGAAGATGTTGAAATAGGTGTATTATTTTGTTGTACAGCTTTTATAAAAGGTGTTTTGGGTACCTAGTTTCTAAGGAACATAGACTGTAACCTTCTTCCTCTTTGAGATCTTTTTTTATATATATACATATACTTCAGCTGAGATGAAAGTCACTGATTTTTTGTCATCTCTAAATTCAAGTATGTGAACCAAATTAACCACAACAGCATATATGATCAAATGATATCTGAATTCTAATATATGTTGAACTCAAAGTCTAATTGACCAGACAGATGAGAAAATAACATAAAGAAATCAACAGTGAGTAAAAATATAGAACCAGATGCAAGCATTTCCTCGAAAACCAGTGGCTTAAATTTGATTAATTGGTATATTGTGTTTCTTATCACCTTCTCAGATGCTCTGTGGAAACACCACAATGCAGAAGCAATATCTTTCTTGACACAGTCGCCTGTCAAATATACAGCACCCAAAAGGTATAGAGCACCTGGATGCAACTAGAACATAGCACAGTCCAAGTAAGGTTTAGATGAACATTCTTAAATCATGGTAAGAAGACACCTTCCATAAAGTCACGTACCTGGTCCACAGCTTTCTCCAAATAATAAAATGCTTGTTGATCAGAGTGGACATAATCATTCTGTCTCCAAATTATTTTTTTGAGAAAATATTTTAGTAAAAAAATAAAAACTAAAGAGTTCTCATGATCTTCATACTTCCAATGTATTCAATAATGTAAATATGGAAAAAAAATTTAAGAGTGACATACTTCGTAAAAATGTAATACAATCGGTCAAAATAAACTATGCGTACATACATACATACATACATATACACACACATATGTGTGTGTATGACAAATAAAGACTATATATGTATCCAATATGATATATATTTGGTAAGGTGGAACAATTATTCCACAAATATATAGAATATTATATATATAAGATGAGTAAATATATAGATATGTATAAAAAATCATAAAACATTAATATATAATTCCACTTCTGTATATCCAAATTGAGAAATATTTCTTCAATATTATTGAAAACAAACAGGAATAGAATTAAATCACACTCCTTTCTAGAAATTATCCAGAAAGAGGACAATTTCTATTTCTGGTCCATTAAGGGTTTTATCTCATATTATACATGGTTTTGTCTCATATGTATCAAGATCAGATCAATAAATTAAAGAAGTGGTGCTCCATAATCAGGCAAGAAAAGAAAAAAGAAACTAACAGTAATGATAGTCGTTAAGCGATTCAAGAACAAATGATTATAATCATAAACTCAAAGTTAGCAAAGCTTGCTACATATATACTTGATCAATTTCACCACAATATAAAGGTTAAGAGTGCCCTCACCTCAACTCTTAAATGACAACCCAGTGCATACTGTGCATCAGGATCACCCATTTCAGCCGCTTCTACCAATAAAGCAGCACCTCTGTTTGCATGGGGAAAGGGAAAATCCGATTATGAATTCATGGTAGATAGAACTGTAAATATTTTTTTATTTGACATCAATAAAACAATCAAGGACAAAACAACTCAAAATAGTCACCACTGATCAGTGGATAGGTACACTACACTGTCAACAGAAATTATTTAAAAAATGATAAAAAACACATTAAATAATAAAACCTCAAAAGTGACACTGGTCATTCAACATTGATGACAAGAAGGAAAAAATCAATAGAGAATTTCTTAAAATCTGTTTCATTATACTATGAAAAATGAGATTTATAATGTATTGAGCCATTCCTTTCCAATTCTAATGTTTACTTGGCCTTTGTGGATTGCTACTCAGCTAAGTTCACATAGTAAAGTAGCCTGACTTGAACAATTTTCTAGAGAATCATAAGCTCCGTGCTTATTAATTTAAAATAAATAATAGAAATAAAATTGTGGCATAAGATTTCTGCACTTAATGGAGTATATCAAGAGAGGAAGAGAAAAGACAAGCTGAGGAGAGAGAATTCACATACACGGCTTTATTAGCTCCTGGAACATGGTACTTCATATGCAATCTGGACAACCAATACCTAGCATGGGTATTGGTGTTATCAGCTTCCAAAGCAAGCTCAAAATTCTCCTTAGCTGTCTAACATTGTACCTCAAATAAGTAACTTATTTGTTTCTCTTATATGAAATCTCAAATAAAGAAGCAAATAGCTATAGGTTGATAAAGCACTCATTACCCTGAGAAGAGGAATGAGGCGCTTATCATTGAGCTCGCAATAATCTATCACTCTATCAACCTCCTTCAAAGCATTCCAGCCTTTAGCAATGAATTCCAATGCTTTCTTATTCCTGCTATGCAATGCTCTCTGCAAAATTTCCAAATCCATGAGATAAGCATAGATTTTGAAACAGGACACTAGTACAATAAAAACACAATAATATGCCTGTTGATTGAATTGGAAAGGAGAAACGGTGGATGATTTTTGAATGAATCTAGCCAACAATGCCCTTGGCAGCATCATCTCTCTCCGAAACAATGAAATTGTCAACTGGGCTTTGGATGAAATAGGCTGCTTCTGTCCCACAACTTACAAACTGCATAGACATAACCATGTTCACATGAGTATTGTTAGCCATAAATAGGGTAATAAATAGAAATGGAGGACCTTACATTGAAATTATAAAACACAAATCCATTAGTCAAATTACATGTTAAACCCTATTGACAACACGAATAGCATTTTACTTTATACGCATTACTAGGTCTAACACAAGGTGCAAATTTCACACCTTTGATAATCAATACTCTTCTTTGGTTTGGCTCTCCTCCTAACAGCAAAACTAAAATTCCGAGTTTAAAGTCATCCTAGTAGGAGAGTGACACTACCCACCTCCAGTCTGAAATAAACTAGAGAAGCTTTCCCTACAGTTTGGGTTGCACATATTAACATTTGCCAATTTTTTCCCCTGGGCTGAACCATGACAAAGCCCTAAACTTTGCTTCTCCTACTACTTTTGGTCGAAATAACATCCCATTTGCAAAATCCATAATAATGAGGAAAAATAATTACACTTCATATCTGTTGAATCAATCCATGTTATTAATAAAAAAGATCTTATGTTGCAGACAGAATTATAACAACATTATCAACCAAAAAAGAAGCAGGTAAACTAAAAAAATAGCGGTACAGGATTGTAATGGTCATTGGCATGCTATGAACAAAACAAAAATGTTTTATTCCTAACCTGCTATACAAATTTTAGACATACATTGTACATATTAAACCTGGACTAAAAAATCCAGAAACCAAGGACAATGTCGGCACAGTGACTGAGAAATTAGAGAACAAGGATGCAAGTGACTCCGAATACCAAGCAATTGACTGATGTGGCGACACCAACATCAGAAATAGAAGGTATTTACACAGTAAAACCTAATGGGTGTATGAACTACTTTAATCGAATTACCTTGGCTATTTGACGAGGAGTTAGGTTGTGACCATGGCGTGGCGGCACGTACTGGTTGGCGATGAGCTTGACAGTCGCGACGACCTTGCTGATCACGGCGAGCTTAGGGGTGGTGAGCTTGAATGCTAGGCGAGATTCAATTGGCTATGGAACTGAGGAGACGGTTTGGGCGCGATGAGCACCACCAGAGTTCGAGAACAAAGGGAATTGAGTTTGGAAATGAAAATTACACTACAAAGGTTTCTAACTACACCTGCACTATCGTCATGAATATTTACGTTTTCCAATCATATTTATGCTCTGCGTTTTATATTTTTCACTAACTATATATTAATGGAAAATGTTATATTATTAATCCCCAAGATTTACTAATTATCTGTGAATGTGTTCCTTCAAGTTTAAAAAAAATTATATTTAAAAAAACAATCACTCAAAAATAAAATTAACAAAATAATTATTTTAATTTTAAATAATTTTCATTTAAAAAATTAAATTAAAAATAAATGTAAACATAAAATAAAAATTATATATATATATATATATATATATATATATATATTAGTTAAAAATATATGTTTGATATTTTTGTATTTTAGAAAAGTGATTAACATAAATAAAGAATAGTATGTTGTTGAATGTACATTTTAAAATAAAATAGGTCTAATTAGTTGGAAGAAATCCATTTTCTATTTAGACGTGTTAGTTTGATACTTAAGTTTAAAAATATATTAATTGAGTTTCAACTTTTGAAATGATGTCTCAATTAAAAAATTTTTATTAATGTTATTAATAGTATTGTTATTTAAAATGACTTACAAAATTAAATATTTATACTTATATTAAAGGTTTAATTACTCGTAAGGTACCCAGTTTGGGTCAAGGGTGTCAAATTGGTACCGTGCGCAAAAAAATGTGTCAATTTGATACCCAAATAAGTTTAAGTGCATCAATCAGGTGCATCCCATTAGATTGTAAAAAACGGGTTAAATTTATGGTGACGTGACAATGCATAACAGATACGTGTCATTGAAAGAAGAAGATGTGTAAAAAAATAATGGTACAGTATTACGTGTACAAATTATTTAATGAATAGTGAAGTTTGAATTTGCCTTAAGTCATTTGTGGTTGTTATCATCTTCTTCTTCCTCTCCATTTGCTTGCTGGTTCTGACCTAATGAGGTGGTTTCGTGGTGTGTGGTTTGTAGTTGTAGAGGTGTTTTCTGATCAATTTTGCAATGAGGGTTGTGCGTGTTCTTCGTGGGCATAAAAAAATAGTGTATCCTCTAAACCTAACCCTCTTCATAGTCCCAAATATACCCTCTTGATTTTTCCCAATAAAATTAAAGCTTCCAAGGAAACCCTAATCCCGAGTTCCTTTCCCCCTCCTCCCAATCAATATCCCCCAGGGTTAGGAGTAGAAACTTCAGAACCCTAAAATCCCAAACCTAAAAAGAAACATAAAAAATTCAGAATATTTAGAAATTGACATTGAAATCGAAATTACCCTATTGTGGCAATAAATGTCGCTGTACAGTTCAAAGAATAAAAGCGAAAAAAAAAATGAAAGAGGAAAAAATTAGAAGCTTGGTCTAACGTGATTGTGTCATGAATTGGAAGGGAGAGGAAATGGGAATTTAGGACTCACAGATTCAGCGTCGATGGTGAAAACTAGGTGGAAATGGGAGCAAAATGAGATTAAGATTGCAGAAACCCCCAAATCGCATGAACCTCGATCACCTTCTCACTTCTCACTATGCTTTTCTTTTTTTCTTGACTCAGGGCCACTTCGAACATTACAATTTTTTTAATTCATTTAAAAAATTCCTATTTTTTATTTAAATTACCACGTCACAAATAATTGATATTCCACGTGTCAAATTTCTGTGTCAACGGACTCTTTTAATTGGTCAACGTTAATGACTTTAACGGTGTTAATGAAAATGAACTTGATTGATGCATTTAAACTTATTTGGGTACCAAATTGACACATTTTTTTTTTCGCGGGATATCATTTTGACACCCTTGACCCAAACTGGATACCTTGCGAGTAATTAAACCTATATTAAAATTTAGTGGTAGAAGTCATGAATAAAGTTAGTGGTGTGATAATTTTGTTGTAAAAAGGACTTAATTGAGACAATTTTCAAAAGTTGAGACTTAATTAACACATTAAAAGTAAGTAACAAACTGACAAATTTGAACCAGAATGCATACCATCCAACTAATTAAACCAATAAAATACAGATAAAATCGAAAAAACAAAAAAGCTTGCAACAGAACCTCAACGCACTTTCAGTGACCTCTCACTTTCAATCAAAATATAAGATATTATTCGATTACTTCATCTATATTCTATTCAATAACAAAGAGCTGAAAAAAAGAACTTCATTCATACCAACAGCAACAAAAAATCTCATAACCCAATAACAATAAAAATGTAATTTAATTTTTGTCGGGTGACATGTACCATACCACGATATAGGTAATATAATGAACAAGTATTAAATTTTCAGAATACCAAATATCTACAAGTATCAATTATTCATCTCTTCATTTCTTTATCCAATCAGCAGCATGAAGATTGAAAAAAAAAACAAAAACTAGGCGTTGTCCCTAAAGTTTTGGTAGAAATAGCAATTGAGCTTGGACTATAGCACTGTATTCAAGGAGTGACAATATCTGTGCTTTGTAAAAATGATTAACTCCATGCAAATACCTAACCTGCTCAAGGTATCCTTCATTTTATTTGTCCATATGCTGGTCATAAGTGTGAGTTTAAATTTAAATACGAGAAAGTTAAGTATTATATAAAAATAAAGATATGTTTGATTTTTAATGTACCTTCCTATAAATTCTCTCTATTTACTCACAAGTAATATTAGAGTCAAAGATTTGTATTAAATTGAACAAAAGAAAAAGGTTTATATATGAAAAAATCTTCCTAATAAACCAGAGAATTAGATAATAACATGAGTTTTATTTTTTCAAGAAAAAGAAAAACGATACTATTATTGCATGAGGAATAAGATTTTTAAAATATTGTTTTATAAATATTTTCGGACAAATTTTAAATTATGTATACACTTTAATATTATTTAGATTTTTTAAAATTTGATTGACAAAAAATATCTAGCATTACTTTAAGCATCTCTCTCAATTCCTGCATTTCTATTTCCTTCAGCATTTTCGTTCATTTTTTTCCTTCATTTCTATGTTTACTTCTCTTAGTATCTAAAGTCTACTTTCAAGCCTCTTTACATTTTGTCAAATATGGCTAACCTTTACGGTTCCCGAAGACATAGGTATTCAAACTCATTGAAACTGCCATAACTGCTTCCATATTTTAAGGAATATAATCAAGGTGATCAAAGAATTAACATCAGTATTCAGCGAGATTCTATGCAGAGGAGGGCTAATTGACCTTTTAGAAAATACAATCACTTCTTATGATCGGAGTAACATTAAAAGGGGTAGGTTCAACAAATCTGTTCAGGAAATTTGGTATTTCAAGCCTTTATTACATATGTATCTATACATTTCAAGAAGATACTGATCAAGATTTTCTAGATTCATACATACAAAGGCTTTTGACATTTTTTTAAAGCATATGTTGTCGTCCACGGCTACCATGAATCAGGAAAATTGATCGTGTTGAGTTGCTTTTCCAGTAAGACCATTGAATGACCTGCCACAACGCAAACCAACATCTGTTAGAGAACATCAGACATTGAATGTTCTAGATGAGAAAATTTAATTCTAGAAATGTCAAATAGTTGAAAACTTTCCTGTCCCGGACAATACAAATGAGTAAAAAGAATCACTCATTTATATCAGTTTTTTAATTTATCAGAGAATAATGACAGTAATTGGCATCGCTTTGCTTTTCTTTTACTGTAAATTTTAGCTTTGAGTAGACAATATGAAATGAAATGTTGTTTGAATGAGACAAGAACAAAATCCATAGTGCACCACCTTTCATATGTGTCCAACTGCCTCTTGTGTTATATGACCAAATAAACGAAAATGAATAAATTAGGAGAAAATGAGTAAAGAATTACACATACCTAATGGAAAATTTTCTTCTCTCAATTCTTGTACTTCATGGTTGCTTTATCAAAACCAATGGTTGGAAATTGTTTTGCATACTCCTCAACATCATGGCGGAGTTTTGCTATCTCTGATTGAATGGTAGAAGATGACTGAATTGTGGCCACGAAGTCCTTCAGTTTCGTTCCTGATTAGAAAAGTTCAACAGCAACCACTTATTAGCTTAGTATACACTTAACAAGCCAACAGAATGAGCTTAAAAACATTTATTTCAGTCCAGATAAAGAAACAAACGCAAATTAAGGAAGCATAATGAAGATCTAAGAACCTTGGCTCTCTGCTTTAACCTTCAAAGCCAACTTTACAGCTGCATCAAAAAACTCTGCCACCTTAACAAAATCCTCCTCAACAAATCCTCTAGAAGTAAGAGCAGGGGTTCCTGAATTCCACAAAAGAGATCATTTCAGTGACTTAAGACATGAAAATTGTAATACAGACAACAAAGAACCTTTACCCATCCTGATGCCACCAGGAACCATAGCAGACACATCTCCAGGAACAGTGTTTTTATTAGCTGCAATATGAACTGCTTCCAACACCTTCTCAACTCTGGAGCCATCGATACCCTGCACATTTAAAAAAAAATTGTCTATTTTACTGGCCCCTTAGATTCAAATTAATTACTGCTTATTTTAGCAAATTTCTCCATAATGAAGCTACAAATGTGAGAAGTATATTCATAACTGAGATCAGTTTTATGACTATTGTACAAAGAACGAGCAGTTGAAGAGATGATTTTTCGTTCAGAGTCAATGAAGATTAGATGAAATGCCAAAGGGGATTCCCATTACCTTAGTTTTCAGATTCACTAAAACTAGATGATTATCAGTTCCACCAGAAACAAGCTCATAGCCCCTATCACTCAGTGCCTGAAACACATTAGGTTAATTTGTTGGATACGTAAAGCAAATTTGAAACCACTTTGCGGATTATGATCCAAAATAATAAAGAAAAGGAGGATCTCTTTTATAAGGTACTTGTGCAAATTTAAAGCTGTTGCTGAGAACTTGCTCTTGATATGCTCTATATTCTGGAGTTGTAGCCTGCATTCACAACCACAAAGAGAAAGAGATATACATGATCATTAGATAAAGCTACAAACTAATGTCCATTTTATAACTTATTCACCCCATCCATTTGCCATATCTTGTAGTTTCTATGGATTGCATAAAGTAACGAGAAAAATCTTACTACAAAAAGAATTCATTGGTAACTGTAAGTGGATACAAAAATATGAAGAAAAACAGCCAGTGACACAACCCTTCCATCTCAGTCTGTCCCTATACTGGTAAGTCTAAAAATGTGATGTTATCCGTTTATTTACCTGCTTCAATGCAACAGCTAAACCAGTAATAGTGTGGTTGTGAGGGCCACCTTGCAGTCCAGGGAAAACAGCTTGGTTGATTTTGTCCTCATAGTCGTAGAGTACCTTCAAATTAAAAGAAGAACTACTGTTATGAATTTAGATCAGTTCAAGTTGGAAACAACACAAACTATACTATAGATGGAATTGAAATTTAAGAGTATGGAAATCAAAATAAAAGAAGGCCAAATTAAGTTTGCCTTGGAATTTACCTCTTTTCCTTGTTTGTTAGTTTCTTTAACTCCTTTCCTGAAGAATATCATAGCTCCTCGTGGTCCCCGAAGTGACTTGTGAGTTGTGGTAGTAACTACATCTGCATAATCAAAAGGTGACGGGATAACACCAGCTGCAACCAATCCACTGATATGTGCCATATCTGCCAATAATATAGCTTTCTGTTTGTCGCAAACCTGTAACATGTTTCAGGAATTTAACCTTGGGACTTCCATACAATCCTTCAAAGTAAAAGGTAAAAATAATACATGCATGTTATATCATACAATCTATTTATAAAATACTACTGCAAATTATGCATGCATGTTACCTTTCGTACACGATCGTAATCATACAGGCGTGCATAAGCACTGGCTCCAGCAACAATTAATTTTGGCCTGAAGAGTGTAGCCGTTTTCTCCAACTGAATTTCAAGATTTTCACATAACAAAATCCTTGAGATGGCATAAAAGGTGACAGGAATATATCTATGAAATGTAGCCAACGGTACCCCAACCAAGACAAAATATACCCTGCAATGATACCTGGTCATAGTCGATGTATCCTGTACTTTCGTCCAATCTATATGGCATTGTCTCAAAAAATATGGAGACTGCAGATATCTTTTTGGTATCAGTCTGCATAGTAGTGGCAGCAATATTAGTTGTAAATAAACGGAAGACACTAAATGAATTTGGATTTGAGAGAACTTCTAGCATGAATTTAGAAAATAATTAAGAGAGCTTATCTGGAAAACGAAAACAAGATAAGTTGATTGTTGTACGAAAGGTTGCCACAAAATAATAGTTTACGCAATGACTCAAATAAAAATATAAATAGTTAAATATGTTTAAAAAGTAACGGTTTAGAAAAAGAAAAAGACAATAATGTTATATAGGTAGGGCTAGTTAATAAATTATGATGAAAAGCATGGTGGAGGTTCAAACTTCAAAGTACCTGATATCCATGAGAAAGATGGCCACCATGAGGGAGATCGAGTGCCATGATTCTCTCATGGGGTTTCAGCAATGCAGTGTAAACATGAAAATTTGCGGGAGACCCAGACAGAGGCTGCACGTTCACTGCAATTTATATGGGTTCAGTGACATCAGAAGACTTAAGCAAACACCTAATACATTCAATGAATTTATTGAGTATCAAGAGAGCTCCTGGGTGATCATTTCAAAATTTAACCACCAAAGCCCATGTCAGACTGCAACCTCTAGAAACCTATATAAGTCGCAACTCATAGACACATTCCCTTGCATGCTAATAACCAGAAAAGACAAATGGTACAACATTCTGCTAAAGCCCAAAATATAGAAAACAGGGTATTTTTTTACTGTGCTGCTATTTTTTTGTCGTGTGTGTGTTTACCTCCCCATTTAGCGGGATCCAATCTAAACGCTTCAAGGGCACGCTTCTGGCACAGTGTTTCAGCCATGTCAATATACCTGAAAAGGAAAGATCCACAAGTTTTCGAATTTGCATTCGGCATAGAATAAAGTCCCAATTGCCAACAACTATATATACATCATGTGCTGATCGATGAGTTATGAAGCCGGGTTTGATTCTTTTAAAGAAAGTAAAGATAAAATAAGTAATACTCCTGATAAGAAAATTAACTGTTAATCTTCTAAAAAATTCATATTTGTACATCGACAAGTCATTTCTCAGAGTGGCACCGGTCTCATGATCAAAGTTCTGAATTCGAGTAACGTGAATGAAGAAAACATGGTTAGAAACGGAAATCTCACTAAATAAAAAGTCAGTTCATTCAGATTGTTCAATAAAAATTAGTAGTTATAAAAAATAGTCATTTGGGAAATTAATGATAATATATATCAATAATAAGATTGTAAAAGAAAAAAAAAATGTATAAAGAAAAATACTTTTTTTTTAAAGATTATACAAGTTAATTCAAATTTATCAGAAATCACAAAAACTATGGATTATACTCAGTTTCACTAACTAATTTCAATAAATTTTAATAAGAATGTATAGTTGTTTGTTTGCTAACTCTTCTCTATTGGGCATGTGCACTAAATATAAAAATTGATTTTGTCCTGAATTAAAAATTCTTGGTTTCCTCTCTAGTTAGTCACTTCACCCCAGAAGAGCCTGATTATGAAAAGGGAAATTATCTTTTGACAAACAAGATTTTGACAAAGTTAACAAAGTTTCTAAAAGTAGAATTAAAGTTGATTAATTTTTTATTTTTTAATTAAAATAAAATAATAAAATAATAGTTTTTTACTATGAAAATATGTAAAAGCAAGAGGTGAGAGACAAACATACTCATTTCCACCGTAATATCTTGCACCAGGATAACCCTCACTGTATTTGTTGGTCATGACAGACCCAACCGCTTGCATGACAGACACAGAAGTGAAATTTTCTGAGGGTATTAGTTCCAGCCCCTTCACAGTTCACCCAAAAAAAAAAAGTTAAAATATACACTATACATCATAAGTCATAACTTATAATAATAACAAAAAGAGAAAAGAGTTTCAAATTCAATCCTAAATTAACGAGGAAACACCACATACTCATACATGACCATAAAATAATTATATGCATACCTTCCATTGCCTAGCTTTCTCAAGCTCAATGATATTAGCAATCTCAGGATCAACAGCCTCCAGTGGAGCATTCAACTGCTTGGGCCACTGCAAAGTCGCAATTTTTCTTCATGAAATCATGAATATAGATACTTTTAGAAAGTGAAATTGATTATATCCTAAAGATGGACTCACTGTAACCCCGGGTCGCTCCTTGTCGTAGACAGCTTCGTCAGGCAAAGACGACTACAAAAGTGAAAAAAAGAAAAGTTGAGATTACGATAAGCGATTAAGAGCAAGAAGAAGAGACGCAGAGAGAGTGAACCTTGAAGTAGATGGAACCGGCATTGAAGAGAGGGCGCATAGGCTTCTCAACCGAAGACGAAAGCCTGCGAAGCGCCATTGCCATCGCCATTTCTCGTACACAGAGAGATACAGAGTGTGGTTGTGAAGATGAACTCGTTCGATGCCTTGTTATCCCAATCCCAATCACTGCTCTCAATCGGTTTTTCGCTTGGCGCCACGGGGAGGGACCCACCTTCGGATTTTGGATTCCGTTGGACCTTTCGCTATTTTTTAAAATAATAATATTGCATAAATATATTATAAAAAAAAATATTATAAAATTGAAGGAGAAATGAAAGAGGCTGTTGCATTAATGGCTAATATATATGACCAAATACTATATGTAATGTAAAAAGGGTTATTCTATCATCGTATTTAACAAACATATTTACGATGATTTATAATGGAATGACAATGTTTTATACCATGATTGTTAAACTTAAATTTTATTAATAATATTCTTTTATTATTGAACAAGTTGATGAGCCTTCAATCTGATAATCTTAATTCTTTTTTGATATGAAATAGTATCTGCTAAATTTTGAAATTTGGTATTAGTCTATGATAAGGGTGGGTAAGAAAATTAGAGGTGATGAGCTCTGCTACGCAAAAACTTTTGTTCATTTGTAAAGAAAAAGAAAATGATGGAAAGCATGAAAATTGAGATGCACAAATATTAGAAATAACGTAGGCCTTGAAAGGCCAATCCAGAAGTAGGGTTTCTTGGCCACAAATTGAAAGGTGATAGGGTAATTCAAATGCTTGAAACATATTTTGCCACTTGCCATCAATGCATTCAACTATTTCTTTGAGTCATCATCTTTTGCCAACTAATGTTCCATTCCTTTAAGGATATGAATGTAATAATTTGTTGGATTAAAAGAGAAGCATTTCATCAAGAAATTTTTAATTATTTTTTATATCTTTCTAATAAGATACAATTAAAATAGAATCACAGGGGAAAAAAAAAATCAGAATCAAGACAAAAAGATGAAAAACGCTAGGCAAAAGAAATCAGAATAAAGGAAAAAATTGAAAAACGCTAGAAGGAGGGCTTGAACCTCCGACCTTGTGGTTAACAGCCACACGCTCTAACCAACTGAGCTATTCCAGCTTTTGTTATATTAAGTAAAATAAACTATAATATACACATACTCATATTCACTATTGTTGACGAATTTCACTGCTTTCAATTCTTAACAAGGTTGTATCAACAACATATTTGGAGTAGTTGTTAAATCATTTAAGACATTATATTTCAACAATGATTGACGAGTTGTTAAAATTTATTAATAATTAAATAATGCTAAATTAATATAATGTCATAAGATTATAACTTTAAAACTAAAATGAAGCATTATTTTGCAGATACTTTTTACAGTTATAGACAGCTACTTAATATTCAAAATATACATATAAAAAAGTGTAAGTTAAATATATCTCAATGTTTAAGCTTACATTTTAATAAAATAAATAAATTTTATTAATAATAAAAAGTTTACAGATAAAGTAAAAAAATTGATATTATATATATATATATATATATATATATATATATATATATAAATTATAAAATTTTAAGATTTTAAAAACTGTAAATTAATATAAATGTATAAACCATACGTTTTAGATGAAATAAACTATCATCATTATTATTATTGATAATAAATAAAATAATAATTTATACACTTTTTCAATTTTTTGACTTCATTTTTCTTAAAATTGTTTCAAGTAAAAATAAAATACTGATTTTCGCTGTTCTCATAAATTTTAGATTGCTTTGATAAATTTTGACTTGGTCAATTTGTTTTAAGAAATAAGAGACCAATATTGATTCTTAGTAGTAAAACTAGTAAGTCCAATAACTTGCCAAGCTAATTGTGATTAACTAACTTCACCTTGATAGCCAACCATAAGTATTTACACTTGAATTTTTTGTAAAAATATATATATTAGTCATAAAAAAAAATGGTTTGATGCAGATTGACATTTTGAAACTCTTGAAAAGTTGTTTTCAGAATGTTTTTTTAGCAATCTACAGTTCCGTTTAATGTTTTATGAGGCTTCTACACACAAGTATAAAATATTTAGTAAAATGTGTTTATGTTTCAAACAAGCACCTTTAGAATTAAGTTGAAGTTTTATTTTAATGCTTAGAAATGCACTGATGTGGTAACGATATGCATGGAATTGAAGAGGGATGACGCTATAGTTTTAATAAATACCGTGGCATTAGCAATTTAGTCCAAATGGACTTGTGTGGCAACACTTAATGAATCAATTAATAGTGCTATGTGACGAGACACTATATTATTAACATTTTTTAAATATGGGATTATGTTTTTGTGTAGCTAATTTGATGCCAACTAAAGTTGGTTTAATCGGTAAGAATTGGATTTATATAATATGATATGAGGAATAGTTTGAATCACGCTCCTAATATGAAAATTTGGTGGTAGATAATGTGTAAGTATTTTATGCGGGTATTCTTTATTCCTCCATTTATCATGGGGGCACGTAACTATTTTATACATCTCATCGCTAATGTGTTCGCCAAACAAGTTGATGAAAATGATAGAGATAAGAAACTTAAATGTTAATATCATATATGTATGAAGGCCAAATGACTTGCGTAGAACATGGTGTTAGGAGTGGTGAAGGTGACTAATATAATGTTATTATGAATTTGCATGTGACCACACCAAATTAGGATACGTGCAAACGAATGTGCTAAGTATAGACCAGTTGTCAAATCTTCCCATAAGCTCAATGTTAAATATCATTGTCATAATAAAATGAAGATTTTATCAAACAAAAAAAGAAAAAGAAAACGAATAGGAAAATATGGAGACCATACCAAATCCATGATAACATTGCACACATAGATAAAATATATCTATGATAAAAAAATTAAGAAATATGCATAGATGAAAAAAAAAGTAAATCAAGTAGAAAATTAAAACTCAATAATCAAATTTTTCGACATGTTAAATTCGTACACAATTCATAAAAGGACTTTAAAACTTATTATAGTTATTTAGAAATCTTTAATTTGGAAGATTTAGTATTAATTTGCTTTGACTTACCTGGATCGAATTTTCTTGTAGTTTGAAGTGACTTATCGTCCTTCTTATAATTAGAATATTTCTCTCATCAAGCATATTAGCTCATTTAAAGATTATTTTCAATTCCTCTAAAAAAAAGAACTTTGTTAGACATAAAAAAAAAGAAATTGCCTCAGAATTATAATGAGGTGAATTTAAATATTGTAAACCCTGTAAAATATCAACAATGGGAGTAACATCCTCCAAAGAAGGCATAGGAGTCAAGGAATCAGAATCCACTAACACACCACCATCATTAGAAACATCTATATTTATATTCTTAACAATAGAAGATTCATGTACAACACAAACATTATCATGATTTGGCTTAGGCTGAACATCCATATCCAACGCAAGCTCCCCTAATGGATCCACTACAACGTCTACCATAGGATTCACCACAAGCTTAACCATTGACTCCACCATAGACTTCATCACATACTTCACAATAGGCTCCAAAATAGACTCCACAATAGCCAAACACTTTAAAACTGAACCTAGAGAGCCTTTATTTCCATCCTAGGTACCAACTACCTTAGGACGATAAAGTTGTATTTTTGCATCAACTCTTTTCTATCCACCAGAAATTATATTGACATCTTGTTGTAATCGTCTACAATTAGATAGATCATACCAGTCATTTTACAATTTGAAAAAGAGGAGGCAAATCCTCATACTCCACGTCAACAATAAACGTGAATTCTAACATTTCCACCAAAATTTAATTAGGCAAATCAGATAACAAATCAACATCAACCAAGACACATGTAGAGAAACTTCTAGACTTGTTCTTGATGTGATTATCTAAAGATAAGGGTGTGTCAATACCACAAACCTTTAAGAAAATCACCTTTGACTGCCAATATTCTAGAGAAAAATCATGCATGTGCACCCAACGTTGGATTTTCGTGAGCTTCATAGAAGTCGGAACAAATCTTTAGTCCAAGCAAAAATGTGAAGGATTCTAGGAAATAAATTCTAAAGTCCAACTGCCAAAACCCTTCTCATATCCTCAAGTGTAGAAAAAGCAAATTCATAAAACTTTTTCAAGAAGAATCGCTTTCTGTTGACCTAATTGTTTCTAGGCCACATAAAGCTTCTTACAAAGATCTAAATACGAGATAGGTTTATCCCCTTTTGTTAATTAAATACTCACATGCAAATCATTTTTACACTCTTCTAAACCAACAAGATAATCTTCTTCAACAATCTTGATCGAGACCATATATCCCTTTATGTGAGGAGAGTGTAATCATGATAAATGAATATCACAAGCATTATTAAGAACCTAGGAAAATGTACATTTTTTGTGCCCTTATATTTGAAGAAGATATAGATGAATGAGGCTTTCCTTGATCCTAATCTTGTAAGCAACCCCAAAGGATATGAAACCCTAAAGAAAAAAGATACTTATCCCTCGAACCAATAGTGTTCCTCTAGCACTGCCAAATTTGAATGCAGCCAAAACCGCAGCCCAACACATACACACCAAGACTACGCCAGTAGCACCAAAGTCGCAACTCCTGGCCCACGTTCACGCCCTACAACCAACTGCACAAGAGGCATCGCAAAATACCATAACACGCAAACCTGCCAGCCACAGAAATCGTTCCAAACATGTGTGCCGCTAGCCAATCACACTCTCACATACTTTTTTATCAATTTAGTGAAATTATTATTCCATATCTCATCTATATTTGTAATTATGAAGAATTACATATTATATATCAACATCATTGAAGTAAATTTATTATCTCACAAACTAACCAGCAATATTAATTATCAATCAATTCAGATGCTAAAATATAGAAAGATTATTTTATAAATATGCAAACACTTTCATTCTCATGTTTTTTCGATATATTTATTATTCTTATATTATTTAAGAGTTAAGATTAAGAATACTTTTGTGATTATATATAAGTAGAATGTGATTTATAACACTACTAAAATTTTGAATTTTCGCGTCAGTTAATTGTGTTATTTAGTGGCGGTTATAACCACCACTATTTTCTCTACCGTCAGTTAATTAACTACCACCGAATTTAACGCCACAAAGTCATCATAACGTTAGTTTAATGTAACCGTCAGAATAAATGCCACTAAGGCTAGGAATTTAAAATATTTTAGCGGCGATTTTAACTGTCAGGAAGTCTAAGAATTTAAAAAATTTAGTGGCGTTTATAACCGCCACTAAGTCTAGGAATTTAAAATTTTTTAGTGGCGGTTTTAACTGCCAGGAAGTCTAAGAATTAAAAAAATTTAATAACGGGTAATCTTGTAAATCTAGGATGTAAATAATTTTTATTTTTAATTTAGTAAAATAATATGAACATTTTTTTAAGTAATATATATTATATATAAAAAGGATCAATCAGTGATTAAAATAAACGACCAATATTCAAAGGAATTTGACTCTTGAAATATGCAACGTGTTTTAGAAAATAAAAGGTAAAAACAATAATTGTCAAGGTTACAAGAATTTTATAATTTATATATTTGTTAATTTTATACTATGAAGGAAGTCAATATTTATTATGGAGAAATATATTTGAATAAACTAAACTATTTGAAACACAATCTCAACCAAAAAAGTTAAAGGCTAGTTATACAAAATACAAACTATACTAAACGTAAAAGTTAAATCTTAGTTGATATAAAAAATCTTTCTTTGATCTATATCAACACATCTTGAAATGTTGCTTGAATATCCATCTGGCACCTTAACATTTTTCAAGGTGTACAACAAAATGTCTATCTCTTCTTTTTGTAGTGTAAACAAAGCTGCGGGAAAATTTTTCTCATCATTTGGTGGCCAAAGTTCTCTTCTTATACCCATTGCTTGCAAGTCTTTTCGAGCCTCAACATGATCTTTTCTTTTGTCTTTGTCATTTACCAATGTGAAAATTATATTGTCACATACATTCTTTTCAATATGCATCACATCCAAGTTGTGTCGCAACAAATTAAACTCCCAATATGAAAGTTCAAAGAATATGCTTTTCTTCTTCCATTGTTGCGTTTGATATGTAGTGGTTCTTTTTCCACAATTTCTCTTTCGTTTATCTAATGATTTTGGTTTCTTCCCAAATGTGATGTTCATATTCTTGACTTGTTCCAAAATTTCTGAGCCAGATAATTGTTTTGGTGGATCCCTATCCTCAATGTTTCCATTAAATTGGACTCGGTTCAATCGAAATTTGTGCCCTCTAGACAAAAATCGTCGATGACCCACAAAACACCATTTATTACTAAATGGAAGACGAAGTGAAGTTGCATCAAAATTGCAAGATAGACAAGCTAAGCCGGTATAAGTATTCCATCTTGAAAGCATCCCAAGACCAGGAAAGTCACTAATGGTCCATAAAAGACATGCTCGCATCATGAACACTTCATTCTTTGAAGCATCGTATGTTTCAACACCTTTTTCCCATAACTCTTTCAACTCTGTTATAAGGGGCTGCATGTAAACATCAATGTCATTACCTGGCATTCGCTTTCCAGGAATTATGCTTGAGAGAATAAAGTTTGTTTGTTTCATACACATCCATGGAGGAGTGTTGTATGGAATGAGAACCAATGGCCAAATACTATAACTATTGCTCAAGGATCCAAAGGGATTAAAACCATCACTTGCTAAGGCCAATCGTACATTTTGAGGATCCGAAGCAAAATCAGGATATTTTAGACCAAAAGTCTTCCAAGCCTGTGAATCTTTGGGGTGCCTCATCAATCCATCACTGGTATTATTCTCAGCGTGCCAAACCATACTCTTGGATGTCTTTGAAGACATAAACATCCTTTTCAACCGTGGGATCAACGGAAAGTACCGTAAAACTTTTGCTGGCAATTTTTTATGTTGCTTCTCATTTATCAAATTGTGTTCACTAGTAGTTTCATGACCCTTTTTCTTCCATCTTGAACTCTTACATGTTTTGCATTCCTCTTTATCTTCATCTTCTCCCCAATATAACATACAATCGTTAAGACAAGCATGAATTTTAGTATAATGAAGGCCAAGCTTGTTGAGGAGCTTCTTTGCATCATAATTAGATGAAGGGATGTTTGCATGTTTAAAAGAATCATGCAACAACTTAAGGATCATGTCCATTGCTTTGTTGCTAATTTGACAAAAAACTTTAATGTGATATAATTTCACCAAGAAAGATAACTTTGAATACTTTGTGCATCCATCATAGAGTGGTTGGTCCCCATCTTTAAGTAAATCAAACAAATCTTTAGGCATAATATTTCCTCCATGTTGTGATTCCAATATGTCTCCTTCAACCTCATCTCTATGTTCAAATGATGATGTAAATGACTTTTCATTGGTACATGTGCCAAATAATCCAAATGCATCATTTATCATTATTTGCATTGGATCTTCATTTTCTATATTTGTAATGCCATTTCCATTCACCAATACAGGCTCCCCTAACATTGTCTCCTCGTGACGACACCAAAATGTGTAACCTTGAGGAAAAGGGTTTACAAACCAAATGGTCATACACTTCTTGTCGAGTTCTCCACTTCCTAAAACCGCATTTACTACATGGACATATTATCGTACTCGCACTAGCTCCATGTTGAAAGGCAAAATCTAAAAAGCTATTTAGTCCCACCAAATACGTTGGTGTATTGCGTGGCAACTTGATCCAAGATTTATCCATCTCTAAATATAAACATGTGTAATCATTAAGTAATTAGAAAGGAAGAGATATAAGATTAAAAAAATTTAAATTTCATATACAAAATTAGAATCTAAAATGCAAGCTCTAAATTATGTAATATTATTTTACCAAGGAAACATTGCAATAAGTATCATATGGAATCTTGATTTCTATATGATTAATGTCTTCTATAGATGGATATCTTATAATTCATTTTTAGAATTTTGTTATTTATTTTCGGACTTCCCTTCCGAAAGATTTGGTACTCATGATTAGAGAGACCATTCCTGCCTCTGTTATGAAGGAATGACAATTCATTAAATTGTCATCTTGAGAAGACATAACAAGTCCATTTCAATAGTTGATTCTGCAAAGACAGGGATGAGGTTTCCATCCTTGTGAGGTGGGAGTGATCATTCCTTTAATGTATGAATGAATTAGTGCTTATTTAATGATTGCATTCTAGATTGATTTCAAATACACGAAACATTCCCTCAATATATATATATATATATATATATATATATATATATATATATATATATATATATATAACTCACATGCTAATTAAACTCATCTTTGGCTTTTCCTCATTGAATCAGTAATAGAAACTCTCAATTTATGTCTCACAAGTGTTTAAATATTACCATATAATTAAATCTTCAGGTTAAAAGTCGCATTGCTTGTAATTAAAAGTAAGTATGTTTGTCTACACTTACTTTTCAGATCAAATATGAGGGTAAGGTTAACTAATATGGGAGTAAATTTTCTACCAACAGTTTGTCCATTTCATTTTATTCTAATGAAAAGAGAACTTTCCTTTTTGAATTGATAATTATTTAAGGATTACTTCAAATTTCTCTTGTTTTAAACATGTACCTGACTAGATTAGTTTTATGGTTAGAAGGGTGATGTGATGATGATTAGTACTTTGCCTTTATTGGGTGGAAGCCACAAACATTTATTTGGACTCCTATGCAATATCACCTATCTTGGACTTAAAGTGGTTGACTTGAAAAAATTTAAAAAGCATGGCAATCTTCTGTGATGTATAGAGTTACTGAGATTATTTCTTACATACTCAACCAAATCGAACTTGAGAGGTTGTAGCATGTACACTTTTTGTTAAAAATGTTTTTATGTTTGGTTTATTTTATTCTTTTTTCTACATTGTTTTTGAAAAAAAGTATTAAAGTTGTGTTGTTAAGGTGCCTAGTTTTGAAACCCTTATTTTTTTTTCAAGTAAAACTGCAACCATCACGCTGCAGATTTCTCTTTACACTAGGCCTACAACACTAAGCCAACTAACACTATAGCTAATAACATCATAAATAATAAATAATTTCCCTAATGATTTTTCTATTAGTTAAAGCTAAAACACTAAGCCAACTAAATACCAAACAGTGGATGGAGTAGTTGTTAAAGCATAACATTATAAGGTTTTTTGTGATTATTCAACTACCAAATCAAACCTTTGAACTACGAACCAAAAGAAGTGAGAATCTCCTTCCACCTTTGATTTGATGATAATCGTATCATCCTTGCCTTTCCACCTAAACCAACCAAACCAAAATTCAACCGAAAAAAATTCACAGTATTTTTTTATCATGTTTTCCTCCAACTTGAGAATGTAGTCTTATGTTTCAGTGAGCACATAATAAATAAACTTAAGAAAATTAACATAAAGCGTGATAAAATTAATAATTCTGATTTTATTAACAGAAACAAAAGATAAAATAGCTTAAATTTTTGGAATGAAAAACTTAATCAAACCTAAAATTAAGGATCACACATGGAAGGTAGAAATTCAAGTTAGGGTTCATCAAATTGAAGATAAGATTAAGATTTATAAACAGAAGCTCAAAATAATCTACAGAGAGTAAAAAAACATAGTAAAAATACCTACCAAAAGGAGAAGAAGATGGCTCCAGATAAGAGAGGATGGATTCAATCGGGAGCAAAAAATTTGGCTTCTGTTGAGATGAAAGAATGAGCTCTTGTATATTTTAATGGTAGAAATCAAGCTAGGGTTCAAGAAATTGAAGATGGGATTAGGATTTATAAAACTCAAAATGATTTACATGGAGAAGAAAGACAAATGATTCCATAGGAGAAGAAAGACAAAATGACTTACTTAAAGGAGGAGAAAAAGATGGCTGTGAGGATGACTTCAATCCGGAGCAGGAAATATGACTTCCAATGATTCCATTGATGAGCAATAGAGAAAGAAATCAGATGACAACAATGAATGAGCTCCTCTGCAGCAAAGATGTTTATCTAAAGAGAAGAGGGAAAAAATAAGGTCTTCTGTAGCGGGAACAAAGATGTAACGGGAAAGAGAAAAAATTACCAAAACTTCCCGTCAGTTGTAAAAGGACTCTAAATACATTAAAAATTTAATTTTTTTAAAACATAATGTCGGTTCTCTTTAAAGGCCAGCAATTATCTGCCTCTATAAACTATTTTTCTTATAGTGTAAAGATGCCAAAATCTTTCGATTGGTGTTTTATCTATATAGATCGAGCACAACAACTTCTAATAACAACATACTTTATTTTTAAAATAACATGATACTAGTGAACAAACAAGAAGACTTTCAAAAAAATGGTGAATTTGTGATAAAGTATACAAAGAAAGATTTTATTAGGGGTGGCAAAAATAACTAATCCGACCCGTTTTGGCGCGTCCCGCCCTTGGCCCGCTAAAAACGGGTTAGGACAGGTTGGCCCGCCACTAAAAAACGGGTTAGACACTATAACTCGCCCTACCTCAGAATAGGCCTGTCGGCGGGCTCGCTACTTTTTTTTTTAATTTTAATTTTAATTATTTTAATTTTCTTTTAATTATTTTTAAATTTTTGTTTATAAAATTTCTTTATATATATATATATATATATATATATATATATATATATATATTTGTTTATATTATATAGAATATGTATTTATTTTTAATTTTTAAACATAAAAAAATAAAAAAATAAAAGAAGAAAAAAAAACAGGTCGATAGGCCAAGACAGGCTAAGCAGATCTGGCCACAGCAAGTTGGCGGAAACTCCAACCCAGCCTGCCAAAAGAGCGAGCTGGCAGGGCAGCCCAACGAGCTTGACTTGGTTTGACATGCCTAAATTTCATCATACTTTTATGGTATGTTGACTATTAGGAAGGATAAGACAAAAATAGTTACTCTCAATAAGGCTTTAAATAAGTCTTTTCCTATGAAGAATTAGATGTACACTAATACAAAAATAGGTTTTAATGATGACTTATTATGTCGGTTACGATATACTCATCAAGATAATTGTAAATATGATACGATTTTCTATTAATCAGCTCTTAATAAAAAATCATCTCATGAATGATTTTTTCATCCTAAAATTAGAGAAAATTACAATTCATTTCATTAAAAAAAAAATCTTCTATTTTTGAAAAAAAAAATATATTCCACTAATTTCAGTGAGAACTAAGAGATAACCATACGAAAGTTGTGAGATTTTCGGAAATCCTCTTGACAAAACGATATTACTTGTATTTCTATCTTTATAATAAAGATGTTTTATTGAAATACATTTCACAATTTTTCCTTGCTCCCGTTAAAAAGGTTTTCACCTTTAAAATTATTAATATCATTTTCCTTAGTATTATGTTAATTCCCTTCTATTACTCTATTAAGTTAGTTTTTCTTTGCATGCCCATTCCTACTTTGGATATGTAGAAATTATTTGAGTTTGCAGTTAAGCTTATCTAGGTAGTCCTTGTTAATTAAGGAATTTAACAGAACAATAGTCATTCAAAAATTGTTGATATTTCTTACTTCCGTTTTCTTTCAGAATATATAAGAATAATTTCTGTCTTTCAAACAAATTTTAAATATTATTTTAACTCTTAAAATATATTTTTCTGATGTCTGACATTTGTTCTTACTATTCTCTGAGTTAAGAAAACTAATTTTATTATCTTTTATTCATATAATAATAAACTATTAACAATTTAATCTGCTTTAATATTATTTTAGCGTGATGATATTTCAACACTTAAATTTTTATTTTACACCTACTCAACATTAATTGTGAACATTCAATTTCATCTGACTTAATAAAAATCTATTTAAAAAAAATAACAAATAAATAAATAATAATAAATAGAAAATAAATAATAAATAATAAATAAAACATTTTTTTTATTTAAGTTGGATTCTTGAGCAAGTTCCATTGCACGTAAGTTCTTTATTATAATGTGTTGAATTATTGATTTGTTTATTACTTCTCATACTGCGATTTAAATTCACTTGTTGTTTTAACATTTTTCATACTGTATAGAGGTACAAAATTATGCTGCAATCTTCATCATTCTCCCTCAGTCATCATCTTTTTCATCAATATTACATCTATTACACATTAATTTAATTACTCATTACATCATACATTTTATGGCTTAAATATCTTTTTCGTCTTCATTTTCGTAGTGTTTATTGTGGATGGTCCTTATTTTGACGAAATGTTTAAAATGGTCCTCATTTTTATCCAATGTTTAAAATGGTCCTCATTTTCGCAATTCGTGTTTTATTTGGTCCTTTTCTGTGACGCCGATTAAATCAGTAATGAAACACTATACAAGTGACACTGTTTGTATTACGTTACATTGGGGTGTGTTAAGTGTACTGTACAGATGGCTAATTAACGTTAATTTTTCAATTTGGGGGAAATTTTGCAATTAGGGCTTGAGATGGATTGCAGTCGCGCTCTTCATCGTTGGAGGCGATTTCTTCATCTTCGTCTTTCTTGAGCTCGAATTTGCAGATGAAGCAGCTAATACTTGCCATTTCATCGTTGGATTGCAGTCGCGCTCTTTATTTTAATTTTCCAGTTAATCATCATCAACGAGGTTAGTGGGTTTAGGGTTTTCTGGGTTGTGTTTGCTCGTGGGTTAGGGTTTTCATAATTTTATTTTGGGGTTTGTTTGTGTTTGGATTGTTGTGATGTTCTGCATGGTCTCTAGATTACCACACTTGTATAGTACACGTAACACACCCCAATGCAACGTAATACAATGTCACCAGTATAATGCTCTGTTACTGATTTAAACGACGTCACAGAAAATGACCAAATAAAACACGAATTGCGAAAATGAGGACTATTTTAAACATTCGATAAAAATGATGACCATTTTAAACATTCTGTCAAAATGAGGACCATCCGCAACAAACACTACGAAAATGAGGACGAAAAAGGTATCTAAGCCTACATTTTATTAATTCTGCCTCATTATTTTTATTCCATCTTTGCCTTTCTTTTAATTTAACTCCACCTCTTCACAAACTCCCCATAAAAAACGAAATTGATGATTAAAAATAATGACACCTAATACTAAAAAAATATAAAAGATAAAAAATATAATAAACAAATTAAGAAAAATGAAAAAATATTTTTCTTTTAGTGTCTATTCGGCCATTCGCGTCGCGTGACACTTGTTAGAAAATCTTTTTTCTTTCTACTAAAGATATAGAAAAAGAAGTATAAGGGATTAAGAAATAAAATAATTTTATTTGTGTATTTTTAGTGTCCGATTACCAGGAATCAAACTCGTTACCTTGACTCTAATACCAATTGTTAGAATCGAACGCTTACTACTAAACCAAAAGTTATAACAAATAGTTAGGACGCAACTCTTTTTACTTAAGAGTGTAACAATCAAAGCCCCACGATTCGATTGTGACATGACCCACTTGACCTCTACCATGGGACAATTGATGCCACCTGCAACAACCGCTCGCGTCGCGTGACACTTATTTTAAATATTTTAAAATACCCAAAATTTAAAGAAGGGTTTTTCAGAATTAAAAAAAAAGTCAATAAAAATATTAAAAAAATGTATTCAGAATTAACAATTAAGTCAATGAAAATAAAAAAATAGTTTTTCAAATAATATTTCTATAAGAATTATGTACTTTGTGATTTTTCATTATGAATAGAGATACGTAAAAGTAATGTCAATCCTTATTAGATTCACTTAAAGAAAATCAAATCATTTTCAAATAGTTTTCTTAATAATTTCTCTATAAAGAATTACGCATTCTATTATAAATGGAGATACATATCAACAAAAATTAATTCTTATCAGACCAAATAAACAAAAAAAAAATCTATTTTAAATTTTATTTTTTTATTATTTTTGGAAAGAATAAACATTAAAAAAATTACATTCATTTGTATATTTAATTAAAGATATTATCTTAGGACGAGTGTTATAGGTGTTAACACCTCCCTATGTGTAACCGACTCCCAAACACAAAATTTGTTTTTATTTATATTTATGATTTTTCAAAATAATTAAGGTGATAACTCCAAAACTCTTATATATATATATATATATATATATATATATAAATATATATATATTGTTTTAGTTTTGATTTTTTTCTCGTCCTGATTTTTGTTGTGATAGATGGTGAGAGATGGCAATTTTGATTCTAGAAGACTAATAAAAGTATAAAATAATTTAAGAAGAATATAAAATAATTTTCTAAGGTTTGGGATAGAGATAGGAAATATGAGAAGTGCAATGTATAATTTTCTTTATATTATGTCAGATTGATTTTTTTTCTTACTAATTTTTATTATTATTTTATAAAAAATAATTCATGTACATAATCAACGCTTATAAGAGAGAAAATAAAAAAATATATTTATAAGCTAATAAAAAAATATATATTTATCAATTCATCTTGGTTTAAAATATAAAACTTACTTTAATTCTGGTTGACATGAAAAAAAAAGTTTCATGGACACACACATGCACCGAAATTTTAGCAAGGAGGAAAGTGATTAATGACGGTCCAATATTTAAGGAAACACAGATTAGGGCATAATCCATACAACAGTGAGACTGAAAAATCGTAGAAATGAGTTGAGGACTCTCACGTACGTCACTATTATTATCTTCGTTAAAGGAGCTAGGTCTCCCTAGATACGCGAACCAAAAGTCCAAGACAGAATGTCATGGGTCTCAACGCTGTCACCGGTGGCACCAGAGAACCCAATTCTCACCCATTCCGGCAGAACACCACTCAGATCAATTGTCTCCGACAGCTGAACAATAGTGGGGGGTTGAGTACCATAACCAACGGCCACATGCAACTCTTTCTTCTCCGAATCGTATCTAATGCTAGCTTCTCCAATCAAACCTTCAGGAACTGCATTAATAGGCCAATCTATCGTCTCCACGGACTCAAGACTGTTGATGTCCACACCAATATGAGGAGCAATGGCAACAGGCTTGGGATCCCAATCATTTCCGAAGCTGTCAAATTCAATGGCCACAATCTGATTCTTGTCGACGTTGAAAGCAGTTTCGGGAGTGAAGAGTCCGAGGTATCCCCCAGATGAATTTTTGGGAATGCTCGGGTCAGCATCGAATGGTATGATGAAGAAGGAAAGGCCATCGGCGTGGATTTGTGACCCAGCGGAATCAACGACGAAGGTGAACACAGTTTCGAAGTCTGCAACTTTCCCTGTGCTTTTGTCCCAGAGACGGACGGGTGGAATGTAAACAGCACGACCAACGCTGTGTTTGCGAATGATCGGAGCGCCGTATGATCCACCGTCTCTTCTAGTCAACTGTATTGCACCGTCTACTGCACGGGCATCGCCCAGGAAACCAATGTCGAACTGTGTTCCTGGCTCGAATTTCGAGAAGCTGAATGAAAGTGAATCTGACTTCACGTTGTTTACAAGCAACACAAAACAGAGGGAAATCATGAGAAGGGGAAATGGAGTTCGTGTTTTAGCCATGGTTGACACACCTCAGAGATTATTTGGAGACTTAGTTGATTGATGGTGCATGGCAAAACCCAGAAATTTGAGCTATATATAGGCTTGCTGAGCTCTGCTAAATCGGCAAAATGAATAAAAATATCGTTTCGTATATTCTCGTCTGTATCGAAATATTCTGTCAATATATATATATATAACTTTTGTAAACTAGTGTTTGTCTCAAATATATCTTTCTTGGACTGCAACGTGAATACCCACTTCTCCTTGAAAGTTCGACGAAAGGATTGTGTTTGTTAACCATTAAAAGTGGGAATGGCGACGTCTTTACAGCTAAGTGAAAGGCATTCGTCAAATACAAAAACTCTTTTAACTTATTAAATTTATTTAATGAGGATGTGTTTTGACAAGTTCTTGAAATTATATGCATAGATTAAAATTAAAATTTTAAAATATTTTTTATAAATTGTTTTTATTTTATAAAGAAATAATTATTAAAATTTCCTCCTAATACTAGATACGAAAGAATATATTCATCTAATTACCGTAACATTTCTTTATATCTTGTTTTGAAAAATAAATAAATAAAGAATAAAAATAACTTCTCAAAATTGTATGCATAGTTAAAAATAAAAATTTGCAAATAATCATTATAAATTAATTTTATTTTATAACTATTTATAAAAAAAATATATTCTAATATAGACTAGATAGAAAGAATATCATCACTTAAAATAACATTTCTGTCGTTTATGGCAACATCTAATAAAGAGGTGGCTGATACTTCCAATGTTCGAGTGCGAGACAAGAGGTGAATGTCTCAATAGTAAATTCTAGGATTGAAAGTTAACTCTATAAAGGTGAAAACAAACAAATATTTCAAATTCAATTTATCATTATTTAGGTTTTTATTACTTTCAGTTCATTTTAATGAATTAATTTTAAATTTACATTATATATTTTTTAAATGCATGATTTTGGATTGTAAACGAATCTAATTAATTAGATTTGGATTTGATACAAATTAGATATGAATTAGTTATTAATTAATATTTTGAATTTTAAAAGTTTAAATTAAGTGAGATTGAATTTCTTTAAGCTATGCAAGATTAAACAAGTTCCATGAGACAAATTCATGCTAGGTCTTGAGGTCATGCAAGGTTGGGTTAGATGGAGTTAGACCTATGACAAGTTGAACCAACTTATGACCAAGTCAAGGTGAGTTAGTTCAAACCCATATAAAGCAAAGTCAAGTCTTACAAGATTGGCTTAAGAAGAGCTCAAGTTGTCGAGATCGGGCTGAGTCAGGTGAGACCTAAGTCAGGAAAGGTATGGATTAGTTAGATCCAAGTTATGTAAGTTGAAGTAGGCTAAGTTGAGCCAAATTCATGTTGACTTGATCTAGGCTCAAACATGATGGATTGAAATGGGTCTAAGTTAGGTTGGGTGGGTCGAGCTTAGCTAAGATCAAGTCGGTCTGGTCAAAGTTAGGTCAAGTCAAGTCAGATTAAGGTCAGGTTCGACTAAGTTGGGTCCATGTCATATTGGGTACAAGTTAAGACATGTCGAGTTGAGTTGGTCTCAGTAATTTAAAATCAAGTCAATCCAGATCGACCCAAATTTAGGTAGGTCAAGCAAGTTGAGTTGGACTGGACCTAAGTTAAGTTAGATTGAGTTTGGTCGATCCTAGGTTAGGTTGGATTGAGTAAAGGTTGAACCAAGTTAATTAAATTGGGCTAGGACATGTAAAGCCCATGTTAGGCTAGGTTAGAATTGGGTCAAATTGGATTTACATGAGATTGAGTTTACGTGGTGTCTTACCAATGTTAGATCGGCTTGACTACATCAAAATTAAATCATACAAATTCAAATTTACATTTAAATATTATTTAAATTTAATTTTAATTATAAAATTGAATTGAATTGAATTTAAATTGATTAGAAGAATCCAATTTAATTTAATATAACTAAAATGATATAGATTAAATTTTAAAAACTTTAATTCATAAGAAAGCGGTAACAAAATTAGTCAAAGCATAAGCCTAAATGTCACGACAATTATCCCACTAGGATTCCCTCTCTTGGGTTGTGACTCGGTCACCTGATCTCTACCATGGGACAATTGTGCAACCCACAATAATCTTTCCCTGAATAATTACCCATGAGAAATGAACTTGTGACCTTGTGATAAGCGCTCAATTCAAGAAGTATATCATTAACTTGCAAATTTTTAGTTTATGTTAATGTTTGATAAAACACAAGTGGGAGAAAGTTAGAACAAAAACATTTTATTGAAAGTATAAGAAAGAGAATTTGCATACTGATTTATTAGAAACTTGTCTACAATATCCCATAATATAGGGGGGGGGGGGGGGAAATAAAACCTAATATGTATCATCATAAAACAAAATATCTAATAATAATAAAAGAGAATAAAATAAATTATATCTCTATCAATATAGAATTAAAACAAGAAAATATATGATATCTTGATCACCCTTCTCAAGGTGGCATGAAGGTTATGAAGGTCCAACTTGGAAGTAACACTTTTGGAGAGTAGTAAGATGAAGAGAATATTGAGAAGCTTGGGAACCTTGAGGAGCTTGAGAATCTCAAGGAGCTTGAGAACAATGGCGGATCTTCAGCCAATATTTTGGGGTGTCAAAATTTTGGTTGAATTATCTTTTCGGTATATTTTTTCATCCAAAAATGTTAAGTTGGTCCTCTAGTTTTTTTTAGTTTTAATTTAGTCCTGATTTTTTTAAAAATAGATGTAATTTGATCTTTTTCGTTAAATTTCTTGAAGCGAATAAAGAATTTTTCATCAAAATTGACACTAGGATTATATCAATTACACCAACAAAGGAAATCATCCTTATTCACAACTTCAATCTTGTTAAAAAAACCTTCTATTCAAGAAATTTAACAAAAAAAAAAGAGAGAGACCAAATTGCTTCATTTTTTAAAAAATTGGAATCATATTTAGACTAAAAAAGTTGGAGGACCAACTTGATATTTTTAAACAAAAATAAGAACCGTAATCCCATAATTTTTATATAAACTAGTAAAAACATTTTATGATAATTAAAAATCATAAAATTATAATTCTTGTTATTATTATAATTATAAAATTAAATATAAATAATTTTATAATTTTAATATAATTAATTTTCATTTATAATTATTAAGTTTAAAAAAATAATCAAATAAAAAAAGTTAAATTAAACAAATGATCACTTAAAATATAATATTAATAAAATAATTAATTTTATTAAAAATATTTAAAAGATAAAATTGAAAAATAGATGTGAAAAAAAAAGAATTTTTCTTATATATAAAGATATAAATGTATAAAAAAAATTTAGAATATCAAATACATAAAATATATTAAAAAAAATATTAAATTTTAAAAAATTATATTTAAAGTTGTATATTAATATTTCATGTTCCATATCTGTCGTAATATTAATCCTGTCATGTTTCATCTCTCTTGAAATTATTAAAATATATATATATATATATATATATATATATATATATATATATATATATATATATATATATATATACTACACACTTTATTTTTTATTTCTTTTAGTTGTTTGGTTTGTTATGAAATTTATTTACATCTCCAAAATATTTTTTTCTGTTATAATAAATTTTATGTAATTATATTCAAATGATGTATATGTCAATTAAATATTTTTTATGTTATACATATGAATATTTTTATTTATTGTATATTTTCTTTTCGCATTATAATATTTTATAGTTTCAATTTTTGTGTTCAATAGAATAAACATTTCATTTAATAAGTAATATAAAAAATTTATCTTATTTATTCTATTATATTATTAATTTTTGTTTCATCTGAAGAGGTCTTATATTTCGCTAAAACAAATTTTGTTATCTCTCAATCATCGACCATGCTGATATTTAAAAAGTTTTCTCATATATCTATATATTTCTTATCTTATCATACCCTTACTTATAAATTTGTTGTTCTTTGTGCTATTTCATTCAACGATGTCTCAAATTGTTTCTAAGACACATAATTGATAAATTTTTTTAATATTTTTATTTGTTGTCTATTTTTATCATGTAGAATATTGTTTTAATATTTTTTATATGATTATTTTTATTTTCTAACTCATTACCATACGAGAAATTTTATTACTATAATTATATAAATAAATTTTATTTACTATAATATAATAATTTAATGTAATTGTCAATGAATTTTTTTTGTCACCATTCAACATATATTAGTGTACAAAAGATAAAATATCTATTTTAAAATTTTATTATTATTATTATTTTAATTTTAGTTCTTTAAGTGATTTTGATCAAATAATGTATTATAACTTTTATTAGTGCATAAAAAGAGAGATTTCATTAGATTTTTTTTAATTTGGATATTTGTTTTCTTTTATATTTTTTTTAAATATTTTTAAATTTTATCAACTAGGTTTCATTAATGTTCGCAAATTCAATAATGTTTTGGTTCTCAAGAAATTTTGTTTGGTCTTCTAATTTGAAATATATACACGTATAATTTATTTCTAAATATTTGATATTTAAAAAATAATTCTATTTTTAATATTGAATATTTGATAATATTATGTTTCTCTTACTATATTTTTTTGTATAAAAATTAATTAATTGATATTGAAAGAGTAAGAAAATGGATACAAATACGAGTATATGCTTATTAACTAGTGGAGACCAAGACAAAAATTTGATACCCGTTAAATTTAAATACTAAGATGAGAATGAAATTATCTAGGATAAATAGGTAAGGGATAGCGAAACCCATCTCTATTCAATCCCGTTATGGTCTCTAATTCTGCTATGCATTTTGTGCCTTGCAATTTTTTCGGAAATTTTTAAGCTATATCATCTAACAGTTTTAAAACATTCACAAAATGAACAAAAATACCAAAAATGGTGCTATTTTTTTTATTCAAAATTATAAAAATGAGACAAATTTTAAGAAATTACGAAAGCGAATAAATCATGTCAAGGTACAACTTTTCTAAAAATAAGTCATATTAAAATAGTACAACTTTAATTAAAAGTATTTTTAAGTTAAAATGGAAACAAGTTGGTATAACTCTAGTTTAAAGTACTCTAAATATAGAAGTTGTGTCACCTTAACCAGATTTATCGCACTTCTTTAATATTTTTCTAAACTAACCCATTTCGATAATTAAAAGAAAATTTACGTGTTTTGGCCGAGAAAGTGAGAGACATAACAAGGTAACAAAGTGTAACCCTAAACCCTAGACACAACCAGACATAAAAACATCATTATGACTCCACTGTCCTAATCGAAGCTGGAACTAAAAGTCCAAGACTGAATCTGGTGCACTTCAGTCAACCGTCCGGTGGCGCCGGAGAACCCAACCCTCACCCATTCGGGAAGAACCGTCTTCAAATCAATCATGAGGCTAATCGTTGGTCCGTTCTTGACAACCACGCTCAAACTTTGTGCAGCAGCTTCATAGGTTACGGTCACAAATGCTGTTATCAATCCAGGATTACTTTCCCACTGCGCCGATTCCACGGAAGAAATGGAGTTGACATCAATGCCTACGTGGGGAAAAGGAGGGTCCCATGGATTCTGGTGCATGTCAAATTCAACAGCAACTATTTGGTTCTGGTCGGTGTCTCTAAAAGCAAATTTGGGATCGAAGAGTCCGAGGTAGCCGCCAAATGAACTTAGGGGCATGGTAGATTCGGTTGTTCCCAGGAAGAAAGCGATTCCATCTCCATTGATTCGACCATAGGATATGTTGAAAGAGAAGGAAGTGGCAAAGCTTGCAACTTTACCAGTTTGTGCATCCCAAAGGCGAACAGGTAGAGCATAGGTGGCTCTGCCAACACTGTTGGGCACCACTCTGCCATCTTGGACCTTTGTTAGTTGTATCACACCCTTTGATGAAGAGGCATCGCCTTCGAAGGCTAAAAGGCTGTTCAGGTACGGCGCTGAAAAATTGGGGAATGTGAAAGAAGTGTCTAAACTACGATGAAGCAGTAGTAATGGAACCAGGAGCATGAAAACGGGCCTTGTGTTGAACAAAGCTGCCATGGCTATAAAAGATTATATCATATGATACTGAGAATGGTGAAGTGTCTATACACTACATATAAAGATAGAGATTTTGGTCAGCTGAGAAAATAAAATTGAATAAATTGTGTAGGTAGCGAAGATGCCAAACTATTTGCATAGTTGGCACTTGACGACGCATAGGAAGAGAGGTGATTCAAACAAGGATGTGCAGGAAGACTTTTTTCACACTCATTAGTCATTAGGGTTGTACGTACCGTATGATTGATGGTGAAAGGGATAAAAAGGGCTTTTTCGTATTTTTGGGTCCTTTTGACTAGTTATTTGTAAAATTGGGTCGTTTGAATTTTTTTGTGTGAAATAGGGTTAAGTCGTTGGGAGAGGACGACATTAAAGGTGAAGTCGTCCTCCTCCCAACCGGTTTCATTTTTTAAAAAAAAAAACAAAGTCGTCAGATGCAAACACGGTTTGTAAAAATCTGATATTGAAATCGTCTTCATTGCTAACGACTTCGGGGAGTGGAACGACACAGATTCATGACTTCGAGGAGTGGAAGAGGTCTTTGACGACACAACTCTTGATGAAGCGTTTGTAGGTTTGGGACTTGTCGAAACTGTGGACGACGGACCAGACGGCTTCTGGTGGAACCTGGACGCGCTGGGCTAGAAGGGAAGGGCATTGGCCGGCGCCGACGAGGTAGGTGTGGTGCTCCGTGATGAAGGGGACAAGGGAGCTGAACTCGTGCAGTGTGAGGCCGGAGGGAGGGTTGAGGTGGTGGTTGGTCGGGATGCGGTGGTTGTCGTCGGAGTCTGGCTCCGATGTGGAGGCGGAGCTCTCGTCTGTTTCCATGGCGGAGAGTGAGAGAGGGTGAGAGAAAGAGCGGGAGAAGTCGTCAGCCGTGAAGACGACTTCAACCTCAGATTTTCAGATACCGCTGTTGCACCTGACGACTTTATTTTTTTTTTAAAAAAAAGTTGAAACCGATTGAGGGGAGGACGACTTCACCTTTAATGTCATCCTCCCCTACCACGACTTAATCCTATTTTACAAAAAAAAAAAATAAACGATGCCATTTTACAAATAACCGGTTAAAAAGACCCAAAAATACAAAAAAGCCGATAAAAAGGAAGAAAAGAGAAAGTGGTAAAAAAGAAGAAATATATAGAAAAGAAAAATGATTTTTTAACTACTAAATTTTGACAAATTTTTCTTACAACCTTAGGTAATATTTTCTAAGTGATTTTTCATTTTTCTATTTTCTCATTCTCAATATTTCAAAATCTCTTAAAAAATGACACATCATTTTGTTGTAAGAGAAAGTTGTCAAAATTTAGTAGTCAAAATATCATCGTTCTATAAAAAATGTATAAAGCATAAAAATAAATGAAGTGTTGCTTTGGGGTTCTTGGGATAAAAAAATCAATGTCTATATAAGTTAAATGGTGCATTTAAGATGCCAACTAATGCCTTGCTAACTTGTTCTTGTTGATGGATTAATTTTGAGGTTCCCCCAAAATGCATCTCTATGTCTTCTTCGTAGGTGTTGCATGCTTCAGTCCAGTTCTCCGAAATACTCTAATTTTTCTTTTCCAACGTCTTTTCATTGTTGTTCAATTGGAATGAAGTTTTATTATACTAGTAATATTTTGACTTTGATTACGTGACATACAAGGTATAAATCAAATTCTTGTCCTTTATTTATTTTATTGTTATTTATGGACAGATAATAATATAAAGTATTAAGTATTTTAAACTAGTAGATATTGTGACTTATCAATTATTTACATTGTAAAAATTTTATAAAGAAAATTATATTAGTACTTTTATTAAGTATTTACCGACATATCGGTACATCCTTTATAATCATTGATAGAAATATTACACTTCTCATGATTAACAGTCATTGACTCATTTAATAGCTTGTCTAATGTATCGTAATTATAAGAAAATAAATTTGTGTATCCATTATTATTATTATTACTATTATGAAATAGTTATATTTAAATAATAACCTAAATAAAATAGTTGAATGGGAATTATAAGTTAATTAATTTTAGTAAGATGGGAATAAATAAAAAAAAAATTGTTTGAGAAATAATTAACATTCTATTTTTTATTAAGGAATTATAAATCTCAACCAAAACCAACGTACAAAATGTACTCAGTTTGGTATGCTGATGATGGTTGGTTGTAATGGTAATGGTCACTGCAAGAAAAAAAAATCAACTTAGAGTTGGCTAAAAGCTTATGTTACCAATGAAAAGTCAACTCTACATGACTAATGTAATTTTCTCATATTAATCAATATTTCACACAATTTACCGAGTGTCTTGAGGAAAAGCTCAAGTGTCCCTTCCTAGTCAAACTTTCTAATACCATGCCTTTTCCAAAAGGCTACTGGCTTTCCAAAAGGCAGCTGCTAGTAATTAATTTTCAGTTTCATTTCTCAAAATTCAACAAAAGGAAATACTTATATATGTGTGTGTGTTTTTATTAACCTTTCTTTTATGTTTTGTTTAGATGAGGATAAAATAGAAAGAAAATAGAAAACCGAAAATATTATCATATAAATTAAGAAAGAAAAAAAATATTTTGTATCATTAATATTTTATTTTTTTATATTAAAAATATGTAAATATTAATAATAATTTAACCACATCAATTATTTTTTAAACTTAATTATATTTTTAATATAATTGATTGTGTTATTAATTTTTATTGCATAACTAATTATACATTTCGTTTTTTTCGTAAAATTTTTCTTTATGGGAAGAAATATCTTAAATTTTGTGTTTTTTAATAATTAAATGTTTTTATTTTCTAATTTTCTCATCCTCCTTTCTGAAGACAAAAATGCAAAACTACTTCAATGATCTTGTCATCTATAATACATATGAAGGGAATTTTTTTCTTTTGTGTAAATATTTCAACATTTTTTTTTAAATTTGTTATACATTTCATTTTCTTTTTTATTACTTCATCATATTTAAAGTTTCTTCGGTAATATTCAAATATCTCTTCCTATTTCTTTCAATTTCATTTTTCTTTTTGATCTATTTTTAATTTATCATTTCAATCGTTATTAGATCATCACATCACTAAAAAAAAAAAAATATCTAATGATGATTAAAATGATGAGTTAAAAGTGGATAAAAAAAGTAGATTAAAATATCATTTTTCTTAATATAATAGCAATAATAATAATAATTAATATAAAAACCGAAAGGTTTTATTGTTGTAATATCAATGAAACTGTCATTAAGTGATTATTATTTTAAAAGATAAGATAGAGTAAATGTTAACATATGTATCTGGTTATCAGCATAGCAGACGCCATTTTCCTAATCGATGCTAGAGCTGAAAGTCCACGATAGAATCTTGTGCAGTTCAATCAGCTGTCCCGTGGCACCGGAGAACCCTACGCTCACCCATTCAGGCAGAACGGTCGTCAAATCAATCACGTGCCCAATACTAGGTCCGTCGTTACTTACAACCGCGCTTAAATTTTGTGCCACAGGATCATAGGCAACGGTAACAGATACTGTTGCAACCCCAAGCTGTTTATTTTCCCAGGCCACTGTTGTCACAGAAGAAATGGAGTTAATATCAATGCCTATGTGGGGAAAAGGAGGGTCCCATTCATCTCGGTGCATGTCAAATTCAACGGCAACTATATGGTTTCCGCGGGTGTTTTTTAGAGCGGTGTGGGGACTGAAAAGTCCAAGGTATCCACCAACTGCATCACGGGGCATGTCAGAGCGGAACGGTGCAAGGAAGAAAGAGATCCCCTCGCCAAAATCTAAATTTGGAGCATTCAGTATCTGAAAAGTGAAGGTAGTGCTGAAGCTTGCCGTCTTACCAGTTTCTGCATCCCAAAGACGCACGGGTAGAGCATAGGTGGCTCTGCCAGCACTGTGGAGCACGATTGTGCCGTTATCCAGGACTTCTGTTAGTTGTATCACACCCCTTGATGCAAAGGCATCGCCTTGGAAGGTTATAAGGGTGTTAGCGTATGGCCCTGAAAAATTGGGGAAATTGAAATTTGTGTCTGAACTGCGATGCAGCATTAGGAACGGGATGAGGAGCAGAAAAACGGGCTTTGTGTTGTACAAAGCAGCCATGGCTTGGAGAAAGGTAAATGTTAATCCACTAGATATACACAAAGATGTTTTTGCTGAGCTGAGAAAATGAAATTGTGCAGGAGAGGAAGTGGCCAAACGATTTACATAGTTTACACTAGGCAGCGAAGTGGGTGAACGGTGATTAGAACAAAGGGTGAAGTCTTTTTCACATTCACAATGTACCTATTCATTTAAGTATAGTTAACGGTAGACATTTTTTTACTCATTTGGGTAAATATTTGTTCATGATAAACTAATAAATATGTAACACTTTTTGCTGTTGTAGTGATCAAAGAATGACATATATTTAGGACAAGCGCCGGTGATCCAAAGTAATATTGACTAAAATCTTTGGAGAGAGATATATAAATCATTCCTAGGATTTTTCACCTTTTATGTTTTGACCACACATTACTAAGTAAGGTGCATTGTTGGGAAAGTTGTTTTTTATTCAGTTTGCTGATTTAGCAGGGATCAGCGAGCCTATATATAACTCAAATTTCTGTGTTTTTCCATGCACCATCAATCAATTAAGTTTCCAAGTAATCTCTCTGAGGTGTCAACCATGGCTAAAACACGAACTCCACTTCCCCTTCTCATGATTTCCTTCTGTTTTGTGTTGTTTGTAAACAACGTGAAGTCAGATTCACTTTCATTCAGCTTCTCGAAATTCGAGCCAGGAACACAGTTCGACATTGGTTTCCTCGGCGATGCCCGCGCAGTAGACGGTGCAATACAATTGACTAGAATAGACAGTGGATCATACGGCGCTCCGATCATTCGTAAACACAGCGTTGGTCGTGCTGTTTACATCCCACCCGTCCGTCTCTGGGACAAAAGCACAGGGAAAGTTGCAGACTTCGAAACTGTGTTCACCTTCGTCGTTGATTCCGCTGGGTCACAAATCCACGCCGATGGCCTCTCCTTCTTCATCATACCATTCGATGCTGACCCGAGCATTCCCAAAAATTCATCTGGGGGATACCTCGGACTCTTCACTCCCGAAACTGCTTTCAACGCCGACAAGAATCAGATTGTGGCCGTTGAGTTTGACAGCTTCGGAAATGAATGGGATCCGGAGCCTGTTGCCATTGCTCCGCATATTGGTGTGGACATCAACAGTCTTGAGTCTGTGGAGACGATAGATTGGCCTATTAATTCAGTTCCTGAAGGTTCGATTGGAAAAGGTAGCATTATCTACGATTCTGGGAAGAAAGAGTTGAGCGTGGGCGTTTCGTATAATACTCATCCCCCCATTGTTGCTCTGTTATCAAAAACAATTGATCTGAGTGGTGTTCTATCGGAATGGGTGAGAATTGGGTTCTCTGCTGCCACCGGTGACAGCGTTGAGACTCATGATATTCTCTCTTGGTTTTTCGCTTCACGTATCTAGGAGACCTACTTCCTCTAAAGAGAATAATGATCTATAATAAGTAAGAGGGCCAAGTCTTCTGTATGAGTGTTTATGTTTTCCTTATAAGCCCAAGCTTGGTGTTATTAAATTAAGGGTTAAATATGTTTTTGTCCCTCAAGTTTCAGTGAAATTTGGAATTAGTCCCTCATCAAAACTTTTGACCAATTTAGTCTTTCATCTTTCAAAATGCATGAATTTAGTCCTTTTAACCAAATTTTGTTAAGTTTATCAGACGTTTCAAGCACATTTCATGATAGTATTTAAGTTAACATTAAAAAAAAAATGTGTCAAACAGTGTAAATAATTTAAATACTATCATGAGATGCGCTTGAAACGTCAGATAAACTTAACAAAATTTGGTTAAAAGGACTAAATTCACGCATTTTAAAAGATGAAGGACTAAATTGGTATAAAGTTTTGATGAGGGACTAATTTCAAAATTCACTGAAACTTTAGGGACCAAAAACATATTTAACCCTTAAATTAATAGTCATGGTTTTTACTTTGTTAATTTTTGTGAACTTTTTTTCCTCCGGCTAAAACCTGTAATACTTCATTTTCTGTAACAAAATCACTTCAAAAATTCGTAAGTTCATGATATTTGATATAGATTTGACTACTGCCAAACACATCCTTAAATATTCAAGTTATTCTGAATTGTATGTTCTTAAATTATCCCTCAGATTAACTAATCGTTTTTTTATTAACTATTTTTATTAATTTTAATTATTTTATTTTTATATTTAGATTGATTTTAATTATATATATTTTACGTATTATTTCACTCGAATAAATTCTGTTTCTAATAATATATTTATTTTTAAAAATATTTATAGACATTCGGTTCATGAAAGTTTAACCATAATTGTAAATGGTTTTCCATACTCAATGGAATTCTTCCAAAGAAAATACATGTTCCTTCTTCAGATACTCATGAAATTATTTTGTTTTAACTTTCACCATGAACACATACATAATCCTACTCCTTAGGAACTTTACACTTTGATTTTGGTGGATATACCGACTGATAGCAAAAAGGTGAAATCATATCTTGACATTCAACTTCTTTTCTGAATCAAATAACAATCATTTTAATAGTAATATTAAGGTATAATTACTGATTTGGTACTCTAACTTTTTGGTAAAATTCAATTTGGTATCTATATTTTTTATTTGTTCAATTTAGTACCACAATTATCTAAAGAGATTCAATTTGATCATCTCCCTTAAGTTGGAGTTAACACCGTGTCCGTACAGGACACGTGTCAAGCCATGAAATTTTTAATTTTTTTAAAAAAACTTATTTTTTTTTTAAATTATTTTTTTAAAAAAAAATATTTTTTTTTAAAAAAAATTATTTTTTTTTTCAAAAAATTTAAAAACTGTCACGTGTCAATTTATCATCGTGCCACGTGGCAACTTACAATCATAACATGTGATAGTGGTAATAGTTGTTTTCAATTTAGTACCCCAATTTAAATTTTTGGTTCAATTTAGTACCCAATTTTTTTTCGTCCTCTCCAATTTGAGATCAAATTAGTAAATAAACTTAATTACAACTTATATATATATATATATATATATATATATATATATATATGTGTATATATATATATATATATGTTACAATAACTTTTTCTAATATATACAAATCATGTCACCTAAGTACTTAAATTATTTTATTTTTTACATTTTAACCTTTGTAATTTTTTACACATGAAATTTTTTACACTTGTAAAAAATAAAATAATTTGAATATTTAGGTGTAGTGATTTGATGTATAAATTCAAAAAAATTATTTTAACATGTATATATAAATTATAATTAAACTTAGTTACTAATTTGGTCTCAAATTGGAACGGACGAAATTGGATCATTTTAACAAATTGGGGTACTAAATTGAATCAAAAATTTAAATTGGGATACTAAATTGAAAACAACTATTACCACTGCCATGTGTCATGATTGTAAGCTGCCACGTGGCACGATGATAAATTGACACGTGACAGTTTTAAATTTTTTGAAAAAAAAAAAAATTTTAAAAAAAGATTAAAAATTCCATGGCTTGACACGTGTCTTGTACGGACACGGTGTTAACTCCAACTTAACGGAGAGGACCAAATTGAATTTCTTTAGATAATTGAGGTACTAAATTAAACAAACCAAAAGTATAAGTACCAAATTGAACTTTACCAAAAAATTGGGGTACCAATTCAGTAATTATACCTAATATTAAATTGAAATAAACTGTATATTACTACTGAAAATAAAATAACAATATATTACGATATGAATAATTGTATAGTGTTGTTGCATATATATTACATATCAACACTCATTACAAAATTGCAAAATAAATGACATACTATTACAGACATATGTTGGATTGATCAACCCTATTGTTTACAATTTTGACAAAACTTAAAGTATAATGTAGATCTTGTGAATCGGCACTAATAATATGATATATTATATAAGGCATATTTGGACTGATATAAGATCTTTTTAAGCAAGGACTTATATTATCCGTATACAAATTAATGTCAATAAAGTACATCATAACTATAATATAAATGAAGGTTAATATAGAGTGAATTTTGTAGAGTAAAAATTATATTATTTTATAAATCTTCAAATGAGTTTCTGGATAATTTGATCTAACTAAAAAGTAAAGTGTAAAAAATATTAGTCCGACCTTATTTCGATTTCAAATGTTTTTTTAATTTAGTTGAATTACTATTTTATACACTTTAAGAAGAAATTAATAATTATAATTCCTAAAAATAAAATTTAAATACATATTTAAAAGTTAAATTATTTTAGTAAAACTAATTATAATTTAAAAATTAAATGATGTGATATATAAATTATATCATGTGTATTTTAACTAAATAATACTAATTATTATTTTTGAAACAGTACATTGATCTATATAAAGTGATGCCATCATAAAAAAACACTTATAATACAACTAAAAATAATAATATTTTAATTATATTTATTTTATTTTTTTAATTTAAAATGATATTATATTTTTAAAGAAGTTATTTGATATAGTGTTTAGAAAAAATATCAAAGTACTAGTTTTGATCTACATATTATTAAAATATTATTATTTAAACTGTAATATATGTTAGAAGTGGGTTTGAAGTGGGCTTTAAACCTTATTTAACCCCACAAAACCGGCTTGTAAGGTGAGATTTGCACTTCACTGATATATTGTGAATTACGAAATTAGTGGGTAGTCCGTTAACGACCCAATATCGGGTGGAACAGAATGTCCAAAAAAGTTCGTTAGGATAGGCTTTAATCTAACTCTGATACCATGTTAGATATGTGTAAGCAATGAGAGAAAGAAGAAAGGATGCCTACAAAAAAACACAAGAAAAGTTTGGGTGAAAAATAACTCAAAAAGAGCTTCCTTGCTTCTTGATTTATTAAAATCTTTGTTCAATATATAGAGTAAAATCTTCCATCATATAGAGAAAAAAGTAAAAACTAAATAAAATAAAATAATTGATAATAATAAAAGAAAATTAAATATATGATATCTCTATCAATATAAATATAAATATAAATATAAATATAAATATAAATATAAATATAGGCAAGAGATATATAATATCTTTATTAATATTTTTCTTTTTAATCTGGAGAGGTGTCACCATGTCAGAAAGCAAACCACCCCATGAGACTAGTCATATTTTTACCCTTCCAAATCGGAGACAAAAGAAGATAGATTTTGTAAGTCCAGTTATATCGTGCTTGGTTTTAACTTTTACTTCCACTCTTGCTTGTAATATATGCCAACTTGATTGCATTCAAAGTCAGAATAGCATTATATTAATCACCTTCACTGCTCCAAACACTATCTTATGTGTCCTATTCAAGTCATTTTTGGCTTCTTCATACGATAATCAATATTTGCTGGCCCCAGGCCTGCCTCCATTATTTTCATCAACTTTTTGGCCCTTCTTATTCCCTTCATTTTACATTCCCAAAACCTCTACCATGTCTATATAAAGCGGAACATTGCCAATAACTTTATCAATATATTCACACTTCACAACCATGGCCATCAACAACTCAAGAACCCAAACTCAAAACCTCCTGTCTCTTTTTACTATCATCGTTTCCTTCCTCGGACTCACCAAAAACGTGAACTCAGCTTCTTTTTCGTTCTCCAGTTTTGGGTCGTACACAAACGCCATTGCCCTCGAAGGTGATGCCTCTTTTTCAGAAGGGACCATAAAGCTTACACCTCTCACACAGAACAGCGCCGGAAGAGCGTCCTATGCTGCACCCGTGCACCTTTGGGATGCCAAAACTGGGAACCTCGCTGGCTTCACCACAAACTTCTCCTTTGTTGTGGCGCCAAACGGTCCTGGCCTCTTCGCAGACGGCATTGCCTTCTTCCTCGCTCCGTTCAACTCCAACATCCCACAAAATTCCAGTGGTGGATTCCTCGGACTTTTCACCCCTGACACTGCCCTAAACGTGTACCAGAATCAAATAGTGGCTGTGGAATTTGACTCCTTCGGTGGGAACCCCTGGGACCCTCCCTCTGCCCATGTAGGTATTGATGTTAACTCCATTGCTTCGGTGACAACGGAGGAATGGGAAACTGACATTGCCGGGAACGTGCTTGTTGCATTCGCCAGTGTGAGCTATGATCCTGTGGAGAAAAGTTTAGACGTGCTTTTAACATACCCTGGAAGCAATGTGGATGAGACTAGTCTCTCGTTTGTGATTGATTTAAGGACTGTTCTGCCAGAATGGGTTAGGGTTGGATTCTCGGGAGCCACAGGACAATTGGTTGAAATACACAACATTCTTTCTTGGACCTTCACTTCTAGCTACTACTAGACTTGGTTACGTGTGAACAATAGTGGGAAAGAGAACAAGTGTGTCGTTTGATTTAGTGTCTTTATTATTATTTTTTTCAAGAAGCCAGTTTGTTGTTAGTTATTATTATTAAGTTGCAAATAAAGTGACCTTTCTCCACTTTATTCATGGTAATTTGATATTGAATTGCAATTTAATTTCATGGTAATTTATCATCACTAATATTTAAATTTATTTTTAATTAAAGTAATTTAGCGTCGATTTGGATCATTTATAGAATTTTATTAGTTTAATTTGTATCAGCTTAGTCGACACTAATGATAATAATTTTAAAGCAACTATACAACATCTTAAAGTTCGAATAAAATAAATAAATAATTATAATGAATTAAGGAGATGAATGTAAAAAAAAAACAAAGGAATATGGATGAAGAATATAAAAAAATGTAGATGAATGATATATATATATATATATATATATATATATATATATATATATATATATATATATATATATATATATATATATATATATATATATATATATATATATATATATATATATATATATATATATATATATATATATATATTCACTTTCTACTTTTTATTTATTTTAATTGTTTGGTTTGTTATAAAATCATTCGCATCTCCAAATTTTTCATCTTATCATAATCTTTATGCAATTATGTTAAATAATGTATGTCAATTAAATATTTTCTCTGTCTCACACATTTTTATTCTTTTTTAATATTTTTATTTATTGTTTAATTTCCTTTCACATGAGAATGTTTAACACTATTGATTTAAGTGTTTAATAGCATAAATCTTTCATTTACTAGGTAATATAGAAAATTATCTTCTTTAATATATTATTAGTTTTTGTTTCATTTGAAGAAATTTTTTGTTTCGTTAAAATAATTTTCGTTATTTCTTAACCATTGTCTGTAATGATATTTGAAAATTTTTCTTAAATCTCTAAGATATTTTTTTATCTTATCATACTCTACTTATACATTTGTTATTCTTTTTGTGATTTTATTCAATAGTCTCTCACATTGTTTCTAAGACACATTTAATAATTTGTTAATATTTTTATTTGTTGTTTATTTTTATCATATAGAATACTATTTGGATATATTTTATATAATTGTTTTTTATTTTCTAACTCATTATCAATCATACTGTAATTTTGTCACTATAATTGTATAAATAAACTTTATTTACTATAATATAAAAATTTAATCTAATTTGACATGAATTTTTTTATCACTGTCCAACATATATATTGAAGTCCAAAAACTACAAGATCTATATTAAAATTTTATTACAATCACTCTTCAAATTTGTAATTTCCAATTAATTTGAAAATATTAAATTAAATATATTTTTTAAATTTATGTTCACTGTGGTTTATAAAAAATTATAAATTCTTAATAAAGCAATTTATTATAAATAAATATACAAATCTATAAAATTATAAAAAGTATGATAAAAATTTAGTCTTTCGCAAAAAAATAAATTGTACTTGAACAGTGAAAAGGTTTAGTTTGAAAAAAAAAAAATCCTAGTCTACTCACGTTAATAAAATTAAAAAAACGGCATATAACAAAAAATAAAAAGTTGAGTAGAAGAATCCAGTTGAAGAAATAAAATACATGTAGGTCTAATAAAGGTACGAAAGAGTCTAGAAAAAAAAAAGTGATATTTATAGTCTCAAATAAGTGGCCTATATAAATAACATTAATGTAAGTAACTAGCCACATGGATGCATACATGAACTAGGCTATATTTAAACAAACTCTTAAGAAAAAATAAACATTTGTTTTCATAAGCTAAAGTTAACTTATGATATTATAATGAAAAATTACATAAATTAACTTATAAAATAAAAAAAATTTAACTAAAAGAAATTGTTTACTTTCTTCTTGTTTTTTCAAAAAAATAATCATGAAAAACCGCTCAAACATATTCAGATGAGAGAGTCAATTCTCAGTTTTACAAATGGTATTCAACTTTGCAAACCTGCTTCTATTAGAAAACAACTTCATTATATTTATTATTTTAAATGTCAGAGAAAAATTGCCGGCACTAGATTTATTTGTTTGATTATCGCCATCCTTAACATTTACAATTTATTTCTTGTTGTTGTTCCATTGAGTTATTTCATAACTTGACAAAAGATATAAATTTGTCGGTTACTCATGTATCATTCAGTTATAATATATATATATATATATATATATATATATATATATATATATATATATATATATATATATATATATATATATATATACACACACACACTTGTGCGTATCTATATAGGATGATGTGTGTTTTCATCAAAACTTTTCAAAATATAAAATCAAAATGCAGGCCGCTTGTTGGAAAATTTTTATCGATGTCTTGGATTAGGTCAATCGTATATATTCAAATAATGGATGGTGTTTGCGAAATGAAAACATAAAAGGTGAAAAATATATTTTTAAAAAAATAATATGATGAGTTAGTTGACCAACTCTAGCACTTTTATTCTAGAAAAGAAATTCACACATAAAACTTAAACATTGAGATTTGAGAAATTTAAAACTTGATCAAAAGTTGTCCATTACAAGAACATTTTAATTAGTGTCAGAAATTTATCAATGGAACTAAATTTATAGTTATATATAAATTTATTAATGAATTTTGCAGATAATTTTTAAAACTTTTAATTATAGATGAAAATGTTTATCATTAACGGATTTGTTGATAACATCTATTAATATATTAGAATATGTATTACTGATGGGGAAAACAATAACAAACAATATACCAGAGAATGCAGCGGATATAATTTCCCCTAACTTGCAAGAATCTATGAGGAGCAATAATCAAAGAGCAGCAATAATAAACCACCAAAAGCACAAATAAAGGCACCAAGATTTTTAACGTGGAAAACCCCTCAAATCAAGGGTAAAAACCACGAGTCGTCCAGACCAAAGAAATAGCTTCACTATGATCAACAAGAGTACAAAAGAGTCTTAATCAATAGCACAAATTAGTGCCAACACCCAACCAAATAACAAAGCAACAAAGCTTTCAAATAGAGAAGAACAAGAGAGGAAAACCTCTACAAATCACTGCTGCAGTGCGAAATTAATATCTCCCAACTCAGACCTCGTATCAAAGATCCGACCGGTCAGAATGAAGAGCAATGAGTTCCGAACCTGCTGTAAAAATTTCAGCCCGATCCAACGGTGAACGAATCCGCAGCGCCGAATTTACTGCGACAGCTCTATGAAAAACGTGAACAGAATTTTCCCTCTACCTCTCCCTCTATGTGTTAGGGCTTTCAGTGTATTCTTACTCTATTGTTCTGCCTCTCTCTTTATTTTATAGCCTCCTCTCCACTAGGTTTAAGTGAGACATGGGCTTCTCAAATTTTGGGCCTTTTCTCCACATAGGAAGGGAGCCCAATACCCAACAAATCTCCCCCTCACAACTATGTGGAGATAACCGCCAAACCAGCGATCTCACAACAAACTTCAAACTTTCCTCTTGGCAATGCTTTAGTCATCATATCAGCACCATTATCATCTGTATGAACTTTTTCCAACTCCAACAACTTAGCATCCAAAGCATCACGTATCCAATGATACCTCACATCAATATGTTTGGATCTAGAATGAAAAATTGGATTCTTACCAAGATGGATAGCACTTTGGCTATCAACAAACAATGAATAGTTATCTTGCCTAAAACCAAGCTCCTGCAAGAATTTCTTCAACCATAACACCTCCTTGCATGCTTCAGTAATAGCAATGAACTCTGCCTCTGTAGTAGACAACGCTACACACCTTTGTAGTCTTGATTGCCAAGCCACAGCTCCTCCTGCAAACTTTATCAAATAGCCCGAAGTGGACTTTCTGGAATCAATATCCCCAGCCATATCTGAGTCTGAGTAACCCATCAAAGTAGGTTTATCACCTCCAAAACAAAGCTTCATATCAACTGTACCATGAAGATACCTCAAAATCCATTTCACAGCATTCCAATGCTCTCTACCTGGGTTTGACAAAAATCGACTAACTGTACCAACAGCATGTGCAATATCTGGTCTTGTACACACCATCGCATACATCAAACTGCCCACCGCAGATGCATAAGGAACTCTACTCATATTGGTCTTCTCAACTTCATTTGAAGGACTCTGTTTAACACTCAGTTTAAAATGAGTAGCAAGAGGAGTACTCACAGCTTTAGCATTTTCCATCTGGAATCTCTGCAACACCTTCCTAATGTATTGCTCTTGTGATAGATAAATCTTCTTTTCTCTCCTATCACGTGAGATATGTATGCCAAGAATCCTTTTAGCAGCTCCCAAGTCTTTCATGGCAAAAGACTCGCCAAGTGTCTTCTTTAACCTGTCAATTTTGGAAATATCTTTTCCAACAATAAGCATGTCATCAACATATAATAACAGGATAATAAAGTCATCATTAGAAAAACTTTTAACAAAGACACAATGATCAGAAGTAGTCTTCATGTAACCCTGCTCACACATAAAAGACTCAAACTTCTTATACCACTGCCTTGGAGCCTGCTTCAAACCGTATAGACTCTTCCTTAGTCTACACACATATTCTTCCTTGCCTTTAACAAGAAAACCATCAGGTTGCTTCATGTATATCTCTTCCTCCAAATTACCATGAAGGAAAGCTGTCTTCACATCCATCTGCTCAACCTCCAAATCAAGAGTAGCAGCTAAACTTAGCACAGTTCTGATGGATGACATTTTCACCACAGGTGAGAAAATCTCATTGAAATCAACACCCTTTTTCTGTCTGAAACCTTTCACCACTAATCTGGCCTTGTACCTTGGAAGCGTAGAATTTGAATCTTGTTTCACCCTGAAAATCCACCTAGTTTCCAATGCCCTTTTGCCCTTAGGCAATTTCACCAAGTCGTAAGTGTGATTATCATGCAAAGATTTCATCTCATCTTGCATTGCATCCAGCCACTGTTTCTTCTCTTCACTATCCAAAGCCTCTTCAAAACACTCAGGTTCTCCACCGTCAGTCAAGGTTATGTACTCATCACAGGAATACCTTGTAGAAGGTTGTTTTTGTCTATTAGACCTCCTGAGTTGGACTTGAGGTGATTCAGGTATATCACCAAGATCGTCATCATCATCATGTTCCTCTTGAGCATCATCAATTGGAACCTCTACTCCACTTCCAAACTGTTGATCATCAACATCACCATGTTGCTCATTGTCTTGAGCTTCCGTTTCAACATTCTCCAAATTGTGAGTGGGCAACCTCATCGGATTACCATCAGTGAGATTACTATCTTTCTCGGGTGTGGTCTTCTCCACCTTATCAATGTCTTCAATGGTCTGGTCTTCCATGAATTGTACATCACGACTTCTAACGAGCTTCTTCTCAACAGGATCATAAAACCTGTAGCCAAATTCATCCTCACCATAGCCAATAAAGATACATTGCCTTGTCTTTTTATCTAACTTGGATCTTTCATCCTTAGGAACATGAACAAATGCCCTGCAACCAAAGACACGCAAATGATCATAGCTAACATTCTTACCAAACCAAATTTTGTCTGGCACCTCAGTATTCAAAGCAACTGCGGGACTGAGATTAATAACATGCACAGCTGCAAGCAATGCCTCTCCCCAAAAGTGCTTAGGCAACTTTGCTTCTGAAAGCATACATGTAACCCTTTCAGCCAAGGTCCTGTTCATCCTCTCCGCTAGACCATTCAACTGAGGAGTTTTAGGAGGAGTCTTCTCGTGTCTAATACCATGCTGCCTGCAATAAACATCAAAAGGTCCACGGTACTCACCACCATTATCACTACGGATGCATTTCAGCTTCTTGCCTGATTGCCTCTCAACCATAGCATGAAATTCCTTGAACTTTTCAAGTACTTGACCTTTCCGCTGAAGAGCATAGACCCATAGCTTCCTGGAACAATCATCAATAAAAGTAACAAAGTAAAGTGCACCACTAAATGACTTTACCTTTAATGGGCCACAAACGTCAGAATGCACCAATTCAAGCAATTCTGACTTCCTTGAGGGTGGATGCTTCTTAAAAGATACTCTGGTTTGTTTACCAGCCATGCAATGAGAACATTTCTCCAATTCTGCATTTCTCAATCCCATAAGCACATCCTTTTTAGCTAAGCAGTTAAGCCCTTTCTCACTTATATGACCAAGCCTCCGGTGCCACAAAGATGCCTCCATATACATAGCATTCACACTGTCTTTAGCAACCAAAGCTTTAGTCCAATACAATTTAGATTGTTTCTCCCCTCTGGCCATAACCAAGTTACCTTTAGTGAGCTTCCATTTACTAGAACCAAAGTGATTGTCATAACCACAATCATCAAGCAACTGCACAGAGATTAAATTAAAACGGACATCCGGAGCATGTTTGACTCCTTTAAGCAACAACTGCACTCCCATGTTGGTTTGCAGGCAAACATCACCAACACCAATCACTTTAGACTCACCATCATTACCCATCTTCAACACTCCAAAATCACCAGAAGTGTAAGATGTGAAGAACTCCTTCCTAGGTGTAACATGCAGTGTAGCACCACTATCAATAATCCACATGCTCTCATCAGATACAAGATTAACGGACTCAAAGTCACGAAGAAGAACAAGATCACCATCTGTAGCAGTAGTGACACGATCATCATCATCATGATCATTCTCTCTCTGTTTGCCCTTCTTGTCTTTGTTCTCCTTTTTCCACTTAAAACAGTATTTCTGAATGTGCCCAGTTTTATGACAAAAATGGCACTCTAAATTCTTGTATCTTGACTTGGACTTGCTCCTACTCTTCTCTCTACCACCTTTATGTTCCTTTTTCTGACTTCTCCCCCTAGCTTCTGTAACAAGCATCTCAGACTGAGATGAAGAACCATGTGCCTTCCTTCTCATCTCTTCATTAAGAGCACCGCTCTTTGCCATCTGAAAAGAAACAACACCATTCGAGGCAGAGTTTGTAATTGAAACCCGAAATACCTCCCAAGACTCTGGTAGAGTATTAAGCAACCATAATCCCATAACTTCGTCATCAAACTTTATGCCCATTCCTGACAATTGATCTAGGAGCCCTTGAAACTCATTTAAGTGATCAGAAATAGAAGAATTCTCCATGTACCTCAAATTCATCAAGCAATTTAACAAATACAATTTATTATTGCCCGACTTAGAAGCATACAAAGACTCAATCTTCTCCCACAAAGCTCTGGCATGTGTCTCATTAGCAATATGATTATAAACATTATCTTCAACATATTGCCGAATAAAACCACATACCTGTTGGTGCTCAAAGTCCCATTCTTCTTCAGACATAGAATCTGGCTTCTGTGTAGCAAAGACCGGAAGATGCAATTTCTTGACAAATAATAAATCTTTCATCTTGCCCTTCCACAAATGATAATTTGTACCATTCAAAGCAACCATCTTTGCATTTGCCTCCATCATTCAAGCAAGTAAATATAGCCCAACCAAGAGCTCTGATGCCACTCTGATGGGGAAAACAATAACAAACAATATACCAGAGAATGCAGCGGATATAATTTCCCCTAACTTGCAAGAATCTATGAGGAGCAATAATCAAAGAGCAGCAATAATAAACCACCAAAAGCACAAATAAAGGCACCAAGATTTTTAACGTGGAAAACCCCTCAAATCAAGGGTAAAAACCACGAGTCGTCCAGACCAAAGAAATAGCTTCACTATGATCAACAAGAGTACAAAAGAGTCTTAATCAATAGCACAAATTAGTGCCAACACCCAACCAAATAACAAAGCAACAAAGCTTTCAAATAGAGAAGAACAAGAGAGGAAAACCTCTACAAATCACTGCTGCAGTGCGAAATTAATATCTCCCAACTCAGACCTCGTATCAAAGATCCGACCGGTCAGAATGAAGAGCAATGAGTTCCGAACCTGCTGTAAAAATTTCAGCCCGATCCAACGGTGAACGAATCCGCAGCGCCGAATTTACTGCGACAGCTCTATGAAAAACGTGAACAGAATTTTCCCTCTACCTCTCCCTCTATGTGTTAGGGCTTTCAGTGTATTCTTACTCTATTGTTCTGCCTCTCTCTTTATTTTATAGCCTCCTCTCCACTAGGTTTAAGTGAGACATGGGCTTCTCAAATTTTGGGCCTTTTCTCCACATAGGAAGGGAGCCCAATACCCAACAATTACCGATAAAATTTTTATCGATAATGTATTTGTCAGCGAATTATAATTGTCATTATTGACAAATGTTTTGTTGGTAAATTCCATGGATAAAAAAAAAAGTGACAAACTTTCCAATTTGAATTTTTACCAATTCATGTAATATATGCTAGTAAAATTCGTTGATAAAAGGAATAATAAATTTTTCACCAAGACTGAAGAAATTTATTTTATAACTTGAATGAGATGGGTGAAAAGAAGGGAACGAGAAGAGAAAGAGGAAGAGAAGAAGCTAAAACCAGTTGTGGAGACAACAATATAGAGGTAAAGTAACAGTAGTGGGCATGATAATAGTGGCAAATGAAGATGAAGAGGAGAAAAAGGAAAGGGAAGAGGAAGGGGAAACAAAAGAGAGGAAGAAGAAAAGGAGGAGATAGAAGAAAAAAAATGACACAATCACGATATTTATCTATCAATTTTATCAATCTGTTAGTAATTATCGAAAAATATTTACCAACAAATCTAGATTGTCTATAAATGCCAATAAATATTTACTAATGAATTTTTGGTTATTAATAATTACTGATACATCTTTTTATTCTTTTTATTTATCGATGAACATTTTACAAACAAATTTTTTATTGTCAATAAACTCAAATTATCGACTAATTTTTATTATTATCTATAAATTTTTGCTTCTCAATAATTAATGATTTTACTACGGTGATTCATAATATATCATTATATAATGGATTTTTAATTATATTGAATCAACATTTTAACTTTTTTCACCCTTGAAATCATAGTTTTACAGGTGATTATTCATTTTCTTAGCTTTCTCTAACTCAAAGATCTTTATTGTTGATAAATCAAACATGATGATGCACACTCAGGGATTTTCATCACCTTTCTTTTTTATTAAGAAACTCACATAGTAGTTAACCAATTTTTGAGAAAATTTATTTTTTCTTGTTCAAATTCCCAAATTTATTGATCTACATCATTTTAAAAATTCAATCTCACATGCTTAGGTTGAGAACTTGAGTCACATCAGTCATCATTGGTACAAATGCTGCAAGTAACTTGAGTCAGGATCCATATAAATCTTCAATGATATTATCTAAAACATCGGGATGACCTTGTCCAATTGCTTCCTATATAATATTTTTGAAATGAATACAATTGTTAGTCTAATGATCGTAAACATTTTCACATTCCCTCTTCTTCTTCTTTTTTTCTAAAGGAAAGTAGTTTATGATATCACTTAACTTATTTTATTTATTTTTTAATAAAATATAACAAATATATTAGCTTTTAGATGCATTGATTAAGCATTTTATCTTTAAATTCCTCTTGTTGTAATAATTACGTACATAAGGATGCCCCACGTAAAACACATCATTCTTCGTACATTTCACATAATTGTTTATTATTCATTAGAGTTTCTAAATATTCTACTTTATCTTTCTTCACTTATGGTATATCTCTTTCCCAAATTTAATTTATTTGTTTCTTTTGACATTGTATGCCAATTGGGTCATATCTCTTAATGGTTCATTCCTAATTGTTTTTCTCATCCTTTTTTTTTAGTCATAATTGGTCTTATTTGTGTCAAAATAAGGTTCATCGTCCACAAAATAATTGATTTGGCCTCATTTAATGGAGAGGTCTAGCTAGTAATGGACCTATTAGCCACAATTAATATTAACACTTTCTTGTGCATTTCTACTTTAACCTACACTTGTGCGAGACACTTGGACTATATCTTTTCATGTTAAGAATCCAAGTGTGAGTCTAAGTCCTACATTGATCAGAAATGAGAAAATAGAGCACTATATAAGAATAAAGACCTATAAACCCACTGCCTTAAGGTTTTGGGTTGAGAGTGGTGGCAATGTCTTATGTAGTTGAGCTCAGGTTGGTGTTGTATCTCCCCAGTGATACCCCCTCCTTATAAACCTAACATTCCATTATACACATTACTATCTTTCCACTCTACATTCTAAATCCAATCTTAACTACACATTCAAAACTAGTCAAATTATGTGTTTTTTAAAAAAAACAAATTGTGGAAAACATTGGGTCTACCAAAAATGCCAATTTGTTTTCTATAAAAAAATTTAAAAATTAAAACTGAAGTAATCCGACCAAAAGAAAAATGATACTTTATGGGATTGTTTTTGTTTAGATTGACAATCCAGACCTATTTTCAAAAACAAAAATGAAATTATATAAAATTACATAAATTAAAGTAAACAATAAAATTTGAGATCAATAAATTTTTTTACAAAGTATAATCATAAAATATAACTTAGAAGAATCTGTATAACAAGAATAATCTGAGAATTGAAATAATACAATAAATATAAATTGAAAGAAAAATAAATTACCAGGAATAGAAAATAAATTTAAATATAAAATCAATAACATTGATGAAATAAACCCGTTTTCTATTCAGTTTTAGCATGGAATTTCGTATACAAATTTTTTCCCACTACAAATTATAAATAAAATTCAATATAAACAATTATACAATCACTATAATAAAAACATTGATGTCTATTATATATTATTTATTGAAAATCCGTTTGGAGTAGTTTACAAGAAGACACATGCTAAGCAATTAGAACTTGTCCGTTTCAACATGTCACCTTCAATTTTTACTAAGCAATTTTCACCCAACTCTATGTATAACCTCCATATATATATATATATATATATATATATATATATATATATATATATATATATATATATATATATATATATATATATATATATATATATCTTTGATCATTTCATAAACATACCCTCAATCAATTAGTTTAATCTTTATATGTGTGGCTTAGGGAACCAATATATTTAATAAGAAATTGATAAAAGAAAGAACATTGATTTTTGTTTACTCGTAACTTATCACTTTAATTCTTTTATATGATTGCTGTTATTAGCAATGATGTTAACTTATAAAAATAAATACAATTAAATTCATAAAATATATTTTAATTAAAATTTATTGTAATGAAAAACCTAAGCATACAAATATATTACGTTTAGAAATTTATATTATGTTTTATATTATAACATAAAGATTATTTTTAATCATTGCGATTTTTAAAAATATTAAAATTCAATTATAGAAAGTGTAAGAAAAATTTATGAAAAAATTCACCGAATACTTAAAAAAAATACTCTTGTTATTAACAATAATTCCTAAAATGTTTTTGTTTAGTATTTTGATTTTGATTTATATATAAAAGGATGGCAGGTTATCCCTAGACACGGGAAAAGACAAAGGAGTGAAATTTCGCATCACCGAACATGTTGTCTATGGCCAGGACAATAAAAGCTTAGAACGATTCCTCCAGAGTAAGTGTAAGAGTCTGTATGTTCATATGTTAGTAATTAATTAGTGAAAGCAACATAGTTTTAATTCACCTAATACCTACTTAGGAACAGTTCAAAACATGTTTTGTTATCATCATTATTCCATTAATTTAATCGACAAACTTTGAATTCGTGGATGCATATAGTTGCTATATTCTTTGTTCACTTCAACACCATCAAACTCGTCTTCTATCCCTCTCTACCATGGCTTTCTTCTCCTCTTCTTCATGCTCTGATCAAACCCAGAAACAAACATCTTTCTTCATATGTATCATCTTCTTCACTTTGTTCCATAACACTGTAGAGTCAGTCTCCTTCAACTTTTCCAGCTTCCAGCAATCAAACTTGAACAACCAAATAAACTTCACGGGTGATGCCTTTCCCTCAAACGGTGTTCTTCAGCTCACGAGGAACCAACTCGATGGCCCCATCACAGATAGCGTTGGTCGAGCCTCGTATGAACAACCAGTGAGGATTTGGGATAGAAAAACAAAGAAGCTCACCGATTTCACAACCCATTTCTCTTTTGTCATGAGAGCTGTGAACCAGTCATTTGTTGGTGATGGCTTAGCCTTCTTCCTTGCACCCTTTGATTCTTCCATTCCCAACGATTCCGCTGGTGGGTTCCTCGGCCTGTTCAGCCCGGATTCCGCATTCGACACGAAGAAAAACCAGATGGTGGCAGTTGAGTTCGACAGTTTCATGAACGCATGGGATCCGAGTTCAGACCACGTAGGGATCAATGTAAACTCCATTCAATCAGTTGCAAACGTCACTTGGAAGAGCAACATTAAGAACGGGTCTGTTGCTAATGCTTGGATATGGTACAACTCCACATCCAAAACTCTCTCTGTCTTCCTTACCTATGCTCAAAATCCAACCTTCAATGGCAGTTCTAGTCTTTCTTACGTTGTTGATTTGAGGGACGTGTTGCCAGAGTTTGTTAGAATAGGCTTTTCTGCAGCAACGGGAACATGGGTTGAGATACACAACATTTTGCTTTGGTCATTCAGTTCAACCTTGGATGAGGATGGTGGGAAAAAGGTCAAGGTGGGCTTAGTGGTTGGTATAAGCGTTGGTTTGGGTTGTTTAGCTTGTGCTGCAGGTCTAATATGGTTTACCTTTTGGAGAAGGAGAAATAGACCAAGGGGTGTAAACGAGGACGGTGTTGATGCTTCCATAGACGATGAGTTTGAGAGAGGAACTGGTCCAAAGAGGTTCACCTACAGGGAACTAAGCAACGCAACCAACAACTTCGCCGAAGAAGGAAAGCTGGGACAAGGAGGGTTTGGAGGAGTTTACAAAGGTTTGATTGTGAATTCCAACCTTGAAGTGGCAGTGAAGAGGGTTTCGAAAGGGTCAAAGCAGGGGAAAAAGGAGTACATATCAGAAGTGACAGTAATCAGCCGTCTGAGACACAGAAACCTGGTTCAACTCATAGGGTGGTGCCATGAACAAGGTGAGCTTCTTCTTGTTTATGAATTCATGCCAAATGGAAGCCTTGATTCTCATCTATTTGGAAATAGAGTGATGCTTTCGTGGGGGGTGAGATACAAGGTGGCCTTAGGTTTAGCATCCGCACTTCTTTATCTTCATGAAGAGTGGGAACAGTGTGTGGTCCATAGAGATATCAAGTCAAGTAACGTAATGTTGGATGGTAATTTCAATGCAAAGCTTGGTGACTTTGGGCTTGCGAGGCTGGTAGACCATGAACTGGGTTCACAAACGACTGTTTTGGCAGGCACGATGGGGTACCTAGCCCCAGAGTGTGTGACCACAGGGAAATCAAGCAAGGAATCTGATGTGTATAGCTTTGGTGTTGTGGCACTTGAGATCACATGTGGTAGAAAACCAGTGGAGGTGAAAGAAGAGGCTGGTAAAGTTAGGCTTGTGGAGTGGGTGTGGAACCTGTATGGAAAAGGGAAAGTAGTGGAAGCAGCTGATGAGAAACTGAATTGGGAATTTGAAGAAGAGCAAATGGAATGCTTGATGGTTGTGGGGTTGTGGTGTTGTCACCCTGATCATACCATGAGACCCTCCATTAGGCAAGTGATTAGTGTGCTTAACTTTGAAGCTCCTTTGCCAAGTCTTCCATCGAAGTTGCCGGTGCCAATGTACTATGCACCTCCCATGGAGGTAACCCAATTCTCCTACACTTCATCTGCCGTCACAACCACAACCAAAGATTCCTCCCCATACTCCTCAATTTCTACTGGGTCCCGAAAGTCTCCCTTGTAGCATTTTTGGTAGATATGATGTATTTGAATTGTGCAATGCAATGGCATAACTTGTTTCGTTTAGATGTGTTATCAAAATCCCAAACCATGTATGTATATCATTATGTTATACGCAAAACTGAGTGCTAGAAGATTGAACCGTGAGACTTAAAAACGTAGTTGGTGTTTGGAACTTATATTTATATGTGAAGCCCGGTCAACCCATTTATTTGAAAACGTAGCTGACTTTTTTCCTTTACGGAAATTACTTTTGCACATTATCATTTTCTTCCTAGAGCCTCATCATTTCTTCATTCATTTTTTTTTTCATTTAATTTTCAAAATATAATAAATAATTTTAGAATTTTTTTTCTAAAAATCACCTTCTTTTAAGAAAAATATTTTCCGGAAGTTTTTTATTGTTTGATAGGTTAGTATTTGCTTTTCGTTTATTACTAATGGCCCATATGTAGATATCCATTTAAAAAATCTTCTTGAATTTTTAAAATTTATGAGTATATATGGATACCCATCAATATTTAGAAAAAAAATATTTTATAAATTTTTAAAATAAAATATAAGTAAAATTAATATATATATATATATATATATAAATTTAACTTAATAAAATATAAATTAGATTTTAATTTTAATTTGCGCAAATAACAGATATTCACACCTAATTTATTTATAAAAAAATATTAAAATATTTATTACTCGTAAAAAATAATAGGTCCATCACTAATTTTATCCAAAATTACTCTCGGACACGTATACTCTTGTTATCCCTTATCATATGCCACTTTCCAATGTATATATCTGAAACACATACTCTATTATGCCTCACAATGCACCATAGTGTTTTCTGGGACAAAGAACCAATCTTTTGGGCCTAACATGAAGTACTTAATCTGTATGGAAGTTCCTATTCTCACACTTGTTCTTGTTAAGTTCACCTGATTTTTCCAAAAGTAACCTTTTGATGAAAATGTATTTTCTTAGTTTTAATATTTATTATAAACACTTGACGCCATAGAAATTTGTTTCGTTGTGTAACTTTTGTAATAAAGTTAACTTTTATCGTACTTTTTTTATATATAAAATATGAGATCTTAATCATGAGATTTTAATCACGCTTTTTCATTCATTTAAACATTATATTTTACTTAAATTGACTAAATATAATTTTACTTATAACAACTTTGTCGATTTATCATAATTAATTTGATTGCTATTAAAAGATTTTTTTTTTTTCAAAATAAACAACTTTTATTGTTGTTAATCACATGAAAATGTATGTCTCTGGAAGATTTTGTCTACCCACTTAACAAAAAGTTATTTTTGTTATAATGTATCCAAACAAGATTTTGATATTTTCATTTGTATACCCAACAATGTTCCATTTGGACTTAGTTGCAAATTCCTCTGTTTTTTCTTTTCAGATGTTTCACCGTTTGGATTGCAGATGAGTGCCACATGTCACGTAGCGGTCGCATTGGAATATTTTATTTCCCAGCAGCCTATATGCATAACAAATTTGTCACTTTCCCAAACAATTCTAACATTTTCGTTTCAGCCATTTGTACAGTTCAACTGCCACCATCTTTCCATCTCAATTTACTATCTGTTGGAGTTTTCTTGCTCGACAATACTTACTTTCTCACTCCACATAATTTCTTGATATAGTACATACAAAACTCCAAATGCAGACTATGTATTTGGAATGGAGAAAAAGAAAATGCAAGTAAACAACAAAGAATGCTCCAAAACCTTTTCACACTACTTGTCCATTTTTATAGAAATTATATCGGCAAATGCATTTTTTCACCAGATACACCACTTGCTAACTCGTTTTTAAGAATATTTTGATCATTAAAAAATGTAATCTTTTGTATGTGTTAAGAATGATTGAAAGGTAAAATATGTATACAAATTTGTTAAGTATCAAACTAATTCCCATTTTTGCATAACTCTTTTTGTAATTTGTTGCACAGCAGTAAGATTCGTACGAGAGATGGTTACTGGCCGCAGTTTGAAAAATTGTGCTCCCAATTAGATAGCCTCTTGCAGTGGGTGAGTCTTCCAAAGAAGAAAACATTGTAAGAGAGTTAAGAATGGGTTTTGGAAGCAACAGAAATGTTTCCTTTCACTTCCAACTTCGAAGGCAAAAGATGCTAACGTAGAAATTTGGTCTCTCTACTCTTAACTTCTCTTATAAGACAAAATTAACACTTATGTATTAACTATGTGTTATGTTGTATTCTTTTTCACCTATTTACTATTTATAGAGATGGATTTGTGAGTAGTTATGTGTTTGTTTTAAACGGTTTGGGGGCGTTCAAGGATAATGATTTGTGGGATGCATTAAGAAAGAGATTATGCTATAATGAGGAGAGGCAAGAGTAATTACTGCTTATATAGAATGTTTTTACTTAATCCGTTTGCAAAGCATGAATGTTCTTTTGGTAGTGGTGGCTAATCTGTTTAGTGGTTTAGTTTGGGCTTGAGCTGGTGATGAAGTGTGAGGTGTGAAATAAATAATAATAATAATAATAATAATAAATAATAAGAGAAGTATTAATAATAATAATAATAATAAATAATATTAACAAGGGAATTTTTGTAATTTTCCTATTTTATCTATTACTTTTTTAAATTTATTATATCACTAAGAAATTTCACATTCAAATTCACTCATATTTACCTTCAAATTCATTAAAATAAACAATACAAACTTCATCTCCAAATGTACTAATATTCATCCAACTTTATACTCACTCTCTCCCAAATCCATCTTCTCAAAAAATGGTGTTCACTTGTGAAAATTGAATTGATTTGAGGGAAAGAAAAATAATGAATTTGAATGGATTAGATGATGAAGTTTGTATTGTTCACTTTAAGGGATTTGGAAATGAAAGTGAGTGGATTTAAAAGTATAGTTAGTAAAAGTTTATGAGTGATTTGATTAATGTGATAGATTAAAAATTAGCTTTAATGAAAAAAAAACAAGATTATCCTTGATTTTGAAAGTAATTTAAAATTATAATTAGATGAGTTAGATTTATGTCATAAAAAATATTAAAATTAATAAATTAAAATAACATATTTTAATAAAAAAAGTATTTAGAAAAAATATTTTAATAAAAAAATAACAATTAAAAATTATTTTTTCAACTTTTATTCTTTTTATAACAATTTTAAAATTTTGGATATTAATTATTTGAAATGTGCACCACTACAAAAAAAATGTTCGTGAATTAAATTGAATTAAAAAAAAATGAAGCGAAGGTATAATTATAATCTCGCAAGTATCACTTTTAAATCTTCTCCCATGAAAAAGAATGGGAAAATAAAAAAAAAATCTTGCTATTATTTCTTTTCTTCCTCTCTCAAATCCATAAAAATAAAGAAGTGTATCACCTCTAAATTATTACTCTCTTTCCTGTGAATATTAAATACATCTAAGTGAATAGAGTACAAATTCCAAGTTTCTATTACCGTTTGAGTTTTTTTAAATAGAAATAACGAATTCTATAACTAAAATGCAGGTCACAAACCTTTTTCCATTCTTGAACAACATCGTCACTAAAAATGTTAACACCTTTAGACAATTTTTTTAAAATAAGTAATAGTATAAATTAATTTATATTTTTTTATTGTATAACTAGCATGAGATCCGCGCGGACACACGGGTTGTGTTTTTGGTTTTTAAAATTTTTTTGTTTAGAAAATAGATTTTAATATTATTATTAATAAATCAATAATTTAAATTAAAAGTTTTAAAAGTTTTAATTGCCAATTTAAATATATTCAATGATAAGATTTATTCAACAATGATATAATTATATATTTACGTATAATTAATTATTGATATATATTATGTGTTATATGTCATGTGTTTTTAAGTAATTTGAAATCATCAATTTGTGGTGAGATAGATTGTTATTTTGTTTGGATTAAGAAATGACACTATGATGTTTTTTAGAAGTTTAATAACAAAACATTGTTTGTGATAATAAGTTTAGATTTCTAGTAAAAATTACAGAGTAAAAAACATGTCTTAATTTTTTTTATTTTGAATTTTCTTGTTTGAAATCAGATTTCAAAGTTATTGTTTATAAACCCATTACTATTTATAATTAAATGATTCTAAAGACTTTTTATCTTAATTTAAGAATATGTAATAATTATATTCCTTAAATAAATATAATTTTCATATAATTTTTGTAGAATTAATTATGCTTATATATTAATGTTGTTATATTTCTAATATTATTGTCTTATTGCTTTATTAATTTCACAATTAATTTCAATTTAATGTTAATTTCAGTTAAATGTTGTATGTTTTGCGATTAAGATTTCAGATATTCTTTAACCTAACAGCACATCATTAAAATGCTATAATAAACGTTTTTTTTCTGCCAATTTAATATAATTAAAATAAAAATAATATTTGTATCAGAATATGAAAAGATGCCGGCAATATGAAGTTATTACATGTCTTATCGAGGGGTGATTTTGTGAAGCACGTTGATTGGTTTCGTTAGGAGGTTTCATTTGGTGCAAACATTACGTTTGGTTTCCTTAAAAGGTAAGTTGGATCAATGTGCGTGTGTTTGGTCAGAAAGGAAGAAACAAAGCATCATCCTTCGCAGTTACAGCACGGTCCAAACCTGAAAATGTCTTCATCCAGGTCTATCAGCTTCACAAACTTTTACCAGAACTTAGTCATGGTGATGGAGCCCTCAGAGGTTGGTCGATTATCTTCTTTCATTTAGTTAAAGTTTGCTTTTTTCGATATGAATACATACTTTCTGGCCCAAAGTGTATATTTTTTTGTACGATGGTGTTCTGCTTGAAGTATCTTTAAAATTTTTTGTTCAAAGTTTTGATTTTTATGAATCCTTCTCATTTGGTATATGTCAAGAGTGTCTCGAGTTTGAAGAAGGTTTTTATGAACAATGGGGCAAATTACTACTGATGGGGACCAACTTTTTTAGTGATCCGAAAGGAAATGTGATAAATATAGAGTTTAAAGAAGCTCTTTTGGCTCAGAGGCAGATTCTTGTTGTTCAGAAGATTCTGTGCTTTTATAACCTGAACGATGTTTACTACGTCTCTACCCTTTATTGGGGAGATTGTTATTTTCGTATAAGGGTGTTTGATTTGGACTGGATGGAGGTTGAGTATCCTGGTAAAAGAAAGAATTCTCTTGCATGTAACCCTTTGTCCTCAATAAGGTTTTTCCAAGCATTCAGGGTGCAATTCATCCCAGCCACGATATGCAATGTTAATCCATTTTATTATATTTAGAACTGTATTTGTATAGTCATTCATGCTAATATATTTTATCTCTTGATTATTGTCATAGTTGTTGATAACTTTACCGGATTACTTCCAAATATTTTGTGAGGATAAACTTTCGTTTAATTATGCGGTCAAGTTGTATGATCCTCTGTCAGAGATGTTTGAAATATACGTCGATACAGATGAGTCTTTGAGGATGATTCTGTTTGGTTTCAGTAGGTACATTACATATTATGGGTTGACTGTAACATCTCTCTCCCCGAGAGCCTGTCAGGTCTGCAGCACAACTGGTGACATCTCTCTTGTTGAGAGGGTGTTAAAGGTTAGGTTTGGGGTTCGATACCCACTGACAACAACCTGCCTTGCGAAGTGGGGGGACACTTGGGGCGAGGGGTTGGGATGTATTGGGCTGCAGACCTGACAGGCTCTCGGGGAGAGAGATGTTACAAAAAAGTGCACTTTTTTATAACATCCCTCTCACCAAGAGGGCTGGTCTGTGTTACCTACATTTAAACTATGTAGGAAACAATATATTTCTTCATAGGATCTTCTCGGCCGAAGGAATAGAAATGGATTATAACAGAAATTCGGCCAATGCTTCAAACACCCAAGTTCCAGTTGCAGTTTCTAATTTTGAGAAAGTATTAAGCAATTATGATGTTAAAGCATCTTCTTTGGTAAGATTTATATGTATAATCATGTTTTTATAATTTTGTTCATATTTATGATGGCTTAACACGTTTTGTTTGAATGTAGTATCTGGATTCCAAATTTGTAAAAGAATGCTTGATGAAGGGACGCAAAACCTACACGCTGACGAATGGCCAATCTCAATTCTAGAACTGCAAAATTTGTTGGACGGGCAGAAGTGCCTATGAGTGTTATTTGACCTGTGGTTGGAAGAAATTCTGCAAAGAAAATGGATTGGCTGTCGATGATCGCATAAGATTTGTTGTGGAGAATGAAGAAAAGAGCGTCTTCCATATATTGAAGAATTAGCTTCTTTTAGTCTTCTGAATATTTTGTCTCTGCAACTATTACGTAGGACCTATGAACACTTCGTTTCAGTTTCGTTTTTATGAATTCTAGATGTTAAATATTTTGTATATCAACATTAATATGTTTTGGAATGTTGATATATATGTTTATATAGAACTGCTTATTTAATATTATATTGAGTATGTCTACTAATTGTGTTTTCTGTACATGTGTCTTGTGTGTACTATACCAAATTTGAATTTTCGTTATGTACATTATTTGATTAACCTAAATATTTGAATAAATAAAAATTTGATATTAGCAAAATTGTTTTTTCTTGAAGTACAATATTTGAATAACGAAAACTTTGAATAAATAAAAAAGTATTATTACCAAATATTCAATTATTTTATAATTAGTAAAACTATAATCAAACCTTAGTATAGTTATTGTTAATACGATTTCATAAAGGATATTGTTTATCTATATAACTGTGATAAGCTTGATAAATATTTGGTATTTAAGCTTATTAACCTCTCTTATTTATCTTTATTTCATGTGTTTGGTGTTTATTTCTTAGGTAGTTTATTAGTATTTTGTGTTTTGTTTAGTTAGAAGTATTTTTATTTTCTTAGATTATTGTATAGGTTATTGTATAGGAAAATGGAAGACTACAAAGTTGTCTGCCAGAACCATCTCACCCAGCCAGAGCCCCCAACTCGCCCAGCGAGAAGTCTGTCTCGCCCAGCGAGAGGTGTTTATTTCTTAGATAGTTTATTAGTATTTTGTGTTTTGTTTAGTTAGAAGTATTTTTATTTTCTTAGATTATTGTATAGGTAATTGTATAGGAAAATGGAAGACTACAAAGCTGTCTGTCAGGACCATCTCGCCCAGCTAGAGCCCCCCCCCCCCCACTCGCCCAACAAGAAGTCTGTCTCGCCCAGCGAGACACAACAGTTCTGTGGCAGTTTAGTGATCTCTCGCCCAACGAGAGATAGGGCTCACCCAGCGAGCAGACCGTTTTGGTTGGTTAAGTTTCGAGAATCAAAGGAAAGAAGTCAGTTCTTTTCGTGGTGGAAACGCAAAAAAACTCGAAAGCTTCGGTCAAGGGCATCTTGTGGATGAAATTACAGCGAATTCTTCCATCTACTCGTGCGAATTCATCAAATCCGTATGTTATAGATGATTAGGAGTAGCTAGTCTCTATTTTCATTAGGATTGGATGTAATGAATTCAGACACTATGTGACTTTTCCTATGCTATATAATTTCCTTCGTATTCAATTGTTCTATCTTGATATTTAATGTGTATGATAGGAATATCATGTTATTTGTTGTTACTAAATCATTGGAAAATGAATTTGGAACTAGACATGGATAAAACATCTCAAGAGTTATGATCTAGGAATAGACATTAACTCTTGGTCATTCTAGAATTGTGATCTTAATGCAAATTGTATGCTAAAATGGCTAAGGAATTAGAGTTTTAACATATGATTTAGAACTTGCTTCTAAGGGATTAGAGTAAGTATGCTTTTAACATGAATGTGAGTACGAAGGGATGTATATATTGTGTAGCGTTACATTATATGATAAGTCGCATGTTGCATTATCACCACATTCAGCAAGTTCCATTGCCTGAAAAATTTAACATCCAAAATTATAAATTTTTATCAGACCACAAATCAGACTGACTTTAAAATACTTACAAAAGAACTCCCAGTATGAGTATGTATACAAATCATACGTTTTCCAACCTCAATTGCCTGCATTATTCAATATACATTAAAACATACAATACATTAAAATGTGTATTAATAAAAGCAGCCAACTTCAAATGTACTCACTATGGACTTCTCCTTATGAAGTTGTAATTCATTAGAACAATTTTCCTTAGCTTCAACAATTTTGATTACCTGCAAAATTTGATCTTTTTAGTTCTATCTCAAAATAGATGACATAATCAATACAGAACAATTAAAATTACAACCTGAGTTTGTCCAAGAATACTACTAATGTGACCTATAATTTCACGATCAGTTGAAACTCTCATTACTGAAGCAGGTCGATTATTTCCTTGGGGCTTGACCTTGAAAGCCAAAGTACAGCCCAAAAGAACGTCTAGATCCTCTGGAAAACACATAGGATCCTCCTCACCATCCTAATATATTTTGAGAAAGAAAGATGAAATGAAATATGAGTATTATTATGACACTATTATATTACTAATGGAAAAGTCAAGTTGTACAACCTTGATCATTTTCTTTTGCAAATCACCAGCAGATACACCAATTAAATTGATGCAGTCTTAGTCCCAAAGCATGAAGTTAGCAACCTTTTTTCCATCAATCACTTGAATTTCAAGCTTGTATCTGAAAACACATATTCAATCATAAATAAGATTATAACATACGTAATCTATTAAGCATCTATTAGTAATTAGTAAGATATTTTTATTACACAGCTATTACTAACCTCATTTTTGGATACTCATTATAACCATCACAATTCAAACACTTAAAAGAACCAACTTCATATGTTCTTTTTGCACATAAGTTACAAACCAAGTAACTCCATCCATCATTTCCTAAGTTAAATTTAAGTGTATGTGCAACAGTAACACATGAAATCTCCTACAACAATAAACGAAGGGTTAATAATAACAAAAATCGACTATAAAAGTATACAAAATCAAAACTACCTCTATGACAGTCAGGATCTCTGAAACACTTTTAACAACAGTTTTATACATAAACCTATCAACATGACTAATCTGGGAAGACCCACTATATTGGCTTCCCTCCTCAAAAATTTCATGAGTAGAGGTTCTACACAATAAACATTAGTTAGTACTTTATCAAATACAAAGATTTATACAATAAGATAGTCGTAATATAAAACTATTACTTTGAAAATTCCTTCCTAAATTCAGTCAGTTCAGGTATATCATCTCCCAAAATCAACTTCGATCCATTCCAACAATTAGACAATGACACCGGCCATGGACCTATACAAAATAATTTAAATAAATTTACAAATTATGCAGACTAAAGAATATAACAAACATTTTGAAATACAATGAAACCTGAGACAACCTTTATCTTTGCTTGAGTAAGAATAATAGCAGGATAAGGTGTTTCACGACTTTCCCTCCAATAACTAATCAATCGCATACAATATGAATCCCAAAGAGTGCAACAGATGGATGCACCATTGCATTATAGAAAAACAAACAACAACTTCAAAATAGCATTAAAATGAAATAATAAACTTAGTCTATGACAAATAATAACATTACAATCAATTGTACCTCAAGTCCTTTAGGTCAAAGACAACATTTTTGGAACTTGGTTTCTCCTCCACATTATCCACCACACCAATGACATCTAAAATGGAAAAACAAAACAGTAAATAAACATAACAAAAATATAGCAAACATATATGAATGAAGGACAAAAAACTTACCAACCAACAAATCTGCAGAATAGTGTCCATCAATGATATCCTTTATACTCTTGAACTTCCAAACTTTTGCAGGAATACTGGCAATTGGTTGTCGTCATACAGACGTTGCTCTAATAAACAATAGCCTAAAGGGGTGCTCGCAAACTCTATATTGAGCTCTGTTGTTTAAGATTTTGAAGTTATGCATTATATAACTTTCTCCCTCCTTTAGCTTGTCTTCCCACATACTAATGTCTTCCTTCTTAATCATAGCAGGGATAACATCACCCTGACCAGCATAATCATGCATAAACGTCAAATATATCCATTTTTCTCCAATTTCAAAGATGTAATGCACATAGACAATACAATGATACATTACCTTTTGATCTGTCAGAATCATCTCCATATTTCGTTTGGAATCCCATGACTCAACAAACCAAAGATCCACAATTCGGACAACAAGTTTCAAAGTCTCCCTTTTTTCATCAATATACTTGATCATATCAAATTTCCTTGTCATCTAATATATATCAATAAAATAGGTCAAATGTTTTACAGGAAAAAAAAGTATACAACTTCAAAATAACAAAACACATGAACAACACTCAAAATAACAACATCTAAAACAATAAATAATGTTCAACCGTTTCTAAATAAAAAATATCAACATTTTCTTCGACACCCAAAACATAGCAAAAATTATATATTTGAGCTTTATAAGCAAAAAAAAGTTGTGCACCGAGTAAGAAGAAGAACAAAAAAAAAAGAAGAACACCGGAAAAAAGAAACAGACATAAATGAACAGAGTAAGAAGAAGAACAACAACAACAAAATGATAAAAATACAACAAAAAGAAACTACACCGAAAACAACTTCTGCAAACCTTCAACAACAACAATCACAAAAAATAAAAAACACGAACAAAAAAATTTCAAACTTAAGCTACTGTGAAGAACAAAAAGAAGGAGCTTTAAAAAAAATAACAATGATCAACCAACAAAAATAAACAACTAAAAAAAATTATGTTGGTATGAAGAAGAAGAAAGAAGATGCAATGAAGTTGAAGAAGAAGAAAAAAGAAAGCAAATATGTCTTTCAACAAAGCTAACGGAAGAACAAAAAAATTTCAAAGTTAAGCTAATGTGAAGAACAAAAAGAAGGAGTTTTAAAAAAAATAACAACGATCAGCCAACAAAAATAAACAGCCAAAAAAAAAAACTTACGTTCGTATGAAGAAGAAGAAAGAATTCTGACTCTCAGCAAACATCAATCATCATTTAATGCTTTTAGGAAAAAAGAAATCCAAAAGATGAAATTATCCTCAAATTAAGACGACTGTCAATAAGTTAAGATGTCTATTTCAGTAATTTACCTATACTAAGAATTTATTAAATATATAGTAGATTATATATAATTTTACAATTAAAAAAGATTATTGTCCTTGTTAAATGTTGAATACCGTTTAATATTATATTTTCAAATATCCCTTATTCAACTATCATAAATCATTTTCTTTAAACATCGAAGCATTATGGATTTGTTCCAACTGTTCCAGTATATTTGTGTTATTCAATTTATTTTATTTAGCCACATAAGATAAGATGTTAACATATGATTTGATGTTCTTATTATTATTGTCATTATTATGTTTTGTTATAGTTAATCTTAAGTCACTAGATGAAGGTTATACTAACCTATAAATATTACTTCTCAATAATGATTTGAAATATTATACCAAAAGTCAAATTTATAAAATTGAATGTAAAAAATATATTTTTGAACTTATTAGAATAATAATAATATATTTTAATTTTAATTCAAATTTAATAATAAAAATAATAATTATTAAAAATAATAATTTATTAGAAATAGAATATTCAAATTTCATATTCCTTTAATGAAAATTTTTAAAGATGCAAACTAAGACAACTTATATTTTTTGTCCTTGAACTAAAAGCACACAAAGTTATTATAATAAAGTTATATTCAAAAAATAATTTTGAATAATAATTAAAAATTATGAATAAATTGAATATCACATTATTTTTTATTAAAAATGGAAGGATGCAAGTTTTGTGACAACTTGTAATCCAATTTTTTTTCTATAAAATTGAAAATGTACAAAATTTAAATATAGTAATTTCAAGTATATTTTTAATATTTGTTAAAATCAATTTTATGTTTTAATAAAAAATATATAATAGTATTTAAAATTATCAAATGAGTTAATTTGAATATATCTTAATTATAAAACTTAAAGCATGCAAATTGTCACAACTTATCTTTATATTTAAAAAAAATGAGATTGAAAGTAGTAAAATAATAATTGTTATGAAAATAACATAATAAATTGACTTGTGGTACACCTCATGTTAATCCTTCTCATCATTTATAATTTATGAGCCAGTTCATAATTTTTTTTAACAAAATAAATAATAAGAATTTACTATTATCAACACACAAATATTTTTTACATAAAACCTATGTAATTTTAATTATTTATGCACCTGGAGATACATAGGGCATACGTTCACTCTAGTCGAATTAAATATAAAAGATAAGTATTTTTTATATATTAAACTTTACATAATAATAATAATAACTAATTTCAATTTTTTAAATAATAAAATATAAATTAATATTGTTTTAAAGTAATGATTTAATTATTTTTAAGATGAGACAAATATTTAAAAATAGAAATAATATGTTTAATTAATTATAGGTAATTATCATGTTAACACTACTTCTCTACCCGTAATATAGACTATCTTAAGCTAAAAAAAAAACTATAATTAACCAATTATCAGAACCTTATTTCTAATATTTATAATTTTGTGATGTTGCATATTTTTCCTTGAATATCAAAACCTAATAATTCATCACCATAATTACGTTTTTTCCTTAAATAATAATGGGTTAGAAAAACAACGTTATCCAAGATTTGTCCATCAGACATCATTTTCAATCTAGTCCTTCTCTTCCCATTCTAATATTTCTACAAAATCTCATTTTTGTGATTGTAAAGGGTTATTTGAGATCTTAATCCCGACCAATAAATTGCTAGATAGACACCTCTATGTTCTTAAGACTCTAGATTATGATGACTTTGGTTTTGTCTGTTAGTTATCTATGAAGGTGGGAGAAGTCTTTCTTCATCTAAACTAACTTTAAACAATTGAATGTATATTCATCATTTATTCCTTCAACATATAATCATTCTTTATTTCAGGTTAATATTATTCCTATATTTAATTATTCAAATAATATCCACTTTGGTAGATGTGTGTTAATCTCATTCTCATTTTTGAAAATGTGTCAATTGTATCCCAAATTTTGAAAAAATACCTCAATTATGTCCTTTTTAGACAAGAATTACCAATGTCGTTAACCATATGTCATGCATCAATATGTGATTTCTTTAATTTTTAATTTTTTTAGAAAAGAAAATTTGCTACACGTTAGGTCCCTCGTGTGACCAGCGGCGGAACTTGATCAAAAATCTTAGGGGGGCCAAATTATATTTATTATATATAAATTATTATTTTTTAATTAAAAAAATTAATTTCTTTACATCATTTTTTTATTTAAAATAGACACTCATGACAATAGAATCCAAACGATATAACAATATTATATATGAAAGAGTAGCATAAAGTTTATCATCAACAATAATATATAAAAAAAACAAAACAAAAGTTAGCTTTAGTTAGAGTGTTCCTCCAACTTTTAAAACCTATACAAAAACATTCAAAAAGTTAAAACATGTTGATGACAACCAACTTATTGCTAATTAGAATTCAATGAAAATAAACTTAATTACTTGTAACAATGAAAACATCTAAGCTAGGTCGTCTGCTTGGTTTTTTACTAAAAGGATAGCATGGTAAGCAATATGCAACATCTTTTAATGGCGAATACTTTAACCATGAAGAAAATAAGTTAAACCATGTGTACTGAAATCTTCTTGGATGATCATCTTTACCAGACAACGGATAATTTTCTAGATGCATTTGATATGGACCCCATTTTAGATAAGCCCTTCGTACCTTATCAATTTGATTTTGTGGGTATTGCCAAATTTGAAGACGCTTCCCCGGATCATGTTCTAAGGTATTTTCAAATTCATTACATGTAACTTTAGAAACCTTAGAGAGTTGTTTTTTGTTTTCTTCAATATTTGGATTCTCATGAAGTTTCTCAATTTTAGATGACGTAGATGCATTTTTTTCATCTTCATCATAAGCCTTCCTCTTGAAAAAAGAATAAATTATTTTACTCTTTATCATAATTTTTCTAATATAAATTTTTCACCTCTCACCTATTTACAAAAAATATAAAATTATGAATACCCCAAATTAAATCTTAAAAGCAAGACTCAATATTTTAAGAAAACTAATAACTTCTAAATGATTAGCTTCCCTTACCTTAGAGTAGATTCTTAATCTTGGTCTTTCCTTATACAACTTCAAAGCCTAAAATAGCTCTATCTACACAAAGAAGAGTTTGATCAACGATTAAAGCATGATTTTATGATCTCTAACAGATAGAGATATGCCTAGAGCGTAGAAAAACCACATACAAAAGGAAAACAAATTGCTTCAAAAAAAAGGGAAAAAATGAACTTACTCAAAAGAAGAAATTGTTCGGTCCAAAATGTTCATTAACTCTTCAATTTTGTCGTAGTGCAATTTGATTTTAAAAATAATAAGGAATTAACGGTAAATTGAGATGAAAATAAAACAAGAGGAAGAGATGGAGGTACGGAAGAAAAAAAAACCAAATAAAAAAGTATATGAAATTATAATAGAAAAAAAACATAATTTTTAAATTTTAAAAAAAATTCCAAACTAAATTAATATAAATAACATAATAATATATAAATAAAACAATAATATATAAATAAAGAAATAATATATAATTATATATTTTTTAAATATATAAAAAATAAAATAAAATAAAAATCAATTAATATAAATAAAATAATAATATATAAATATTATTTTTTAAATATATAAAAAATCAAATAAAAAAATGTTGGGGGAGTCGCAGCTCCCCTATGTCACAACGTTCTTCCGCCAATGGGTGTGACATGTGTCAATGTTAGTGTCACGTGGCAAGACAATGTCACGTGTCAGTGTCAGTGTCATTATCTTTATTTCAATTTAATTCTCATACATGTCTCATTGATTCAATTTAGTCCCTACTTATGTGTCTATAATTCCATTTTGGCCCTAATTTTTTTAATAATTAAAATATTTTTTTAATCCATTTTTTTATAACATTAAAACTAATTAAGTATAAATATTTTTACAAAAATTAAGTACTGATATTTATATTAAATTTTAGCTGTAAAAGTCATTTTTAATAAAAAAAATTAGTACAACATTCATACAAATAATAAACTTGGTCTCAATTTGGAAAGAGACAATATTGTTCTATTTTGAAAAAAAAAATAATTAACAAAACATGAGTTAATAATGTACAATAATGTAATATGTTTAAAAGTCATTTTTAATAAAAAAAATATTAGTATAATATTTAGACAAATAATAAATTTGGTCTGAAATTGGAGATAGACGATATAAATATCAGTATTAAAATATTTATACTTAATTAGTTTTAATTTTATAAAAAATGGATTAAAAATATTGGAACAAAATTGAATCAGATAGGGACTAAATGAGTCCAGAAAACATATATGGAAACTAAATTAAAATAAAAACCAATGACATTTGATAGTGACATTGACATTGACAGGTGACATTGTCTTGCCATGTGGCATTAACAATGTCAAATGTCACATCAGGAACCTCTGATATGTGGCAAAAAATTTGAACTTTTTTTACAAAAAAAAAGTATTATAAAAAAACACAGATTGATACATGACACGCCGTTAACGACATTAGTCATTTTTTCCAAAAAGGATATAATTGAGTCACTTTTTCAACAGTTGAGATGCAATTGACACTTTTTTTAAAGTGAGCTGAGATTGACACCTACCAAAGTGGGTACCATCTGAGTTATTAAACTTTATTTTTACTTGATATAAGATCTAATCGTATTTTCGTTTACCTTAATCTTAGTTGCTACGTCTTTAAGGGTCTTTCTCCCTTTCATTTCATTTTCATATTTTTTTTAATCACATTTAGGTTTTAAATTTGGATGATAATAGATTATTCATCCACTATTTTCTTAAAATTCAATAAATATCTGATTGTGTTAAGGAGTGAATTTTAAACTTAATTCAACCCCACAAAACTGACTTATAAGATGAGGTTTGTATTTACTTATATATTATAAATGTTCAGTCGATTTGGGCTTTCCAACACACCTTTCTCACACGAAGGTATATATCTCGAGTGTGAGACTAGACATTAATGAATGGTCTCATAGTAGCCTGATAGTAGGTGACACTATAAGTCCAACAAAAAATAAATCTCACTAGGATAAGCTTAGACTCTGAACCATATTAAAAAGTAGATTTTAAACTTACTCACACTACAAGATCGTTTTGTAAGATGAGGATTACACCCACTTATATACTGTATTTTTGTCTTATATCTTATCGATGATCTCCAACAGATTATAATATTATATGAATCAAATCTAATCCAACTTATCTTTTATATTTAAAAAATTATTATTTTTTTAAAAAAAAGTTCAAAATGTTTATTTTCAAAACATGTTTACATTATTTCAAGAATCAAACCTTTAATTTTTCCAGATTAAAATGTAGCATTTTTTTTGTTTTATTTTTTAAATTAATTATTGAATGCTTGTACATTACTTTATTTTCTACCTAAATTAGCTAAACAGATTCTTTTCATACAAAAAATCAACTCTATTTCAACCCTTCTGTGGAAAGTTGTCCTCTTTTTTCTTTTATAAAATTTATTCTGAGTTGTATTCTTCGAAATATCATTAGATTACCGTAATACAAACAGCTAATTATTACGAATCAGGAAAGACCAAATAGTTTATTGTCTAAACTGGCTTTTTATGGTCAAGAATTTGACCTTTATTAATCTCATATTTCTGGTCAAAAGAAAATATACTTTAAAACTTAGAAACGTGTCAATGGAATTTTATGGAAGTAAAACAACAAAAAATTCACGAAGTCGTTGTACACGACCAGATCATCAAATTTATCATGCTTCCAAAGAATTTTGAGGACTAAGTTTATTTCATTATCTTTTTGGATACTTTTTCTTATAGTCTCTAATTTTTATAATTATCAACTGATGTTAATAAATTCATTGATAAGCTCAAATTTACCAATAATTACTTTTGAAAGATTTCACAATTTATTTTATTAACATATATCTTTGTTAACAACAAGTTCGTCGAAAAAATCCATTGAAAAGGTTTATCAGTAATTTATAATTACAATTACCGACAACATAATCACTGAGAATTATATTTGGACTTTATATTGGTATTTTTCTCACATACCAAATCTCTTGCTTCAGCAGCCGAGGCAAGATGAAGACCTGGACTCAATTTCCCTTATTCGTTCCTTGCATTGTTTGGCTTTATCATAGCTCCAAGTCAAAAAAATTTTGGTGCAATGACTTTGGTTTTCTCAAAAAAACAAAAGATGGACAATTTGTTGTGTTCTATATTATTTCTTATTCAGAACGGTACAATTACAATATGATAATGACGAATTTGACTTCGAATATATATGAGATGCCAGAAAGATTATGGTGAGGGAGAAAGAAAAATAGAAAATGAGGTTGAGATGAGAGATAGAACCGTGAAAGATAAAGTCATAGTGTTTAAATAGGAACTATTTCACCACCACCTTCGAACAAAGTAGCGGACAGTAGCATGCGAAAAGGAGAGGAATGAACTAACAGAGGAAGTTGTGGAAGCAACAGTCAAGAAGGGGAAGCGAGAATTAGAGAATTAGAGAGAATAACATTTTAGGGTTTTCATTTTTTTATCTAATTTAATATTTAAAATTTATGGGTGGATTGGTGAGTCAGTCTGACTCACCACGGATTCAACTCGGGTGAGTTAGGTTCTTAGTGGATCGAGTTTATTTTTTGCCTATACAAAAACTTGTAATTTTTTTTAATTCAATCCGATCCGAACTCATAATAGGCAGAATTAACTCGCATGTTATATTCTATTTTTAGAGCTCTAGCAATTACTGGGGTTTTTTTTTTGTTAGTGAATTTTTAGAGCTCTAACAGTTTGATAGAATTTTTTGGATGTTAAGGAGAAATGGATGAGAAGAAGAAGAGAAGAACAATAGAATGAGAGAAGGAGAAGAGGATGAAGAGAGAGTAGGAGGAAGAAGAGGTGGAGGTGGAAGAGGAGGAGAATGAGAAGGTGGAGGCTAGGCGATGAGTGACATGGAGACACGCAAGTGATGTGTTGGTGGGGTGGCGATGACATAGAGGTGCGACGACAATACTTATCGGAGTTACAGAAAGAGGCGAAAGAGGAGGTGGACGGAGAGAAAGAGAAAGAGAAATAAGAGAAGGAGGAGGAAGAGGAAGAGAAAGAAGAGGATGAGTCAGAGGTGGCAATGGTGGACATGACGACACTGATGACCCTATGAGGAGAAGAGGAGGAGGAGAGGAAAAAGAAGATGAAATAGTAACCGTCAGTCGTTACTAATGTATACTGACCAACGAATTTATGACTGTCAGTAGTTATTGACAAATTTTACTATTCATTGATAAAGTTTATCAACAATCATTTTACCGACACATTTATTATTATTGATAGTTTATCGATAAACTTGAATTATCAAATTTACCAACAGATCCGTCAACGATATATTAATAATTCGAATTCACTAACGAACTACTAATGACAAAAGATCTGCTAATAATATATACTTTTCTTATAGTGTCACCGAGACCTAAAAATGATAAATTTGTTTTGCGTTTGTAACATTGTATATTTTCGTTTTTGGAACCGGGTATTTATGTATATGATGAAATCAGCGTCCATCCGATGATAATATAGCAAAACTTCACATATACAATTTTAATTGACTACTAATTATAGCAGTATATTTCCATTACAATTTTTTTTAAAGCACATCAATAAATTAAATATAAATAATATATATTATTTTTCTCAACTCTAATTTATGCAAAAGTTTTCAACGCAACGGAATATTTGTTTACATAAGATGGACCAGGTACGAAGAATGAATCTATATCTGTGTACAGTACGGAAGTTGCTGGCCGGCGGCCGCTCAACTGTTCGAGCGCAATACAGTGGTGGTTGGTTCCGATTCGACAAGGGTAGAATGCCTGGTCGAAGGTCCAGTACAGTAGGTAGCAGGCGTGTTCGTTTTGGCTCCCGAGCGAGAACGAGAAAGAGGCGCTGCACCATTCTTGCTGCTATGTACGTGAACCTTGACTTGAGAGATTCATCCAATAGCAAGGACCAGACAATAAAATATGATATGCAAAGAAACCAATGATAAACCTTTTGAGCTAATGGTGACCCCTTCATTCATACTTACGCACTTTTTTTATTATAGTGTAAGGCTTCGTGCCTAGTCCAAAACCTGAACCTTTAATCCACCAAGGACAAATCTGTTGGCCAATGTTACTTTCTTAATAGAAAAACACAAAAAGTTTCATGTCGTGTGCTAACCGCTAAGTGGCTCAGCATTCTAGAGCACACCAAAAAGTTCTCTCTGCCCCATTATTATATTTCTTTTGTAGTTGGTTCAATAACAAATCATCTCAACTATGTTTCCTCAGATTAAATAGTCCATTCCAACCCTGTTAATCACTATAATATATTATATACATACAGTAGGCTTTTAATTATCTCTCTAAACACTAAATGTGCTTTAACAATGTTCACAAGTCTTGGTTTAAATGCTTAAATTTCAACTACCATTTTCTTCATCAATTTATCAAATTTCAAATACTAATGGCAGCATCCCACTTTCAATTCATGATCATATTTCAACTCATATTTTCAAACATTAATCTTTTGAACGGAGCTTTGGATTATAGACTTGATTCTATAAATGGAAAAACATGAAAATTAAATAAAGGTTTAAATGATTTTACAGAACCTCCTAGTCCTAGCCTAGGTATCTCCGCAAACAAGAAATATAGTAGTTCAGAATTGAACAGTGGCATGAAGAAAAAGGCATCACGGGATGAAGTTTTGTTGGTAAACCGTGTCCAACAGGGAATAGTGGGTGCCATTCACACATGTAAAAGGGCACCATCACTTGAAGGTGGATTTGGTTACCAACTTTCTTTGGGAGGGGTTCCAATAACCATTTTTCTCAGCTTCAGAATGACTTTTGCTTACATTTTTTTTATATTTTCCCAAACTTTGAAGCCTCTCCCTTTTCCTTATCAAGTATCAACTCTTCCAAAACAATTCCTAATTTAATTAGACTATACCATTCATCATCTAGACCTGGGAAGAAATACATGTAAGTTAGGCCTTTAATCTTTCTATCATTGTATCATTAAGGATTAGGTACACACCAAACTCCGACAATTTACCACGAGGGTTATGATCAGAGTAAATGTTCTTCGGGGCATGTCTAATATCAATCACGTCTCTGTTTTTTTCAACATTTTGGTATAACGGCACAAACAACTTCATTAACCGAAACATATTTTATTTACAATAACTGCACATTTTTCGTCAATTTTGGCTAGTCATTAATCGTCAATGTTTTTGTTACTAGGAACATGATAACATTTCTGCTCGGATTCTTATTGTGAAAAAAAAATGTTTTTAAATCTTACCAACCATCGGACAACTTGCTTTTTAAGGATAATATATATAATCATTACAACAAATAAATTTTTATAATTATAAAGGAAAGAGAGAAAAAAATTATAGATATCAACTGAAAACATAATTTTCTTTAAGACAAATTATCATTACTCATTCTTATCCAGCCCAATATAGATAACATATTTTTAAGGATGATGTATATAATCATTAGAAAAAACTAAACTTTTGTAATTATAAAAGAAATAAAGAAGAATAATTTTGTTAAGACATCAAGATATCATTACTCATTCTTATTCAGCCTAATATAGATAAGGAAGGTAAATGTTGTCATACTTGATCACTATTTCAATGATCTCATGTGACACTTCCTTTCAATAATTTGTCCTTATGATAGGTTTTTGAAAGACTGTTATGCCCCCAAAGGGAAGACTTGCTTAATGTGAAATTGTGGAAACTGAGGGGCTGGGGTTTACCAAACCCATTTTAGCATTAAAAATTTAATTTAATTTTTTTTTTAACATAAAAGAGAAGTTAGAGTTGGCCATTGATTTTGAGATGTATATATAAGGCCATTCGCTTGTCATTTCGAAAATGATAGTACTTTTTTTCAGCTTCCAAGGAAAACATTAGAAACGGAACGGGGATAACAGGATTAGACAAAGTATTCCGAGGGTGAAAAACGCTCGGAATATTGCGCCCTTCATCTCCCATCGTTTTGTATTTCACTACGAAATACATTTCTGATTCTTTAAGGTTCGTGCTTCCATTTCTTTCAAATTTCTCTTTCGACTGAAAATTCCTTTCATTCACATGCATGGAATGATGAGAGCATAGTTTTCTGCAATTTTAACAGAGCAATGTACGAGTTCGTTTTGAATTTTTTTTTATTTTTAAATTTGTTCATACGAGGCCTTGCATGAAGTTGTTTAGAAATGAAGGTAATGTGTTTTTGCAGGTTCGCCTTATTGAGAGATGAAGGGGAGGGTGGCGGGTTGGAGGAGCCAGAGGGTTTTCTTGCTTTTCTGGTTTGGAATTACCCTGCGCTTGTTTTTCTTACTCGGTGCCTGTTCTGAGAAGACAACAAGGTTCTAATCTACTCTTCTTTTGCTTCAAATTTTGGTGCATTTTATCTCCTACCATGTGTCAGAGAGAACAAAAAGGAAAGCAAGAGAGATAAGAGAAGCTTGAGACCAAAGTATTAAAAGGAAAACATTCTAAGTTTCATGTTGTTTGTTCTTTTCATTCTTTCTATATATGAAAAGTATATTTAAAAGAGTACCCATATTCAGCATCACACTCCTATAACTCTTTGTGTATTTATTCTTTTTTTTTTTCCACAATAACGATTTTTACTGCTCCAACTTTTTAAACACCGTCCACATTTCTTATTTTTTATTTTTGAATGCATCACTAACTTTATCTCATGCTTTTTTTATTCTTAAAAAAAAACATTACTAGTTAAACTAAAGAAACGAGGAGAGAGAGAGAGAGTGTTGCATAAGCAGAAAGAGTCACGGTTTCTTTGTCTTTTGTGTCCCGTTTCTTATCACATGCAACCTTTTAGAATTCTATGTCCTCTGTAAGCTTTTAAGTTAAATCTATTTGTTATTTTTATGCTAACTTTTTTCCCTTCTGAGAGATGACTGCACTACTTTATGTTTGTGGTAATGAAAGGAATTGATTCTTGCACCCACGTCATCACCCCTGAACCATCTGACTTTAATTTCACATGTCTCCTCAATGTTCTTGACCATAACTCACAACCCAACTCAAATATTTTGTACTTTTAACCAATAACATAAAAAACTTATACTTTTACTCTGCATCAATAACAATGGTCTATACATTAATAACGACATATTCTGTCAAAGCATACGAATAAACATTAATGAATTTAACTAAATTGATACGTGAGGTCAATCTCACACATATTAAAATATTTGTACATAGTTTTCATGTACCTTCTTTTAATATTGCCCTGTTGCAAACGCAAACTATAGTTTCATAGCAATGGTTTCACTTCATTTCATAAAGATTTTTTCTTTCCATGCTTGCCTTTCAACTCCAGAAAACCTTTGAGGGAGACCCGCCCCACGCAACAGACAACTTCTAATCCTGGGATCATTCTGACTACACAGAACCGTCAACAGGTGATTGCAAGAGTTAATTTGATTCCCTCACAGGTTTATTAGATTTTCTCGTTTGGTCCGAAACGAGTGCGGCGTTTTTGACTCCGACAATTGTCTTTGACTTTCACTTTTCAGGTGGTGATTGACAATGGTATTGTTTCCGTCAAATTTTCAAGACCTGAGGGTTACATCCTTGGAATGTCATACAAAGGAATTGACAATATACTCGAAGATGACAACGAAGAACAAGATCGAGGGTATTTACCTACTTCACAAGAAATTTTTCAAGTTGATCAATTTTAAATTATCAAGTTTCGCATAAAGTCAAAGGGACTAATACATGGTTTAATTCTTAAATTGACCGAATAATACGTTTTCATATTTGTTTCCAGGTACCTGGATGTCGTTTGGAATACGCCAGGAAAGTCTAGTAATTTTCAGAGGTATAATTTTTTGTCTTCTTCATTATTATCGTGTATTAAATTATTGGTTCATTTATTGGTACACTTAATGACAAGCTAGTAGTAGTAGTAACAATCTGAAGTGATACACGAGACTAACTGATAATTGGAATCATGTTGCAGAATCTTCGGGACAAATTTTACAGTTATAGCAGCTGACGACAATACCGTTGAGCTCTCATTTTCAAGAACATGGACACCGTCCATGAATGGCTCGAGTGTCCCCATGAACATTGACATAAGGTCAAACTCTTTGTTAATGACAGTTATACTATGTTTATAAGCTAATTAACGTTACACCGAACAAACTTTTATACGCAGATACATTTTGCGAAGTGGTGATTCAGGATTTTATGCATATGCAATATTTGATCGCCCTGAAGGATGGCCTGCGGTGGAGATTGACCAAATTAGGATCGTTTTCAAACTCAAATCCAAGTAATGAAATGACTAATAATACCTTTAGTTTTATGCAAGATAAAAAAATTACTCTTTTTTTTATAGTTTAAAATTATTTTAGTTTAAATTTATAATGCTGATTATTATAAAAGTCAACAGTGAAAAAATGATGGGCGCAGGTTCAATTATATGGCGATGTCGGATGAAAGGCAAAGAACCATGCCAACAAGGAGAGATAGAGAAACTGGTCAAGTCTTGGCATACCCTGAAGCAGTTCTATTAACGAGACCAGCGAATCCAGAATTCAGAGGAGAGGTATTATGCGGCACATATTTGTATGGTTATCGTATATGGCAACGTTTGTTTGTCTGTCTTTTCCTTGGTTGGTTCAAAGTTGAAAATGCCCGTGAATGAAAGAAATGATGGTTTTTGTGTTGGGTTCAGGTGGATGACAAATACCAGTACTCATGTGAAAACAGGGATAACACTGTTCATGGATGGGTGAGTGTTGATTCCAATGCACCCGTGGGTTTCTGGGTGATAACCCCAAGCAACGAGTTCCGCAATGCTGGCCCCATCAAGCAAGACCTTACTTCACACGTTGGCCCCATTACCCTCGCGGTATGCCCCACTAATTCCTGTCTTAACCAGTCAAAACAAGCATAGCATCAATTTCGATCCAAGTTTTTCATAGTATCAAACACATGGCTGTATCAAATATTCAAAGAACTTCACCTGTTACATTATGCATGTTTGTGATTAGATGAAAATGTAAAACCATTTTGATTTTGTGTAGATGTTTGTGAGCACTCACTATGCTGGCAAGGAGGTAACCCTGTCCTTTCAAGAAGGGGAGGCTTACAAAAAAGTTTTCGGCCCTGTGTTCGCCTACGTTAACTCTGCTTCACGCGAGGATGGTACACTATCCCTCTGGTCAGACGCTGCGCAGCAGGTACCACTTACCCCTAACACCACCCAACTCTGCTTATTTATCAAAGATTACTAAAGCTCTTGTGTCATCACACATCATTTGATTTTGTTCTGTTACCAATCAGCAAGCCAAAGAAGAAAGAAGTTGGCCGTATGAATTTCCTAAATCAGTGGATTTCATTCCACCCAGTCAAAGGGGGATAGTTTTGGGAAGACTACTAGTGAAAGATAGGTAAATAATGCCAATGCTTTGTGCCCACTTTTTGTTTCTTTGATTTCTTACTACCTATAAAAGAGACTAATGTTCTTTTTATTCCCTTGCTTCACCAGTTACTTCAGAGGAGGTAGACTTCTGTATGCTGACAACGCTTACGTTGGTCTAGCTTTACCTGGAGAAGCAGGGTCATGGCAAATAGAAAGCAAGGTATATTTGGAATTGGCGTCAATGAAACTTATTTTATCTTGGTTAGGCACTAAAAATGGGTTTGAATTTTATGCTACTGACAGGGCTATCAGTTCTGGACTCAAGCTGATACAAAGGGTTTTTTCCTGATTAATAATATTGTGCCCGGTGACTATAATTTGTATGCATGGGTTCCTGGCTTCATCGGTGATTACAGATATAATGTTACAATCACCATCCCAATGGGTAGAATTTTCTTCCCGAATTTTCTTGTGGGTTCAGGTCAAAATTAGTTATGACTCGCCCAACTGAACAATTACTTGTTTGAACTTCTAGGAGGAGGAGTCATCACATTGGATTCACTTGTGTTTGTTCCACCAAGAAGTGGACCAACCATGTGGGAAATTGGGTTCCCAGATCGCACGGCTGCAGAATTCAATATACCAGACCCTTACCCTACGCTCATGAATAAATTATACAACGAACGGCACAGTGACAAGTAATCCAATACACATTAAATTATTACTTAACAGTTGCTTCTTCTGTTTCCCAGTCTTCAAAATTTTCACCTTTAGTAATTAATGTATTGGGGTCTCCACTTTTGACAGGTTTAGGCAATACGGGTTGTGGGAGCGTTACACTGATTTATATCCAAATGATGATCTTGTTTACACTGTTGGTGTTAGCAAGTATAACAAGGATTGGTTTTTCGCTCACGTTTCAAGGTAACGCACTCTTTTAAACACTCTTCCTATTAGATACACAAATTGACAAGCTTTGATGGGTTTTGACTCTAAATTGCGATGTATGCAGAAACGCAGGAAACAAGACATACCAGCCAACGACATGGCAGATTATATTTGAACATCCAAATGAAGTAGTAAGAGGAAACTACACATTGCAAGTGGCCTTGGCATGTACCAATGATGCTGACCTGCAGGTACATGGTTTGAAATCTGACATAGTTAAGCAATTTTCTGCTAAGAGAACGAGTTAATGATTTTTAATGAGATGTGTTTCGTGGATGATGATGATATTAGATTCGTTTGAACGACCCTGAAGCAAATCCCCCAGACTTTGCAACTGGGAAAATCGGAGGAGATAGTGCGATAGCAAGACATGGTGTGCATGGATTGCATAGGCTATTCAGCATTAGTGTAGGAAGTGATCGAATTTTGAAAGGAAGGAACACGATCTATCTGAAGCAGGCAAGATCCAGGAATCCTTTTCAAGGAGTAATGTATGATTATATCCGTTTAGAACGACCTCAATTGACAGTCATGTGATTTTGTCCAACAGTCGTTCACCACAGGGTGAAAATAGCAGTGTATAGAGAATTAGTGACCAAAACTTGGTTTTGTAAATCAGTGACTAATTTGGTAGCTGAATTTTTGCTTAAAAAAATCGGTGATCAAATTTGTCACTGTTATTAAAAAAGTGATAAATGGTGACCAAATTAAGTAATTAAAATATATAGTTATCGATTGAGCGACTATTTTTTCTAATTAGTGATTAATTTAATGACTAAATTTTTCAGTTACTTAAATCAATCATTAATTTAGTCACTATAATCAGTTAATAAATTAGTAACTAATTTGAGTCAATAAAAGAGTAATTAATTTCAATCATTAAGTTAGTCTCTAATTCATTTATGTTATCGGTAAGTAATGATAATAAAAATTATTTATTTATTCATAGACAACTTTTTTAATCTCATTATAATTAGAAATTGTTTCTAGTCATTTTTAATTTATTGAAATAATATTTTAATATTTTAAAAAATATGTATATATATTTTAAAACTATTCTCGAGTATAATTATTCAAATAGAAAATATATCTAATTTACATCCAACATCTTCAATCCACCACCATAAGAAGAGACGCTTGAGTTTTGCATCTAATGTCTCAAGGTCGATTTACTAAATTTAACAAAAATATCTAATTGCATCATTTTTTCAAAAATTGAACCCTTATTGAGACTTCAAAAAATTGGGGAACCAATTTAAAATATATTTTGATGAAAATTGGGATCAAATGAGTATTTAATAGCATAATACTATTAAAATAAAACATTTAATTATAAATATTCAGAAAATAGATAATTCAATGTATATCATATAGTCTTACAAGATAAAACTATAGTAACATCACTCATATACATCAAGAGGGTGCTTCTACACATGCATCTCCATCTGCCCACACAAATAAAGTGATCATTGCAAAAAAAAAAATACAACACATACAAACAAGGGAGGGTAAGCTAATTTACAAAATGAATATATATATATATATATATATATATATATATATATATATATTTTTTTTTTTTTTTATATATAACATGTATCCAAACAGCTCTAAAAATGTCTCTAATCCATAAGATGTTATCTATTTGTTGAGATTTTTAGGACTTTTGGAAATATGAGATATATGAAAGATATATGGGATATGTTATACGAAGGAACATGTTTTTGTATTTTATTGATATACCCTATATATAGAGTAAAATATAATAAAATATCAAATATAAATATTTACAATATCTCACTCTTAATCTAAAATAATAATTAATTTCTAAAACTAAAACATGTTTCTAAAACTGAAATATTTCCTAGAAACTAATTTAAATAAAAAAAGATATTACGTAATATTTTCAACATTGTCTACACATAAAAACATCATACAAATGATTAAGACATATCATCATGATTATTGATCAACAGATACTCATATTAAAGATTAAAAAGACACATGCAAGCGGAAAAAAAAACTTACATGCAACAAAAAATATAAGAGACAAAAAACAAGGGTCGAAACTTAACTTATGCAAAAGAAGAAATTGATTGGTCCAAATTAAAGAGTTTGTCGCGAATATCACTCTTACGATCTCAAATCTCCAATCAGGTGAACAGAGAACTAGAACTTCTATAAAGATGTTAGGGAGCTATAGAAAAGTGATTTCTAGACCGATGATTTGTTTTAAAATAATGAAATTCGTTTATAACAAAACTATTTATGTTAAGACCTTTTATTATTAAAATAATCAAGTTTCAACTATTTTTAAATAACTATTACTTCTAAAACATCATTTTCTAAAGTTTTTCATGAAATGTCATTTAATTTTATAAAATAGAATATTTATATTAAATTTTAATTAATGTTTTAAAAGCTTAAATTTATAATTATAAAAATAACTTATCTTTTAAAAGGTCCATATGCTTTCACATATGCAAATGCTAGCATAGATTAAATTGCTCATTTTAATTTAAATTTGTGTGTCCATATCAGACAATGAATAATTAAATATTTAAATATGTTTTTAGTCCTTAAATGTTAACGTGAAATTATAATTCTTTCATCTTCCATATTTGATACAATTTGGTCATTAAACTTTAAAAAGAAATAGATACAAGAAATGTATCTACAAGATGTTTTAAACTGATGTCACTACAAGAAATGTAACCTTTTGTGACAAATAAATAGTGCTAAGGATAAATTTTGTCACTATTAATATATTAGTTGTGACAAATTTTTTATTTGTTACAAATATTATTTATACTATTGACAAAATGAAAAAAAAATGTCACATTAAGTTTACTTTAAAATTAAGTTTACTTTAAAATTAAAATATATCTTACTAATTTATAAATTAATAATTATTATTTATTAAAATGCTAAAATCTTTGTTTGAATAATTTATGTAATAAATTTATTTTATATTTAATAAGAAATTAGATGTGAAATATTTTTTCAGTTATTATTTTATATATGTATAAAAAATTAGATGTGAAATATTTACCTATTAATTGTGACTAATTTTATATTTATCACAAATACTTTTCACAATAGTGATAAAATAAAAAAATGTCACAATAATTATATTTCAAAAAAATAAAAACACATGTTAAAAAAATATTACATTATAAAATTAGTTTTTTTGTAATAAAAATACAATCAATATAAAAAATATTAAATATCTATAAATTAATAATTATTTTTTATTATTGACAAATTAATAATACTTTACAAATTTGATATTAGTGGAAAAAAGTATTAAATTTATGTTATTTTAGTCGATATATTTTTATTGTTTTAATAATATAGTTAATAGTGATAAATTTTATATTTGTCATGAATTTTATTAAAATTGATCAAATATACATATCACAAATTCATTACTACAATGTTATATAATAAATTTTTTTATTTGATAAAAATATAATTAATAAAAACTTTATTAAAAATAATCATTTAATGGCAATTATTTTTATTAATTGTTAAAAACCCTTTATTTAAGATTTGAACTCATGACCTTATAATGATAAACAAAGTTAGACCACTCTACCACTCCACAATTGCTATATTCATTTTGATATTTTTTCTTATTTAAATATAGTCTTGTACTTTTTATTAATATTAGTAAATAATATATTTACTATAAATTTAGATTTAGTATGCAAAATATAAAGTGGTGCCTATATTATTTTCTCTATCTCCCTATCTCTTTATGTCTCTCTATATATAAATAAATATATAAAGTAAATAATATTTTCATAGATAAAAATAAATAGATAAATAGAATAAACATAACTAATAACAAAATAAATTTGTGTTACAAAATTATATAAAACAATAATCAATTATCATCTTCAACAATAATATCATTTTCTTCATCCTCTGTTAAATCAATATTTTCATCATTGCTTTCTTCATCGTCTTTGTCAATAACTTCCATAGGCATCATTGGATTTCCATCAGTTGTGGATTGGGTTAGGTCTTTTCTATATAAAGAAAACTCGTGTTCTTTATCAGACTCATTGGATATAAATGAGATTGAGCCAATCTCTTCATTTTCTTGGCATGCTTCATTTATAGCTTCTTTTGGCATATCATACCAATCTCGAGGCTTTGTTTTCACTACTACAAGCCAATTCGGGTCTTTGGTATCTTTAACATAATACACTTATTGAACTTGGCTAGCTAAGACATATGGCTCATTCGTCTTCAACTTGCGCTTACTATTAATAAGAATAAATCCATACTTATCTTCTTTGTATCCTCTCCCTTTAGAATACACATCCCACCAATCACATTTAAATAAAATGACATTATTTCCACCAGAGTAAATTAATTCAATAATATCTGTTAAGATGCCAAAATAATCTAGGTTACCTGCATTCTCGTCACCTTTAACTAAAACTCCACTATTTTGTGATTTCAAGTACATATCTCGATCCTTTACATTAAACCTCCAACCATTTACCAGATAACTTGTATATCGAAAAACACGTGAATGTGGTCCACAAGCCAAGTGAAACAATGACTCATTGTTTATGTTGCCTTCTCTTTTCAAATGTGCAACTTGATAAAAAATAATAATAAGAATGATAAATGTGGTTGAGTTATATAATAACAACTAAGCAAGTTTAATTGATTCTTACATATTTTTTGAACCACTGAAAAAATTCTTTTTGATATCTTTGTTCCAGATTTTGTGAGTTTGTTTTCTCCAATTCTTGTTTATGTAGTCTGATCACAAAAAGACATAATTATATTGAATTACATAAAACCACAATAATATAAATGTGCAATATAAGAAAATTACTTACCCAATAAAAGGCAAAACATCATCACAATTTTGGAGAACATAATTTCTTACTTGCTCTTGTTCGGCTATAGTTAACTCAACATACTTCTTTGCATGCAATGGTTTTCCAACTTGTAGAAAAAATTTTAACTTTGACTTATTTAACTTATGTACATCACCCTCATAATTTCTTCCACATCTATTTAATCTTGTCTCAACCCCATCCAAATACCTCGAACAAAAGTGCACACACTCCTGTGCAATATAAGCCTCAACTATACATCCTTCTGGACGAGCCTTATTTTTTACATATGATTTTAGCCTAGATACCTTTCAACTGGATACATCCAACGATATTGCACTGGGCCAGCAATCTTAGCCTCATTTGCTAAGTGAATGGGTAAATGGACCATTATGTCAAAAAAGGAAGGAGGGAATATTTTCTCTAGCTTGCACAAGGTTAAAACTATAGTTTTTTCTAGCAGGTGTAAAGTGTCTAGACTTAATGTTTTAGAGCATAGCTCTCTAAAAAAAAGACTAAGTTCAATTAGGGCTTCACAAACTTCCTTTCGAAGAACACCACGAATTGAAAGAGGGAGAAAGCGATGTAGAAATACATGACAATCATGACATTTCATCCCATATATTTTCCCCCCTTCAACGTCTATACACCGAGAAATATTGGTATTGATTTCTTTTTCCGAATTTAATTTAGATCAACGTGTAGTTAAAAAGAGAAGTGGACATACCATTAATGTAAAACTCCCAAGTAAAAGAGAAGAATTAACGGTATTGGGTAAAACTTTTGATATCCAATTTCCTCCTCCCTACTTCAAGCTTTGTGGAAAACATGCAAAGTATTTCAAGGCTGAAGCAACTGTATGTATACGTCACAAAGCCCCTTTAAAAGTTAAAACATGGAAAGAGATACCTGAGGATGATTTAACTATAATGTGGAAACATATGGAGGTTAGTATAACTTTATTAATGTGAATGTATTTAATTAATTTTTATTTATGTATTTGATGTATTTTGGCAATGATATATTTGAAACTTTTCATTTTTTTTATCACATTTAGGATGCATTATGTTTGAAGGAAGAGGATAAAGAACATGCAATGAAACAATTGCAAAAGCAATATAGGAATAGACATCACCACTTGTATCAAACATACATCCAAAATAAAGGTAGACCAAATCACGTACATCCTCAAGATTGGAATTGGTTAATAAATAACAAGTGGAATGATTAAAAGTTTAAGGTAAAGTTATTCTCTTTTTATATCTATATGTTAAAGTTGAATTTTAATTTTTTTGTAATTTTATATTATAATACTAAATTATTTCTACATTTATAGGAAAGGAGCTTGAAAAATAAAGCTAGCCGAAGTAAACAAGAGATTAAATCGGTTATTGGCACAAAATCAATTGTCCAAAAGGCATTTGAGATGGTAAAGCTACTATTATGTTTTATATATACTAATTTGTGCAAATTTTAACTAGGTTTTATATGATTTGTTTTATATGTCACATATACAAGTTTGTTTTTGTTCTTTTATTTAATCTAACATCACATTATCTTTTTTTTTATTTTTTTAAAAGAAAGAAGAATCAAAAAGTGAGGAATGGCCAAGTGCAGTGGAAGTATGGAAGGCTACACGTATGAAATCTAATGGAAATTGGTGTATTTCCAATGGAGAAGAAATTATGGTAAGTAAAGAAAATACTCTAACTTCTATTTTAATATATACAAGTTATATTTTATTATTACAAATTTGTGCAAATATGTTTCTTTATTTGATCTAATCAAATTCAAAACGCTTTTATTTTACTATTACTAAATATTTTAAATGTTAATTATTTTGTCTTAATATTGTACAGGATAATTTGAAAAATGTGGGTGAGGTCTACGAGGAAGAAATTTCGAAAGCACATGTACCATTGGTTAAGTATTTTTCATTTGTACTAGAACAACACCAAATCATTCACAAGGTATGGGAACTATATCAATCACAAAGAAAAATATAGATAGACAAATTGTACAAAATGAAGTGGAGAATGCAGAAAAAAGAGCAAGTGATCTAGAGTTAGAAGTTCAAAAATTGAATAGCATCATTCAAAATCAAGAAGAAACCAACACTCAACTTCATAATGAATTGCAATCTCAACGACAATTAATTGAAGATCAAGAACTTACTTTGAGAACTCAACGTGATCAAATGAAGCAAGATATCGAACTAGAGATGAAACGTCAAATGGCTAATTTATTAGGAAACCTATCATTTAGTGGATCAAATGTTTCCTCAAAATGAAGTAAATTGTATTATTAATATTTAATTTTTTTAATTAATGTGTCTATAATTTCATCTTTATATATTTCTAAAGTATTATTAATTAATTCTTTTATTGATATTAATGGTTTACTTTGTTTTATTTTGCAGGATCAATATCCTTGGAGACAAGATCAAAATCTTTGAAGACACTATATATATATATATATATATATATATTTATTGTTATTTTTAAGTAGCTATTTAGTTTAATTGCAATTAGATCTTATTTCACGTATTATTTAGATTTATTGTTCAACATTTTAGTTTATTATTTTAAATGTAATGGATACTTTGTAATTACATTTTATATTATTTTATTTTAATTGATACCTAATTTTTATTTAATTGATATTATCATTTTTAATAATAATAATAAATGATAAACTATTAATAATTAAAAATAATTATCATATAAAATTTTAAAATATAATAATATTAAGAATAACTATTATTATTATTATTATTATAATTAATAATAGTTACAACCAATTTATTTTTATTTTCTTTTATATTTGTGATATCTAGTTATTATCACTATTACATATAATACTCTAGTGACAATAAATGTATCACTATTGTCTTATATATTTGTGATATTTTATTATTGTCACTATTGCATAAAATTATTAGTGATAATTACTTTTGTCACAATAAACTTTGATTTTAGTGACATTTAAAATTATTGTCACAAGTACAATAATGACAAAGATAATAGTGACATCTTAATTATTGTCACAAGATGATATTAGTGACATATTTATAATTTTTAGTGATGAATATTAGTATCACTATAGTTACTTTTTCTTGTAGTGTGTTTGAGCCAATTACACTATTTGATATGTTCAAAGTCAAATATTTTTATGTTAAAATGACTATATTCATTATTTTGTAAGTTTATAAACAAAAATATACCTAAATTTAAAACATATACAGATTCTAATTTTTTTAGGAATTACAAAAGTTATTTAATCTATAATTAAAAATTGTTTTCTTTTATGGTTAAAAAAAATGCCACCGCCACTTCCTAAAACAATGAATCCACCACATAAAGGTGTTAATTGGGCTCTTGGCACACTCTTCATTAAGCCCCTTTTAGGGGGCAAAAAAAAGTCTCAGCCCCCAAAGCCCTTTCTCTAGTGGGTTAGGGCCATGGCTAAGGTGGGTTAGGCCCTATAAATAATATTACATTAAGCTAGAGTAAAGATCAAGACGAGCGACCTAGACAGGTCCGCAGACCCAGATAGGCCCGATGAGCCGGACGAGCCCTAAGACAGAACAAACCCAAAAACTCGAACGACTCTGACGATAAGGACAATCCCGACGACCAGGACGAGCCCTAAGACTCGAACCAACACAACAAATCGGATGGGCCCAAAGACCTAGATGTACTTGGCGACCCAAACGAGCCCGACAACACGGACGGACTCGACAACCCGATGATACAAACGACCACGACGACATGGACGGGCTTAACAACCAAAACAGGCCTAATGATCTGGACGGGTCTGACAACTCTGATAAGAATGACTATCTAAACGGGTCAGACGACCCGAATCACCCAAACGGTACCGACGAGGCGGACGGGCCTGACGAACACAACGAGACAGACGAGCCTACAATTCGGACAAGATTAATGACCTAAACAAGAATTACAACCCTAATGGACCCAACGACCCGGATGGGCCCGACGACCTGGACGAGCCCGACGATCAAGATGAGCCAAACTATTCAAATCGACCGGAGGAGCCAAACGACCCGGAGAAGCATTACAGTTCGGATGGGCCCGTTCACGTCGTAGGCTCCGTCAAGGTCGTATGGCTCGTTCGGGTTGTTGAGACTGTTTGGGTTGTTTTGGTCATCAAGTCCGTCCACGTTGTATGGGTCGTCGAGCCCGTCCAAGTTGTCCGGATCGTCAGTCTCGTATGGGTCGTTCAGGTCATCTGGGATTGTCCGATTCGTCAGGCTCGTCTGTATCGTTGGTCCAGTCCGAGTCGTTGGGCCCGTCCGAGTCGTCGGGCTCGTCCGAGTCGTTGGACCCGTTCGAGTCGTCTAACTTGTCCAAGTCATTGGGTCCATCCGAGTCGTCGGTATTGTCTTTATTATCGGTCAGTCTAAATCGTCAAGCTTGTCCAAGTCGTCGACCTCGCCCAACTTGTCCGAGTTGTTGGGCCCGCTTGGCCAATCCGGCTCATCGGACACGTTTAGGTCGCCAGAATGTTTAAAATATATTTTTGATGTTGAAGATTAATGTTCATGGATTGGTCCTGACCCACAGGGCTTTTGTGAGGTTTTTGGTCCTGTAGACTTCTTTGATGAGAGATTTTTTTCAATGTAGGTTTTATTTCACCCTAACAATCATTACAAGAATATTTTAATTTCATTTTTCAATATTTTAATTCAAAATACTGATATATATTATCATATTATCAAAATAAGTTATAATTTGATATTTATTTTCTTTTTAAGAATCTAATAATTTTCTTTATATATATATATATATATATATATATATATATATATATATATATATATATATAATGAATGGGTTGTGCTCCTGTTAGTACATTAAAAAAACAATACGCGACGATATGATAAAGTAATAAAAAAGTGTTTTATAGATAATTTGTTAAACACGAAAACTATTTATTTCAAATATCAAAAGTACCTATGTTTTACGTAATAAATAAGGTAGATACTTTTAAATTTTAATATAACAATATTATTATTTTATAAAGGCTTAAATAGTCTATATTTTCGTTGTTTTTTTTAATTTGGTTATCATATTTTGATTCAGGGTTTAATTAGGTCCTAATTTTTGTTTATTTGTTATTATTTTGGTTATTTTTGCTAATGGTATTTAAATAGTTAACGGTACATGTCACGTGTCACTTTTTGGTTTTTTATTTTTTTTAAAACAATAAAAAAAATTCTACAAAATTTTAAAATTTTGAAAAATTGACATGTGTCAAGACACCATTGTGCTTTAGGAATGTCAATGGGCAGGTAGGGTACGGGTAGTAGCTCCCTCGTACCTTATCTGCTGGATAAATATATGCTTTGTACCCGTACCCATATCCGTCGGTATCCATTATGCGGGTACCCGCATAATATTTTAATATCCAAGGATATCCACAGGTACTCGTGAATATTTACAAAAAAATAAAATTAAATATTTAACAACATCTTTTAATCGTAAATTCAAATAAATACAATACATAACATTCATAAATTTTAAACATAGTCCAAATAATCCATTTAAATATTATTAAATGACAATTTACAAATAAATGAATTTTTTTTAAAACTAATTGATAAAAAAAGAATTCATTCCAAATCACTATGTTAATATTTTAATCATGTTTTTTGTGATACCCCTTTTATTCTTCCCCTTCTCTTCTCATTCCATATACATTGAACCACTCACCAGCTTAACATTCCTCTCTTTCTCTCTTCACTGATCTCCCTCACTCTCTTCAACCAGAGAATTGGAACCCTTTTGATCCACATTTTCTTCCTGTTGCAGCAAGCAGGTCTGAAAATCAATACAGAACTTCTCTCCCTAACTAAGTCTCCTTCCCACCCATGTAAGTCAATTTCAATACTCCAATTCTCTTCATTTTCGAATTCTGGAAGTTCCTTTCTGGCTAAACCGAAATTAGGGTCCTATTCTCACTATGTGAACCTCTATTCTAGTTCTTTAGGTTGTGAGTTGGGGTGCCTCACTGTGAGAAATCATATTTGCTAGTTGGTGATCATTTGAGGTAAGGGAAGCTAACCTTTTACTCAAATTTCGCATAAAAATTGTTAATTAAAGCTAGGATTGAATGCTTTGGTGTTTGATTGATGAGTGGGATCAATTGTGTGTGGTAAATTGCGATTTTGGCATGAATTGTGGTTTTGCATGTGAAAACAGGTTGAAATTCTGATGGTTTCTGTAAGACCCGTGAAAATTAATTAATTAATTAATAAATGCGGGTAGAAAGAGCCTTTATGCAATTAATTATTGTTTGATGTGACGTGGAAAAGTACTAGCTTAAGTGTTTGAGGGTACTTTGATTGTGTGAGAGGACTTGGGTTCGAGTCCTATATATGCCTGTTGTGTGTTATTTAATTTATTATCCTTTTGTTAATATAATTGTGAGTACTGAGTGATATCATAATTATAGGATTATAATGGTTATCACTAAATGTGAATTGGCATAGTGGTGGTGCTTAGGCCTTATGAGTGGAAGGTCACGGGTTCAAACCTTGATAGATAGGAATTAATCTTTATTTTTGCTAAATATTAGTTGTGGTTTAGTGTAGGGGTCTGCATTTCTCGCTCTCGCTCAAGCGACGAGGGTTGGGTTTGAGCGACACGTTCACTCGCTCAGGCGAGTGGGGTTCGCCTAAGCGAGGTCAAGAGGAACGTTGAATTCTCGTTCAGGCGAGGTCTTGGTGGTTTGAGCGAAGGTATGGCTCGCTCAGACGAGTTGGGCTCGCCTAAGCGAGATGGTTTGGAACATTGGAACATCCACTGCTACGCACTCGCCCAAGCGAGACAGAGTAGCTTAAGCGAGACTGATAGACTAACTTAGGCGAGGGTCCCTGGCTTAAGCGAGTTGTTGCGAATTCTATGGTTGTGTGTGCCTTATGAGATGGTTTGGTTACTTTTCCAAAATATAGGAAATTATATGCTTGCATGTGTGGGGTTTGGGCTTGAAGGACTAAGTCCAGTACGGGTCTAGGATGTGCTTAATGGTGGGACGCATGATGGGCATGAAACTGTGTAGTTCCCGTCGGCTGCTAAGTGGCGAGGAGTCCTTAGTATGGTGATTACATGTGTCGGACGCACGATGGACAAGGAACTTTTGGTTCCCGTCGGCTACTATTGGGCGAGGAGTCCATAGTATGGTGATTGCGTGCGTGCCATGGTCCGAGCGAGGGAGGCTTGGATGTTTTACTACAGACGAGGAGTCTGTAGGGCAGGACTATGAGCAGGATAGGCTCATAGAGTTGGACCACGAATGGGTTAGTTTCGTGGGAGCACAGTGAAGTCCCAAGACCTAGTGCATTCATATGACTCATGAAGGACTATGAGATCATGGATGGGAAATTTGGAAACGATGAAATATGTAGTGATGTTTTCTTTTGGGATGAGTGGCATATTTATTTCATGTATATATGTTTATATATTGTGCATAGCTCACCCTATCTTGTGGCGATGATCAGATAACTTGTTACCCGGGAGCAGATGATTTGACAGGTGAGCCAGGAGATGCTTAGAGGCGGAGTGCAGGGGCTACCTGGGCTTTTGAAAGAGTTTTCATATTTAGACTTTTGATGTAAAATTTATTATGTTGAATTTTGGTGGATTTTGGAACAATGTATTTATGAGCATATGAATTATGTTATAATAAAGTTTTTAATTTCCCGTGTTTGGGAAATGGTATTATATTAAATGAAGTTTATTTTCATTTCCTATTTTATTTATAAAAAAAAAAAATAGTAATATTCTTTAGGGATGTTATAGTTTCGCCCAGGCGAGCAGCTCTCGCCTGAGCGAAAATACTAAAAATTCACCCTTGTTGTTGCGCGAGGTCTCGCCTAGGCGAGCTGGTTTCGCTTGAGCGAAAGTCACTATCGTCTAAGCGAAAAAACTTAGCCTGAGCGAGAATTCGCTCAAATTTGGGGTTGCTCTCTGTTTGGGGTCTCGCCCAGGCGAGAGTGACTCGCCTAAGCGAGACAACTCTCTAGCTTAGGCGAGATCCTCTAGCTTAAGCGAGTTTCACTGCAGAACTTAGTTACTTCTTTGTTTTAGATTAAATGAAGCTATACTAAGTGAATTGATGTGATATTTGTCCATTCTATGCTTGAGTTTTTATGAATGATAGTATACGTGATGGAATTGTGTGGATTTGGTTCATTAGAGAATGTGATTGAATTAGGATTTCAAGGGAAATTCTAAAAAAGAAGGTTTTAGTGAATGTAAGTGTAAGAACTGTGAAAATTAATTAATTAATAAATGCGGGTAGTGAGAGCCTTTATGACATTAAATATTTATTGGTGTGATGTGGAAAAGTACTAGCTCAATTGGTTGAGAGTACTTTGATTGTGTGAGAGGACTTGGGTTCGAGTCCTATGTATGTCATTTTATGTTGTTTGATTATTATTAATTTTAATAATAAGCATAATCGTATTGGGTGATAACATACTTATAAGATTATGTAATTTTTCACGAAACATAAATTGCTTGAGTGGTTGTGCATTGATTTGATGATAAGCATGGTATGGGTTCGAACTTTGGTGAACCTAAAATTGACTCTCTTTTTGCTAACCATTAGTTGTGGCTTGAATGTGAAAAGGCAAGGAAACCCTAATTTTGTACCTTTTGAGTGGGGAGCGAATTGGAGAGGATTGAGAGACTACCTAAGGCAAATTGTGGGAGCACTAAGGGATTTTGTATTGGGCAAGAAGAAGAAGTGTAGCATTACACTTTTGCAAGAGGGAAATCCCAGGTTAGGGGAGCTTCTGTGTTTGATTTCTTTTGGTTTATGAACTGATTGTATGCGTATGCTTATAAGCCATGGAATTTCGTGCTATGCATATATGATATGACTTGAAGGTTCATTGATTATTTTTGGGATGTTGTATGAGTGAAATTCAGTATGCAATTGTATGGAATTAATGAGGGTTTGGGTACTGTAATTGCGACTTATGCGTTAAACTTGGTTTTTGGGGATTATTTTGGGTCTGAATTATGTGTACATGTTTGGTGCATTATTCTAGATTGCTTGGCATGAATTGGATGTGGTTTGGTATGTGGTGCTGGTGTTTGCGTGCGTGAAACAATGCCAGAGTCTGCAATTCTCGCCCAAGCGAGTCGGACTCGCCTAGGCGAGATTAGCAGGGACTCGAATACTATTGCTGATCGAGCTTTTCACTCAGGCGAAGAACTTTGGTTCTGGGCGATAGACCATTTCGCTTAGGCGATTGGTTCTCGCTCAGGCGAGAATCCGTGAGTGTCAAGTTTGAATTAGGGGTCTCTCTCGCCCAGGCACGAAGTTAAAGTGTTGGGCGATAGAGTATCTCGCTCAAGCGAGAGTCTCTCGCCTAGGCGAGAAATGGAGGAAGGTCTTGCTGTTAAGTTTAACTTGTCGCCTAGACGAGAGATTTTGGCCTCTAGGCGAAAAGTGGTCTCGCCCAGGCGAGCAAGGCTTGCTCAAGCGAGAATGCCAGGTTTATTTTATGCGTGGTGCTCGCTCAAGTGAGGTAACCTAGCCTAAGCAAGATAAACTGGAGTGCTTAGGCGAGAGCTTGAAGTTTAAGCAAAGGATGAATGGATGATGGGTTTAAAGGCAATCAATTTTGCGGTATTGGATTGATTGGTGTTTGAATGGTGATGCGTGGTCTATAAGGCTTCTAAAGATATCTTAATGGTGGGCTTGCTGGTGTTCCTTGGGTTGTGGCCCGGAACGTATCCTTGAGTTGTGGCTCAAGATAGGGGTTAAGCACGTGGCATTCTATAGGTTGTGGCCCAGAATGACTTCCCTTGAGTTGTGGCTCGGAATAGCGGATGAACACGAGGAACTCTTGAGTTGTGGCTCGGGTTAGCGAGTGTTGCTGGTGTGAGTGTGCTGGTTGTTGCCAGTACGAATGAGTCTAGATGGATTGCCCTCCTCAGTATTTAGCTGACGAGTTTGGTAGTCTTGGGACGTTATGGACTATGTTCGTATTTGGGAACTCCACCTGGTGTTACAGTGTGTGATCTGTAGCATGGTTTTCGCACGTGCTCTATCGGTTATGGTTGATGGGTGTGGCAGTAAGGCGCCTTGAGCAGATGATATTGCAGGTGAAGCTGGTGAGACTTAGCCGCGGAGTGGGGGAAAGCCTGGGAGTTTTGTATCATTTTGATTTGAAATATCTTGTAAACTCTTATGAGAGGTTATATTATTATGTTCAGTTTTATAAACTATGGTTTTTGGTTTTTAATTGGAATTAATAAAATGTTTTAAATTTCCCGCGTCTTTGGGAAATGAGGTTCTATTAATTACGGCTTAATTACTTTTTTCTTTATTTTATTATATAAATCCATAATATCCGGTTGGGATGTTACAGTAAGGACATGAGGACTCGGTTTGGTGGTATCATGACGCTCCAATAACCATTAAGACTCGTATAGAGTATAATGGATTATGTTGGGAGAAGTAATAGGAGGTCCTAGTCTATGGACCCGATCTGTCATAGACGTAGAGGGGACTTACCCTGGGAGTGGTTGGGTGATAACCCCTTGTGCCCAAAACTCTACAGAGTTCGGGAACCGTCACAGGTGCAAGCCACCAAGAGCTCCAATGTCTCTTACATAATCCGGATATCGAGTCTAGAGTCATGAATATGTGTTGTGGTTGTGGTGGTTTGAATAATTCTGATAAATGTGATAAGCCTTGATTGATGTCTAATTAATAAGCTGCATGATTTCTCTTAATTAAGTTAGCTTACCCTTCTTGCATATGTTTGTTATTTTTGTGTCTTTTCTCTTTTGCAATGATCGCCTACATTTGGTGTGAGCAGATAAAAGTGCAGGTGCAGACACACCCCTCCTGGATAGGAGTTGAGTTGTGGCATGAGCGTTTCCAGCAGTAGTATTTACTCCTTGTTTTGCTTAGACGTTAGGTGTTTTGTAACCCCTTTCTTAGTGTAGGCTGTGATTATGTACAGTACATGTAGGACTATTTTGGGATGACTGTATTGATACTTTATACCAGCCTATTCCTATCATCTGCTTTGAATTATCATAATATAATGTTTTGTTTGATAGCGTAAAAACTATGAAAACGGGATGTAACATTTTTTTATTTTTTTATTTAAATTAGAGTATAACGGGTACATGTATCCACAGGTACAGATACCATGATACCCGTACCCGCCCCGTTAACATTCGGGTATTAAAAATACCCGTACTATTTACCTGCGGGTATCCATTTGCAATATTCATTTTCTATCCATTGCGGGTTTTATTCACGGATACTCGCGGCTATGGATTTTTTTGACATCCCTAATTGTGCTAGTGTTAATGTTAGTATCACATGTCAGTTTTTTGTTGTGTTATTTGCTTTTGTTCAATTTAGTCTCATATTCAATATTTTTGTTCAATTAAGTCTTTATGTTCGTTATTTTTGTTTAATTTAGTCTCACTTTTACTCTATACTAACATCATTAACTATTTAAACACGGTCAGCAAAAAATATCAAATTGACCAAAAAATGACGAAAATTAAAATCTAATTGAATAGTGAACTAAAATGAGGACTAAATTGAACAAAAACCACGAAAATAAAGACCAAATGTGTATAAAATATGTAATATATTTTTAAAAATATCACAGATTTTCTCTTTTGCATATCTTCTATTTATAGATATAGTACTAAGATATTTATGTAAAAAAATGAATTCTATTTGAAAATATATATTAAAAGAGATAAATTATATATATATATATATATATATATATATATATATATATATATATATATATATATATATATATATATATATATATATATATATAATAGCTTATCAAATTAGAACATATATTTGAAAAAAAAATGTTCAATGTCGGACCATATATGACCTAAAGGAGGTGATGCTGATATCAATAACATTCACTTCACACATTTTTTTTTTTCTTAATGAAAAAATAAGAATAAAAATGTCAAATGTAATCAGTGTTAAAATAGTTTTTTCCTTCTATACTAATATAAATGCAGAAGCAATTATGCATTAAATATAAGTACTTCAAAAATACATCGAAAAAAGGAGGTATCAAAAATAGACGAATCAAATTATTAAATTCATATTAAGTAGGCAATTAAAAGAAATTAATTAATTATAATAAGGATGACAAGTTAGTTTAATAGTATTTGTAAATTCCACAGTTGGCGTTATTAGTTATTTCTACGTTGATCACATCACTACAAGTATTTTAACTAACTATCCAATAATATCTTAAGTTTAAAAAATATGAAAGGTAGTTAATTATTTGTATCCTGTTGAATGCAACTAGGCATGAACAAATAAAACGCAATTTTTGTTAAACGTATCTTAAAAAACTCAAAGCAAAGTTTGGCCCAGGGTGTGGTGAAGAGATAATATTATATAAATAAATAAAATGGTCAGATTTGGATACTGGTTATAATTTTGTAAGTATTTAACCTAATTTGATGGTGATATTTTAATGTTTATAAATTTGGAAGTATATTTTAAATTTTATTTTTGATATGATATTTTTTGAATAAAATTTAATAATAAACTAGATAAAGTTATAGTCTATTATAAAAGTAATTATTAATATCACATAATTGAATTTTTTTTGCTGACTATTCTGTATATTTATTTTATTTATTCAGTTTTTTTAAAATTGATCGCCTATAATCTGAATAATCGAATCAATTTAATTCCGAACAATTCGTCTAATTCGATAAGTTAAATAATCAAATATAAATTATAAAATATTAATTTTCAATTATATTGAATTAATCATATTAGGTTCGAATCCGACTCGACCAATCAATATTCAGGCCTAAATGCAATACAATTTGAATGATTATCTTGTTTCTATAAGATTATATTTTTTAATAAATTGATGAAAATACATTAGAGATATAAAGAACTGTTCAATTAATTATTATCTTAAGAAAATTGATATATCTATATGATAAATATCTTTTGTGGGAAAGAAAATCTTAACTTATCTCTACTACAGTATATATTTCGAACGCTAGTCCAACTTTTTTACATAGTTCTTTCTTTAACAAATTGGAGCATCTCACGACTAGGTTGAATTTGAAGGTTTGCTTGAACAAACAGAGATTAAGATAAAAATTATGGTTTTCACAAAGAAAACTGGTTTTCTCCTATTATGGGGAATAATACACTTCTGCAGCTTCTTACTCATTCGCTGTGCCTCAAGGTTTTTCTCTTACTGTAATTTTTTTTCTTAACCCAATAAGATCTATGTTTCTTTGTCTGTCCGCGTCTACATTCAATTTAAAACAGTAATTATTAACATGTTTTCCAATAAAAATTTACCATCTTTTCTTCAACAAGATTTTGTTTTTCATATATTAAACAAAAATTTATATATGATTTTATATTAATAACAATTTATTTAAAATTATATATATATATATATATATATATATATATATATATATATATATATATATATATATATATATGTTGACATAATATATAAGACTAAAAATTATAAAAAAATTACGTTTAGTTTTTATAATTTTCATATACCATTATCAACTATGCAATTGATTCTTCTTTTAAAATATAACCTTACAGATACAAAAAATCATAACTTATTGTTCACTCAAGTTATCTTTCCAATTGCAGGAATTTAAGTGAGTTCGAAAGTTCTGGCGTAACATTTAATGACCCTGAAGTTAAACTGCATATAGAAAAGAAGCAGGTATTAAATTTCCAATTTTAACATGAATTTTATCCAAATTTGGCCACTTTCATTAATTTATCTTCGATTGGGTATGTCCTCAGATCACAGTGCAAAATGGCATCATTCGTGTAACTTTCTCAAATCCAGAGGGCACTATCCTTGGAATATCATATAATGGAATAAACAATGTGCTTGAAGGTCGCAATAACTTCAATAACAGAGGGTATCCGTATATACCTTTATCGTCTTTAACTTATATAACTTCCTTTTAGTTCATCCCTTCTCAAACAAATTAAAAAGCTGAGCTTTTTTTAAAAACTAAAGAAAGAATCAAATGAAGCTAATATTTTACCCACAAATTTGCAGGTATTTTGACATTGTCTGGAATTCACCAGGAGCCCCTTCAAAACTTTGGGGGTAAGCCTTTCTCCATATTCATATCTATAAAAAAAATAAAAAAAATAAAATTTATGGGTTCATGATGTCATCATAAATTTGCCAATAACATAATGAATCATGAGTGAACACAAAAAATAAAAACTAGCCAATGAAACCCTAAAGAAACGTCTTCCTTTTACTAACCATTTCTTTCAGGGTTACCAATTCTGGACTCGAGCTGATAAACTTGGCCACTTCACAATTGCAAATATTGTTCCAGGGGACTACAATTTATATGCATGGATTCCTGGTATTTTTGGAGACTATAAATATAACACTACCATAACCATAACACCAGGTACGTAATTTTCCTCGAATTTCACCTATGATTATTGTGTGACAGATTATTGTCACTAACATGTTTTTGTTGTGTGTATTACAGGATCTATCATCCAATTGGGTTCACTCATATACAATCCTCCGAGAAATGGACCAACCGTATGGGAAATTGGAATCCCAGATCGCTCTGCTGCAGAGTTCCACGTTCCAAATCCTTATCCTAACCTCATAAACCGATTATACATTGGAAAACCATTACACAAGTTAGTCCAAAACTCAATCAACAACTGCTTAAGCTTTTCACCTGCATATATACACCATTTTTCAGTTTCTCTTAACATTGATTTTCCCACTAACAGTTTTAGACAATATGGAATATGGAAGCGTTACAACGAGTTATATCCAAATGAGGACCTCACTTACACTGTTGGTGTGAGTGATTATAGTAAAGACTGGTTTTATGCCCAGGTTCCCAGGTGATTAATGTAATTAATCTTATTGATCTAATAACTGTATATAGCTACTGATTGTTGAAATTTGATTCATTATTTTGAATCTAAATGCAGGAACATAGGAAACAACACATTTCATCCAACAGTATGGGAGATTAAATTCCATCTCCCATTTGTCATGAGAGGCATCTACACTCTGCGACTTGCATTGGCCTCAGCTACACGTTCTAACTTGATGGTAAGTTGAGATATGAGTGTGTTTATATATAGTTGTTGAGTTTGGTATGACCTATGATTTCACTTCGTGTTTTAATAGGTTAGGTTTAACAACCCTGTGGCTCGTCCTCCACACTTTTCTACGGGAGTAATTGGTCAAGATAATGCAGTAGCGAGACATGGCATCCATGGATTGTATTGGGCTTATAGTATTGAAGTAGAAAGCAATGTGTTGGTGGAAGGAAGCAACATCATGTATCTGAGGCAAGCAAAATGTACGAGTCCTTTTCAAGGCATTATGTATGACTACATCCGTTTGGAAAGACCAGAAACATAAAAGGACTTAATGGAACCGAAGATCTAGTTAAACTCAATTCAACGTTGTTTTATTAACACACACAATGTGTCTTTTCTTGTACCTTAGACCGAAAGAGGTGTTGCTATGAAGCACCCCCTTAGTACGCCATGTGTGTATTTATTATATGAGTCTGTATAAGCTTACTTTAACAAAGGTGTTTGTTTTAATAAAATCAGCAAATCTTAGCTTTTCTTTATGTGTTTCTATAATCTGTTCATTTTTAGATGTATATATTTCTTTTACTTATTTCAATGAACAAATATAATCTACTCTTAAATATATGATTGCTTTAAAAGCACTTATTTTAAATTTATCCAAACCGGGTTGTCATCTTGTTTTGAGTTTAACCAAACTAGGTCAATTTCTTGTAAATATTAGTTTTTCTTATAAATATATTATGGAACTTATTATAAATCGTTGACTTTTTTTTTCGTGATCAAAAGATTAAGGACATGATAAAAAAATAGCTTTATTATCATTTTGAATATGTAAAGAAAAAATTATGTTTTTATTGTGAATATATGAAGTGTTTCTAAGTGTTATTAATAAAAGTTTGAGAGATTAGATAGATAAAAATATAGACCGACATGGTTTAGGAACAGAATAAAATCTAAAAATTCCCTCAAGTTAAAAAAATATATAATTGTAATTCTGATAAAGAAAGTTTTCTTTAAATGTGAAAACAACCTTAATATTTATATACTATAATTAATGTACTTTTATGATAATAAACTAATAATTTTACATATTACATCAACATATAAAATAAAATTTGAAATTATCAAAGTAAAGGATAATTTAAAATAATTTACATTAATGATAAGATAATATGCAAGAGATAATCATAATCTGTCTAAATTAATTGGTATTATACATCGATTTTATTTATGTACAAGTTTATATCATAATATTAATAAATTGAATTACTATTATAATAATGAACTAAAAAATTAATTTCACCATATTAGCAATTTTTATGGAGAAATTTCACGTTATTAACATTATTTCAAATAAATTGTTCATCTCCGTCAATCAAATATAAATTACTGTAGTTGTTTTCGTAACGAAATGGGAATACTTTGGTTTTACTCCGACAACATTCACAAAATCTTACATTTGTCTATTGCAAGTTGTTCCTGTACATGCGCATTTCATTGCAGATGACGATAACGTTCTTCCTGGATTTTTTCCTCCCATCATCCTGATGACTATATCAATTTCTGGGTTGGCCCCACCTCTGCCGTATACTTTGAAAAGGAGGAGATTCAAACTCTTAACTTTACGTTTTGATATTCCATTCTCAGATTTCAAATATAATGACTATTAAATTTCTGACTCATTTCATCTTAATCGGATAACGAGTAAATCTTACCAGTCGTACCCACTTTTTTATTTGTATCATTTTTTTATTATTTTAATATTAATTAATTAAAATTTATAAAATAATAATAAATTATATAAAGAAAACATAATATTATTAAATATTTAATATTTAAAATATGATATTTTTATTTTTTAAATATTAATTTTTAGAACGAATTTATAATTATATACATTTTAAATTGAAATATTAAATAAAATTTTATCAAAATCAAAATATTTATTAAATTTACAAATGTTACCTAATAAAATTTAAAAATATATATATTTTCATATGTATCTCATATCTAATTAGAAAAAATAGGTATTCCTCGTATATATACCCATCAATCAATATGAGAATTCTTCATCAAAATAAAGATACGAATTTAAACAATATCTACAAAACGAATTTGTTTGTCATCCTTATTCAATCATCATAAAAAAGTTAGAATTTTATTCCTTTCATTTAAATTTTGACCTGCATTCGTGAAATATTTTGATGAAGCTCCATCAAAACAAATGAAAAAGAAAATATCAAATCCTCCAAAAATTCGAATCCAAAAATTGAATTCTAAGGAACCTTCCTCACTAAATGAAAAAAAAAGACTGAAAATTCGATTTTCGAAACGTGAAATTCTCACGCGTAGATGTTATTCTGAAAAATAAATTTGCAAGCAGTTATTTGAAAACTTTTAATTAAAGTAATACTAGTGGTGAAAAAAATATCTGAATGTTGGCGCTCTCATTGCTTTTAGTGGGTGTTGTTGAATATTTGAATTGTCAAACCATGTACCAGACAAAAAGGGAAATCTTGTGTCGTATAATTTTTCTGGTTGATGATAATTATGAGTTTCTCTTTTGTTTGATAACTGTCGCTAGGATTGAGCCAATTTGTGATGTTGTCATTTTTCTCTATTCAAGGGTTCCTTTCATGTCATCTTTTTTGTTAGATATTTCTTCCATTCCTTGGTTGGAGATTATCGGGCAATAATAGGATCCCTTGGAAAGTCATTGACAATTACAAATTGTAACTGATAATTTACATGAAAATGCAAAGAATAGATAGATGTATAGTTTTATTTACAAAATAATCAGATGAAAAAAATAGCTAATTTTTATTATAACTTAAAACTATGATGCCTCCAAAATTATATCTCAAGCTTTACTTGTGTTTGAATGGAGCATTTCAACAATGCTTAAAAATTGAAATGTTTTACATTTGAATTGCTTGCAATTAAATTCTATTCATTTTTTAAATAATTTGTTTGGATAAGGAAATTAAAATACCTTATATTTCAATTTTTTGTTTGGAAAAAAATTTTAAATTTATTGTGAGATAAAATTTTATTTTAACAATATTTATTTTAGGCTTAATTATGTTTTGAATTCATGATAAATTTGGAAACCCGACAATCAAGAAGGGCCCGACGACACGGACGGGTCCGACGACTCAGACGAGCCTTCCAAACCGTCAGGCTCATCTGGGTCGTCGGGCTTGTTCGGATAGTTTGACCCGTCCGAGTCGTCAGGCCTGTCTGGATTGTCGGGCTTGACGGTTTGGAAGGGTATGTCCGGGTTATCGGGCCCGTCCAGGTCATTGGACCCGTCCAGGTTGTTGGGCCCATCCGGGTCGTCGGGCCCGAAGGTTTGGAAGGGCCCGTTCGGGTCGTCGGGCAGTCCGTGTCGTAGGGCCCGTCCGGGTCATCAAGCTCATCCGGGTCGTTGGGCCCATCTAGATCGTCGGGCCCGTTCGGGTCGTCGAACCCGTCTGGATTGTCGGGCCCGTCAAATCATTGGTCTTGTCCAGATAGTCTGCCCCGTCCGAGTCGCCGGGCCATTCTAGGTCGTCGGGCCCGTTCTGGTCTTAAGGCTCGTTCGGGTCGTCAGGCCCGTCCGGGTCGTTGTGCTCGTCCGGGTCGACGGACGGGCCCGTCCGGATCATCGAGCACATTCAGGTTGTCGGACCCGTCTGGGTCGTCGGGCCCGTCTTGATCATCGAGCCCATTTGGGTCATTGGACCCGTTTGGGTCGTCAGGCCTGTCTGGGTCATCGGACCCGTTTGGATCATCGAGCCCATTCAGGTCGTCGAACCCGTCTGGGTCGTCAAGCCCGTTTGGGTCGTCGGGCCTGTTTGGGTCGTCAGACCCATCCAAGTTGTCGAGCCCATTTGGGTCGTTGGACCCGTCTGGGTCGTCGGACCCTTCTGAATTGTCGGCCCCCTTTGTGTCATCGGGCCTACCAAAGAGTCTAGAATGTGAGGTTGAGTGAGAAGAATTTCAAATTCCACCTATTTTGAGGGTATTTGAATTTCTACTAATTTAGCTAATTGAAATCCCTCAAAAAAATGTTTGCATTTGAAATGATTTTTAATTTTTGTATCCAAACAAAGCATTTCAATATAAAGAAATCTAAATTCTTAAAAAAATGAATTATTTCATTAAAATACTCTATCCAAGCATACTCTTAATTCACGTCACATACTTCTTTAATAGTTCATTATATTTATAAAAATATCGTGATGTAATACCCGAAAATTTCAATCATAAAAATGTACTATTTGTACTATAATACGCTTTAAGTCGGTATCTAATGCTTACCTTGCAAGATTTATGTTAGTATCTATCTAATGCTTACCTGTCAAGATTTAAGATTAAAGGGGGTTGGAGATAAGATAGAGCTTCTTTTCTTAGTTTTCGCTAATTTGAATATTCTATCACGACTTAATTTGACAGTGAGTATATTTTATATTTGTTGTTTTTAAAATGTATAAATGTATGTTAAGTGTTTTGAAATGTTAGATGTTATATGGTTGAGTTCACTTTCATAAAACATTAAGAATAACACGTAAAGAAAAATAATTGATTATTTATATAGATAATCAATTACTGTATGTTTCTGAATTTTATTTAGAGGTCAATTATACATAAATAATCAATTATACTAAAAGAGAATCAATTATTATGAGTAATATTTAATTATTATAAGTGGTAATTTTTAATATAATATGTGGTTTTGTGTTTTTATCATCTAATTGATTATCAATCATGTTTAAATTGATTATATGATGAGTCTATTTAATAATTTATATATAATATTATATGCATAAAAAATTATGAAATTAATTGAATGATCATAATACTTAAGACTCTAGGTAAATGATAGACTAAGTGATACATCACATCTTTATCTTTATTCATCTAACTATGACTTGACTCTAAATAGATTGGATTCTCAAAATATTTATTGAAGAAAAATATTCAATATATACTTGAATAAATAAATCGGAATGTATTTTAACACGTTACAGTTTAAAATGGTAACCTTGTGTGATTATTATTATTGAAAGACATAATAAACCTCAAACTTCCTTAGGCGTAAGCTTGAAGGTGATGGACTATGTTATGCATGAATATTCGAAAAAAAAATATATAACACTTACAATATATATACTTATGTAAGTCCATTATCATTTAAATCTGCATTACGCCTAAATTTATATTTGAAAAGAAAAAATTCTCGAATCAAGTTTCGAATGACTTTTTCATCAATTATGTTTTGTCGAGCAATACTTCACATGTATTGCAGTTTAGATTGCTTCAATAAAGCAATAATCTAAGCTTTGACAATCATTCAGGCATAAACCTTAACTTTTGTGTTTCGTGCCTCCCTGATTGCCCATCTTTCGCAATGAGGTTAATTGTTTCTTCAATAATTATAGGGTTTATTATATGATCCTTATATTCCATATTTATATGATCCCTAATATTCCATAATTATATAATCCTTAATATTTCATAATTATACGGTCCCTAATATTCTATAATTATATGATCGATAATATTCTATCATTATATGACCCTTAATATTTTATAAGTCTACATCCCAGTTAAGTTTGCACCAAACTCCTTATATCAAAATACGAACTTAAGTGATTGTTTAGAGTAATGAAATGATGATGGAAAAGAACATGAATGTAATGGTTCTAGTTGTGTGATTATTGTGAAAGTCTACGTAACGAGAAAGATGTCTCCATATTGTGAAATTATTTTACGTGTTTGATATCGTTTAAATAAGGAACCCATATGTGTCCTAGAAGACTAATGTTATTGAGAGAATTATGTCATTGAGGAATTAATTCTGAAAAGTAAGAAATGAACATAACCTTGGGGTATGACACCGAGTGATGATTAAAGATAACATAAAAAGTTTGGAAACCCCAACATTAAATACAAATCATCATCAATTAGTGAGGGTGCATCTAAATAATGAGGAAAGGTTATATTCCCAGTAATCATCTAACTTAAATAAAGTAAGTCTATCTAGTTTTGGAAAATCCATTCACAATGAGATTGAGATATGATAAGTTAAGAACACAAGCAAATATGTGAATAATTTGATGATAAAGATAGGTATTGCAATTAGATCTTGTAGTAATGAATAATATGATGTATATGCAACCAACCATAAGGTCTTCGGTGTGACTTGAGAAAGAGTATGGAACTCACTACATACATAACATTATCAAAGTTAGATAGAGGATCACCAATTTGGTATTCACATATGGATAAAGTTCTTGATAGTAGGTGGACATATGACACTACCACAGATAAAGATAATTTTGTGGGTCATTTTTGGTTTCATACCATGTTGATAGATGATTAACCTGAAACTTTTGGCTGCCTTGTTTGGTTGACTCAATCGACATTATGATACTTATAGTATGCTACACCTATATGAAGAACATTAACTAAAACCTCAAGAAAATACCCAAAAGAAGAGCGTAAAGATGGCCCAAAGATGTTGATTAAGAAAGTGGAAATAACATTGAGATGCAAAAGAAATCTCAAGAGGTTTGTCCTATCTTTCTTTGAATTAGGAGCTTAGGTAACTAAGATTTTTGTGTTATATCCTTAAGGTGTTTCCACAAGTTTATATCCATGTATGTTAAACCTCTCAACCACCTTTTTTCAAATATCCATGCTAAAATAGATGTAATATCCCAAACTGGCTGACCTTTGTATATGCCCATCCCCAATGTTCACCTTGTGGAATCAAGATCCTTCATTTAAAACTTCAAGTTTAATTTTTTCTGGACCTCTTTCAATTCATTTTTATATTGGTTGGAAATAAGAATACCATCTACTTATAAGAGTAAACTATCATAACTAGTCCTCTAAAATCCTATTCTTTTAAGAAAATCATCAAGTTTTTTATACCACTACCTTAGATTATATTATAAATCTCATACAATGATTTTTTTTCAAGATACATACCTTTTGATGTGAATCCACATGGGTGGATTTGTTTTATAGATCTATCTAGGTTGGAATGTTAATAAGCAAGAAATTTGAGAAATTATTTAAACGAGAAAATAAAAATAGATAAGAAGATGGAGCGAAAATTGATAGACGTCACACTTCCAAGAATGAAAGATAAGTCTAAGAGTTTAAACACACAAAGAGAAAAAAGACCTTTGATAAAACTCAGGGATTTTTGAATCACTCAAGAACTTAGGTGAATCACTCTCACTAAGATAGAAGAGATAAAACTCTAATATTTTTTGAATAAAACTCAACTTGTTTCATTGATGAAAATGGTCCAGCTTATATAAAAACTTTAACCACTAGAATTACAAAAGATACATAAATTGAAATTACATATCACTTAAAACTATTAATGATCCTACTACTTAATGGCTGATTGTAACTGAAATTATGGCAACCCAAAAGTCACCCAAAATAATTCAGCTAAGCATCCTCTTGGTCTCCCAAATGCTGATGAGTAAGTTGCAATTGGACCATTATTACAACTTGAAATAAAACTAAACAAAAGCTCATTAATTGATTAAACCAAAACATAATTTGCTAAGCCAATTTTACAATGAATTGGGTCATATTTAAACAAACTAATAACTTTTAAAAAATAAAAAATAAAAATAATTGCAACAAAGTGGTGCATTAGTCCTTCTTCATTTGAGTTATGATGCAATTCATATCATATCCTTTCCCTCTAATAAACCCTTTGGGACATTGTATGTAAACAATTTTTTCCATATTTCCATGCAATATATATATATATATATATATATATATATATATATATATATATATATATATATATATATATATATATATATATATTCATATTCATATTCAATTGTTTTAACATTAGATTGTATTAGTTAATAATTGACATTAAAATTCTTATTGAACAATGTTTATTATAGGTGAGAAGATGTTATTATAGTCGACTGATTCCACTTGTGTAAAAAATCTGGTATCATCACTCTTGCCTTGAATCTCTGTCTTCCACACCTAGTATTCTCTTATTCTTCTTGAAAGCTCATTTGAACTTGTTGTTTCATAAAAATGATTTAAGCATATATAATATATCTTTTGACCAATTTTTTCCAAACTCTTAGTTTTGTCTAGAAAATGTTGAAAGGGGGAGCTATTTCAACCTATATGAAGATGGTTTTGATGATGTCTACCAATATAGAATTAGTCTTGTCTTTGTTAGGTTGTGTACTAGGGTGTTAGAGTGAAAATATCCTATGTAAAACAAGCTTACATTACGATGTATTAACCATCAAACTCTTGCTTGTGCATTCGTAAATCAATTGACTATTTAACTAATAGATTAACTGAGAGTACTGCACTAAGGCAGAGGCAGTTAAAACACACTCACGATAATCTATTAGGTAAATTCCTAATCCATTAATGACAACAGAGAACTTTGTATAAAAGTTGTTTCTGAAATCAGTTTCAAGTGTGGAACAATTACAAAATCCCTGAGAAATATTTCTGAGAAACTACCCTTTGAGATTCACAAAGTTCTTAAGCATTCTTGAAGATCATTCAAGTAAAGATTCAAGGAGATTGATGGTTGATTCAACCTTGATGGGTCTAGCTTGAATCTAGGAGCAAATTGTCAAATCTGCACAATAATAGGTGTATTCGTGTCTTGATTCTTTCTGATTGTATTTCTGATTACAGTTGATTCACTGTGTGAAGTGAAGGCCTGGGTGCAATTGTGTGGATGCATTGCTCCTAGGGGGAGTTCTTGATTGGTAGATCAAGCTCCTTAGTCTTTAGGTTCTTGAATTATATAGATGCTCTTGTAATTCTTGGATCTTTATTGAGTTAGTGGAATCCTCCTAAGTGGGTTTACTTAGGAGAAGACTTGACGTAGATTCATCTTGAATCGAACCAGTATAAACTGTTGTGTCTTGGTTTCTCTCTTCTCTTACAATCTTTCTTGATTTCTTTAAACAATTCATTAACACAGAACTACGAAATTGGTTAATTGGGTTATAAGATTTAAAGATACTTTCAAGATCCAACTTAACCAAGTGAAAGACTCATTAATCAATTCAGATCCCTTTCTGGGTTAAGCTATTAGACATACCTGTTTTAATAGAAAATCATTACGTCTTGTTCATTACTTAGATCAATCATAAAAGTCACTGGACAAGGTCCACTAGATTGTCTATTGAACTATTAGACCATCTATTCTAAGACACTTTAGATAGACAAAGATTCTTTTAACTATCACAAAAACATACACTTAATGTGTTTATTATCATCAAAACTAATCAATATTTTACTCGTGTTGGACCATCTAATTAGTAATAAAAATTAGACTGTTTAGGACTTTAACATTAATCTTATCACATTATAACCATCCAAGTCTCATCGGATAAAGCATCTAGCATCTCCAAGCTCTAATCTCATGCTTATACCCCTTCACACCTTCTTTGTATCAAATAAAGATACATCTCTTAGTCAATGCTTCTAGTTTATTCTTATCTCACCTTACAAGCTTCATTCTTCCCAAAAGTATTAGTTCACCTTCTTTTAGTTCCAAGGTCTCAAGGAACTCTTTCACAAGACATGTGATAAGTGCATCTTAAGTCCATGTTCTAACTTTTCTATGTATCAAACACATATGTCACTACCACCCTAGTAGAGTCGTTATCTTTCTTGTTTCTTTCAGTGTCTAGAAAATTCAACTTGAAGCGAACTTTCTTGTCACAATTGTAGCATTGCCCTATGTGAATATTTGTTTAGCATGTTCATTTCACCCCTTAGAGTACTAGTGCAACCTTGTTGTATAAAAAAGACCTTCATCTTGTTTCTCTAGAATCCAAATTTGGTGGTCAAAGTTGTTGTATAAAAGGGACATTCATCTTGTTTCACTTAACTCCATCTTGTTTAAAGTTGTTCTCTTAAAAAAAACTTTTCAATCTCAAGCTTAGTGGTCATGTCCTCAACTTCTTTTCTTTCTTTCTCTTGTAGTTTCTCAATGGACATAACGAAGAGATCGGATAACTAACATGAGATATGTGGATAAGATGAGTCTCAAGTCATAATCCAATCTATATACTAGAGACATTGACACCCCCTTCAATAAAAAATCTTAGGTTTGTGAATCTTTTTCCTTATATATTGTTCACGTGACTCATTTTCACACAATATGGAATTATTGATTCCATACTTAAATTCTTCATAATTCTCTAAAATATGAATATTCTCCACACATTGAGTAGAGATGAGTTAGATGAGCAATATATAAGAAAAAAATTTCAAAAATCTAATGCCTTAAGATTTTGGTCGAAAAATGTTGTCAATATTATATATATATATATATATATATATATATATATATATATATATGCTTTTGGCTCACAACTCATCAAATTTGCATCTTCCAGGTATAAACTTGTTTTTATATTCACCGAAGGAACTCAAAACTAACTTCATATTAGTTTAAATTACATAAACTAAAATATTAAGTGATTTAAACTAATATAAGTGATATATTATAATGAGTTATACCTATTTTTTCTCTTTTCATATCACTTAATATCCATATATATTATGTATCACTTTAAGCATTTGAAATGAGTTATATAAAAGTGATTATGTATATTATAAATTTATATAAATTTTATATAAAAGTGATTCAGGTATAACTCATAATACTACTTTTTAAGAAAATATAGGATATGTAACTAATATATTTATGTAATATACCATTTATATTAGTTGTTTAAATATCTAGTTCAGTACTTTAGGTTTATGTTTATGTAAACTTTTTTTTGTCAATAACTCATAAGAGAATAAGTAATAGAAAAAAATTCCGGAAAAAAGTTATAGTTTTTCTACTTTTTTATAATTATAAAAGATATTTTATAAATTAATTTGAAGACCCCTTATTGTTTTATATATATATATATATATATATATATATATATATATATATATATATTAATTTTACATGTATTATCCACAGCTAAGTATGCGATTTTATAATGTTACAAAAACGAGAGGAAGTATCATTATATTTTCATTAAATTAAAACCAAATATATGATTTTTACCTAAGCATTTAATTTAAAATATTAGTTTGTGAACAAGTGAAAAATATTCCTAAACGGAAAATGATTTTGTGTAATATTTTAAATAACATTGTTAATTTTGATCTAGTAGGTTTTAAATGATAGGTTTTTGCTAAATGGAATTCATAATGACATTCCTTCCTACCAAAGCAATCCATGGAAATCTGGAGAAAGAACTAATCACCCTCCAGCTATTTAATTATTTAATCACTATTATTGTGGATAATATAAATGATTTGACGTCAAAACGGCAAAAGATGGGGACTTGGATGAACATACTTTTCGATCTTTACATAAATGACAAATTTGTAGCTTTTTTTTTCTCTCTTTTCCTTTTTCCCCGCGAATAGTTGGTTTGTATACTTGTTTTCACAAAGAAAAGGTATTAACTTGATCAATGACTCATGAGTTAATCATGTTCTACCTTTTATTAAGTCTCTTTTAAAATGCTCCAAACGAAGGGATCAAATAAAAGTTCCAATCCTTAAAGCTTCATCTCAAATGGGTTAAGATCAAGATTAAGATGAGTTAAGGTCCCAAAAATAATGATCAGATCAAAGTAAAAGATTAACTAGAGTCATCTCATGTTAGTCATAACTGAAGATCAAGATTGAATAGTTAAGTTAGACCAAAACATGGAGACAAAACGGGTTGGATCCACGACCAAGAGCAACGACCCAAATGATCCAGTTGGTTCCGACGACCCAAACAGGTTGGACCAGCCTGGTCTGACGATCCAGACATCTCGACCCAACCCAAACGGTTCGGCCCAAACACCTAGACGGCTCAACCCGGCCCGAAAACCCAAATAAACCAGTCTGACTCGACCCGACGATCCCAACAATCTGGTTGACTCGATGACACATACGTGTAGACCCAGTCCGATGACCCTAGAAAATGGAAGAGAGAAAAAAACATCATTTACATTAAATAAAGACAATAAAAAATGGTAACTAATTTAACTAATGTAACAGAATTTTTTTTATAATATATTTAGAAAATAATTTTTAAATTAATATTTTAAAAATAATTAAAAATTAAAGATTAGTTGAAGAAATAGATTTAAAATAAAATTTAAGCTTTTAAGTGAAAAGTTATTATAAAATTTTAATAGATAAAAAATATATATTATAAAATGAAAATTTATTAAAATTAATTAACTAACATAAATAATATAGTTTAAATTAATTTAATATTTAATTTATTATTTTATTATAATAAAAATATAATTATTAATAAAATGTTAAAAATAATAATAATTCATTATATTAGAAATCATTAATTATTATAATAAAAAATTTATTATATTTTTTTTTCTTTCAAAGGACTGTATCTGGAAGAACTTAAACAAATAAACGAAGAGAAAAAATATTAAAAATTGGAAAATGAAGTAAAGTTTTTGTAATTATCTTTTTCGTATAATTGTGAAAATTTAAGAAGAAACTCGTACTATTTCTCAATTATTACAAATTTTATAATCGATAATTGATTGTATTACATAATCGATTATATTAAATATTTTAGGTTTTGTTGATTATATACAATTATTTACATAATATAATTTTCTTTAATTAAAACTATTTTATAATTGTTTAAAACATGTCATATTATTTAAATCATTCTTAAAAGTATACAAACTTTTAATTATGTATTCATTCTCAAAATTTTACAACTTTTCCAAACTTATAATTTTTCAATTTTTAGTAGAAAATATATATATATATATATATATATATATATATATATATATAGGTAGAAAAGTAAAAATATAAAGGCTTAATTATGTTTGAGTTCTTGATAAATTTGGAAATTTTTAATTAAGTCTCTATTAAATTTTTGTAGTTTTTTGAGTTCTTATAATTTTAAAACTTTTCGTGTTAGATTTTATTGTTAATTTTATGACGTGGAGTACTCGTAGTTACCTTACATTATCATTCTGCTTAAAGTTGTGTTTGCTTTCAATGATGGATTTGAGAAAGAGAGTGAGTAGATGAATTTGAGGGGATGCAGATAGGAAAGTGAGGTTGTTTGTTTCAAAGGATGAAGAGGTGCAAGTGAAGGGATTTGAAGGTATAATTTGTGAAAGCGTGTGAATGATTTGATGGATATGACAAATATAAAATAATATTTTCATATATAAAATTATTAGATTACAAATTCATCCTTATATTTAAAATTAGTATAAAATAAAATATAATAATTATTATTAGTTTATTATTATTATTATATTAGTTTAAACATTATTATTATTATTATTATTATATTAGTAATAATAATATTATTATTAATCTAATTCATATTATTATTATTAATTATCCACAAGGTTTAGTAATAATTATTATTAATATTAATTTTTTAAATAATTTTAATTATTAGTTTGTGCATGTTATAATCAATAGCGGACCTTCAGGTAATATGTTGAGGCTGCCAAAATTCTGGTCGAATTACTCTTTGATCCATTTTTGTCTAAAAATATCATGTTGATCTTCTAGTTTTTTTTGTTTCAATTTGGTCTTAATTTTATAAAAATTAATACAATTTTATCTTTTTCGTTAAATTTCTTGAAGCGGAACAAGAATTTTTCATCAAAATTGATACTACGATTATGTCAATTACACCAACAAAGCAAATCAATCACAACTTCAATTTTGATGTAAAGTTCTTGATTTGATTCAATAAATTTAACGAAAAAAATGACAAAATTACATAATTTTTTAAAATTCAGACCAAATTGAGATTAAAAAAAACTAGAGGACCAACTTAATATTTTTGAACGAAAATGGGAACCAAAAGAGTAACCCTAAAATTTTTATATAAACTAGTCAAAACATTGTATTTACTTTTTTTATTATAGTAAAAAATAATAAAACTACAATTATTGTTATTATTATAATTATAAAATTAGATATAAATAATTTTTATAATTTTAGTATAATTAATTTTCATTTATAATGGTTCAATTTTAAAAAATAAAAAATGATTAAATTAAACAAATAATCATTTAAAAAATAATATTAATAAAATAATTATTTTTATTTAAAAAATGTTTAAAAGATTAAATTGAAAATAAATGTGAAAAAAAAACTTTTTCCTATATATAAATATAAATGTGTAAAAATTTATTAGAATATTAAATATATAAAATATATTAAAATATTAAATTTGAAAAAAAAATTATTTAAAATCATATATTAAATTATATAAATGTAAAAAAAATTTGGGGGGGCCATGGCCCCCTTGGTCCAAACAATGTTCCGCCACTCGTTATAATTAAGTAACAACATTTTTATAACTAAAGAAAATTTTGCAGTAAAATTATAGAAAATTGTATTTTAGACGTGATAGTGGTTTAAAGATAGTGAGACTTAATTATTTCAATATTAAATGATTTTAATATCAATAGAATCATTATAAAAGTGTGTCATTATTTTAAACCAAAACCACTTCTTTAAGAGTGCTCTGAATTCTCTCTAAGAGTATGGTCTCTCTGGTTATCTGATTGAAGAACCGAAACCGTTGGATTGATTCTCGTGATGAGCTCTTTAATCTGGACCAATAAGTTTCTTTGTCCACGTAATTTAAGTTTCTGCTTCTTTTTTGTATATTTTTTCTATTTTCTGTTGCATGTGAGTCTTATTCCACTTGCATGCGTCGTTTTAATCGTAAATATGAGTATTTGCTGATCAATGATCATAATGGTATGTATTGATTGTTCTTGTGATGTTTTATTTGTAGATAGAGCATCATATAGAGTTAGAGACGTTTAAGCAACATAAAAACATAAAAGGTAAGGGAAGTTGATTGCATTATTTTTTTAAGTTATAAATTATAAATTGTATGGTTGTATTATGATTTGTTGGCACGATTGGTTGTATGATGAGATTTCTGAAATATTATATGATTTGTACTGAGAATTTGATGTTGTATCTGAGATGTGAAATGTTATGTGAAAGCTATGAAAATTAGATTTTTATCTACTTACTTGAGAATAATTGATGTTTTAATGTTTTAGTTGTGCATCTGAGATAAATTGATATTGGTATTCATGATGAATTTGTGTTTTGGTATTTGGCTGGTATTTATTAAGGTTTTTGGGAAGTTTGACCTAAGTGGCAGAACTTGGACAAAAAATTTAGGGGTGCCAAATTAGATTTTTTATATATAAATTTTGTTTAGTTAAAAAAAAAAAAAACTCTTCATTTTCTCTACTTAAAACAATCACACATAATAGTAGAATTCAAAAAAAAAAAACTATCATTTGCTATTATATCATCATACAAAACCATGAATACTATTTTAGAGACCTCATCAATTTGATTTGGTGAATATTGTCAAATATGAGGACGCTTTTCATGAATCATGTTCTAATGAATTTTTAAATTCATTATATGTAATGTAACTTTACGAATTTTAGAGATATGTTTTTCATTGTCTTGAATTCTTGGTTCTCATGAAATTTCTCAAGTTTAGTTGTATTATTTCTCATCTTTATCACAAATCTTTCTCTTTAAAAAAAATCAATTATTTTACTCTTTATCATAATCTTTCTATTATAAATTTATCACCTCTCACCTATTTAGAAAAAGATAAAATTTATATTCACAAATCACAATTATCACATTTATATTGCAAAACCTAACAAAACTCATACCACCTTAATTAAATAAGCAACAACATTGTATAAATTCAAAAATTTCAAAAATTTACCATAGGCAGCGGAAAACACAAAATCCCTAAGTTTCACAATTAAGGGTTATACTAATTTGGGAAAAATTATAATTAGGGTTCATACCAATTTCATAAAATAATCCCTAAAATCATAATTAGGATTTATACTAATTTTGGATAAACTTGATCACAATAAGATACTAACCTTGATCTGTGAGAGATCATGTGAGAATGTATATTTCAATCTCAATTGTTTTTTAACCTCTGTTTTCCAATCTATCTCTTTGTGTTTCTTTCTCCTCACACACTTTTGTGATAACTTACATGGTAGAAAGATCTTATAACAAAAAAAAAACCCTAGTCTCTTTTATAAATCAATGTCTCCATTAAATTTTTTATTTTATCTTTGGTTTAATTTTTATTATTATTTTCCATAATATAAACTTAATATGAATAATATATAAATATAATTTTAAAAAATATAAAGATATATAAAAAATAAATTTCAAAAAATTTGGGGGAGTCGTGGCTCCCCCTGACACTTTTTCTGCCACTGTTTGGCCTGGTTTCGTAATGTAGAATTATGCCGAAAACATGTTATGCATATTTATGCAGACTCATTGGGCGAGTTTTCAAGTCAGAAGATCCCAGACTTTTGAAGTCGTTGGGCGAGGCTACTCCTCTTGGCAAGTTTCAAAGTTAGTAGCTTTCTGAATTGGGAAACGCTATGCGAGCAATTCTCGTTGGACGAATTATTTGAAAGATTTTCCCTACAATTCCAATGATAACCTCATTGAACAAGCCATTTAGTCTCTGGTCAAAAAGGAAAATTTTGCACTTCTTGCCCAACGAGAAGATGTGCTCGTTGAGTGAGTGAATCAGAACCTGAGCAAATGCTAATTGATCTATTTTAAGAAACTTTGTAAATTTTATGAATGATTGATTTAGAAAGATAAGATGTATATGAGATTGTTTATATGAAACTCAGTTGAGATTGGTTTATACTAATTCAAGGAGAATTAGTAGTGGTTATTGTAGTGTAAGCATTGATGTGAGAGTTCATTTGGAAGTTATCCTGACGCTCTAATGACCATCAATTTCTCAAGTAGAGAAGGATGAGGCACATGGTGAGAGGATCCTAGGGGTTTTACCTTGACTAAAGATGTTAACGGACTAACCTTTTGTGTGATATTGTCTACCGCTCTATAGAGCACTAGATGTCACCACAAGTGCATAACTTACCAAGACTCGACATCAATGCTCGTATCTGGATAATTGAGTCGTAATCTTAATTCTTTATATGAAATATAGTGATGGATTTTGTATGATCGATATAACTGTATTACTAAATTATTTGATCTTTTAAATCTTTTGTAAATTAGGTTACCCTTCTTCTGTGATTTTGTCTTGTGTTGTTTGTTTTTCTTTTGCGATGATCAACTTTCAGTGGGAGTAGAGGTGGTTGCAGGTTTAGAGGCACGTCTGGAGGATGAGGAGTCATGAGTTAGTTTAGTGGAAGGTAGCGAGGAGCTATTGTAAGTGGTTAATTTATGTATAGAGTTAGATTTGAGTTTTAGTTGGTTTGTATAAAGGTTATATTCTTATAGTCCTATCGTTTATAAGACTTATCAATATGTTTTATACATTGGAGTATTTGTGTGAACACTAGAGTGAGACATCCTATTGTATTAAGTTGTTTAAGTTTTTAGGCTGCTTAATTTGAGATGTTACATTTGCATAAGTACATATTTGCATAAGTACATAGTATGAGATCGAAAAAAAAATAATAATTCAAACGATATTTAAGTAAAAGCATAATATTTGTTAAGTTTAAATTTAAAAGAAACTTATGGATATTTACGTAAATGTGTATGTGCTCAGGTGTTTTTTCCTCAATCATCTCTCCATTCATGTAAAAAATGAGAATATTTCATTATCCTTCAAATCCATTTGTGTAAATTGTGTCTGATCCATGGAAGCAAATAAGATTCACCCATCCTTTTATAAACAGTAAATTCCTACAAGGAAACACAATCTAGTTCACATAATACTTTATTGCAAGAGAAAAGAGACTTTGAGGAAGATCTCATGATATTTAACAAAAATTAATCTTAAAAAACAAATAAAAATTATAAAATTAAAAATATAAAATTAGATAATTATATCATAATAAAATTATTAAATATTAAATAAAAATATAATCTTATAATTTTAATTTCATAACTTTTTAATTATTTAATTATGTAGTTAATATTTTTATATTTTATAATTAAGTTATTATAAATTTATAAAAATATATAATTATATAATATAATTATAAAATTATAAAATTACAAAAAACAATAAAAATACGAAATTATAAGATTAAAAAATGAAATTTTAAAATAATGATATAGTGACATTATGAAATTACGAAATTCGAAAAATATAAAATTATGTGGTTAAGACATGAAATTAAATCTAAAAAATTATATTTTTTATTTTATATTTAATAATTTCATATTTATTATTATCTAATTTTATATTTTATATATCTTTTTATCTTTTAATTTTATAATAATAATTTACTTTAAAATAATTTTTATTAAATACATTAAATCTTTGAAAAGTCATCATTACATTTTTTTAAGTATTATATAGCAACACTTAAAGAAAATTATCAGCATATCTCGACATTTATATCTTTTTGTTTTTTATCAATTGCAATAATTTATTTTATTTTATTTTCATTCTTTAATACAAGCATATCTCGACACCCGTGCAAAGCATTATTTACTCGTTGCTTTTCAGCTTTTATCTGTCTTAATTTGAATTTTAAAGGTTTTTCTTTAAAACTTGACCTATTGAAAGAGAAACAAAAGTATCAGACCAATATGTATTATTTTTGGAATATCAAAACTATTTTTAAATTTATGGATACATGCTTCAGATATTTAAATATTTATATTTAATTATATTTAAATTTCAATGTAAAAATACTATAATAATTGTTTAAATTATCAAATTATAATAAATTTTTATTTTATTATATCAAATAATTATTTACAAACTTTTATTGATTTTCATTCTTATTTTTTTAATATAAATAATTATATTTTCTTTTACTTTATTCGTCTGTCTTTTATTTTTATTGTTTTTTATTTTAGTATTTTTATTGACATCTCAATGAAATACAATAAAATACGTGAACATTGGTAATTAAACGTAAAAACGAATTATAATATTTTCAAATACTAAAATTTTATCTAATAATATTTAAATGTTTAATTTATTTATTTATTAAATTATATATATTAATACTTTGATTTTTAATTATTATTTTTATAATAATATTTTTATAATATTTTAAATAAACATTTTAATCTCATCATTATAAAAAAACAAATTAAGTTAATTTATCTTTAATACAATAAATATATAAAATAAATTAAAAAATTATAAATAAACTAATCCATCTATCTAAAATAAATTAAATCAAATTACAAAATTTTTAAGTCATAAAAAATAAACCGGATTGAAGCAATCCTTTCTTAGGTTGTGTTCGTTTATAAAGATAGATGTGGGAGAGAGTGTGAAGATGAATTTGTGTTAATTTGAGTGAATGAATATGTGTGTTTTTTTGAGTTGATGTAGATAGGGGTGGCAAAACGGGCTGGGCCCAACGGGCCAGCCGTCAGCCCGTGCTAAAAGGAACGGGCTGGGTTGAAGATTTCAATCCGTCAGCCCATTCTGGCCCGTCCCGTCCAGCCCGTCAACTTGACGGGCCAAAGTACGGGCCAGCCCGTCCTGACCCGTTGGTCCGTTTTAAAAAAGTAAAATAAAATAAAAATAATTAAAAAGATTAATTTTTAGATTATATATTTTAAATGTATAAATATATAATAATATTGTAATTTAAATCATTAACACCTACAAATTAAGTTTGAATTATTAGTTATAATTGAATAATTTAATATGTAAATTTAATAATAATTTTAACTTATCTAATTAAAAACATTAACTAATCAATTAAAGTTAAAATAATATTTTATTTGATTAAATATGACTTTAATAATAATTTATATGTATATATAAACAAATTTAAAAAATAAAAAAATTAAAAAATTTGAAAACTAATTAAAAATAAAAAAACTAGACGGGCCAGCCTGGCCCGGCCCGTTAGCCCGTCCTATACGGGACGGGTTGTGACTATTGGCCTGTTTCTGTTTGACGGGTCAGGCCCGGCCCGACCCGTTTTTTGACAGGCCACATACGGGCCGGGCCAAAACGGGCCGGACTGGCCCGTTTGTCAACCCTAGATGTAGAGTGTAAAGTGAGTAAATTTGAAGATAAATTTTGTGTAAGTTAGTGAATGATTTGAATGATGTGATAGATTAAAAAAAACTTTTAATAAATAAAATTTGAAAATTACTAAAATATCCTTGATGATAAAAAAAATAAAATGATTAATAAATCAGTTAAAAATATTAAAGTTTATTAATATTTTAATTATTATAAAAATTTATATATTTTTATTATTTTTAATTATTATATACATATATTAATAATAATAAAATTAAGGGTTAAATATGTTTTTGGTCCCTCAAGTTTCAGTGATTTTTGGAATTAGTCCCTCATCAAAACTTTATACCAATTTAGTCCTTCATATTTTAAAATGCGTGAATTTAGTCCTTTTAACCAAATTTTGTTAAGTTTATTTGACGTTTCAAACACATTTCATGATAGTATTTAAGTTAACATTGAAACAAAAATGTGTCAAACAGTGTAAATAATTTAAATACTATCATGAAATGCGCTTGAAACGTCAGATAAACTTAACAAAATTTGGTTAAAAAGACTAAATCGATGCATTTTGAAAGATGAAAGACTAAATTGGTCAAAAGTTTTGATGAATGACTAATTCTAAATTTCGCTGAAACTTGAGGGAGCAAAAACATATTTAACCCTAAAATTAATTGTATGTACATAATTATATTTTTAATGGTATTTTAATTATTATTAATTATTATATACGTATAGTATTAATTTATACATTAATGTATTAATCATAATATTTATAACAATATTTTAATTATTATATAAAAAACATTAAAAATAAGTATTATTATATATATATATATATATATATATATATATATATATATATATAGTTGAAGATACATTTATCATACAAATAGAAGAAAGAATTACCAGGACTTTACAATAGTAATTAAATATTAATAAGATCATAAAAATAAATTTAGTGGAAATCACTCTAAATCTATATTTGAGAAGGAATGAGATTTGGCTATTCAATCACAGACCCATCGCCTCAAATCTATTTGTGAGAACATGTGAAAAGTGAGAACATCATCACAAATCTACAAATTTATAACATCTGCGCATACGAACACTGCCTTAGATTAACCCGTGACCAACATGTAAGTCGGTTGACCGGCTCTTGTATCTATTGTAAATCTGATAAATATTTTTATTTTAAAATTATTTATAGGTACTATGTTTTTTTAAAGATAAAGGTATAATGTTCTGACACAATGTCTCACACGTGTATGAGGAACAACCAATAGTTGTTCCGTTCCAGACTCTTCTAATTGGATTCTCGGACAGATAATGTAATCGACAGTGATATCCAATTTGAGTGTAGTATCTTATTCAATGTGACCAAATTTAATATTCCACAAAATAAGATATTTTATATTTTATAGCCATATATACCGCACCATTTGTTCTGTACCCCGCGCAGTTCCTAAATGTTTGCTTATTAATACCAACGTGTATAATATTCACAATCTCTGCCGTACACTTATATTTCCATAATTAATTTAGTATTCGTGCATTTTTATACATTGCTACATGTGAAAATACAGTAAAAAAGAGAAAGCGTGAAAGAAAAGTACGCAGTGTCCCACCCACGTGGGCCTCACAATAATAATTTTTTACAAGAAAAACTATGAACTACGTCTCTCTGGGCGCTGGGCCTTTAATTACTCCATGCTGCTTCACCTCCTTCACATCACAATTCTGAGTCCAACACATTGAGATGGCTGCTACACCAGGACTCGAGCATTCTAGGAAGGCTTTGGGATGGGCTGCTAGAGACAAATCTGGGGTTCTCTCCCCCTTCGACTTCACCAGAAGGTATTCATTTCAACCTCTTCAATTCCTCAACCTTAGAACTACTTCATGCTTCTCATGTTCTGTTTTCTAATGGAGCAGGGAAACTGGAGAAAAAGATGTTGCAATCAAAGTCTTATTCTGTGGTATATGCCACACTGACCTCCATATTATTAAGAGTGAATGGAGTGAGTCCACTTATCCACTGATACCCGGGTAAGCCTCCTACTCTTTCTCACCTATTTTTCAAACACAAGATCTTGTCTTAACTTTTACCTTGGATAGCTGAAACAAGAAAGAGTTCTGAAAGTTTGTTGATATAATGAATTTGTAGTATGACATTCAAAATATGAATTAAAATGACTAAGCTTTAACTCAAATTTGGAGGGTGCGCACGCACAGAAAGAAGAAACAAGATTTTTTGTAGTCACTGCGAGATAACCATTCGAAGTAAGTTATATAAATATAGAACACGTAAGACATTACATCTGTTGTTTAGATGTAGATCTGCTAAACGGTAAGTTGGAAAGTAAAGAGAGGGTGAGGTACCACCGTGTGCATGGAACAGAGTTGACCTTAGTGGACAAATACCTTTGATGCAGACAATTTATTTGATAAATTGTTAGCTACCTTTTCAATAAAAGATGTTATTAGTTGTTTATCATTGACAAGTTATTAGTGTTAATGATAGATTGAATTCTGATTTAAGCAACAAAACGCAGGCACGAGATTGCAGGTGAAGTGATTGAGGTTGGAAGCAAGGTACAGAAGTACAAGGTGGGAGATAGGGTGGGTGTGGGTTGCATGGTTAATTCCTGCAGGTCGTGCAATAGCTGCGATGAGGATCTTGAGAATTACTGTCCAAAATCAATTCCGACGTATGGGGCGAAGGATATTGATGGGAGCATCACACAAGGAGGCTACTCCGATCTGGTGGTTGTAGATGAACACTTTGTGATCAGTATTCCTGATAACCTACCTCTTGAGGCTGCTGGTCCTCTCTTATGTGCTGGGATCACAGTTTATAGCCCTCTCATATTTTTTGGAATTGACAAACCAGGCCTGCATGTGGGTGTGGTTGGTCTTGGTGGCCTTGGTCATATGGCTGTTAAGTTTGCCAAAGCTTTTGGGGCTAAGGTCACTGTAATCAGCACATCTCCAAACAAAAAGAAGGAAGCTATCGAGCGTCTTGGAGCTGACTCATTTTTGGTCAGTCGTAATCAAGATGAGTTGGAGGTACTTTCCCTTTCTCTTTCTGAACCTTTCTACAACTATTTTATGAAAGTAGTATGGTTTAGTTTGTGTGTCTGTGAGGCAAAGTCATTGTTTAACTATTGTAATTGCCATTTTTCTGTTCAGGCTGCAAAGGGCACCCTGGATGGTATAATAGACTCCGTATCTGCACACCATTCTCTGGTCCCTCTCATCAATTTGTTGAAGACTGGTGGGAAACTTGTGATGGTTGGTCTACCTGATCTTCCTTTGGAGCTACCCGTCTTTCCTATACTACGTATGTATATGCACATCAAAAATTATTACACTTGTATAAACAACCTTCCCGCTATATAAACTAGATGTAAAATTAACTTGTATATAGTTCATGATAAAATACATTTTGTTTTTCTTAAAGACGTACAGTTTTTTTCATAACGTTGATGATAAATATTGTGTTTGGGTTGCAGCGAGAAAGAGTGTAGCTGGCAGTAACATTGGAGGAATAAAGGAGACTCAAGAGATGATTAATTATGCTGCCAAACACAATATACATCCTGACATCGAGATTATTCCTGTTGATTATGTAAACACGGCAATGGAGCGTCTCCGCAAAGCAGATGTGAAATATCGATTCGTTATCGACATCGGGAAGACAATGAAGCCCAGCTCTTAAATTTTCATCATCTATGTAGCTGACTGAGGAAGGAAGAAATTGGAGGAAGATATGGTTGTTGCTTTAAATAAAGGAATTTACCCATGTTGTCGCTAGTGAATGTGTAGTTTGATTGGAAGTTTTACTGTGTGCTTTTGGATTTTAGCAGTGAATGAAATGATGTAGTTGCTATCATTATCTTTAACTTTAATATTATGGGATTAATATTTATCTTTTTCTTATACTGCTAAGGAAAAACTGAGGAGAAATTTTCTTTAACTAAAAATTTTATAAACGGCCAAGGAAACTAATATAATAAGCGTACATCGCCTAACAGGTTGAAGGGAACACAAAGCACATCGCCTTTCTCTGCTTTCGATTAACGGGTTGAACGGATTGTGGAGAATGGACTAGGTTGAAGCAAATGAAACCCTTGGAAAGAGGGAGGTTGAAGAATGGTTGTGTAAGGAGAATAAATGTTTTCGAAAATCACGTCTTTCTTTATCTCTCCATCAATGCCACCGTGTTTTACTAAAAATATTTCAAATATAAAAAAGTAAAAGCTAGATAAGCTGTCACGTAAGGTTGTCAAATTTGTTGTCAAAATTTGATTTTTACGATATCATTATCCATTTTAATATTCTTCTACCACTTTTCTTGGGCCAGAGACATTTGTAATGACGGAGTTTGAAAGAAATAAATTTGATTTGAGATTCAATTAAATATTTTGTTAATACAAATTCAAATTGCGTATAAGTTGGATCTGACAAATTTAGTTTAGATATTCTTAGGCAACTTTTTTCAAATGAAAAATTACCAATTTTAGTTCTCTTTTGAAACATTCAATTACAAGTAACGGAAAAGAGCTTGGGTATTATAATATATTTGTATTGAATTAATTTTCCAAAAATTAAGTTTTTGAAGAAATTATTTTACTTATAAAAGTTTACTAATAATAAATGTTACAATCTCATATTTGTTTTTAAAATATGGATAATAAAGTTTCATTATTTTTTTTATTTAGGTTCACAACATTATTGTCTTAGGATTATCCAGTGATATATAATCAATCATACATGTTTTTTTTGGATATCTATAACATATTGTCTTTGAATCACAACATTATGTTTTGTTCGAGCTATTTCAATACCAACCTGTGTGTAAGGCTTCCAAGATCTATAGTTTGAAAATGTTTGCACAAGTGTCCCTTTAACTAAGATATTAGAACAACATTCCTTATAATAACTTTATTGTCAACATGAACTGTTAAGTGAACACATTTTCTAAGAGATGTATAAATGTATAATAGTAAAAGCAAGACGATCTCGTTCACTGTGTTTTAGCCAAAATGTTTGAACAATGTAGCTATTTTCTAAACCAAACACTTAAATATTGTTGGGATCATAGAGAAAGTGGTGAAACTTATAAACCAAATTGGACTTCTTTGAAGTAACGAACGCAAGAAGTTTCTCCACATTTTTCTTATATATTGTTTAGGGATGTCAACGGGCGGTAGGGTATGGATAGTAGCTCCCTGCTGGATAAATATTCGCCCCGTACCCGTATCTATATCCGTCGGATATCCGTTATGCGGCCCGTCTATTTTGTTCATATCCGCGGGTATCCACTGGTACCCGCGAGTATTTACAAAAATATTTTAAAAAATAAATGTTTAACCATAATTAGTGTTTGGATCAACAAGTCTTCTTTCTCTGTGAAAAACAAACAAATAAAAAATCACTATCAATTTATATTGTAGTTTATTTTTGAATAAAATATTTAAAAAATTACTAACTTCATCCATGTCCACCTCTTGCAACATTCTATACAGTTTCATGTTGTCCAATTTTAATTTAGAAGAGCCTGAAAACATAAGAAGTTCATTAAAAATTTCCAACAATCACTTAATTAAAATATCTAAGTAAAAGTGTTAATTTCATTACCTTTCATGTTGGTCCATAACCAGTTTTGGAGACACATCAATGCCTCCACAGTATTTGGAAGTAATTTATTCCGTTGTTGGGTAAGAATCTGAGCACATTATTGAATAAAGACTCATAATGTTTTTTACTAATATATATATATATATATATATATATATATATATATATATATATATATATATAAGGGTATTTTTCTGAATTAAAGTTTAACGGGTACAGGTATCCACGGGTACGGATATTATGATACCCGTACCCACAGGTAGCGGGTATCCATTTTTAATATCCATTTTCTACCTGTTGCGAGTTTTATCCGCAGATACCCGCGGGTACGAATTTTTTTGACATCCCTGATATTGTCATTAAGAAAAACATTTTTAATATCCAATTAATGAAGTGATCATCGATGACTACCTGTCAATGAACAAAAAAGGACCAACAATAGTCATTGGAGAAAAAAAATAACATTGCAATTAAGACCACTTATATAAGTGTATGCTTTGACAACTAAACATGCTAAAAACTAATAAATTTCATCATTAGGGCCAACATTAATGCCATAAACCCATCAACATCCAATCGTATTCTTGCGTGGAAGCAAAAGTAACTCCAATATTTTACTATTTTACCACCAAGATGCAAAATAATAAATGTGTGGTGCAGTGAGCAACAAGTGAGAGGTATTTGTAGTGAATATAGAGGTGTATCGAGTAAACACAGGAAACAAGTCCAACAACAATAAACAAGCCGTAGGGGGCGCGAGATTATCACATGGGTTACATAATGTAAAATAAAACAAGTTCAAACATAAGGGCCGTGGGTTAACAGAATATGGAGGTTCACGAAGGAAATAAGACAGCAAGCCTGACAATGTTATGTAAAGGAGGTGTATGAAAGGTGAAAACCGGGGTGGACGAAGAAATGGTGGATTCAGGCCCGAAGCCCTTCTTCTGTCTTTTGCAGAAAATCCTTAAGGGGTTTCTTCTTCTTTCGTGGAACGTGGGGTTCCTTCCCCCGTTCTCTTCTCCAACGCGCGGCACCAAGGGAGTGGCACCAGGTTACCTCGCAGGACCTTCTCCACCATGCCAACTACTTCCGTTCAGCCAAACCGCCGTCGTTAGGACTGTTGCTGGCAACGCTTCTCGTGGCCGGAGGAGCCACCAGAGGCGCCGTCGCGGTCGCTCCAAGTCCGGCCAGAGCCTCCGTTTGTCACCGCGCTCGCGGCCAAAGATACCGCGTGCACCGCCGGCGGCATTCCCCCTCTTCGCTGTAGTCTTTCCAACACTCCTTCTCATCCATTCGAAATCGGGATTGGGGCTTGGCAGCCACTCCACCGCCACTGTGCGACCTGCGTTCGAAGCTCAGATTCGCCGGCGGCAATGTCGCCGGATATTGGCTCTCCTCCTTCTTCTGTTTCCTGTTGGGTGTTGGAATGGTTGGGGATGAATGATTGTGTTGGTTCGAATGAACGAAGATGATGCTGCAATGAGTTTTGGTAAGGGAGAAGATAAATGATGGCAAAATAGAGGGGATGGTGATAACGTGTGGGTTTTGTGATGGTGGGAAGGTGATTCTCTCTGTGTTGAGGGCTGGATGATGGGTTTGATTATGAATTCAAAATAGATTATAAAGCATCAAATAGTAGTGTGCGAAAAACGATATAATAGTAGTATGCGAAATGTAGCTCTTCAGTAATCAAAAACAATATAAATTAGAAATGTGAAAATATTTCGACCCGTGACCTATCATGTCGTCGAGAAAAATTCAACTTTTTAAAATTCAATTTTTTTAAAAGTGAGTTGAACTCAATTCGATTTATTTAATTTATGGATTAAACGAGTTTGAGCCGGGTTGAAAGTAGGTTGGGCTACTTAACCCACCAACATTTTTTATAATTTTTTTATAATTTTTTAAAATTTTCTTTTAATTTTCTTTTATTTTTTTAATAATTATTTACTATCCCTATTATATTTGTTCACAATTTCATATTTTTAAATGTTAGAATGTTGTTTAATTATATTTGAATAGTTTGAATGTTTAATTAATTTGATTGTCAAATTATATATATATATATATATGTTGATACTTTAATCTTTAACTATAATCTTTATAGTAAATTACTCAAGTAATCGTCTTATAAAATTTTTTTTCTAAATTAGCATGAAAAAAATGTATAGTTTTTTTATTTATATTTTGTTGAATAGCATGACAGAAAATTTGTAATATTAGCCATGCTTCCTTAGACTAATGGATACTTTCTTGGAAATAATTCTTTATATATTGGTGGTGAACATGATCAAAACATTGGTTCTTGATTTTATTATGATTGTCATTTCATGGGTTACTTAAAAATTTATTTAAATATTTGAATACTAAAAAAAAATAAAAAAATTAGGTGGGTTGGTGAGCCAACCCACTTAACCCACCACCAACCCGTGGTGGGTTGAGCTGGGTTACAAAATTTCTGGCTCACCAGAAAGTGAGCCGGGTTGGGTTCACTCATTTTCAATCCAACTCGTGGTGAGCCAACCTGTGTGAACCGGGTTGGCTCACTTTGACATGTCTAAAAATGGAGATTGGTACCTGATTTTTCAAATAAAATTAATTAAAGATTAAAATTGTTTACTTATGAGACAATATTATTCTCTTTATGTGATAACTTTTTTTATAACATATCTTACAAGATGTATTTTTATGTCTTTTTATAAGACTAACTAATGGGACATTAGTTTTATGGTTAAGTATATTTTTAGTTCCTGAACTTGGACCCAAAATTGGAATTCTTCTTTGTCCAAAACTTTAATATATTTTGGCCCTAAACTTTAAAAATGAATAAATATAGTCCTTTTAACTCAATTAAATTAATTTTTTTTTGAAGTGTCGAACATATTTCTCAGTAGATATTGAGCCAATAATGTGTCAAACAGTTTCCTCCAGAATATCCATGGCATACTTTCTTTGAGATATAACAATATCATCATTGGACTGTGCCACCTCAATACCCAAGAAATTTCTGACATGGACGAATTTCAATTTTGAGTCAAAGTTCGGAGACTAAAAACATACTTAACCCTTAGTTTGATATCTTTACCGGTAGAGATCATGAACCTTTTAACAAGTTCATGAATACTTAAGTATATCACATACCGTTCATTGAATAATCTAACCTATCACGAACTGTTAATCAGAAATCCAATATGTATTATCTATGAATTAATAACAATTGTGCACTATAATTGTTATTTACAAATAATATAATTTATTAATTAATATTATTCTATAATAATAATAAAATAGAGAATAATAATTTTATATAATAAAATTATATAAAATAAACATGACAATGGAGGGGCTAAAGAAAAGGAATCAAGGTTGGGAATTGTAGTGGGGTTCGTGAAGTGTGTTGGCCGTGACTAATAGAGAATGGTGGTCCCCCTGATGGTTGAAATCAGGTTCTGTTTCTAGTTATGTGTTATGAATAGTGCTTGTTGAAGATGATCAATGAAGGAGGAGAGGTGTGCTCTATCTGTGAGCTTGTGAATTTTTGTGCAGAAAGAATGGTGGCGGAAGGAATGGAGGATGAAGGTGATGAAATGAAAAACTTGATGTAATGGAGTGTTGTGATGAATGCTAGTGTGTTGGTTGGAGGGAGAAGAATAGTCCATGATGAAGGGCATATGGAAACTTATGTCAGCAAAGTCGTTCTCCTTGTGCTTATGATAGTGTGGTTGTGTTGAATGTAGTCTTCGGTCGGGGTGGAAGGGAGAACTCCATTGTAGTGAGATAGCCTTCGTCATGGATTCGTGGGACCCCAAAAAACCTGACTTAGGCTTGGTAATGTAACGTTCTCCATAGGAAAATGTTTCTTGCCATTTAGCCACCCTACCTTCTCGGTCCAAACTAGTGACATGCAATGTATTTTCGGGAATTTATTCCTACATCTTCGAGATTTCTTTTTAAAATCCAAAAATATCTTTTAACCATTTAAGAAAAGTTACGCAGATCATACTTTCAAATTTACTATTGAATGTCGACTTTTGATAAAAGTATTTTCGGATATCCACATCCAACGAAGAATTTTAACTTCTAAATATAAAAATATATATCAGAAGTCAAATATATTGGAAGTCAACTTCCACACACACACACACACACATATATATATATATATATATATATATATATATATATATATATATAATATATATATATATATTACTTTTTTAATTTAAAGTTTATTTTCTTCAATTATACATAAAATTAAAATTAATATTTTATTTTATTTTTAAAATATATATTAAGAACTATGAAAACATAAAAAATAAATAAAAAGAAAAAGTTGTTTAAAATTTAAAAAACATAAACTTTAAATAAAATTAAAAAAATTAAAATTTAAGTATTTTAATTTAATTTATTTCTTAAGTATTTTTAATATATATTTAAAAAATAAAAATAAACATTAATATATATATATATATATATATATATATATATATGTATATATATATAATATATATTCTTTAAAAATTGACTTTTGGTAATATTTATGTGAGGCCCATTTTTACTACTCCTTCTTTCTCTCTTCTACAACTCACAGAACAATACTCTCTCACCCTCACTCTATATCATTCATTCTCTCCCTGTTTCCTCCAATTTTTCTCTAACAAAAAGGGCTTGAGCTCTAGTCCAAATTCTGATCACTTCCTCCCTTCCTGTAATAGCAATCAAGCCTGAGGCTAGTGCAAAATCTCTTCCTCAAGTTGTACATCTCCTCCCACGTGTAAGTTAACTCCAATTTCTTCTTTGTCTTCAAATTTTTGAATTTTGGATGCTTCAATCTTTCTGAGTCGAGTTAGGGTCCCATTCTTACTCTTGGTATCTGTAAATCCAGCTCCTTAGGTTCTGAAATTGAGGTATCTCCCTATTGAGAGCTGAACTTACAAGTGGTAATTTCAAAAGGTAAGGGAAGCTAACCTTTTTCTTAAAATTCGTATGGAAATATGTTCTGTTGGCTCTGGATTGCGTGTTTGAGTGTTGAATTGATGTTTGAACTGCATAATTGGGTGTGTTTGAAATTGTGTGAAGAATTTGAGCTTCTGCATGTGGGAATAGGTGCGTAATTTGGTATTTTCGCCTAGGCAAGTGGCTCTCGCCTGAGCAAAAACACTAGAGGACACACTCCTATTCCTTTGTGAAGTCTCGCCTAGGCGAGCTGAGGTCGCTTGTGCAAGAGACACTCTCGTCTAAGCGAACCAGCTTAGCCTGAGCCAGAGTTCGCCCAGATTTTTATTTTGCCCACTGTTAGAGCCTCGCTCAGGCGAGAATGACCTGCCTAAGCGAGATGGCCTCTCGTCTGGGCTAGATCTTCTAGCTTGAGCGAGAACCACTGTAGTTGGGCGTTTGATGTTCTGTTTTAATGGATGAGATTATATATTTGAATATGAACTTGTGCAATTAGCCCCTTATATGTTTGGAATGTTGTTGCTAATATTGTGAGTGGTGAAATTGGATGCATATGAAATAAGAGGAGATGTGGTTGAATTAGAATTTCAAGGGAAATTCAAAAGAGTATGTTAGTGTGTGTAAGGACGTGAGGACTCCGTATTGGTTGGTATCCTGAAACTCCAATAATCATTCACACTCAGATAGAGTAGAATGGATTATGTCGTGAGGAGTAGCAAGAGGTCCTAGTCTTTGGACTTGATCAAGTCTTAGACGCGAAGGGGACTTATCCTGGGAGTGATCGGGTGATAACCCCTTGCGCCCAAACTCTGCAGAGTTTGGGGACCGTCACAAGTGCACGTCACCAAGAGATCTAATGTCGCTTATACAATCCGGATATTGAGTCTAGAGTCTTATATATTTGTGCTATGATGTGATGGTTTAAGTAATTCTGATAATTGTGAACATAATTGATTAATACTCATAATTGGAACTGCATGATTCTTCTTATTTAAGTTAGCTTACCCTTCTTGTCTATGTTGTTATCTTTGTATGTTCTCTCCTTTGCAATGATCACCTTACAATTGATGTGAGCAGAGAAAGAATCAGGTGAAGATGCTCGCCTCTTAGACAGGAGTTAATCTTGACATGGAAATCCAATAATGGTTGTTGGGTTAGACTCTATGGAGTTTTGTGATGTATAAATTAACTCTTCATTGTATAGACTCTACATGTCGATAGGGACTTATATGGTTATTTTGGATGATTGTATCAGCACTCTATAATAGTTTATTCCTACTATCTATTTTGTTTGATCATGATATAATATTTTATTTAGTAGCGTGAAAACTATTAAATGAGATGTTATAATTTATATTCTAAAAATTGACATCTTTATTTATATATATATATATATATATATATATATATATATATATATATATATATATATATATATATATATATATATATATATATATATATATATATATATATATATATATATCGAAAGTTGATTTTTGATAATATCTTTTGACATTCGAATGTATTTTTTACCGAAAGTTGACATCTGAAATTAATTTTGAAGATATGATTTGCGTGATTTTACTTAAATGATTAAAAAATATTTTTGAGATTTGAAAAAATTTGGAAAAAAATTGGAAGTGCAGAACAAATTTTGGAGATGCAGTAAGAAAACTCATGTATTTTCTCTTTCATGAATAATCCCACAACATCACATGGGTTGACCATAAGGGAAGATGAGGAAAAGGTAGGTCCGCTAGACATGGTTGTTAGTGTGTGTGTGTCATGTTCTCTTCACTTTAATCAATTGTGTGCTATGTTCTCTTCACTTTAATCACTCATTTCATTCATTTTCTTTTTAATGAAATAAAATAATATAGATAAAATAAAATAAAGTAAGAAGAAAATAATAAAATAAGACAAAACGAAAAAATAAAATTGAATAAAAAAACTAAATTAAAAGTAAAATAAAAACAAATTAAAAGTAAAATAAAAACGTATTCTTTTATTTTCTTATTTCCTTCTTTTTTATTTTTTAATTAATTTTTATCTCTTATTATCATTTTTACTGTCACTACATGGACAAAACCAAGTGTTGATAAACAATAATAAAAGACACAAAAGAACAATAGAAAATAGACAACCTGATACTTAAGGGATTCTCCATGGAGCATTAGACTAGCAAGACATTTAATTTGACTAGTGATTTGAGTGATGATTGAGAAGAACTTAAATAAAGATTCAACAAGGAACATTGGATTAGCCATATGCAGGTAATAAAACAAGGTGATCATGGTTAGAAATGTCAAAATGAGTTTTAACTCATGAGTCAATCCAGTTCATTATGGGTTTAAGTCGAGTTGGGTTGAGAAAATTTCACTTTTTTCAAAAGTGAGTTAAATTGAACCTGACTTACTTAACTCACAGGTTAGACAAATTCGAGTCAGGTTAAAAGTGAGTTGACCCACCAACAATTTTTAATTTTTTTTTGCTATACCTTAGGTCCCTATTTTCGTAGCAAAATATCAATTTGGTCCCTTAATTTTTTTTATCTCAATTTGGTCCCTATTTTGAGAAATTTGATGCAATCAAGTCCTTTCCGTTAGTGGTGTAGTAACGACGTTAAATGGGGTGCCACGTGTCAGTTCCTAGATTTTGTTTTTATTTTTTTAAAATTAAAAAATTACCACATGTCAGCTGACATCGTGCCTCGTGGCAGTGATAGTGCCACGTGTCACTATTATGCAGGTATCATTTCCCTATTCTCAATTTGATCCTAGTATTTTAATTTTTGTCTAAACTTAGTCCCAATTTTTGTAAAAATTGTGCAATTTTGTCCCTCTCAAAATTGAAACCAAATTTAATTTCTATATAAATATGCACAAATATTTCTATCAAAATTGATATCTCAAGTAAATATTTTTAACAAGATTAAGTTTATTTTAATTTATATTTTACATTAAACTTTATTTAAAATTGTTTTAAATTTGTTAATAGAAAATAATGCTAATAACAAAAAATATTCATAAATTATATTGATATTTTATTACATCATACTTTAATATTGTTTTTATTTGAATTTATATTTTAAATAATTACATATTTTTAAAATGTGTAAAATTCAATAATTTCTATACAAATGTTTTAGTTGGTGTAAAAATAACAATTATATAATTTAAGAAAAATTATCTAGTTTATGTAACAATAAAAAGCAAATAAATTTAAAATTTGAAAACAATTTTAAGTAAAATTGAATGTGAAACAAATTTAAATAAACTTAGTTTTGTTGAAAATATATAATAAAAATATCATTTTGAATAAAAAAATCAAATTTAATAAAAATATTTGTATAACATTTATATAAAAGTTAATTTGTTTTAATTTGGAGGGGGATGAAATTGCACAATTTTTACAAAAATTGGGACTAAATTGAGACAAAAATTAAAATACAGAGACCAAATTGAGAATGAGAAAAATGACACCTTGCATAATAGTGCCACGTGGCACGATCTCAACTTGACACGTGGCAAATTTTTAACTTTTTTTAAAATTCAAAAAAAAATTCAAAAAATCCAGAAACTGACACGTGACACCATATTTAACACTGTTACTACACTACTAACGAAAAAGACTTGATTGAATTAAATTTCCCAAAATAGGGACCAAATTGAGATAAAAAAAATAGAGGGACCAAATTGATATTTTGCTACAAAAATAGGGACCAAAGGTATAATTTAACCAATTATTTATTACTTCTAATTATATAGGTTCACAATTTCATATTTTTAAATACTAGAATCTTGTTATATAATATTTGAATAGTTTGAATATTTGATTTATTTGTTTGTGAAGCTATATACGTTGATACTTTAATTTTTAACTACTATCTTACAATAATATTTCGAGAATTAAGTGAACACTTTGATTCTACTATTATACAAATAAATTGGTTAAGGATTAAATATGTTTTGGGTCCCTCAAGTTTCAATAAAATTTGGAATTAGTTATTGTTCAAAACTTTTGACCAATTTAGTCTTTCATATTTATAAATGTGCGGATGTAGTCTTCTTAATCATATCTTGTTAAGTTTATCTGACGTTTCAAAGACATTTCATGATAATATTTTATTTAACATTAAAGACAAAATGTGTCAAATGGTGTAAACAATTCACATGAAATTTGCTTGAAACATCAGATAAATTTAACAAAATTTGGTTAATAGAACTAAATTCACGTATTTTTAAGGATGAATGACTAAATTGATAAAAGAAGAAATACTAATTCTAAATTTCACTTAACCTTACGGAACCAAAAACATATTTAACCTAGTCAATTCACTCTCATTATAATACAATAACTATATAAAATAAATTGCAAAAAAAAAAAATTGTAAGTGGGTCAACCCACAAACTCACCAACCAGTGGTAGATCGGGCCAAATTGTAAAATTTCTAGTTCACCAAAAAAGTGAATCAGGTTGAACTGATTTTTTTTAGCTCAACTCGTAGTGCCGGGTTGCTCACTTTGACACCATGGCTCATGTGAATTTTAAATACGGTTGGGATTAGGATAAAAAAATCTCACTAATGGTATAGGGAGGATTTGTTGGTCATAATAAACACCTTGGACAAACGAAAAGAAGAAAGGAGATTGTTTAAAAAATGTGACATTAGAGATCATAATATATACTTAGTGAAACACATTTAACAACACGTATATAGAGTTCATCCTGTAGCACCCAAAGTCTGAAAATACAATACTTTTCTTATAAAATACATTAGAGTTATATTATATATTTTATTATTTTACAATAATATATATATATATATATATATATATATATAAGATAATTAAAGATGATGTTTTTTTACTAAAGAAAATAATAATAATAATTAAGTGTAGTAAAAATAAAAATGATAAAATAATAATCTTTATAAAGATATAATAGCATAATAATAGTAATATTAATAAGTAATATATTAGTTATAATAGTTATAAATAAACTTTCAGTTATTATTATTATTATTATTATATGAATATTATATATATATATATATATATATATATATATATAAAATAGTGTTACTAATTATACTCTAATGTTGCATATAATTTTATATTAAGAACAATTTATTTAAAATTTTATTTATATATATTCAAAATTGTCCTAAGTTGTAAATAGACTTAAAAAAATACTTTTATTTTGATAATTTTGATATTATCAACTATATGCAATTGATTCTTCTTTTGAAAATAACCTTACACATACAAAATAATCATGATAACTTATTGTTCACTCAACATTGTCTTTCCAATTTCAGGGGGTTTAAGTGAGTTCGAAAGTTCTGATGTAGCATTTAATGATCCTGAAGTTAAACTTCACATAGAAAAGAAGCAGGTATTAAATTTCAAATTTTAACATGGATTGTATCCAAATTTGGCCACTTTCATGAATTTATCTTCGATTGGGTATGTCCTAAGATCACAGTGCAAAATGGCATCATTCGTGTAACTTTCTCAAATCCGGAGGTCCCTATCCTTGGAATATCATATAATGGAATAAACAATATGCTTGAAGGTCGCAGTAACTTCAAGAACAGAGGGTACGTATATATCTATGGCATCTTTAACTTATATTCAATAACTTCCTTTTAGTTCATAAAAATTAAAAAGTTGAGCTTTTCAATAACTAAAGAATTGAAATCATTTCTCAATAAGTGTAGTTGTACATAGTAGTACTATAGTAGTACTAACAAATGTCGTATCTATAAGGATTTAGTAAATAAATTGATAGTTGAATTTTTGGGTTTTTTGATTGATAAAGAGTGCAAGTAAATAAAAATAGTAGAAATTAGATAGATTGAGTGAAGTAGGAGCTATGAATTGATTTCACCTTCTTCTACTATACTACTACCATCTTGGTTACTTACTATGCAAATCATTTAGTGTCCTGGGAGTACTCTTTCTATGTAGATCTAGGTTCATCTCTGATACACTAGAACCTAAGGACTCCAAACCCAGTGTGATTCCTTAACTCTTGGTAGAATGAGTCCTTGCTTTAATGTGCAAGACTCTTTTCTCCAACGTTCACTTTGGTATGCCATGGAGCATCAGTACATGTATGATGATTTGATTAGACCATAATTTGACATTGGTTTCCCAAATCAATTCAAACTTGTTAAATAGATGAGTGATCAATCATCATCAAGCATAAATCAAACCACAAACAATTGAATGAAAGCAGAGATAAATACCCAATGAGTAGAAGTGAATATAATCAAAATTGATTACATCAAACCTGGACACAAAGGAGTTCAACTACTTATAGAATATTACAATGCAATTTCAGCATCATCTACACATAAGATTTACACTAAGAGCACCTCCCTCGTGCCTCAAAGACCTTATTCTATTCTACTGCTACATTCTGGAGCCTTCACTCAATGCTTGAAATGAGAACCCAAGGTCTTTCTTGTAAAAGTGTTTGGGCGGTGCTCAACCCAACTTTTGGCGCTCAGTCATGCACCGCCTTAAGTGCTGAGACATTCTCTTGTGGCTCAGCCATGAACCGCCTTACGTGCTGAGCACATATCTCTCATGGCTCAGTCATGCACCGCCTTAAGTGTTGAGCACCATTTTGTTGTGGCTCAGCTCCAAAAGTCATGTTATGGATCCTTCCTTGACCGCCTTACTATAGCTCGATAATGAATTTTGGAGCTCAACTGCATCATTTTTAATTCTTCGAATAATTGCTGCAAAATCACTAAAATTCATTAATTTCTTATTTTTCTTCTTTTTAGTATCTCATTCTGTAATTATAAGCTAAAATGGGTAGTTTACTTACAAAATATTATCAATTAAAGTATTAAAGTATGATAGGTTTATATGAAAATTTTACGCGTTCTAGACACTTATCACAATATTTTCTAAGTTATCCACAATCTTAAAAATGATGGAGAAAACAATTCCATTTCTATTTGCCAACAAGAACTAAGATATGCGAACAAAATGTAAAGGTTGCAAAATACTTCTATAGCAGCAACATCGTTATCAAATTTCAAAAGAAACTTATATATCAATTTAACATGAACTTTTCCATGGCAAAAAAAAAAAAAAAACTTCCTACATTTAGTGTCCACAACCTCGTCATTTAAATAAAATGTTTTTCTCCCAATACCCTCAGCCCTAACCCTAAACACACATCTAATAAATTAAATTCCACTACTTTGCCACCAAGATCGAAATCACCCCTCCTTTCAAGTCATTTATTACATAATTGAGATAACAGATTCCCACTTATCTTTACCAATTCGTTTAACACTGTGAACCACCAAAACGGTGTGTCTGCAATATATTATTTATGTTCCACACTTAATCTTTCATTCACAACACCAAAATACTTCGTTTTGCAAGAATGACGGAAACAAATTTGTATAAACAATTTTGAAGTTAGGTCCTTAAAAGTGAAAAAGAAAGTGCAGATGTACAAACGCACATACTTCTTCTCCTCACTACATTGACTAATTTCCCCACCTTTACTCCCCATTCTTCTACTCCTCTTGACAAACAAAACAAAAACTAAATGCAGACGTACAAATGCGTAAATGCCCTAGGATATCTGAATGAAGACCAACAAAGAGTATGAACCAAGAATGGAAGAGTTGTCCATGATTGCAGGAAGGGAACGATAGCAAAACCACACTAAAAAACCATCGAATGTTGTGGAGAAAACAAACTAGATACCTTGCTTTTCACTTTTGTCAAAGATGAAATCTTTTCGATTTTCTCTACCAAATATGAAATGTTTTGCCTCCAATACCACTTGAATGATTAAAGACCAATTATAATTTTTTATTTGTTATAGTGAACTATTTTAATAACCAATAATTTTTTATTTTATAAATTAGTATCTAGATTGATTATAATGATTAACAATTTTTTATCACTAAAATACTAAAATTGGTTATTAATGAAGAATTTTTTTATTGTGATTGTGATTGATTACCCCATTGGACACAAAGGATATAAATTACTTGATCTGTTTACTAACATAACTTTCACTTCTTGGGATCAAGTTCTATAAAAATGTTTTTCCATTCAAAAGTTAAGTTTTTCTACACTTTGACAATGATATCTCTTATCCTGTTCTTCCTAACATTGAACATTCTAATGTTTTTTATGGCGTATAAACTTTTATAATTTTTTTGAAAATAATATAAAAAGTTTTATTCTTTATTCTTTGCTCTATGTTAGACTCAATATAGGATTTTATCCCAAAAGAAGGTTTTTCCACGCAAGACACCTTAGAACAATCTGGCCTCTCCTTCCCTAGAACAATCTGGCCTCTCCTTTCCTAGAACAATCTCGCTTCTACTAAATATTTTATTAATGAATCATTAGAGACATTCATATTTGCTTTATTTTAAAATTAATCATATTTGTTCTGTTGTACCTACATCTTTGGTTGATTAATACCAACGTGTATAATGTTCACAATCTCAACCGTACACATTTTTGAATAATGAATTTGATTATTTGTGCCTTTTTATTATACGTTGCTACGTGTGTAAATACAGTAAAAAAAGAGAAAGCGCGAAAAGAAAAGTAAGCAGTGTCCCCACCCACGTGGGCCTCATAATTATTGTTTGCGTACGTGAAGCATTATGAACCACATATCTCTGGGCGTAGGTGCCTTTAATTACACCCATGCTGCTTCACACCCTTCACAATTCTTGAGACCAACACACTGAGATGGCTGCTACACCAGGACTAGAGCATTCTAGGAAGGCTTTCGGATGGGCTGCTAGAGACAAATCTGGGGTTCTCTCCCCCTTCGACTTCACCAGAAGGTATGCATTTCAAACCTCTTCAATTCCTCAACCTTAGAACTACTTCATGCTTCTCATGTTCTGTTTTCTAATGGTGCAGGGAAACAGGAGACAAAGATGTGGCAATCAAAGTGTTATTCTGTGGAATATGCCACACTGACCTCCACAACATTAAGAGTGAATGGGGTCAGTCCTTTTATCCACTGGTACCCGGGTAAGCTTCCTACGCTCTTTGATCCTACGTTACAAACACAAGATTTTCACTTTTACCTTTGATTTCTCAAACAAAAAAGACTTCTTGAAATTTATTCATATACTTACTATGTAGTATGCCTTTCAAATTATAAGAGAAAATGGCTATTCTTAACTCAAATTTGGAGTGTGCACACACAAAATGTGACCCCTCATTGGATGGTCCCCTCAGAAGAAGCAAGATTTTTTGTAGTACCTACATGATAACTATTTGAAATATATTATATATATATATATATATATATATATATATATATATATATATATATATATATACAAAACAAAAATCAAGCAATAAGATCTGCTGCATAGACGAAGTTGTAGATCTGCTAAACGGTAAGTTGGAGAATAAAGAACAGAAATTTAGACCGGTTTGCTTGAGGTACGTGTTGCACTGGGCGGAGGTACAACCATATGTATGGAACAAGTTTAGCTCATAGACAAACACCTTTGATGTAGATAATTTGTTTAATAAATTATTATTAGCCACCTTTCCAATTAAAGATATGTTATTTATTGTTTATTAATGTCAAGTTATTAGTGTTCATGATAGAATAATGCATTCTAATTTAAGTACCAAAACGTAGGCACGAGATTGCAGGTGAAGTGGTAGAGGTCGGAAGCAAGGTACAGAAATACAAGGTGGGAGATAGGGTGGGTGTGGGGTGCTTGGTAAATTCCTGCAGGTCGTGCAATAGCTGCGATGAAAATCTTGAGAATTACTGTTCAAAATCGGTTCTGACGTATGGAGCGAAGGATATTGATGGGAGCATCACACAAGGAGGCTACTCAGATCTGGTGGTTGTAGATGAACACTTTGTGATAGGCATTCCTGATAACCTACCTCTTGAGGCTGCTGCACCTCTCTTATGTGCTGGGATCACAGTGTATAGCCCTCTCATATATTTTGGAATTGGCAAACCAGACTTGCATGTGGGTGTGGTTGGTCTTGGTGGCGTTGGCCATATGGCTGTTAAGTTTGCCAAAGCTTTTGGGGCTAAGGTCACTGTAATCAGCACATCTCCAAACAAAAAGAAGGAAGCTATCGAGCGTCTTGGAGCTGACTCATTTTTGGTCAGTCGTAATCAAGATGAGTTGGAGGTACTTCAACTTTCCCTTTCCGAACCTTTCCACAGTTATTATTTGAAAGTATTTTTGTTTAGAATCTGCGTTGTATATTTTTTCTGTTCAGGCTGCAAAGGGCACCTTGGATGGTATAATAGACACAGTGTCTGCAGTTCACTCTCTGGTCCCTCTGATTGATTTGTTGAAGACTGGTGGGAAACTTGTGGTTGTTGGTCTACCTGATCATCCTTTGGAGCTACCCATCTTTCCTATACTACGTATGTATATGCACGTAAAAAATTATTACATTTGCATAAACAACCTTCACGCGATATAAATTAGATGTAAAATTAAGTGGAATATTGTTCATGAAAAAATATATTTTATGTTTGGTTTGCAGCGAGAAAGAGTGTAGCTGGCAGTTGCATTGGAGGAATAAAGGAGACTCAAGAGATGATTAATTATGCTGCCAAACACGATATACATCCTGACATCGAGATTATTCCTGTTGATTATGTAAACACGGCAATGGAGCGTCTCCTCAAAGCAGATGTGAAATATCGATTTGTTATCGACATTGGAAAGACATTGAAGCCCAGCTCTTAAATTTTCATCATCTATGTAGCAGAGGATATGGTTGTTGCTTTAAATAAGGAATTTGTCTATTGTCAATTGGATGTGTAGTTTGATTGGAAGTTTTACTGTGTACTTTTGCATTTAGGCAGTGAACGGATGATGTACTTGCAATCTTTAATATTCTGTGATTAATAAACATCTCTTTTCTAGTATTATGGGATTAATAATTATCTTTTATTTTATACTTCTATGGAAATAAATTAGGAGATATTTTCTCTTGCTAAAATTTGTATAACCCGGCAATAAAACTAACATAAATGTGCATCAAAAATTTTAGAAGAGCGTTTATGTTTGCACTATGATAAGTTGACAACAGGTCGAACACGTTCAGGAAATTGGATTTGTTACTCGTTTCGTTATTTGTAAAAACTATTTACGGGTTTTTTTTTGAACCCGTAGATATTCCCATAGATATTTTAAAAAAGAATAGCTTATAAATTTTTTAAATGAAAAATAAATAAAATTAAAAAATTAAAAAAAAATGTAAATTAAATTTTAATTTTAATTTTATTTAGATTTAAGTTAATAAAATATAAAATAAATTTTTAATTTTAATTTTTATGGATAATGAATATTCGTGACATTTTTTTCATCTCTAAGCGTCAAATTTAAGATCATAGGTCTGTGGAAGCAAGTCAAGTAGTGTACTTGTACATTCTTAATTACATACTTGTATATCATCTAGCACCTGTGAATTCAAATATATGATATTAAGAGAGGACAATATAAAATTTTTTCAGTTACCTAGTAATAATTTTAACAAAATCAGAGGTGTACATGTATACTCTCGAATGTATATAGGTTCGCTAATGTCCCTAATGATAAGTGGTATTCACCTTTGTTGTAATATCTACGGTCTATTTATTTTGTTTACTATTACAATATGAGTGTCAAAGTGAGTCAACTCGACTCACATGAATTGGGCTAAAAAAGAACAATTCAACCCAACTTATTTGTTGGTGAGTCAGAAATTTTGTAACTTACCCATCACAAGTTGGTAGGTTAATGGATTGACTCACTTACAAATGTTTTGATTTTTAAATTTATTTTATATATTTATTGTGAAAAAATAAATTGATTAATATTTTTGTAATAGTAAAATCAAAATGTATATTTACTTTTTTAAATATTATTATAAATATAATAATTAAAAATTAAAATATGAACGTATATAATTTAGAAAACAAATAAATTAAATAATTTAAGCATCTAATCTATATAAATATTGAGCAATATTTGCAATATGATAAGTAGTGTTCTAACTAATTGACTTATTGTTGCAATCTATTTATTATTAGCTTTGACTTATTGTTATTTTTTTTTCTCTTTATATCAATTAATCTATTATATTAGTTTCTTTCTTTTCTCTCTAACTAATTGACTACTACATTTAAGTGATTAACAATAGAGTATTATCATTATATTACTTTTGTGATTTTAACTTGGTTGCATAGGTACATTCTACCTCGGGTGCTCAAATTATTTATTTGATTAATGATCTTGAGTTAATTGAAAGAGATAATATGTTTCAGATACTTTGAATAATTTCTTTTCATGTTCTTTTATTCGTACTAATAAAAATCTTTGATACAATAACTAAAAAGATCAGAGATCATAAGACATAATTAGAGTTTTAGGTATAGGATAGGTACAACGAGAGTTTTCTATTAAGACTACTTAATGTCTATATTTAATCTTTCTAGCACTTTTTTCTTAGGTCTGAGACTTTGTAAAGACTAAGTTTGAAAGAAATAAATTTGATTAGAAATTCAATTACAGATTTTGTTAATACTAATTCAAGTTGCATAGATCTGACCAATTTAGTTTAGATATTCTTAGACAACTTTTTTCAACAAAAAATTACCAATTTTAGTTCTCTTTTGAAACATTCAATTGAAATTAACGGAAAACAACTTGGTTTTTATAATATATTTTTAATAATATATTTTTATTATAATATATTATGAAGACATTTTTTTATCCATTCAAATTCGCTAATAAAAAATGTTATAGTCTTATATTTATTTTCAATTATTGATGCGATAGTTACATTTTATTTTATATTTTTTAAAAATACTTTTTTTCAAGAAAAAACAATATCTTGTTATAGAGTGTCTCTTAATAAGAGATTTTATTCTGTCAACATCATATTATTAAGACTTGATACAACCTACTTTGTCGTGAAGTCTTTTTAAGGTATTCTAATATATGGATGATAGCATTCAAATTGTTCGATATAAAGAACTTGCGTAAACTTATCAATACTAATTACAAAAGATAAATCAAGTTTATATATTTTTTTTCGAAAGATAAAAATGTATCTTTTTTATTAATTTTTATTTGCGTTCATAAGATTATTCATCTATAATCAATTATGCATGTCTTTTTTTTTTTTTTTTACATCAAGACAAAATTTTCTTTGAATTACAATATGTAAGTTTCTAAAAAATAATTAAAAATAATAGTAATTTTAAAAAATATACTCAATTGTTTTATTATTAAAAGTCAAATTATAAATAGAATTATTTATAAGAATTATTATTCTCTCTTTTTTTTTTTAACTTTTTCTCTGCTTTTTTTCTATATTTTTGACTTTTTCTTTGATCCCTTTGAATATCGAAATACGTCATACGACTCTTGACATTGAATTTTATAATCTTATCTCATCAATTTCTTGAATATAGTAAGTTTATCTTTTGTCTTTCTTTTTGTTCTTTTAAAGAAGACTTAGTCATTTGATCTCGATGTCATTAGTAATTATATGTCATTGGATGATGTTGAACGTTATTGAATGTGATGTGTAGAGATATGAACTATTTTAAAAATTGAAGTGTGTTTATTCTTCTATGTGATGTGTAGAGATACTAACTATTTTAATAATTAAAGTGTGTTTTAAGAATTGAAATGTGTTTGTTCTTCTTTTTTTTTTTTTGAAGGGTTAAGTATTTTTTTATCTTTTAATTTTCAGTGAAAATTGAAATTAGTTATTTTTCAAAACTTTGACTAAATTTAATCATCTAACTTTATAAATACATGAATTTAGTCATTCTAATGAAATTTTTTTAGGTTAGGTTCATTTGACGTTTCAAACATATTTTCATGATAATATTTAAATTTTTTACATCATTTGACACATCTCCACTTTAATGTTAGTTCAAAAATTATTATAAAATTCATTTGAAATGTCAAATAAACTTTAAAAAAAATTGTTAAAAAAATTAAATTTACACATTACTAAAGATAGAAGACTAAATTTATTCAAAATTTTGAAGAGAAACCCATTCCAATTTTCACTAAAAATCAAAAGACTAAAAATATATCGAGTTAGCTTACCTAGTTTATGGATGTGATTTCATATTCCAAACATATTTATACTTACAGAATTTTGTGTCTACAATGAACTTATATTAGTACATTTGTAACTCTAAGAATAGGGTATTACATAACTTATTATTCTTAAATAATTTCTTATTTTATCTTTTATTAAATTAATTAAAATTTACTCCGTAACTTTCACTGATTATTTTAATTTACGTTTTTTCTAAAACAAATTTTATCTCTTTTTATTTTTTCATTTCATCCTAATTCATGTCCTTGATGACCGAATTCTAAGGAGTTTTTCTCGTCGATACTGCAAATTATTGGCAGAAATTTTACCTGTCAAGGACCGAATTTTCAACAAGCACATTAAAAAAATTCCATTTATTTTGCCACCAAGTCCGTAAGAGAAAATTTATTTTTAAGTTATTATTTGAGGAAATTTTCAATCGTTGATGTGATTATCTAAACCTTAGAAATCACCTTAACAAAAATCAAATAATAAAGGTGTAAAGATATATGATCAATGTATTTTGATTAAATTAAAAACCAAACATATCATTTTTTTAATATGAATAACTTTATGAAGTATTAATTTGTAAATAAGTGAAAATTATTCTCAGCCTTAACTGAGTTTTTTATTTTAATATTATACAGATTATTAATATGTGTGGACTAATTACAATGTTATTGGTCATTACTATCACTGGACCGGGTTGGATCATCTTCAATTAAATAAACTGATTTGGAAAGTTGAACATCGAAAAACCAAAAACACATGCACCACACAAAATAATAATTAATTTCCTGAGCAATCGCTTTCTATTCTACTGTGGTCCACCTCGCTGACAACATGTAACATTACAATTTAGATAAAAACTTGAAAATTTCAAGGATGAACTGTAGTATTCTGTATGTTTCAATAAAATTATTTTTTAATATGATTGCTAGAGAACTAATTATAATAATATAATATTATGAATTTTTAAAAATTATAAAATAAATTTTCAATATTATATTATTAGAGTAAAATTGCTGCGAAGTTATATATAAAGTAAATTTATTAAAATATTATTATTTTATTTATTTGTACTTAGTTATTTTTATTGTGGACTGGTAAAGATCAATAGTTAAAGCTACTGCATTGAATTCATGATTTAAGATAGTAAGTAAAAAGTAAACCAACTTTACACCGTCTTTTTCCTCTTTTTCACCCTTGCTTAAATGTACTTTGAGATTAACTTTTATTATAATTTGTTTTAAAAATTTTAATAATTTATTTAAATTTAAAAAGAATATTTAACAAAGTATTAACAAGTGTCAAATCACCTTTTCATGCCAAATTTTGAATAAATACCAAATTGATAGTAAAATATATTTTTTTAGATATTTAAATATATGTTTATATTTTATATTCAACTTTTAATATAAAATTATTTTATTATATATATATTTTTTATCATATAAATCTTCTTAGATATAACATTTTATACGCTTTTATTATATTTATATAATTTTTTTCCTAATACAAACAATAGCCAGTTTTACTCTTTTTTGTCCTGTTCCTTTTACCTACTTTTCACTTTAAATATATTGGACTAAAAAACGTGTAAAGTATGCTTAACCGAGCAGCATGTAACCATATTGATATTTACGGTATTTTGCTACGATCTTATAAACACATATTAATATAATTTAAAAGATTGGTTACATAAACAATATTTTTATGAAACTATTATTATATATCATTAACTCTTAAAATATTTGTATATAAAATTATTTTCACTTTTTTTATATTTCCTTTCTTTTTGACATACTTAAATTCATCATTCAATTCAGACATCATTTATTTTCTATTTTCAAACAAACTGATGATGTAATGTTTATTCGAATTTACAAAAATAAATATATTATAAAAAAGTATATAAATGTAAGTTGTGGAGGAGAAATTTGTTTTTAAAGTGAAAAAAAAAATCTTTTTCAAATACGATTTTGATTTTAATATAATGTTATAAAGAAAACAATTTTTAACTAATAAAATAAAATCATAATTTCAAATTATATGTAGTTTAAAACTAATAAAATATGTCGTTTTGTTATAATATTTAAAACAGGTAATTTTATATATAAAGTATATTAAGATAGTCTTATAAAAGATAAGACTGTAAAAGTATATCATTTATACAAACCAACTAAACCAATAAGTTTTATACATAAATTAATCGTTACTAAAGCTCTTCGAAAATCAAAATCTTTATCTATTTTAACTGATAGCTCCTCATCCTCTAGAGGTGTCTCTGAACCAGCAACTTCACTTGCTCTCACCAACATGGTGATCATTGCAAAAAAAGAAAACAGCACAAGACCACAAAATGCAAGGGTAAACTAGCTCTTTAAGAACAATCATACTTCACAAACAACCAATTTTATTACAATTATCATAAGAGATTAAGATCACACACATGTACTTTATCAGACTCTTTAGAACTTGATTGATTTATCTGGATAAGTACAACTTGAGTAGAACTAGGGACGCCTTGCACTTGTGGTGGTGGAACAACTCACATGCCCAAGCTACCATACGCAAGGTAAATCCTTTTTATTGTCATAGAACCTTGTGGTCGTTCTCATGACAGTACCTTCTGCCACTCTCACTACCTAATTATCTTCTTCTACATGAGTATTAATGACTAGTAGAGTTTCACGATTACCTTCCCAAGATATATCCTCAAACCCTAAAGATTTAAGCATTCAATGAGATTCCCTCCTTGGGAATACCCTCACACTATCACCAAATACAATTATCGTCAAAAAAATCTTCACAAGATCCTCATACCCACAATCAAATATAAACATACCTTATCATATATATTCTTAATCTCCTTTATATTCACATATTAATAATTCCATCTCAATCAATTATAATCTCAAACATATACATACACAAAGTACATCAAAATGGTGAAAATCATTTATCTAACCACAAACTTCAAAACAAAGATCCCACCAGTCAAAGTGAAGATTCACATGTCTAGGATCAGCTAGATCCAGTGGTTCACGAAATGGGAATGCTCATTTTACCAATAGGACACAAGGTAGAAAAATAGGGCGGCGCTTGGCGTTGGAAAAGTCGTGTCTGGTGCCCAGCCCCTGGAACCCATTGTCCTCTAGTGCTCGATGGTTCAAAAGTGGCGCTCGATGACACCTAGTCAGTGACCTAACGCCCGACGGTGTATTAGATACAACAATTTTGGGGAAAGTTGATCCCGTGTGCTTGACTATTGGGCACCTTACCTTTTAGTGTTTTTTATTCCAAATGGTTTTAGAGAGTTAAAATTGATACCCAATCATTCAAAACACAGACCCAAACATTTTCCCAAATCAAAATCAGACACAAATCAAATATCAAACAATTCAACATACAACTCATCAATTCAAAAAAATCACATCACAATTAACTATCAAGATGATTAATTCAACAGAAAATTAACTTCTCTTACATGACAAAGTGGCTCCATAGACCCAAACAACTCTAAGAACATCAAACACTCCTAACTGTACAAGATGTTCTATCTACACATAGAAACATCACTAGAATAATCAAGACATACCATTATGATCACTGAACAACATAGTCTCATATAGAAGATGAAAACATCACATGAAAATAGAAAAAGTCTCATATTTAAACCACGATCACTTCTAAAACATCATTTACTAGGATTTTACACAAATTACAAATTTTAATTTTTTTTTTTACATTTATTAACATCATACTTTAAATATACAAGTATAATTTTTATTATTATTTTATTTCTATATAAGTTGTGTTAAACATGTACAACTTCTTTTCTCATGCCTCTTTAATATTTATATATGTTTTTTAAAGGATGTGACTTAAATTAGGACTTTCTCTTTATATATTTTAATTTCTTTTCGTTATTTTAAAATATTTAAGCAAACATATTTTTATTTTAAATTTATTCTTAATATTGTGATTAAAATATATTTTATTTTTATTCATTTTTTTCTATATGTTTTAATAATTAGATTAATGAAATAAATATTTATTTTTTTTCAAAACTTGTTATGTTTTCTTAATTTTATATGAACACACACACACATATATATATATATATATATATATATATTTATATTTATATTGACTCTTTTTTTAAATAATTTGATAATTAAAATTATGTGTTGGAAGTCCCACATCGACTAGAGATAAGACTAATTCACAATATATAAGTTAGAGCAATCCTCACCTTACAAGTCGGTTTTGTGGAGTTGAGTTAGACTTAAAACCCACTTCTAACCTGATATCAGAGCCAAGTTAAAGTCTATCCTAGCGAACTTTTTTGGACATTCTGTTTCAACCGATATCGGGCTGCTAACGGACCACCCACTAATTTCTTGTCCCACGCACGAGGTGAATATACCTCGGCATATATATATATATATATATATATATATATATATATATATATATATATATATATATATATATATATATATATATATATATTCATATCAGGTACCAATCATATTCTAAATAATAAATCCAAACTTGCCAAAGTAGGAAGAATTTTCACTTAAAAGAGGCCGTTAGATCTGATCCCTTCGCTCAACGAGACATCTCTTTGCTAGGAGAAAAGTACACAAAAGTCCACTCAACCAGCAACTGGATGACTCGTCCAGTGAATGGATCACTGAAACCTTTCAAAGATAAATTTTCTACACAAAAGTCCACTCAACCAGCAACTGGATGACTCGTCCAGTGAATGGATCATTGGAACCTTTCAAAGATAAATTCTCCCTTTAGGATTCATTGAGTGAGCATACTCTCAACCAGCGAGTCTGCATAATTTTGCAGAATGAGATTTTGCCTACTAAGTTACTTTATGTGATGACAATTTTTTTTTACTTATTTATTTAATTATTATTATTTTCTACAATATACTTATAAAAACTTAGAGGCAAAATAATATACTGATATATAATTATATTTAAAATACTCACATTTATATATGTATATTTACAATATTGTATGCATCTTATATTTACATCGTTTAGTACGTCTTATATTTCCTATACTACAAGGGGAAAAAGTATTATTTATTTACAGTTTTTCCCTCATATACTGGCTTTCAAACAGGTGGAGGGAAAAATGTTATGGATAGGGTTCACTTGGACTGTTGAGGGTAAATAAAAGGTAACTCTGATTTGTCCTTCGATGACAATCGGCGCATTCGGAGCAGAGAGAAAAATAATGGTAGAGTTTCCCGCTCCCTGAAATGTTACAGAAGTGTTTACTGCATTGGTTTGCCATGCATTCCCCGGAAAAACAGCTACAATGTCGGCGAAGAAGGGATCAGGCATGTTTGGAGCAGTCATCTATGATAATGTTATAAAATTTTGTTTTTCACACACAATCATAAAATAGGGAAGTGAGACAAATATCACATAAAAAATACAACATATCATAATAAAATAAAATGAAATGAAAATTCTCTCAATCCATAAAACTGGATTTTTATTATGCTTTTATAAAGATATTGATTAATTTTGTAGTGACTAGTCAGGATAAATGAGCTCATGGCCAACAAAGTAACTCAAGAACATCTTATCTTGAGTAATACTAACTCGTTTAAATCTCCAAGGTCATACCTCCGACTACAATAATCAAATCTTTATTTATCATAAATTTTATTTCAATATTAAACCATATAATTATATAAATAAATAGATAGGATCAATGAATAGTTAAAATAAATATAAATAAATACAAAGGACCAGTATGGAACTGGAGATAAATGTAAATAAGTAAATGGAAATAAATATAAATTGAATAAATAGGATCAGTGCATAACTAGAGATGAATATAAATAAATAAATAGGAACGAGAACTAAATATAAATTAGAATGAGGTTAGGGACACCTCACTTAAGGTAAATATAGAGATAAAAATAAAAATAATCATCGTAAAAAGATAAAATGATAAATGTCTCATTCCCTTACCTTAGTTACTATGGAAAACACACCAAGGTTGTATGGAGACTGTGATAAAAAAATTTCTTCGTTGTTGTAATCTCTCTCTCTCTTTCAGTGGATCCATACAAAAGTTTCTCTCTATTTTTTCTCTCTTCCAGCTTCTCTTTCGCTCTCTATTTCTCTTACCACACCCCTATTTATACTATATTAGGTAATCATTACTTCTAGTTTGATTCTTAATTAACTTAGTTCCTATACTATTCTGATTTCATTAGTTCTCAACATCCAGTCCTAGATTTTTTTACAGTGAAAGGATAAAAGATAGAAACGAATATGCTAACATTAAATGCTTCTAATCCCTTCCATTTATATATATATATATATATATATATATATATATATATATTCTTTTCTTTTAATTCTTATTAGATACGATAATAACGTTGTTCATTTGTTATTCAATTCACTGACACTTTGTTTTCCAAGATTTTGCATTTGATTGTGACCCGCTTTTCATTTATTCATTTTGCATTTATTCAAACTTTTGTATATAAATTCATATATGGATTATTATTAAACGTATATTCATAATTTATTGTATTATTAGTTTCAATAATATATAAATATTCAACTATCATATAATTTGTTGGTAAAGAATTATTACCTATCAGTACCATTTATTTTCTAAATTTATAGCTAACAGATATTATAAGTACTATCAACGTTTTGCATAAAATGTTGTCAATGAAGATCTTAAATATGGTTTGTTTAAAATATATTGACTTCATCACAAAAAATAATAATAATTTGTTAATAGTGTATATAATATGATTATTGGGATTTTATTTTATAATGTTAGAAATAATGAAAATAAATAGTATAACTACAATATATGAAAAGTAATCTATCATTAACTTTTAGGTGTTAACATACTAAAAAAAATATTGTGGTATAAATTTTATTTATTTATTTATATATATATATATATATATATATATATATATATATATATATATATATATATATATATATATATATATATATATATATATATATATATATATATATATATATATATATATATATATATATATATATATATTGGATGTTACACTTTCAACCTAGTCTAAGTAGCTCTATAGTGATTTCAAATGCTCAATTCATATAAAATTTCAAGTTCACAACAAGCATGAGTAGAAAAGAGTCTAAAACAATATAAATTACATAATTGCTTTCTAAAAATCAACATCAAAATCAACACCCATTTTCACTCATTTACATTACATACAATGGCTAAATCTTCATAAGCAAATCTCAATAATTCATACCAATTCAACAATCTCACAAAACAAATATAGTCTAATTAGCTTTCATTATCTAAAGATGACTTAAACAACTTAAAGAGTATCAAATTCCCCCTTTCCAATTACAAAATGCACAACTCAACCTATGAAGAACACAGACATGCAGGGTACATCATCAGAACCACTGATCAACAGAACTTACAAGAAACACTTAAATGCCACATGCGAACTATATTTGCTCACATGCAAGAACAAGTAAAATTGATCAAGGAAAGGAGAAAAAACCAACTTATCAATTGATGAAATTAATTGAATAGATGTGGAAAGCTCGCCATAAAAATCAATGTAGTGACCTCTAATCTTTATAAAGATGAACGCACGATAAGAAATTTTAGAGAAAAAGAAAATAAGTTTTAAAAGAGTATTTATAGAAAGATAAAATATTTTCTAATTAACAAAATTCTTTTATGAAATTTTTATTTATATTTGAATTTTTTATAATTATAATTATAATAATAATAATAATAATATCTTATTAGTTTAAAATACTATCATTGTTAAAACATGATATTCTACTTTCTGGAAGCATCTCTTTCTTTATATATTTGAATTTTCATCCACAACCGTGTGTGTATATATATTTCAATTTGAATACCTGTTTTACCCTTAGTTATTTTAAAAAAACAACAACAAAAAAAGACTCGTTCGTAGGCACAGGTCTCATAACAGTTTTTATTAAAACACTCCTAACAAAATTCTGTTAAGAGAGCACAACATCCTATATAAAACAAGGTCGATTCATTTCTTGCATTTGTGTCGTTCTTGCATTCTGTCTGTCGCACTCCTCTCCTCTCGCTCTGCAATTCTCTGTCCTCCAGCACTCTTCTTTCTTTCGTAAGTTCATTTCTCCAATTTCCATCGCACTACTGTCTTTTTGTGTCCACATTTTATAATACTCATTTTACTCTTAGTTATACCCGTTTTATCCTTAGTTATTTTAAAAATTAATTATTTTATAAATAATTTATTTTTAATTATTTTTCTATACATCTCTTTTCTCTTAAATCATTATTTAAAATTTTTTATATATATATATTTTTTTTAATTTTAGAACATTTTTTGAAAATTAAAAAATACGAATACACAGACGCGACAAGACCCATATGTTCGCTAGTATATTATATATATATATATATATATATATATATATATATATATATATTTATTTATTTATTTATTTATTTATTTTTGGTACCTGTATAAATATATTAAAAGAAAACGAAAACGATACCTATTCCGTGAATACCTTTTCTTAAGGGTTTCCATGAAACATTTTTTGAAAAAAAAAAAAAAACTTGAAAAGGAAAGCACAGTGGGCACGTTGTTGGGAGTTAATGATTGAATAGGGGAAGCAGTGTGAGTCACATATCTCTGATCTTTCGATGCCTTTAAATGTTACAGCGATGATGTTTGGTTCCTTCAAAATTGGGTAGAACATCTTGAAATGGCTGTTACACCAGGACTGGAGCATACAAGGAAGGCTATTGGATGGGCAGCGAGAGACACATCTGGGGTTCTTTCCCCCTTTAATTTCACCAGAAGGTACTCATCTCAAACCTCTTCAATTCCTCAACTTCAATAATGTTTCATCTGAAGATGTTCTTTTTTTCTAATGGTACAGGGAAACAGGAGAGAAAGATGTAGCAATCAAAGTGTTATACAGCGGCATATGCCACACCGACCTCCATAATGCTAAGAGTGAATGGGGTCCATCATTCTATCCACTCGTACCCGGGTATACTTCCTCCACTATTTCAACTATATTTCAATCACCTTCATACATAAAATATTGCCTTCATTTTATTTATGATACAAGAAACACTTCCGTATATTTATTCAAATAAATAATTAATTGAACCATTTCAAACGAAAGAAAATGGCTTCGATACGACTCAAACTTGGAAACTCATTGGATGGTCCGTCCTAGAAGAAACAACTTTCTTTCTCATCATATATATATAATGAAAGTATTAAATTTTTATGAAAAAGAATTTGACACTAAAATAGAATTTATTGATTAATTTTATTAAATGGATTTTAGAGATAAAAATTTCTGTAATAGATTTACCGGTAAAATTTATATGTAAATTTATATTTGCCTCGTATTCGTACTCGTATATGTGTAAATATATATTATGTGAGTACTCAAATATTTTTGTACTATCCACAGATATCTACGGATAGGGGTAGCAAAACGGGTCAGTCCGGCCCGTTTTGGCTCGGCCCGCCAAAAACAGGTCGAGCTGGCCCGCTACCAATAAACGGGTTGGATATTGTAACCCATCTCGTCTTAGGGCGGGCTGGCAGGCTGGTCTGCCTCTTTTTTTTAAATTCTTTTTAAATTTTTTTAATTTTTTGTTTATAAATCTATTTTTTATATATAAATTTATTTATATAATATAAAAAAATATTATTTTTTAATTATTTTTAATTTTAAACATAAAAAATAAAAAATATTAAAAAAAATAAAGTGGGTTGACGGACCAGGGCCAGGTTGGCCTGTTTTAGCCCGCTAAACTGGCGGGTTAGGCGGGTCGGGTTACAGCGGGTTGGCGGACTGAAAATTTCAACTCGGCCCGCCCTTTTCTTGGCAGGCTGATGGGCCGGCCCAATGGACTTGACCCATTTTGACATCCCTATCCACGTGTACACACAGATATTTACAAAAAAAAATTAATATTTAATAAAATATTTTAACTATAAATTCAAATAAAAATACAATGCATAACACTAATAAATTTTAACCAAAGTGCAAACAATTCATTTGAATACAAAAAAATGGAAATTTTTTAAAACTAAATGATAGAAAATAACCCATTAAAAATCAATGTATTAATGTTTTAATTTTTTTTATCTTTTTAATTTAAATTAAAGTATAGTGGGTACGGGTATATGCGGGGTACGGATACTATGGTACCTCTACCAGCCCCCGTTAACATGCGGGTATAAATACTTGTACTCGTTATCTGAAGATATATATTTAGAATATTCATTTCCTACCCATTACGGATTTTATCCACATATACCTGCGGGTACGGATTATTTTGACCTCTCTAACCACGTGAGAGAGTAAAAAATGGAAGTCAAGGGTACAGATTATTTTGATATCTCTAGCCACGTGAGAGAGTAAAAAATGGAAGTGAAAGTATAATTCTTCCCTTTTGATAAATTATTAGCTACCTTTTCATCGAAAATATGTTATATGCTTTCCTGTTTATAACCAATGACAAGTGATACAAGTTAATAAGTGTTAATTAGATTGTATTCTAATTTGAGCACTAAAACGCAGGCACGAGATAGCAGGTGAAGTGATAGAGGTAGGAAGCAAGGTGGAAAAGTTGAAGGTGGGTGACAGGGTGGGTGTGGGGTGCATGGTTCTATCCTGCAGGTCATGTAAAAGCTGTGATGAGAATCTTGAGAACTACTGTCCAAAAATGATTCTCACATATGGAGCCAAGTATGTTGATGGAAGCATCACACAAGGAGGCTACTCTGATCTGGTGGTTGTAGATGAACACTTTGTAATCACCATTCCTGATGGTCTACCTCTTGAAGCTGCTGCACCTCTCTTATGTGCTGGAATCACAGTGTATAGCCCTCTCATATATTTTGGACTTGACAAACCAGGCACACATGTGGGTGTGGTTGGTCTCGGTGGGGTTGGTCACATGGCGGTCAAGTTCGCCAAAGCTTTTGGGGCTAAGGTTACTGTAATTAGCACATCTCCAAGCAAAAGGAAAGAAGCCATTGAGCATCTTGGAGCTGACTCATTTGTGGTCAGTCGTGAGGAAGATCAGATGCAGGTACTTACTCTTTTCGAACCTTTCTATACTTTACAGAGTCTGTTTTCAAACCAAAATCTGCTTTGTATCATTTAGTTAGTTTGGTTATGAATGGTGTGTTGCTCAACTTCTAATGACCATTTTTGGATTTAGGCTGTAAAAGGTACCTTAGATGGTATAATAGACACAGTTTCTGCAGTCCATCCTCTGCTCCCTCTGTTGGATTTGTTGAAGAGTCATGGGAAACTTGTCATAGTTGGTGTACCTGATAAGCCTTTGGAGCTACCCGTCTTTCCTTTACTAGGTATGCACGCACATGCAAAATTTCTTCATATGTATATAGAACCTTTGTACTATTCAATTGAGGAACTTACCATTGCGTAAATTTTACACACTTGTTTTATATGCAGCGAGAAAGGGTGTAACTGGCAGTAGCATTGGAGGAATAAAGGAGACACAAGAAATGATGGATTTTGCTGTCAAACACGATATAACGCCTGATATTGAGATTATTCCTATTGATTATGTGAACAAGGCAATGGAGCGTCTCGTCAAAGCAGATGTGAAATATCGATTTGTTATTGACATTGGCAACACACTAAAACCAAGTTCTTGATATTTTTCGTCATTCGTGCGCAGAGAAATAATGCATGTGGGTGGTGTTATTGCTTGAAGTAAGCACAATGTTTTTGTTGTTTCTGTTCTTAATTTGATGAAGTTGGCATTTGTTGGTGATTAATAAACGTCTGTCTCTTCTGTACCAATATTATGTGATTAATAGTTATCATCTTTTATTCAGTCATTTTCTTAAAGGAATTGAAAGTAAATTTCTTCCTAATATCTTAATCATGACTACTGATTCTTATTATGTTTTTTTTTTTTTTATTCATTCCTCTCTAATCTTTTATTTGATATCAGCAGTTCGTAAATAATTTTTGTTTCTTTCTCAACTCAATTGAGCTAAAATTGTAAAAGAAGGTGTATATAGTAACTTGTCTTGAAGAGGTTTCTATCCAACTGTTAAGACACTCATTTAATCAATATTTTCTTTCTATATTTATAAGATAAGAACAATAAAGATAATATAAGTATAAACAATAATTCCTAACATATAAATATAATAATTATAATTCTTTTATTATATATTAAAAGTATAAGACAAATAATACTTCTATTAAATTACTAAACAAATAGAATTATTATATATTTTTATGTACTTGGGGTTGGGTTACGAAACTCATGACTCTCGTGACCCAGACCCAAGGATTTTTGTTCTCTATCTTTCATGGTTTCAAAACAGATATTTCTTCCCGCACCTTCAATTATGTTTCCTGCACCTCCTTAACTTTAAATTCCATTTTTATCATTATATTAAAAATTCTAATTTGATTTTCTCTCCTGTTGATGTCGCTGCTGCACTCATTCCCTCCCTCCCATATCCACTCGTCTTGCCCACTAAATTGTGAACCTCCATCGATCTCGCTCCGCATGTTTTGTTTGGTACAAAAGAATATATCCAACTAATTTTTCATTATGTTATAGCTAGGTTTGAGGAGAAAATGGGTGTCAACGGAGGAGTGGAAAAGGGAAAGAAAGATTCTAATGCATACTGGATCTTCCAGTCCGGAAGATTCAGGAACTCTTCAATATGGGACAGTTTTATCATATTGGCCAATTCGAAATGGGTTGGTAATGATTTCTGAATTGGATAGTCCGTATGTATTAGATTTTTTTCTTTGCATTTTGTAACACCGTAAGTGTTTCAACTTAGAAACTTTAAATCATTACTTACTGATACAAGTACTCAAAAGGCCACACATATCTATACAAAATAAGTTTAAAAGTTATTACAATCCCTTAACATTGTATTTCAAAATGACATCTTATCTTCTTTTCAAAATATGAGAAATAAATTCAGTACACTCTTTCAGAATAAAAATAAAGACTTTATCTCTTAAGTTAGCGGAGCTTCATAGTAGCGGAGGGGCTGTGACCCCCAAATGATTTTTGATTTCTTTTAAAATTATATATATTCTTAAACATTTTTAAAATTTTGAAATTTTTAAAATTATAGATAGTATATTTTAAAAATTGATGAAATTTAAATTATATTTTTTTTATAAAATATAACATGTAATGTTAATAAATAATAAAACATAAAATCAAATATAATAAAAAATAAAAATATTTAGGTTTAATTATTCTTTTGATCTATGTTCTTGCCTAAAAATATCAAATTGCGACTAAAAGATTGGAACTAAATTGAGACTAAAAAATTGGGGGTCAACTTGACATTTTTAATAACAGTAACCAAAAGAGTAATTAAATCAAATATTTATTAAGATATTTTTTATTTTCTTTTGTCATTACCTTTTTAATTTTTCACAAAAAGGTACTAATGTCTTACTCTCATATTTTTTGGAAGAAGAAATTAAGTTAAACACATACTAATTATTTTTGTTCTCATTTCTCATTTGTTTCCTTCATTCTTTGAAGAAAAACAATGTAACTCTCTCTTGTCTCATTTGATGATGAAATATTAGTTTAATAGTTAATAAAAAAATTCATCTGACGAGCCATTTGAATACTCATTTTTTATGATTATAGAAACAAATAATAATGTATTATGTGTTTTTTATAACTGATTTTTTAATTATGACTTAATTATAATATATTTTTCTTCGAATAATTATGTCCCTCAATCTTTTATTAGATTATGATTAATTATTGTAATATATTAAAAAAAGTATATTGATGAACAATATTCATTTGGTAAAAGTTATAACTATACATGAAGATGAAATTATACTTCTTATCCTTCTTCACATCATTAAAGCATTTAAAACATTATACTAATGATTCAATATGACATCTAACATCCAATTGTTTGATAGAAGAGTCATTCTTTAAAGCGTTACACTAATGATCCAATCAGATAATCAAAAAATTATATTATTCTGGCCTCTCCAAATCTCTTAGTCAAGATCCGCCAGTGATCATAAGCCATCAATGATTGGTTTCCACTCCTGAGCTACTAACCCCATTGGTTTCTCCTCCTGCTCATGTATTATACGATCATCGCAAGTAGAGAAAAAAAAAAAGCAACATAAGGAAATAACGTGCCAGCTAATGCATTTAAAAGAAGAGTGAAAAGAAATACTTCATATTACACAAGGTTTGAGAAATAAATTAAAATTTTGTACAGTTAAAATTTGTACGCTTAAATTTTTGTACAGTTAAAATTTGTACGAAGTGTATTCGGAAGACAAGTGTATTCAATGGACTTGTGAAATTATGCACCTTTCATGCTTGCTACCAAATTCTTCAATTAATGTTATATCACTCAGGATCAATGTTCCCAGACCAAGTCATGATAAGGTTAACTCCACTAGCTCACTAAGTATGATCTTTTTCATATCATATCATCTGTCATGTGGAACCTCATTCAACTCACATCTGAACGTCCACAACCTATGTGAGTGAGACACTAGTGAGTCAGGATAGTCTCACTCTCAGAATTCCCTTTCAATACACTTTGGCATCTTAAACCTGTGATGCTCTGACACGGTGGTTGGACAGCGCTTCCCACTCCCGAAGCGGACACGGACACGGAGGCGCGGTATCGGAAGCTTCTCCATGGATCAGACGCAGCCAATTCTCAGACACGTGACCGGCGGACACCTCTGGTTGTTTGGATGCACGACTGATACGAGATTCAGAGAATTTTTTTCGCGTATCCGAGCGAAAAATGGCTGTTCACGTTTTGTTGTTTCACGATGTGTTCACAATTTGCTCTGTTCACCCCACCTAACGTCATTTTGATATTTTATTTGATTGGCATGATATTTTTGTTTGTTATTTTTTTAGAGAATAAAGGAAAATCTAACAAATTTAAAATAAAAAGGGAAATAAAAAAAATAAAAAATAATCTTTCATACATTCTATTAAAATAAACCCAAAAAAAATTAAATAAAAATGGAAATAAAAAGATAAAAAAATAATCTTCCATACATTCTGTTAAAATAAATCCAAAAAAATTTAAATAAAAATGGAAATAAAAGAATAAAAAATAATCTTTCTTACCTTCTATTAAAATAAATCCAAAAATATTTAAATAAAAATAGAAATAAAATGATAAAAAATAATCTTCCATACCTTCTATTAAAATAAAATAAAATCAAGATGATGAACAAAAATAAAATCAATAAGAACAGATTATTCTATAAATTATTTTAAAAGTTTTTTTTTATTATGAAATAAAATTATTAGATTTTAATATGTATATTATCGTGTGTCTTCTACTTTTTCAATTTTGTCGTATCTTCGTATTCGTGTCTGTGTCGTGTCCGTATCCCTATCCGTATTCGGGCATCATAGTCTTAAACAAAACACAAACAATTTAAATAAACAAAAATTAATTTCTACCAGAATATCATACTCTCACATTTAATCCTTTCAACAATTTCAACATCACATTTATATCACAATGGGTCATAAATAAACACAAAACCCATAAACTTAACATATGAGCTCTTTTCAGCTCCATGTCTCTCATTTTATAACAAGAAATTCATACATTTATCCCTTTCACCCCTTAATAATTTTCTTAAGATATTTAGCATTAGATATTTTTGTCATAATTGCAATCACACCAACACCATCACCACTATGCAGTAACACAAATCCAAATCAAGAAAATTCCTAATCATCATTAATGCATAAGAATCACACAAAACAATTATGTCATCACTCTATAATTCATTAAAAATTAAATATATATCCATCTTCAAACACAACACAAAGCACCAAAACTCTCACAACTTCACTGAGTCAAACTTTACCAAATCATTTATGGGTTCTGCAGTTATCAATAATTTTAAATGACCAGCTTCCTTTGCCTTAAGGAACACTTTTACCATCATTCTTCTCTTTATACTGTGTCTTCGGTTACAAGATCCTATATTCATCACAACCCAAAGATTAAAATCAACAATTTAATAATGGTTTAAGGATCAAAGCTAGATAAAGATGCATTTAGAAAATAGAAAAAAAAAAAACACATGCAGCCAGAGAAAGCTGCATGCACTAGAAGATTTTGAACTTACCCAATATGGAATTGATTAACTTGAATGGTAGAATCCTTGACACTAACTACTTCTATGGATTTGGATCTTCAAGAGGAAAAAAATGAACGAGGTCAATTTACTAAGAAGGAAGAAGATTGAGAATTGAAAATAGACTGGGTTTCTGTAAGGCTTCTATAAACAACCTTTGCCTTTTTGAAAAGACCCTTTTAAAATCTTTAAACTTTTTTTTTATAGAACAAATAATATGCTATTAGTAAGAAAAATAATGTATTAGTATAATAATATAATTATACTCTTTTTAGAATTTATAATCAGGTTCTCACACATTTACCATACATTTACTGCTTTTGTTGGTTGGGTTCGATGTTATTGTTTGTTTAAGGAGTTGGTCAAACTTAGTTGTATGTTGTTATGATGATTTTTTATGTGATGATTTTGAGATGACGATTTCCATATAAAGAAATGGCTAGGACAACAAGCGCTGGTTCTACCCATGTTGGAAGCATCATAGATGCTACAAGACAAAGACCCACAACATATGTTTCAAGGAAGAACCGTGACAAAGCTCTAGATGTGAACCTTGTTGCTGCAGTTGAGATGATTAGTGATAGTCAAGAGCATGAAGAAGGATTTCCTAGAGGCCCATCAGATACCTCTTTGCTTGTATACTATGTTGATCACGTAGCTTTGAAACTCTGGGATGATAAGGTAAGTAAACAAAATTAAGGTTGTTATTAATTTGATGATGAATTTGCAATTTATGTAATTTGATAACATATATGTTGTGTCTAGGATCAAGAAGAGTTCAAACTAGTATTTCATGGTCAGAAGTTAAATAAAGCAAGGGTTCCTCATACGAATATTTAGGAATATGTTTTGAATTTTGGATTGTTACCTTTGTGCAACATAAGTTAGGAGACAACATATAGGACATTGTTATATGCCTATGTGGAGAGGTGGCATAGGGAGACAAATACAATTCATTTATCGATCGGTGAGATGAGCATAACCCTAAATTATGTGTCTACACTACTTCATCTCCCTATTGTAGGGCAATTTTGTCCATTTGTGTTGTTGGAGTTTGTTGTCGTTGTCTCATTTTTTGTTGACTTGTTAGGGGTAGCACGATGAAAATGCAACTTCAGAAATTGAGACAATGTCATGGACAATATGTAAGACTGAGGTGGTTGAAAGATGTGTACAAGAAGTTGTGCATGGAGGGGCATTCAGAGTTTGCTGCAGACAATAGTACAACTTCTATTAAACCTTACACACATTATTATACAATCCAAAATATATTTACATATATGAAAGTGTATCTTGTATTGCACAACTTAGAATGTATTCTTCATAAATTTAATACATTTCGGTTCTAAAATTCAATATGCAGAACATGTTTTAGATTGCATAATTAAAATGTATTTAATTTATGAAAATTACGTGTATTTTAGATAGTATATTTCGGAATTTATTTTTAGACATGAAAGTGTATTTTAAATTGTACAATCTGGAAAGTGAATCACCTATTAAAATAAATTTTATGATTTGTTTCATCTATATATATTATTTGTTTTATAATTTATTTGGAATTATATATATATATATATATATATATATATATATATATATATATATATATATATATATATATATATATATATATATATATATATATATATATATATATATATATATATATATATATATATATATATATATAAAAGACTATAGTATTACACTTACAAATCCAAGTTTAAATGGTACTTAACAAATCCTAGTAAGTAAGTGATCTCCTGTCTCAAAAACCTAAAAAATACATTACAACAAACATATATGTCTTTTTGTCACTTTTTTTACAAAAATAGTAACATATTTTACTTGTATAAGCTTGAAAGCAACCCAGTCCAACTAATTCATTTTGTGTTGCTTTAAAGTTCACGAAATTTCATCAACATGAGACAACATATCAATTTCATATGATATTTTACTTCCAAATATGAATTTCATTTATGTAAAAAAAATTAAGTATTACCACCGATAACAATTTCTACTTCCAAATTACATAACTCAGAACGTCAAAACTATATATATTATAAATTATTAAATTCAAAATACAATTATAAATGGCACGTTATTGTTTTGAATTGTGTAAATCAAAATACTACTTTTAATTACATGATTAGAAGAAAATACCTTTTTCCTACAAATTACATAATCTGAAAGACTTTTAGCTTGCACAATTTAGAAAGAAATCCAAACCAAAAAGCCTATAATGTTTGAAACCAAAAACGAAAATGAAACCAACCACCCACCTTCAAGCTTCATACTATAATGGTATGCATTTCAGCTTATTGGTATGCCAAAAAATTGCTCTCAACAATTTTGTGAAGAACAAAGAACATGCAGGTAGCATTCGTGAAGAAGAAAGAACCCAAAGGTGGCGATCGACGCTTGGAAAAACCTTTATCGCCATTTAATAAAAGAAGGGCAGAGTGGATTTTAAAATTTATGTAGGTATAGGAATAACTTATGGTGGTACAAAAAGCATTTGGCTTAAAACTTCCAACAATGGGCCTATGTTGTAATCCAATAAAAAGTTCAAGACAATTTTTGGATCCCGTAGTGCTATCTTTCACGTCATACTGAATACATAAATGGAAAAGAAAATAAACAAAAATACATAACGATAATTTTAAGAAGAGTGATAAAAATCATGAAAGATATTCTTATTATAAGACGTTTCTTTTTTTTTCTTAAACTCATACTTTGTAAAATTTAATTTTTCTTTTATTCTTTTGTAATTTTGAATTTTATTTGTATTTGTTAAAGATATTAATTTGACTTACTTACTCAAGCCCAAACAAAGTCTTCTGGCTGCTAGCTAAGCAAGAAAGGAAATTTTTTCCTGCACCTCCAAAAGCAAAATGAAAAATTTTCTCTCATCTTCTTCCCTCTTCCTCGACCACCGCAACTACATACTTTCTTCCATCTCCACTCTATCTTCTTCCTCCACCTCCACCTCCACTTCCACTTCCACCTTCAACCCATCTTCTTCTTCCACCTCCATCTCCACCTTCACCTCTATCAATCTTCTTCTTCCACTTCCTTCTCTACTCCATCTTCTTTCTCTACCTCCATCTCATCTTCTTCTTCTATCTCCACCCTATCTTCCTTTTCTTCATTGCAGACCCTTCGTTCTTCCTACATCCCATTCTAGATTATACAATCTATAATCGAAATGTAATATGTATTATAAATAGTCTTCTAAATTTTGTATTATTAATTTCACAATTTAGAATATAAATTTGTATTATCCAAAATAAAATTTCTATTATGGATTATTTTCTAAATATACATTACAGATGGTATAATCTGAAATACAAATCTATATTTTAGACGATATAATCTAAAAAGTGTATAAAATTAATATTAATATTTTTTAATTTTAGATTGTGTAATCAAAATATATTTGTAAAATCTAAAACTATAATTTCAACAAAGAATAATTAAAATTTTAAGAAGTATGAAAGTGTAAGAAAAAACATGGCGATGTTGGAAAAAATTCCGAACAGGAAAAAAAGGATGACAACCGTAACCAAGTATTGACCTACGTGGCTAAATGTTAGGATTGATATAGATTTTGGACATCTGAATTTTAACTTTTAATATTTGAAATTTCCTTCTGGTTAGACTTGAAATGCTTGGCAAGTAAGTTTATAAATAGTCTATATCTCTCTTTGTAAAGATATATGAAAATTCAAAAGTTATTTTAATGTATTAATATTTTTAGAGTTATTTTCTTTCTTACAACATATATCTTGATATCTTAAAATTCGAGTGACAATATCTCCATGTCACTTATATTAAAATGAATTCTTAAATTCAAGTAATACATTCTTCTATCTTAAGTCTTTTTCATTTATTATTTTTCTTTTGTAATTGCTCTTATGTTCTTGTACTTACTTCCTTATCTCCTTCCCATCTTTTTTTTGCACTTGTGTTATTTTGTTGATATTAGTTTAATTTGTAGTTCTTTTTTGTCTTATTCCTAATTCATATATGTTTTTTTTGGTTAAAATACTCTGATGGTCCTCATTTTGGTTCAAAAATCTCAAATTGGTCCTCGAATTTTAATTGATCTCAATTTCGTCCTCGAATTTCAAAATCATCTTTCACCTCATCAATGTTTGAACCACTAACCAATTCATCTGATTACCACTCGAAATCTGACCCTCCACCCTCAGTCCTTACTTCATCAGAATCTGAATCAGTCAACTCTTGTGCTGTGTACCAACCTTCTCCATCAGATGCACTTTCAACAGCACATGGCACATTACCATCCCAATCTGAATCACTATGTCCATCACTGTTAATATTTACATCAACCAAACCTTCCTCATTGAATGATTCAGGCTCACCTTCATTTTCTTGTACTCCATCACCTTCATCAGCCCCCTCTTTTTCAACTACTTCTGGTGCAACACCTTGCTCACCCTCACCCCTCTCCTCTTCCACTACTTCAGCTGTAACATCTTGTTCACCCTCACCCCCCTCCTTTTCAAGTACTGCAGATTCAACATCTTGTTCACCCTCACCCCCCTCCTTTTCAAGTACTTCAGCTTCAACATCTTCCTCACCCTCACCCCCCTCCTTTTCTACTACTTCAGCTGCCCCATGCTCATCAGCCTCATTCACACAGTTAACTACATCATCAGCCTCAGAAGGACCAACCTCCCCCATACCAACACCCTCTATCATGTTGATTATCTCAGGTTCTGTCATTTCATGAACCACATACAAATGAACTGCACCATTTAATGTTGCTAAGTTCGCCATATGACTGGCCCCTCTATCATCACAAAGAAGCTCCAACCTATCTTCTAAGACAGTCCCACCTCCTAAACTATACCACAACTCCTTCACAGATACGTGTCCTAACTCTTTTAATCCAGCAATAACCTCAAAATATCCCCACGTATCAGGGTCACAGAACCACGTGGTTGTTTCCCCATCATATTCCAATTTCCCATTACTAAAAAAGTGGTCACTATGGTGGACCACCACTTGAAAACGATCAACAGACATGGCTATATATGCACCCTGTATACATTGCCCCCAAAGGAATTCAAATATTACAATTCATACCAACAACGACAACACAAAACAATGCATTGAAATGGGGGACCACAACTTAAGCAATTAAAAATGGGGGAACACATTCGAATACGGGACCACATACTATAATCCATACGGTCACCGATTAAAAAACAAAGTCGCATAGGGGACCACCAATCAAACGATTTCATTGTCGAAAATGGGGGGACAAGCAACATTTAATCACAAAATAAAAGCCATACAACATCATTCCCAACCAACAAAACCCTAAACAGCCAAGGATGAACTGATACTCACCTTCACGGTGTGGCGCTCAAGAACGACTACGATCAACGACACTAAAGCTCGAAAATCGAACACTGAAATGTTCGACCTCACCTTCGACGATGCTGAATCTCACCTTCGTCGATGTTCACGGCATTGACGCGAGTCGCCCTCCCAGTCGCCATTCTTCAACACTCAGTTTCAATCCTAATTTAGTAATTTAGGGTTTCCATACAAATGCTTATTTTAATGAATAACGCCACGTACAAATTTTTCAGTCCTCAAATTAATGAATCAAGCCACGTCAGATAACTAAAATGAAGTTAACGTTAAAAATTTTGACACTGTTAACGATTGGGTTAATTTAAAACACATTTACAAAAATGAGGACGAAATTGAGATCAATTAAAATTCGAGGACCAATTTGAGATTTTTGAACCAAAATGAGGACCATCGGAGTATTTTAACCTTTTTTTTTCTATTGATGCAATTATTGAATTAAATCTTTCATAGATTCAATTTATAAATTATAGTAAAAAGTGATATTTTCCTTGTAAATTAATTTCATTACAATTTTTTTTATTAATAATGATACATTTTAGTGACTAAAAATTAGTTATTGTAGTGATCAACTGAGACAGAAACTTATAAACAAAATGATTGGTATTTAAAATAATTTTTATTATAAATAAAAAATTATAATTGGTTTATAAATTGATGACTAAAATATTTTCTATTATAAATTGATATCTAAATTCTCATTAACATTAGATAACAATATGCTGGTTATTAAAGAAATTAGTTTCTAAATTAATTTTTAATTAAAAAATTGATTCTAAATTAATCCTTAAACATATATTTGGTCAATAAATTAATTATTATTTAAAAATTTTCTCGTAGTTCTTTCATTATTGTATATTTTTGTGTTGTTCTAAGTTTTCATATCTCTTTGAATCTTATCATCATTTCTCCATTATAATTGAATAAAGAAAATAACCTTTTAAAGTATTTATAGTTTTTTTTTTTTCAAAAAGTATCACTCAAGAAACCTTTCGCACTATATATATATATATATATATATATATATATATATATATATATATATATATTATAATTGACCAGAGAAAAATATATCTTGAATATCAAGTCTTGACCAGTGATAAATAAGACTAGTGATAGGTATAGTGCATGAAAATATTGCTTATAGATCTTGCATAACAAAGTTGAAATCATGCTTAGTGAGTCACTTACGGAATGCTCACCCTTTAGATCCAAATCTCATATATGAATAAACAATGGTTATGGATTGCAAATAAACTCATTCTTGTGGGTATTATTCGAAACTTTTCTCATTTTGGTAGATAATCCCCGCATTGACTATGTTTAAGTATGGATAATAACTATTTTTTTTTTCAATTGGGTATGGAGATGGGATGAGTATGTGCATATTTCTTCGTCCCCATCCCAGTACTCGTCTCAATACTCATCTTCGTCCCCGTTTAAATTATTAATGTACACATAGTTTATTAGGTAACGTGATATATGGGTAGGTTAGGAAAGTAAACCCATTTTTGAACTGCGGGGTGGACCAGTCCGACTCGCACTTTGTGGGCTAAAATGTAGGGCGGGCCAAAACGGGTTGAGTTGACCCGCTTTGTCATCCCTAAGTTAAATCCTCTTTTGTTGGGTTAAATGTAATCACCAAATGCTTTTGTATACTTTTATTACAATGTTATATCACTCTTCTCAATTTATGTTTAATCTTTATGCTTATTTTTGTATTATGGTTTGATCAATCATAAATTTGTTGAAGTTATGAGTTCTTGACCTAAGATAAGACAATCAATAAATAATTGTTTGAAAATGGAGAATAACATATTGATCATCTTTAAATCCTTGAAGTTTGTGAGGCTTATAACACATGAGGTTTTTTGTTAATGTTACTCCTAAGCTTGAGGCTAGTGTACTATTATAGTTAAGGTTACCTTGATTGAAGAAGTAAAATTTTCTTTCCAAAACACTCTTCATTCATTGTTGCGCCTAAGGGCTCGGTGTACAGATATAGTCGAGACGACCTCAACCAAAAGGAAAAGTTATTTTCTAGAAGACTCTTCACTATTATTATTATTATGATTATGCTTTAAACCTAAGAGCTAGTGTATGGATATAACTAAACTAACCTTGACCCAGGGAAAGATAATTTCCATTGTCAAATGCCTCTTTATCATTATTAGACCTTGAGCATATCATTACTTCATAACACTTTTTATACACATTTTGACCTTAGAAAACAATAATGTTGATAAAGGACTAATTAGATAATTATACCTTAATCACAAGTTAAGGATGTGTTGAACACTTTGAGAAGGACTCAAGGAGGTAAAAATTTATTAGAATATTATAAATATGTAAAGATTCTAAAGTATGCATTAATCATTTATTACTTTACTAATATCTCATCTAAGTTGGACATTAGAGTTTTTTTTTTTTTTTTGCAAAATATACCTTATTGGTCATTGTTAGAGCTCATAGATAAATACCTTTTAACACAAAAGTAATATATCACATAACAAAAATGTTGGATCAAGCTCTTACCATTAGGTCAAAAGTTATAACTGATATTTTAAGATAGTGTTATATATGTTTTAGTCTTTAAACTTGGAAGTGAAATTGAAATTTGTCTATGTTTCAAACTTTGATACATTTTGGTCCCAAAACTTTAAAAACGAATGGATTTAGTCATCCTAATCTAATTGTGTTAATTTATTTTTTTGACGCGTCATATGTGTTTAAAGGTGGAGTTTGAGTTGCTTACATTGTTTTGACACCTTTTGACTCAAATGTCAGCTTGAAACACTGTTTAATAAACCTAAAAAAATTAGCGTCATTGGGTTTAAAGAACTATATTCATTCATATTTAAGGTTCGAAAACCAAAATGTATCAAAGTTTAGAACATTGACAAATTTCAATTATGCATATAAGTTTATGGATTAAAAACATATTTACCCTTTAAGGTATGACTTTCTATTTAAGAACATAACAATTTAAACGCTACCATTTAATTGTGACTTGGTTCACATAGTCTCCTTTACGAAACAATTGACATCGACCACAAAACAACTAGTCACTTACAACAAGATCACAAGACAACTTGATACCAATTGTTTAATTATAAGCTTACCACTAAACTTTGTAAAGTAAAAAAAAAAAAACTTCATAATATTTTGTAAAAGTAACAACTTCCTTTGTCAGACGCTTTGATGAAATAAGCTTATAGTATGTTTCGATTAAATGGTATACTTTTTTTTTGATTCTATAAATAGTATGAAATAAGCTTATATCAAACCTCGTAAAATTTTGATTCTATATTTAGTTTATTATGCTATTATATACAGTTGCTCTTTTACAATCATTCTAGATATGGTTTATCCTAGTTTTGAAATGCTCAACATCAATGAATAAAGAAAAATAGGTGTCAAATTGATGAATGGATGAGATGTTGAGATGGTCACACCACACAGTACCCAAGTCAGTGAATGAAAGGCATGACTATTCATACCAAAACCTGGGTTTATAAGAATATTCTTGCATCCTGACCCCTATTGTGATTGAAACGCGTGTCTATTATTTGTGGTAAGATAGCTGGACCCTTTCAAAATTCATTCATTAAACACTCTTTTATTTGCAATAAGTATATCTGCTGTTGTACTTTGTTTATGCGAGTTTTATTGTGGTAACGGAGGATTAAAACCCGGTTGAGTTGACATGTCATGAATATGTTGAAGAAGTAGATGATGAAAAGTGTGGCTCGTGAAATAATGTAACGTTAACCTTGTTCCTATGTAATCGCTGTATGGTATGGGCATGGTTTTTTGGTTTGGTCTCACGGGAATCCAACCACCCCTCTCACGTGTTCCTCTCTCCCTCTCTCTCGACTGGACCTGCCTATATAGCTGTTTTCTACGGCGCTGCACGTTTCTTCTAACCCACAACCTTCACAACCTTTGGTCGGTGTTTCCATTCCATGTCTCATACATATTATATTCATTTAATATATATATATATATATTATAGTCTTAAAATAGTTATAAAATAAACTTTTTATATTTGTAAAAAGAATAATGAAAAAATAAATAAAAATAATATAAATGAGTTTAAAGAGAATAATAACAACAATAATAATATTGATTGTTTGTGGTCCACACGCTAATCTCTTTATTGTTTGTTTTGTTTGTACCTGCTACTCAACTCTCATATTTTAATGTACGCAAAACCATCTTCAATTGAAAAGGAACAAAAATCACATAAAACCTATATTTGAATAAATTTTATTAAATTTATACCTACAATTAAATGTTTTTGTTCTTTTATAATAACTACTCAATTCATTTATACAATTCTTACGTATATGTAGCATAAATGTTACGTGAGAGACAATTCTTACGTATGCGTTGATTTAAGTGCATTTATGAGTGCGAAAAAAATATTCATATGTAATAATGTGTATAATTATAAAATATATTTACATTTTAAAATATTTATACATTCAACATTTCCATGTGTGATAAAACTTTGATAATTAGTCTCGTAACCGGTTCAAAGAACTGAGACTTGTAAAAATATGTCGAAGTTTTATATGTGAGTAAAAAATCTTAATTACGAAAGTTTCAAAAGGTTAAAATTTTTATTTTCCTAATAAATGTCGAGATTAATCAGAATATAAAAGAACAAAAATGATTATACTGTTAAAATTCTATAAAATATATTATACAGTAAAAATATATTGCAAAAACTATATATTTAACTGTAATGATTGTAACTATTTATAATTGATGATGCAACTAAAATATTTTGTCACGTCTTTCACGTTGTCACTAAAGTTTTGGTTTAGGTCATAACTATTTTCGTGAAAAACAATTCTGTGAGTATAGTTCAAATAAACCGAAAAAAAGAAGAAGAAACAAATGCACAAAAAAGAGAAAACAAAAAACTGAGAAATATGTGGGAAAAGATGTCCAATTTTATGAGTATTGATGTTAATAAATATGTTTCATAATTTATTCTAAGTTTGGTATAAGTTAAATGGTCACACGTTCTACAACAAAAATTACTTTAGACAACAACATAAAATTATGATATAAATTATAAAAACCGTAATCTAAAGATTAGACCACAATTTTTTAGGCGTGGTATAGGTGAGTGTAGCTATAGGTAATAGACAACGATTTTTAGTATGACAATATTTTTAAAACCGTTGCTTAAAATTCTCACAATAAACAACAATTTTACATGTTGATTTTATACCTTACCTGTGTTTTTATACCACATTTTTACTAGTTTTGCCCACATAGTTTAAAGCAACAATTATATAATCATGGACTTTCATGATATTTATACATCATCTATAAAAATGTTGTTTATTATATGTTTAGGCTATATTTATTTAGCCATTGTCTATTTTAGTGTGGTCTAAACTATAAATTGTTGTAGTGTATATAGATTAAAAACAAAATCAAATAATGTTATGTATGTGAATGTAAATTTTTTTACACATTAATTTTTAGAAATTAAATCGAGTTTAAAATTTATTTCTTAATATAATAATATACTTTATTTTAATAAAATTTGTTGAGTGTATTGTCTCATTTATTATGAATATGTTATTAGACCTATTACAAATATTTAATCATCTTACATATCATTATTAACTTTGACATAATAGTTATGCTCATACTTTAAAATTCATCCCTCATTTGTTATCATATAAAAATTTATTAAAAAAAAATAAAAATAAAATAATATAAAGTATGGGGGACCACATCAAACCCATGATAAAAATTATACAAAACATAAACAAACTATATATACTATAAAGAATTTAAATAAATACATGGAGATAAACATAATTATATAAGTTTTCAAAGATATATAAATGTACGTAAATCTTATCTTATTTTATGATAGAGCTATCAAAATGGGTAATTCGGCCCGACCCGGCTCAACCCACCACAGGTTGATGATTTAGTGAGTCAACCTAACCCGACTCACTTTTTAGCGAACAAAAAAAATTCGAACCCGACCCGACCCACCACAGGTTGGCAGATTAAATGGGTTGACTCACGGGTTCACTTAATTAAAAAAATATATAGTTTTTATTTTTTTTCAATCAAAACTAAAGTATAATTCTAATTAAAATTTAAATAAACTTTAATACAATCCAAATATAAACCAAAATAAAAAAATACAAATTATTTATGTGTTGGCAAAAAAAAAACCTAACATGATCCAAATGTAAAGTCCAACTTAATAAACACTTGTGTGATCCTTTTATCTGCGGGTTGGTTAGCCAACCCGGCTCACCACGGGTTTAACCCGGATGAACCGGGTCAAAAATCAACCCGTAGTGAAATTTGTAAAAAAAATTCATCTCAATCCGGTATGAACCCATGGTGAGCCGAGTTGGCACACGAGTTCCAACTCATCTTAACAACTCTATTTTATGATGTTGAATTAAACTTCAATTTTACTACCAAAAATAAATAGAAAAGAGAAAACATAAAATTAAAAGAGGAAGTTTAAGAAAATATTTTTAAAAAATAATGGTATCTTTAAAACGAATTCTAGCATTATAAAATGGAAAAGTGAGGAAAAGAATAAACAAAAACGAGTAGGAAATAAATAAAAAGGGGGTAATTTTAATAAAGAAGTTCTTAAAAAGTTAATTATAATTAATAATTTTATTTATTGTGTAATATAATATAAAATTACTTATAAGATACACAATAATCTATTATGATCCTATAAATATTACTTGAATTTTTATTCCTTTTAACAACACAATGGTGTGGATCTTTTTCCCCAGTCATCTTTTCAATCAGGTCACTCATTTTTATTTTTATTTTTTTGCATTTTCTTAGTTTATCTCCCATCTTACATTACATTTTATATATCACATATTATTTCAAGAAAATATTTTATCGTTATGAAAACCTTGCTACTTTATGAAAAATTAAATATTATGACAATTTGATTATAGAAATTCTAGAAAAGAAAAAAAATGAAATGGGGTTCTTCATAAATTAAAAATAACTTATATACATGCCAAAAAATATAAAAAGTTAGATAATACGTAATTGAATTTTAAATTAAAAAAAAAAGTTTATTACATTATTTCTTGAAAAGTTATTGTAAAAGAGAATGAGGCACCATACCCTGATATCTCTTACACATTTTATTTAATGTTTATGTACTGATAAGATCCTTTTGGACATAGGTAGGTCACAGAGCTGTCCTCAAGAATTGTGCAACTGAAACTATGTAACATGGCAGGTGAATCACTGATGCATGCATGGCGATCTCAAACTAAATATCTTTTTTTATTTTTTATTTTTTCTTATGACATGGATGTATGTATGGTATGGTTGTCCCTCCCTGCTTCCCAGAAAGGTACTGTGTTCTATCAACTAAGCTACAACAAGACAGACAGATTAATGCTTCATCACAACCGTTAAAGACTTCTTATAGATTCACTATCCTTCACATCTGTACTTCCTTCCATTATGTCACACTCAAATATACAACGCAAACTCTCTCCACTTTCAAATCTTTTTCTTTTTCTCTTTACAAATAATATTTAAAATAATATGTATAGTTGAAGTACGAATTTGGTACTTAATACTTTTAGTTTTTAAATTTGATAATCGTTTTATTATTTTAAATCTGAAAATAAAAACTTCTAAGTTTCTTAAAATTTTCAAAAAATAATCATTTCAGTTTCGTTAATGTTTTTTTTAGTCATTAAAATATTTTTGAAAATTACTTTAGTTTCTCAAATTAAATACTCGGTAACTTAAATATTTTCTGAATTAAAAGAAACTGATTTTTCAAATTTAAAAAGACAAAAATCAAAATCATTCTAAATTTCAGTGACTATAATCATATCTAAAGTTAGCCGACTCAATTGCTACATATACCAAACTACTAATTTTCTTGATTAGCATTCACTATCAACGTGATGGAATGGAGTTTAGATATGATTAAGATTTTAAATTTATAAGTTATGGATAAAATATGATTAAAAAGTAATTGAGAATTTATTTTATAAAACATTTATGAATAAAATTAATAAATATCACATGCAAGACGTTAGAAAAAGTAAGCACTCACCGTTGATGATGGATTTTCTGTTTTATGTCTAATTTATTTATTTTATTATTATTATTAGAAAAATTATTAAATGACAGTTTATCTCATTTAAAGATAAAATTATATTATATTATATAAGTTAATGTAAATCTTATTTTATAAATAAGTAAATTTTATATATATATATATATATATATATATATATATATATATATATATATATATATATATATATATATATATACTTTTTTTGTCACTGCCAAGACAATATCATAATCATTTAGAACTTTTCATAGTTTTCTATTTATAAATATAATGGATTTCGTATTGTTTAGTATCAAATTTCTTCTAGTCTTACACTTAATATGTCTAATTTTTTATATGAGAAAGTTTGTTAAAAAAACAACAATAAAACAAAATTATAATATAAATACAGATTTTATTTCAGTTAATTATAATTTGTAAAATTAAGTTAAATATAAATTTATCGGTGTGTTTGTTTCTAAAGGTATATTTGATAGGAAAAGATGAGATTATTTCGACGAAAAATGATTTTTAAATAACTAAATCTTAACAATTTTTTCTTATTAATTGATATGATATCTTCTAAGTGACTTTTCATTTTTTTATTTTTTTATTTTTTTATATTTCAAAACCACTTAAAAGATGTCACGTTAGGTTGTAAAAGAAAGTTGTGAAAATATCATTATCCTGTTTCGATTAAGGGAATGATGGTAAAAAAATGAAAGGATTTGAGAATAAAGATCATAGAAGTTTGTGAATGATGTGATGAGTTTCATATAGATTAAAAAAGTATTTTAGTTGTTAAAATTAGAAGGACCACATTACCTTTAATCATAAATGTAAGTTAAAATAAAATATAATAAGTACAAATTATGTTTAACATAAAATGAGAATTAATATTTAAAATAAAAAAAGTTTAATTACTCTTTTAGTCTATATTTTTGTCCTAAAGTTTCAAATTGATCCTCTTGTTTTTTTAGTTTCAATTTGGTTCCGATTTCTAAAAAATTGATGCAATCTGATCTTGTTTGTTAAATTTCTTGAAGCGAATAAATGATTTTTCTTTTACCAAAATTGACACTATGATTATATCAATTACATCAATAAAGCAAATCATCATTATTAACAACTTCAATCTTGATGAAAATTGCTTGATCAGTTTCAAGAAATTTAACGAAAAGGATCACATTGCATCAATTTTTCAAAAATCATTATCAAATTGAAACTTAAAAAGACTAAAGAACCAATTTGATACTTTTAGACAAAAACCGAGACTAAAAAAGTAATTAAACCTAACAAAAATAAAATGATAAAATTATATTGAAATAAAATAGAATTGGTATAAATTAATTTCAAATAAATTGTGGATGAGTGATTAGTTTAAATAATAATAATAATAATAATAAATGTGAGTTATTATTTAAAATAAGAAAATTAAAATTGAAAACTATATTAAACCATAACGGATTTTGTATAAATTAAGTTGAAATAAAATGTTACTTAAATAAATTAAGTAATAATTTGAAACGATGAAAATATTTTAAATTGAGACCTGGTTGTTTAAAACCAAAATGACAATGTGCGAAAGAGATTATTATTCCTATAATTTAACATAGGCTGACATAGTTTATATTTATTCTTTTCGCTCACTAAGCTTGTGTTTTGATTGAGAATGAATTTGAGAGAAAAATTGAGTTATTTGAAAAGGTGAGAAATGAGTTTAGTTGAGATGAAAATTTACATGAGTTGGTGTGTTTGATAGATTAAAAAAATATTTTAATCGACAAAAGTTAGAGATTACTTTTGCCTTGATTATTACTATTTATTATTATTATTTATACTATTATTACTATTTTATAGTTCTATTATGACTATATCAATAATTAGAGTTAAATATGTTTTTAGTTCATTGATTTTCGGTAAATATTAGAATTAGTCCTTCTTCAAAATTTTTGTCCAATTCAATCCCTCAACTTTAGATATGTGTGAATTTAGTTCTTTTAGCCAAATGTTATTAAATTTATCTGATGTTTCAAATGGATTTCAAAATAGCTTATTAGTTAACATTGAATTTAACATGTGTGTTAAATAATGTAAGCATCTTAAATGTTATCATGAAACACGTTTAAGACTTTAAATAAACTTAACAAAAATTGATTAAAAAGTCTAAATCCACATATTTATAAGGTTGGAAGACTAAATTGGGCTAAAGTTTCAAAGATGAACTAATTACAATTTTTACTGAAAATTGAAAAACCAAAACATATTTAACCCTAATAATTATAATGATTATTTTATTATATTATACTATTTTATTAATTTTTTTAATATTCACTCTTATAATGAAAATTAAACTTATTCAAGTATAAACAATTATGGAAGGAGAAAATATCATTGAAACATATTTTCTTGCAAATCTTTGCAATTTTGCAAAAGAAATTTAACCTTCAAATATTTGCTTTGTTTTTCGTTTGTAAATACCTTTTTATTTATTGTTTTTATATCTCTTCAATTTATCGCCTGTCAATTCATCGCTTGTATCGTCTTTGCAATCTCGCATCGTCTTGAGACAAACACAACATTAAAAATCCAGAAAAAATCAATTATTCAAATGTGTCTGTCTAAATCACTACAAATCAGATTATCTAAACCTTTGACACCTCATTTATTTTCTTCTTTTTTACGTCACTCTATATAAACATAACGTTATTGATATAATATTGTTTTTATCCCACTATGAAAACAATAAAACACATGACAAAACGCTTGAAGCTCATATTTCAAAACAAATATATACCAAAAGAACAAGAATCATTTTTTTTTAAAAAACTTTTTCTTCTTTACAGCGAAGAAAAAACAACATAGTTTGCATGTTAGAGTATAATTAATTCTAATCAAATATATAATCAATTGTGTGCAAGTTATATATTTGAATATAATTAATTATATCTGAATAAATATAATAAAATAATTATTTTAAAATAATAATATAATAAATAATTTAAATTTAGTATCTTATAAAATAACTTATTTTAATGTTTGATAAATAATTTTATAAGAAAAAAAATCAAAATCCATTAAATAAATTTTAAATTAATTTATCATATATTTTTTAATTTATATGTAATATATAATAATTAAATATTTTCAAATATATTGTATTAATATACCAAAATGAACAATTAAAATAAAATTTAAAATAATTAATAAGATGAATTTAATATATATATATATATATATTAGTGAGATACATTTATTTGATAATTTATTTTATTGATTTTATTATGAAATATAATTTTTATTTATTAAATTTACATAATGATTTTGTATTTTAATTCAAATTTAAATTTAATTTACATTTCACAATTTTGTTTTTTACATAAAATTATTTTATAAATGTATTAATACAGAACTAAAATTATTCTATCACATAGTTAAATCTATGTCAAACTTTTCTCTCATTTTTTTATTCTGTTCTTTTTACTCCAAACAATTTCACTTTTCACCTTCTTTGTTTCATTTTCACAGTCAAACTTTGTATTTTTTTCAGAAGAAGACTTTATAAAACTTTGCTCAATTGGTGTTCAATTAAGTGAGAAAGAATAGGATCGAGGTTGTGACCATTTATAATTGATTGATAAGGAAGCATATACTGCAACCGAAATCAGAGCACCAATTGCAAGAATTAACCAAAGGGTTAATGATCCGTGAAATGAAGTAGCGTAGAAAATATAACACGTGTAAGCTTTTTTTGGGTTCTTCAAAATAAGTTAAAAAGTAATCTTTACTTCTAAAGGGACGTTTCAAGGAAAGAAATAGACAAGGTGCTGGCAGTGTGCAGAGCACCCACTGTTATGCTCCTTTTACTCCAAACTTCTTTCCTCGTCTATAACGCTATTCACTTCAAAGTTAAATTTTGTATTAAAATTTGTATTAGTAATTAATCATCTATTATTATTTTTTTATCATATGCTTATAAAACTATTTTTTAATTTATTTAAATTATTGTATTAACAATCTTGTAAATTACACATAGCTATGATGTGCTATGCAAGTGAAATTAATTTTTCAAAAATGCTTGCATGTGCATCCTTTCAAAGTAAATTATTTTATAGACATGAAAATGAACTAAATAAGTAGTTCTTTTATAATTATGAATTTGATTATAAAAGAGAACATAGAAAAATTGGTTATGTATTATTAAACATAAATGCTAGACCATCATTCTATTTTTTTCAAAAGAAATTAATTTCACATGCTAATAAGTTTACCAAATATGAAAAATGCCAATGACGTGGTTAAAGAAAAAGAAAAAACAAAGAAAGTAATAAATAAGATGAATCATGTATACAATAACAAATATAGAAAAGAACAAATATACGAGTTAGATAAATAAATGCATTAAATATCAAAATAGTGTATGGTGAAAATTAAAAGAAAATTATCTCACTACAAGAATGCATATGCACTCTTTGTAAAGAAAACAAATACAAAAGTAATAAATATAATGAATAGAAAAGAAAAAATAAACAGAAAATCTAAGAATTAAAAACATCAACTATTGGTTCAAATAGAACAAATGTTGAGTTTGAGACTATATTTACCAAAGACTCAATTTGATTCCTTAAATTTGACAGTTTATGCCTCAAATTTATTCCTATGTATTGCTACAGGTTGAGTTGCTCAAGGTACTTTGAAGTTTTAATTATAGATAATTAAGGTGGAGAAATTAATTTTGAATAGTATTAAAAGTGATTAAGAATGATATTTTTGGTCCACAGAAAAAATATGTGGCTAAAAATTTGCCAATTATATTGAAACAAAAAGGGTCAAAATCAAGGTATAAGTAACTTAAATGAGAAAGTAAGGACACCTATGACGACCAAAAAGTTTGTTGTTAGACATATGTCTTGGAGTGAGATGAGATGAAAATGTTTTTTTATTTTTTTTTCTTTTCTTTAATTGAGTCCTGAGAAAGAAAATTGCGTTACTAATTATACAACAAAATATGTTTAATAATTTGGAACTTGGAATGACTTATATTATGTATTTGTTTTCTATTTAAAAACGCAAGTTTTGATCGTTTTTTTACGTTATAATTTATAAAAACAGATGTAAAACATGTTGTATTGTATTAGATTTAGTTACACATTAATTATAATTATTAGGAAGACAAAAAGTATATATGTTATATTACATCGGGTTACTTAGACAGCCTTGTTTTTTACCTGCCATCCAAACACGCGTTTTTAATTTTATTTTATTTTTAAACATTTTATCTAAATTTTTTTACATTGAAAAGAAAAATCAGGACAAGTGCAAATTATATATTAGTCACTATGAAAATAAAAAATTACAATTCATACCAACGTATTTTAACTAACATAAAAACGTATTGAGATTATAAGTGATTATATACTATTTATCATTTAGCAATAAAGAATGTGTTGCCTTGAGAAATAAAAATGATTAAAAGGAATATTTTTTTCCAAGTATTTATTATATGGTGTCTCTGTTAATTGAAGTGTTTAATATGGTGATTAAAAAAATCATAAATGTTAAATTTGATTAAAGGATTACTTTGAAAATGAGGATATAAGTGTATTGTTACATTCTAATCTCAATTAGTAAAATCCTCTTTTCATACATCCTAATTAATGTTTTTTCTCTTAAAACAGCTGCTAACATGTTTTGATCAAGGTTGTGAGGGTTGTGCTTTTACTTGTGACTTGAATGTTTAGTTGACCACAATAATTAGTGTTTGTTAAGTGGTAGTTTTACAGCAAAATTTCCCTTTAAAGGAACAAAAGAACAGAAGGAGAGCAGTGAAATAAAATTAGTGGTATGGAAAAGAAAGAAAAAAGTGGTAATATAAAAACTGTGGGAGGAAGTAAGTATTGTGTTGATATTATTGAACAAATTCCAATACACATCTCTCATCATTAAAATGAAGAGTAGCTAAACTTGTGCCTAATTTTTGTTTATAGGAGAAGTGGCGGATCTCATTACACTGCCATAACAGTTTGCATCATCTTCCTACGTTTCTCTCGTTTACCTTCTCTCTCTAAATCTCCTCTCTTTCTCTCTCCTCAATATACACGATTTATCCTCTTTCTAGTGAGATCTGTCTCCTCCATTGCATATACATTTGTCTAAACGTATGCCTCTCTCCGTTTCCTGATACCTTTAAAAGCCCACTTCACCCACCTCATTCACTCACATACCAATTCTCAATCACTCTCTTTGATGAGAATCACAAGCCCCTCTTCTTCTTCTTCTTCCACCCTGCATGAAACCATTCAATTGAAACTCGAGTTCATCTAACCTTTTCCACCCCCACAGTTCTCTCTTTCTCTCTCTTTCTCTTTCTCCATATATATACATATATAGCTATCGTTCTTTTTTTCTCTCTCTTCCTTCAATGGTACCACCAGAAGGCATGCCACCAACACCGAACGAGCATGAGGTCACTGAGGGCCGCAAAACGACGAGGCCGCCACCGGAGCAAGGTGTGAAGTGCCCGAGATGTGACTCACCAAACACCAAGTTCTGCTACTACAACAACTACAGCCTCACTCAGCCCAGGCACTTCTGCAAGACCTGCAGAAGGTACTGGACCAACGGGGGTGCCTTGCGCAACGTCCCAATAGGAGGGGGTTGCAGGAAGAACAAAAAGGTGAAACCTTCTTCCTCCGCTTCACCCTCCTCCAGACTCTCCTGTGACCCCAAAGACTTCAATTTTCATGGTCTCACAGTTCCACCTTCCGTTGACTTCAACCTGGGAGGGATACCCTTTCCCCCCAGGCTCACTGCTTTCAACACTCAAAACCTCCCAACACCCCCCACTGGGGTCTTCAACCAGTTCTCTTCTTTTGGGGACGTGGCATCGTCTTCCACCACTTCCCTTTCTGCTTTGTCTGCCTTCCAGCTTGACCCCCCTGCTGCTGCTGCTGCTGCTGTTTCAAACCCTCTCTTGGGTCTTGTTCCGCCCAACCCTGACCTCTGGGCTCTACGTAGGTCAGAGAGGGCCTCACTCTCTGATCCTTTGAACAGTGCAATGCAAACCCTGCAGACCATGGAAGCCATGAACGTTCACGGCAGCCTTGCCTCTTCAATTGAGTCGCTCAGCAACATCAACCAGGACTTGCACCTGAAGCTGCAGCAGCAGCGCATGGCGACAATGATGTTCGGTGGGGACAGCCAGAAAGGTGAGAGCAGCGTTGCGCTGAATGGGTTTGGGAATCAGAAGCTGCTACAACCGGTTTCGTTTCAGAACCTTGCGATTTCGAAGCCAGAGAACTTGCCAGCTGGCAGTTCCATAAATGGTGGTCCAAGTGGGGAGACAGTTACTGCAGCACCCACTGAATGGTTCTTTGGGAATTCCTTTCCCTCAGTGTCTCCTTCAACCAGCAATGGTGGTGCCAATGTTAACCACATTAGCAACGATGCAAACAACAACAACAACAACTGGACCGGTGCCCTTGCCTGGGGTGATTTGCCGCACCAACCATACACCGCTTTGCCCTAGATTTCACTAAGGAGGACTTATAGAGTTGGAGGTAGAGCTGCGTTTTTTCAATCTTGCAAGGAGAAGGAAGAAGCTATAATTAGTAGATAGGACAAATCTATAATTGTCTAAAATCCCTTAGTTGCATCTTTTAATTGCTTAATTAGGTAGTTTTCTTCTTTGTGTTTCCTTCAAATCATCATATCATATCGTATATCATATATGTAACAGAAAGCATAGTTAAATTTCAGAACTGTAAGAACATAACTATGTGTTCATATATACTCATATCAATTGAAATAGTTGTTGTTCAATATAAATGTGTAAGTTTTTACTCAATATATTGAATATTAGATATCTCGCTCGTTAATTTTTGCTGATTAATGCACGCGTCTACATTTATCAAGCAATGGCTGATTAATACATTTCTTGTACACCTTCACCAGAAGAGCTAGAATTTGGGTTGTCATTATAGTTTGTTTCTAGATAATCGAGAATGTGCTCACAATATAATTAATTGTTTCTAAGGGAATTAAATTGAAGTCAGGTATTGATCAATTTGATGAACTGTAGTTTTGTCTTTACCTAGCATTTTTCTGAATAGGACGGTGGTAAGATTACCGTTTCCCTCGCTATTTTTTGTGGGATACGTGAAGCGTTTTTGGACTGTTGTTGATTAATACCGGGGAACTTTAATGCTATGATTTTATTTTCTATTTTTTCATGTATTTGGTTAATAAAAAAGAACCAACTCATAACCACTGTCTTAGCGTCTCACTCTCTGAGGCCATTATCAGAGAGCTGAGTCTCAGGTTCCTTCAGTTACTGATCAATGCAAAATACACAAAACAAAACACAACATAGTGGCAGTGACTGGCATAGCCCTTTGCGATAGTAAATTAGTCTGCAATATCAAGGCCCTGTTTGTAGCCTGCAATCTCTCTCTAAATATACACATACATTAATTTTCCTCTATATTTCTATGTTACTCGGTTCTTTTGCAATAATTAGTTACAGTGTGGTGTGATTTGGTGTCTGAAAAAGGGTAGTTTGAAAATATGTTTAATGAAACACTGTCAACGTTTGAATGAGCTAGAGAGAGAAAAATGTGACATCTAAAGCTTAGGTTCGTTTTTTTTTTTTTTTGTTTACTAGCTTTATGGTTTTTGGAGAGTGAGCCCTCAAATCCGTGCTAAATGCCACTGAGCATCAACTCTCATTGCAATTCTGCATCATGTCATAGAATGGGAAAGAGAAAGCAAAACAAAGTAGGAATTGAAGAATTGCTTTTCCTTGCTTCCGGTCTGTCATCTTTATTTCTTACTTTCACTATTTGAGCGGAAAAAACAGACCCCACAAATGCTTCAAACACTACATTGACGTTGTTTTTATCCCTTCATATATCATATAATCTAGTATATATTATGCCACCATGCAACTAAAACACTTTCCAAACTGTTGTTTAACCTTATTTAGTTAAAATTGTCTCACAAAGTTGTGTAATACCTTTATGTCTCCACATATAAACAAAATGAGTCTTTCCTTTCGGTCAGAGATTAACTTCCTTCTTCTTATTAATCTTTTGGGCGAGTATGTTCTAGTTAACGTCCTAGTTTTTAGATTGTGTCCTCATTTTACCAATTTTAAAATAAATAAAAAAGCAACTATAACACGAGAAGCCTTAATCAATCGTCATGGTTAGACAAATATATAATATATAGCAACATTCCCTTTCCTCATGATTCAGTAGGAAAGGTGACTTTGGTTGCAACCCCTTTGCCTCCATCAGAACAAATATATTCCCTCTCTGAATCTGCATAGGTGACTTTTTCTTTTTCCTACTTTTTATAATTTGTTAACTCTCCGTACACTTCCTCTCTGATTAAAAATCCCTTTTCCCTATTAATAAATATTTGCTGTAACAAATAATATATTAGAATGAAAGGTTCCAGTATTTTTCCCTTTATCTGTCACATTAATCATTTATCAGATATTTAATTTTATAATAAAATAAATATCAGATGCTGTATATAAGTAACAGGTATCATAAATATTTGTGCATGAATGTGTGAGAACTTTTAGAAGGAGTGGGCACACAAGTATACATTTCTTCTATAAGTGTTTGTTTCCATATATGAAGATTCAGTGACTCATGGGACACGGCAAGAAAGATAAACTATAAAACATTGACATGAAGACGCGTGATTAACGTGACAGTTGCAGATAGAAACTCTTCTTTTTTGTTGAACTCTGCTGGTGGTTCAAACTGTCATTTTACAACTTAGAAAACTGCAAGAAACTCATGACATACGCATTTATCTACATCCCAGATAAACTCTCTGTTCTCAACTTCTCATGATTCCTACACCGAAACTTCTGGCCCCACCATCTTTCATCACTTGATAGTTCCCCCACTACCCAACTGCAAGCAATCATATGTATGACCACAAACATAAACACTGCCAGTATATTCTTGTTTCCTTAATCATTTTATATTCTTCTATTTCATTTCATGTTGTTTTTCATTAAGATTCTACACAAGCATAGTAGAAGCTACGTTTATAGATATGTGTTGAACATCAAGGAAAAGCATCAACACACGTATCAACCTTGCCCCAGACATGCAAAACATCATCATCGTGCATCAGGGCACAACAAGCTAAAATAACGCACTCTTATTCTTTCCTTAGATAAGAACCCCATTTATCTGTGTATCTTTCCTTCACCATCCACAACATAAGAAAGGAGAACAAAGCTTTCGTCTCTGTCACAGATTTGTCTTCTTCCACTGGATCTGAATTTTGGAGCAAGAGGATTAAAACCCGACAAGACAATCTCCACCATCTCGCCAACTTCATCATTTCACTTCGTGACCGTTTCTCCACCTGCTTCTTTCCATTTCCATTCACTTCTCTCTCTCTTTCTTCTCCTTCTCCTGTGATATAATATAACCCTTCTAATTATATACTCCATCAACCACGAAACTTGGGTTTGATTTACGCTCACATGAACCTTGAGTTTAATTTACAGCTACAGTACATAAAATACTCTTTTTAAGAAAATAACTGCTTTGTGTTTTCCTTTTTCTTTTCTTCAGCAATCTTTTAAAGTCAAAAAATGGTCAATAAGAGAAATTCAGACCAATTTTTTTAAAATCAGCTTTGTAATCAATTATAAATGGTCTATACTTATTAAAATAATTAAGAATTTGTCCATAACTTATTTTTATTTATACAGTTTTTTAAGATAATTTGTATACATACTTCATAATTTATATGGAAAAAAATAATCTCGTCTTTTTTAATTATAGGACACCATACTTATACATTAATATTTATATTAAATTATTGCTGGTACTGAAACTCGTGGATGATATACGTCATTCTTGAAATCTAGTATAATTGATAACATTTTATTTTTTCATTTATGTAATCTAATATCAACACTAAATTTATTGCTTCTAAATTATTGTGCACTTAAAAGAAATCATGAAACTATATATATATATATATATATATATATATATATATATATATATATATATATATATATATATATATATATATATATATTATCTTTAACTAAAATAATTATGCATTAAGTGATATCTAATATATGAAGAACAAACTTATTTTCATTTATCTATGTTTTCGCCATAAACTTTAGGAAATAAATTTTACACAACTTACTTTTTGTTTGAAAATATATCATTAAACAAATCACATATATCACACTTAAAATATTTTAATGTTGTTTAGTTTGAATATATGAACTATATATATAGTAAGTGTGTTATTACTTCAAAGTAATGAAAATTTCTGATAAACAAAGATCAATTATATGTCTTCTTTTCGTAAACTTTAAAAAATAAATGTTATCTAACTTATTTTTATTTTGAAAACATATAATCAAATGAATGAGATACGTCACTCATAATTTGTTCTGCATTATTCTCCTAAACCAACACATATTTTCATTTATGTAGCTTAACATATGGACAGTAAATTTATTCTTGTGTTTACCTGTTTTGCTTTTATAATTTTAAAAACTTGATGTACAATTTTTTTTTGGCGGAAAGGTATTGTAGGACAAATTACATATGTTATTTTTGAAATACAATCTTTGTGTTACATGAAAATTATTTTTGTATCTAATGGTTTTCCTTCCTTGACTTCAAAAAGTTGAAGTTATACAAATTATTATTTGCTCAAAAGGGAGCATTTACTTGTGTTGCTTTTAAAATGTACAATAGTTGTTTTCTTCTTTCAAAATAACACAATTATGCATTTATGTGACCAAATGTATGAAAACCAAATTTATTTTTATTTATCTATGTCTCTATCATAAACTTTAGGAAGTCATCTTACATAACATACTTCTTTTTCTTAAAATATATGATTGAATCACATACGTCATCCTTTATATATTATATAATTGCTTAGTTTCATTATATGGATTTTATATTGTTCCTTCAAAGTAATGCAACTTTATAACATATAAAGTCTAAATATATCTTCTTTCCATAAACGTGAGAAAATAAATATCAAATCTAATTTTTTTGATTTTGAAAGCTTTTCATGGAATGAATGACATACATATAAACACCAACTTTGTTATTGTCTCTACCCGACTCTTTCCATAACTTTAGATAGGTGACGTTATACAAATTATTGTTTGTATGAAGTATATTATGAAACAAATTACATATGTTACTTTTGAAATGTCTAGTAGATGTTTTGCGTTACCGAGTTTATTTTTGTCTCTTTCTGTCTTCCTTTCTTAACTTTAGAAAGTTGATGCTGAACAAATTATTGTTTGCTTGAGAGGTATGTTACTTTGAAAATGTACAATTAATGTTTTTGTGTTATCCTATAAAAAAAATGTATTAATTGTTGCAAGTGAAATCGATTATCATGTGACATAGGTCAGGTGGACTACATCATAATTAAATCGTAATACTTGAATTGTTACGCTCTTAAGTACAAAGAGTTGTATATTAACAATAAAATATATCTTTTTATTTAGTACTAAACACTTAATCCAACAAATGATATTAGAGTCAAAATTACGACTTTGATACCTGGTAGGAAATTGTTGAGGAGGAGGTTGTTGATTGTGGCATCAATTGTCTCATGGTCTAAGCCATGAGTAAAGTCATAATGGAATTGATGCTTGAACTTACACAATTTTAAGTATAAAAAGTTACATCTTGATTGATGCTTAAACTTACAAAAAAAAAGTTGCATTTTTACTTTAAACTATAGCATTTTAACCTAATGACATATGTTTGATCCAACATTGTGTGTCATAATTTATGAAAACCAAATTTATTCTTATTTATTTATGTTTATCATAAAATTCAAGTAACTCATACATTACTTACTTTTTGTTTAAAAAAGTATGATTGAGTGAATCATATACGTCAATCTTAAAATTGTTTAATTGGAACACATTGTTTTTATATTAATTGTGTTGTTCCTTTTTAAAGTAACACAATTTTATAACATAAAAAGTTCAAATATGTATTTTTTGCGTGAATTTTGGAAAATAAATGTTTCCTAATTTTTTAAAACATATTATGTAATGAATGACATACGTCACTCATGATTTGCAATATAATATAATAGATCTATGTTATTGTCTCAAAGTAACACAAAATTTTGCATTTGTGTAACCTAACATATGAACACCAAATTTATGTTTCTCCTTTTTTTTCATATCTTTAAAAAGTTGACATTACACAAATTATTATTGATTTGAAAGGTATCATGGACCAAATTATATGTTACTTTTAAATGTCTAATAAATTATTTGTATTATTCTCTTGAAGTGACAAATTATAAATTCAGGTAACCTAATATACAAACACCAATTTTATTCTCATTTATTGATGTTCCTACTATAAATTTAGGAATTAAATGTTCATGAATATATCATTCAAACATATCACTTAATTACACTTGAAATATATATATATATATATATATATATATATATATATATATATATATATATATATATATATATATATATATATATATAAAAGTGTGTTGTTCCTTTTGGTAATGCAATTGGATAACTTACAAACAGTAAATATGTCTTCATCTCATAAACTTTAGAAAATAAATATTACATTGACTTATTGTTTAGTTTAGAGACTTATAATGGGATAAATGACATAAACTACTATTGGAATCCATTATAATTGTTTTATGTAATTTTCTCAAATTAACATTTTTTTCTTTTTGTAACGCAAACTTTGCCCGGATGGAAATGGTGATTGTACATACCTTCTTGGTAGTGACGATAATTAAAAAGTGGGACGTTCACTAGATGGATGTTCATTACACATTTGTCCATGGCTATTTGGTTCATGAGGTATACATGAAAGTTCCTCTAGGTTTTCAAAATTCTGACCCAAATTTAGATTGCACGTTTAAAAAGTTGTTGTACGACTTAAAACAAGCTCCTCATTGTTGGTTTGCTAAGTTGTCTACGACATTGAAGTGCTAAGGCCTTGTTCAATCATATTCAGATTACTTATTGTTTATATTGCACACGGGAGAAATACATCTCTAAGTGCTAACATATGTGGATGACTTAATTATTGCAAAAAATAATATTTCAGCCATAACAATTTTTAAAGCTTACTAAAGTTCTTATTTTCATATGTAGGATCTAGGAGTATTAAAATATTTTTTAAGGTTGGAGGTAGCCCGTAACCCTAAAGGGTTTTATATTTGTTAGAGAAAATGTACATTGGAAATCATTGGAAACACAAGTTTATTAGGTGTCAAGCTTATGGATTTTCCAATGGAACAACACCATAAGCTAGCATTGACTTTTGATATACCTCTTGAAGATCCAGAACCACATTAAAGGCTGATTGGATGATTGATCTATTTGTATGTGACTATATATGATCTTACTTACTTTGTCCACATTTTATCTTAATTTATGCAGAATCCTCGTAAAGAGCATTGGGAGGCAACCTTAAGGTTTATTAGATATTTTAAGAAACATCCAAGACAAGGTATTTTATTGGTTTGACAGTAAACTGGAACTACAAGGATGGTGTGATTCAGATTAGATGAGTTGTCCACTTACAAGACATTCTTTGACTAGTTGAGTGATGCTTCTTGGTTCTTCTCTGATATCTTGGAAAACTAAGAACATTTCTTGCTCTGTAGAGGTGAAATATCACTTTATGGCAAAGATTACATGTGAGTTAAAGTGGATTAAATAGTTACTCAATGAGTTGGGAGTTAATGATTCTAAAGGGACACGATTGTATTGTGATAATAAATCATCATTACATATTGCTAAGAATCCAATTTTTCATGAAAGAGCAAAACATATTGAAGTAGATTGTCATTTTGTTCGTAATGAAGTAACAACCGACATTATTTGTTCCTCATATGTTCTTACCAAGGTACAATTAGCATACAATTTTACAAGATATTGATATATTATCATTATGGTTATTTATCATTAATTAAGAGATATTTTCTTAGACAATTTGTGGACAATGTTTAATTGGTTATTATTTTATGGACAATATTTGATTGACATAATTATGGATATTATTTGATAAATATTTTTAGGAGTGATATTTTTTGTCTTTATTTAGTTGAGTGTATATGTATATGTGTGACATGAATAAAAGAGTCATGAGTTGTCTTGTTCTACTTCTTCTACTTGTTAACATAAAAGGATTTGAGAATAAATTTTATGAAAGTTTATGAATGATGTGATGAGTTTAATTGATTAAAAAATATTTTAATTGTTAAAATTACAAGATTACCAATTTTTCTTTGGTCCTAAAAGTAAGTTAAAATAAAATATAGTAAGTGAAAATTATCTTAAAATAAAAATAAAAATGATAATATTATATCAAAATAAAATAGAGTTGGTAGAAATTAATTTCAAATAAATTGTGGTTGAATGATTAGTTTAAATAAAGATATTATTATTATTATTATTATGAAATTTTAGTTATTATTTAAAATGAGAAAAATAAAATTGAAAAACTATATTAAAAATAGTGGGTTTTGCATGAATTAAGTTGAAATAAAATGTTGTGATTACTTTAGAGAAATTAAATAATAATTTGAATTGATGAAATTATTTTAAATTTAGATACGATGTTTAAAAGCGGAAAAGACACCATGCAGAAGAGAGGACTATTCCTGTAATCTAATATAGGTGTGTTATGAATGAATGGTACAGTTACTCATATGATTGATATTGATACTCATATATTCATATGATTCGTTATTCTTTATATAAATATTTTGTTTATGTAAATATTTTGTATTAACTATTTGATTTGTATCATTATGAATTATCATGTTGTATTTATAAATAAGACTCTTCCTATCAATAATCTGATCTAAAGAAAGTTGTTCTCTATTCTCCTATTCTTTATTCTTCTTTTTATCTTCTCTCTGTTACTAGCTTTATTTTATAATAAGGTGGAGGTAGTGTCACTTTTATTCTTTTCACTCACTTACAGATTTACACAAGATCAATCTTTCAACTGTCTACCTAAATCACTACAAATCAATTCATTCAAACAACTTTCACACCTCATTTTCTTCACCGGAACATCAACCCATATAAATGTAACATTATTAATATAATATTATTTGTATCGAACTATCAAAAAAATAAAAAAAAACATGACAAAATACGAAAAACTCATGTTTCACAACAAATCTATACAAAAAACAAGAATAACTGTTTTGAAAACTTTTTCTTCTTTAAAGCTAAGAAAGACAAAAAAAAGTTTGCATGTTATAGTGTAATTAATTCTCACCAAATATATAATCAATTGTGTCTAAGCAGTGACGGATCTTGATCAATATTTATGGGGGAGCCAAAATAATATACTTAAAATTTATATATTTAATATTACTGCTACTAATTCAATAAAATGAATATATAATTTAGTATAACTATAACTATAAAAGAAATTTCACATATCTAAAGATTATCCATCATTTTTTCATATTCTAGAACTTATCAAATAATTCAATTATAAGTACATTTTTCAGCTATTTTTTTTCCAATATAAATAACCATATTATCTACAAAATATTCATTTTCTCTTTTACTAATATGCACGTATCGATTCAAAAGTCATCACAAGCATTCCATTTCATTGTTATGCAATGAGTAACGATATTGTCCTGTTTTGATCTTCACTTTTCTTTTATCAATTTAAAAAAATAAATTTATTCTTTTATTTTTCATCAATATACCTATTTAAAAAACAAATTTAATATTAAATTTTTCTTTATCATAATCTAATCAAACATTAACTACTACAAAAAATTATGATAATCAAATTCACTTAAAAATTGTCTATAAAAAATCACATAATACATTACTTACTTTTCTATATTCATAAAAAATAAATAATATACAAAATGTCATAAGATAAAAATTAGTACTAAATATTAAACAGGTATTTCATTACCAAGTTAGACAAGATAAAGTTATCTTCTTTTTTCTTTAAAAATGGAAGAAAAGATTAAAAAATGAGGATAAAAATAATGAGTTTCTGTTTAACTTATTTTTTTTTCTTCGGTAACAAAAAGTTAGATAAAAATGAGACATAAGTACAACATATAAAAAACTTAGTAAACAATGAAAAGAGAAAATGAAAATTATCTTAATAATTTTTTTTTTTATATTTGATTTTATATTTTATTATTTATTAACATTAAATATTATATTTAAAAAAAATATCTAACTTAACTTTTATTAATTTTTTAATATATTATTACCTAATTTAAAAAGATAGACATAATTTAAAAAATTTAATAATATACATAATTTAAACAAATTTAAACAAATAATTTAAAAAAATTGAAAAAACTAAAAAAAAATTGTGGGGGCCGTGGCCCCGCCAGCTTCTAAAAAGATCCGCCACTATGTCTAAGTTATATATTTAAATATAATTAATTATATTTAAATAAATATAAAATAATATTTATTTTAAATAATAATATAATAAATAATTTAAATTTAATATCTTATAAAATAACTGATTTTAATGTTTGATAAACAGTTTTATATGAAAAAAAATAAAATCAATTAATTATATTTTAAATTAATTTATCATATATTTTTAAATGATAATAATTAAATATTTTTAAATATATTTTATTAATATAACAAAATGAATAATTAAAATATAAATTAAAATGATTAATTAGATAAATTTAATATTTTTTAATATATGTATATATATATATATATATATATATATATATATATATATATATATATATATATTAATGAGATAAATTTATATATTTAAATTTTGATAATTTATTTTATTGTTTTTTATTATGAAATATAATTTTTTATTTATTAAAGTTTTATAAAGATTTTGTATTTAAATTGAAATTTAACTTTAATTTACATTTTTACTTTTTAAACTAAATTATTTTTAAAATTTATTTTATAATTATTTTCTAAATATATTAATATACAACTAAAATTATTCTATCTCAATTAAATCTATTACAAACTTTTCTCTCATTTTTTCTTCTCTTCTTTTTAATTTAAATAAAAAATTTTACTTTTCACCTTCTTTCTTTCATTTTCACTGTCAAACTTTTTTTTTTCTTTCAGAAGAAGACTTTGTAAAACTTTGCTAAATTTGAGTTCAATTAAGTGAGAAAGAAAAGGATTAAGGTTGTGACTATATAATTGATTGATAGAGGCATGTACTCCAACCCTAACCAGACCACCAATTACACGAATTAACTAAAGAGTTAATAAAGAGTTAATGATTATATGGATTTTATATTCGGGTGTGTTGATCCTTCAAAGTAGTGCAACTTTATAATATATAAAGTCTAAATGTGTTTTCTTCCAATAAATTTTAGAAAATAAACGTTATCAAGTCTAATTTTAATTTCATGGAATGAATGACATACGTCACTCATGTACTATAATTATTCTGCCACATTATCTTGAAGTAGTACAATACTTTTTATTTAGGATAATGATAGAATGTCTCAATTTTTTGACCCAAATTTTACTCGCCTACGTGGCATGAATTATTTTAATATTTTGTAAATATGAAAAGAGAAATGACGCGTGAGGTTATGAATGGTTTGTACGTCACGCGCTTGTACAGGAAAACTGAGAAAAAAGAAGTGAAGACTGCGTTTTTGGGAAAACAGAGAGTGCGATTTTGGGAAAGGAAAATAGAGGCGGGCTTTATGGCTGTTGCAGCTTCCTCCACAATCGCTGCTAATCGCTGCCGCAGCTTCCTCCACAATTGCAAGCCCTAATTTTGGTGTTTTTCTTCTCCAAATCAAAGGCCAATTCGGTATGTTTTTTACTTCCCCGATTGCAATCCCGTATTTTTGTGTTGTTCTTCCCCAAAGGAAACCCTATTGTCGTATGTTCTCGTCCCTCGATTGAAATGCCATTTTTATGTGTTGTTGTTCCCCAAATCGATGCTCTCTCAATCCTAAATGTTGTTGTGGATTGTTAATTCGAAATGTGAACGGGTTTGTGTAAGCAAAAATGCTTCGAATGTACGAATGCTTTTGAAGAGAATCATTTCGGCAGTTAGGGTCGGGTGGGTACAAAATGCGAACTGCAGTTGTGTTGTTGGATGTTAGAAAGTGAGTTTGTTGGTTTCGACATTTAGGCTTGGGTGGGTACAAAAAGGAAACTGGATTTGTGTTGTTGGATGTTAAAAAGTTAGTTTGTTGGTTTTTGACTATGTTGTGTGTAATTTGATTGATCTGTGCCAAATTTGTTTAAATTAAATTTGGTTAATGCGTTTCATAATTTCCATGTTGTCGGGTGCATATATTTTTTGGAGGTAAGTAAGTTTGTTTTTCTTGAATTTTGTGTTTTGTAGCATTTTGGTTTTTGTTATGAATCAATAACTTTGTTTTAAATGAATTGTATTATTTTAGGATGTAGCTATGGGCTTTTGATCACTCCCTGTTTGTGAAGAGAAAGGGCTGGAAGGAATTTTGCAATGAACATCAATTGAAAGAAGGAGATCGTGTGCTCTTTGAAGTGGATCACGCTGATGCCGATGAATTCATTACAGTCTTTGTTAACAAATGTTTGTGTGACGAATAACTAGATGTTCAAACAAATAGATGTGATGGTATGTATGTTAAAGTTTTTTGTTAAATATGATATTTGTGTTTTGTGGTGAATGAGGTCCTACTTTAATTATACACAGCTATATTGATGTTTTAAATTATATGTATTCCTTGGGGTATTAGAATGAAGTGTACTTTTCTAAATGAATAAGTGTCTTTTTGAAGTCAAGTTTTGGTACGAGCAGTACTAGAACTGGTTTTCAAGTGTATTTTTACATAAAAACTACTTTGCACACAATGCAAAAGCCATCCAAATAATTCCATCAACGTGAATCATGAGCAAACAACTTAAAGAAGTAAGTGGAATTGAAGATACAAAAAAAACCAACATTTCTGGTACTAGAATGAAGTGTACTTTTCAAAGTGAATAAGTGTCTTTTTCAAGTCCAGTTTTCGTACGAGCAGTACTAAAACTGGTTTTCAATGTATTTTTACATAAAAACTAGTTTAGACACAATGCAAAAGCCATCCAAATAGTTCCATCAACGTGAATCATGAGCAAACAACTTAAAGAAGTAAGTTGAATTGAAGATAGAAAAAAAACCAACATTTGTGGTATTAGAATGAAGTGTACTTTTCTAAGTGAATAAGTGTCTTTTTCAAGTCCAGTTTTCGTACGAGCAGTACTGAAACTGGTTTTCAATGTATTTTTACATAAAAACTAGTTTAGACAGAATGCAAAAGCCATCCAAATAGTTCCATCAACGTGAATCATGAGCAAACAACTTAAAGAAGTAAGTTGAATTGAAGATAGAAAAAAAACCAACATTTCTGGTATTAGAATGAAGTGTACTTTTCTAAGTGAATAAGTGTCTTCTTCAAGTCCAGTTTTGGTACGAGTAGTACTGGAACTGGTTTTCAAGGGTATTTTTACATAAAAACTGGTTTACACACAATGCAAAAGTCATCCAAATAATTCCATCAACGTGAATCATGAGCAAATAACTTAAAGAAGTAAATGGAATTGAAGATAGAAAAAAAAACCAACATCTCTGGTATTAGAATGAAGTGTAGTTTCCTAAGTGAGTAAGTGTCTTTTTCAAGTCCAGTTTTTGTACGAGCAGTACTGGAACTAGTTTTCAAGTGTATTTTTACATAAAAACTGGTTTGCACACAATGCAAAAGCCATCCAAATAATTTCATCAACGTGAATCATGAGCAAACAACTGAAAGAAGTAAATGGAATTGAAGATAGAAAAAAAAAACAACATTTATGGTATTAGAATGAAGTGTACTTTTCTTAGTGAATAAGTGTCTTTTTCAAGTCCAGCTTTTGTACGAGCACTACTAGAATTGGTTTTGAAGTGTATTTTAACATAAAAACTGGTTTGGACACAATGCAAAAGCCATCCAAATAATTCCATCAACGTGAATCATGAGCAAACAACTTAAAGAAGTAAGTTGAATTGAAGATAGAAATAAAAACCAACATTTCTGGTATTAGAATGAAGTGTACTTTTCTATGTGAATAAGTGTCTTTTTCAAGTCCAGTTTTGGTACGAGCAATACTGGAACTGGTTTTAAAGTGTATGTTAACTTAAAAACTGGTTTGGACACAATGCAAAAGCCATCCAAATAATTTCATCAACGTGAATCATGAGCAAACAACTGAAAGAAGTAAGTGAAATTGAAGATAGAAAAAAAAACCTACATTTCTGGTACTAGAATCAAGTGTACTTTTTTAAGTGAATAAGTGACTTTTTCAAGTCCAGTTTTGGTACGAGCAGTACTGGAACTGGTTTTCAAGTGTATTTTTACATAAAAACTGGTTTGGACACAATGCAAAAGCCATCTAAATAATTTCATCAACGTGAATCATGAGCACACAACTGAAAGAAATAAGTGGAATTGAAGATAGAAAAAAAACCAACATTTCTGGTACTAGAATGAAGTGTACTTTTCTAAGTGAATAAGTGTCTTTTTCTATTCCAGTTTTGGTACGAGCAGTACTGGAACTGCTTTTCAAGTGTATTTTTACATAAAAACTGGTTTGCACACAATGCAAAAGCCATCCAAATAATTTTATCAACGTGAATCATGAGCAAACAACTTAAAGAAGTAAGTGGAATTGAAGATAGAAAAAAAAACAACATTTATGATATTAGAATGAAGTGTACTTTTTTAAGTGAATAAGTGTCTTTTTCAAGTCCAGTTTTGGTACGAGCAGTACTGGAACTGGTTTTCAAGTGTATTTTTACATAAAAACTGGTTTGGACACAATGCAAAAGCCATCTAAATAATTTCATCAACGTGAATCATGAGCAAACAACTTAAAGAAGTAAGTGGAATTGAAGATAGAAAAAAAACCAACATTTGTGGTATTAGAATGAAGTGTACTTTTCTTAGTGAATAAGTGTCTTTTTCAAGTCCAGCTTTTGTACGAGCACTACTAAAACTGGTTTTGAAGTGTATTTTAACATAAAAACTGGTTTGGACACAATGCAAAAGCCATCCAAATAATTCCATCAACGTGAATCATGAGCAAACAACTTAAAGAAGTAAGTTGAATTGAAGATAGAAATAAAAACCAACATTTCTGGTATTAGAATGAAGTGTACTTTTCTATGTGAATAAGTGTCTTTTTCAAGTCCAGTTTTGGTACGAGCAGTACTGGAACTGGTTTTAAAGTGTATGTTAACTTAAAAACTGGTTTGGACACAATGCAAAAGCCATCCAAATAATTTCATCAATGTGAATCATGAGCAAACAACTGAAAGAAGTAAGTGGAATTGAAGATAGAAAAAAAAACCTACATTTCTGGTACTAGAATCAAGTGTACTTTTTTAAGTGAATAAGTGACTTTTTCAAGTCCAGTTTTGGTACGAGCAGTACTGGAACTGGTTTTCAAGTGTATTTTTACATAAAAACTGGTTTGGACACAATGCAAAAGCCATCTAAATAATTTCATCAACGTGAATCATGAGCAAACAACTGAAAGAAATAAGTGGAATTGAAGATAGAAAAAAAACCAACATTTCTGGTACTAGAATGAAGTGTACTTTTCTAAGTGAATAAGTGTCTTTTTCTATTCTAGTTTTGGTACGAGCAGTACTGGAACTGGTTTTCAAGTGTATTTTTACATAAAAACTGGTTTGCACAAAATGCAAAAGCCATCCAAATAATTTTATCAACGTGAATCATGAGCAAACAACTTAAAGAAGTAAGTGGAATTGAAGACAGAAAAAAAAAACAACATTTATGATATTAGAATGAAGTGTACTTTTTTAAGTGAATAAGTGTCTTTTTCAAGTCCAGTTTTGGTACGAGCAGTACTAGAACTGGTTTTCAAGTGTATTTTTACATAAAACTGGTTTGGACACAATGCAAAAACCATCCAAATAATTTCATCAACGTGAATCATGAGCAAACAACTTAAAGAAGTAAGTGGAATTGAAGATAGAAAAAAAACCAACATTTGTGGTATTAGAATGAAGTGTACTTTTCTAAGTGAGTAAGTGTTTTTTTCAAGTCCAGTTTTTGTACGAGCAGTACTGGAACTGGTTTTCAAGTGTATTTTTAAATAAAAACTGGTTTGCACACAATGCAAAAGTCATCCAAATAATTCCATCAACGTGAATCATGAGCAAACAACTTAAAGAAGTAAGTTGAATTGAAGATAGAAATAAAAACCAACATTTCTGGTACTAGAATGAAGTGTACTTTTCTAAGTGAATAAGTGTCTTTTTCTATTCCAGTTTTGGTACGACCAGTACTGGAACTGGTTTTCAAGTGTATTTTTACATAAAAACTGGTTTGCACACAATGCAAAAGCCATCTAAATAATTTCATCAACGTGAATCATGAGCACACAACTGAAAGAAATAAGTGGAATTGAAGATAGAAAAAAAACCAACATTTCTGGTACTAGAATGAAGTGTACTTTTCTAAGTGAATAAGTGTCTTTTTCAAGTCCAGTTTTGGTACGAGCAGTACTGGAACTGGTTTTCAAGTGTATTTTTACATAAAACTGGTTTGGACACAATGCAAAAGCCATCCAAATAATTTTATCAACGTGAATCATGAGCAAACAACTTAAAGAAGTAAGTGGAATTGAAGATAGAAAAAAAAAACAACATTTATGATATTAGAATGAAGTGTACTTTTTTAAGTGAATAAGTGTCTTTTTCAAGTCCAGTTTTGGTACGAGCAGTACTGGAACTGGTTTTCAAGTGTATTTTTACATAAAACTGGTTTGGACACAATGCAAAAACCATCCAAATAATTTCATCAACGTGAATCATGAGCAAACAACTTAAAGAAGTAAGTGGAATTGAAGATAGAAAAAAAACCAACATTTGTGGTATTAGAATGAAGTGTACTTTTCTTAGTGAATAAGTGTCTTTTTCAAGTCCAGCTTTTGTACGAGCACTACTAGAACTGGTTTTGAAGTGTATTTTAACATAAAAACTGGTTTGGACACAATGCAAAAACCATCCAAATAATTTCATCAACGTGAATCATGAGCAAACAACTTAAAGAAGTAAGTGGAATTGAAGATAGAAAAAAAACCAACATTTCTGGTATTAGAATGAAGTATACTTTTCTATGTGAATAAGTGTCTTTTTCAAGTCCAGTTTTGGTACGAGCAGCACTGGAACTGGTTTTAAAGTGTATTTTTAAATAAAAACTGGTTTGGACACAATGCAAAAGCCATCCAAATAATTCCATCAACGTGAATCATGAGCAAACAACTTAAAGAAGTAAGTTGAATTGAAGATAGAAATAAAAACCAACATTTCTGGTACTAGAATGAAGTGTACTTTTCTAAGTGAATAAGTGTCTTTTTCTATTCCAGTTTTGGTACGAGCAGTACTGGAACTGGTTTTCAAGTGTATTTTTACATAAAAACGGGTTTGCACAAAATGCAAAAGCCATCCAAATAATTTTATCAACGTGAATCATGAGCAAACAACTTAAAGAAGTAAGTGGAATTGAAGACAGAAAAAAAAAACAACATTTATGATATTAGAATGAAGTGTACTTTTTTAAGTGAATAAGTGTCTTTTTCAAGTCCAGTTTTGGTACGAGCAGTACTAGAACTGGTTTTCAAGTGTATTTTTACATAAAACTGGTTTGGACACAATGCAAAAACCATCCAAATAATTTCATCAACGTGAATCATGAGCAAACAACTTAAAGAAGTAAGTGGAATTGAAGATAGAAAAAAAACCAACATTTGTGGTATTAGAATGAAGTGTACTTTTCTAAGTGAGTAAGTGTTTTTTTCAAGTCCAGTTTTTGTACGAGCAGTACTGGAACTGGTTTTCAAGTGTATTTTTAAATAAAAACTGGTTTGCACACAATGCAAAAGTCATCCAAATAATTCCATCAACGTGAATCATGAGCAAACAACTTAAAGAAGTAAGTTGAATTGAAGATAGAAATAAAAACCAACATTTCTGGTACTAGAATGAAGTGTACTTTTCTAAGTGAATAAGTGTCTTTTTCTATTCCAGTTTTGGTACGAGCAGTACTGGAACTGGTTTTCAAGTGTAGTTTTACATAAAAACTGGTTTGCACACAATGCAAAAGCCATCCAAATAATTTTATCAACGTGAATCATGAGCAAACAACTTAAAGAAGTAAGTGGAATTGAAGATAGAAAAAAAAAACAACATTTATGATATTAGAATGAAGTGTACTTTTTTAAGTGAATAAGTGTCTTTTTCAAGTCCAGTTTTGGTACGAGCAGTACTAGAACTGGTTTTCAAGTGTATTTTTACATAAAACTGGTTTGGACACAATGCAAAAACCATCCAAATAATTTCATCAACGTGAATCATGAGCAAACAACTGAAAGAAGTAAGTGAAATTGAAGATAGAAAAAAAAACCTACATTTCTGGTACTAGAATCAAGTGTACTTTTTTAAGTGAATAAGTGACTTTTTCAAGTCCAGTTTTGGTACGAGCAGTACTGGAACTGGTTTTCAAGTGTATTTTTACATAAAAACTGGTTTGGACACAATGCAAAAGCCATCTAAATAATTTCATCAACGTGAATCATGAGCACACAACTGAAAGAAATAAGTGGAATTGAAGATAGAAGAAAAACCAACATTTCTGGTACTAGAATGAAGTGTACTTTTCTAAGTGAATAAGTGTCTTTTTCTATTCCAGTTTTGGTACGAGCAGTACTGGAACTGGTTTTCAAGTGTATTTTTACATAAAAACTGGTTTGCACACAATGCAAAAGCCATCCAAATAATTTTATCAACGTGAATCATGAGCAAACAACTTAAAGAAGTAAGTGGAATTGAAGATAGAAAAAAAAAACAACATTTATGATATTAGAATGAAGTGTACTTTTTTAAGTGAATAAGTGTCTTTTTCAAGTCCAGTTTTGGTACGAGCAATACTGGAACTGGTTTTCAAGTGTATTTTTACATAAAACTGGTTTGGACACAATGCAAAAACCATCCAAATAATTTCATCAACGTGAATCATGAGCAAACAACTTAAAGAAGTAAGTGGAATTGAAGATAGAAAAAAAACCAACATTTGTGGTATTAGAATGAAGTGTACTTTTCTAAGTGAGTAAGTGTTTTTTTCAAGTCCAGGTTTTGTACGAGCAGTACTAAAACTGGTTTTCAAGTTTATTTTTACATAAAAACTGGTTTGGACACAATGCAAAAGCCATCCAAATAATTTTATCAACGTGAATCATGAGCAAACAACTTAAAGAAGTAAGTGGAATTGAAGATAGAAAAAAAAACAACATTTATGATATTAGAATGAAGTGTACTTTTTTAAGTGAATAAGTGTCTTTTTCAAGTCCAGTTTTGGTACGAGCAGTACTGGAACTGGTTTTCAAGTGTATTTTTACATAAAACTGGTTTGGACACAATGCAAAAACCATCCAAATAATTTCATCAACGTGAATCATGAGCAAACAACTTAAAGAAGTAAGTGGAATTGAAGATAGAAAAAAAACCAACATTTGTGGTATTAGAATGAAGTGTACTTTTCTTAGTGAATAAGTGTCTTTTTCAAGTCCAGCTTTTGTACGAGCACTACTAGAACTGGTTTTGAAGTGTATTTTAACATAAAAACTGGTTTGGACACAATGCAAAAGCCATCCAAATAATTCCATCAACGTGAATCATGAGCAAACAACTTAAAGAAGTAAGTTGAATTGAAGATAGAAATAAAAACCAACATTTCTGGTATTAGAATGAAGTGTACTTTTCTATGTGAATAAGTGTCTTTTTCAAGTCCAGTTTTGGTACGAGCAGTACTGGAACTGGTTTTAAAGTGTATGTTAACTTAAAAACTGGTTTGGACACAATGCAAAAGCCATCCAAATAATTTCATCAATGTGAATCATGAGCAAACAACTGAAAGAAGTAAGTGGAATTGAAGATAGAAAAAAAAAACCTACATTTCTGGTACTAGAATCAAGTGTACTTTTTTAAGTGAATAAGTGACTTTTTCAAGTCCAGTTTTGGTACGAGCAGTACTGGAACTGGTTTTCAAGTGTATTTTTACATAAAAACTGGTTTGGATACAATGCAAAAGCCATCTAAATAATTTCATCAACGTGAATCATGAGCAAACAACTGAAAGAAATAAGTGGAATTGAAGATAGAAAAAAAACCAACATTTCTGGTACTAGAATGAAGTGTACTTTTCTAAGTGAGTAAGTGTTTTTTTCAAGTCCAGTTTTCGTACGAGCAGTACTGGAACTGGTTTTCAAGTGTATTTTTAAATAAAAACTGGTTTGCACACAATGCAAAAGTCATCCAAATAATTCCATCAACGTGAATCATGAGCAAACAACTTAAAGAAGTAAGTTGAATTGAAGATAGAAATAAAAACCAACATTTCTGGTACTAGAATGAAGTGTACTTTTCTAAGTGAATAAGTGTCTTTTTCTATTCCAGTTTTGGTACAAGCAGTACTGGAACTGGTTTTCAAGTGTAGTTTTACATAAAAACTGGTTTGCACACAATGCAAAAGCCATCCAAATAATTTTATCAACGTGAATCATGAGCAAACAACTTAAAGAAGTAAGTGGAATTAAAGACAGAAAAAAAAAACAACATTTATGATATCAGAATGAAGTGTACTTTTTTAAGTGAATAAGTGTCTTTTTCAAGTCCAGTTTTGGTACGAGCAGTACTAGAACTGGTTTTCAAGTGTATTTTTACATAAAACTGGTTTGGACACAATGCAAAAACCATCCAAATAATTTCATCAACGTGAATCATGAGCAAACAACTTAAAGAAGTAAGTGGAATTGAAGATAGAAAAAAAACCAACATTTGTGGTATTAGAATGAAGTGTACTTTTCTAAGTGAGTAAGTGTTTTTTTCAAGTCCAGTTTTTGTACGAGCAGTACTGGAACTGGTTTTCAAGTGTATTTTTACATAAAAACTGGTTTGCACACAATGCAAAAGCCATCCAAATAATTTTATCAACGTGAATCATGAGCAAACAACTTAAAGAAGTAAGTGGAATTGAAGATAGAAAAAAAAAACAACATTTATGATATTAGAATGAAGTGTACTTTTTTAAGTGAATAAGTGTCTTTTTCAAGTCCAGTTTTGGTACGAGCAATACTGGAACTGGTTTTCAAGTGTATTTTTACATAAAACTGGTTTGGACACAATGCAAAAACCATCCAAATAATTTCATCAACGTGAATCATGAGCAAACAACTTAAAGAAGTAAGTGGAATTGAAGATAGAAAAAAAACCAACATTTGTGGTATTAGAATGAAGTGTACTTTTCTAAGTGAGTAAGTGTTTTTTTCAAGTCCAGGTTTTGTACGAGCAGTACTAAAACTGGTTTTCAAGTTTATTTTTACATAAAAACTGGTTTGGACACAATGCAAAAGCCATCCAAATAATTTTATCAACGTGAATCATGAGCAAACAACTTAAAGAAGTAAGTGGAATTGAAGATAGAAAAAAAAACAACATTTATGATATTAGAATGAAGTGTACTTTTTTAAGTGAATAAGTGTCTTTTTCAAGTCCAGTTTTGGTACGAGCAGTACTGGAACTGGTTTTCAAGTGTATTTTTACATAAAACTGGTTTGGACACAATGCAAAAACCATCCAAATAATTTCATCAACGTGAATCATGAGCAAACAACTTAAAGAAGTAAGTGGAATTGAAGATAGAAAAAAAACCAACATTTGTGGTATTAGAATGAAGTGTACTTTTCTTAGTGAATAAGTGTCTTTTTCAAGTCCAGCTTTTGTACGAGCACTACTAGAACTGGTTTTGAAGTGTATTTTAACATAAAAACTGGTTTGGACACAATGCAAAAGCCATCCAAATAATTCCATCAACGTGAATCATGAGCAAACAACTTAAAGAAGTAAGTTGAATTGAAGATAGAAATAAAAACCAACATTTCTGGTATTAGAATGAAGTGTACTTTTCTATGTGAATAAGTGTCTTTTTCAAGTCCAGTTTTGGTACGAGCAGTACTGGAACTGGTTTTAAAGTGTATGTTAACTTAAAAACTGGTTTGGACACAATGCAAAAGCCATCCAAATAATTTCATCAATGTGAATCATGAGCAAACAACTGAAAGAAGTAAGTGGAATTGAAGATAGAAAAAAAAAACCTACATTTCTGGTACTAGAATCAAGTGTACTTTTTTAAGTGAATAAGTGACTTTTTCAAGTCCAGTTTTGGTACGAGCAGTACTGGAACTGGTTTTCAAGTGTATTTTTACATAAAAACTGGTTTGGATACAATGCAAAAGCCATCTAAATAATTTCATCAACGTGAATCATGAGCAAACAACTGAAAGAAATAAGTGGAATTGAAGATAGAAAAAAAACCAACATTTCTGGTACTAGAATGAAGTGTACTTTTCTAAGTGAGTAAGTGTTTTTTTCAAGTCCAGTTTTCGTACGAGCAGTACTGGAACTGGTTTTCAAGTGTATTTTTAAATAAAAACTGGTTTGCACACAATGCAAAAGTCATCCAAATAATTCCATCAACGTGAATCATGAGCAAACAACTTAAAGAAGTAAGTTGAATTGAAGATAGAAATAAAAACCAACATTTCTGGTACTAGAATGAAGTGTACTTTTCTAAGTGAATAAGTGTCTTTTTCTATTCCAGTTTTGGTACGAGCAGTACTGGAACTGGTTTTCAAGTGTATTTTTACATAAAAACGGGTTTGCACAAAATGCAAAAGCCATCCAAATAATTTTATCAACGTGAATCATGAGCAAACAACTTAAAGAAGTAAGTGGAATTGAAGACAGAAAAAAAAAACAACATTTATGATATTAGAATGAAGTGTACTTTTTTAAGTGAATAAGTGTCTTTTTCAAGTCCAGTTTTGGTACGAGCAGTACTAGAACTGGTTTTCAAGTGTATTTTTACATAAAACTGGTTTGGACACAATGCAAAAACCATCCAAATAATTTCATCAACGTGAATCATGAGCAAACAACTTAAAGAAGTAAGTGGAATTGAAGATAGAAAAAAAACCAACATTTGTGGTATTAGAATGAAGTGTACTTTTCTAAGTGAGTAAGTGTTTTTTTCAAGTCCAGTTTTTGTACGAGCAGTACTGGAACTGGTTTTCAAGTGTATTTTTAAATAAAAACTGGTTTGCACACAATGCAAAAGTCATCCAAATAATTCCATCAACGTGAATCATGAGCAAACAACTTAAAGAAGTAAGTTGAATTGAAGATAGAAATAAAAACCAACATTTCTGGTACTAGAATGAAGTGTACTTTTCTAAGTGAATAAGTGTCTTTTTCTATTCCAGTTTTGGTACGAGCAGTACTGGAACTGGTTTTCAAGTGTAGTTTTACATAAAAACTGGTTTGCACACAATGCAAAAGCCATCCAAATAATTTTATCAACGTGAATCATGAGCAAACAACTTAAAGAAGTAAGTGGAATTGAAGATAGAAAAAAAAAACAACATTTATGATATTAGAATGAAGTGTACTTTTTTAAGTGAATAAGTGTCTTTTTCAAGTCCAGTTTTGGTACGAGCAGTACTAGAACTGGTTTTCAAGTGTATTTTTACATAAAACTGGTTTGGACACAATGCAAAAACCATCCAAATAATTTCATCAACGTGAATCATGAGCAAACAACTTAAAGAAGTAAGTGGAATTGAAGATAGAAAAAAAACCAACATTTGTGGTATTAGAATGAAGTGTACTTTTCTAAGTGAGTAAGTGTTTTTACATAAAAACTGGTTTGCACACAATGCAAAAGCCATCCAAATAATTTTATCAACGTGAATCATGAGCAAACAACTTAAAGAAGTAAGTGGAATTGAAGATAGAAAAAAAAAACAACATTTATGATATTAGAATGAAGTGTACTTTTTTAAGTGAATAAGTGTCTTTTTCAAGTCCAGTTTTGGTACGAGCAGTACTGGAACTGGTTTTCAAGTGTATTTTTACATAAAACTGGTTTGGACACAATGCAAAAACCATCCAAATAATTTCATCAACGTGAATCATGAGCAAACAACTTAAAGAAGTAAGTGGAATTGAAGATAGAAAAAAAACCAACATTTGTGGTATTAGAATGAAGTGTACTTTTCTAAGTGAGTAAGTGTTTTTTTCAAGTCCAGGTTTTGTACGAGCAGTACTAAAACTGGTTTTCAAGTTTATTTTTACATAAAAACTGGTTTGGACACAATGCAAAAGCCATCCAAATAATTTTATCAACGTGAATCATGAGCAAACAACTTAAAGAAGTAAGTGGAATTGAAGATAGAAAAAAAAAACAACATTTATGATATTAGAATGAAGTGTACTTTTCTTAGTGAATAAGTATCTTTTTCAAGTCCAGTTTTGGTACGAGCAGTACTGGAACTGGTTTTCAAGTGTATTTTTACATAAAAACTGGTTTGGACACAATGCAAAAGTCATCCAAATAATTTCATCAACGTGAATCATAAGCAAACAACTGAAAGAAATAAGTGGAATTGAAGATAGAAAAAAAACCAACATTTCTGGTACTAGAATGAAGTGTACTTTTTTAAGTGAATAAATGTCTTGTTCAAGTCTAGTTTTGGTACGAGCAGTACTGAAACTGGTTTTTAAGTGTATTTTTACATAAAAACTTGTTTGGACACAATGCAAAAGCCATCCAAATAAGCCATTCATCAGTAAACCTCTGTCAATGAATGAACTAAAATTTAATACAATCAAAAATTAACATTTGTCTTCCTAAAATTAAGTATATTGTTCATCCTGTATAATTGTCTTTTTGAAGTGTACATATAGTACAAGGTATACTGCAACTCTCTTTGAGGTATGTTTTCACAACAAATTTCGTTTGCCATCAATGGCATTCACATTCAAATTGTTAGATTACCATCAAATCACCAATAAATCTGTCAATGTACAAACTACATATTAACTCCAACAAATGATTCAACAATATATATTATTGTGCCTACATAAGTGGCTTTTTCAATGACAGTTGTAGTTCAAACACTGCAGAACACATTGCAAGTCAAATAACAGTTTTCAATGTATCAATTTCTATTTCATCTAAGTTTCCAAACTAAATATACAATAAGTACATTCATTTCCTGCGTCTACTTCATTCTAACTATACATATCTACAATTATCTACATCTTATTTCTCAAAAAGCCTGTTATTGCATTCCATCAAAGGAATGCCCAAATTCATAATCTTAGTCTCCAAAACAATACAATCACATAATTATGTTGTATGAAAAACCACAAACTTCTACATTTACAACAGTTATTTCTTCATGAGCAGATCGTAGTGTTGGATAACGTCATCGCGGTGGACATTATCTTCATGTAAAACCCAATCACAAATGAATTTCTGCCTAATTAATTGCAGCTCGCCATTTCGGAACTAACCGCCTTCAAACAGGGGTTTTGGACAATAACCTACCGGGCAAAGATTACTTGTGTGAATGACCTTTAATGAACCAAGAACTACGCCACCAAGACTGCGGCCAAGCAATGTGCCGAAAGGTACCCACCAATTTTCGGCGAACCAACCGCATCCAACAACCCAAACCACTCTTGAGAAGTCCACTCTCCGCTTCGACTGCTACCCACACCAGATATCAACAACAACAATCTTTGTGGAAGAAGAGCCTTTTGGGGAAGAAAAAGCTCTGTATTTGTGTAACCTTGTGGAAGAAGAACATTGCGGAAGAAGAATGAGGGAAAATCGAACCAACGCAGTTTATTTTTTTAAAATGTTTTCCCAAATGAACGTGTGTGCACACCACACAAAAAAACCTGGGACGTTGCCTCCAATTACTGTAAGATTTAAAAACATTAAAATAACCCATGCCACGTAGGTGGGTAAAATTTGGGTCAAAAAACCAAGGCATTCTATCATTATCCTTTTATTTATAGTCTAGCATATTAACACTAAATTTATTCCTGTTTCTATTTGTTTTCTTTCCATAACTTTAGAAAGTTGACGTTGTACAAATTATTATTTGCATGAGATGGATTAAGAAGCAAATTATATATGTTACTTTTGAGATGTCTAGTAGATGTTTATGCGTTACATCAATTTTTTTTCTACCTATTTTCCTTCCTTAACTTTAGAAAGTTGATGTTGAATAAATTATTGTTTTAGAGGTATCGAAATGATTGTATATGTTACTTTCAAAATGTACAATGAATATTTTTTGTGTTATCTTGTCAAAGTAACATTTTTATGTATTAGTTGTTGTAGGTGAAATTGATTATCTTGTGTCATAGGCCAAGTGTGTTACGTTACAATCGAGTCATGACACTTGAGTTATTATACTCTTAAGTACAAAGAGTTGTATTTGACAATAAACTATATCTTTTAGTTTAATAGTAACCACTCAATCCAACAAATAGTATCAAAATCAAAATTATGACTTTGATTCCTAGCAGGAAATTGTTAAGGAGGAGGTTGTTGATTGTGACGTCAATTGTCCCGTGGTGTAAGTCATATGAGTAAAGTCAGAATGAAATTGATACTTGAACTTACACGCTTTTAAGTAGTAAAAGTTGCATCTTTATAACATTTTAGTCTATTGACATATGTTTGATCCAACATTTATATGTCGTAATTATATGAAAACCAAAATTATTCTTATTTATTTATGTTTATCGTAAAATTAAAGTAAATGTTACATGACTTACTTTTTGTTTAAAAGTATATGATTGAACGAATCAAATACGTCACCCTTAAAATGTTATATAATTACTTAATTTGAATACTAAGCCTTAAACCCTAATACAATTTTATAACAGACAAAGTCCAAATATGTTTTTTTCCCTTAAACTTTAGAAAATAAATGTTTCCTATTTTTTTTTTATTTTAAAGACATTTCATGGAATGAATGATATATGTCACTCATCATTTGTACTATAATTGTTTTATGTTTTATTCTCTCAAATATGGCTCGCAATTCGGAGCGGATCGGTCCATAGGCCCACAATGAAAAGTGTGGGACAGGCTAAGATCCTAAGCCCGTTGGCTCACAAAGGAACACGGCGGGGCAGACTGACCCACTGGAAAATATTTCACAAATAAAATCCAACTACTTATCTTTTTCAAAATTATCTAACAAAATCTTAATTATCTAATAAAAGATAAAATACTTATCTTTTCTAAAATTATTGAATAAACCTTTAATCATTTAAAAAGATAATAATAAAAATAGTAATAAAAGATAAAAATAAACATAATAAAAAGCATGATAATGTCAATTATCAAAAGGATGTTGTCTCAACTATATTAAAGAGTCATAATGAGTTCCATGCATGCTTCTTCCTTCCATGAAAACTAACCATTTATGATTAGAGGGATTAGTGACATAAAATATTTGTCTTGCACGTAAACAAATATTTTATTCTGAATATGAATTGAACAGATTGACACCTTCTTTCGACAATAGTTTCAAATCATCAATCAAGGGCTTCAGATGCACATCAATATCATTTCCCGGTTGTTAGGTCCATAAATCATCATAAACAACATCATATATTTTCTTTTCAAGTACAACGAAAGAGGAAGATCGTATACCATCAACAAAATTGGATAAGAACAATGTTTAATGCTTAAGTTCAAGTAAGGATTCGTACCATCTGTAGCAAGTCTAAGTCTTAAGTTTTTTGAATCTGCACCAAATTCTTGAAATGTTACAACAAACTTCTTCCATTATGGAGAATTTGTTGGGTGTTGAAGAAGATTGTCACATTTTCTTCCATTTGCATGCCGTGTCAAGTTCTTTGCATCATCTTTAATGGCCAACAATCGTTTGAACCTAGGTATTATGGGAAGGTTCCATAACACCTTTGTGTGTAGGGGGCACAATCTTTTTCTTCATCAACATTATTTCCATCAACTTTCTTTTTAAATCGTGATAGCCCACACGTTGGACACACATTCAATGCATCAAATTTGTTTCTGTACAATACAAATCATTAGGACATGTTTGTATCTTCATGTACTCCAAACCCATTGGACATAGAACTTTCTTTACCTCATAGTTACAATTAGGTAATTGATAAGTGCCCAGGATCAGATGAATTTGACACTTATCTTATTTTGATTTTATTGAGTTTTTATATAAATCACCCTAGTTTAACTTGTTTTGCAATTTCCAATAGTAATAGAGAGTAAAAGTGGAAAAATAAAGAAAATGGTTGAATTTCAAGCAATTTTGGACAAAACTGCCATTGGTTCAACTGAGCGACAAAACTGACACTTGTTCAGCTCAACGACAAAACTGACACTTGTTCAGCTCAACGACAAAACTGAGGCTTGAGCCATAAAAGTAAACTCATTGCAAAGGAAAACCCCAAACACTGAACCAGAGGCTAAGCCATGAGTTGTAGCACTGGATCATGAGGCCAGACCATAAAGGAAGCCCAACTAAGAAAGAAACATCTACAATTGGAGCCACAAATGCACTATTGAGCACTGTTCTGGACAGTGTTTAAAAACAGGGTTGCACCCTTGTTTAGACAAACTTTTGAAAGGGTTTTGAGAGACTCTTTGAGAGTTTTTTTGGAAACACTTACCTTTATGTTTAGTGAACATTAATAAAGGACTTAAGGGAGGACGAATCTTCGACACCTTATATTGTTTTCATCTATTATGAGTAGCTAAACCTCTTTAAATGTTGAAGCAAAGATGTAACCTTTTGGAACTCTATTGTATTAGTATTGTTATATTTATCAAAGTATGCTTTTATTACATGGTTGTGAATTAGTTTATGCTTGTTGTTGGATGAACTAATCACTTATCTTATTTCACTAGCTTGGGATTGAGTGAGAACTAGTTCTAAGTTGTGGTCCAACTGATTATCGTCATGCTTTTAGATGCTAGGTATAGATCTAAGGTTCTAGCTGGTTGTAGAGTTTTGATCTTAATGCAAGTGCTTAATTCAAGCAATCATTGAGGAATCATACTGAAGTTTGATAATCCTAGGCTCTAGGTGTTAGGAATGAACCTATAATTACATTTAAAAAGAACTCCAAGGACATGAATGATTGTGTCTTTATAAATAATGATGGAAGCAATACAAGAGAGTAGGAATGTCAAATGGGCCAGGCCCGCCGGGCCGGGACGGGCCGGCCCGCCAGCCCGCCAAAAAAAGGGCAAGCTGGGTTGAAATTTTTAGCCTGCCAACCCGTTGTAACCCGGCCCGCCTAGCCCGCCAGTTTAGCGACCAAAACGGGCCAGCCCGCCTTAGCTCGTCAACCCGTTTTTTTATTTTTTTTTAAATTTTTTTATGTTTAAAATAAAAAATAATTAAAAAATAATACTTTTTTTATATTATATAAATATATATATATATATATATATTAGATTTATAAACAAAAATTTATAAAAAGTTAAAAAAAAGTTAAAAAACCTAAAAAAATAATAATAAAAAAAGACAGGCCAGCCCGCGGACCAGTCTGCGGGCCCGCCTGCCTGCCCTAAGACGGGACGAGTTGCAATATCTAGCCCGTTTATTGGTGGCGGGACAGCCCAACCCAGCCCATTTTTGGCGGGCCACAGGCTGGTCGAGCCAAAACGGGCGGGGCTGGCCCGTTTTGCCACCCCTACAAAAGAGGGCAAAAGTGGGGAATCTAGCTTCAATACGTCTTTATTATCTTGAAGTATATCTGCCCCTCAAAATTGTTTTAGCATATCCTTACTCCATTAAATCAACACGTTTTATACACTGAATCTAATTTTTCACTTCTCGCTCACCACAAGCATTATTTCATTCAAAACAAACTCGTCTAAACTTTGTGCGCTCTACCAAATCCTTGTGGATATGACACTTGTTGTACTACAAACTACCCAATATATTTGTTGGGAAAATTTGCATTAAAGCATCAACAATAAGATGCTATTTTCTATAAGCATCTCCTTTAACAACTCCAACAATTATGTGAAATTTTTATTAGTCCATCCATTTCTTGCTTTTAAATTGAATAATTTCAAAATTGCCAATTATCATATAAAGTTAGCGCATCTTGGGTACAACTGCTCCTCTAAATACCACATATTTTATTGCTTGTGACGTTGTAGCGTTGTCTAATACTTCTCTACACTAAGTCCAAATTGTATAAATCCTTACTATACTGAAGATGAACATATGATCACGTATTTTGCCCAAATCTTGGCGTATTTGATTCAAACTAAGAACACAAGGACAATACTATTTCTCGTTCACAAAGATAGCGTGCTCTTGAACATATTGCAAGAACTCATAAACTCCCTTTTCAAACTCTTCACTAACAAAACGTGCATTCATCTAGCTTCAATCTATACTACATTGGTACCAAACTCCATAATTTGCAAGTTTTAATTTTCATAAGGTCAGGCCCTACCCATTTGAAAAAAATATTTTTCATATTTGCTAACAGGTATACGACGAAGTTTATCATCATAAATTTGATAAAATTTCAGCAACATTTCACATTGATCTATAAAGCACAGGTAATGAAAGTGGTAACTCATGACCACAATCAAATATGCATCCGGAGAACAACACAAAATTGTCTGAATCGAAATCTTATAAAATTAATGTATAAACTTACAATGCACGTGATTAACAAATTATGAAAAATATTTTTTCAAACTATACAATTAGACAATTCAAGATTTAATACAAACGATTAAAATTTAATCATTTGTACTAAATCTCAAACGAAAACTAAGGTTTGTAACGTCCCATTTAATTATTACGCGAAATTAAAGGAAACGTCACACAAAATAGTACTGTAGCGTAGTCCTGTGGTCCTTAACGCAACCCCTACAACTTGGGCACACCACGATGCCAACGGAACCCAAAATACAAGTCTAGCAAAAGAGAAAAGAGTAGCAAGGCGTAAAACAATACATGGGCCATAGCCCTAACGAAAACCATGAAGAAAAGAAATATGAAGTCCAGCCCAGATGGCTAAGCAACGGAATCGCCATTTCCTTGCTGACCGCGGGAACCTCGCCCATCTGCTCCCATAAATTAAATTGTTGATCATCACAAGAAAGAATAGCCACATACAAGACAATCATACAACAAACAGGGTAAGCTAAAGCCAACAATATTCTCATCATACAGTCAAATATATTTTCACCATACAACAACCAAGCATGTTATGAATTTAAATCGATACACTACGACTCGACTTGACTCATCCGGATACATATAACTTGGTCGCATTCAGCGGATGCTCGCACTTGTGGTGGATACCTCTGCTCACCCCCGAGCTGCTCACCCCCGAGCTATATGTCACAAGTGTTACAATGAATCAATTTCCCTCACCACAAGGTTAGCCCTTAATGAGTTTCAGGCCTCCTACTACTCTCACCACATGAGTAAGTCCGCTCTAGGTGAGACTAACTGACTCCTTAGAGCGTCAGGATGGAACCTTACCTTGAATCCTTACATAGTTATACAGATGGGACACCACCATGGACACCCACTAACAGGGGCCATGGAATTACATCCCGACCACTGAAGCATGACCCTGAAAGTCTCACCTAGAGACTCCAAGGAATTATGCACTGACACAGATCAACCATATTCACACAGTCAAAGAATATTCACCATGCATAGATATACATTAATCGTACCAACCTTTAAAGTTAATGCCTTTTTATGTCTCAGGCCCAACTCATTTCAACTCATCACAAACCATCCATGCATAAAGGATTTCCATCTTATCTTATTATCATGCCTCTTTGATACCAACCATGTCATTAAAATCGCATGCTAAACTCATAACAACCCAATATTCACAATTTATGACTTGCACCACTCATTCATCTCAAACTTTCAGCACAATACTTAAAATCAAGCAAGCATTATCCACACAAAGCCAAGAAAAACAATCACACCTCGTACTGCCTCGCCCAACACCTCGCTCAGGCTGAAGGGTCTCGCTCAGGCGAGACGTTCTCGCCTAGGTGAGCCCCCTTCGCCTAGGTGAGGGCTCGAAAAAGGCAGCAGGAGCACACGCAGGATCTCGCTTAGGCGAGATGCTCGCTCGCTCAAAAAGTCGAGCTGGTCGCCTGGGCGACTTGTCGCGCAAAAGTCATGGGCAAGCTCCCTGTTCATCTCCCCTAGGCGAGACTGGCTCGCTTGGGCGAGATTAACAGGTATCGCCATTATTCTCCTGTAACAGTCACCTGTTCGCACCCAAAGAGGACAGTACATGGCAGTTCACACATTCAACACAATCATATAGTGCATACAACATCTAAAAACTCTAACCCAGCCATAAAATAATCAGGACTCAGACTCTAACTTCCTCGTACCTGGAAAAAATCTAGCGAAGACCCCGACTGTACGACCACGAGCACGACAGCTCCAAGGATGAACTACAGGGCTGAGGTGAGAGTGGAACAGAACCAGACAAATGGGGTTAACCCAAGCTCTTACAACAGATTACGAAAAGGTTATAAAAAGGGAACTAGCATGAACTCAAAGGACACTTACATGGAGTAACGGAACTTCCTGGCTCAACGTAATAGCGGAGGCAGAACCCTAGCAGAGGGGTTGACGGCTGCAGGTCTTAGGTTTTCTGAAAAGAGGGGAAAAGTGAGACTTAGGGCAACGAAGAGTGGTTTTATCTACTGGTCCAGCCCTTAGGCCCACTCGCAAGGGCAGCCCCTTACATTTTTAGGCCAGAAGAATTGGAACATTTTTAATGGGCCTTACATTCTCCCCAACAAGAAAATTTTCGATCTCGAAAATAGAGACTCACCAGACAAACAGATGTGGATGTGATTTTCTCATGTCCTCCTCTAACTCCGAAGTCGAGTCACCCGTCCTCCGATCCGAGATGACTTTAACAAGACTGACGGTCTTTCCATGGTGTTCCTCAACCCTGCTATCCTCAAGGGCGATGGGTGGTACTTCCACTGTGAGGTCTTCCCTGATTTGTATATCCTCAGCTTCTAAAACGTGGGCCGGGTCAAATACATACTTCCCCAACTGTGACATATGAAACACCGGATGAAGGTTCGCCAACTACGGGGGTAAAGTTATCTCATAAGCCACCGGTCCAATCCTTCTCATGATCTGATATAGGCCGAGGAATTTAGGGGAAAGTTTCCTTGAGCGGAGAGCCCTTCCCACGCCAGTGGTTCGGGTCACCCTCAAGAACACATGATCACTGACTACGAACTCCAAGGGCCTCCTCCTACGGTCTGCATAGGCCTTCTGTCTACTCTGAGAAGCCTGCATTCTGTTCCTCACCATCCTCACTTTCTCAGTGGTCTGCTCTAACAACTCTGGTCCAACCAATACCGCCTCTCCATCCTGATACCAACAGAGAGGAGTCTTGCACCTTCTGCCATAAAGAGCCTCGTATGGCGCCATGCCAATGCTCACATGAAAGCTGTTGTTGTAGGTAAACTCGATCAAGGGCAACACCTCATCCCAAGCCCCTAGATGATCCAATATACACGTCCGTAGTAAGTCCTCAAGTGACTGAATGGTCCTTTCTGATTGACCATCAGTCTGGGGATGGTAGGCTGAGCTCATAGTCAACTTGGTCCCCAAAGCCTCTTGTAAGGTTTGCCAGAATCGGGAGGTAAACCGTGGGTCTCTGTCGAAAACTATGCTCGAAGGGACTCCATGCAACCTCATGATCTCCTTAACGTACAGCTGGGCCAACTTGGCCATGGACATCCTCAAGTTCATTGCCAAGAAGTGGGCACTCTTGGTCAATCGATCCACTATCACCCAGATGGTGTCATGCCCTCTAAAAGTGTGTGGTAGATGGGTCACAAAATCCATGGAGATGTTGTCCCATTTTCACACTGGTATTTCCAAGGGCTGTAGATTCCCACCGGGCCTCTGGTGCTTCACCTTCGCCTTCTGGCAAGTTAAACATGCTGATACGAACTGAGCAACATCCCTCTTCATTCCCTGCCACCAGAAGGTTTCCTTAAGATCCTGATACATCTTAGTCATGCCAGGGTGCAGACTAAGACGACTCTTGTGCCCTTCCTCCAGAATTAACTTCTTCACCTCAACATCATCAGGTACGCATACCCTACCCTGGAACCGCAGTATACGATCATCACCCAAAGCAAAATCTCTAGCCTCATCTGACCCAAGCTGTTCTCTGACTCTGTTCAGACTGTCATCCAATAACTGTCTCTCTCTCACTGAGCCCAAGAAGTCACTAGATATAGTTAGGGTACTACATCTAATGAACTCAGACCCTACCTCCACCTGTAGCTTCATATCCCGGAATTTCTCTAGTAACTCCATCTCTCTGACCATAAGGTGTGCAACATGTACGGTCTTCCTACTCAATGAATCAGCCACCACATTTGCCTTCCTTGGGTGATATAGAAGCTCGAAGTCATAATCCTTCAGGAATTCCATCCATCTTCTCTGTCTCATGTTTAGCTCCTTCTGGTCAAACAAATACTTGAGACTCTTATGATCATTGAACACACGGAACTGGGCACCATAAAGATAATGCCTCCAAATCTTCAAAGCAAACACTATGGCTGCCAACTCTAGGTCATGAGTGGGGTAATTACGCTCATGCACCTTAAGTTGTCTTGACGCATACGCCACTGCCTTCTTCTCTTGCATCAATACACAACCAAGTCCGAGGTGGGAGGCGTCACAGTAGACCTCAAACGGCTTCCCGACATCCAGGATCACTAATATCGGAGCGCTAGTCAATCTTCTCTTCAGCTCTTGGAAACTTTCCTCACACTTATCTGTCCAAGTGAAAGGTTGGTCCTTCCGAGTAAGCAAGGTCAAAGGTGCCACTATCTTGGAGAATCCCTATATGAACCTCCTATAGTAGCCTGTTAGCCCCACGAAGCTCTTGATCTCCGTGGCCGACTTAGGACTTTCCCACTTTACTACTGCCTCAACCTTCGCTGGGTCCACTGCAATCCCCTAGGAGGATATCACATGCCCCAAAAACTGAACCTCACTCATCCAGAACTCACACTAGGACAACTTGGCATACAGTTGCCTCTCTCTCAAAACACCAAGCACCAATCTCAGGTGTTCTGCATGCTCTTCCTGAGTCCTGGAATAGATAAGGATGTCGTCTATGAAGACTACAACAAACTTATCTAGGAAAGGCCGGAAGATCCTATTCATGTAGTCCATGAACACTGCCAGAGCGTTGGCACACCGAACGGCATAATCACATACTCATAGTGGCCATATTTGGACCTAAAGGCCGTCTTCGGTACGTCATCGTCCTTCACCAGTATCTGGTGGTATCCTGACCGCAGATCAATCTTCGAGAATACTGCTGACCCATGTAGCTGATCCAACAAGTCGTCGATTCTCGGAAGAGGGTACTTATTCTTGATTGTCATTTTGTTCAACTGTCTATAGTCCACATACAGACGCGAACTCCCATCCTTCTTCTTCACTAACAGCATTGGCGCTCCCCAAGGCGAAGTGCTGGGTCGGATAAACTGTTTCGCCATCAGTTCCTCTATCTATTTCTTAAGTTCAACCAACTCCGCCGGAGCCATGCGGTAAGGAGCCATCGATATTGGACTTGTCCCCGGCACTAGATCGATAGAGAACTCTACCTCTCTGCGGGGTGGTAACCCTGGCACTTCCTTTGGGAACACATCCTCAAAATCTTGCACAACCAGTATGACTGACGTCGTCTATCCTCCTTCCACCTCCAGATGTGTGAAGATCATGTAACACTGCGCGCCGTAATGGAGTTCCTTCATAACACCCTGAGAAGATACCAACTCAGGCTCCTCAATGTTGGGGAAAAGCAGCTTCTTCTCTCGGCAGTCTATAAGATCGCGATTGGCATAGAGCCAATCCATTCATAAGATCACTTCCAACTCTTGTAGAGGCAAACAGATTAAGTTCACCCTGTACCTGCGTCCCTCTACCTCCACTAGACACCTAGCACATAAGGACGACGTCCTGACCAAGCCCAACGCTGGAGTAGATATCGCAAGCTCACATTGCAGCTCGCGCACCGACAGACCCAAACGTTCCACACATGCATTTGACACAAAGGAGTGTGTCGCTCCAGAATCATACAACACACAACAAGAAGTACCAGCTATCATGCAACTACCCATAACCAAGTTACCTGAGCTTGATGCCTCAGCTCCTGACATAGCATACACCCTGCCGGTCGCCTGAGGCCTGTTGCCTCTGTCCCTCCTCTGATGCTGATGGAGAGTCTAAACTGGAGGGCGTGTTGCTGCCCTAGCAAGGTTGGGACAATCCTTCCCAAAGTGGCCTTCCTTGCCACAATTGTTGCACCTGCGGTAACCCTCCATGCGTGGACAACTACTCCTCAAGTGAGGGCCTCCACAAATATAGCATTGAACTCATCCCTGCTGAGGAGAAAAGCTCCTAGACCCCTGAGGCTAATGGTGGGGTCTATCATATGGTCTCCTCCGCTCCTCATGTCTGGGCTTGGACCCACATGGTCTACCAATCCTCTGAGGCGGCTGTGGCTGCTGTGGGCGCTGACCTTCCACCTCACGCTTCATCTTCTCCATCACCTTGGCCTTCTCCACCAGAGCGGTAAAATCCTTGATGGACAAAGGAGCCACCATCAAGCGGATATCACCGCAAAGGTCATTCTCGAACTTACGACACCTCCACTCCTCATCAAGCGGTAGTGTGTAGAAGCGGCTGAGGTGCTTGAACCTCTCAGCATACTCTGTTACCGTCTTCCCTCCCTGGGTCAACTGGAGGAACTCCACCTCCTTGGCATATCGGATGTTGTCTGGGAAGTACTCTGAGAGGAATCTCTCTGAAAGCCTCATATGTCACAGGCTCATCCCTCTCCTCCAGGATGGATTTAGTGCTGATCCACCAATGCTCAGCCTCCCCCGTGAGCATGTACACAGAGAATGCCAACTTGTTCTCCGCAGGGCACATCTTCGCATCATAAATGCGCTCCAAGTCCTTCAGCCATTGGTCTGCGGCGTCAGGACTAGTCTTCCCATCAAACTTCGCTGGGTGGTGCTTCAGAAAATCCTCTAAGCTCCACTCCCTAATTGCAGGTTGTGGTTCAGGACCAAACATAGGGCACCCACCCTGTTCTCCTCCAGCTGGCGGAGGGCCTCCATATGCTGCCGATGAGCATCCTCAGCAGCTACCCTCGCAGCCTCCATCTGCTGCATCACTACCTGCTGCTACTCAAGCGACGTCGCCTGTTGGTGCATGGATGCCTCATGCTGCTGCATCATCGCGACACTCTATTGTGCCATAGCCACTACCATCGCCTCTATTGCTCTGGCAATATCAGGTGCGTCCCCCTGGGATGATTGAGAAGTTCGACGAGGAGGTGCCATGGTTCACTGGCACACAGAAAATCACTTGGTTAGGCTTGAATAAGGCAAGAATTTAACTAAGAACACTCAGAAGACACAGAGAAAGCTAAGCGGATATCCAAGTCCACAGACCTAAGGAATGACCGCTCTGATACCATAAATGTAACGTCCCATTTAATTATTACGCGAAATTAAAGGAAACGTCACACAAAATAGTATTGTAGCATAGTCCTGGGGTCCTTAACGCAACCCCTACAACTTGGGCACACCACGATGCCAACGGAACCCAAAATACAAGTCTAGCAAAAGAGAAAAGAGTAGCAAGGCATAAAACAATACATGGGCCATAGCCCTAACGAAAACCATGAAGAAAAGAAATATGAAGTCCAGCCCAGATGGCTAAGCAGCGGAATCGCCATTTCCTTGCTGACCGCGGGAACCTCGCCCATCTGTTCCCATAAATTAAATTGATGATCATCGCAAGAAAGAATAGCCACATACAAGACAACCATACAACAAACATGGTAAGCTAAAGCCAACAATATTCTCATCATACAGTCAAATATATTTTCACCATTCAATATCCATACAACAACCAAGCATGTTATGACTTTAAATCGATACACTACGACTCGACTTGACCCATCCGGATACGTATAACTTGGTCAGATTTAGCGGATGCTCGCACTTGTGGTGGATACCTCTACACACCCCCGAGCTGCTCACCCCCGAGCTATATGTCACAAGTGTTACAATGAATCAATTTCCCTCACCACAAGGTTAGCCTTGAATGAGTTTCAGGCCTCCTGCTACTCTCACCACATGAGTAAGTCCGCTCTAGGTGAGACTAACTGACTCCTTAGAGCGTCAGGATGCAACCTTACCTTGAATCCTTACCTAGTTATACAGATGGGGCACCACCATGGACACCCACTAACAAGGGCCATGGAATTACGTCCCGACCACTGAAGCGCGACCCTGAAAGTCTCACCTAGAGACTCCAAGGAATTATGCACTGACACAGATCAACCATATTCACACAGTCAAAGAATATTCACCATGCATAGATATACATTAATCGTACCAACCTTTAAAGTTAATGCCTTTTCATGAATCAGGCCTAACCCATTTCAACTCATCACAAACCATCCATGCATAAAGGATTTCCATCTCATCTCATTATCATGCCTCTTTGATACCAACCATGTCATTAAAATCGCATGCTAAACTCATAACAACCCAATATTCACAATTTATGACTTGCACCACTCATTCATACTCACTCATCTCAAACTTTCAGCAGAATACTTAAAATCAAGCGAGCATTATCCACACAAAGCCAAGAAAAACAGTCACACCTCGCACTGCCTCGCCCAGCACCTCGCTCAGGTTGATGGGTCTCGCTTAGGCGAGACGTTCTCACCCAGGCGAGCCCCCTTCGCCTAGGTGAGGGCTCGAAAAAGGCAGCAGGAGCACACGCGGGATCTCGCTTAGGCGAGAGCCCTCTCGCTTGGGCGAGATGCTTGCTCGCTCAAAAAGCCGAGCTGGTCGCCTGGGCGACCTTTCGCGCAAAAGTCCTAGGCGAGCTCCCTGTTCATCTCGCCTAGGCAAGACTGGCTCGCTTGGGCGAGATTAACAGGTCTCGCCACTGTTCTCCTGTAACAGTCACCTGTTCGCACCCAAAAAGGATAGTACATGGCAGTTCACACATTCAACACAATCATATAGTGCATACAACATCTAACAAACTCTAACCCATCCATAAAATAATCAAGACTCAGACTCTAACTTCCCCGTACCTGGAAAAAGTATAGCGAAGACCCCGACTGTACGACCACGAGCACGATAGCTCCAAGGATGAACTACAGGGCTGAGGTGAGAGTGGAACAGAACCAGACAAATGGGGTTAACCCAGGCTCTTACAACAGATTACGAAAAAGTTATAGAAAGGGAACTAGCATGAACTCGAAGGTCACTTACATGGAGGAACAGAACTTCCTGGCTCAACGTAATAGCGGAGGCACAACCCTAGCAGAGGGGTTGACGGCTGCAGGTCTTAGGTTTTCTGAAAAGAGGGGAAAAGTGAGACTTAGGGCAACGAAGAGTGGTTTTATCTACTGGGCCAGCCCGTAGGCCCACTCGTAACGGCAGCCCCTTACATTTTTAGGCCAGAAGAATTGGAACATTTTTAATGGGCCTTAAAAGGTTCACTCAATCTTTATATCTAAAATTTTAATAAATCCTAATATAAACTAACAATGCACCATTTATATAAACTAATAATAAATTGGTTTATAATTCTCAATAATAATTTATAATTTAGTAAATTATAAATTAATCAAACATCTAATCAATCCAAAATTATAGAAATATAAAACATCTAATAAATCTAAAATTAATCAAATACCTAATATCAACTTAAAATCACAAATCTCACACTAAACGCGATCAAAGAAGACATTTATGCAAACTGAGTTCCAAAAATCCACTTATTGATAGACTTTTTTTTTTGTGTTAATACAAGCAACAATTCATTTAACAAATAATATTGATTAAAAAATAGAAAATTATCTTTTGACAATTTTTTAATAAATTTGACAAAAATTTCCATAAATAAAATTAAAATAGATTAATTTTTTATTTTTTAACTAAAATAAAATAATAAAATAGTGCTTTTTTACCTAAATAAATAATTTATTAAGTTAAAAAAAATTTGTTAACCTATTACTTTCCTAAAAAAAATAACAATTTGACTTGTTGACAATGATTACACTAATCACATGATCGAATAATTTTGTTTTTTTCTCCTTGGTCCATTCAAACAAAAGTTTAATTGGAAAATGATAAAGATGTACGATCAAAGGAAAATAAATATTTTTATATCAATATTTGTCACATATGCTCCAAATTGAATCAAAACTTTCTTAGTGTTCACAATTATTAAAAAATGATTTGAAGTCTCTTCTAAAGAAAAACATCGTTTTTTTACCATTAATAAAGATTGGAAATAAATTTTATTCGTAGATAGAATAATTGAAGATCACTCTTTTATTGTAAAAATTGATAGAAATGATTTTGGAATGAAAGATCGGGTCCATAAGCTTGATGCCATAAAATTTATGTAAGATGAATTTCATGTTACAAACCTTGACATACATTACCTTAAGACAAGAGGAGCTAAACTAAATAATTATAGTAACAACAATTCAAATGAAGAAATTGATAGAAATTGTTACTAAAATGTTTCTGACACAAAGTTCTAACTTCATAAAGTTAAAACTCAATATTTCCATGACAAATCTCAAAGAGAAATGTTAAAATTACTAGACTTTCGTGTACTTGAATTTTGAATATTTAAGTAATGATTTATTATGGTTGGAAGTTATCTTATATGATTTGTTTTAGTTAATTAGTTTAAGTTTTAAGTTTATCTAAAGATAGATTATTTGTTCGAAGACTTCAAATTGGTTGTAAGTCTCTTTCTATATATATGCGTTCAACAGTAGGCGCGTGTATTTTCTGTTCTTGTCAGTATAAACAAGAAATTGTGGAACTTCAAGAACTCGATCAAGAAACTGTCATGGCTGGAGTAGGAGGAATGATGCAGGGAGCGTTGCCGGTGTTTGATGGAAGTCGTTCGATGACCGGCGCATCAAGATGCAAGCCATCTTTGGCTTCCAAGATGTTGCAGATGTTGTGCTTGATGGATTGCCTGAATTGGGAGCAAAGGCAACAGACGAAGAGAAGAGAAATTACAAAGCCCAGCAGAAATTTGACAGTAAGGCTCGTTATCTTCTTTACAATGCGTGGGTCCGAAGGTGTTTCACAGGATTTCAAAGGCTGAAACAGCCAGAGAAATATGATGAGAATACATTGATTTCTCTCTCTGCACCACTTAACTTCTTCCTCCTAAAATCCTATACTTCCTAGGCATAGTTCTTGTGTTGGGGCTTATAGGAACAATCTTAGGGTGGAACGTTCGAGTTGTGATGATCAGGTGAGAAATATCAATCTTTTTTGGCTATCACACTGTTAATGTTGGTCTTTCAACTCTGCGGAGTATTGGGTTAACCTTAATCATCATGGCCCTGTGTGTCTGAGAGAGAATCTGTTCTTCTACCGTTTTTGGTTTTGGTGTGGAGGGAAAGTATTTGAATTTTTCGTTAGTGTCCGGAGTCTTCTTGCCAAAATGCTACAGTTTCAGTCAACAATGGTATTGGGTATTCACAACATTGTTCTGCACACTGATTGATGGAAAATAGAGCAAGTTCGTTAGTTCTTCATTACCTGAGAATAATTTGGAAATATCAAGTGAGAAATGCCAGTTAGGTACTCATTTGTGTAGGCTCTTAAATGTTTGGTGAAATCTATTAGACCACTAAATTCTAGGGGATTCACTTCTTACTCATTATTTTGTGGTTATTAATAAATTTTTAACCAATAGTTAAAAGTATGTCAGAAGGAGTGTGTTGCTAGCATTCTTCAACATCAAGTTACTGCAAATAATTTGAATCAATTGTATGTCTCGAAAGTTTTGGGTATAATTGCACCATGAAAAAGGCTGTAGGTGATATTCTATTATTACCCAATAGAATATTATTATGGATAAATAAAGCTGAATATCAAATAGTTTGTTGTTCCCGATTTTTGTGTAGGATATTTGATGACATTGGATTGAACATAAGGAATCATCTCTTAGGAAGATTGGGGTTTTATTATAAATGTAGCAATTGAACTCATAAAAATTAAATAGTGCTCAGCACGTCAAAACTAACAACCAACACGGTGGTGCTCTGTAGGATGTGCTCAAAACATTTCAGAAAGTCTTCTTTGATTGTCATTTTCGTTCTTGTTCTCCTAGAGCTTCCCTGTTTCACACTTAACCAAAAACATGAGTTTTATCAACATAGTAAAAGGAAAAGAAGAAGCATTTTATGACAGAATTTAACTTTACAGCTTTAGCTAAAACAACAGATTTTGTATTTCTCTAGTTGCTTTTTTTAATCAACACATTTCCCTAATTGCTGATTTATATTTTCCTTTTAATTTGTTAATTTTGACCTAGGATATTGTTTTTGACATATTAATGGAGACTCTTAATCAATCAGAGCCTACAGGACTAAGAAGGATGCTTTCTCCAACGCCCGGAAGTTTCCAAGACCGTGAAGACCTTATTAAACATGTTCGTGACTTTGGTGCTAATCAAGGATATGTTGTGACCATCAAGAAGTCCAGAAAGGATAGAAGAGTCATCCTTGGCTGTGACAGAGGGGGTGTCTATCGTAATAGGCAGAAAATTGATGAAAGTAAGCGCAAAAGGAAAGCAACTTCACAGCTTATAAACTGTCCTTTTGAAGCCATTGGTAAAAAGGAGGAAGAAGCATGGGTACTTACCATAAAAAATGGAGATCACAACCATGAACCATTGAAAGACATTTCAGAACATCCTTATAGTCGACGTTTCACTGAGGAAGAAGTGAGACAAATCAAACAAATGACCAAAGCTGGTATAAAACCTCGTCAAGTGCTTAAAGCTCTCGAGCAAAGTAATCCAGATATGCAATCAACACCAAGACATTTGTACAACCTCAAAGCAAAGATTCGTCAGGGAAATCTATCAGGTTTTACTTCTTTCATATATGTTTGGTTACAGTTGTTTGTATTGACAATAATTTGTTATTAGTTGTTCATTTATTAGCCCATTCAGAATGATGCAACTTTGTGGTTTTATCACATGTTAATTGTTATGCTCATGCGTACATTTTTGCAAAACAAGACACGGGAAGAATTATAACCGAAGAAAGAATCACGTTGGTGCTCCACTATACAAGTGGAAATCAGCCATGTCTAAAAATTGATTTATTAGGGATATGTAGAAGTGGTTTGGTTTTAGTAACTGACATATAATGATTTCTTTGAGCTGCGAAGAGGTTTATTTGGTTTTCCCATTTTTTTGTTCATGGGTGATAAGGCAAAGTTCTCTTTTTACAAAGAGTATTTGATACTTGAGTGCAATGAGGCTAATTGTACTGGCCCTAGTCCTTGCTGCATTTTCAAAATGGTTGTAGAAAAACTATTCCTTCAACATAACTACGGTTAACTATATCTTGCAGAGAAAACTTTTAAGTCATGGAGACCAAATAGATCTGTTAGATATTGTTTGATATTATTAAGATATTGTTAGATATTGATAACCACAATATCAAACAATATCTTCTATTTAATCTTTTTATTTTTAGTCACTCTTTTTACTTGTACCTCTCTCTATTATAAATAGATTACCCTATGTGTGGTTTATACACAAGGGAGATTAATCTCAATCCCTATTTCCTTTATTCTCAACATGGTATCAGAGTCAAGTTAAAGCCTATCCTAGCGAACTTTCTTGGACATTCCACCGCTAACGGACCACTCACTAATTTCTTATCCCACGCACGAGATGAATATACCTCGGCGTGAGAGGGTGTGTTGGAAGTCCCACATCGACTAGAGATAAGGCCAATTCACAATATATAAATGAGGTGCAAACCTCACCTTACAAGCTAGTTTTGTGGGGTTGAGTTAGGATTTAAACCCACTTCTAACATGGTATCTAGAGCTTAAGGTTTTTTTTTTTTCGCTACCGCTGCCTCCGCCTCTGCTGCCACCGCCGCTGCTGCCACCGGAGCCGTCGTCGGAGACGTTGTCGGAGCCGTCGTCGGAGTGGCCGCCGGAGCCACTGTCGGAGTCGCCACCACCGTCGCCGCCGAGTCATCGTCGTCAGAGTGTTAGTTCCGACCGATGACCATACAGTTCTGATCGTCCCTCACGCGCCATTCGAAGCCGCGTCTCTTCCAGTTCCTCCATGGTGTCTTCCACTGCCTCTTTCAGTTCTGAAATCTCTTCTGTTTCATCCGATATACTTGTTATGTTCAACAAATTTCTCAAATGGTATAAGGATCAACAGTTTTCTAGTTCCACTGCGTTTGTTGCTCACGCAGGTACATCTTTTGTTGGTCTAACTCAATCTTCTTCTCCTGGTCCTTGGAGTTTTGATTCAGGAGCCACTGATCATATTACTGGTAACAAATCTTTGTTCTCTTCTTTATCTTCTACTAATCCTTTACCTTCTGTTACACTGGCTGATGGTTCTAGAGTCTCATCTCATGGTGTTGGCACGGTTAAACTTTTTCCTTCTTTAACCATTGATAATGTTCTTTATGTCCTTGGGTCTTCAGTCGCCTAACTTGTTCTCTTGATTGTGTTGTTTCTTTTACCAACAATTCTGTTTGTTTACAGGACCGGAGTTCGAAACAAGTGATTGGCACAGGATATGAGTCTCATGGTCTTTATCATCTCCGTCCCTCTACACACGTTGGTGCAGTTATGGAGTCTCCCTCTCTTATTCATGCTCAGTTAGGTCATCCAAGCCTTGCCAAGTTACAACAGCTTGTCCCTGCTTTGTCCAAGTTGTCTCGTTTGAATTGTGAGTCGTGTCAATTAGGCAAGCATACTCGTACTTCTTTTCCTCGTAGTGTCACACGTGATGCTTCGTCCCCTTTTGCCTTGGTTCACTCTGACATTTGGGGTCCTAGCCGCGTTAAGTCTACTTTAGGTTTTCAATACTTTGTTACTTTCATTGATGATTATTCCAGATGCACTTGGTTATTTTTAATGAAACATCGTTCGAAATTATTTCATATCTTTCAATCTTTTTTTAATGAAATTAAAACTCAGTTCGGTGTTTCCATTAGAGTTTTGCGTAGTGATAATGGTCGTGAATATCTTTCTCATTCTTTCAAACAATTTATGGCTTCTCACGGCATTCTGCATCAAACTTCTTGTGCTTATACCCCTCAACAAAATGATGTAGCTGAAGGTAAAAATAGACATCTTATGGAAACCACTCGCACTCTTTTAATTCATGGCGAGGTTCCTGAACATTTCTGGGGTGATGCCATTCTTACTACCTGTTATCTCATTAATCGTATGCCTTCTTCGGTTTTAAAGAATAACATACCTCTGATAGGTTTGGAATGGTTTATAAAAGGAAGGAAAAGAGGAATAACTGACTATGACAGTTATAACCTCTGTAGAGTAATTCTGTTTTCGTTTTTTAAAACTGTCATATAACTGATTATTATAAATAATCAGAGGTTATAGGAAAAAAGTAGTTTTTTGGTTTTTCCTGAAAGGATTGGTGGGAGGGTGAGGATCTCTCAAATCTTCCTCAGTTGTAATCTTGAGTTCTGGCTTCTGCTCTTTTGGCACAAGCAGTGTTGTTCAATAAAAGTAATCAAGAATTAATCTTGATTGTTCTGTATTACTAATTGTCTCTATCAATTGGTATTCAGAGCCCCTTCTGGGTTCTGTGGGAAGGGTTCGTTAGAGCATGGTCCATACCAGAATGGAGTCACACATGGATGGGGTTGAACGAATGGTCCAAGAAATGGTTCAAGATCGGGACAGACAGGAAAATGAGGCTCATAAACGGTTCCAACGTTTAGAAGACATGATTCGTGGTCTTACAGTGGTGGTGGAGAAAATATTGTCAACAGGAAAATCAGATAGTGATGACATTTCAGTCACAAATGGAGTACATTCTTCTTCTTCGTCCAGATGGAGAAAACTGGATATTCCAGTTTTTATAGGATAGGATGCTTATGGCTGGACCAATAGGTTGGAGCGCTATTTTCGTTTAAAAGAGGTAACAGAGGACGAAAGGATGCAGGCAGTTCTTATTGCTTTGGAAGGAAAGGCTTTGAATTGGTTCCAATGGTGGGAAACGTGTAATCCCAAGCCTACATAGATGCTTTCAAGATTGCAGTGGTGCGTAGGTTTCAACCGATCATGTTGGATAATCCGTTTGAGGTTTTGCTTGGCTTAAAACAAACAGGTTCGGTTGAAGAGTATATTGAAAATTTTGAACAATATGCCGGGTTCTTGAAAAACGTGGAGCAAGATTATTTGGTAGGCATTTTCTTGAATGGGTTAACAGAAGGTATCAAGGCAGAAGTGAAGCTACATGAACCAAAAAGTCTTGCTGAACTAATGATGAAAGCTAAAATGGTGGAGGAAAAAATTAGAGTCACATCTAAAAGCGGCCTTCCAGGGGTTAGCAGCAATATTTCAGGGGCCAAACCATATTCAGCCACCAGAACCTTTTCAAGAGAAGGTAGTCACTCGGTCGCTTCTAGTACTACCAATAAGGAAAAGGGGGAGAGCAGTGAGGTGTCTATAAGAAATTCAGGGGGGCTGCGGCAACGAGGAGCCCCTTTTCGAAAATTATCTGATGCAGAATTGCAAAACAAGATGAAAAAAGGGTTATGTTTTAGATATGATGAGAAGTTTGGGCCTCAGCATGTCTGTAGAAACAAACAGTTGCACATGTTACTGCTGTCAGAAGACGAAATAACTGAATTGGGGGAATTCCAGCACCACACAGCGACAACAGAAGATACCTTGAAGGACACAAGACAGGTTTTACAGTTATCCTTGTGTACCATGGTTGGTCTCACTACCAAGAAGTCTTGGAAACTTTGGGGTAAAATTGGAGAGGAAACAGTGATTGTTTTGTTGGATTGTGGAGCTTCCTACAATTTTATTTCAAATAAATTGATTGGTAGATGTGGGTTGCAGACAATGGCTACTCCCTCTTATGTGGTGGAAGTTGGAGATGGTAGAAAGATTGAGTGTCAAGGAAAATGTGCAGATTTTATCTTGGAAATCCAAGGATTACAAATCCAACAAGACTTTTTCATTTTTGAGATAGGTGGAGCTGATATTGTGTTGGGCTTAGAGTGGTTGGCCAGTTTAGGGGAGGTTAAGGCAGATTTTTGCAACTTAAAACTTACCATTGGTGGAGGGGACCAGCAGCACATGGTAATGGGGGATCCTGCTTTAACACAACGAATGTAGTGCGGCTTAGTGGCACTAAGAGTTTCAAGTAGTGCTTGCAATTGTTGCTTAAACCGGGAACCTATTGAAGAAAACTTCGATTGTTTGGACGATTCCTCAGGTGAAGGGGGAAACAACCCAGACACAAAGGGGCATTTTGATGCATAAAGAAGTTCCTGGTGTTCTGCAACAACGTAATCTTTGTTCTTGTCCAGGAACAATTCAGTTTGATAAGTGACATCACCCGCATAATGGCAAATTGTGAAGTCACTACGTGACAATTTGGGCTTGCTGAACCTTTTATGGTTTTTGAATGTCTGATACAGCTTTTGGGCAAAAGTTTCATGTGTTGATCTAGGAAACATACAAGCCTCATCAAGAAGAGCAGTAATGCCTCCAGGTTTCTTTTCAATGAGATCTAGAATATCTTGATTATCAACAAACTCAATGTAACTCCAATCAATCTCCTCTTTCTTGTATTCTTCTTGCTGCATTTTGAAAACATGCTGATTAAAATGTTGCTGAAGTTTTTCATTGGTCAAATTGATGCAAAATTGCTCAAAACTGTTAGTCTTGAAACTCTAAAAACCATAAATATCCAGCACGCCAATTAAGGATGTCGAATCAGGGTCTTGTCCAATAGAATTATTAATTTTATCCACCAGCCAAGCAAACAACCTCGTGTACACAATTGCCAAAGCATCACGGCTGAGTGCAGCAGATTCTGGATCTAGCCATTTTGTTATAGTTTCATCACGAGTAACAATTACACGCTTGCAAAGAGAATCTTCAAGTGCCTTTGCATCAAACATGAAAAGCTCAGCAGCAGTATGTAGACGGAACCAAGATTTTTCATCTTTGGGCTCACTTGAGTCCATTTCTTTCCCTTTTGCAAATTAAGTGTTGCCAAGATGCAAAATTGCAGCAACCACTCAATGTTGTGTCTTGCTCCTTAGAACTTATTCCAACAACGTTCATTGCCCTCCTCGTATCACGATATTGTTTTGACTCATCAACCCCTTCCAACTCAAAGCAATTTGTTTGATTTAGATAATGAAATCCTCTAGGATTTCCTAATTTGAACTTCTGAACATACATCTCATAATGTTTTCTTAGAACACAGGGGTTTTAGTTTTTAGCCATATTTTAATGGTCAAAGATAAAAAATGGATACACCACCTTCCTCTCGTCCAGGTAAGTGAAGTGTTGTGTGCTCTGTGGAGAGGTTGTTTTTATTAGGTAGTCTTTTCTATTACGTTATATCAGTTTTAGCATTTACATTATTTTATTATGTTATAAAATCTAGTCTTTTGTAGCTCAACTTTGTAACTAAAACCATGAAATTGAATGCAGTTGAACTATGGAGTTTCTGAGAACTCCCTTGAAATTTTAATTTGCCGAATTTTAGACTAGAATAGGTATATATGAATGGTGCACTAATGGTTACAGTGCTTTTGTGCAGTGTGTTTGCATTCCCTCTGCTAATTTATCTCTTAATTTTCTAGAGATAGATGTGGTCTCCCATATTTCAGATTATTTTAGTGGGCTTTGGTATGGTCACCCTACTTTTGTATTTTTTTTTTCTATTAATTGTATTAAGAATGCTGCATGCAACCTGTATAGTGATGCAATAGCATGCTTTCTTTTTGAATTAAAAAAGCAGCTCCTGTTTTTTGATTGGTATGAAAGTATGAAACTACACACCTCCTAATTACTTTGATTCCTTGAACTACTTATTGTTTGGAAGTGAAGATAGGTCTATGTAGATAAAAACAAATATCAGAATAAAATATGATTTGATCCTTTTTGTTCAATGTAGACAAAACAAAAGACACTCTTTTTTCATTGGCTAATCTGGAAATTACAAAATCATGCATTTTGTTGAACTCATTATCCTTCTTTTATATTCTTCTTTCTGATTTTGAACTGCAGGAAACAACTACATGTTTTATTGATCGATTAATGGATGAGTATGCTGCATATAATGACATTATTCAACCAATTCAGGTTGTTGTGTATGAGATGAAATTTGGATATTCGCTGATTGTGTCAAAGTACCCTGGAAAAAAATGTTTTAATACACTTGGGGAGGAAAATGTTAGATATAGTTTGATATTATTAAGATATTGTTAGATATTGATAACCACAATATCAAACAATATCTTCTATTTAATCTTTTTATTTTCAGTTACTCTTTTTACTTGTACCTCTCTCTATTATAAATAGATTACCCTATGTGTGGTTTATCCATATTTGCTGGGATTTTCTTTGTATTTGTTTGAGAAGTAACATGATAAGCATGATAGGAAATGATGTCCACACTTATGCGCTTCCCTAGGGTTCCTTCATTTCAGTTCATTTCTGTTAAGCATGACATGATTTATCTGATATTTTTGCTGTGTTAATTTAATGTAACTTAGAATATATACGGTAAGCTAAATCTCCACAAGCCATAACAGTGTAGTTCACAAACACACACAAAGCAAAGATATAGTTATGCTTGCAGCGTATATAGAGTTAAGGATTACAATTTTAGTGAATGATTTTGTTTGTTATTCTCACAAGTTTGCATGCTTTATCTAGAAAACTTAAAGCTGATAGCAGAGTATTTATAGAGAAATTAAACTTTTGGAGGTCCACTCAGAAATAAGCATGTGTCATCGCTAAACACTTTTATATTTCTGCTATGAATCTTGTTTATTTTGTGCAGGTAAATTTGTTGGTCAATGTACTGTCAGTTTCATTCCCTTGTAATGATAAGGCTTTTAATGCGCCTGCTGACTTGCTAAAGACTGTCGTGCGGACTATGAACACAGCTCCTATGAGCATGGACTTTCATGCAGTTCAACAAACACGGCTTCTGGATATGCTACTCTTTTAAGGCCTTTTGTTAGTGTTGACTTATTAGTTACATGTATTAACTATTCATGCTCTAAATTGACTGAATTTGGTTTTCTTGTTTCAACGTCTCAATTGCCACGAATGGGGGGACATTGCTTTGTGGGAAGTGGGCTCTAGGGAGCGGTTGCTCATGAGGAACTTTAAAGTGTGGGATCTTAGTGCATGTACAATGCCCTTTCAGGTTGTCTTTTCCCACCGTATTTGCTGATTACCAAATCCTCATAATTGTTGAGTTGCAATGACTGAAAATAAAAATAATCACAATCAATTCAGGTTGCATTAAAGATCCAGGCGTTTGTGTCCACTATGTGATTTGGAGTCCTAATGGGTTTATATGGTAAAAGTGTTTATTCTTCAGGTTTTTATGTAGATATGAGTAATATATACTTTTATGTAGATGTGAGTAATATATACTGTCAGAAGTCAACTAAAGGAATCATTTATAAGTTTTTTTTTATTGAACAGGAATTGCTTACTCAAGTGTGGGAAAAGTTGCAGACTTCGGTGGCTCAATTATCTTAGAACTGATATCAAGAGAGGCAATTTTAATGGTATAGTAAGATTAACTCTCATCTTATGCAATGGTGGGGATGATGTTCTATAGCATTTGGAGGTATACGCACATGCAAACACTTGTATAAATATAATTCCTGTAAATGATGAGTAGCATTTGGATTAGTATTGTTTTTAAGCTAATATTTTAATTTGATGTTTCTATTTATTACACCAATGTTCTAGGTACCGTCAATTAGTGAGTTAGATTTTCCTTGGTTTGCTCATTTTAGTCATGCTTTAAGGATTTTAAAATATTTAAAAAATAGTTTGAATGTTTTTTTTGTGATTTTTAATTGTTAAAATATAATATATTTTGTGGTAATTTTTAACCATTAAAATATGATATATTTTAGAGTGATTGTAGGATTAAAATGTAGTTAGCATTTAGTAGATCTTTGAGTGAAATCATATCTCTAGACCTATCAATTTAGCGAATTTCATATGATTTGGCCCTGGCCCACATGGGCCGGGGCCAAAGAGTCCCTAATAGAAAAAGTCCACAGGTCCTAAATATCCAAAAAAGCCCTTGGGCTAGGACCAACCCATATGCCTTCTTTAATATAAAAAACTATTAATTATACATACAAGAAACCTATCAATTTTCAATTGTAATGGCACCCAAAAATAATAATATTCAACAAAGCCTTTACCCTGTTGAAGAACCATGAGAGTTATGTGCCAGAAAGTAAAAAATCACATAATTTTCACATAAACTGTCAGAATAAGAAAATATTCCATACAAAATTTTGATCCCAAAATCACCCAGAAAAATAAAGCAGAGAGAGAAATACCATGAAAAGGCTTGGAAATTATATCATCATGGAGTGAGACCTAGTTTCTACAATTAGAACAACAATACAAGCATGGTCCAAATGAACCAAAAAAAAAAAATCAGATTAAACACTTCACTGCTCCAAATGAACCAAACACCAATGATCCATGGAGAGTAACAATAAGTCCAATGATGAACCAAACACCACACTCAATGATGATCCAAAAGTCTGCAACAATAAGATAAGAAGAAAATATGTCGTTAGTTGGCGTGCAAGAGTAAGCTTTATCACAAAAGCTAATGAAAATTTCCAATTAAGCTCTTCAAAATAAAATAAAATAAATTGCATTATATATGGTAATCAGATAAAGACACAATAAACCCCACCACTTGCACAAGATATAGTCTTAATCATAAATATTAACATTAACAGATTACTCATAGAGTGACACAACTGCATCGAGAATGATATTTTTTTCATAAATTAAAGCTAACTTACATAAAATTTCTTAGAGAAACTATATATCTACGTATCACACTAATTCATCTAGGTAACGACAATATGAATTTTAGCATGCTAAGAAGTGACAATATAAATGCTAAGGTGTGGGAAAAGTTGCAGACTTCGGTGGCTCAATTATCTTAGAACTGATATCAAGAGAGGCAATTTTAATGGTATAGTAAGATTAACTCTCATCTTATGCTTTCACCGGTTCTTCCTAAAAATTTAATCATAAATATTAAGATTAACATTAATAATAAACTAACCACTTGTTAAAAATCAAATAAAATTACTGGAACTAGGAGCAATCAATAGCTAAAAATCATCTTAACTTGCAATGCTCATTTAATACATAACATACAACTAGATATATATCAAAGAATTAAACACCAAATATATTGAGGACATGGTCCTCCCTATATATCAAAGACTTCGTTGTCCTCTGCTTTTTATGAGGACATGGTCCTCCCTATAAGTTTTCTGTTAGCATTGGTCCCTAACCGCTAGTATTATGGACTTATTTATCCATCTCAAAGTCGGAGTTGAGACCCACATTGTTGTTTTTGGCACTCAACTGCACCATCACCTCCAATCTTCAATTATACCGTACATGTTTGTGGTCTGCGACAGATTGTCGACCAAAGTTAAACTTATTATTATGGTCTATCCTAGTAGCTACTAATTCAGAAGGTAATCACACATCCTATCTTAGCCATTGTGTAAGGCTATGATTCTGGTATGCACAGTGTTACTGATATTGCTTGAACTGCAAAATGAAATCACTGTCACAAGTTTCATGGTTCCATATTTTCCTTAAGCAGATCTTTCATTACTCTTTCAGGTAATAGAAGAAGTTTAGATTGATTGATGTTAATTTTCATTTGAATATATGCCAGGAATGAAAGTCTATACTACTGATGAAAAGGAGTTGATCATGGAAAGTGGGCTGGGAATCCTAATATCACTGTTGCAACTAAAGCATTTGGGCTTCGAGCCACGGTGCAGGTATATGTTTGTACTTCATGACCTTCTGAAAATAGAGTATATGGTTTAAATTGTATTGCAGTTGTAAAAATTTTCAATTGTTTTAACCTAATACAGAGTATTTATGCTTCTAAATAATCTCAGGTTGTTGATCTGCAAGTATTTGTTTCTCCACGTATAACTCTGAAGCCTCTGGTTCCAAGGTTTCCATGTTTTGCCAATATTTACGTGTCTCTCATGGAGAAGGTGTGTTTGATGTTAAACTCCATTCATCTTTACAATTATGTTCTAAGATGGGTTTATTTAATTTTTCCGATAATATATGACATTAGTCAAAGCAATATAAAGGATTCGCACCAGTTTATTAACTAAATATAGTAAGGTAGTTTCAAAACCATACAATTAGCATATTAAAGAAAACTAAATAAAATTCATCAATTTTATATCACAGGTCCAGAAAAACTTAGTAAAAATTTCAGCATCTTAACTAATTTCACCAAAAAATATCTTAACTAAACTACCCTGTAAGGCCCACTTTTTCGTTATGTCCTTTTTTTTTAAAAGGCTGCCCCAAACTATTGGGCCTTAGGGCTGGCCCAAAGAGAGAAAACAGACCTAAGTCTGCCCTAACTCACTTGTCTCTCATCACTCTCAGAAAATCAGCCGTCACCTTCCCTTTGCACCTAAAACAAAGCTCTGCTAGGGTTTAGTTTCCGCTCGTTTGTACTAGCTCAAGAGTTCGCTCCATCTCACGTAAGTTGGTCTTTGAACCTTACTTTTCCTTTCCGAGTTGGTTTTCATGATTTCCGTTAAGGTTCGCAATAGTAACCCTATTATCCTTCTGTTCCACTGTTTTTCAGCTCCTAAGGGAAGCTAGAACTTTGTGTATGTTCAGTTTAATTATGGATATAGTTGTGTTAATTGCTGCTGTTATTCATTTTTTGGTTTATAATTGAGTTTGAATTTTTGGTGAATGATTTTTGAAGGACTACGTATGCGTTATTCAATGTAGGATTGTATTTTTTGAAGATCTATTAGGTCTTGTAGCTTAATTGTGATTAGTTGTTATTCTACTTAGGAATTTGGGAGTGATTGTATTATTAGAATTTTGTAAGAGTACCGTGATGCAATTAGCGTTTTAGTTAATCTTATAATGAAACTATATCACTTTTGCAAAATTGTGGTCGTCTTGAATATGATCTTATAGCTTTGAATGTTGTTTTTACGTGCGCATTTTTTTAGTACTGTGTTTGTAATTGTCTGTAAGTAGTTAGAGTTAGTCATTAATTTTCGCAAACCATTTGACATTTTAGGGTACTTACGGAATGCTATATTTTGTATAAATGTAATGATGATTGTTTCATACAGTTGCATGTGAAAAATTGTTACTGGACAGATTTGTCGTATGTATCATTTAAAATTTATTTCTTTTTAGTTTGATAGAGGACTACGGTCTTGTTATTTCTCGGGTTGATTAAATTTATTTTGATTCAACTGATCTTGTCATGAACGATGTTTTGGGATTCAAATATGAATTTTGGACTATAGGTTTGTTTTGTTGATATAATTGTTGTTGAATATGACAAATTTATTTTTTGGTTAGGATTGTAAGTGTGATTGTAGCATTAGAATATTCTTAGAATATGATTATATAGTTATTGCATTATGTAGTGAATGTCATACTGATGTTTTTTTTCTTGGCTGTATAGTCATGTTGTTAATAGTACCTATATTACCTTTGAGTTGTTTATGTAATTGTGCTTCAAAAGTTAGATTAGATCAGTGTTTTTGTTTAAAGATTTTACATGTGAGAAGTAATTAGAAGGAAAAGGTTCTAGTAAACCTTTGTAGTAGATTTGATTTTCGATTATTTCATTGTAGTGTTTCCGAAAAATTTGTTTATGTTTAGTCTAATTGCGATCGATAATTATGTTAATTGCTACTGTTATTAGATTTTTTGGTGTTCAATTGAGGGTTGAATTTCTATTGAATGATTTTTGAAGAACTAGGTATGAGTTCTTCAAAATAGGATTGTATTTTTGAAAGATCTATCAGGTCTTGTAGCCTTGCGATGAGTTATTCTTGTAGTTAGAAATTTTGTTGTGATTGTATTATTAGAATTTTGTAAGAGTATGGTGATGCAATTAGTGTTTTAATTCATCTTAGAATGAAACTGTATCTCTTTTGCAAAATTGTGGTCGTGTTGAACATGATCTCATAACTTTGATTATTGATTTTATATGCACATTTTGTGAGTTTAGTAACTCTACGTGTCTGTGAGAGATTAGTATTGGTCAATATTTTTCGCGAACCATTTGACATGTTAGCGTAATTAAGGAATGTAAGTTTTTGTATAAATATAATTATGATTCTTTGTTGCTTGTAAAAATTTGTTATTAGATAGATCTGTCTTATGTATCGTTTAATATTTATTTCTATTTAGTCTAATAGTGGACTATGGTCTTGTTAGTGTTGGATTTGATTAAATTTTTTTAGATTCAGCTGATTTTGTAGTGAACGATGTTTTGGGATTTAAATATGAATGATGTTGTGACATTTTTTTGTGGTTGTATAGGCATGTTGTTTATAGTACGTAAATTCCCTTAGATATGGATCTGTAATTGTGCTTCAGCAGTTAGACTAGATTAATATTTTTCTTTAAGGGTTTTACTTGTGAGAAGTAATTAGATGGAAAAGGTTCTCCTAAACCTTTGTTGTAGATTAGAATTTTGCAACTGAGGTTTGTTTTGTTGATATAGTTGTTATATATTACGAATTTATATGTTGGTTATTATTGTAGGTGTGATTGTAGGATTTGAATTATCTTGGAATATGGTTATATAGATATTCCATTAGCTAGTGGATCTTAAAACGACATATTTTTGTTGTTGTTGCTGTATATGCAAGTAGTGAATAGTAAGTAAACTCATTTTGAGCTGTATTTTTAATTGTGCTTCAGTAGTTAGACTAGATCAGTATTTTTGTTGAAGGTTTTTACATGTGAGAAAGTAATTAGAAGAAAAAGTTTCTTGTAAAACTTAGTAGATTTGATTGTTCATTTTTGTCGTTATAGTGCTTGCAAAAACTTTGTGTATGTTTAGTTTAATTGTGGATATAGTTGTGTTAATTGCTGTTGTTATTGATTTTTTGGTTTATAATTGAGTTTGAATTTTTGGTGAATGATTTTTGAAGGACTACGTATGCGTTATTCAATGTAGGATTGTAGTTTTGGAAGATCTATTAGGTCTTGTAGCTTAATTGTGATTAATTGTTATTCTACTTAGGAATTTGGGAGTGATTGTATTATTAGAATTTTGTAAGAGTGCCGTGATGCAATTAGCGTTTTAGTTAATCTTATAATGAAACTATATCACTTTTGCAAAATTGTGGTCGTCTTGGATATGATCTTATAGCTTTGAATGTTGTTTTTATGTGCACATTTTTTGAGTACTGTGTTTGTAATTGTCTGTAAGTAGTTAGAGTTAGTCATTAATTTTCGCGAACCATTTGACATTTTAGGGTACTTACGGAATGCTATATTTTGTATAAATGTAATGATGATTGTTTCATACAGTTGCATGTGAAAAATTGTTACTAGACAGATTTGTCGTATGTATCATTTAAAATTTATTTCTTTTTAGTTTGATAGAGGACTACGGTTTTGTTATTTCTCGGGTTGATTAAATTTATTTTGATTCAACTGATCTTGTTGTGAACGATGTTTTGGGATTCAAATATGAATTTTGGACTATAGGTTTGTTTTGTTGATATAATTGTTGTTGAATATGATAAATTTATTTTTTGGTTAGGATTGTAAGTGTGATTGTAGCATTAGAATATTCTTAGAATATGATTATATAGTTATTGCATTATGTAGTGAATGTCATAGTGATGGTTTTTTTTTTTTTGGCTGTATAGTCATGTTGTTAATAGTACGTATATTACCTTTGAGTTGTTTATGTAATTGTGCTTCAGATGTTAGATTAGATCAGTGTTTTTGTTTAAGGATTTTACATGTGAGAAGTAATTAGAAGGAAAACGTTCTAGTAAACCTTTGTAGTAGATTTGATTGTCGATTACTTCATTGTAGTGTTTTTGAAAAATTTGTTTATGTTTAGTCTAATTGCGATTGATAATTATGTTAATTGCTACTGTTATTAGATTTTTTTAGTGTTTAGTTGAGTGTTGAATTTCTATTTAATGATTTTTGAAGAACTAGGTATGAGTTCTTCAAAATAGGTTTGTATTTTTGAAAGATCTATCAGCTCTTGTAGCCTAATTGTGATGAGTTATTATTGTAGTTAGAAATTTGGTTGTGATTGAATTATTAGAATTTTGTAAGAGTATGATGATGCAATTAGTGTTTTAATTCATCTTAGAATGAAACTATATCACTTTTGCAAAATTGTGGTCATGTTGATTTTTTTGTGAATGGTTTTTGAAGAAATAGGTATGAGTTCTTCAAAATAGGATTGTATTTTTGGAAGATTTTTCAAGTCTTGTATCAGTTATTATGCTAGATAGAAATTTTGGTGTGATTGGATTATTTGAATTTTTTAAGAGTACGTTGTTGCAATTAGCGTTTTAGTTCATCTTAGAAAGACACTATATCACTTTTGCAAAATTTTGGTCGTGTTGAACATGATCTCATGGAATTGATTGTTGTTTCTATATGCACATTTTGTTAGTTTAGTCACTATATACATGTCTGTGAGAAGTTAGTATTGTTCAATATTTTTCGCGAACCATTTGACATGTTATGGTAATTAAGGAATGCAAGTTTCTGTATAAATGCAATGATGATTCTATGTTACCTCTAAAAGTTTCTTATTATATAGATTTGTCTTATGTATTGTTTACAATTTATTTCTATTTAGTCTAATAGAGGACTATGGTCTTTTTAGTTTTCGGATTAATTAAATTTTTTTAGATTTAGCTGATCTTATAGTGAATGATGTTTTGAGATTTAAATTTCAATGATGTAGTGACGCTTGTTTTTTGCGGTTGTATATGCATGTTTTTAATAGTACGTAAATTCCCTTATAGTTGGATCTGTAATTGTGCTTCAGTAGTTAGGCTAGTTAATTATTTTTCTTTAAGGGTTTTACTTGTGAGAAGTAATTAGAAGGAAAAGGTTATCCTAAACCTTTGTAGTAGATTTGATTGTCGATTATTTCATTGTGGTGCTTGCGAAATTTTATTTATGTTTTGGTATTTAAATACGAATTTTGGAACTTAGGTTTATTTTTATTATATAGTTGTTATATATGAGTTTATATGTTGGTTAATATTGTAATTGTGATTGTAGGATTTGAATTATCTTGTAATATGATTATATAGATAATGCATTAAGTAGGGAATCTTGAAGCGATATGTCTTCTTTTGTTATTGTGTCACCCTGTTATTAATAGTACGTATATTCCCTTTGAGCTGTATCTGTAATTGTGCTTCAATAGTTAAATTAGATCAATATTTTTTGTTTAAGCGTTTTGCATGTGAGAAGTAATTAGAAGAAAAAGTTTCTTGGAAACGTTTGTAGTAGATTAGATCAGTATACTTTGAGTTGTCGCATCATAATTAGAATTGTCAAAGTGCACTTTGACTTTCTTTGTTCACAATAGAACGTTTTGAGTTGCCCCATATTATTCGGACTGATGATGGATTCTTTGTCTATCTTTTGATGGTTTGTTGGGCCAAAGTGGAAGGATTCAGAATTATAATTTTATTTCATACTTTTTAATTTTTTTAATATGACACGAGTTGGGTATGCACCCTAAATGGAACTGTCGAATAACACTTTTAATTTTTCTTTTCACAGTTCAAGTTTCGTAAGGTTATAATTTTGTATATCCAACTTGGAATTCTCAAATTGCTCTTTGATTTTCTTGGTTCACTATGCAAATTTCATAAGGTTATATTTTGAGTTGTGACATCATTAGTAGAATTGTCAAAGTGCACTTTGACTCTCTTTGTTAACAGTAGAAAGTTGAGTTGCCTATTTTATTTCGGACTGGTGATGAATTCTTTGTCTATCTTTTGATGGTTTGTTAGGCCAAAGTGGAAGGATTTCGTTTATTATTTGATTTGATACTTATTTATTTTGTAAATATGACCTAAGTTGGAAATACACCATAAATGGAATTGTCAAATTGCATTTTGATTTTTTCTTTTCATAGTGCAAGTTTTGTAAGGGTATACTTTTGTATTATCCTACTTGGAATTCTCAAATTGCACTTTTATTTTCTTGGTTCACTATGCATATTCCATATGGGTATATTTTGTGTTGTCTCCTTATAAGTGGAATTTTCAAAGTGCACTTTGACTTTCTTTGTTCATAGTAGAAAGTTTTGAGTTGTCTTTTGTTATTCAGACTGATGATGGATTCTTTGTCTATCTTTTGATGGTTTGTTGGGCCAAAGTGGAAGAAATCTGAATTATAATTTGATTTCATACTTTTTTATTTTGTAAATATGACTTGAGTAGGGTATATACCCGAAATGGAGCTTTTGGATAACAATTTGATTTTTTTTCTTTTCACAGTGAAGTTCCGTAAGGGTTTTTTTTTTGTATTATCCTGCTTGCAATTCTCAAATTGCACTTTGATTTTTTTTGTTCATTATGCAAATTCCATGAGTATATTTTGAGTTGTCCGATCATAAATAGAGTTGTCCAACTGCACTTTGACTTTCTTTGTTCACAGTAAAAAGTTTTGAGTTGCCCCTTGTTATTCGGACTGGCGATGGATTCTTTGTCTATCTTTTGATGGTTTGTTAGGCTAAAGTGGAAGGTCCGAATTATAATTTGATTTCATGCTTTTTCATTTTGTAAATGTGACTCGAGTTGGGTATACACCCTAAATGGAACTGTCGAATAGCAATTTCATTTTTTCTTTTCATAGTGCAAGTTTTGTAAGGTATATTTTTGTATTATCCCACTTGGAATTCTCAAATTGCACTTTGATTTTCTTGGTTCACTATGCAAATTTCATATGGGTATATTTTGAGTTGATCCATCAGAAGTAGAATTTTCAAAGTGCACTTTGACTTTCTTTGTTCACAGTAGAAAGTTTTGAGTTGCCCTTTTTTTTTGACTGGGGATGAGTTCTTTGTCTATCTTTTGATAGTTTGTTGGGCCAAAGTGGAAGAATTCAGAATTATAATTTGATTTCATACTTTTTTATTTTTGTAAATGAGTTGGGGTGCGTTCTAAATGTAATTGACAATTTTCACTATTTTAAAATTTTTAGATTACTATATGTGTGTTGCCCCTTATAATCTGGTTGAACTATGATTTGTTTAACCAATGAGGGTTTGAATGTTAATATTTGAGTACTTTATTGAATTTACAAAGAATCGAATTTATTTTTTCTATTTAAGTTAATTTTGAGTTCGGCTTGTACTTCAAATTTTTGTATGTGGTATTGGTCGGAAAGCCCAAATTGAATTGGGTAAGTTGAGTATCCTAAATTGAATTGATAGAGTGTGGTTTAAAATTTTTATTCTTTTTAATATTTGCACACGCATATGTCAAAATTGTCCTTTAGAAGTGCTTCATAAAGCTTTTTATGTTGATCACGGGTAACAATTGTGCCTCAAACTTTGAAAGTCGTATAACTTGAGTTGGTATAGTGCTCCAGTTTTGAAAATCCTAAAATTTGGGTTGATATTGTTCCACCAATGTTGAAAGCCCTATAAAATTAATTTTATTCCCAATGCAAATTTCATATGCTTATATTTGAGTTGTTGTGTTTATAATTCAGTTGTGAGATGAATGCTTTAATATTTTTATGTCTAATTCTCAAATCCAAATGATATTGAAAAATTATAAGTGGTATTTGTCATGTAACTTGGGTGGGCATCCATATTGGGAATGGAGTAGCGTAATTTGAATTATTTATTCATAGTCAAGATAGGATATGAGTATATTTAAGTTAACACTTTGAATTGTTTTGTAAGATGAAAAATTATAGTTATCACAAGAAACAATGATGGTTTTTTAGCCTAATTTCGTGTAAATTTGGCATATTACAATTGGGTTTTATATTGAATTTATGGGGAACATAGGTTGGTTTTGATCTTTGTAGAGATTTGATAACTTACGGATATATTTTTTGTTCGCTCTTAAAATATGAATTGATATTGGGGCTCAATTTTGAAATCCCTATAATTTTAGTTAGGCATACACCCTAAATGGAATCGTTGAATAAAACTTTGGTTTTTATGAGGCACATCATAAGGGTATATTTAAATTGTTCCACTTGAAATTCTCAAATTCAATTTGATTTTATTGGTTCATTGTGCAAATTTCATATTTGCATGTTTTAGGTTGTCCCTTCATAAATAGAATTTTCAAAGTGCACTTTGACTTTTTTTGTTCAAAATAGAAAATTTTTAGTTGCCCCTTGTTATTCAAACTGGTGATGAATTCCTTGTCTATCTTTTGATGGTTTGTTCAACCAAAGTGAAAAGATTCCATATTATAATTTGACTTCATATTTATTTATTTCATAAATATGAGTGGCACTTGCTTTCTAAATGTAGTTGGTAGTTTTTGGCTATTTTTGAAATTTTTGGATGACTATTTAAGTTCTCCTTTATAATATTTCTTATCCAATGAGGGATTGAATGTTTGTTAATGAGCCATTTATTGAATTTACGGAATTCAAATATATTTTTTCCACCTAATTTAATTTTAAGTTGGACTTTTATATCAAATATTGATATATGGTATTGGTCAGAAAGCCCAAATAGAACAGTAAGAGTTGTGTATCCTAAATTGAATTGATTGAGTGTGGTTCAAGATTTTTATTCTTTGCAAATTGACTTTGTTCCTTTAAAATGTTTCTTGAAGATTTTTGTATTGATCACGAGTGATAGATTGTTTTTGGTCATGTTATGGATTTTACAACCTATAGATATATTGTTTTATGAACACTATAAATCTGAAATGATAATGTTCTTCCAATCTTAAATCTTTTATATTATGCATCATATTTTGAAAGTTTTATAACTTTAGTTGAAAATGTGCCTCTAATATTGAAAATTATAAAATTCATGTGCTTATATTTGTCTTGTTTTTTACAATTCTATTATGAGATGAATGCTTTATTTTTTTAATGGCTATTTCTTGAGCCTGAATAATTTTTGAGAGATTATAATTGTAATATTGGTTGTGTACTTCAGTGGTGCATCTACATTGAGATTGAGGGGGCACAATATAAATTATTTGTCCATAGTTAGTGTTGGGAAATCACGCACTAAAAATAATAATCTCTTCAAACGGAAGCACACCCACAAATAAGAGCAGAAAAATAAATAAAAGCACACAGGAAATTTAATGTGGTTCGGCACCTCAAGGCCTACATCCACAACCACTCAACAAGAAGTATATTATCACCCAAGTGCAATTTTTCTGGCAAAAATTGCAAACCTTCATACAATTTTTATGGACCAAAACTGCAAACCCTTCATAGTGCAACTTTTGTGGACCAAAATTGCAAACCCTTCATAGTGCAATTTTTCTAGCAAAAATTGCAAACTTTCAAATGACACACAACTATCTAAGCCCCTCATACACCCAAGAGACTTATTGAGTTGTGGTGACAACTCTAAAACCAACTCTTTACTTTTATAGTATTTTTCTGCTGCTCTCTTCTTCATATTACTCGATGTGGGACTTTGGTGAATACCCACTTGAGAACCAACATATCCTCCCTTCACCAAAAGTCTCACATGCTATGAAACAAACATTTGACACACCACCAACATATATGCTTGAACCACTCTTGGCACTAGTGATCCAACAAATATGCTTGAACCACTCTTGTCACTGGTGATATGCACAGACTCACTGATGATGACAATCTTTCCCATCAACGGCCCTCACCGCTTTGCACACCAGACTCGTTGTCGGCAACTTTTACATCATTGTCACTAACAATTCACTGATACTCAAAGGGAATCCATCATAACGCCACCTTGGTCAAGCCACGACACGGCCACAACACAACGACGCAACACTGTTGACGAAGCATCGCGTGAGTCATGCAAAACACCACCATTGGACATTTCGAGCTCCACACTCACCATGCAGATCCAACATTATCAAACATCGCAGTCTACTTGACACAACAACACAGATTTGTAAGCCGTAGAGCACTTTCTCCATGCACATGTCGCAAACCATGACTCACACATATCAGATCTCCATGGTACATCACTCATTAGGCCACATGAGTACCATTTGCAACCTCCTTCGTAGATCTGGGAGCATCTCACAACACATGAACTCCATTCCCTTCAAAAGGATGTTGATTCTGGTTGGTATGCCAAATTGCTCCTCTTCCTCCCTTGATTAGAAACCCTTGGTCAGAACCTCAGCTCTGATACCACTGTTGGAAAATCACGCACTAAAAATAATAATCTCTTCAAGCGGAAGCACACCCACAAATAAGAGCAGAAAAATAAATAAAAGCACACAGGAAATTTAACGTGGTTCGGCACCTCAAGGCCTACATCCACAACCACTCAACAAGAAGTATATTATCACCCAAGTGCAATTTTTCTGGCAAAAATTGCAAACCTTCATACAATTTTTATGGACCAAAACTGCAAACCCTTCATAGTGCAACTTTTGTGGACCAAAATTGCAAACCCTTCATAGTGCAATTTTTCTAGCAAAAATTGCAAACTTTCAAATGACACACAACTATCTAAGCCCCTCATACACCCAAGAGACTTATTGAGTTGTGGTGACAACTCTAAAACCAACTCTTTACTTTTATAGTATTTTTCTGCTGCTCTCTTCTTCATATTACTTGATGTGGGACTTTGGTGAATACCCACTTGAGAACCAACAGTTAGGATATTGGATGAGTATATTTGAGTTAACACTTTGAATTGTTTTGCGAGATGAAAGTTTTTAATAATAATGGTTTGGGAGCTTCAATTCGTATGGAACTGAAATTATAATTGGGATATATATTGAATTTATGGGTAACAAATATTGTTTTTGAGCTTTATATAGATTTGACCACTGTGGGTTTATATTTTGTATTTACTTTATAAGTCTTAGTTGATATTATGGCTTCAATTTTGAAAGCCCTTAGGCATAGATCTAAATAGAATTGTCATATATCGCTTTGAATTTGTTTGGTTTGCAATGCATTACCCACAAAGGTATATTTTGAAATATCCCACGTGGAATTCTTGAATTGTATTTTGATTTTCTTGGTTCAGTGCAAATTTAATATGAACATATTATTAGTTGTTCCACCATAAATAAAATTGTCGAATTGCACTTTTACTTTCTTTGTACATAGTAGAAATTTTATATGGCTATGTTTTGTGTTGCCCCTTTTTATTCAGACTACTAATGAATTCTTTGTCTAGACTTCATATCTATTCATTTTGCAAATATGAGTTGGCGCATGCATTTTAAGTGTAATTGACGGAATACACTTAGAGGTTTTTACTGTGTTTGAAATTTTTGGATGATTATGTTTGACTATGCCGAATTTTTAGTGAATGTTTTTTGATGAATTAGATATGAGTTTGTGAACTTAGGATTGTGTTATTGAGAAGAATCATTGTGGTAAGAAGAATAAAAAAGAAAAGAGAAGTGGAACAAATAATTGTGTTCTTTAAGCAAGTTAATTTTTAAAGTACATTTATGTTTCTCTATAACTGTTTGATGTTTTTATTATGTTGCTCCTGTCAATTGAATGTATGAGATATAATAAATGTTAATTACATGTGTTAGAAATTTAGAATTATTTGTTTTAACTTATTGACTTTTTAACTGTTTAGTTTAGTTTATGAATATACCATTGGCTTGTTGGAATTTTAGCTATTTTTTATTATGCTACGACCTTCTTGCCAATGTTTCCTCTTTACAGTTCCAACCTCCTTGTATTTGCAGTCCCCTTGGCATAGCCTTCTTCTCGTTGTTGTACCATCTTCAAGTCAGGTAACATCGACTACATGTGTCAATTCTTTTCAACCAGGTGCCTTTTTCTTTTCTTTTCTTTTTTGTAATTTTACATTATATTGGAAATTTGTCCTGTTTGATTACCATAGGCTTTTAGGGATTGAACTTGGTTACCAATTTGGTATCCCTGAAATGTTTTTTTTATTCAGAGTGCAAATTTATATGCTTAATATTTGAGTTGTTGCTTAAAAATATGTTTTTGAGTCTTGTATTGATTTGACAGGTTACAAATATATTTTGAATTGTATGATTGTATGTTTAGATTTGTGTAAGAATACGTACATGTAGTTAGGGATTTAGTTAATCTTGGAGTCAACCCATATAACTTAAACGAAAATGTGGTCATGTTACACATGGGTTTGATTATCACATACCTTTGAGTGTTATTTTTAATGTAGGCTACTCCTTAATAATGTCAATTTCATGATTGTAGTATCTGTAATTGTATATGAGTAATTAGATTTGGTCAATATTTTTCTCGAAAGATTTGATATGTTAAGGTAATTAAGAAATAGAGGATTTTATATAGATGTAATCATGATGATTTTCGTAGACATGCTTGGGAAAAATCATTTAGACAAATATGACTTATATATGATTTAAAATATATTATTGTTTTGTCTAATAGAGGACAATTTTGATGGTTTTTTTTAGCGATGCTAATGGAAAATTATTGAGCCAAACATGATTCATGTATAGCTTGAAATTTGTTTTAATTTATTGTAATAAAGGTTAATAACCTTTTAATCGTTGGGGTTATAAATTATGTAGAGAAACTGAGTGTTAAATTTATATTAATATATTGGTTAAATTATTTTTTTGTCTTTCTATTTGTCAAGTAATATCTATTTGGTCCTTAAGTTTTTTTGTCTCAATTTGGTTCTCATTTTCTTAAAAATAATTCAATTTAGTTCTTACCGTTAGTTTGACCAGACAGTGTTAAAGTCAACGCCACATGTCAATTTCTGATTTTTTTTGAATTTCTTTTACATGTGTCACTTCACAGTTGTCACGTGTCAAAATAATTCAATTTGGTCCCTATATTTATTTTTAGTTTTAATTTAGTCCTAATTTTTGTAAAAATGAAACAATATTGTCCTTCCTTAATTTGAGACTCAATTTACTTTTTTTATAACTAGTATATATGTAGAATTGCACATCATATCTCGTGGGGAGGAGATTGTTATCATTCAATGAGTTTGAAGTCCCACATCGGGTGAAAGTGAATTAGATAACTAGTATATAAGTAAAATTACACTTCAAATCTCATGGGGGAAGGTTGTTATTATTTAATATGAGTTTGAAGTCTCACATCGGATGAAAGTGATTTAGATAACTAGTATATAAGTAAAATTACACATCAAATCTCATGCAGAGGAGTTTGTCATCATTCAATATGAGTTTGAAGTTTTAGATAAGAAGCATATAAGTAAAATTACACATCAAATCTCATGGGGGAGGTTGTTATTATCAAATCTCATGGGGAGAGGTTGTTATTATTTAATATGAGTTTAAAGTCCCACATCGGGTGGAAGTGATTTAGATAACTATTATATAAGCAAAATTACACATCAAATCTCATGGAGAGGAGTTTGTTATCATTCAATGAGTTTGAAGTCCCATATCGGGAGAAGTGATTTATATAAATAGTATATATGTAGAATTGAACATCAAATCTTATGGGGAGGATATTATTATCATTTAATATGAGTTTGAAGTCTCACATTGGGTGAAAGTGATTTAGATAACTAGTATATAAGTAAAATTACACATCAAATCACATGCAAAGGAGTTTGTTATTATTCAATGAGGTTGAAGTCCCACATCGGGGGATATATGTAGAATTGCACATCAAATCTCATGGGAAGAGATTGTCATCATTCAATGAGTTTGAAGTTTTAGATAAGAAGCATATAAGTAAAATTACACATCAAATCTCATGGGGGAGGTTGTTATTATCAAATCTCATGGGGAGAGGTTGTTATTATTTAATATGAGTTTAAAGTCCCACATCGGGTGGAAGTGATTTAGATAACTATTATATAAGTAAAATTACACATCAAATCTCATGGAGAGGAGTTTGTTATCATTCAATGAGTTTGAAGTCCCACATCGGGAGAAGTGATTTATATAAATAGTATATATGTAGAATTGCACATCAAATCTTATGAGGAGGATATTATTATCATTTAATATGAGTTTGAAGTCTCACATTGGGTGAAAGTGATTTAGATAACTAGTATATAAGTAAAAGGGTTAACTATGTTTTTGGTCCCTAAACTATTAAGCGATTTTGATTTTAGTCTTTCTTCTAACATTTGATCTAATTAGGTCCTTATCCTTTCAAAATTCATGAAATCAGTCCTCAATATCTAACGGTGTTAGTGTTTTTTTTTTGACGTGGCAAACGGCGGTGATCTCTATCATCATTTCATTTGTAACAGGTGAAGAATTAATTAATTTAAAAATTTAAATTAAATTTCCACCTCATCTTCTTCTTTCTCAAACTAGGGCTTCCTTCCCCAAATCTCTCTGCGAGACGCATCTTCTCCTACCTCCACCCAGATCACATCACAAAAGCGTTCCCCCCTTTTCTTTTACAATTGCACACAATCGAGCATTGCAAGTACTTCTTCTTCATTCGTGCTCCGTCCACTTGACCAGAGACGTTTGTAATCGAAATCCTCATCGTCGAAAGTGTTATCCGCCAATGTCGCTGCTACTCGGATCTCCCTTTTCTCCTCTTCTCTTTCTCTTCCAAGCCTTAGATTGGAAACACCACAACCTCACCAATACCACCATAGACCAATGACGCCCTCCACGGCTCGCCTCTCCGCCCCCGATACGACCATCCAAGGCCATGTTGACGCTGCCATATGGAAATGCCACTGACGCAAAGCATCTTTTCTTCCCCAAGCCTGCAATCGTTGCACGTTCCGTCGCCCGCCATCACATATCCATATGTCGCCGCTCCCTCCTTAACCCTAACCCATACCCCCTCCATGGTCTTACACCTCCCACTCCTTCTTCCGCACCTTCTTCGTCACCCGATTTGCCTAGCAGTTATTGTTTCCTCGAATTTTAGATTTGGTGAATTGATCTATGGAGACTGGTTTGGACGTGAATTATTTTTGAAGGGTGATGTTTGTAAAAACCCTAGGTTCGATTGCAGATTCATTTTCTGATTGTGTCTGGCTAATTGATGCTTACAGCGATTTATGTTTATGCGATATGATTTAAGTTTTGAATTAAATTTTTTGTTGTTAGTTATGAATTTTTTATTCTACTGAATATGTGTAGTTAATGGATATTGTATATGAAAAGATGTTTCAAATTAATTAATAATGTTAATTTTTGAAATGAGAGATGAATTTTCTATTGTGGTGATGGAGTAAGAATGGTGTTTTCTGTTGTGGTGTGAGGGGGTGGTGATGATGGAAGATGAATTTGGTTGATGTATGCGTAAGGAGGAGAAAGATATGAACTTGTTGTTAAGGAATACAATAAATATGTTTGTTTTGTAATGGATATTTTTTATTAAAAAAAGCCAGAATTGTGGATGAGAAATGGAAAGAATGAGATGAAGGTTGGGTCATAAAGGATGGTGGATGGTGGTGCTGGAGATGGAGAATGTGAAAAGTTGAGATGGGTGTTGTAACATGGAAAAGAAGACAATGCTTGAGAAATAAGATGAGTTGGAAATTTAATTTAAATTTTTAAATTAATTAATTTGTCACGTGTTACAAATGAAATGATGACAGAGATCATTGTTTGCCACGTCAAAGAAAACACTAATGTCGTTAGATATTGAGGACTGATCTCATGAATTTTGAAAGGATAAGGACCTAATTAGACCAAACGTTAGAAAAGGGACTAAAACCAAAATCGCCTAATAGTTTAGGGACCAAAAACATAGTTAACCCTAAGTAAAATTACACATCAAATCACATGCAGAGCAGTTTATTATTATTCAATGAGGTTGAAGTCCCATCGGGTGAAATTGTTAAGATGGTTATTATTATTATTATTATAATAATTATTACTATTTTAATTTACAATTATAATATTTATTTTAATTTACTATTATTATTATTATTATTATTATAATTATTATTATTATAATTATTATTCTTATAATTATTATTATTACAATTATTATAATTATAATTATTATTAATATTATTGTTATTATTACTATTATAATAATAATAATAATTATTATTATTATTATAATTATAATTATTATTATTACAATTATTATAATTATAATTATTATTAATGTTATTGTTATTATTACTATTATAATAATAATAATTATTATTATTATTATAATAATAATAATTATTATTATTATAATTATAATTATTATTATTATTATAATTATAATTATTATAATAATTATTACTATAACTATTATAATTATAATTATAATAATAATTATTATTATAATTATAATTATAATAATTATTATTATTATAATTATAATTATAATAATAATTATTATTATAATTATAATTATAATAATAATTATTATTATAATTATAATTATAATTATAATTATTATAGTTATTATTATTGTAATTATTATTATTATAATTATTATTATTATTATTCAAGTTTTTATTTTTTATCGTTATTATTATTTTTTATTTTTTTATTGTTATTCGTTTTTCTATTTTTATTATTATCATCATAATATTATGTTATAAATTTTAAATTTTTATAGTTTTATAAATTTAGTATTTTAATATTTTAATTAAAAGTGCATAATTATAAAATTATGATTTTTTGAAATTTTAAACTATGATATGTTTTCAATTTTTATTCAAATATTAAAATCACTATTTCACAATTATACAACTTTGAATTAAAATAATAAAATGTTAATTGTCTAAAAGTTTGATGCAAGATTTCTTTTTATCTCAGAGACAACTAGAAATCCATATGGTTAAATAAAAGTATTATTTAAGAAAATTCATATAAATTTTGTAGATAAAAAAGCTATGTGTATATTTTATTGGAAAATTTATTAATTTCATTAGGTTTTTATTTTAAATAGAAATTTTAATTTTATGTTTTTGTCCTACAACGAGTTTTTATTACGAATTTATGAAATATAAAAGTTATGATGTTTTATATTTTAATTTAAATAATAAAATCATAATTATATAATTATTCAATTTTGATAGAAAATAATAAAATGATAACAATATAAAATTATACAATTATTTAATAAAAATTCATAAAATTTATAAATCTAAAAAATATAAAAGCATAAATTGTAAAATTATAAATTTTAAAATATTAAAATAACATGTGGTGACAACTCATCAAAGTGATACGATAAGATAATACTAGTCCTTTAGAAGTAACATCACTCAATAATCAAGAAAAAGTTAACAGCGAGAACTCAATTGAAAAAATATATTTATTGAGTACTCAATAGACTACAAAAATTTATCAATGACTCAATTGAAAGATTTAAAATCTATTAGGCACTTAAAACATAATTAAGTCATATTATTACTGATATTATTATTATTATTATTAATATTGTTATTGTTATGACTAGTGAATAAGTAAAATGAGTAAATATAAGTTTCAAATCCCACATCGGATGAAAGTGATTAAGGTAACTCGTATATAAGTAAAATGACACATCAAATCTCATGGGAAAGAGATTGTTATCATTTCATATGAATTTGAAGTCCCACATCGGGTGGAAGTGATTTAGATAACTAGTATATATGTAGAATTGCACATCAAATCTTATGGGGAGGAAATTGTTGGGTGAAAGTGATTTAGATGACTAGTATATAAGTTAAAAATGAGTAATAGGATTAGAGGTAGGGGCCTATAGTTAGGGCTAGTAATTACACTTAATTTACAACTTATTTATACATGCTAAAATATTTATTAGAATTTATACATCAAATCACTTCACCTTATATATTCAAATTAATTTTCTTAAAAAAAAATTAAAATATTAAAACTGTAAATTTAAAGTGACACTTGTACTTTTTAACGTGACAAATGTTAATTTTTAAATATTACAATTGTAATTTTACATTTACACTTTTAGTATTTTAAAAAAAAATTATAAGATTAAATAAGGATATTATAATGTAAAAGTGTAACTTGAATATTTAGGTGATGAGATTTGAAGTGTAAATTCTAGAAAGTTATTTTAATATATTTATATAAATTGTATTTAAGTTTAATTACTAATTTGGTCTTAAATTATAAAAAAACTAAAAAATTGAACTAATTTGAACCAAAATTTTAAATATATGGGCTAAATTGAAGTTTCACATTTTTTTAATATTCATACGTCAAACCACTTCACCTAATGTATTCATATTAAATTTTTTATATACATAAATTCATATTTTAAACGTATATTTTTTTAAAATATTAAAAGGATAAATGTAAAGTGACACTTGTAATTTTTAAGTTTTTAATGTGCGAAATGTAAATATTTAAAAATTACCATTGTTATTTTACATTTACATTTTTAGTATTTTTAAAAAAAATATAATATTTAGTAAAGACATTTAAATCTAAATATGTAAAAAATAAAATTGATTTATAAATTTAGTTGAAATGATTTAATACATAAATCATAAAAAATTATTTTAATATGTATATATAAATTATAATTAAACTTACTTACTAATTCGGCTTTGTTATAAAATAAAGGTAATAAGAGAGACAAAGGAGAGGAAGAATAGAGAATGAGAGAGTAGGGAGCAACTTCTGTTTTTATGTGTGTCTCATTACTGATAGGACGAGTCCTATTTATAGGTACAATATGGTAACCCAGAAAGGATATAAAATCAAATAGTAAATACAAAATATTACATCATAAAGAGTAATGAATAATATGATTATCAATCATATGAGTGATTGTATAAATCAATGGACGACCATTAATTCATAACACTCCCCCTTGGGTGTCCATTGATAAAAGAATGTGCCTCGTTAAAACCTTACTAGGAAAAACCCTTTGGGATAAAAACCTAGTGAAGGAAAAAGAGTACATCATTCTATATAATATTGTTCTTTGCATCTTCTAATTTCTCCCCCTCATGTAAACTTACATCATTAAGGTGAGTCCGAATTTGTGAGTCATTTGCTCAAAATTTTTTCTTGGCAAAAACTTTACAAATAGACTTGTCATATTTTTAGATGAACGAATTTTTGGATATCTATATCATCCTTTCAATTGAACAATACACTATTGTCTTCATATATGGTTGTTGATTCCATCTTTCTCGGGGATAGTCACAAGTTTCTTGCACATGTTGAATTATAAACCTTAACCAAACATATTCACAACTTTCCTCGTAATTTGTATGATTAGACGATGTTGCTACTATGGTTTGTTTCATATACCTTCATGAAACTATTGTGCTACCACATGTGAACAAACATTTTGTTTGTGATCAACCATTGTGACATTGTAAGAATATGTAAAATAACATGCATATCCATAACCCATTGGTCTGAATCTGAATCATTTGGATGGAATAAGCTCATATTCGTAATACCCTTAAAGTAAAGAAGTATATGTTTTACTCCAAACCATTTTCTTCTTGTAGTTGAAGAACTATATCTTGCTTAACAAATTTATAGCAAATGCAATATTAGATCGAGTATAATTCGCAAGATACATTAGTGTTTCTATGACACTAAGATATGGTGCTTCTAGACCAAGAAGATCTTCATCATTTTCTTGAGGTCTAAGAATAGTCTTTATCAACATCTAACGACCTCACAACTATTGAAGTGCATAATGGACATGACTTGTCCATTTAGAACATTTTAAGCACCTTAATCATATAAGCCTCTTGATGTATAAAAATACTTTTATTTAAATACTCAATTTCTAATTTCAAACAAGACTTTGCCCTTCAAAGATCATTCATCTCAAATTCTTTCAATTGCCTTGTGAGCTCATTAGTAGTTTCAACGATGTTTATGTCATCTACATAAACAATAATTATGAAAAATTGATTTTCTAATATTTTCATATAAATACAAGGACAAAAGGGATCATTTCCATATCCTTATTTTAATAAGAACTCAATAAGATGGTTATACCACACACATCCTTGCTTTAATCAATAAAAGAACATGTTCAATTTTATTGAATAACCCTCTTTAGAATTTGTCTTGTTGGGCAAATAAAATCCTTCAGGGATTTTCATATAAATATGATTTTCAAAAGGATCGTACGAATAGGTTGTAACATCATCCATTAGATGTAAATGCAAATCTTGTTGTGTAACTAGGATAATCGAATATTGCAATGTTGTTGCATCCAATACTAGTGAACATGTTTTTTCACTAATCAATACAAGGTTTTGTGAATAACCTTGAGCAACCAATTATGCTTTGTATCTAACAATTTTATCATTTTTAATTTGATTTTTGCGCAAAAATCCATTTGTACCCAACAGGTTTCACAACTTTAAGTGTGCGAACTATACGTCCAACAACCTTTCGTTTAGCAAGCAAATATAATTATGCTTCTTTGCATATTTTCATTTTGGCCAACCATTTCTTTGCCGACAATCTTCAATTGTCATTGGTTCTTGATCATCATTGTCACTTATGACATCCTTTGCTACATTATATGCAAAAACCTCGTCAATATTGACTTTATTTCGATTCCATATTTTATGATTCATGACATAATTTATTGAGATCTCATCATTTTCAACAATTTCAGGTACCTGAGGTTCTTCTGGAACCGAATCATTGATTATGTCAAAAGAATCTTTTGGGACTTTTACCCCCTCGATTAGGCCATCTTGCCTTTTTTTCCTTTTTCTCACACGAGGATTTTTATCTTTGGAACCCAAAGGCCTACCACGCTTTAGGCGTGTTTGAGATTCATTTGCTATATTAGATTGTCCAACAGGAATATCAATTCTGATTGGAGTATTAGCAGCGGGTATATGCGACTTAGTTACCCTTTTTGTGTCAGTAAAAGCATCTGGTAATTGGTTGGCCAATTTTTGTAAATGAATTATCCGTTGAACTTCTAGTTCACACTCTTTTGTACGAGGATCAAGATGAGATAATGATAATTCATTCCAACCAATATCTTTTTCCAGTTTCTTTCTTTCTCCCCCTAACGTTGGAAAAATTGATTCATCAAAATGACTATCAGCAAATCGAGCTGTAAATAAGTCACCTGTTGATGGTTCAAGATATTTTATTATCGATGGAGAATCATATCCAACATATATTCCCAAACGTCTTTGAGGACCCATCATAGTCCTTTTTGGTGGGGAAATTGGGACATATACAGCACACCCAAAAATTCTTAAATGAGAAATATTTGGTTGTTGACCAAAAACCAACTGTAAAGGAGAGTATTTGTGATAACTTGTTGGTCTGATGCGAATCAATACTGCAGCATGCAGAATTGCATATCCCCAAGTAGTCATTGGAAGATTAGCTTTCATAAGTAAAGGTCGTGCAATCAATTTTAGACGTTTTATCAATGATTCTGCAAGTCCATTTTGAGTATGAACATGTGCTACTGGATGTTCAACTTCAATTCCAATTGACATACAATACTCATTAAAAGCATGAGATGTAAATTCACCAGCATTATCAAGACGAATTTTCTTAATTGGATAATCTGGGAAGTGGGCTCTTAACTTGATCAATTGTGCTAATAACTTAGCAAATGCTTGATTTCGAGTTGATAGTAAACAAATATGTGACCATCTAGTGGACGCATCAATTAATACCATGAAATATCTAAATGATCCACATGGTGGGTGTATTGGACCACAAATATCACCTTGTATTCGTTCTAAAAATGAGATTGACTCATTTCTAATTTTTTCTGGTGATGGTCTTATTATCAATTTTCCCTGCGAACATGCAGTACATGAGAAATCATTGGACTGAAGAAGCTTTTGACTTTTAAGTGGATGTCCACATGAGTTTTCAGCTATTTTTCGCATCATGATATATCCAGGATGACCCAACCGATCATGCCAAACAAGAAATTCATTCTTATTTGTAAGCTTCTGGCTTACAATAACATGCGTCTCAATCGCATTAATATATGTGTAGTACAAGCCATAAGAGAAGGCTGATAATTTCTCCAATACACATTTTTTATTTGACTCAATTTGAGTGATATAAAGATATTCAACATCTCCTTCATTATTTGTCTCAATATGATATCCATTTAGACGAATATCCTTGAAACTTAATAAGTTTCTATTGGACTTAGGAGAATAAAATGCATTTTTAATATGCAATCTTGTACCTCTTGGCAGAAGTACTGTAGCTCTTCCAGAGCCTTCAATTATATTTGTAGTACCAGAAATAGTACTAACATTGACTTCTCGCATTACCAAAGTAGAGAAAAATTTATTACTCTTGAGAATTGTATGAGTTGTTGCACTATCAGCAAGGCACAGATCCTCATCATTGGTGTTAATGCCAATATTCATTCTTCATATAAACATAAATATCAATATTAGAGATTACTTTGTAAGAGGAGAGAAAGAAAAAAAAAATAAAATAGAGGATTTTATTCATAAAAACATAAAAACTTGTACATATAAAAGCAACATGAATTAAATATAAAACATTGTCTTAAAAATTAATCATAAAATAAAACTATTTTCTAACACTCCCATCACCAATAAGGTGATCAATGCTTCCATCGGGTTTAGAAAAGAAATCACCAATATCAAGATGAGTAGTATCCATATGACCATAATCAGAATCACCATCTTCATAAGCAAAGTGTGTTTCTACATTCTTCTTTTTAAGTGATTCTTGGTAGAGTTCAACAAGATGCTTTGGTGTATAACAGGCACGGGTCCAATGACCTTTACTACCACAACGGTAACATATATTTTCAGCCTTTTTGCCATTATTTTCACCCCTTTCTTTTTCCTTTTTCGCATTCTTGTTCCACTTCTGTTGATGAAGTTTCTCTTTGAAAATTTCCTTTATAACCATGTCCACGACCATGATTAATAGCACGACCACGACCACGACCATGGCTACGACCACGGCCAAAATTACGACCACGATTATTATTATGGTCTTGACCTCGTCCATGATTATATGGATCAGATGTTGCTGCATTCACTTCTGGGAATGGAGCAGAACCAGTTGGTCGGGCCTCATGATTTTTCATCAAGAGCTCATTATTTTGTTCAGCCACAAGAAGGCATGAAATCAATTCATAATATTGATTGCTCCATTCACTTCTGGGAATGGAGCAGATTAGGCGGATCTCATGATTTTTCATCAAAAGCTTTATTGCTTTGTCCAGCCAGCCATGCATAGGCATGAAATAAATTCACAATATTTGTGAAGTCTCTTTTCACAATATTTTTGTTATGAGCAAATTAGTTGCTTTATTTCTTTATTTAATGGTATCCCAATATCCATTGCATCTAAATATATTTCAACATTTAAAATCCAATATAAGGAATTCTTCCTTACAATATCAAGGGTCACAAATCCAAATTTTGCAACGTTTCGCGTGTTTAAAACTAACACATAAAATAATAATATTAATAATAATCATCATCATCAAAATAATAATATTAATAATAATCATCGTCATAATAAAAATATTATGACAGAGAATTTTGCAACGTTTCGCGTGTTTAAAACTAGCACATAAAATATTAATATAATCAAATTTCATGTATGAAATTATTAAAATCAAATAATAATAATAATAATAATATGACAGAGAAAAATAAATCAAACAATTATCATTACACAAAAAAAAAGAAAATGAGATAAAGTTTGTGAATGAGAAAAAGATTAGAAAGAACCTCGGTTAAGGAATATAGAGCGTTGTTCTTAGGGAGAAAAAAAAAATATGCCTTCACGATCAGTTGGATAACCCTCGTGCTGATAACGTGTTATAAAATAAAGGTAATAAGAGAGACAAAGGAGAGGAAGAATAGAGAATGAGAGAGTAGGGAGCAACTTCTGTTTTTATGTGTGTCTCATTACTGATAGGACGAGTCCTATTTATAGGTACAATATGGTAACCCAGAAAGGATATAAAATCAAATAGTAAATACAAAATATTACATCATAAAGAGTAATGAATAATATGATTATCAATCATATGAGTGATTGTATAAATCAATGGACGACCATTAATTCATAACAGGCTTTAAATTATACATGGACTAACAATTCATACTAAATTGAATTAATATTTAAGGCATAGGGACTAAATTGAAATCCCACATTTTTTAGATTTTATACATCACATCATTCTACCTAATATATTCAAATTATTATTTTTTTTATATAAAAAAATCCTTATTTTAAATATATAACTTTTTTAAAATTTTGATAATCTAAATTTAAAGTGACACTTGTAATTTTTAATTTTTTAAAGTGACAAATGTAAATATTCAAAAATTACAAGTGTCACTTTACATTTACATTTTTAATACATTTAAAAAAGTTATAAATTTATAAAGGAATATTCTTCTGTAAAAAAAAGTAAAAGTAAATTTAGTTTGGATGTTAAGGTGAAGTGATTTGATGTATAAATTCTAGAAAATTATTTTAACAAGTTTATATAACTTGTAATTAAACTTAGTTACTAATGTGGTCTTAAGTTGTATAGGGACTAAAAATTGGCACTAAATTAATTCAAAATTTTAAATATATAAACTAAATTGAAGTCCTTCATTGGATGAAAGTAATTAAGAAATGTAGTATATAAGTAAAAAGACTTACCAAATCTCATGAAGATGATATTGTTAATATTCAATATGAGTTTGAAGACCCACGTCAGGTGAAAGTGATTAAGAAATGTAGTATAAAACTAAAAGGACTCACCAAATCTAATGGGGAGGGATTGTTAGTATTCTATGAGTTTGAAGTCCTACGTCAAATTATCTAAACATGCTAAAATATTTATTAGAATTTATACTTGAAACCACCCCACTTAATATATTAAAATTATATTTTTTTAAACATTAAAAATGTAAATTTAAAGTGATACTTTTAATTTTTAAAAATTTTAATGTGACAAATGTAAATTTTTAAAATTACAATTCTCACTTTACATTTGCATTTTTAGTATTTTTTAAAAAATTATAAATTTAAATAGGGTTAATTTTATGTAAAAGTGTAAAAAATAATTAACTTGAATATTTAGGTAGAGTGATTTGATGCGTAAATTTTAAAAAAGTTATTTTAACCTGTTTATATAAGTTGTAATTAAGCTTAGTTACAAATTTAGTCTCAAGTCTTAAATTATTGAAGGACTAAAAAGTTGGACTAATTTGAACCAAAATTTTAAATATATGGACTAAATTGAAGTTTCATATCTTTTTAATATTTATACGTCAAACCACTCCACATAATATATTCATATTAATTTTTTTATATAAATAAATTCATAATTTAAACTTATAATGCTTTTAAAATATTAAAAAGATAAATGTAAAGTGACACATGTAATTTTTAAATTTTTAATATCAGAAATGTAAATATTTAAAAATTACAATTGTCATTTTACATTTACATTTTTAGTACTGAAAAAAATATAACTTTTAATAAAGACATGTGAATGTAAGGATATAAAAAATAAAATTATTTGAAAAATTAGGTAAAATGATTTGATGCATAAATCATAAGAAATTATTTTAACATGTACATATAAATGTACATATAAGTTGTAATTAAATTTACTTACTAATTCGGCTTCAAATTATACATGGACTAACAATTCAGACTAAATTGAATTAAAACTTAAAGTATATGGACTAAATTGAAGTCTTAAATCTTTTTAGAATTTATACATCAAATCACTCCACCTAATACATTCAAATTAATTTTTTATATAAAAAATCCTTATTTTAAACATGTAAAATTTTCAAAATTTTGAAAATCTAAATGTAAGGTGACACTTGTAATTTTTAAATTTTTAAAGTGACAAATGTAAATATTCAAAAATTATAAGTTCCATTTTACATTTACATTTTTAGTATATTTAAAAATTTTATAAATTTAAAAAGGATATTTTTATGTAAAAAATTAAAAAGTAAATTCAATTTGAATATTTAGGAGAAGTGATTTGATGTATAAATTCTAGAAAATATTTTAACAAGTATATATAAATTTATAGAAGTTCTAATTAAACTTAGTTACTAATGCAATCTTAAGTTGTATAAGGACTAAAGACGGACACTAAATTAATTCAAAAATTTAAATATATGAACTAAATTGAAGTCTCACATCGAATGAAAGTGATTAAGATATGTAGTATATAAGTAAAAGGACTCACCAAATCCATGTGAAGGAGATTATTAGTATTTAATATGAGTTTGAAGTCTCACATTGGTTTAATTATGTCTTTGGTTCGTTTGCCCTTTCCCTTAAGTCAAGGTTGACGTCGTTAGAGGAAGTGCCACGTGTCAGTTCCTCGATTTTTTGAATTTTTTATTAATTTTTTTTTGAATTTTTTTAAAAAAATCAAAAAATTGCCACATGTCAAGATGTCATCGTGCCACGTGGCAGTGACAGTGACACGTGTCAGTATTATGCCAGGTGTCATTTTCTTAGTCTCAATTTGGTCCCTTTATTTTAATTTGTCTCAATTTAGTCTCAATTTTTGTAAAAATGAGCAATTTTGTCCTTCTTCAAATTGAAACAAAATTAATTTTATATAAATGTTATACAAATATTTTTATTAAATTTGATATTTTTATTCAAATTGATATTTTTATTATATATTTTTAATATAGCTAAGTTTATTTAAAATTATGTTTCATGTTCAACTTTACTTAAAATTGTTTTCAAATTTTAAATTTATATGTGTTTTATTGTAACATGAACTAGTTAATTTATGAATTTTTTTCTATTAACATTATTTTCTATTAACAACTTTTAAACCATTTTAAATAAAGTTCAATGTAAAATATGAATTAAATGAACTTAATTTGGTTAAAAATATTTACTTGAAATATCAATTTTGATGGAAATATTTGTGTACATTTATATAGAAATTAAATTTGATTTCAATTTGGATAGGGACAAAATTGCTAATTTTTACAAAAATTGGGACTAAATTGAGACAAATTAAAATAAAGGGACCAAATTGAGACTAAGAAAATGACACGTGGCGTAATACTGAAACGTGTCACTGTCACTCATCACTCTGTCACTGCCACGTGGCACGATGACAGCTTGACACGTGGCAATTTCTTGATTTTTTTAAAAAAATTGAAAAAAAAATTCAAAATAAAAAAAAATTCAAAAAAAAAATTAATAAAAAAATTCAGAAAAACGAGGAACTGACACATGGCACTCCCTCTAATGGCGTCAACCTTGACTCAACGGAAAGGACAAACGTGAGACATTTCAACAAAAAAGGGGACCATTTTGAGACTTTTAAAAATTTGGGTACCATTTTAAGATTTTGACTCCAAAATGGGGACCAAAAGCATAATTAAACCTTATTATGTTTTATTACAACCTATCTATACATGTTAAGAAATCGTTTTTCAAAATATATAAAATTTTTTATATCTTAAAAATATAAATGTAAAGTGATATTGGTAATTTTTAAATTTTTGATGTGACAAATTTAAATTTTTAAAAATTACAATTATTATTTTACATTTATAATTTTAATATTTTTTAAAAAAAGTATAAGTTTAAATAGGGATACATTTATTTAAAAATGTAAAAAATCACTACAAAAATATATAAATTTAGTTTGGATTTATTACTTGGGTCATAATAACCTCCAATAAAAAAATATATGTACTAGAGGTTTTAAAATTCCTCTCTAAGTATCAGGGTTAACAAACCCAGCAAACTTATTCTCACCTTTTTTTTATTTTCTCTTTTTATAATTTTTAAAAATTCTCGATTTCTCATATGTTACCTCTCTCGTTAGCTAGAGAATTCATAATGACGAAGGAGAAACATGAATTTGGAGGTTTCTCGTGTGTTACCTCTCATCTCCCTCAGTTCATTATCTGAGTGTTTTAATTTCATTTTCATTTCTCTGATTTCATCTCCGTGAAGCAGTTGTGGATCGTTTATGTCCTAGGAGGAAGCTTTTGATTTCATCGTTCTTCCTAAAATCAGGGCTCGTGCCTCTCCGTGGTAAATGTGTACCTCTCATCTCCCATATTTCATCATCTCAATGATTTTCAATTTCGTTTTAGTCTCTCTTTTATCTCCCTGAAGCAATTGTGTGGTTCATGCCTTCGAAGGCTCTTTCGATTTCATCAATTGTTTCCCCCTTAAATTAGGTAATAAACATCATCTTTTAATTTCATCATCATTCTATCTGCTTTCTAATTCGATCTCTGCTTCAATTTTTCGTTCTTTCGATTTCATCTCTCTATTTATATTTATCACTCTCTTAAGTATGGAGAAACATTTATATATATATATATATATATATATATATATATATATATATATATATATAGCTTTGGAGACATTATGTTATGGTTAATTACGAATTAAAAAAAAGGGTATTTGGAGAGGATTTGCTTAAATGACTCTTAGAGCGTTCATTTGGAGGAACTTGGGTTGGGATCCATTATATTTTTTTATTTTATTGATTTGATAAACAAATGCAAAGTGTATTCAATGTGTTAGTAGTGGGAGGGTTTTTCTAACAGTAGTGTGTTCTAGAAACGATACTTGTAATACTAAATTACCGATATGATTAAGCATTACTTCTTGGGTGTTGGAGTTCTACTTAAAGTTAGTTGAGTGAGCATTTGAGTAATTGCAATCATAGAGCATCAACTAGCGATTTTAACATTTGGTAGAGAAGTTTTCTAACAACACATAAATTGGTTAACATATAAATTGTGAAGTGTTTTTTATTAATTTGAGGAATCTCAACATTGTTACCATTTGTTTTTTATTTGATGCAAAAAGATATTATTTACAGGAGGATAGAGGAAAAGAAAACTTTAAGGCGAAATACCCTTGCCTAATGGCTGAAAAAGATAATTCTGAGATTAGGTCCTACGTTTATCAAAGTTGGTCAGCACAATATGTTAACTGTAAGACCCGTGAAATTTAATTAATTAAATAAATAATTAATTAATAAATGTGGGTAATGGGAACCTTTATGACATTGAATTCTAACATGTATAACGTGAAAAAGTATTAGCTCAAGTGATTAAAAGTATTTGATTGTGTGATAGGACTTGAAAAAGTCCTATGAATGCTAGTTATGTGCTATTTAATTTATTTATATTTTTATTTTTTTAATAATGTGTTAGATCATGATGAGTGATAACATAACGATAGGATCATATGAATTATCACAAAACATGAATTGGTTGTGCATTTACTTAACATTGGCAAGGTTGTGGGTTCAAACCTTGGTAGACATGAATTAAACTTTCTTTTTGCTAAACTTAGTTTTGGCATGAATGTGAAGGGGTAGAGAAACCTTAGTAACAAGGGGCAGCCAAGGGAGGCTGGGAAAAAAAATAGCCATAACGGACTTTGAATGGCAATTACATTCATTTTAATGCCATTTTCGTTTTTGGCCATTAAACACAATTAAGACTCAAATTAAAAAGGCAAATTAAGGCAAAGACAAGAGTTTTGAGACTGGAAAAACTTGTATGAGGGCAAGGAGCACGAATTCTAAAGAAAAACAGAGGTTAGTGAGTGGAATAGAGGAGCTGAATTGAAGTGAAGTGTTAGGTGGCCTAGTGATCAAAGAGGATCTCTCAAAATCTCCATTTTAAGCTAAGGAACCCAGGTTAGGGGAGCTTTACGCATTAATTCTATGTTTAAGCATGAATTGTATGATATATATATATATATATATATATATATATATATATATATATATATATATATTTGAACCTTGCTTTCTATTAAATTTTATGTTTCTAGAAAATTTCCGAAAACCGCCTGGCGGGCTATTCATAGCCGCCAGGCGACTCATACATTTTGGTGTGTTTTATGGGTTCCTACGAGGAACCGCCTAGCGGTGAAGCCCTGTACCGCTAGGCTACACAAGCCTACACCCAGGTTTTTTTGGGATTTGTTGAATTGTCTGGCAGTGATGAACACCTGCCAAGCGACGCGAACCAATTTTGGTTTGATTTTGGTGTTTTGCGTATTTTGGGATGATTCTGATTGGAAGGAAAGTTAGTTTTAATTGTTAAGGGATGATTGGATGTCAAATTTCACCGAAATACATATCATTGATAGCCAATTTGGATGGAACAGTGTTAATAGGCTCTTAGTGTGTGGTAAGTTTGGGGTGTGATGTTGCGAGATGAATTGGTGGTAGAATTCTAATGGGAATTGGTAAGGAATGAGGGTGGTCAGTATTATAGTTCAAATGAAGGTGAATTCGCGTGAGGACTGGATGAACTGGGCAGGGAGAAGACAAGCTAGGGAGACTTGGAAGATCTCGCAGAGTGGAGAAATTCTAGAATGCCCATAATTCATAGGTCGCCTGGCGGCACGGGGCTTGCCGCTAGGCGCCATCGTAGAGGCAGCCATCAGTGCATGGCTACGGGAATTTTGGGTGGTTCTATGATTCTGGAAAGTTAAGTGCTTGCTAAATGCAGGGTTAGAGACAATATTTAGATATAGGCCTTGGTGATGACTTGTACAAATGAGAAGGGGGAATTAGTCCATTATTTTGTGAAATGAGGGATTTTTATAATGTAGTAGGTGTAGGGGAATATGGGGTGATATTCAGTGAAGTGTAAATTGTGATTATGAGTGACTAGTTAGATAATACAAGGAATTCATTGTAATGTGCTAGTGATATGAGAAGTAAAAGCTCATATAAATATATATATATATATATATATATATATATATATATATATATATATATATATATATATTCATATATATATATATATATATATATATAATAGATTGGATGGATCCACTTAAACTTGTTAAGCCTAGAAAGAGGCTAATATCTTGAGATAAAGCTGACCCATAATGATCGAGACAATATCAATAATGTTCCAATTTATTGGCGAGTTGTATTTATATCAGTTTTAGAAGGCATAGAATGAAGATGAGATTAAGTGATACTAAGGATGACCAATTCATATGGTTATTATGATGGTGGTAGAGTATTGTAGGCACTCTTATTGTGCAAACATATGACAATCGAACTGGTTGAGTGAAAATGTGCGTGAGGGTGTGAGAAAGGGAGCCAGAACATGAACCAGAATTTGTAATGTACAGTTACTGATATGGTGCCTGGCAGTAATATGTGAACCGCCAAGCGATAATGGTGATTCAGAGGGCAACCTGCACGCGTGGCGCCTGGCGATAGAGAGGGTCCCGCAAGGCGATAGATGTTAGTGAAAAACCAACACAGCAAGTGCACCAGTCGCACATAGTAAGTAATAAGTATTTTATCGTTCTCTCCCAAGGGACGTGTGCAACGCATGACAACTCTCGCAATTCACGACTCAATTAGACACAAAGTTCACACAAACGCAATGGAAACTCTTTGTATTTTATGAAACAGTTGTGGTGCAACAAGAAATTAACATAGTGTATTTACAATTTGTCAAGATTAGACTTCAACAATTTCATTCTCATGCATTATAAATTATCCCAATTCCATATTCATGTTAAAATCAATTCACAAGAATACTCAAATCCTATTTCTAAAGCCTTTGAGCCTATGATCACTCATTAAGTTTCAATTCCTTGAATCCTCAACAAGTGAAATCATGCATTAGTTTCAAGAATCTAAGATTACTAATGAACCAAGTTTTATTCCTAGATACAAGCATCCATTAGGTATTTAATTTCAAATCTAGATTCTAAAGATGTTTCCCAACACCTCAAGAATCATAAATCAAGCATGGGAACAATCCACATCAAGCATTAAGCATGGAAATCAAATACTAACATGAATTGGAAAAGCATATAAATTAACAACACAATTTTACACAAGAAGTCAATGTTTTACATCTAATCTCAACAAATAGAAATTGCTCTCCATGGTGGAGAACCAAGGGTTTTACAAAATTGAAGAATAGGGAAGAAATTGGAACCATAAAGTAGAAACAATCCTTCTCCCAAGGTTCTTGAATATTGCTCCATGGTTCAATTGCGCCTCCCATTCGCATCTATGCCTTCAATTTCGTAGCCCATCATCCTCTCCAACCCAAAAGGGGTAAAACCTCCATGGATGAAGAAGGAGAACCAAGAAGGAGAAGGGAGAGTTTCCCAACACCCCTAATAGCCTCCAAGAGCCTCTCCCAAGCACCCAAGGTGTTTCTCTTCGTGCAAAATGAGGAATCTCCTAATACTCTCGTAGAAACATGATTAAATAACCATATTCACGTATTGGGGTCGATATTCTCGCCCAACGGCTTCATTCTCGCCCAGCGAGGCCTATAATTGACGTTCCCAGACATGTAACTCGCTGGACGAGCCATATTTTTGCCCAACGACTCAGATACTATAGTTCTGGTCAGTCATTTTCGCCCAGCGAGACACCAGCTCGCCCAGCGAGTGACCCCGACGCCCAATGGTCGTTTTTTGGCCTTCCAAGGGTTGTCCAAGGTAGTATATACATATAGGCGAGTCCTTTCTCCATGTTTGCAGTTCTGGACTTGATCTCGGTGCCCCTCGACATGATTATTTGTGTAAAAGTCAATCTTTCATATCCAATCATGCTTCCTTGAGCTTTAACTTGTTTTGTTCCACCAGAAAATCTTCTATTGTTTTATTTCACACACTCACAATAGAGATTAGAAGTAAAAAAAAAAGTACCAAACAACTAAAATACGAAACATTGAAAAAATAACATAAACCAGAGGATTAAACAAGATAAAAGTTATGTAGGAGTTGATTTTATTCACGAAACTTAACATCAATAAAAGGTAGAAAACAACGTTATCAAACTCCTCCACACTTAAAACCTTGCTTGTCCTTAAGCAAGAGATAACTTGGCCTAGAAAGACATCTACTTGACAAAGGTCGAACAACTAGGAAGCAAGTTCACACAATCAATTCCGATAACATTCATGGATGCTCTTCTTACAAAACCAATACAAAGAGAATATGTGTAATCTTGCAAATCCTTAGCTATGTTACCCACAATGTAAACATCACAAGAATGAATATACATGCTTTAAGAGAGATTAACAACTATGGCAAAAATGTTTCGTTGATCAACCAAAGAAATCAATTCTCACTAGAAAAAGTTTTTCACTCAAGCACACTAGTGTATAAAGGTGTGTCATTCTCTCATCTACCACTTATTGCACACAATTTGACTTTGCTTTTCATTTCAAGAGCCAAGAGTTTTCAAAACATGCAAACACTAACAAGGACTTTATTTGATTAATTGTGACTAAGCTATGAAGGAAATTGGTTTTTCTAGGTGGCATGAATGAACAAGGAGAGCAATAAAATCATTTTGGAAATCTTTACATTCTACTCTCTAATACTTGACAAATAGAATACAACCAACACCATCTTGCAATCACATTATTCATCATTTTCTTTTTCTCTTTTTCATTTTTTTTTCTTTTTCTTCTTTTTAATTTTCTTTTGTATGGGACATATTTACAAGATGGTACCACATCAACCACAACCAATTCTATTTTGATCTTCATGCTTCCCCCATTCGGTAACTTCCCTCACACTTGAATCACACTAATGACCATGACATGTTTTTTATCTCCACTTAAGGTGAGGTGGTCAATCATTTTCAATAAGGCTTCAGGGTTCAAAGATGAAGGAAATTTGCTTTTAATGCTCAAACAACTTACACAAAGGTTCTAATCTTTGAAAACATAGTTGGCTTTTTGGGTTTAACTATGATGCTAAGAAAGAAAGAAAGTGCCTTGTGTATATGTAAACAAGCCAATGAAGAACAACTAGCAATGAAAATCAAACAAAGATAATTATATGTCAATAGTGGTAACACTCAATAGATATAAACTCTAAGACACAAAATCTCACCCGGTTTAGTTCTTTGGTTTCTTAAGGTTGTCATACACCATGCCATAGTCATTAATCGCAGTAAAAACAATAACAACGTTCTTAGCATACAAACATGAGTACAACCACAAGCACAAGTTTTCACAAGACCCTATCATACTCTCAATGTAACCCAAAATCAACTTATGAGCAAACATAAATGGTTCTCATCAAAGTCATGCAAACTCACTCAAAGTCATAAAACCAAGTGCATCATATTTGTCAGACTAGCCAGGTAACACTTTTTGATTATTTAAAGTAAGAAATGAAAATAGAAAAGGAAAGAAAGCAAACTCTTTTTTGGGTGGGTACGCCTGCTGCTCAAATCTCTTTGCTCCTTGTGTCTTCTTTCTCATCATTATCAATACCTAGCACTCACAAGAACATAAAACATACTCGAACAAACTGGTTAACCCATATTTTTATAGAAGTCAAGATTTGAGAATTGCAAATTGAAAAACATAAAGACAAGGAAGATAATTGAAAGGAAAAAAAACATAAAAATCACAAGAAGAAAAGAAAAACGCAGAACATAAACACAAGCACACCAACTAAACAACAATTCTAATATGCAGAATGATTAAAATAGATTCCCAAGTAACCTCACTCAGATCCCTCTTGTTGTAAGATCACTCAGTACTCTCAAAAGGTGATGAATACTAATTTCCCCGTTCTTTAAGGTAAAAACACTCAGATTCCTCTTTTTGTGCCTATCTAAGCCCGACACACCTCAACCAATCCCTTGGCCTAAGCATGCATCAAGACTTGCATTAAGAACCAGAACAGTGGGGGACAAACACATAATCCCATCCCTGGTGATTTGTGCTATCTGGTTTAATTTGGTTAGGTAGGTTGCCGAAATCCCATTCCTAAGACCTTCCATCAACTACATCATGCTGTAAGGCGTACCCCAAGACAAGTATTAAGCACAAAACAAATCAACGGAAAGCATAAACATCAACAAACAAACTACATAAAAGAAAGTACAAGAAAAAGAAATAAAGAACAATTTCTAAAAGAGTCACAAATGGTCAAATCGCCTTGTGTTGTAACATAAGTCCCTGGCAACAGCGCCAAAAACTTGTTAGTGAAAAACCAACATGGCAAGTGCACCAGTTGCACATAGCAAGTAATAAGTATTTTATCGTTCTCTCCCAAGGGACTTGTGCAAAGCATGACAACTCTCGCAATTCACGACTCAATTAGACACAAAGTTCACACAAACACAATGGAAACTCTTTGTATTTTATGAAACAGTTGTGGTGCAACAAGAAATTAACATAGTGTATTTACAATTTGTCAAGATTAGACTTCAACCATTTCATTCTCATGCATTCTAAATTATCCCAATTCCATATTCATGTTAAAATCAATTCACAAGAATATTCAAATCCTATTTCTAGAGCCTTTGAGCCTATGATCACTCATTAAGTTTCAATTCCTTGAATCCTCAACAAGTGAAATCATGCATTAGTTTCAAGAATCTAAGATTACTAATGAACCAAGTTTTATTCCTAGATACAAGCATCCATTAGGTATTTAATTTCAAATCTAGATTCTAAAGATGTTTCCCAACACCTCAAGAATAACAAATCAAGCATAGGAACAATCCACATCAAGCATTAAGCATGGAAATCAAATACTAACATGAATTGGAAAAGCATATAAATTAACAACACAATTTTACATAAGAATTCAATGTTTTACATCTAATCTCAACAAATAGAAATTGCTCTCCATGGTGGAGAACCAAGGGTTTTACAAAATTGAAGAATAGGGAAGAAATTAGAACCATAAAGTAGAAACAATCCCTCTCCCAAGGTTCTTGAATATTGCTCCATGGTTCAATTGCGCCTCCCATTCGCATCTATGCCTTCAATTTCGTAGCCCATCATCCTCTCCAACCCAAAAGGGGTAAAACCTCCATGGATGAAGAAGGAGAACCAAGAAGGAGAAGGGAGAGTTTCCCAACACCCCTAATAGCCTCCAAGAGCCTCTCCCAAGCACCCAAGGTGTTTCTCTTCGTGCAAAATGAGGAATCCCCTAATACTCTCGTAGAAACATGATTAAATAACCATATTCGCGTATTGGGGTCGATATTCTCACCCAACGGCTTCATTCTCGCCCAGCGAGGCCTATAATCGACATTCCCAGACATGTAACTCGCTGGGCGAGCCATATTTTTGCCCAACGACTCGAATACTGTAGTTCTGGTCGATCATTTCGCCCAGCGAGCCACCAGCTCGCCCAGCGAGTGACCCCGACGCCCAATGGTCGTTTTGTGGCCTTCCAAGGGTGGTTCAAGGCAGTATATACATATAGGTGAGCCCTTTCTCCATATTTGTAGTGTTGGACTTGATTTCGGTGCCCCTCGATATGATTATTTGTGTAAAAGTCAATCTTTCATATCCAATCATGCTTCCTTGAGCTTTAACTTGTTTTCTTCCACCAGAATTGCTTCTATTATTTTATTTCACACACTCATAATAGAGATTAGAAGTAAAAAATAGTACAAAACAACTAAAATACGAAACAATGCAAAAACAACATAAGCTAGAGGATTAAATAAGATAAAAGTTATGTATGAGTTGATTTTATTCACGAAACTTAACATCAATAAAAGGTAGAAAACAACGTTATGAATAGATGCAAGGCAGTGAGGGATGAGGCGCTTGGCGCTTGGCGATACGTGTCCCCCGCCACGCGATCTGGAAGCGAGTAGCGCCTGGCGCCTCGTGAGCAGCGCCAGGAGATATTGCTGCAGCAGAATTGGGTTTTTGCTTGCTTGATGTGTGTGGTCTACAAGGTTTCTATGATGTCTCGAAGGTCAGCTTGGTAGTGTTCCTTTAGTTGTGGCTCGGAACGTATCCTTTGAGTTGTGACTTAAGATAGGGGTTAAGCACGTAGCATTCCTTGAGTTGTGGCTCGGAATGGCATCTCTTGAGTAGTGGCTCGGGATGGTAGATGAACACGAGGAACTCTTGAGTTGTGGCTTAGGTTGACGAGTGTTACCGGTATGAGTGTGCACGTTGTGGCGTGTACGAATGGGTCTAGTTAGATTGCCCTCCTCAGTATTAAGTTGATGAGTTTGGTAGTCTTAGGACATTACGAATGTTATTCGTATTGGGGGGGCGTTATGGTGTGTTATCCGTAGCAAGGTTTCCCACACGTGCTCTACTAGTTGTGGCTGATAGGTGTGGCAGCAAGACATCTTGAAATACTCATCTGAAGACTTTGAACACGGTTAACATAATGGTGACCATGTGTGATTAAGAATTTCCTTTAGTGTGTTTGTGATATATATATATATATATATATATATATATATATATATATATATATATATATATATATATATGTATATATATATATATATATATATATATATATATGTATATATGTATATATATATATATATATACATATATACATATATATATATATATACATATATATATATATATATATATATATGTATATATGTATATATATATATATATATACATATATACATATATATATATATATATATATATATATATATATATGTATATATGTATATATATATATATATATATATATATATATATATATATATATATATATATATATATATATATATATACATGTATATATGATTGCATATATGCTTATTTTATTATTAGTTTATCCTATCTACTTGTGTTTGGTGATGATCGTGTATGCGGTACACGTGAGCAGATGATGTTGCAGGTGGATTTGGTAGAGTCGGAGCGGGGCTAGACTAAGATAAAGAATTTTATCAGATCTTTTATATTTTATGATTTTAAATAATTTGTAATCGTTATGTTACTCGACTTTTGATAATTATAATAGTGTTTATAATTATGGATTTTGGATTGGGCTAGACTAAGATAAAGAATTTTATCAGATCTTTTATATTTTATGATTTTAAATAATTTGTAATCGTTATGTTACTCGACTTTTGATAATTATAATAGTGTTTATAATTATGGATTTTGGATTATTGGTGATGTAATAAAAATTTTAAATTTTCCCGCGTTTTCTTGGGAAATGAGCTTTCATTAATTGACTCGTAATTATTATTTTTCTTTATTTTATTATTTAAATCAGTAATATTCAGTCAGGATGTTATATTGACCAATTGTCTAAACTTCAAGTGGAATTGGAGTTTTGGTTTGAACTTATGTTATAAGATTATTTCCTTGCATTGTGTTTATGTTGTATTTTTTTTATCCAGTTTATTTATGGTAGTTTAAGAAGAACATGAAAATTTCCCTAGCTTCTAGATTTGTTCTTCAATTAGATCTTTATTTGTTGTTTGGCTTTCTATTTGTTGTTGTTTTGTGATGCACTCCTTTTGTTTATGGTTGAGTAAATAATTATTAATAAAATCATTTTTACTCTTTTAATCTCTTTATAATTTTATAAATTCAGATAATTTAATTGTTGAAAAAAACATACTTGTGAAATAGGTTAAGGGCAAATATCTTAGTCTATGTGCATTTTATTGCTAAAAAAGTTCTCTAAAAATTTGTTCATTACGCATTGTCATTAGGAAACCTTACGAGGATGTTTCTTCTTGAAGGTTCTGAGATTTATTTATTTTTTATATTTGTTAGCCTATATTTTCTAAGCAATCATCTGTTGTTATCCTTGTATTCTTTAGATGTAGGTGTAAATCTTATTTATTTATTTTGACAACAAGTGATATTGTTTGATGTTAAATTGAGAAGTATGAAACATAATAAGTTTGGATTTACTAAAAGCATAAGTTACCTTATTTTTTGGGTTCAGGAGGTTGTTGTTAAAGTGCAAATGCCTGGTCTCAAAGATCTTTTTGATATTGATCTTAAAGATCTGAGGGCCAGTGTCATATAATGCTTGCATTTTTAGTGTTATGTTAAAATGTTATATTTCTCTGATAATTTAATTATCTTCTCTTTAACTTAATTTCCTAAATTTAATAACCTTCCAAGATTGACAAATCTTTTTAAAAACTTGAACTTGGTTTTAATTTTTTTCTTACATGAAGCATTTTTAGTAATAGAACTTGCTTTCTTTGAAGACTTGCAGAACTAGGTAAACCACTGATACTTGGGCCTTTTTTTACCCCCTCCGATCATTGCTGAATATCTTCAAAAATTGATCCTAAATCCTTGTTAATGTAACACGAGTTAAATATTTTTGGATGCCAAATCTTTTTGGATCAATATGTTTGTTTCAGACCAAAAAAAAGCCCAAAAGTTTGATTGGCTCACACTCAACAAGCCAAGTCTATTTTTCTTGTATTTTCTTAAAGTCATAGCATATGAAACATAAAAGAAGGAATGAAGTCATAGTTTTATTTCTTTTCATAGCAAACAAAACATAGAAATAAAAATTTGATTACCATTCCCATGTCATCATTCCATCAAATTAAGCGTGATTTTGTTTAGTAACATTTTTCAATCTCTTTTTCACTTGTAGTTCTTATACTTTAAACATGTGAGGACTTATTAGCCATTACAACAGATCAGCCCTTTCGATTTCCTGCTACATTCACATTTGTTGTTGGAGGTTCTTTGATCCTTAGTGATTGTTGCACTCATCAAGATCTTACCGGCTTCTATGGTATTTCCAACTAGTTGTCGTTCTTGTTGCATAAGAAGAGAGAAAACACAATTTATACTTGTCAATGGTTCCATCAACAAAATTTGGGTCTTCATAGTACCATAAACATCATTGAGACCTTTCAGGAAACACATGATGTACTGAGATTCTTTGTGCTTGATAACCGTCTTAATGAAATCACATTCACACTTAACCTTATAAGTGCAGTCCGACATTGGTATGAGAGATTCAAGTTCCTCCCACAACGCTTTAGATCTGTGAAGAACTTTGTGACAGATCTTTCTCCTTGTTTGGTTGAGTGTAGTTCTTGAAAAAGATCAGAAATGGTCCCCCTTTGAAAAAGGTTCATGAAGATCGTCCCATAGATCCTTCACATTTTCAATGTACACGACGCTTTGAGCGATTTGGGTATTCATGGCACGCGTCAGCCATGATATCACCATCATGTTGCATCTTTCCCAAGCGTCATGGAGGGCGGTTCCTTGTTGGAGTTTTTACACTACCATCGAGAAACTTGTGTTTGTTCTTGGAGATCAGGGCACGTTCATGGCAGGACTCCAAGCATAGTAATTGGCCCCATCAAGCTGAATGTTGATCAACGTTGTTCCTAGATTTTCACCCGGATGCAAGTAGAAAGAACTTGAAGGATTCTAAGATTCATTCGTCGTAACGGTGGCTCCTGATGCCATCAAGAAAGCAAGAAAAGAACAAAAAGATTTTGAAAGAAGAAAAAAGGGGAACAAAGAAGGAGACCTGGCTTAACGGAAGCAAACACTCCTAATACGATATTGAGTTTTCATGACTGCTATCACTTTGATAGCCAAAGAGACAAAGAGAAAGTAAAAGAGGGATTCTGATGTATTCTATAGGTTAAAGTGTCAGGTATACATGACTTGTATATGAAATTTTGAAACAGAAAAACAAAAACTAACTATATTGATAAACCGGTAAAACCCAACAATACCAGTCTTGTATAATAAAAATGATAATCAAGAATGCCCTATTTCATAAAGACTAGAAAATTTTACTGAAATTTCATTGTATTTTTCAGAATTTCTGTACAGATTATATATAGTTTTACAATAAGTTTTATGATTTAGCAATGTTTATATTTAAGTAAAAAGAAGCATACATAAACGAAGGAATATGTTAACAACAATAATTATTGTGATTTGATTTCACTTGTTAACAGTTCTGCGACCTTTAAATGCATATATAATCTCAATCTTGTAATTTTTAAATTCTATATTTCATTCCAAGATAATCTCTTTTGGTCTTGATAATATAAGAATATTAATAAGTGATCAATTATTTGACAACCAAATTAAAATCTATGCATTGAAACTTAGAACTTTCATATTCAATAGTTTAGAGTTTGTATCCAGAATTTTGCATCCTTGAGTAATTTGATTTAGAGCATAGGCCAGAAAGCATTTTTCAATGACAATCCAATTTCAAGTTCATGGTATAAGAATTTCACTTATGCTAAGTGTTGGGAATAGTCCAAGTGTGAGTCAAAGTCCCACATTGGATAGAAAAGACAAAGTTAAACACTATATAAGAATAAAGTCCCATAACAACATTGCCTTAAGATTTTTGTGTAAAAGTGGTGTCTAGGGTCTTATATGTGTAAGACTAATGTTGGGAATAGTCCAAGTGTGAGTCAAAGTCAATAGCATTTGGCCAATAAAATCGTTTTACTTTCTCTCCAAAATTTTGGAAGCTTTAGCCAGGAGCATAACACCACAAGCATAGCCATCTGCAGCAGTGGAAAAAGGCACAACCAGAAATGCAATGTGCTTCCATTTTATATCCTCACACCCATAAAATATGGTGTTTTAAGCCAAGTCTTTCGGTTACCCCACCGCCCCAACAGCAACAGCAACGAGAAGAAGGAACCTCTCACGACGACAAAGCCAAGCTCATAACCAGTGCTTCTAACCCATTTGTGAAACACTGCCTCAAGCTTCGTAACTCCTCTTCCTATCGCCGCGCTCACGCTTCTGCTCTCGTTGTCGGTGCTACCCCTATCAGGTCTCATGTTTTTCCTCTGCTTTTCTTTGAATTTATTTTTCTGACTTTCCTTTTGGTGGGTTGAGGTACTTTGGCAGTGACCCTTTTGTAATTTTAAGCTACATGGCCTTCCAAATTCCAATCTTTCAAAAAATTAAATTAGTGAGTTTTGGTTGAGATATTGTGCAACTTGCGGAACATGCTATCTCAGATAGTGTTAACTTGATAATTAATAAACACAAGCTACAGAGAGTATGCTGTGAAAAGCTTTACATAGAAACTTGTGGAAATAAGGTAAAAAAACTTATAGAAGTCATAAGCTATTTTCATTAGCCAGGACAAGTTCCTGTTATGCATGTGCTTTCACTAATTATTCAGCTGATAACAGGTACTAAACTTACATTGTCCTAACTAAGCTTAAACAGTTGTAAACTATATGAAGAGTGGAAACCTATGCGGTTGAGCTACAATCTTCATAGTATTATTGATTAAATAATGTACTGAAATAAATTTTTACCTGAACCTGTTTGTTTGTTTTCTTGTCTACATTTTAGGATATCACATCAATATGTACAAAACTACAATTTCAGGCAGAATATGGCTTGATTCATCCCTTTTAGTTTTTATAGCTGGTTAGCATGGACTTATTTTATATGGATTTTTTCTCTATAATTAAAGTATGGATGATATTCATGACTAAAATTATGGAATAAAACTGCATGGGTGAGTGATATATAATTGTTGTTTGCAGAGAAATCCGCAGGTTTCAAGAGTTATTACAAGATGAAAGTGTTTCAATGGATTGTTTAATTCTTCCTGACAAAGCTGAGATACCTGACGGGTTGGATAAATCCACTGCTTCTATTGTGCGTGTGAGCTCCACAGTGATGAGAAAGCTTTCAGGGCTGCAAACTACTGACTCTCTAGATGCAATTGCGCTTATGAAAATTCCTGCCAGTTTTTTCAATGTTGATGATGATCAAAAGAACTATCAGAAAGTGTTTTCATCTGTTCATCGGATACTAGTCCTTGATGGGATTCAGGTGATACATAATGTCACTTCTTGACTTTACCATTTTGGGTCTTTGAATGTTTGCCTGATCATCTTTCTTGTTTGTGGATGGTGGTACCACTGTCCTGGTTCTACCTATTTTTGTCAATATTGCCACTGATTCTATGTAGTCATTTTTTGCACTTCTGATTAATGTAGGGACCGTATATACTTCTTATTGGAAACCCCGCAAACTTAAATTGAATTACCAATTATCCATAAAAAATTCACTTGCTGAGGTTGTACAATCTTTATCAATGATCATTTTCTGGCTAGAATATGAAACATAGGTCTATAGTCTACATTCTAAATTTTTAGAGAGAAAAATAATAAAATTAATATTTCAAGTTCATGTTCCTCAAAAGAAGCTCATAATCATCTCCAGTTCTCCATAATCATTGCTCCCCTCATCCTGCATATAGGATATAGGAAAGTAGAATATTCATGGACTTCAATTACGATAAAGAATTGAATAATCTATTTGTCATGTGTTATTTTATGTGAATGTTTCGAAGTGTAAACATTGAGAGAATCTTGTTGGTTTCAAAAACTTCATGTGCATAAGTGATATTTGAGAATTGTTTTCTGCAGGATCCTGGCAACCTTGGTACATTGCTCAGATCAGCTGTGGCCTTCAGATGGGTAAGGAATTATCTTCCTACCCTGGGCATAGGGTCATGGAGCATTGTTTTCATATCATTCTACTGATCCTCTGCGTGATTTTCTAACCCTGTTTTATTGACATGGTACATGATTGCTACGTTAAACTTTAACTAGTTTCAGGGAATGGGAACACACCTAACCCTGTTTACTAGGATAAAAATTTTTTAGGATATCCATATTATAATCTTCCTACTTATTTCAGTATAGTTGTTTCATCTTTGAATATTAAAACTGAAATTCCTTTCTTAATTTTAATTCAAACTTGACATGTTTGCATGTGACAGGATGGAGTTTTCCTTCTTCCCGGCTGCTGTGATCCATTCAATGAGAAAGCTCTTCGGGCTAGCCGAGGTGCTTCCTTTCAGATCCCTGTTGTTTCTGGCTGCTGGAATCACCTGGAGTCTCTTAAAGAAGAATTTCAAATGAAGTTGATGGCTGGGCATCCAGAGCTTGAAGAGTTGGTCAAGCCAGTGTGCTCTCTCTCTCCAACCTTGTGTGATTCCTTATCAGATACAGCATTGTGTTTGGTTTTAGGAAGTGAAGGAAATGGTCTTTCAGAAAATCCCTGCAGGCTTGTGAACTTGTGAGCATTGCTATGGCCGGAGACTACGAGTCGCTCAATGTTTCGGTTGCCGGTGGAATTTTCTTGTACATGCTACAACCACAGAATCAATGAATCTGTATTTGTATGGTATGTTTTAAGTTCATCATAAGTTTCATCCTCTTTTAGGGGGCTCCCAAATGAGAGGGCCATAAAAAAGCCCACCCACGAATCCCCCTCTCATGTGGATTAGGGTCAAGACTAAGGTGGGTTTGGCACCCCTAAAAGCAATACTTTAAGTCAGAATCCAAGATCACGCTGAGCCATGTCGGGTAGGTCTAGACCGAAGATCAAGACTAAGTGGCTGGCTCGGGTCGAAGGCGAAGACTAGCCAACCGGGGCTTACAGTCGAGACGAGTTGTCGAGACTGACGACTAAGACAGGTTGACCCGTCTCAGTTTAGGCCGATCTGGTCAACAACCCAAGATGAGCCAACAACTCAGAGGGGCAAAACTGCGCCCACAACCGAGATGGGCCATGTTAGTCAGAAGATTATAATATGGGGCAACCGTCCGAGATGGGCCAGGCCGAGTCAGCCTAGCCGATGCTAGAGACGAGTTGGCTTGAGTCAATTGCCAAGTTAGGTCAGGTCGGGTCAATGATCGAGACGGGCCGAGTCGGCCTAGGTCGACGACAGACATAGGCCTGCCCGGGCAGACAGTCGAGACGAGTCGGCCAGAGCAGACAATCGAGACAAATCGAGCCAATCCGATGACCAATACAAGTCAGGCATGGTCAACGGTCAAGACAGGCTAGGCCAGGCTAACGGTCTACATAAGTCGGGTCAAGCTGATGGCCGAGACGGGCTGGGCATGGCCAACAACCAAAATGGGTTAGGTCGACGGTCGACACAACTGTATTGGGCAGACAACCCAATTGTGCCAGCTCAGCCACACGACCTAGATGGGCATGTTGTTGGTGACTGAGGCGGGTCAAAATTCGAGACATGTCGAGACGAGTCGATGGCTGATACGAGCCGAGCTAGTCTAACACCGAAGAGAAGCCTGGTCGGGTCAACAGTCGAGAGATAGGTCAATATGGCTGATAGTCGAGACGGGACGACCATGGTCGACAACCAAGACAGGTTGGGTCTTCGGGAAAGACAGGCTGAGCTGGGTCGGGTTTGGTCGATATTCGAGATTGGCTGGTCCAGGTTGACGGGCGAGACAGGTAGACGACTGATCTAGGTTGATGGGCTGGGTCAACAACTGAAATAGGTTGTGTTGACGGCTGAGACAAGTCAGACCAGTCTTATGACCAAGAATGGCCAGACCAGGAGAATGGCCGAGACGAGTCTAGGTTCAGCCAGGGCTTATTGTTGAGACAGGTTAGGCCAGGGTGACGACCAAGATGGGCGGTCCCGAGTCGGCCTTGGCTAACATCCGAAACGGGCCAAAAATACGGCCGAGACGAGCCCACAGTCAAGATAGGTTGGGCCAACGATTGAGGCGGGCAGGCATTGTCCCACGATCGAGAGAGGTCGAGCCGAGCACACGACGAGACGAGCCCGGCATGGCCAATGACCACGACAGGTCGTGTCGAGCCCACTATTGAGACATGCTAGTCCAAGCTGACTACTCAGGTCGGCTTGTGCCCATGACCCAATCATGCGTAACTAGGACGAGTCGTGGGTCGACCTGGACAAATGACCCCGACGATTGAAATAGGTGGACTTTTGATATTGGCCTGTCTAGGCCATCTATCATTTAACTAGGGCCAAATCATGTGGGTTTGACTAAATTGATTACTCTAGAAGTTACATATCATTTAAATTATTTAAATTCTTAAGAAGTGAGCTAATATTAAATTTGATCTTTTTAAATTTTAAATTTTTTATTCTTAGTATTTGAAATAATTGTTTATATTCTGTTAGAAATCTATAGAAGATTAAAAATATCACTGTTAAAATAATATTACTATACTCATGAATATTATCTAAATTCGTCCTTAAGGATTTCACATAATATTCAAATTGATCTAGGCAATATCTAAGTTTTAAATCATGGACACTGACTAGGGTTTGAATACTTGTTTTTTTATTAAAATAATTTTAATTGAGTTTAGACGCTATTTTAAAATTTATAAGATTATAATTTTTTTAAAATATTTAGTATTAAAGTGAGAAAAGTGTTAATTTTTTAATTAAATTTGTCTAATATTAATTTTTTTGTTTTTATGTTTTAAGAAAAATATTTTATAAATATTTGAAAAAAATAAGATATATATTTTATCTTTTAAAATAAAATATTTTCCTTTTTTAGTATTTGAAGTATATGCATGTCTTCTAAAAGGTGAATTTTTATGTTGGTCTCGCTTAATTTCACTTATTTCACTTTTTGGTTTTGTTTCATTTTGAATTTTTGTTTAGTGTTGAATAATATGTATTTTAAAATTTGTTACATTTGACCTAGTATTGCAATTCTAGTGAGTGATATGTAATATGGGCTTCATTGCTGTGTATATTAAACATATTATAGGCTTTTACTTCCTGCACTTCCAGAATTTCCTTGCACACAACCAAATTTTCAAAGTGAAATTTTATCTTCTGGAACAAGCTTTCCAAAATTTTTAGAATAAGATTTGTAGATCGAGAGTTTTTAAACAAAATTTTTGAAACTATATTTTCGAAACAGAATTTTGTAAATAAAATTTTCGGAAAATATAAAATGTATTTTGGAACAGGTTTTCCAGATTAGGATTACTAGAACATGAAATGTGTTTTGATTTTTTTTAAAATATATGAAATATGTTTTGGAAAGGGTTTTCCGGAACGAGTTTTTTCCGTATTTTCTCTTTTTATTTTTAGCATTCTTTCTCTTCTTTCGTAAAAACAGTGACGGTGGAAGCGGCAAAGATAATGATGGTATGATGCAGTAATGGGAAATAAAAAAAAACAAAATTAAATATGATTTTCGTTTTTAAAGTAAATTAAATTATAAAGTATTTATTTTATGAAAGTTAATATAAAACATCATTTTCATCATGTAAATTATTTTTCATGTGACAAATAAGATTGCACATTGAACTGAAATATAATTTCCATATGTTGATTGATAAGAAAAATGTTTTATATGAGTATCGTAAAGTGCAGGGCAAAATATGTTATAATTTAGTTTAAAGTCTAAACACAATTTCTCATAATAATTTAGAAATAAAAAATATATTAAAATATTCGTTCTATCTCCACCTAAACAATATCTGTACTTTCATAAAATTCATTTTTTTTTTATCTTTCAACATTTGATGATGTAACGAGGAATAATGTGTCTATTGGCCCAGCACAAATGCTTCAGAAATTTCCTGAACGATAAAAGTCTTTTCTTTCTTTTTTTTTTTCTTTTTTTTCTGAAATTCCTTCTGAATCAATCTTTTTTACGATGTTGAGGATTGGGCAAGAATAAAATCTTGAAATATCTGTATGTACCTTAAGCTTCTTTTTATGGCCCCCAAAAACACAAGAATGTTGTATAAACCAAAAATATCATTTTGGCATCTTGGGCCTCAATACTTAATCCCTTATTGTTTGATAGGTTGAAAGAATTGCCTTAGCATATTTGTAATAGTGAAATATTAGATTTGGTGGTCCTCACAACAAGAAACAATGATCTTGTTAAAGATGCTTTCCATGTGGTTTATTTCATCACTTTTCCTTTCTCTTTGCTATGTGATTATACATATCCATTATGAACATCTCACCCTACTCCACAGTTTTTATGGCACTCTAAGTCATCCATGACTTTGATTTTTTACCTTTTTAATGTGCAATTATAAACTAATTATGAGCCATTGGATTTTGAAAAGTTGAAAAGCACCATCTGCAGTTTAGGTTAAACAGCACTTCTATCCATCATATTCTGATATTGCCCCTTCAGTTGAAAGTTGTATAAAATTTAATTTGATTCCTATACCGAGCAAAAATACTTATAATAATTTGAGGATGTGACAAAAATATTCATATTAACTATTTGGGCAGTTTTCCTTGCTCATGAGTTACTTTTTGGGCTGAGTTATATTCATATAAGGTCAGTTCTGAATGTTAATAACAGAATGGTTTAACAACAGCGTTTACAAGTTTTTTATCCGGAACAGCATTGCAATTCATCCTGATATTGGCCCTTAACTTGAAAGAAGTTCTACAAAATTTAAATTTAAATAATCTCAATATAGTATGAGAACACTTCTCATAATAATTTGAAAAGTGACAAATATTTATATGTGACTTTTCTTTCAGTCAATTTATTTGACTTTTTTTTATGGTTAATTAAGAATATGATGTGATTAATTAGATTATAGACGATATTAGTATGTTTTCTCAAAAATTTGCTAAAAATTATTATTCTTCTTGTATGAAATGTGTGGATCAAAGAATTTGATTTGGTTGGATGTTGTGTTATCAATTAAGACTTTAGTTTTTTAGAAATTGTTTTATAATTGTTTAACTATTGATTAGGAGATTCAAAAAAGGGTGTGATTTTATGTTCCATGTCTTCTTTGTATGAAAATAATGTTGATTATTTCTCTCTTTTGTTCTTTTATGGTTCTATTGCTATGTGGATGTAAGAATGGATGAAGGAGAAGTTTTTTCATAATTTGTAGTTTTCTTCTTTAGATTTTGTTATTCTTTTGTAGTACTTTATTTAAAGTGATTAAAGTTGTTGTCATTATTGTGATTATCTAGATGATTTGAAGGATGATAAAACATAGCAAATTTCAAGTTCCAATTGTTTTTACTTATGTTGTTTTTCAAATTAAAGAGTTGCTGGAAATAAATCTAAGAAGCATTTGAGTAAATGATGTATCTAATCTTTTGGTGCTGAAATTTTCCAGTAATCAAAAAAGGGAAGGTAGGACGTTTTCATTTATGGATGTAATATGATGATTCTCATTTGCTAATTTGCTTTAAGTGAATATTTACGATGCAACTAGGGATTGTCTTGATTTAAATACATGTGATGATATTTTTAGAGGGAGTTGAGATGAGTACGTAGGTAGTTTTTAAGCTTTTTTAGGAGTGCAAATTTCTATTTATTCCAAGTTTATAAAGGGACCATTTATGCTTTGCAACACACTTTTAGGACGGATTTTTGGAAGTTTTGGTTGGAGAATGATTCTACTTTAATTTATTATGGTTTCTTGAATCAACAAGTGATTTCATGGAATCTTAGAAGGAGATAATATCGATCTTACATTTTTGTAAACATATGCAATTTAAAGTTTTTCATATTTTTTGTAAGAAAAATCATTGTGTTAATAAGTTAACTAATTTGACTTTTATTTATTGGTAATAATATAAGTTGTATAGTGTTTGATCTTCATGTAATTTTTTTTTCATAATAGGTATAGTTTATTTATGTTTTTGTGAAATGTAATTTTTTTATTATAAATTTGGTACAATATTTTTTTATTTTTTGTTTATTATTTTAATAAAATTTTATAAGAATTAATAAATTTGAAGGTGTGGGGATATATTGCCTACATGTGAAACTTGGACAAATATTATTTGGTAAGTTTTCTTGATTTTTTTACCCCAATAGCATGGTTTTGTTTTTTAATCTTCCAGATAGCACATTGTTCCCATTATTTACTCCAATAGCATCGTTTTGTTGGTAGGTGAGAAATCGGTCCCCTGGAACACGAATTCTAACCTACAAAAAATAATTTGTTTTTTTGAATCCTAGTCAGAATTCGGTCCAGCGACTCGAATTCTGAACTGGGTTTTTTATTTTTTTTTCATTTTTTTAAATAAATAAGAATTAAGATTTTTGATTTTTTAGAATAAAATATATTTAAGAGTTAATTTTTTGTGTGAAAAATGTTGCATTAGAGGTTAAATTTTTTTTTTAAAAAAAATAGATTTAATAGTGTGTTTTTAGTTATTTTAGGTATTATTTGAAAAAATGAAAAATAAATAGTTTTTTTTGTCTTTTTGAATTTGTTGAATTTAAAATAGATTTTGTATTGTGTAGTAAGTTATTTTATGTGTAATTTGAAAATATTAAAGTCAATTTTATTTAATTTTTTTATAATTTGTGTAGTATTAATTATTTTTAATTGATGTTTACAAATATTGAAATTATAGTTATCTTTTAGTTTTGGATAATTTTAAAAATTTGTATATTATAAACATTGAAAATTTGTAAAAAATAATTTAAAAATGAAGGAAATAACTAAAATAATTTAAAACCATTTCATTATTGTATTTTAAATAATTTTGTTACTTGTTTTTGGTTTATGTAAAATAAGTAACAATAAAAGATAATAAGAAAAGATATAGCATTGAATTGAATCAAGTATAAATTTATTGAACACAATTAAAAGTACAACATAAACTAAGTGGTTGATGTGGATCATCTAAGTGCAGGGTTATTAGGACAATGATTTCTTGTGTGTCCTTCAGTTCTACAATAGGAACACTTTCTTGATTGTCTTCCTTCCTTAATGTCCATCTTAGTCCTAATTCTACTTGATTTATGACGACCTCTCTCGCTTCTTTTTGTGGCAGGATGAGGCCAAACCTGTGGCCCTTGGTATGGTGGACAATATTCTTCATGTTTTAACTTGTCAAATAAATTTTCATATACTTTCATGACGACATCCAGCCTATAATGGGGACTTATGTACATGCTGAAGTCGTGATGTGCATTCTTGCAAGCTGCAATAACATGTGAACATGGTAGATATATTTTTTGAAACTTTCCACAATCGCACCACCTTTCATCTAATCTGACTACAAATTTTCCTGCAGGACGTATTTCTCTGGGATTCACCATCTCCTCCACTCTTAAATAGAATTGACTACCTTCACCTGGATAGCGTGCCAAGAAAGATATTTACTCTCACCACTATAAAAGTTGGCCTCACTTGCACCTTCTAATTATGACAAGACTGGTCAACTTTATTGGGAAGTGCCAAAGCTTATTAATTATATTACTCTTCTAAAAGGTGACAAATATTTCAATTGGGATAACGTGCCAATTCAGAAATTTACTCTCACCACTGTAAAAGCTGGCACATATTTGAAATAAATGGTCTCACTTGCATCTTCTAATTATGACAACACTTGTCAACTTTATTGGGAGATGCCAAAGATGATTTATTATATTACTTTTGTAAAAGGTGACAGATACTTCAATTGGGATAACGTGCTAATTAAGAAATTTAGTTTGACCACTGTAAAAGCTAATGCATATTTGAAATAAATGGTCTCACTTCACCTTCTAATTATGACAAGACTTGTCAACTTTATTGGGAGGTGCCAAGGCTGATTTATTATATTACCCTTGTCATAATGTGCCAAGGAAGATGTTTAATTCAGAAATTTACTCTCACCCTGCAATTTGGACAACACTTGTCAATGCTTTGACATGGAACACTTTGGCATCAACACCCAAGAGAACTATTCAAATTCCTATCTTGTACATCCTTTCACACATGTTCAAAATGTATACCACAGGTTAGCACTTATGTAGCCATGGGTAAGAAAAAATACTGCGTAGTGGTAGTGAACAAGAAATATAGACACCTTTATTTTCCTTTTCCAAACAACAAAGAGGGCAAACTACACTCACTACTCACTTGAAGGAATATGAGTATGAAGATTTAACTTTATCATACGAACTCAAGGCATGAAAGTGTCATTATTGAAGTTATTGAAGAAAGAAAAAATTCATGTGCAAAGCATTGCACCTGGGTTAGCATTTATTAAGTCACGGGTTGGCACATAGTAAGGGGATGAATTCATATGTTGTTAATTAAATTACAAAAATTTCATTCCTTGAATCACCAACATATACTCCCCACTGGTAATGAAGAGAGTGAAGATTGAAATAGATTTTGTACATCCTTTCACACATGTTCAAAATGTATACAACAGGTTAGCACTTATGTAGTCATGGGTAAGCAAAAATATTGCACACTGGTAGTGAAGAAGAAATATAGACACCTTTTTTTTTCCTTTTCCAAAACAACAAAGAGGGGCAAACTAGACTCACTTGAAGGAATATGAGTATGAAGATTTAACTTTATCATATGAACTCAAGGCATGAAAGTGTCACTATTGAAGTTATTGAAGAAAGAAAAAATTCATGTGCAAAGCATTGAACCTGGGTTAGCATTTATTAAGTCACGGGTTAGCCCATAGTAAGGGAATGAATTCATATGTTGTTAATTAAATTACAAAAATTTCATTCCTTGACTCACCAACATATACTTTCCACTGGTAATGAAGAGAGTGAAGATTGAAATAGGTTTTGTACATCCTTTCACACATGTTCAAAATGTATACCACATGTTAGCACTTATTTAGCCATGGGTAAGCAAAAATATTGTTGTGGTTTCACACATCCTTTCACACATTCTTTCACACTTTCTGCTTTTTCTCTTCCAATTTGTATTTTCACCTTTTGTTTTTTCTCTTCTCGCTTCCTTCCAAAGAGAACCAACGTGAAAATTGAAAAAAAATGGATGTTAATATATCATTTTCCTTAAACTTAATACCTACTATAAATTCTAACAATAAATTTTACATTATTTATTTTTGTGTAAAAATAAATATTTTTTATCAATAAAATTCTTATAAACAAATCAAAATATAAATATATAAATAAAAAATAAATTTGTACTTCAACCAAATTTTTTAATTTAAAGTATTTGTCAACACCCAATTTCGTCCGGGTATGGTCAAATTTGTCTTCAAATTTGTCTTCTTTTGAAACCTGAACGAAATTAGTGTTTTTATTTTTACTTATCTTTTATTAAGATAATATGAAAAAGTCAAAATTTCAAATTATCTAATAAAATCTAAGTAAAGAGGGGCAGCTGTCAACACCCAATTTTGTCCGGTGAATAAATTTATTTTCGAAAAAAAAAAGGTTTTTTAGTTAATATTGAAAATATAAAAAAATGTGAAATTTGTTACCAATTTGTTATCAACTTAAAAAAAAAGAAAAAAGAAAAAAAAAAGTAATAAAGAGGGAAGAGCCCAATTTGTTATTAATTATCGCACTCCTTCTCATGAGCCAACAACTCAACCTGCTTTTTACCCTTGTTACTAGAAGAGAAAGTACTGATATGATTCTAATAATTAGAAGAAATATTTCTTCAAATGGTTATAATCAATATTACTGATTGGGATTGATTTTGTGCTCTTAATGGTTAGAATCAATATTACTAATTGGGATTGATTTTGTCCTCTGATTTATTATGATTTGATTCTCATATTCTCATTATGTTTTGCTATCATGACCAATTCCTTCCTTATATTGTTCGTTACAATTAAGACTGGAATTGCATTGATATTGCAAGGTGTGAGTATAAATACGCGCTCTGTCATACCGAAAAAGAAAAATTTCTTTACACTACTCTAATTCTTTCCTATCACCACTCCCACATACACACCTCTTTTTAATCTCTCTTAAAAAAAACATATTGAAGGAGGTAGAAAAAAGAAAAAAAAAAAACATTTTCTACACTCTCTCTTTCTCTCCTTACCACCCACATAGACAGACACCTCTCATCTTTATCTCTCAAGAAAAAAAACAAAAAGTATTAGAAAAGGAGGCAAAGAATAAGAAAAAGAGAAAAGGTGAGGAGATATTGAACATTTTTCTTTTGATTTATTTTTATCAATTTTTTTATTATTCTTTTTAAATCCTTAATTTTTTTTTCCCATTTTTTTGGTGTCTGTTCGATCGCTCGCGTTGCATGATACCTATTTTAGACTTTCGTTCCTTTTTTTTTTTCTAAAAAATATATATCAATCTAAGAATAAACTATAATTTTCTTTGTTTACTCTTTTATATCTATTTGGTTGCTCACGTCGCAATGACATCCACAACTACTCTAAAATAATTTTAAAAAAATATTAAAAATTTATAAATGATTAAAAAATTAAAAAATAAAAGATTAGAAAAAAAATATTTGAAGTGTCTATCCGGCCGCTCGCGTCGCATAACACCAATTTTAAAATAATACTAAAATTTAAATAAAAAGATTTTCAAAATTATAAAACAAATTAAATCATTTTCAAATAATTTTCCAAATAGATTTTTTAAAAAAGAACTATGTAACCCTGATTCTCCATTCACATGGAGATACGTAGGAGCGAGGATTAATCATCGTCGGGCCCAAAAATTCAAAAAAAATATTTTAGTTTTTTTTTGTACATTCTTTTATTACTAATTTTGGAGAAAATTAAATATTTCAAAAAAGCACATAACTTTTGCACATTTAATTAAAGGTACCGTCTTAGGACGGGCGTTGTGGGGTGCTAATACCTTCCCCACGCGTAACCGACCCTCGGATCCAAATTTTGGTTTTTCGCAGACCTTGCTCTGTTTTATGGTTTTCCATAGTTTCCTATCATAACTATGGTGGCGACTCAAAACTCTGTTTTTACAAATATTTTTTGTTGGTTCGTCGTCCCGTAGCGATTTCGGTTGCGACAGTATTTAATAAATATTAAAAAATAAATAACACAACACCACATCAAACATTATATATTAATTATTTTTACTTTAGTTACCTCTATTATAATTCATAATTTTTTTTCCAAAATCACTATTATAAAAAGAAAATTAATCAACAAAGTAAAAAAAATGAAATTAAATTGACTTTTATAATTTCAAATTGCACATAAAATAACTTACTACACAATATAAAATCTATTTTAAAATCAACAAATTCAAAAAGACAAAAAAAAATATTTATTTTTTCATTGTTTCAAATAATACCTAAAATAACTAAAAACACACTATTAAATCTATTTTATTTTAAATAATTTTAACCTCTAATGCAACATTTTTCACACAAAAAAAAATTAACTCTTAAAAATATTTTATTTAAAAAAATAAAAAATCTTAATTATTATTTATTTAAAAATAAATAAATATATAAATAAAAGACCTAGTTCAGAATTCGAGTCCTAGGACCGAATTCTGACTGAAATTTAGAAAAAAAAAATACTTTTTATAGACCAGAATTCGTGTCCAGGGAACTGAATTCTCACTCATCAACAAAACCATGGTAGTTTTTTATCATTTATTTGAAGATATAATATTTTATTATCGAAATTATGTTTTTAGTTAATATATTATAACAAAAAATGATGTTTTGACATTGAAAGATACATTTCGTTAAATTTTAATAGTTCTATCAATTTTTTTAAATACTAGATGATGACTACAATAATAGTTGAAATGGAAATTATAATTAAATTATAAAATAACTTCTTCGGAGGTGTTTCGTAAAAGAATAAAAAAGTTGTCATTTCATTCGCATGAATTTTAACAATCTAGGACTAATTAAAATATGGTATTGTAATTTGACCGTTTTCATGTTGAGGATTTTTTTTTTTTTTTTTAAGAAAACCGTGCATGTTTCAAATTATGATATATTGCTTTGAAAAAAAAAATGTAGGGTATTTAATTCTAAAAGAACAAGTCTCGTATATTTTTTATCGTCCAAAATTAGTACAATGAAGTCACTTTTTGTATCTAACTAGATTTAGTTAACATGTTAATTTGTTAAGAATTAATGGCTTATACTTATTATCTTTTACGGTAGTTGTGTGCAATTGTTTTTACTAATCTTATTGTATCCAACATTTTGTTGAATACATTATGTTAATAAATATTAGATAATACTATAGATAAAAATATCATTTTAATTTTAAAGAAATTAAAAAAAAAAATATATATATATATATATATATTAAAACATTCATTTTATTATAATTAAATAATTATGTCTAAAATAAAATGTTGAAAACCTTCTCATTTATTTTACTTGGTCAATAAACATTTACAGAATAAAGAAGAAACCAGTGTTATCAATTGATAATGAAAGTTTTGACTATTTTGTATGCAAATTGTTCACAACATTATAACTTATAATTGAACATGACTTTTATTATTACTTGATATATAAAGAACCTTTATTGGTTACCACTAAATCTATGTATTCATGTATTTGAATATTTTAAAAAATCATGTGTCTTTAAATATAAGCCAAAATTTATTATTTTATTACGATTTAATACTATTGTTTTAAAAACATACTTATGTTTAAAGTTTAGCATTATTTACATTAAATATTATTGAGAATAAATTAAAAAATATGAAACTCTGCCTTCAATAAATTTAACTAAACTTTTTCTCCTCGATAAAAAAAATATATTTCTTACTTTTATTTTAATTCAAAGATATTATATATTGAAATTTTCTAATGACACTAAAAGGCCTCATAGAAGAAAATGATATTCTATTTAGAAAATATTATCATCTCAGGATCAATAATTAGATAAAGAAAATTAACATATGTATAATATAATGCATTTACTTTATAGTAATTATCTTTAAAATAATATTAATTAAAAAAATTATTTTACACTAATAACAATGTATTATTATTAAATTATTAAATAAAATGTTATTTTTAATCACGCGATATAATAAAATAAATCTTTTTAACAGAAACACACCCTTAAACATTGTCGCAACCGGATTGGGTGTTGACAAATATAAAATTAAAATAAATGCATACAATAAATTTATTTCTTTTAACATCACATAACTTATATTTACAAATATTCAATAAAATTATTATGACTTCACATGTAACTTTTCAATAAAATTACAAATTTTTCTACATTTTTTTTAAAATAAAATTGCACGTTTTATAAAATTTTTGTAAACAAAATTACAAACCTTCTCACATAAGTTTTTTTTAATAAAATTACAAATAATTTAAAGATATAACTATTTAAATTTCTCATATACCTAAATATTTACTTGTGATAATAACTATCAAATTAATTATTTACTATGATAGTGTTTTACCCTTTTTTCATATTATTCAATATCAAAATTTGATAAATCCCGCATAAAAATCAATAGTTATCTAGTGTATGCTATTAGATAATGAACTGTATATTCTTTCTAATGTTTTATATTATGACGACTATAATTTCTGTGTATATAACTTGTAAAGTTTTCTTATTAATGAATATGATATATATGCAATTCATAAATCGTATGTTACGTTAAATTTAAATACATTTCGGTCTTTATCTTTTTCCTAAAGTCCATTTTGTCTTTATCTTTTAAATTATATCTTTGTCACTGTCTATCAAATCTGAGCCAACATTGTAGTATTCAATTTTAAATAACTTAGTCAATTATAATTATTAAATTTATCAACATAGAAATTGGAGCCAGTGTTCGTCAATAGACACTTGTATTGTGTAATTCACTTCTGAAACTTATCTCATTAAATTTATGAAAATGAAAATGAAATAACTCAATCAATATTACTATTAAATTTATCTACATGAACATTTATATTATTAAATCAGTATCTGGGGTCTACATTCATGTTTTTTATTTTTAAAACAATTTTTTAGAACTTTTAACTAATTCAAAACGCAACACTTATCTACATGAAAACTAAGTGTTTAAACCGAAAACGCTATCTGATATTAATGGCGATCATATCCAATTTACATGCTATTCTTTTCTAACTAGTGTATATTAAATTAAGTTTCTGATTGTATGCATTTCAACTGATATATACATCCTTTCATTAATATAAAAATGTTAAAAATATGAAAAAAAAAAAAAAAAACACACTTCTCTCACTGGCACATATTCTAAGATCACGCATATCCCATATTGGCAAGTTTGAAGTGATTACAATGTCCATGTTTTCTGTACATAATTGAATTGGACTAATTGTCAAAACCAAAATACATTAGATTATATATCTGTCAATTGCTGAAGGTTGAAGGTTGAAGGTCAAGGTAGAAAATATATATATTTTATGAAACAGTAATATTATAAATCACTTGTGGACTAAATGTAAAATAATAATGATAAAGGTTGAAGATGAAGGTAGAAAATGCATTTGATAGAATATTATAAAACCGTTGTGGACTAAACGTAGATATATGCATGCAACAAGTCTCGTCAAAGGAAGAACAATAAGATATATTTAATGTTTCAATGCTTTGTGGTCTAATCATCCATAAATTGGACCAATATATAGTTTACTTTTAGGTTATGTTATTAAATTATCAACTATTCATAAATCGGATTAAGCGAATATAAGTCGGTTCCTAACTGATCAAGCCAACTAGAACTTTCGCAGATTCAAGCCACCATCTTCCTCTTCTCTAATAATAGCTGCTGCTGCATAGTCAGCAATAGGAGGCTAAAAGCGCAAGAAAATAAGTTATATTATCTTAAACATTAATAAACTTCACTTTAAAACTTTGTTTAACTCTTAAAATTAAGAAAAAAATCATTGGTGGTATTATTATTATTAATTGATGGGTTAAATAGGTTGGTAATATGTGTCAATAATTTTATCTATATATGTATAGCAGACTCTTTTGAAGTAGAAGTAGGTCTAGTTCAGCCATTGACCACTCTACCATGATTGAGAGAGAATATTGAAAAGCCACCAAATTCCATGGACACAACATTTAATAAACTAATGAAGTTATAAACTCGGTTCCCCTATTAATTTTTTTTTTCTTTTTATTTTGTGAGTGCTCATTAGTACTTAGTTTGAATGTAAATGTTTTATAATATACAGCATGCAACAAAACCATTGAATGCAGGGTGCTAAGTCAAATTGGAAGTCAAATTAGAAGACTCGGCCAAAGATTTTTAAAATATTATTATTCTACCTTTAAATTCATACAAGAGGGACTCGATATGTAATTAAAAATATTTCAATTCGATAAATTATTAATAAACTTGAATAACAGATTTGACACCTACTTTTAACTAAAAATCTTAAAATAATAAATTTACATAAAAAAAAAAACAATCCTCAAGATGAGAGGATAGAAGAAACAATTTCATTAACATTACTCCTCTCACTATTGCAACAATGCGAGTCTATGCGTGATAGTCAAACGCACAATTTTAGGCTTTTTCTTTCTTTCGACTTCAAAGACTTTGTGTGCTGCAATATTCCAGAGTCCTACTTATTCTACCATAATATAGAATAAAAGTGTAATAAACAATCAATTAAGAAAAATAAAAAAAAAATAATAGTAGAAAACACGTGTTATTATGTATTTCAATTTAAGATTTATTTAAATATTGTTTTAAAAGTATTCTAATTATTTATGTCATTTTTAATATGTATATATTTTTTTTTTTTGTTAGAGATCACAGTGTGGGAAGGGCCATAAGTGTACGTCTGCCATTTGTTGCGAGCGGGTGTGAATTTAAGTAGGCATATAAGTTAGCACAATATTCTTGCTTCTCACATAACCCGCACTATACAATTTAATTTAAGTTTTTCTTGTAGTTGTTATAATTAAACTTATTTTTACAATATACTTAAATAGAAACTAAATGAAATTTGTATCATAAAAGAATGCATTACATCTATAACCCATATTTAATAAAACCGATACACCTCAAACAAACAAATTTAGAACACTTTTTTTCTGCCATCATTTATGTGTATAAAATTTGTAATATACTTGTTTCAACCCGACCCAAGTTCGTTTTACAACATTGTTAGGAATAACTACTATGTCACTAAGATATTGTCTACTTTTAGAGTGTGAATTTCCATTACGGTTTCGTCCTTAAAAACATCTCGAAAGGTTTATTGGATGTTTATTGGATGTTCCGAAACAATACTTATTGAGAAAATAATAAAACTATATTCAAATAAAATTACAACTCCAATTCTAAGTTTTCACATATATCATTAACAAAGAATATTGAAGTAATTGATGAGATAGAATTTTCCAAAAGAATTTACGGGAGAATAAAAAATGAATGAACCTTCACTATAAGAAAAAGTCTTATTAATGATAAATTTTAGTGACAAAAATTGTTTGTCACTATAGTAATCAATCTAGATACCAATTTATAAAATAAAAAATTATTGATTACTAAAGGAATTACTATTATGAATAAAAAATTATAATTTGTTTCTAAATTGGTTTCTAAAATTTAGCTGCTAAGGTTTTAACTATCAAAGAAGATTGGTCACTAAACATTAGCTACCAAGATTTTTTCTACCAAAAAACAATTGGTTTCTAAATTAGTCTTTAATTCATTAGTGACAAATTTAACGACCAATTATAATTTTGTATTCATAATAACGATTATTTTAGTAATCAATAATTTTTTATTTTGTGAATTGCTAAATTCGTTATTACAGTAAATAACAACTTTTGATAAAATTAGTCATTAATGAGATTTTTTTCTTGTAAAGTTTTCTGTAAGATAAAATTTTAGTTTATTCATAAACTAACTTAAAATGTTTGTCGTGTAATATTTGTTTTTTTAATTTATTTATAAGCTATTTATAGGTCTATGAAAATTGAAAATTTATTTTTTTCTTTTTTCATATCTTTCTATTCTAAAAGTACACATAGAGGAGTCCTTCAAATATGTCCTAGATATCATTAACACGTAAACAATTAAAATGTATTTGGGGTGTTAAAATGTTTTTAGGTTTACAAAAATACAGAGGTGTCAAATTTATATATACTAAAATTAAAAGAAGATATTTTTATTTATATATTAATTTACATATGTAAAAAAATATTTGGGAGATAAAACTTATTTCATGCAATACAAATGTGAGATGATATAGTACATGAACAGTTAAACAATACAATATTAGACGACTAGTTAAACGATTAATGTTAGATGAATGATTATATTATAACACTTAATAGACTACTGACTAAACAAGTAACAGTAATAGTAGTGTGTGACATCATGATAGAGGTGTTATAATTGCTATCTATTCTTTACAATTAAATAAAGCCAAAACCTATCAGTCTCAAATGATTTGCACAAAAATCTAACGTTAGAATTGGGTTTAATCTTCATGCAGAAAACTCCAACACTAAGGCCATTGGTGTCACCAATTATACCTATTTAATATTGTACAAAGCATAGGGTCTGGGAACTTTCTGTTCTCTTCTTTAGTTTTCACCAATTAACCAATTCAGATTCTACTTTTTAGAACCGCGCAAAATAGCATCCTAACTTTTGTCTCTTCCTAGTTACTACTATATGTTACATCAACATCAATTTTATGATTTACTTATTCCTTTCATTTCTAAAGTCTAAAATGTTTGTACACATTCAACTTTAATTACTTTAATTTCTTTGACAAAAAAACTAAAATAATTTAAAATAACATGTAAGATTAGTTATTATTCATAGGTGCTATTAATTATGAAACCAAATTGTCAAACTGTACTTGTTAAGTAACTATCTATTTCAAATTTCATTAAGATTTTATTTGGAAAAACATCTTCTAAGTATTTATGAAAAAGGAAAAAGTCAAATAATTACTTTTTTTCACAGTTAAAAGTTAATTCATACAAGTTAACTTTTAAAAAATTAGGTGAGAGTAATTGTTGAATAAAAGTTCATTTTAATTAAATTCTATTCTGTTAGTGTTGAAATACACGTAACCTAATTGAGCAAATAATATTGTTATCTACAAGTATATTAATATATAATAAGTATGTTCCTTTCTCAATCAGAACAGACAAGGGTTTATAAATAATTAACTTTGTATGATTGAAATATAACTTAGTAATATTTAGTTATAACCTTTTTTTTTTAAAAAAAAGTAATGTATTCTAACTTAAAGAAGACAAATTAGTGTAGAAGCTTAATACTTGTTTCCTTTGAGCATTTCCTTTATCCATATGGTCCATATATTGCGCCATTTAGTCCTTTTCCATTTGTAAGTTAGACGATATCGATACAAATGATTATACCTATATAAAAATTTTGATATCTATAATAAAAGGGATTTTTACTAATATTTATAACATTTTAGTGGATTTAATTTGTTATTATTTTATTCTAATCAACATAATTAATTTTATTATATATAGAAAAGCTTACCTACAAGCAATTTAACACTTCCATGCACCAATCTCGTTCAAACTAGAAGTCTTCATTTAAGCAACAAAAGTTATCTCGCTTCAACTAGGCATTCTCGTTTAGACGAGAGCTTGAACAGATATTGTGACATTTTGTGAGTACTCGCTAAAATAAGACGTTCTCGCCTAGCGAGATTACTTTTTGCTTAAAATTGAAACTCTTCGTCCGAGCAATGACTCGAATAGAGACAAGGGTGAGTGTTCTACTATTCATTTTCAAAACCAAATCAAACCACACACAATTCTTTTTCATACGAACATATCAACTAGACATTTTAAACATGAACAGAACAAAAAATAGACAAGATACTTCGAAAACTTTACAAATTCTAACTTCTCTTACCTTGAAACTACTACTACTCTTGATGAGGAGAGAGCCCTAGGTGGAGAGGAACACCACAACTCCAAAACAGACTAAGAAGCTGGAAATAGGAGCACATGTAGACAAAAATGAGACTCTAAGAAAGACCCCAAGATAGAACCAACACTATTAAAACTGGAAAAAAAGACAAGATAGAGATTTGAAGTCTTCGACTTACACTGAGCGTGGAAACGTTTGGTCAACTCTATGGAGAACTCCGCAATGACCCTAACTCAGCTTTCTATTTCAAGAAGTGAAGAAGAGTGAGAGATTTGGATTGAGAGGATAGAGAAGAAATATAAAGTGAGGAAACTGAAAAAGGTTTTGAAGAAAAATAGGCGGGCCTGACTTTGTCATTTAACTAAACTCATGAAATAAAATTGGTCCTTACATTTATTATTAACTTACACTTTATAAATAAGCAAAACCATTATTTTATAACTCTATTTTATTTTATAAAGTTCAGTTAAATTAGAACTTATATTTTAATACCGATCTCAATTTTACTTATAATACTTAATTGGTGTTATTTTAAGAAATTTTCATACAAAAAAATAAACATTTCCAACAATGTAAGATTGTGCCAACTATTTAATCACTACTTCAATCCCTCTATACAAAGTGTATCCTTTTTGAAATTATACAAACTCATTTTTACATGATTTTAAATCATTGAAAATATGATAAACGATTAACAGTAGTTGAAACTAAAATATATATTTGAAAAATATATTTATGAATAAAAAATAAAAGAGAATAAAAATAATGAAAACTAATATTATAAATACCGTAAAACTATTTTACAATAAAAAAATATATTATAAATCTATGCACTTTTATAATTTTATATTTATTAGCTACTTAAAAAAATAGTTTCACTAAATTAGCGGAGTTTTAATTAATAATTGTAAAGTTTTGCTTAAAATTATCATACTAGTCGAATAACTAATATAAAATTATATAAACTATCATCTAGAAACATCTTTATATTTACACATACATATATCATAAGGATTTAAAGATTTTCATAACATAACATATTATCTTTTATAAGAAATAAATAATATATTAGAAATAAAGAATATATTAGATATAAAGAGTCTTTGGATACTCTAATCCTTTTACAAATCTAAACTATACATAATTGAAGACAATGTATGTAGTTTTTAATACAAATAAGTAAAAAGCTTGGATAATAAAATATAACACATATTTACATAGAAAAAACTTAGAAAACCCCTATGACAAGGATGACAACACAAGTATTTGTACCCAATTACTATACATATATTCCATTAAGTCTACTTTTAACTATATCACAAATTAATCACAAAATGAATTTCAAGCATTCCATCCCGGAAAGTTTGCTTTTAACAATATTCTTATAAGTAGATTTGGCATTATATATTGCTGTCTCATTATATATGTTCTTATAAGTATATTTGACATTATATATCATTGTCTCTTCATCAAGCTAACACCACACATCTTCCTTTTCCTTACTCAATTTTTTTTAACCTCTTGCATCGACAAAAATATTTGAATAATTTTTCATTCAAATCGGTCCCTCCTATACTCCAAATAGGGGTGGGCATGGATTGGACTTTTAATGATCCAATCCACATCCATTTTAGATCCAAATAATTGGATTAGATTTTCAACCCAAATCCATTTTTTTAGAAAAACAAATTTGGATTTTTTTAAAATCCAGATCCAAATATTTGGATCAAGACTTAAATACAATCCAAATATTTGGATCAAGTTCAAAATCCAAAATGAATTTTCTAAAACTTGTGTCTTTAAGGTCCACACCAATCAAACCTATCCAGGTCATCGAGCTCGCTCGGCCAATCAAGCTCTCGAGCTTGCTCAGTCCGTATAGGTCGTCAGGTACGACCCGTGTGAATCGTCAGGTCGGTTCGGCCTAGCCCATCCAGGTCTTTGGGCCCACCTGGCCTGTTCTGGCATCGAGCCTGCCCGGTTCGTATGGGTCGTCTAGCACAATTCGTCTGAGTCGTCGGGTCAATTCAACATGTCTAGGTTGTCGGGTCGACTTAGCCTATCTGGGTCATCAAGCCCGCTCGGTCCATCAGGATCATCGGGCTCACTCGACTCGATCCATTAGAGTCGTCAAGCCCGCTCGGTCCATCAGGGTCGTCGGGCACGACCCGTCCGAGTCATTGGGCTGACCCATCCTAGCCCATCTGAGTCTTCGGGCCTGCTTGTCCTATTTAGGTCTTTGGGCCTGTCTGGCTCGTTCAATTCTTCGAGCCTGTCTGGCTCGTTCGATTCTTCGGGCCTGCGTGGCCCGTTTGAGTCTTCGGGTTCCTCTGACTCGTTCGGGTCTTTGGGCCCACCTGGCTCGTTCGGGTCTTCGGGCCCACTTGGCCCGTTTGGGTGATCATGCCCGCTTGGTCCGTTCGGGTATTTGGGCCCACCTGACCCGTTCAAGTCATCGGGCTCACTCGACTTTTTCGAGGCGTTGGGCCCGATCAACTCGTTCGGTTTGTCGGGCTCGCCTAGCCCGTTCATGTCTTTAGGCCTACAAAGCCTATTCTAATCGTCGGGCCCGTCCGACCCTTCAGGGTCGTCGGTCCTGCCCGGTTCATACAGGTCATCAAGCAAGGCCTGTTCGAGTCTGAATTTAGCCTAATCCATCTCAACCTTTAGCCTAACCCAACTAAAAATTTAAATTGAAAATTTGGATTGGATTGTTTGGATTATCCATATTTGAAAATTTTGATTTATATAATGGATATCTAATCCATAAAATATATAAAAAGTATATTAGGTTGAAATCCAAATCCATTAAAATGGATTTTAAATGAATTGGATTTTTAATCAAATGAATTTTAAATAGATTAGATCAGAGCAAAAGTGGATTGGATCAAGAAAATTAGATTTTTTCTCACCCCTAACTCCGAATTCCATTTTGACTCATTTTCGTGCCTTCATAACTCATAGCGTTACGTACCTATAAATAGAGTTTATATACCCCTTGGGTTCTATAAGTTTACATACATAATATATCATTAAACTTCTAAAGAAATAAAAGTATTACTATTCTTGAAAAGTTCGTTCATTTCATATGTCACCTCCATCCTCGTATAAAGTATAGTTATCAAATCATATATTTTATCATCATATATCATATTATCCATCTAAATTTTAGTAAAATTATATTTAATCACACATCATAAAATATATAAATGCATCTATTTCTCTAAATCATAATAAAGAAATCTCATTGTAAACTTGTAATTTATTGTAAATTTCTATTAGGACATGGATTTGTCAGTTTGGCTGATGACTAAACCTATGTTTACATACACAATAGTTTTCTTAACAAAACACCTCACATCTTATCTTATGCTTTTATATAACGACAATATTGAAAGAAAAAAAAATAGATGTGAGTATAATTGAACAAGTATATGATATTTTGAATATCTCATTGATACTGTATATCTCATTGTAGTGATTGCGTCATAAAGCGCCAAGAAGGGCCATCCATGGATGTTTTGGATATAAAATTCATTATTAAGAGAAAAGTTGCTCCAAACATTTAATTATCAATTCTTAAAAAGTAAAAGACAAAAGAAAAAACATTGCTAAAGTTCATATAGGATCTGAACGTAAGTGCCGATTTGTTGATGCTCCCTGTAGGAGACAAACATCATGTTGTAATTTCATTTCTTTAATCAAGTATTTCTCTTTCATCAATAATAATAATTATTATATATATGCGTGTGTGTGTGTGTTTTTTAATTCAATTAAATTTAAAAAGATGTAATAATCGTTGCTCATGGGTTGGAATTCACGTGAACACGTGGACTGACAAAAGATAACAGTTATAATTGTTTTCTTTAAGAGTGAACACACATATAGTAAGGCTTAGAACGCCCACGAATTAGTTGTATAAATTTGCGTGATAACCGATACTTATTTAGCATAAATAAACTAGAGAGAAATATAAAAATAAAAATAACAATTGTTATATTTTTAAGCAAAACGGGTTATGGACTATTTTGAAAAAATATTCTTTAAACAATTGAATTTGGAGACAAGATAACGATAAAAAATATATATTTAAAGATAAACAAAGATAATGGGAAAATTAAATGAAATAATTTTGAACTCATTCGTATCAAACTGATTGCACATCTAATATCAATCATCTTTTAGAATGACTATTTCCACGTTTAAATCACAACTATAAAACACGTGACCACACCTAATATATGAGCCTAAAATATTTTGAGCGTATCTCAAGAGATTTTTTCGAGAAAACATAATAGAACTAGAATTAATATACCAACAAGATACATAATACAAAACACATCATGTCTGCCTTATTAAATTTCTAAGAGACTTTGAATCAAAGAGAAGGCTGGCAATTACACCAACACAAGCCTTGATCTTGATTTTTTAGCAAGAAATATGGTTTTAGAATGTTTAAATCTTCTTTAAGAGTTTCTTTGTTAAGTTGTAAGTAGTAGTTACGAGGATTGATATCTTTTCAAGACAATTTGAAAACCAATAAGAAAAAACCATTTCTAAATCACCTAACTGATTACTAAGTATTAATAAACTATTTTATTCTAAGTTATTTATAAATTTACAGTTATAACATTATAACATTTGCACAAACAATAATAAAGATTATTTAATTATGTTAGGCTTAATTGATTATCTACTCAAACCTGCATAAACAATTTGAATAATGGTTTATAGTAGAATCTAATTAATTATTAGCAAATTTTTTATTTTAAAAATACTTAAAGTGGTATGTATATATATAATCGATTATCATTATACTTAATCAATTATCAATAAAAGCAATTTTTTAATTTTTTTTTGTATTAATCCAACCTTAATCTATTATAACTAATGATAATCAATTATTTAATTTAAAATAATTGATCATCACAAGTGGCAATAAATTAAACTTAATGTAAAGTTTTTTAAAAACGTTTCTAAAAGCATTTAAATATTTTGTTGAAACAAATAATTCATATTTTTTAATCTTAGTTGAAATCTTTCTCCACATGCATATCACAATTTAAAATAAGAACATTATAGCACCCAGTATATATATTTAATTTCCTCATCATCAAAACATCTTTTCAATTTTATAGGTATGAATCTTCAACTTTCTTGGTACGAATCTTTGCCAACTTGATTAACACAATTACTTTTTTAAATCTTTTGGTATGTACTCTTGAATTCAACTGTTAAAGCAAGAAGGAGAATGTTAATCAGTGCTGTTAGGACACGGTTAAAGAGCATTGATACTATTATTTTTATATTGAAAATTGAAATAATTAAATACATTAATTAAAATAGTATAAATGTATACTACAAATTTTTTAAAGACAAAAATATCCTTTTAATTTTTAGATAATAAATTTTTGATACAAAACAAGGACTCTGAAATTTTTAAGTCTCTACTCAAATTAATACTTTAATTGTTTCTTATTTTATAATTTTAGATGTTCAACACTATTTTTTTCCTGATTTTTCTGTTAATTTAAATTTTCTTATGTTTAATTATATTTAATTTTTAGCAACATTAAAATATATTTATTTTATTATTTAATTATTTTTTAATTTTTATTGATGAATATTAAATAAAATATTAAACACAAATATACAACACTTATGAACATTTTTGTCCTTTAATTAAAATAAAATTGCATTAATAGTTGTTAAGTCAAATTTTAGTTAATATCACACTTAATTATGTACTTTTATAGAATTCCGTGTATATTAATTATCCTTAGCTAGTGCCCTTAGGGTACTGGTTAGCAATATCCAAGTAAGAAATACATTAGATTATATTTTTATCAACTTTGTATTGATAAAAATAAATTTGGTTGGGTTTTAATCGAATTAGGATAAACCTAGGCCTAGCCCAATTCGATTGAGCATGGGTTAGGCCTTATTTGAATGAATATAGACCTATCTCGACTCGACTGAATATAAATTATCCTAACTCAACTCAACCTAAGCTCGAATTAACTTAGTTTAACTTTGGTTCAGACTGACTTAATATAATTTGGGTCGAGCCAATTCACTTTGACTTATGTTCATATCAACTCGGTTTGACCTAGGTTTGAACCAACTCATCTGAAGTTAGGTTCGAGCCAACTCGACTTGACGTGAGCTCTAGTCGACTTGACTTTAACTTGAACCGATTTGATTTAACCTTGCATGAGCCCAATTTAGTACTATTTTATATTGGTCTAGTCCAATCTATTATTTCACAACTCCAAAATAATCTCGTTTAACATAAATATTGAGAAAAAAAATTCATAAATATAAAATAAAAAAAAAATCTTGAAAAACTTTGACAATGAAAATGAAATTAATCAAAATCATTTAAAAAGATTATTAATATTGATATTTTTGAAGTTTTAGCAATTATTTTATATTTAAATAGTTTTATGAATTTGGTGGTAACTATTTTTTTTTATTTAAATAAAAATAAAATTCATCAAATGTAAATTTTCTTATTCAAATAAAACATTTGAAAATTAAACAATTTAAACTAAAATTAATTCAAATTCCATATATTTGAATGACGTAAAAATGATGAAATTTCATATCCAAATACAAACTAAAGTTTACCGGTCCCTAATTATTACTTTTCTTATGGTTGCTGATATATAAATAAAATTGAATTTTCTTGGGGTGAGCTTTCAACTTTCAGAGAGGGCTAATAAAAAAGATTTTCCATTAGAATTTTAGTGCGTTCTAACAAAGTTCGGAGTATTGGAAGAATTCATTCCTTTTGTGCAGGCCAGACAAAAATAAAATAAAGATGTGCAAACGCTTCATGAATTTTGTAAAAGATATATATAGAAAAGTACACCTAATATGAATCAGAAGTTCACTGTGAAAAGAGATTAAAAAAAAATATATTCGTAATAATATGATTATCTTATGATATACTTTTATAATATAAACTTACGATTATCTCGTACGGAAAATATTGTTCTTCGGAAACATTTTGAACTGTTTTTAAACATCAATGAGAGATTCTTTTATTGACAAAATAGAATGACCAAGTATGGGATATTTTTTTTATGGATTTCGTTTTGTAAGATGTAATGTCACAAACTCGTTATCATACTAAAATTTTATATATATATATATATATATATATATATATATATATATAACAACGTCTTTATGCAAGTACACACTTATGTACACGTATTTTGAAAGAAAAGAGTGTTGGGTCTTTCGAGACTTACATCATTGTTGAGTATTTCAAGAGAGGATCACCTCAAAAATACAAAACTAATGAAACATGAGTCTAATTCATACATAAGGTATTGATATTACTCTTAACCTAAAATCTTTAAAACAATGGGTTTATGAATCTTCCTCCTTATACGATGCTCAACTTTCTCATTTTTAATCGTATCAGAATTAAACTCATACTTGGATTCCCAACAAAGAATAGTTTCAAATTAAAACATGTGATCCCCTTCTATCAGCTTATCTCATGCATGTATTATCATTATTTCTAATGTTCAAACATGGTTATAATAATTTAAGACAAACACATGAAAAATGTAAGTTAATGTAAATAAAAGAATGCTCATTTTTACTCCATATGAGACTTAAACTCATACTTGGATTTCCAACGAAAAAGTAGTTTCAAAATTAAAACATGAGATCTCCTTTTATTACTGTCTATTAGCTTATCTCATGTATGTATTATCATTATTTCTAATGTCCAAACATAGTTATAATAATTTAAGACAAACACATGAGAAATGCAAGTTAATATAAATAAAATAATATAAAATTATACATAAATAATTAATCAATTATATTATATATATATATATATATATATATATATATATATATATATTCATTATTTTTTAAAGGTATAAATCGAGACATGACAATTTGTAAAAAGACCTAATGTGGATATATGATGTTCTTACTTTTATAACCATATTTTGAATTTACAACAATTGTATACACATTTTCATAATCATACCCATATTCACATTCATATAGTAATACATTTTCACATATATCTATTTCAATGTCAAAATTGAAAAAATCAACTCTCTATCTAACATACTAGCAAAACTTTTTTCATATACTTTCAAGACATTAATGGTATTTCCACAAACTTAGATCCCTTCGATGACAATGTCTCCTCTTAATCAAATTAATAAAATTACACTACAAAATAATTAGTTTAGGCAACACTATACTAGACGGTAGGTATAAAATGTGACCTAAAGATAGTAAAGACAACACTATCATACGAGCACACTTCCACTGGACAAGAGATGATTTTCAGTGAATGAGAGTAAGTTTTACAAATGAAAATAAATGTGTTATGATTTTGAAAATAAAATGGGTGGATGTGTGGCTGAGTAGAGTATAAGTATTATCGAAATCTACTATGAGTATGTTTAGTGTAGTAGAGTTCGAGTGTTTACCAAAAGTCTATTGATGGTGTGTTTGGTTTAATAAAGTTTACATGTTTTACCAAAAGTCTATTGTGAGCTAATATTATTATGTATAACACATTGAGTGATTTTAGGATGTGTATTGAATGAGGAGTCTAAGTATGAATTGTCTTTACTTCATAGAGGAATATATTAGATGGTAGGAGTCGATAGAGGTTTTTATGTTATGGATAGTATAGGAAAAAGGACCCTGTCTCGCAAATGGTATAGAATTTACCCTGTCATATATGGAGGATTTAGATATTGAGATATGACTTTGCGAAGTAGAAGGTCATATGACAGGTGTTGAACTTTTTAGTTTAATTTTTTTATACACGAGTATTCTGAAAATATAGTCAAGTGTCTAATTTATTTGAACCCTTGGTGTATTATAATGTTAGCATGAGCCAAGTAGACTAATAGATTTAGATGCTTAAATATGATTTTTTGTATTATATGATATGATACTAATGTATGTATATAAATATAACATGTCTTGTACAAATTACTAACTTATCTTATTTTCTTCTTGATTGTAGTGTCCACCTCCTAGAATTATATGTTACACGAAAAACAAAAGATGACGGAAGTAAAAGTGTGTTGATAATTGAGTTGATAACTTTTTATACACATAGTGTTTCTTTTTCTTTACATTCTCAAATGAATTAGAATTGTATATTTTAAAAAAATTAATTAATATGAAAAACTATGAATACAATATATATATATATATATATATATATATATATATATATATATAGGCGGAGGATCATTACGGCAGGGTACCCTATAATTTTTAATTTTTTATATTATATATATATATATATATATATATTAATTATTTTCAATTTTTTAAATTTTATTATTATATGTAACATATATTGAAAATTGATAGAAGTTAAATGAGCTATTTTTCTATTTATTTTATAAGGCGTAGCATTTAATGTTAATAAATAAAAAATATAAAATCAAATGTAATGAAGAATAAAAATATTTATTAAGTTATTTCTTATTTTATTTCTCATTATATTTTTAAGTTTTTCACAAATTATAATAATTTCACACTCTCACATGTTTTTTTTTTTGTTTTGGAAAAAAAGTTAAATACAAACTTATTCTTTTTGCTTTCATTTCTCATTTGTTCTCTTTCATTTGTGAAGAAAACATGTATCTCTCTCGTATAATTTGATAGTGAAATATTTATTTAATAGTTAACATTATTTTTTATCAGATGAGCCTTATATTCATTTTTTTTTATGATTATAGGAGAAAAATAATTGTACTATGTGTTTTTGCATAACCATCTTTTAATTGGGACTTTATTGTCATTGATTTTTTATTTTAGTATCTCTTAATTTTTATTTTTTAATTAAATTATGATAAATTGTTTTTTAATCTTAAACTTAAAAAAGAAATAGGTATATTGATGAAGAATAAAAGAATATATTTATTTCTTAAAAGTGATAAAAAGAAAGCTATTGGTGAAGATGAAAACAATACAAATTCAATATCTTAGATTTATGTATGCTGAATCATGATACAAATGATCGTATCGTTTGATTAGAAGAACATGTTTTATATTAATTCTTTGAAATATTTACATTGAAAAAGCAATAGTTAAAATTTTTAGTTTTGACTCAATTATTGATGGGTTCAAAGATTTGAAAGAACGAAAGACAATCATCTATATATGTGTGATTTCTTTTGTAGATACACAGTTATACTAAATTATTTATTCTTTTTTTATTGTGTTAGTGACAATAATTAAATATATAAATTTTGAATTTTGAGTATCTGTCACTATATATATATATATATATATATATATATATATATATATATATATATATATATAAAAGAAAATATTACGATATAACGCTTAATTAAGGTTATTACATTTAAAATTTATGTTTCTAACAAAACTTCAAATTTAGAAGAAACAATTTATTATACTAATATTAACTTATAATATAGTTAAATATATTTTAATCCCTTAACAAAGTTAATTTTTTTGTCTCTGAAAAAAAAAATCTCTTTTGGTTTCTCACGTATAAAATAAGTTAGGTCTTATTGTCTCTTTATAAAAAGAAAAGTTATAGGTTTAAATTTTGAATCGTTTATCATGGAAATAAAAACACCATATATGGAATATATCACCATGATTAAAAGACCATAATTTTAGAGAAATCAATATGTTTATCTATAAACCGGTCCGTGTTCCGGTCCAATGAATGAAGAAAAAGCCGTCAGGGAATAGGTTGAACCAGTAAAAATCGGCAATTGGGAATGGTCAATGAATTGAATATGATGTGCCAAACAAGACTTGATTTTGTTGTTTAATAAAATAAAAATAATAAACACTGGGTGCTGCTAATTACTATAATGGTGTGCTGCAATCCAACGCAACGTCACAGTCAAATCTGCAAACTATTTGTTTCGACGCCGGAATCCATGCATTTGCGAGTTATTGACTTCAGACGCTCTTCCTCCTTCTTCTTCCGGTCTAACTTGGACGGAACCTCACCATGACTTTCGCTATGCCTTACAAATGGAAAAATGTTATCATGCTTTCTCATCAGCCGTCTGATCCAACACTTCAGATTGATTGTGATTCAATCGAGGCTTACTCATATTAATAAAGTACTGACAATAATAAAATAAAAACAGTATTATAAGTTTATATTAGTAAGAGCTAAAAGTAAAATACACTTTTATAAATTCTTAATACTTCTAATACATAAAAGATTAAATTAAATATAGAATAAAAATTAATAAATAACTTTAGGTTTATTAAATTAATAGCATTATCGCCATGTTATATTAAAAATTTTGTTCATCTATTATAAATCATTTTTGTTAGATTTTGACTTTTTTTTTAATAACCATTATTTTTTCAATTCTTTGACCGATTCTTTTAAACCAGCTTTACAGTTTATTTCAACTAGTTTATTTAATCAATTTATTGGGGTCTTTTAGTCCTATCGTCTGGGCCAAGTTAATTTTGAAAATACAAAATATATCTTTTTCTTCTGTCATTTCTAAGCAAACATATATACGTATTTAAATGAGTTACTTATATAAATCGTGGATATTATAATATCACATAAATTAACATAACGTTATAGTTTATATAATAATTGACTCTACATATAATTTCTACTTACAAATTTATCTCACTTAAAAATATTTTTAAAATAATGTTACTAGTACCAATAATGTCAATATATATAATTTATTTTTCATAAATTTTAATAGGTCTGACTTAGCTTTAATTTATAATCAGTTGTATTAAAGATCACCTTTTTATAATCAATCATATTAGGGAGTTTTTATTTTCCTAAATATTTAACTCAAGTTATATACCTAAAATTTGATCCCGAAATTCCTAATTAAATTATAATAATTTTAGTAGTACAATTCGTTGGTTGATTCCAGCTTTAGGGAGGTAAACATTTTCATTTTTACATGGAGACTCAATTTGTATCCTAATAAAATATTAGGTAATAGTTGCGAATAAAAAAAAAATACTCTGTAGATGCCACGTGTAGTATATAGTGTAAGAACAAGATAATTACTTTATTTTGTTCTCATTCAGTTAGTTTATTTTTATTGGAATTTATACAAATTATTTGACAACAAAATTTAAAAATGATGTGATGTTTGATATGTTTTTGTTTTCTTTACATATTAAGTTTATACCATTTTTATTTTTAGTACAAAGTTTTTTAGACTTTCTATTTTAGTAAATTAATTAATTTGGCATCTTGTTTTAGTGTATATTTAATGTATTTTTAATTTTTGTATTAAATAATGATGTAAAAATTTAATAGTAATTTATTTTATTTAATTATAATTAAAAAAATTAGTTTCAAAAAATTACTTGGTAAAGATATTTATTAAAATAAAAATCATTCTGTAAACTAAAAACCACAAAAAATGTTAATTGTAAAAAGTTTAGTTCATTGTTTAATAATCTTTCTTTACTCAAATTTTAAAAATAATAGAATGTGTGAGGAAAGCTTATAATATATAAATCAGATTCATTTTTCTTATATTGATTTTTAAATTTAAATCATGAATCAAAGAGGTTAATATTTTTTATTAAAAGTGTCATTATTATTTTTTTACTGCAAATACAATTATTTGAATCTTGATAAATTTAATAACTAATTTTTATTTGAAAGTATTGTGAGAATGACAAATAATTATTTTTTAAGGGCTAAAAATAAACAATGTCCCATTTATAAAGAATAAAAATGATATTTAATCTTTTATAATTTAGAACTATTGGGTGGAAAATGCATAACTTTTCTTCAACGTTTTTGTTGGCGGCTTAGTTCTGTATCTTTATTGCTTTAATTAAATTATTATAGAACTAACTGATCATTGTAATGTTTTATTTAAACTTTTATTATTATTATTTTTATCTCCTTTTCTTTTATATAATAAAATACAATACTTTTATATACTCAAAGACTCTAAATGTATTTATTTTTTAATTTAATACTTTCCTCACAAATATATTCTAACGTGTCCACGTGTCTTTTCCTTGAGTGAAGAACTGTCACTAAATCTGAGAAGAAAAAAGAAAAAATATCGGCTAAAACATTTTCCATAATTGATAATAATCAATTATTAATTTTCTACAAGGGTTTTGTTAAAATATTTCAGTCAATGATAAATGATATCAACGAAAATGGAATACGTAATTCTTTCTAAGTTTATCACACATTTATATTTCTCCTGTATTGTTTACGATGAATTATAATAAAATAAAACGAAACAACAAAGCAATAATAAAGAACAAAAATTATAGTTTGAGAATGAAATGAAATGAATTGAGCCTCGGTTTTGTTTGTTTCTGCATTCTTGCCCCTATAAAGGGTACTTCCACAATTCTGTTAAATGCAACACCACCGCAAAGGAAGCTTTGCTTCAGAATCTGCTCTCTCAATTTTCTGCATACTTCCAACACCTTTCACAATACCCATCTCTTTCTTTCTCTCTCTCACCTTTCTCAATAGCCATGGCCTTCTGTAGTGGTACCTTGCTTAAGCCAAACAATTGCTTCTCCCCAACCCACAAACCCAAAGCTCCAACTCCATACTATGACAGCAGAAAAAAGGTTGGTGAATATGAATCATACGGACAATTCTACATGTCTGTAACAACACTTTTCATTGCCCTTTCTGATCTAACAATATAACCACACTAAACACCATCTCTGTCAACACCATACAGTGCTTTTCTTTTTCCTTTTTTTCGTGTTCCGTGTTTTGATTCCATAAGGAATCACTCATCTTCCTTTTGTTAACAGCAAATTCACCATTATTTTTCCACTGATGGTGCAAAGATGGCTGATGTGTTATTATGTTTGTCAGTTCTGCGTGAGAGTTTCAGCAAATGACTCGGGTGACGTCGAGAAGACTATTATCAGGAAAGAGAAAGACGGGTGGAAGATCAATTACTCAGGAGAGAAACCTCAAACACCATTGTTGGACACAATCAACTACCCAATTCACATGAAGAATCTGTCCACTCAGGTTAAAAATTAGGAATCATTTGTTAAGGCCTAAAGCCCATGCCACAGCATATTTCTTGTCCGTGGCTGACACAACAGTTTTTTTTTTTTCTTTTTTTTTGTGAGTTTTGTTGGTTTGTTTGTTAAAAGTGTTGAATGTGTTTGTCAGGATCTAGAGCAACTTGCAGCAGAGCTGAGGGCAGATATTGTGCACAGTGTGTCAAACACTGGTGGACATCTTAGCTCAAGCTTGGGAGTGGTGGAGTTAGCAGTGGCTTTGCATCATGTTTTCGACACCCCTGAAGACAAAATTATATGGGATGTTGGTCATCAGGTAATCTTTCCTCTTATTTGTTTCTTCTTCTTTTCTAATACAAGTTAAATAGCAACAAAAGAAATATAATCTTCATTTACAGAAATTTGCTATTGTGCCAATTAAGATTCTATGTTTTTTCTTCTCTTCTGTACAATTTTCATCATTATATCATGTGGGATGTGTAAGAGAGTCTAAAAAGTAACCGAATTGCAGGCATACCCACACAAGATTCTCACAGGTAGAAGGTCCAGAATGCACACCATTAGGAAGACTTCGGGGCTGGCAGGTTTTCCTAAAAGGGATGAGAGCATTCATGATGCTTTTGGGGTAGGACACAGTTCTACAAGCATATCTGCTGGTCTTGGTAAGATTCTTATATTTTAAGATCAATGTATTTTCGTCAAATATATGTGCAGAAACACTTATCTCACAATTGAGCAACAATTCTGAATATTTATTAGGCATGGCTGTTGCACGTGATCTTCTGGGGAAGAAGAACAGCATCATATCAGTGATAGGAGATGGAGCTTTGACAGCAGGCCAAGCTTACGAGGCCATGAACAATGCAGGGTTCCTTGATTCTAACATGATAGTAATACTCAATGACAACAAACAAGTCTCTTTACCAACTGCCACACTTGATGGCCCTGCAACTCCTGTCGGAGCCCTCAGCAGTGCTTTGAGCAAAATTCAAGCGAGTACAGAATTCCGCAAACTCAGAGAAGCTGCAAAAGTAAGCCTCTTAAACTTATCATATTCGTAGTCAACGTCATGATCTCAGTGATCATGTCAAACTTTCAATAAGATGTGGCATTTATTTGGCTCCAATTTTGTTGCTGAAGAGCATCACGAAACAAATTGGAGGACAAACACACCAGGTTGCAGCAAAAGTGGATGAGTATGCAAGAGGCATGATCAGCGGTTCTGGATCTACACTATTTGAAGAACTTGGCTTATATTACATAGGTCCTGTGGATGGTCATAACATTGAAGATCTCGTCACCATCTTTGAAAAAGTCAAAGCAATGCCTGCTCCAGGTCCAGTTTTGATTCATATTGTGACAGAAAAAGGGAAGGGATACCCCCCAGCAGAAAAAGCAGCTGATAAAATGCACGGTGAGAAATATATATTTCTTAATAAATCATCATGAGAAACTCGAAATTGTAAAACAAATTCTTAGATCTATTGCAAAAGTTACCCACTGTTAATATAACTCAAAATCAATTTTGTACTTAACAATTAATTTCTCAACCGGAAACCTAGTGAGTAACTAATTACTTAGGTAGTTAATATTTTGGGTGATTTAAAACTAATATTTGAATCCAAACAGACACTTATAAATTCTGATATTTTCAGGGGTTGTAAAGTTTGATCCAAAAACAGGGAAGCAGTTTAAGGCAAAAGCCTCAACACTCTCATACACACAGTACTTTGCTGAGTCTTTGATAAAGGAGGCTGAAGTAGACAACAAGATAGTGGCCATTCACGCAGCAATGGGTGGTGGTACCGGCCTAAATTATTTCCACAAAAGGTTTCCCGATCGGTGTTTCGATGTGGGGATAGCTGAGCAGCATGCTGTTACATTTGCTGCTGGGTTAGCTGCCGAAGGTCTCAAGCCCTTTTGTGCCATTTACTCATCATTCCTGCAACGAGGATATGATCAGGTGAGCCAATATGGTTCAATGAGAAATAGTCCAAACTATCTCATTATTGATTTCTTCTTGATCTAAGTTTATTTGTAAGTTAATATCTGCGATAAAAACAAAATTCTTATCAGTATGATTTATTTTGTGTATCCAGGTAGTCCATGACGTTGATCTTCAAAAGCTACCTGTCCGATTTGCATTGGATAGAGCTGGTTTGGTTGGAGCAGATGGACCAACCCATTGTGGAGCATTTGATATCACTTACATGGCTTGCCTGCCCAACATGGTGGTCATGGCTCCTTCTGATGAAGCTGAGCTGATGCACATGGTTGCAACAGCAGCAACTATAGATGACAGACCAAGCTGCTTCAGATTTCCGAGGGGAAATGGAATTGGAGCCACTTTGCCACTCAACAACAAAGGAACCCCACTTGAGGTGAGAATCAGTGACTAACATGTATTTCCTAAACTGAATCTTATCTCAAAGTTAAGCCACCGAATTGAAATTGTTTTGGTCGTGTAGATCGGAAAAGGCAGAATTCTGATGGAAGGCAGCAGAGTTGCTATATTGGGATATGGTTCTGTGGTCCAACAATGCAGACATGCCTCGGAATTGCTTAAAGAAGTAGGCGTTAGTGTGACAGTTGCTGATGCTAGGTTTTGCAAACCTTTGGATACCGATCTCATCAGGCTACTGGCTAAAGAGCACGAAATACTGATCACGGTGGAAGAGGGTTCTATTGGTGGTTTTGGATCACATGTTTCTCAATTCTTGAGCTTATCTGGTATTCTAGATGGACCTCTAAAGGTAAACCTTTCTCTTATATGATTTCATTTTGAGATTATTATTCCCTTCAGATAAGTCCCTATTTTGTGCACTTCTAACAATTCCCTTTTGGTTTTATCTGCAGTGGAGAGCAATGATGCTTCCTGACAGGTACATTGATCATGGGTCACCCCAGGATCAGGTTGAAGAAGCAGGGCTTTCATCAAAGCACATTGCGGCCACAGTCATGTCACTTCTTGCAAGGCCAAAAGAAGCTCTTCTGTTCAAATAGAAACGCGAAATGGAATGAGGATCTTGACCTGGGACCTGAAAGATGCATTCAGTTCTGTTGGCATTGCGGTTTATAGGAAGCTGTATATAACTACACTAGAATTGTTGTTTTGGATTCTCAGGTCAGGCCCAAGAATCATGAATGAATAACGAGATTAATTTATTCTTGCAAGGCATTGTAATAATGTATCTATATTAATTAGTTGTATGTAATTAACACACCACTTATGTCATAAAGATCATGATTTTCCGATAAGCATAATTTTAGTACTCCACTTTCCCTTGGCTAAACAGTCTTCTTATTACGTTAGTGATGAAGTAAATGGATTTGACGGTCAATATTTCTGATAATGAAGGGTGAGGTCATACCCATGAACGCCACCTTCTAGTCTTTCTTATCAGTATCAAATCAATTCACGCAAGATATTATTAAATAATGTTACCGTCAATAACCTCACCCAAAATAGGATTTGTCAAAACCATAAAGTTAAAATATTTTTTCGAGCTATGACTTACACATGATTAGAAAAAATACACAAAAAATTTTCATGTAAATCAGTATGTGCAAGTAACAAGGCAGAAGGTAATATTATTCATCGATGACATCAAATATAATAAGGCGTAGTCAAGTCCATAATACTAAAATATATATATATATATATATATATATATATATATATATATATATATATATATATATATATTTTAGCTATAATTGATAATATACGAAATCTTTTTCAAGAAAAACAGAGATGTAGGTCGCAGTTAATTGTTTAGAAAGTAGTCTTGTAAGAAAATAAGTGCAACTAACAACCAACAGAAATACAAAACAGTACTGAAAATCCAATAGATCTTATAGGATTTTGAGAATCCAAAATTTTGAAGATAAAGTATGTCTTAGTTTTGGTTTTGGTGATAGATTTTTTTAATTTATGTGTTCTTTGTTGTCATGTATGAATGTATATGATTCACGTATTAGATTAAGTTTGCATAATTTCTTACTTTTAACTGTTTGCAAAAGTACTAGCCAATAAATGGATAATGAAAAGAGAATATTTGCCCTTAAACAAAATGGAAAATGGAGTTGTACTTTATCAATTGTCTAATGAAGAAAATGTGAGCCCCTATTACTCTAAGTTCCAAAAGACCCAAAAAAAAAAACTAGGGTTCCTTGATTGAAAAATAATATGCTAAAGACTCAATTGAGAAGAATACAAAGAATACAACATAACGTAGAAAAAAAAAAAACAATTAGAAAGTGATACGACAATTCACTAAAAACGATTATACAAAATCTTTTGTTAATCATCAAGAAAAACTTGATTGTTACGAGAAACCTTTGAAAAATGAAGTATGTATAACCTTAATATTACCTTCTAAATATGTTCTTGAAATTGAAGTGGATGAAATGAATAAATATGAGTACAGAGAAGATTTTGATGAAGATTTAATAAGTGAAAGTAACATAATTTTTTTGTTGGAAACTTACTTAATCTTTCTTCTTACAGAAGTTTCACCTTTCAGATGTTTGAGAAGGGAGTTGTTACTATTGGCATCTTCTGATCCAAATGTGAGGACCCCTTATATTAGTTTTGTGTCCACAACTGGAAGCTGAAGCTTGTATGAGTGATGGAGGCGTAGAGTCCAGGAATGTGAGCACCATATCTTCCAAAGGATAAGGAAAAATCCACAACCCTTAGGCTCAAGCTTACCTCAATGATGGAGGCGTAAAGTCGATGAATGTGAGGACAATAACGCCCAAATGAAAAAGTACAATCCACCTTTAATTAATTTCACATTTATTTTAACATACCAGAAAATACAAGTTTATATATATTTATATTTATATATAAGTTAATATCTTTTAAATTATATTTCACGTTATGATGAATTAAATTATATAAGTTAATATTTTTTAAATGCTGAAATATTTCAAATTTAAAAAATATTTATATTAATGTCGCATGTCATCAAATTTATATTAATTTAGGATCATGATACTTTGACAAACTTCTTTTCTGATAAAATTTGACAAAGTTTATTCTTCAACACATACTAAACCTTTTCTTTTTTTTTTTCCAAATTCACATCAAACATTTCTTTCATTCATTGAGGTGCCACCAATTGTCAAAAATTTGTCAACAAAACTTTGTTAAAAATATTTTTTCATTAATTTATAACAAACATTGGTATTGTTAGGCGCATTAGTAGTAAATTTTGAAAAAAAAAATTATAAATTATATTGTACAAAGTAAAAAAATTCATTAGATGCCAAAATCATATCTTTTGAATTTGTGCTCTCACAAGTCATGTGCACAAGATAAATTGTAATAAAGTCTTTAATGTGTTTGACCAATGACATATCTTGACCAAAAATTCTGAAGGGACCAAAATAATACATTTAAAATTTATATATTTAACCTTTGCACTAATATAACAAAAATATATAATTAAGTATTGAAATATCCTTGTATGTTTCTTCTTAAAAAAATTATAATTTTGAAGTTACTTTTTATGTGAAACTCATTTTAAATAAGCCTTTATAATTTCATATCTTTCCCTCATTCAATATTTTCATATTTGAGAACATCTTCATGGAATAAGTTCTAAATAATTAATATGAAACTTACCACTTGTAATTCTTTGAATCTTAAGAAAGTGTTTTTCTAATTCAACATTTTGATCTTTAGTATCATGTTTGAAAATACGTGAAGAAGTAAATATGTATTATTTTAATTTTTACCAGTATCTTCACTTTTGTCACTTAAAAAATGAATTTGTTATTTTATACTTCATCTATATACCTATTTAAAAAACATTAGGACTAAAAAATCATTTATCACAATTTAATAAAAAATTGAGAGACGTAATTATTAAAAGAAAAAATTATGATAATTAAGTCATAATTAAAAAAAAGGTTATAAAAATATATAGTACATAAAATTTCCTTTTATATTTATAAAAAATATTACTATACAAAAAACTTATGAAATGAAAAAAAAAAATACTTACTATTAAACTAATATTTCATTATCAAGAGACAAGAGAGAGTAGAGATGTCAAAATGGATTTCAACCCATGAGCCAACCTCGTTCACTTTAATTTTTTTTAAAGTAGGTTGAACTCGTCTCACTCAACCCACGGGTTAAACGGGATGAAGGTGGGTTGACCCACTTAACCCACCAACATTTTTTACAATTTTTTTAATTCTTTTTATTATAATTATTCACTACTCCTAATTATATAGGTTCATAATTTCATATTTTTAAATGCTAGAATGTTGCTCAATAATATTTAAATAGTTTGAATATTTAATTAATTTTATTGTCAAGTTATATACATTGATATTTTAATCTTTAATTATTATCTTCATACTAGATTACTCAAACAACCATCTTATGAACAAATTTTTCTAAATTAGTATGACAAAAATGTGTAGTTTTTTATTTATATTTTCTTAAATAGCATGACAAAAACTATGTGATATTAGTCATGTTTTCTTGAACTATATGGACACTTTTTTAGAAACAATTCATCATATATTGGTGGTGAGCATGATGAAGATATTGGTTCTTGATTATACTGTGATTTTCATCTCATGAATTGCTTTAAAAATTATTTTAAATATTTGAATACTTAAAAATAAATAATTATTTTTTTTATGTGGGTTGGTGAGCCAACCCACTTAACCTACCAACCCGTAGTGGGCTGAGCATGATTGTTAAATTTCTGGCTCACCATAAAGTGAGCCGGGTTGAATTCATTCATTTTTAACCCAGCTCGTGGTGAGCCAACTCGTGTGAGCTGTGTTGGTTCACTTTGACATGTCTGAAAGAGTTACCTTTTTATCTTAAAAAATGAAAAATAATTAAGAAAAAAAAATGACAGAATTTGTGTCTAATTTTTTTTTTTTAAAATAAAAAGAAAACATTCAAGAATAGAAGATGAATATAATACCTGAAAAAATTTAAAAGACAGAAAAAAAATATAAAAAACATCTCAATTTTTTTTATTTTTTTATATTTTATTATTTATGAGCATTAAATATGATATATATTACATATATTTTAAAAACATTAAAAAAAAAATTGGGGTGTATAACACTACTAAAATTCGTCCCTGTGCTCGACAATTTATTTTACTTTTCTGATATTTTTATTACAATTTAGTAGGATTTATACACTTAACATATCAAAGCCTTACAAATAATTTGTCCATAACCGGAACCACAAAAAAAATACATAAAAGGATAACAAAAAATAAGAAGTGATTCTCAGTATATCTCAAAGATCAAATCTTTAGCCCCTTATATAATTTAGTTTTTATTTCACAAATTTAATATATAATAAATTTATATTATTATTATTATTATTATTATTATTATTATTATATTTACAGCTTATGAAAACACAGACCATTACCTTCACAATAACGAAATAAACATAAACAGTTGTCATACAACAATAAAATAATCAGTTGCCATAATTAAAGTAAATTATTATCCATTATTGGAAGTGTATCATCATATACTTGCATATACTAGTGGAATTCATGCATCTCCACATTCTTCTTTAGTTAATTAAAATAGCAATTAATAAAGTTAAAAATAATGATAATTATAAAAATAACAAATATTTACTATAACAATTAACATAAAATTGTGTATATATGTATATACCAAATAATTATGAAAAATAATATCATATTACATTTTATATAGAGAAAAAGGGGGAGTGCAACTTTTTATCACATATTACAAATAGATTAATATATATATATATATATATATATATATATATATATATATATATATATATATTCACTCACACGTGGTTAGATAGTGGCGCTTACGTGAGGACAGAAAGCAACCCATGTTTTGAGCATGTTGGTAACGGTACTTGTTTTGGCTTTAATTTTTTGTGAAATTATTATTAATTTTATAATTGTTTATATGTGAACACTGAAATAACATTTCAGACTCGTGTCACACGCGTAGCAACACTATTACTGTTTTTTATCATTGGGAATAATAGAACGTTCTACATTGACAGATTGATAATTAAGTTTGATATTTCTAAAATTATATATTAATATAGATTGAAAATTTTTATTTGTATAAAAGTTTTTAAATAATATTTTTAAGTTATGATACAAAAGTTATAATAAGAAATATATAGTATTTGTTATATAATTAAATGTTTTATTATAATATAATGTAAAATAAAAACTTTGATTACTTTATTTTCATATAATAAATACAATCATATAAAATAAAAGTAATGATATATGTTTACTTATAAAAATTATAAGACAGCGTAATAAAGATTTACGAAAACAAATGCTAGCATTATCTTGTTGGTATGATATGATAAAAAAGAAATGATAAATATTGTGTTTAAAAAGTATCGTGTGTCCCTTGGATATGTATCTATTATTTAATAATCTACTATCATAACTAATTGTTCTGATAATGAGGAACTGTTATAAAATAATAAAATCATATGTTACAAAAGTTGTTGCAACTGTCTTTATTGAATTTATTGCAAGGTGTGATAATAATAATAAATAAGATGTAATTTTTTCACATGTTTTAAAAATGTTAAATTATAGGTTCTATTCTAATTAGCAAATATTAATTTACTTTTTATTTTAGAAAATTTAATACAATAAAATCATTTTTATTAGTATTGTATAAACAAGAGGTATCACCTATCAATTTATAATTCTTTTGAATTTACTATTTATTTTTTAAAATTGATTTAAAAGATACAAAAATTGTCACATGTCCAACTGATATTGTGTCACGTGAAGTAAAGACAATATACGTGTCACTGTCATATCAAGTATTATTTTCTCATATGCAATTTGATCTTTATATTTTTATTTTGTCTCAATTTATTCATAATTTTTTTTTAAATTTAAGCAATTTTATCCTTCTACAAATTAAAACCAAATTTAATTTTTATATAAATAGTATACAAATACTTTTATTAAATATTTTTAATAAAATTAAATTTATTTAAATTTATATTTTACATTGAACTTTAATTAAAATTGTTTTAAAGTTATTAATAGAAACTAATGTTAATAGAAGAAGAAAAATTCAAAATTAATTTTGACTAACAAATATGTTAAACTTATTTATCAAGTGAATTTCATAAAAAAATTTCAAATTTTTTAAAATTTATATTTTTCATTGAACTTTATTTACATTGATATTTTATTACATCACACTTTAATATTATTTTTTAATTTGAATTTATATTTCAAATAATTATATATTTTTAAATGTGTAAAATTCAATAATTTATATACAAATATTTGAGTTGGTTTAAAAATGACAATATATAAATTCAAATAAAATTTTAAAATAATTTAAAACAATTTTATAATAATTTATAACAAATAAATTGAAAATTTAAAAATAATTTTAAATAAAGTTGAATGTGAAATATAAATTTAAATAAACTTAATTTTGTTAAAATAAATAATAAAAATATGAATTTGAATAAAGACATTAAATTTAATAAAAATATTTGTATAATATTTATGTAATTTTTGTTTTTCAATTTGGAAGTAGACAAAATTACTTAATTTTAAAAAAAATAGACTAAATTAAAACAAAATAAGAATAAAGAAACCAAATTAAAACTAGACATTAATACATGGTATAATAATGATACCTGACACTGTCAGTAATACATCACACACTATCACGTGATGATCTCGCTTGACATGTGATCAATTTTTATTTTCATTTTAAATTAAAAAAAATTAAAAAAATTCGAAAAAACCATGAACTAACGTATGAAACCTTTTCAACGTTAACAGTACAATATTAATATTAATTGAAAGTATCAGATTGTATCAAAATTTTCAAAATAAAAAATAAATTGAGAAAAAGAAACAAATTAATATTTAAAGAAATGGGACAAAAATCATAATCTAATCTTTTAAAAAAAGTTTAAGTTTGAAAATCTTTCTCTGTTTTCTAAATGCTAATATACTCTAGCTTTACTTGTGAGAAATTACGTGTGTTATAAATTTCTAATTATATATATATATATATATATATATATATATATATGTGTGTGTGTGTTTTTATTTCGTATAGAGCAGTCACACATAATTAATTATTACAAAATAAATAAAAAGAGATACGTGTGAACTTTATAGATCTCTTCATTATAAAGACAGAACAGACCAGGTAGTTCAAACTTTATTTAATTTTTAATGATTTATGTTTATTGGTATATAGAAAAGAGAAAACTTTTTGACCCGTGAAAGATACGTGTTTAGGATGTAGGAACTTGGGAAATAATTTCGCTCAAACATCCTATCATTTTAGAGAAGTTGCTTCCTTTTTGGTAGCCTGAATAAAAAAAAGGAAAAAAACGTGTAGATAAAAGTTATGGGGATACGTTTTATTTACACCAATGATGAATTTAATGTAAAATTTATTGAAATAAATCAAAATTTAAAATAAATATTTAGATGTCATACTAAGAATATCACTTCAAAATAAAGAAATAGCGTTTTAGTATATTATTTTAATTTGTAAAAAAAAAACTAAATTCGGTAAAATGTCGTATAAAAGTATCACTTAGTTATTTTAAATAGGAAAAATTCATGTATTTAGGACTTCTCTTTTATGTTATTTTATTTTATGTATATCTATAACAATATATAAAGAGGATTACTTTTTTGTGTCCACAATTTAAAATTCTAATTTTACCCTTTAAAATATAATTATTTATTAAATTTTTGAAAATGGACCGTTATTTTTACAAGTTTTTTTGTAAAATCGTCTATCTCTGCTTCTTCTTCTTTTTTCTATTTATCAACCGTTATTCTTTCATCTTTTCTGATATATTCCATTTTATTTTTTATAAATATAGTTTTATTTTATATATTAACTTAATAACATTACAATATCATCACCTACTAATATAATATCATGTATATGTAAAAAATGTATACACACAGGCGCGATAGCGCCTGTGTTTACACTGGTAAAAGTATAAAAGTAATACTTTTATGTTTCTTTTTAAGGTTAAATTATTTTAGAGGTCCCATTTTTGTAGCAAAATCTCAAGTAGGTCTCCTCATTTTTATTTGACTAAATTGAGTCCCTATTTTGGAAAATTCAGTGCAATCATGTCATTTCCGTTAGTAGTACATTAACAATGTTAACTATGTATCACATGTCAGTACGTGATTATTTAATATTTAATAAAAATGTCAATTTTATTAAGAATATCATCATAAGATTTATATAAAAACTAAATTGAGTGTCAATTTAAGGAAGGACAATATTGCTTCATTTTTACAAAAAATTGGACTAAATTGAAAATAAAAACAAATATAGGGACCGAATTGAATCATTTTGACACGTGGCACAAATGAGAAGTGACACGTGAAAAAAATTCAAAAAAATTCAAAAAAAATTCAAAAAATTAAAAAAACCAAAAATTGACATGTGACATTGACTTTAACACTGTTTGGTCAAAATTAACGGCAATGACCAAATTGAATAATTTTTAAGAAAATGAATACCAAATTCAAACAAAAAAACTTGAGGACCATATTACTTGACAAATAGAAAGACCAAAAGAATAATTTAACCAATATTTTTCTAAAACAACTGGCACAAGAATTTACTCACCTAAGAACAACAACTCTCCAGTTTTCAATTAAGTAAATTTTCTCGATAAGAATTGAATGTTTAGTAACCAAAGCTCTCAAATTTTCAATTAATTGATTTTTGTTCATTGACAATTCACTCACCCAAGGACCAAAACTCTATAGTTCTCAATTAATTGATTTTTTGATAATGAGAGTTTTTCTCACCTAGTAACTATACATAATTTAGAAAATCTGCATAATATGGCACGGGTCCATGGTTCAAATTGTGATATTTCTTCACTTATTATGCGTAACATATATTTTGTTCCAACACAACACCAACTTGAACCAATTTGATTTAATTGAAATATTTTGATTTTTCAATACTAAAATACATAACATATCACGAAGATTCAAGCAATTTAAATATATTCAAAAAACACACAATTTCTGCGTAAAATCAAATAGTATAAAATTTTCACTTTCACACTGTCTACAATAAAGTATTATGAAAACTTAGTTAGCTTCCCTTATTTGTTTAAACTCATTTTTTCAAGCTCAAGTTTAAGTTCCCAACTCTACTATTATCATAGAAAAATTCATCCTTATCTTAGAAGGATCACGTAACTTCTAATTCTCATACATACATGTAAAACTTTTCAAAATCAACTAAAGAAGTGAGGCAAAAAATAAACTTACTTTAAAAGAATTATGATAAGAAAAACTTGTTTTATTCTTATCATGATCTCTATGATAGATTCTGTCTAAGAAATGATGAATAAATTTTTTAAAAATTTAGAAAGACGTTAAAGAAGATAAAATTAAAGTTATATATATATATATATATATATATATATATATATATATATATATATATATAATTGATAATTTTTATGAAATGAAATTTAATAAGTGAATTATTTTTTATTTAAATAATAAAGTATTTATTGTACTCTTAAACATATTTTCTACTGCCTTATCTAATCTCAAATAAGATAAGTACATAATTACATCTAAGGTACTATACTATATATTTTGAAGTTGAGTAAAAATTTTCTTACAGACCATTAAAATCATAAAACCTATACTTTAGAAAAGATACACGAAATCTTTTCGGACAATACAACTTTTACATATTGTATTAAAAAGTTAAAAAAGAAAACAAATCATTCGTGGTAAGAAAAAGCCGTGCATATATAAATTAAACTTATAGATAAAAAAAACAAAAACAAGAAGAATTATGCGTGTCAACAGTATTTACATACAAAAATTTGTATACTAAATTACTACTTTTTGTTTAATTTATGAAATCTTAGTTTTGAAATATGACTTATCCCTCTAAATAATTTAAAAAAAAAATTATATCTATACAATAAATTTAAGGTTAAATAATTTCATCAGTCTCCATTTTCGTAGGAAAATCTCAAATAGATTCCTTTCTTTTGTTTTGTCTCAATTAGATCTTTATTTTGAAAAATTCGTTGTAATTAGGTCATTTTCGGGTAGTAATACACTAACATAGTTGACTATATGTCACGTGTCAAGATGACGGTGTGTCACAGAGACAGTGTGATGTGGTAGTGCTAGTGTCACATGTCACTATTAAATGTAAAAATTCTCAATTTAATCCATATATTTGTTATTTTGTATCAATTTTGTCCCAATCTTTTCAAAACTGAAGCAATTTCATCCCTATTCAAATTAAGACACAATTTAACCTTTATATAAATGTCACAATGATATTTCTAATAAGATTAAGGTTTTATTTTGCATTGAACTTTATTTAAATATTGTTCAAATAGTTATATATCAATATAGACAAATGTTAGAGTGGTTTAATAATAACAACTTTTTAAATTGAATTGTAAAATTTTAAATAAATATATTTATTTTAAAACGCTATAAAATTGTTCTAAAATTTTATATTTGAATTTATAAATTTGTTATTTTTAAATATATATAAAATAAATTTAAATAAAGTTTAATGCAAAATATACATTTAAATAAATTTAATTTTGTTAAAAATATCCATTGTAATAAAAGTATCATTGTAAAATTTATATAAAAATTAAATTGATAGAGGATGAAATTGATTCAATTTTAAAAAAATTAAGACCAAATTTAGACAAAATGATAAATACAAGAACTACATTGAAATTTTTCACATCTCATAGTAACACGTGACACTACCACATCATACTATTTCTGCCACGTTGTACAACGTCAACTTAACACATGAATTTTTTTTAAAATTTTATAAAAAAAAATCAAAAAAAAATCAAAAAATCAAAACAACTACGTGCTGTGCTGACAGGTGACACATACTTAATATTGTCAATGTACTACTAGAAAAAAAAAACCCTAATTACAATAAAATTTTCAAAACAAAAATCTAATTACAAAAAGACCTACTTAAAATTTCTTTAGAAAAACAGAAACCAAAACAATAATTTTACCTTAAATTTGGTAAAAAAGAAAAGGAAGAAAAAGAGGGTCTCTGCGCGTATTTTGACTCTCTCCCTCATACATTTCAGACACATTCTAAACGAACCCAACTACTTTTATGAAAGCCCATTTTATTAATAATCCAAAATCCCGTGTTTATTGGGAAAAGTGCAAGTGCAATTAATAAAAAGGAAAAACGCAATAAGATAAAATAATATAAAAAATATTTATTTTAAACTTTCTACTACAAGAAAATTTACATTAAAATTATCAATTGCATACATTAATATTTTATTAATAATCATTTTTTAATCAATAACTAAAATAATAACATAAAATAAATTAATTTTAATTTTAATATTTTGTAAAGTACTTTATTTTAAAATATTATTACCTTAACATATATTATTTTTATTTATTAAAATTTATACTAATTTTTTATTTGAATTTGAAAATTATTTTAACTCCAATTTATATAAAAATATTTAAAAATTATTTTTTGAATTATTAATTTAAAAAATTATTTAATTAAATTAACTAAATCAATTATAATCTATCTACTTTTTTATTTTTATTTTCTTTTCTTCCCTCGATTTAAATAACTACAATTTCCATTTCTTTTTTGTTTTTTTCATAGTGCCTTGATATGGGATGGTTCCCCAACCCTATCAAAAACCTTACGGATATAAATGTTTGGAAACCGATAGTTTTACACCCATCAAAGTTTCTACTCCCATCTTGCAACCATTTTTATTTAATAATTTAAATTAAATAACTTAACTTAATATTTTTTATTATATATATATATATATATATATATATATATATATATATATATATATATATATATATATATACCGGTATCAAAATCAATTCTTTCTAAAGTCAATCTCTTCTGTGACAGATCTTGATCAAAAATTTTGAAGGGGTCAAAGTAATGTAATTTTTTGGCCATTAGATTAGATCAATAATATAATACTTTGAAAAATATTTCTTCTAACCGAACAATTGGATCATTAGTATAATGTTTCAAAATATGTGAAAAAGTAGAATCTATTTTGTTTTCATTTTCACGAATAATTTCTGTTTTATCAATTTTAAAAAATTGAATCTATTATTTTATCTTTTGTCAATATAAATATTTACTTTTGAAATAACATTAAAAAATAATTTATCATAATCTAATAAATAATTGAGAGACATAACGATTAAAAGAAAAATATACTATAGTCAAGTCACAATAAAAAATCGGTTATAAAAAAACATATAATACATTCTTTTTTCTTATATATACATACAAAATACGAATCTACAAAAGGCTTGTGAAATAAAAAATCATGTTAATAATTATTAAACAAATATTTTATTATTAAGTGAGACAATATAGAGTTATCTTTATTCTCTTCAAGAATTAAGGAGAACATATGAAAGTGAAATATGAGTACAATTAGTAAAAAACTAAAAGGACAATGAGAAATAAATAAAAACATCTTAATAAATATTTGGATAAATTACTTTTTTCGTCTATGTTTTTCTCCAACAATGTTAAGTTGGTTGTCTAATTTTTTTATTCTTAATTTGGTCCTTTTATATTTTCTTGGAAATGATCAAAGATTTTTTATTAAAATTGAAATGCTTAATAAAGATGATTTGCTTTGTCGGTACAATTAACATAATCCTATTGTCAATTTTGATTTACAATTTTTTATCCGCTTCAAAAAATTTAAAGAAAATGACCAAATTACATTAAATTTTAAAAAAATGGGGACCAAATTAAAACTAAAAAAACATAGATAATGAACTTTATTAAAATTAAATGTTGTGTTTTATAAAAGAAATAAAAAATCACACAATTTACTTTTCATTAATTTCTAAAATATACTACCTATAATTTAAAAACATTTCAAAAATATATATATAAATTTAAAAAAATTCAAAAATATTGGGGGCCGTGGCCTCCCTGTCCTTTAAATAATCTGCCTCTGGATGCCCCCCAGTCTTAATTTTGGATGTACAATGCATGTGATGAATAATTTGAGAAACAACTATTACATTGTACAAAGTATATATTGTTTTCAACATAGTTACCAGAATTTCAGATTCAACGTAGGTTTGTGAAGCCAAACTATTGTTTCTTCCCATGCCACATTGTGCATTCCCTGATTGGTAAATGAATCGCGTGTAGAAATTTTACATAGTTTCGATTGGCCTTTGTGATCTTACCATTTAACAGTGTTTCTCGTTTTCTTTGTGTTCCTTTGTTTAGATCTGTTGTAACTACTGGTTGCAAAAGAACAAAAATAGTGTGATTTGTTGTGTAGTGGATGGTGCAATAATGGATGGTGTTTAATTGTGGTTGTGACAGATCTGTGTGAAAGTTTCAGCAAGTAGGCCATGTGATTGGGAGAAGACTACTATTGTTTCAGATTAAATTACTGAGGACAAAAACCAGTAACACCATTGTTCAACAAAGTAAACTACCCGAAACATAAACATTATGTCCACTCACACTCATCTTAATGCCCATGCCGTCTCTCTTGCTTCTCGCTAGCACAAGTTTTCTTTCTTATTTTTTTTATTGGTTTATATATATATATATATATATATATATATATATATATATATATATATATATATATATATATATATATATATATATATATGTGTGTGTGTGTGTGTGTGTGTGTGAAAACTTTGTAGTTATTTGTTAGGACCTTGAAGGACTTGCACCATTAGTATATGATGGTTGTCAACTATTTTTGGATTAAATTACATTACTTTTAGAATTGATGTAAGGACAATATTAATTTGAAACCCAATTTTTTTTTTACCATTTTACATTCATTATTTTATCTTTTAATTTTTTTTTATACATACAAAAATTAAATTTTTTAAAAATTAAATTATCTCTAAAAGTGAATTTAAGGTTTAGGGTGTGTTCTTTTGTGGATGATGATTTGAAGGAGAGGAAAATGATTGATTTGGGTTGATTAGAATGTGATATTTATGTTGTTCTTTTTATGGATTTGGAGGTGATAGTGGAGTGAATTTGAAAGTAATTTTTGTGAAAGTTTATAAAAGAGTTGACTAGTGTGACTAAAAAAAATTAAATGTAATAGATGAAAGTGTAGAATGACCTAATTGCCCTTGATGTTAAAAAAGTATAATAAAATGATATTTAGATAAATTGTAATTAGTTTCTCATATATTATTATCATAAATAAAAATATTATAAATATTTATTAATTGAAAGAATGCATGGCTGACTAGCACACAAAAATGGAATAGATTCCACACAAAAAACAGATCCTATTAAATATGGAATGGAATAGATTCCAAACAAAACAGATTCGATTAAATAAGGCTTGAGAGAGGGTTGGAATCGGATCCAACAAATACTTAAGGAAAATTATCTTTTGACAAACTTTTTTAACAAACTTTTGACAAAGTTTCTATAAATAGAATTAAATAGATTAATTTTTTATTTTTTTAATCAAAATAAAGTAATAATAGTAATGCTTTTTTTACTTGAAAAGGTAATTTGTTAAAAGTTTGTCAATTTTTTTTTAAACTATCATCTTCCAAAACTTAATAGGTTCCATTCACTGTGTTTCTCTTCATTTCAATCTCGAAAGTCAACATTATTATTTATTTGGAATAAAATAAAACGAGAGTAATTATGTAAAATTACGTAAATTACTCTCTACTCTCTGTATATCAGAGGGACGGAATAAAATCACTGATCCCTTAAATCAACACAATGCTTCATTTTCCAATCATTGAAAAAGAACATAAATATTCGAAGAATTTATCGACTCCTATCACCCGTCTACAATATTCACCCGCATAAGAACGCGATGTTAGAGTTCAGGATTTAGGGTCCTTTAAGTGTTCAAAAACATTTTTCTGAATGTATCTAAAAGGAAAATTTATTTCATGCTTAATAGAGTTTTTGGTTTGAATATTTATGTCAATTATTCAATATTTTTTCTTAATATCTTTTTACTTGATGTGGTCCAATATTTGCTTAGTTCCTTCTATTATATCAACATTAACGTGGTTTAGACAGAGATGATTTGGCAAAGTGATATAGAAATATGGCAAGCTGATATGGGCACGCATGAACCTCTCCAACCTCATCGCCACAAACTTGCATGCCTTCTCCAACAAGTTTTCAACGACAAAGACAAGTTTGTGTGTTGTCGAGGTGAAAGATGGAGTGATGCAGAGGAAGGATGATTATGTGTGGGGGTTTAAAAAATCTCGTCATTTTCAACTGGTTCAGGATGCTAAATCGGAGCACATCAAAGTGGTTCAGCCTGAAATTCATAAATGAATTGTAACTGTCATAATGAGAACTAAAACCTCAATTCATGTTGTAGGCAATGAAAAACGTTAAATATTGAAAGACCTCCAAAACATAATGCAATGTCAAAATACAAGCAGGCACTATTGATTGTTCCATCAAAGTAAAAAATAAAAAATCCTTTATGGTACCTTGTATACCCAACAATTGTGGATGACCTGTGGATCCCAAACCTAGTAATAAACAAAGCCAAAACTTAAAAGCAATGTGATGGGACCAACAATGGTAGATTTTTCGTTGGGGACGAGGCCAACAATGACAATGACAATGAACTTGTTTTTCTTGATCTTTTTATGGAAAAAGTCCCTCTCTTAGATTATGCCGAAGGCCTCACTAGAATTGTTGGTGTTGGCCATGGAGGTTTTATTGGCCTTGGTGATGACAAAGAGTGAAGCTAGAAGAGGTGTTGAGTACCAGGTATCGTTATCGACTAGGCATCACTGAGTCAATGATCTATCTATTTGTTGGAGGATATATTTGATGGTGATGTACCTTGAGATTGCAAGGTTATATTGTTCTGTGTTGGGAAGCAAGTCTAATTTTCTCTACTAATAATAAGTGATCTCATACCTCTTTTGCATATCATATATTGTCAATTGAGTATAATGGAGCTGTGACAAAATTATTGACCAAGTGATAATTTTAAAATTGTTAACTTCCAATAACTCTAAAGTAGTAACATAATCATCAAATTTGTTGTCAATCGGTTTTGTCTTAACACCTAAAATATAACTTCACATGAACTTTCTACGAACAAAGTTTTTTTATAACATAACTCCACAGGGAAGAATTTTTATCATCCAATTACATATTAATAGACAAAAGAAAATTATATTTACAAGTACCATAACAAATTGAATACAAAACAGGAGTGCGAACCACTTGGCGGAAGCAACGAACAAAACACAATACAAACTCAATATTAGACAATATTAGAGTATTGCAAATACCTTCAAATGACATAAAGAACATGGTGTAGAATCTTCAAAAATGTCTCAAAGTAGAAAATAAAATTGCGATCAGGTAAAACCTGAAAAATTACAAAAGAGGCTTAAGGCTTAGAAAAGAGAAACTACTGCAACTCAATCATAAAATTTGCAAAAAAGACTTAAGGCTTAAGGTTTAGGAAAAAAGAAACTACTCCAAGAATCTCTTCTCAGCCATAAAATTTGCAAAAAAAAACTTATGGCTTAGAGCTTAAGAAAAAAGAACTATTGCAAAAATCCCTTATCAATAATGAATCATTTGGAATTCTTGATACCATACAGAAAACATAAAAATATAGGAAGAAAAGAATTGTATAGTGTGAATAAAATATTACAAAATATATATATATATATATATATATATATATATATATATATATATATATATATATATATATAAACTTAACCCTAAGAGTAAAAGGTAAATGAAATGAACATATGCTAACACTTATAACACTTTCAAAATATTTATGTACTTACTGTAACTATACTAACAAGTTTAAAACACATTTAAACTCAAAGGATACACAATTTTCATACTTTATACTTCATTTTCATTCCTATAACAATTCTCTCGTCCAAAACCAATGTACATATCTAAGTGAATAAATTCAATCTAAACATGTCATTAACAAATTCAACAATTGTTATCTCTCTCAAATAAATAAATCTATTATAGCTTGAGTTAGCTTCCATTACCTTACATGATAGTTTCTTGCAGATGAAGTAATTACTATAAAAAAATCGAGTGACACAAAACTCCTAAAGACCTAGCGAAACATTACCAAACGCTCCAAAATTCTTATCAAAAAATTAATTAATTGAGGAAATAACTTTTCTTTATTGTCAAAACCAATAAAAGAACAAACACTTGTAAATAACTTAAAATAATAAGAATGTAACCTCAATAATTACATGATAAGATTTATTTTTGAATGAAACGAGGATTTGAAATAAATATATAAAGAGATTGAGATTTCAGAATAAAAATAAACTTATTACAAAATAAATTATAATGTGTAAAGAATTAATCTTTAATCATTCAGTATCAAAATAAATTATAACACGATGAAAATTGAGTCCAAACAATTATGAAGATGAAAAATAGAGAAATATATATATATATATATATATATATATATATATATATATATATATATATATATATATATATATATATATATATAACCTAACTTATTAAAATCATATAGAATCAAAACCTCGTCTTTAATGAGTGATATTTTAACCAATGTCCTAAAACAAAGTTCATAATAATTTTTTGTTCAAAAATCTAAAATCAATTATCAAAAGCTTATGTTTGAAAAGTGAAAGCATGTCACTTATATAATTTTCACATCACTTTAATTATCCAAGTCAAATATTTCACTTGACGGTTAACAATGTACTTAAAGAAATTGGTTAAAATGTATTAGGGAGATTACTTTTATACCCATTCCTCTTTGGTGGCACCTGAACAAAACTTTGGTTTTGTGGTATTTTCAAAATTTCTGTTTACTTTAATACCGTAACTGCTCATCCTCTTCAGCTATGTGTGAAAAACATTGATTTTTTTCCCTGAAAATGTTAATTTACCTTAATAACCATGTTTATCTCTTGACCACATGTGTAATAATTTGCTTTTTAACCATCACAGATCACGTGCTGTTTTTTTGGTCCAAAATTAAACTGGAACTTTATGCAGTTCTAACGAATGTGTAATAGTTTTCTGTTTTTTTTTTTCACTTTTATATAATAAATACCAACAATGTAAAAATTCGATTATCTATACTGTCAAAGTATTCACATCGTACCATATTTTTATTTTCCATTTTCTACACTATATCTTATTTTTAAAATTTTTAGTATTTATATTCTTTCTATATATATATTAAAATAGCTATAGTGCTTGATAATTATACTTCTTAATGGAAACATTTTTACGAACTCTTTTTATCAATATCATTTCAAGATGTTTCTCTTAACTTTTAAATTAAATTTGTAATAGTTAAATATAATATTGCATTATAATATAACTATTTTTTTATCATAAATATAAATTCATTATTAGTTTTAATTATAATGCAATTTAGATATTTAAAAAATATTAATGTACTATAAATTTTAGCTTCGTAAAACAAATATTTAACATATGCATTTTTATACATGCTAATATTATCCTCCTACTATAAAGTGATATAATTCTTTAATTTCGTTGGAGAAATTGAAATTTAAGATTATCAATATTTTATTGAAGCTTTATTGAATATAAATACTAGCAGTAAGGATGAGTTTTATTTTTGTATTAACATAACTTCCCCTCATATATAAAATTTTCATGCATATTTAATTTGCATTTATCTAAAGTAAAACATTTAGTACTAATTAACAATGTAAGTATTTAATTGTTCTTAATTTACCTTTTTTTATAATTTTCATTTGAGTTAAAAAATAATTTATAAAATAATTAAATTTAAATTAAGGAATTTTTAAACTTAAAAATATAAAAAATAATTATTTTAATTTAAAATAACGATACTTAAAAGTAAAATTAATAAAAAAATATGTACATAGCAAAACAGGAATCCTGTAAAAATATAAATGTAGATATTAAAATGCTGATTTTTATCAATATGACACATGATTTTTTTCTTCACTTTTTATTTTCTTGTTTTTTATTGTGTTTTCTAAATTATCCATGGCCTGCATAATGGTGACAGCGGTGCTTTAAGCGGTTTTATTTCGATTGTCCAACGTGCTCATTTTTGTATTTTTATACACCATCCAATCCAATGAAATTGTAAAAAGAAATTAATAAAATATTAAAAAGGAATTTAAATAATCAAATGAAAAACCTAGAAACTATTTCATTAACCGAAATTTATAATGCACAATTTTACCACAACTACAAAAAAAAGTGTAATTAATCGTGGATATAAAACAAGTTAACCAATTTGAAAGGACGAAAAAAAATGTGTAACAAAAGAACAAAGATCTTAGAAATTACATATTAAGAATATAATAAATAAATAAATAAATATATATATATATATATATATATATATATATATATATATATATATATATATATAAAATTTCTCATAGGTGAGTTCAAAAAATAATCATTAGAACGAGTTTATTTACCATCGTAATGTTCAAAATGCTTTTCATTATTATTCTTTTATTCAAAAATTTATATATATATATATATATATATATATATATATATACTAGTTTTCTTTAAAATCGGACAATATTAGTCCTTTTGTTACATTACTTAAGAACGTTTGAATTGAATGACTTGGCAAGCCGAAAAATATAAGTGGCACTAGGTATGACTATAATTCCTTGGAAAATGTTGTTTTCCTTGCATCACAGGAGGTGATCTAACTTTTTTATTTCTATTTTAAAATAAAAATATAATAATAATAATATATGTATTATATATGTTGATATTTAAAAATATGGTTATATGTTTTATATCTACTTCATTGATTGTTGAAAATAGTGTATCAAGTTCATTAGTGTTGTTTAAGATAAATTTTTCATAAATGGTTAAATGAGTCTGAAATTAAACATTGAGTCTATTTATATACTGGTTATACGGTTATACGAGTTAACTAATAAATATTACATGACACAAACAAGTTTTTTAACACATATATGAGTATGTCCAAACACTAAGTAAACGAGTCTAGCAATACATATTAAACGAGTTAATTCACATATTGATTAGACAAGCATAAGAATATGAATTAAACGAGTATGTTCATACGTTGATTAGACGAGTCTATCAACACACATTAAATAAGTATGTTCATACATATATTGGACGAGTCTATCAATATACATTAGATAAGTTACTTCATATACTAATTAGACAAGTCTAACAATACATATTAGATGAATATAGTAATACACATTAGACGAATAGTAATACATATTACATTAGTCTAATAGTACACATTATTATCCAATCACTACTCTACCTTTCTCCATAGTCTATTCTATGTATTTTTAGATCATCTACTTTTTATACTTTTACGTATCTTGTAATCTTTCTATTTTTAGAATTTATATTTACATTTCTTTACATCAACTAATATTTCTATTTTTAAATCTTCAACTCTATATATATTTTTTTATTATTTAACTTTTGTATTTTCATATCATTTACTCCTTACATTTTGTGTTGCATAATCTAACATTATGTTTATTTATTTCTTTTCACAACCAATATATATATATATATATATATATATATATATATATATATATATATATATATATATATATATATATATATATATATATATATATATATATACATCGTGTGGACCATCGATAGATCGACCAAGGTCAAGCGGCCGTAGGCCGCCCGCTATAAGCGGACCTCACATTGGACGCTGAGGCGATAGTCCCTTCAGAGCTTCAGCTCTGAACACGCTAAATCGGCTACCCGTCAGTCAAACGGGCTAAACACTCCCTCCGCCTTCATCTCCAGTTAAACTTTGTTTCCATCTTAATGGAGACTCTCACCTACAAGGACACCCGTCAGGCCGAACGACCATCGGTCGATCGGCCAAAACAAAACCTGGATCAGTAAGTTAGACATTAATTAAGATAATACAAGTCGGTAATCAAGATTAAAAAGCAATTGGGCCATGATTATATGATTAAGGAGCCCTAATCATAAGTCCACACCAAAAGCTATAAATAGAGGCCTAAGGTAGGTTGGTAAAGATCTTTTAATTCGCATTTATTATAGTAGTTACGATGATCTACCGATCGGCCTTAACTAACTTAAGCATCGGAGCCTTTTAGACAGATACACCGATCACCTGCACAACCGATCAAAGGAGAGTAAAGATTGTATTGAATGGAGGATTCGACGAGCTAATTGAAATAAACGCAGATAGAAAAGGATTAAAGAATAATTTAAGTGTTGACGGTATATGCTTGGTCCCTACACCCGAAACAATATATATATATATATATATATATATATATATATATATATATATATATATATATAAACATACGAATAAACATCACTTCTTCGTAACGAGTTTCAAACTAGTTAAACATAATATATGAAGACTAGTATTTTTTTTTAGGCTTAAATACACATTTGGTCCCTATTTTTGTCAAAATTATTCAATTTGGTCCTTATTTTGGTTGTTTGTTAAATTTAGTCCTCGTTTTGGTAAAATCGCATTCAATTCAGTCCTTTTGGCATACGGAGTTAAAAATTTTAACGGCACAGTGACACGGTGTAACTGTTTGGCCTACGTGTCAGTTTTTGGTCAGTGACGTTGGCACAGTAAACTTATATGGCCGTTGGAAGTTTAAAATTTAGGGAAATTGATTTGGGGAAGAAATTAGGGTTTGAGAGGTGTGAAGCAAAATTGTGGCCAATGCAGCTGTTTCACTCCATCCAGTGTGTGATTGATAATGTTAATTTTTACCATTATCCAAGCTATATTTCATTAGCAAAATCATCTCTTCCAAAGTTTTTAACGTACTTAATCCTCAATTTTACCTTACTTTTGTAAATAAATACATTTTGGGTTACATTTATCTAAATATACCACTAATCCCCATTTTTTGTGTCCTTTTTGTAGATGGGAAGCTTTGTCCAAAAATCCAGACTAATGAGTGACCCAGAATAGCAAGGAGAAGAAGAAAAATGTCAACAGGAAGCGCCTGGCGACATGAAGCAAGCGCCAGGCGGAACAGACCGCCAGTCAAGCGCCAACCAGGCGCCCCTGTTACGAACCGCCTGGCGGTAACTGGACACCGCCGGGCGGTAGCTGTTAGTTTTGCCCCCTGTTTGCTCAATACCGCCTGGCGGTGAGACCCTTCCGCCAGGCGCCAGTGTTCGCTGATGTGGCAAGTTGGCTCTTTTTCTTCTATTTTCGCGAGGGGAAACGGATCTTTGGCATTTTGGAGCTCGAGCAACGCGATTTGGAGAGCTTGGAGGAGTGCTAGGGCTTGTGGGAACAACTCCATCTTCCTCTTTGTATCTCTTTCTCTTCCATTTTCCATTTTGTAAGCTTGAGCTCTCCATGACAATGGAGAGCTAAACCCATTTGTGTTGGGGTTAGATGTAGCCATTAAACTTTCATGTATTTTCGAATGGTTTGAATACATATATGCTTCTTCCATTGATTTCTAGTATCTTTGTTTATGCATTTAAAGCTTGCTTTGTTTTACCCATTCATTGCATGATATTTGGGTCATTAGGTATTGGAAAATATCTCTTGAAACCTTGAATTGGAACAAGATACCTAATGGAACTTGTATCTAGGAATGGAACTTGACCCATTAGTTGTCTTAAACCCTAATTTGTAAAGCGGGTTTGTTTATTTAGGGATTCAAGGAATTGACTCTAAATAAGGAAACCTAAGCTCATTCAACTAAGGAATTAAAGTTTGAGTAAACTTGTGGGTTGACATTAGTAATTAATGGAGAAGAGTTTTATTGCTTAATATACATGAGAGTGAAGTAGGTGAAGTCTAACTCCAACAATATCAATCCATTGCATTTCTAGTCTTTACCATTTCCTAGAGTCTTCAAATATCCAAGTTCAATTTTGATTATTTAGGCAAAATTTAATTTCATATAAAAACTCAAATTATGAATTTATTCATTAGTTTAAATTAGTCACTAATTACGCAAATATTTAGTATACACGAGTCTCTTGGGAAACGATATCCGGTCTTACCGATTACTACTTGCGTGACTTGGTACACTTGCCAAAGTCATAACAGTGATTCAAAATTGGCGTTTGAGAGGTATCTCTCGTCATCATTCGTCTTCCTCCTCTTGCTGTAACAGTTGGGGGCAACCAAGTTACGGTGGGTCTCATATTCGTGGTTCCAAGGGTATGGGTTTAATCCCCATTTGCAAATGTGGAGAAGTTGCAGTGCTTCGAGTGGCAAGAACTTTGAAGAATAATGGCAGACAATTTTGGGGTTGTTCTAAGTTCAAGAGTGTTGCTTGCAGTGATAATGTGTGGTGTAACTACTTCAAGGGGTGTGATGAAGAATTTTGTGATGAAAGAGATGGTATTATAGCCCAGCAAAGGATGAAGATTTCTGAACTGGAGATTTCTGTGAGGGCTATGAAGAAAACGAATCAATTTTTGTTACGATTAGTTATTGTTGTTGTTGTAATCTTTGTAGTCATGCTGCCAATAATGTTTAAGATTCAATGTCTGTAGGTGAGGATGATGATTTGTTGGTGTTGATGATGTTTTGTTGGTGTTGAAGTTATGAATGTAAAAAAGCAGGGCTGTAACTTATGAATGTTGTGTTTGTTGGTAATGAAGCAGGGTCGAGTAATGTGCAATTTAAGTCCCTATTTTAAGTTCATACTTTAGTTTAAAATGTGCAATTTGGTCCCTATTTTAAGTTTAAAATGTTCAATTTGGTCCCTATTTTAAGTTTAAAATGTTCAATTTGGTCCCTATTTTAAGTTTAAAATGTTTAATTTGGTCCTTGTTTTAAGTTTAAACTGTTGAATAGAGTCCCTGTTTTATAACACAACCTGCCAAATAGAAGTGGAAAATAAACCAACATATAATTGAATCCATATTGAACATACACAACCTGCCAATCACACAAGTCCAAATTCCAATCACAACTCCACTATTGGAGACCGATATTCATTCAAGTGCAATCAAAATGTGCTGAAGTCATGGAATTCAGATGTTCAACAAAAGTGTGCTGGACAAAAAAAGTTAACAAACATAGTATCAATTACTACAAAATTACTACCAAAACAGGCCTAAATACATCAAAAGTTGTCTCCTAAGTAGGCCTAATTAAAGCACAGAAAATGATGTTCAAGTTGGTGGTCTTCGAATCTGCAATTTCTGCTTGCAGCTTGGTTGCCCAGTCTGTTGTGAGACTTCATGTGCCTGCTGTGAAGGTTGTGTTGGTTGTGTGGTCTGCTGACTTGATGGTGGTGGTTGTTGTGTGGCTGTGTTGCTTGTGTGGACTGCTGACTTGATGGTGGTGGTGGTTGCTCTGTAGGCTGCGGTTGCTGAGGGAGTTGTGGACAATTACTTCTGTTATGTCCCACTTCACGACATACCCTACATCTCTTTTGATGGCCACCTTTCCTTAACTCAGTATCATTTTTCTTTAATTCCCACTGTTCCAATCTCCTCTTTTTCTTTGGCCTCCCAGGTAATCTCCTTTTGAGGGGGGGTTGGACATCATTGTAGGAAGTCCTCTCCCACAGCAGCTGCCCATTCACTGGATAGATTATGGAGTGGTATGTTTCTTCATAAGTGCAAATTCTGAACCAGTGTGGTATGAACTCCTCTGCATTTAAATTTAAAAACCTCATTGCAGCAAGTGCATGGCAACAAGGAATACCATTGAGCATCCATTTCCTGCACGTGCATTGTTGTGTGTCAATGTTGACTTTGTACTTCTCTCCAATAAGTGAAATGTGCTTGACTTCAAAAATCTTTTCTCCTGACCAACTATCAAAGCATAACAGGTTAGCAAATTGAATAAATGATAACTATTAATTGTGTCAAAATGCTTATTTAAATACCTTGGAATCCAGTTCTTTGTTAAGGCTGATTCTTCTCGCAGCCTAGTTGTAATCCTTGGGCAGATTGAACCTTTAAAAGCTTTCACCTTCTTCCGGTTTTTGACCCACCTCTTCATTAAATAAATTCTGATGTCCTCTAGTATTGATACAATTGGTTTAGTCCTTGCATCAATTATGACACTGTTGAAGGCTTCACTCATGTTGTTTACTAGAGTGTCACAGATGGCTTGACTTGTGAACCTAGATGTGGACCAAAATCTGAAAATGAAAGTATCACACAAAGGTTACCAACACCATAACGTGTAACAGTATTGTGAATATGGATGATAAACACAAACCTCGGTGGAATGGCTATGAGGTATTATTATCCTACAAAAGAAGATTTTTATTTGAAAAAATTATTTTTCCTAAACTCAAATAACATAGTTACTCGTGTTAGATTTTATACATTCGTGTAATTTTGAATTTTGAGAATTTCTAAATGGTATATTATTTAAAACTTTTAGCATTGAGTTCATTTGTGTATTATAATTTTATTAAAAAATTTAAAATATTTACCTTCGTGTATTAGCATTGTGTTCATTGGTGTAATTGTTGACAATTTTTCTAATTCACCATAAAAATTTTTGACAAACAAACTATGAATATAATATTAATTTTTCTTAGACCGATAATCTCAATATTTTTAATAGATAAATTATTATTAGATAATTAAATGATCTACTGATGTTTTGTTTTGATTTTTTTTTATTTTCTTTCAAATTATAGCAAAAACACACTGAATATCTACTTTATCTTAATATATAGTAGTAACAATATTCAACGTTTACAAATTATTCAACATTTTCAGCACAAGACGTACATGATTAGACTTTAAAAATAGAAAATGGATTATAAAATAAAGCTTTGGCTGCTGGATCCGGTCACTTCTGCAGACCTTATGTTCGGATTGACTTTTTTCTACGAATAATTTTAAAACTTTCTATTTCATTGTTCTTATTAATTTTTCAATTATTTTAAGGCAGGAATTAATATGTTTTATATTATTCAAAGACAATGAGTGCACCAGACCAAATAAACAAAAAAATAATTGGATATATTTTTTTCAGCAATTCTAGTATTTTGACATCAGTTAAGTCTTGTTAAGATAATTTCAAGTTGTAATTTAAAAGTTGTAAAATGACAGTAGAACGGGTGTAAAGTAGGAATGGGAAAGTTTTTATTTTCCGAAATAAAATGAATTGTTAAGTCTTGGTTTTGTTTGTTAATGCATTCGCTCCCTATAAAGGGTAGTTCCAAAATTCAGTTTAAATGCAATACCACCGCGAAGGAAGCTTTGCTTCATAATCTGCTCCCTTAATTTCTGCATATTTCCAACACCTTTCGCAATTATCACCTCTTTCTCTCACTCTTCTCAACAGTCATGGCCTTCTGCGGTGCTACCTTTGTCAAGCCAAACCATGCTTTCTCCCCAACCCACAAACCCAAAGCTCCAACTCCATACTATGATAGCAGAAAGAAGGTTGGTCAATGAATCATACCTACAACTCTACATGTCTGTAACAACAGTTTCCATTGTCCTTTCTGATCTAACAATCTAACCACACACTAAACATCATCTCTGTCAACATCATACTGTGCTTTTCTTTTTCCTTTTTTTCGTGTTCCTGTTTTGATTCCATAAGGGATCACTCATCTTCCTTTTGTAAACAGCAAATTCACCATTATTTTCTCACTGATGGTGCAAAGATGGCTGATGTGTTATTGTGTTTGTCAGTTCTGCGTGAGGGTTTCAGCAAGTGACTCGGGTGATGTCGAGAAGACTATTATCAGGAAAGAGAAAGACGGGTGGAAGATCAATTACTCAGGAGAGAAACCTCAAACACCATTGCTGGACACAGTCAACCACCCAATTCACATGAAGAATTTGTCCACTCAGGTTTAAAACTGGAATAATTTGTTAAGGCCTAAAGGCCATGCTACAGCATATTTCTTGTCCGTGGCTGACAACAGTTTTTTTACTGCGAGTTTTGTTGGTTTGTTTGTGAAAAGTATTGAATGTGTTTGTCAGGATCTAGAGCAACTTGCAGCAGAGCTGAGGGCAGATATTGTGCACAGTGTGTCAAACACTGGTGGGCATCTTAGCTCAAGCTTGGGAGTGGTAGAGTTAGCAGTGGCTTTGCATCATGTTTTCGACACCCCTGAAGACAAAATTATATGGGATGTTGGTCATCAGGTAATCTTTCCTCTTGTTTATTTCTTCTTCTTTTCTAATACATGTTAAATAGCAACAAAAGAAATATAATCCTCATTTAGAATCCTCATTTAGAGAAATTTGCTATTGTAGCAATTAAGATTTTATGTTTTTCCTTCTCTTCTGTACAATTTTCATCATTATATCATGTGGGATGTTTACGAGAGTCTAAAAAGTAACCGAATTGCAGGCATACCCACACAAGATTCTTACAGGTAGAAGGTCGAGGATGCACACCATTAGGAAGACTTCGGGGCTGGCAGGTTTTCCTAAAAGGGATGAGAGTACTCATGATGCTTTTGGGGTAGGACACAGTTCTACAAGCATATCTGCTGGTCTTGGTGAGATTCTTATATTTTAAGATCAATACAAATTTATATATGCAGAAGCACTTATTTCACGGATTGAGTGAATATTTATTAGGCATGGCTGTTGCACGTGATCTACTGGGGAAGAAGAACAGCATCATATCAGTGATAGGAGATGGGGCATTGACAGCAGGCCAAGCTTATGAGGCCCTGAACAATGCAGGGTTCCTTGATTCTAACATGATAGTAGTACTTAATGACAACAAGCAAGTCTCTTTACCAACGGCCACACTTGATGGCCCCGCAAGTCCTGTCGGTGCCCTCAGCAGTGCTTTGAGCAAAATTCAAGCGAGTACAGAATTCCGCAAACTCAGAGAAGCTGCAAAAGTAAGCCTCTTAAACTTATCATATTCGTAGTCAACGTCATGATCTCAGTGATCATGTCAAACTTTCAATAAGCTGTGGCATTTATTTGGCTCCAATTTTGTTGCTGAAGAGCATCACGAAACAAATTGGAGGACAAACACACCAGGTTGCAGCCAAAGTGGATGAGTACGCAAGAGGCATGATCAGCGGTTCTGGATCTACATTATTTGAAGAACTTGGCTTATACTACATAGGTCCCGTGGATGGTCATAACATTGAAGATCTAGTTACCATCTTTGAAAAAGTCAAAGCCACGCCGGCTGCAGGTCCAGTTTTGATTCATATTGTGACAGAAAAAGGGAAGGGATACCCCCCAGCAGAAAAAGCAGCTGATAGAATGCACGGTGAGTAAGGGATATTTCTTAATAAATCATCATGAGAAACTCGAAATTGTAAAATCAATTCTTAGATCTATTGCAAAAGTTACCACTGTTAATATAACTCAAAATCAATTTTGTTCTTACAATTAATTTCTCAACCTGAAACCAAGTGAAGTGAGTAACTATTTACCAAGGTACTTGATATTTTGCGTGATTTAAAACTAATATTTGAATTCAAGCAGACATTTATACATTCTCATATTTTCAGGGGTTGTAAAGTTTGATCCAAAAACAGGGAAGCAGTTTAAGGCAAAAGCCTCAACACTTTCATACACACAGTACTTTGCTGAGTCTTTGATAAAGGAGGCTGAAATAGACAACAAGATAGTGGCCATTCACGCAGCAATGGGTGGTGGTACCGGCCTAAATTATTTCCACAAAAGGTTTCCCGATCGGTGTTTCGATGTGGGGATAGCTGAGCAGCATGCTGTTACATTTGCTGCTGGGTTAGCTGCCGAAGGTCTCAAGCCCTTTTGTGCCATTTACTCATCATTCCTGCAACGAGGATATGATCAGGTGAGCCAATATGGTTCAATGAGAAATAGTCCAAACTATCTCATTATTGATTTCTTCTTGATCTAAGTTTATTTGTAAGTTAATAACTGTGATAAGAAAATATGATCACTGTGATTTATTATATCTATGTAGGTAGTTCATGATGTTGATCTTCAAAAGCTACCTGTTCGATTTGCTATGGATAGAGCTGGTTTGGTTGGAGCAGATGGACCAACCCATTGTGGAGCATTTGATATCACTTACATGGCTTGCCTGCCCAACATGGTGGTGATGGCTCCTTCTGATGAAGCTGAGCTGATGCACATGGTTGCAACAGCAGCAACTATAGATGACAGACCAAGCTGCTTCAGATTTCCAAGGGGAAATGGAATTGGAGCCACTTTGCCACTCAACAACAAAGGAACCCCACTTGAGGTGAGAATCAGAGACTAACATGTATTTCCGAAATCTTATCTTATCTCAATAGTTAAGTCACCGAACTGAAATTGTTTTGGTCGTATAGATCGGAAAAGGCAGAATTCTGATGGAAGGCAGCAGAGTTGCTATTTTGGGATATGGTTCAGTAGTCCAACAATGCAGACATGCCTCGGAATTGCTTAAAGAAGTAGGCGTTAATGTGACAATTGCTGATGCTAGGTTTTGCAAACCTTTGGATACAGATCTCATCAGGCTACTAGCTAAAGAGCACGAAATACTGATCACAGTGGAAGAGGGTTCTATTGGTGGTTTTGGATCACATGTTTCTCAATTCTTGAGCTTATCTGGTATCCTAGATGGACCTCTAAAGGTAAACCTTCCTCCATGGAGGAATCGCTCTCTAATAAGATTTCATTTCAGATTATTATTCTAACAATGATTCCGATTTGGTTTTACCTGCAGTGGAGAGCAATGATGCTTCCTGACAGGTACATTGATCATGGGTCACCAAAGGATCAGGTTGAAGAAGCAGGGCTTTCATCAAAGCACATTGCGGCCACAGTCCTGTCTCTTCTTGAAAGGCCAAAAGAAGCTCTTATGTTCAAATAGAAACGCCAAATGGAATGAGGATCTTAACCCGGAACCTCAAAGATGCATTCATTCAGTTCCGTCGGCATTGCGGTTTACAGGAAGCTGTAAATAGTTACGCTAGAATTGTCGATTTGGATTCTTAGGTCAGGCCCAAGAATAGTATGACAAATAAAGAGATTAATTTATTCTTGCAACTCCAGGAATCAATCAAGGCATTGTAACATATCTATATCTAATGCTAAAATTTTAATATTTAAAAAAAAAGACAAGAATAATTTTATCGAAGCTGGTGTAAATTTTTTCATTAAATATAATATTGTTATAAATTCCTGGTAAGCTTCTAGGAGGAGTCATATCTGAATAATGCATATACTAGTAAGATGTGAAGATATTAACAAAAATAACTTATCAGTATTTCACACGTTTACATATCCTTTTCGGATAAGAATTCTATGGTTAAACATATTTGATTTGGAGCAATTTTGAGATAGTTCATATGAAAAAAAATTGCTAATAAGTGTGTGAACATGCACAAAACATTTCGACAAGTCTTGTTATTGTTTTATAGGAATAATTGTTGATCAAAAAGTAACCAAATGCTACCTGTCATTGTAAAAAAAGACACTATTATGATATTTACTCAAAGTAAGTGATGTAATCTTCTTAAAATAAAAATGATTTAAGATATTTGAGCTTTTACAGATACATAAATAGAATGAATGAGTAGTTTATTTTTATAAAAAAATTATCTTTTGCCACTATTTTCTTTATATTATCTTCAAGAATATTTTTTTTTTTTTAGTTTTAGATTTGAAAAAAAAAAGGAAACAAAACCTGACGAAGAAAGGCGAAATTCTATTTCATCAAATTTGTTAACGGGTAAGTTTAAGTTTATTACTTCTAAAGAGTTGATTTTGAGGATTTTTTAACTATATTATGTATATGAGATAATGTTTTCTAGGATTCTAAGATAAAGAATAGTTAAGGTTTGGATCACAATACTTCTATTAGACAAAGGAACCAACATAACTCAATTAAGAAAGTTATCATTCAAAGGTAAAAATTAGAACATGTTGCATATATTTGTTGTGACCAAAGTAAAATGTTCAATTTTACAATTTGGGTCAATTTTCGCTGGCAATGAATGGTTGCTCAAGTGAAAATCAATTAAAATTGTTGAGTGTTTCTAGATTTCTATCTATGAACGTGAAATGAAGAATTATTGAATAGTTATTATAATTGTACTTTGAGGTAAGTGATGTGATATCAACTTGAACTTGAGTTAGGGATTGATACCTATAATCTTGTTGTTTGTTTGTTAAGTGATATATGAATGATAATTTGTTATTTATTAACTGTGTAATTCTTTTTACTAATTGAACTTTTGTATTATTCATGCAACAGTTTATTTACGCAATAATATTTTGTGTTTATCATTCTATTACATAGTATATTTTTTCAATTTTGTAAAATTTACTAGACAAATAATATCTCTGAAAATAATTATATTGCTAATCTTCAATAACATCAAACAAAATACGATTATAAAACCACTCAAATAGAATATATATTTTAATATAATTTTAATCCATAAAATAACGGTCATATTTCATTTTGGTCTTTAGAAATAGTTTACTCAACTTTTCATTCTTATAAATTTCTTTTTATGTTTATCTTATTTTGTTTTACTCTTTAAAATATATTTTCTTATCGTTTTAACTCCTATATATTTTCTAGATTCTTTTAGCTTCTATTAAATGTTTTTAAAGAAACTAATTTAAAATAAAAAAATATTATAGAATTTAAAACACACATAATTATATTAAAAATAATCAAACTAAATATTTATATATAAACAAAAAATAATACAATATTATAATTCAAAAGCTTATTCAATAACTCTTTCTTTCTATAATTTTCTTTTATACAGAGAATTGATCTTTCATCTTTCATCTTATATAATATTTAATTTTGTCTTTTTTAATTAATGTGGAATACTTTAATTCACACTTAAATTATTTTCAAAAATATTTAATTTTGTCTTTTTTAATTAACGTGGAATACTTTAATTCACACTTAAATTATTTTCAAATATATATATATATATATATATATATATATATATATATAAAAGAGAATATACTTGACTAAGTCCATTCAAGCAGACCATATATTTAAACAGAAATATGTTCCATATATCCTTAAGTTTTTTAACAACTTCGAAGGCTACGATTCATTCCAAAACAAAACTTCGAAGGCTACAAAACACGCAGAAATACCAGAATTATGATATAATATTCACATGTTGGCATCACATTTTAGGCACAGATCAGAATTTTCAAAACAAAATAGATATCCATGATGTATGTGCCTGCCTTTTTTATTATACTTTCTAATGAGAAGCACCACACCGTTAAATTTTCACGTAGACAAAGCCTTGCCCTAGAAATAGTAACATTGACCAGGTGATTCTTTTGAGATTTAAAGACAAAATCGTTGAATGGACTTTTATAGAAGTAGGCTTACAATATTCAATTGAGATTAAAATAAATTGAAGAAATCAACTGTTGGACTAAGTCCGATTCAAGATTGAAATGAAATAAACAAGAAAATGACATCAAATATAAAGAATATTGTATTAAATTAATGGTAATGTTGCATAATCAAACTACAACATTATCCAAAAAAGTATTACGACATTACACAGCGAGTAGCAATGATAATGGAAGACACTTTTAGAGTAAATGAAATTTATGTATAAAGAAAACATTGGGTATTTTGTCTTGGTCAGTTTGATAATAATCTAAGTATATATTTGTTCTAGTACCATAATGTGTATGGTTATGTTTTCACGTCAAATTACGACAAATATAAGAAAACATTTAGATATACGAACTAATGTGAGATCTTTGACCAAATATATGCTTAATCTACAATGAAAGGGACAAAAAAGAAACACCTTTTTAATTTAAGTACTGTAAACAGCTTCTACCTGCACTTCCACATATTTCTTTTTGCGCCCATGTAAACATATCCCATTTTTATTTTGATTGTGCAATCTAAAAATAAAAAATATTGTTCAGATGGTGCAATTTAAAAATTAAAATAATTTCTAGATTATATACTCCATTTTTTTAACAAAAAAAAGTTCAGATTGCATCACGCAGAAGCCAAAAATAATTTTCAGATTAGAGAATAAATGACATCTGAAGTGCAATCTAGAAGTCAGATAATTTGTGGATGGTTCATCCTGAAAGTCAAATGACTTTAGAATAATATAATCCAGAAACTATATTTTTTTAACTCTTCAAATTTTTGGAAGTTATTTTTGACTTTCAGATTCTATAATGTATAAGTCCTTTTTTTTATTTTTGCATTGTATAATCTAAAAACTATTTTTCTAGAAAATAAATATCTAAAAATTATTTTTTTCTTAAATTATACAATTAAAAAAATAGTAAATTTTTTTATACAGAAATACAAATAAACATATGAAATTCGAGGAAGAAACTTCTCACTGTTCCATATCAAGAGAGATAATCATGAGACAAATGTACAATGTGTCCAGGAAAATAATAACAAATTCTTTATTTATCTTTTAATACAATTTCCAATTTCCTGATTTAGTTAATTAAATATTGCACAAGAAATGAAAATTTGAATTACTTTTGAAAATATTATCCAAACACCTTAATTTATTTTTGTGCAATCAATGTTTAGAAATCAACACTTATCCCATCTTTATGCTTGGATGGTAAAAAATGTATGTTATCAAGTGTTTTGCAGAAACTGAGTATAGATTTCTTATTGTTGTAACTACTTGTTGGATCCATAGACCTAACACTACTAAGCCACCACTCACATGTAGAAATTGATCTTCACTGTGTTAGAGAAGAAGTAGAGAAGAGAACTATAAAGCTTATCCACTATGGGTCTTGAAAACATTTTCCTCCCATCTTGAGAGGGGCTATCCCAATTTGGTTTAGTTAGTTAGTTTTGGTTTGGTTAGTTTACATATGTTTTTCTCTCTTTTTTTTATATCTCTGCTCCTTAAGCATTTTGTAAGACAAATACACCTTATGTACTTTCACATTTACTTTTTCTTCTTTTGCGAATAAATGGGAGCGAAATGTAAATAAAATGGGAGCGAAATGTAATAGAAGAAAAAGAAAACGAATTCTAAAATTAAATGAAATAAGTATGATAGAGAAAAGTATAAAATAAATATTTTAAGAAAGGTTCATAAGAGAAAGATCCAAAAACAAAAAATAAATAAATAAATAGACTCTCAATTTTTTATTTTTGTAAAATGTTAGATTATAGAATATTTTTTATTCCTTTGAAATATTTTACAATAAAAAAGAGTTACCAAGAGCCATGTTAGAAAAGTCCTGTGAAGAGTTATTAAGTGACATGTCACTTTCACCGTGTAATGATGATTTTATCTGCTTCACATGATTAACATTTAACTAATCCATGCGCTACATGCATCTTTTGAAGGTGTAATGATTATTTTTTCCTTAATCTTATAAACAAAAATGTGCATCCCCTAGTTTCAAGGAACCACCATTGTGTAATTAATTAAGAGTTAATTAAATATGAAACATACGATTAGTTGAATTAATTTTAGTCTGTAATAGAGTTGTCAAAACGGGTCATATAATATAGTGCATCAGGAATTAGTGGATTAAACGAGTTGACTCACATAACTCACATAATTATAAAAATCATTTTTTTCTTCTATCTTTACGACATTAATTGGTAAAATATTTTGACAGAGATGCAAAAGTTTAAATTATTAAACTCTCTCCTACATTAACTTTGAAAAGACATGAAGTACCACCACGTACAAAAAATACTATAAATTTTGATGTAGCATGTCAATACGAAAAGTTAGGCATCTATATTTCCAAAGAATTTAGAGTGCTCATCACACCACTATATTCCAAAAGAAATAATGAGGTGCAAGAAGTAAAAAGTTTGAGTTTTTTAAGAGTGAGAGTTTCTTAAAAATGAGGTGTTAGAAGTAACAAGGTTGGTGGGTGTAAGAAGAAACATCCAATTAGTGACGTTTTTCTTTTATATATTCAGGTTGGTAAGCCAACCCGACATTCAAGTACATTTTTGGCTCGTATCAAAAATTACAATTTTTTTTTAATTCAACCCGGTCTAAACTCGTGGTGGATCAAGTTGGCTCAAGAATTTTAACTCATTTTAACAACTTTGTTAAACAATTTTATGTTTACATTTGAGTTTTTTACTATCTCTAAACACTTGATGTGTGTTTGTTCCTCTTCTAAAACTTTTTATAAAAGATTAGAATTTTTTATTTGAACAACAACATTGAAAATCAAAGACTTTAGTAGTTTTATGTCATGGATAGTTTATAATTTTCTCCTTAAAAGAATTGTATATTAAATAATAATAAAAATGGGCTTAAATACTAATTTAGTCTCTATTTTCTTTGAGTTTATTTAATTTAGTACTAATATTAATTTTTTTTTAATTTGATTTTAATTTTCGTCAATTTTGTTCAATTTGATTTTTTTGGCTAACACCATTTAAATAATTAACAACAATCATGTCTCCCATGTGTCAGTTCATGATTTTTTTTAGTTTTATTTTCAATTTATTTTAATTTTAAAAGAATATTTACGTATCACGCTAGTATTGTATCACGTGTTAGTAACAACATTACTTTATATCATTTATAACCTCCTAAAATTTTAAATTAATGGTGTTAGTCTACATTCTTAAGATTTTTGTTCTAATTTTAAAGCAATTATATCCTAAACAAAAAATAGTTAATAAAAAATGTGAGTTTTAAAAAATATATCAGTATAACATTTATATAAAAAATAATTTTGTCTCAATTTGAAAAAGGATAAAATTGGTCTATTTAAAAAAAATGGAACTAAATTAAACAATCAAATTAAATATAAAACATTAACATTAACATGTGTCACTAATCCTGACACATTGATATATAAACATTTTTTTTAAAATTAAGAAATGAATAAATACAAAAAATAAGAAAAAAGTGAATTGACCTGTGATAGACACTATTAACTGTCCGTTGATTAATTAAAAGACATTTAAAAAAATTAAACAAAACTGCATAAAATAAAATAAAAACTAAATTAAATAAATTTAACAAATATGAATCAAATTAGTATATAAGAAAAAGCTTTGTTTAATATTTGTGGGCATTGAAATGTGGGATCACAATAAAATTGACTGTGTGCTTTTCTGTGAGTTTGTCTTCATTATAAATGATTAATTTTTAATGCATGATTCCTACGGCTTATGAAAGTATATATATATATTTCTCACGATTTGAAAGAGGACTTCTCTTTCAAAATTAGAGGAGACAAATTTTCATTTTACATGCATATTTTGTATTTTGACAGTAATTATGTGATCCTCATGGCACATATCCTCGACCTCCAAATCAACTTGCAAATCATTTGGAGAAAGAAGATAACATCCCATATAATATCATAAATATTTTTGTTTAAGAGAATATTGAAGGTAAATATTGTATAAATATGTTATTTATGATTAACTTATTTTTGGTGACTTTGACCTTGATAGCATTGACAAGTTGTTTTAATACATTATATATATTTTTACTTTAGATCACATTGAATTAATCCATTGATTATATAAATGTTTGTTAAAAATCATCGTAGATCACATCTCAACAACATTATTTATATTACTTATTTTTAAATGTTGTCTTTAAACTGTGTAAAAAGGTACGTAAACTCATATTAACTAAAAGAACCATGTATTTAGGATGAAAAAATAATTTGTGTTCGCGGGTACCCGCGGATAATAGATACATGTGAGTAGCGGAGTAGCGAGCATCATTTAATTTAATACTTGTTGCAAAGAGAAGTGAACCATCAAATTAAACTAGAACTTGACTATCACTTGAAGGAACCGACAATACCTAATTCAGATTGATTCAGATGAAAGATTTGACATTATAGTTTGGTCGAAGGCTAATGGGTTAAAATATCCAATTTTTCAAATGATTGCAAGAGATTTTCTAGTCATTCCTATCTTAACAGTTGCTTATGAGTTTTCTTTTAGTACTAGTGGTCGATTTCTTACACCACATAGGAGTAGATTACACCTAGACACTTTAAAGGCATTGATGTGTGTTCAAGATTGACTATGGACTGATAAAAAGTAATTAAATTAGTACTTCAAATTACATATTAATATTTATCAAATGATTGACTATGACAAATGAATTGATTTTCCTTTTCTGGCTCTTCAAAATTGAAACTGGACAGGATGAAGCTTAATACAATACGAGAGGAGATAATTGATGATGATGTTAGTAGTTTTCTTTTGCTTAAATAATGATTTGGTCATAGTTTTCGTTCAGTTTTTTCAATTTGGTCATACTTTTAATTTTTTTTCAATTTGGTCATAATATTCGTCAATTTTATTCAATTTGGTCTTCTTCGCTAACATCGTTAAAATAGTTAACGGATTGTTAACAGTAACTACCATGTGTCATTTTGTGATTTTTTTTATTTTTTTTTAATTTTAAAAAATTACTTTTTTTATTTTAAAAAAATGTCCACGTGTTAAACTCATATCATACCACGTGTCATTTTATGATTTTTTTAATTTTTTTTTAATTTTTTAAAAATTAAATTGTTTTTCATTTAAAAAAGTATTTCATGTGTCAAGCCAATATCATGTCACGTGTCATGGTTAGTTTATTATATTCAATTTGGTCATAATATTCTTTTTTTTTTCAATTTGGTCCTAATCTTTTTTTTAATTTAACATTTTGGTTCTTCTCCAAATTGAGACAAAATTTAATTTGTATATAAATGTTATATGGATATTATTATTAAAATGCATATTTGTATTAAATATTTTTAATTTAGAGTTAGAGTTTGTTTAAAATTAAAACGAAAAATTTCAAAGTAGGCAATAACACCATTAATTTAAAATTTTAAGCCACTTAAAAATTTAAAAATAGGGAATAACATCATTAAATTAAGTATTTTTAACCTCTTAAAATTTTAAATTAATGGTGTTATTGTGTACTTTGAAATTTTTCGCTTTAATTTTAAACCAACTCTAACTCAAAATTTAAAATATTTAATAAAATATGCATTTTAATAAGAATATCCATATAATATTTATATACAAATTAAATTTTGTCTCAAATTGGAAAAGAACAAAAATGTTAAATTTAAAAAAAAATTAGGTCCAAATTGAAATAAAAAATTACGAATATTAAGACCAAATTGAATATAATAAACTAACCCTGACACGTAACATGATATTGGTTTGACACGTGAATTTTTTTTAAATAAAAAATATATAAAAAAATATATAAAAAATAAATAAATAATCATAAAATGACACGTGACATTATATGAGATTGACATATGGACATTTCTTTCAAAAAAAAAGTAATTTAAAAAAATCACAAAAATGACATGTGACCTTTACTGTTCACAATCCGTCAACTATTTTTAACGGTGTTAGCAAAAATGATCAAATTAAATAAAATTGATGAATATTATGACCAAATTGAAAAAAAAATAAAAGAAAGACCAAATTGAAAAAATCGAATGAAAACTATGACCAAATCATTATTTAAGCCTTTTCTTTTTAATATTTTATTCTAAATTTACCAATAGTGTCACTGTGTCATTTATTGATGACTTTATTTGTGAGTTACTTGTTTCACAAATCAAGTGATCAACATGAAGATATTGGAGAGGAAACATAGATATTAGACTATTATTTTTAGAAGAATTAATTTTTAAATGTTTTACATTTGAATGTATGTTTTAGGTATTATTAATTTGAATTTATGTTTTACCTTTTATTTAGTTGGTCATTAACTTATACTCAGTTACATGCTTAAATATTAGTTGTTTTTTTTAGCAATTTAATTTAGATCCCATTTAAAAACTAATAAAATGTTTTTTTTTAAATATTTGTAGGTATTCAACAAGTAACCGGGTTAAAAGCATCTTTAAATATTTTTTATGCAGTTATCCAACTTGTAATAAGAGAAGTAACTAGAGAGATAACATGTACAATTTATTTTTGCGAATCATATAGCGAATAGAGAGTACCCTTCTGCGCGACCTGTATCTTTTCTTTTTCAAAAAGTAAAAACATTCTCAAAAAGCCAAAAAAAATCGTGTTCCTATCATCATTTTCACATTCCGTGTGTCCCTCTCAATACACACTACAATATTTTGGTAGGTTTAATTACTCGTAATATACCCAGTTTGATGCTAGTGTGTCAAATTGGTACTCAGTTTTAAAAAAGTGTCAATTGCGTACCCAAATATGTTTATGTGCCTCAATTGAGTTCAATTATTTATACGTCGTTACAATGGTTAACGTTGACTGATTTAAGTTGGTTTGAGAAGCAATTTTAGAACACGTGGCCATCATACAATTACTGATGTGGATATTGATGGCTTTTTTACGTTAATTGTAGAAGTAAAAAATGAAAAACGAAATTTGGTAAAGTTATTTTTGAGTTCGAAGAACAGAGATAGAGAGGAGAAGAGGAGGCTGAAGCGAATCAACTCGCAGGCTTTCACTGCCATTCAGTGGATTATCGGAGGCATCGTTAACAGCGACATGGGTTGAGCGGTGGAAGAAAGGTATGTGTTCCTGACTGTGATTGGTTTCGCTACTCATTTTAGGGTTTCTTTGGTTTGTTTGAGATTGTGATAATTTTTGGGGTTCTGTTCAATGTGTTTGATGTTTTTTGTACTTTGATTATTTTTCCTTTCTTATTTGTAATGCGGTGCAGTCGGATTACTTTATTCATTTGGTCTCCCACTATATGTGACGATGATGGTGTTGAGTTTACTGTGTGGTCCCCCCTTTGTTCATTTTGTCGCTATTTTGGTGTGTTGGTGGTATGGTTTGTAATTTGTGTTTGATATTTTGGGCATTTTCATATGTGACAGGGATATATAGATAGGAATATAGTAGTTGAGATGGACGAAAATTTTGAAGTTGTTTTTCACCATGGGGGAAGGTTTGTAAATGATGGGTCACTGAAATACATTGGAGAGAGTAGTATTTTATCATGTGACCCAGACAGATGGAGTTACTTTGAGATAATGTCAATTTTGAGGGAATTGGGTTACATGAATGTCAAAGAATTGTGGTATTCAGTAGGTGGAGGTGTTGTATTGGATGGAAGGCTGGAATTATTGACCGATGATAGAGGTGCATGTCACATGGTCAACATCGCCACACTAAATGGTCAAGTGCACCTTTATATGGTGCACTTCGTTTGTGAACCTATAGTAGTACATATGATAAAGGGTGGGAGTGAGGCAGAACTTGGCGTGGATGGTGCAGTTGAGGGTGAGGTTGATGTGGAGACTGAGGCTGATGAAGAACCTGCTGTGGTGGATGGGGTTGAGGTGGAAGTTGGTGTGGATGTTGTAGGTCAGGGTGAGGGTGATGGTCATATGAAGGCTGTAGTTGATGAAGAACATGTAGTCATAGGTGGGGTTGAGGTGGAAGTTGTTGTAGGTCGTGCAGATAAGGGTGAGGGTGATGTGGAGGTAGAGGTTCAGGCTGATGAAGAAGTTGTAGTGATGGGTGGGGTTGAGGTGGAAGTTGAAGTGGATAGTGCAAGTGAGGGTGAAATGGAGGGTGAGTCTAATGAAGAACCTGTTGTGATGGCTGGTGCAGGTGCGGATGAGGGTGAAATGGAGGTTAAAGCAGTTGAACAACCCGATATGGATGTGGAGGTTGAGGCTGATGAAGAAGATGATATGGAGGGTGAGGAAACATACTATGAGGGTGATGATGACTATGAGGTGAGGAGTTGGACTGATTCTAAAGAGGAAGTAATGGGTGAGGATGAGTTGTATGATGTTAGAATTGAAACCGAGGAATTGGAGGATGATCTCTATGATGTTATAATTGAAGGAACAAGTGGTTCGTCTAGAACAAATCCAAAGGGTAAAAATGTGTTTGACAGGGGGTTGTCTGATAGTGAATGGGAGTCTGAGACATTAGATAGTTGTGAAAATAGTGATGCAAGTGATGACGATAGAGATAAGTATGGTAACTTTGGGATATTCCCCATGCCCAAAAGTATGGAAGACTATAATTGGGAAGTTGGGACGTACTTTGCTAAGAAGGAAGAATTCACTGAGGTTATTAGAACTTATGGTATGCACAATGGCAGAAAGTTAAAAAAATTTAGAAATGACAAAAGGAGAATTTATGTGAAGTGTTTAGGTGCGAAGGGTAAATGCAAGTGGTATGCATATTGTTCTTATAAAGCAGCACAAAGTACATGGCAGTTAAGGAGAATTATCAACACTCACACATGCAATAGGGAATTCAATGTGAGTTTAATGACTTCAAAGTGGTTAAGTGGGAGGCTAGAAAAAACACTAAGAGAGAACCCAAATATCAAGTTGACTGATTTGAAAAACAAAATAGGGAGAAAATGGAACATTGATGTTTCAAGATCAATGGCCTTTAGGGCTAGGACTATGGCATACAACAACATTGATGGATCATTCCAAGAACAATATAAACGAGTTTATGACTATGCACATGAGCTGTTAAGGTCAAATCCAAGTTCCACTGTCAAAGTCCATGTTGATGAGAATGAGGGCAATTCAATTTTCAAACGACTATATGTATGCCTGAAGGCTTGTAAAGATAGCTTCTTCTGTTGTAGGCCTATAATTGGTGTAGATGGTTGTTTTCTGAAGGGAAAATATGGGGGAGAACTGTTAATAGCTATGGACAGAGATGGAAATGACCAAATGCTTCCATTGGCATACGTTATGGTAGAAGTAAAGAATAAGGAAACATGGACATGGTTTCTTGATTTCATGATAGAAGACCTAGGAGGAGTTGAAATTTTTTCCAAAATCACTTTCATGTCAGACCAACAAAAAGTAAGTAACTATATTCCCTCCTATTTTAATGTTTAATTTTGAGTCCTAAATATTTGACAAATCACTTGTTATGCACTCAAAATTGCAGGGACTGCTTCCAGCATTGCAAGAATTGTTGCTTGGTGTGGATCAAAGATTCTGTGTATGTCATATATACTCCAATTTTAGGAAAAAATTCCCAGGCAAAAATCTAAAGCATCTACTTTGGAAAGCAACATATGCCACACACCCTCAAGCATGGGAGACTGTGATGAGGGACATTAAAGAGTTGAATGTTGATGCTTTTAAGCATCTGATACAAATTCCCCCAAGGCATGTTTTAAATATTGTTTTTAAATACTGTTTTTATGTAACCATATGATAGAAATGCTTGTTGTAAATTGTTTTTAATTTAAACTGGTTTTTTGCCCTGCAAGCAGATTCTGGTCCAGGTCCAGATTTACATCAAGGCCAGCATTTGACAATGATGTCAACAACATGTTTGAGGGTTTCAATAGCACAATAGTGGATTCCAGGAGTAAACCCATCATAACCATGATGGAAGAAATTCGAATGTATCTGATGCAAAGATGGGCTTCCAATAGAAAGAAGGTAAATGCATTTCATGGTTCTATTTGGCCAAAACTTAAAGACAGACTAGAGAAGGAAGCAGACAAGACCAAATATTGGTTACCAAGGTAAACATATTTGATGGAACTAATTGCAATGTTGTTTGATTAAATTTGAATTTGTTATGGCTTTTATTTAATTATATTTTGTCTTCATTGCAGCTGGTCTGGACAACAACTATTTGAGGTCAGCCATACTTCTATGATTAGGGAGAAATTTGTGGTGGATTTAGACAAACAAGAGTGTAGCTGCAGGAAATGGACCATAACAACAATTCCCTACAGTCACGCACTGAGTGTCATTCGATTTCTGAATTTGAATGCAGAGGATTATCTCCCACACTGGTTTTTAAAGTCAACATAGGAGGAGACCTATTTGTCAATGATATATCCTGTGAATGGACCTCATCTGTGGGAAGTGACATCTTATGATGATGTGTTACCTCCTGCTAAAAGAGTGATGCCTGTAAGACCAAAAAAGAAACGAAGGTTGGAGTCCTGGGAGCTGAGGAAGGATGACACGCAAATGAGGCAAGGTGGAACACGTAAAAAATGTGCGATTTGCAGAGCACTTGGACACAAAAGAAATACTTGTCCTCAGGTACCTCCAACAGAGCAGCAACCAACTCCAACAGTTACACAAGAAGGAATAACACCTACTGAACAAACTCAAGCAAATCAGCCAACTGATTCACTTTAACCAAGTCAACCTACTCAACCAATTGATATGAGTGGTGCTCAGCAAAGTCAGATTACTGCATCTGAACCAGTTGTGCCAGCAGCAACAAATCAACAACAAAGTCACCCTACCCAGCCAACCCAAAATTCTTCATGCCAACAGACTCAAGTTGTAAGATCCGGGAAAATTAAATAGTTATTTAATTAATTATTTAATTAGAACGGATAGTGAGAATATTTAAAGCAATAAATGCGGGGAGCTATGACATGGAAAGGTACTAGCTCAAGTGGTTGAGAGTACTTTATTGTGTGTGAGGACTTGGGTTCGAGTCCTATGTGTGCCACTTGGATGTTATTTAAATTATGTGTTTTTGTGTGTTTTTATATTGGATGAGTGTTGTCATGATAAATTCTTAAAATTGTAGGATTTATCATGAAATCTAGATTGGTTGAATGGTTTGGCTTTGGTTTGGTATGTGCATGAGTGTGGGTTCAAACCTTGTTGAGAACTAACTTACTTTTCTTTTTGCTAAATTTCATTAACATGAATATGAAGGGGTTTGAGAACCCTAGCAGCCAATGAATGGGCAATTCAGAGGGCTGGACGTAGCTTGAGAAGCGGCTTAATTAATCACAAAGCTTTATTTTACTTAAATTTTCGTTTAATGGAAAAAGGGGTAATTAGAGAGGTAGTTAGTAAAGGAAAGGAAGAGAAGTAGCAAGAGGAGGAGTATTGAGACAGGAGCGTGGGCGTTGGGTGCAGAACATCTGGTCTGGACGCATTACAGAGAGGAATTGAGAGGAAGAACGGTGTAAAGGGTACAAATCAAGAGAGGAGAAGGTTTTTACTTCAAAGCACACTCACCAATTCGTGTTTGGAGCAAGGAATCCAGGTTAGGGGAGTTGCTTGCTTGTCTTGTGTGCTTGTAATCGAATTATTGCATTATGCTTTGTATTATAACACGATCGCTTACTGATTTCACGCATTGTTGCATTGGAGTTTCTGGATTTTTCCAGAAACCGCCTGGCGGTTCATCCCCTACCGCCAGGCGACACATCAGTTCTTTTGTGCTGTTCTTGTTTTGGTATGAACCGCTTGGTGGCGATGAGTTTCTGCCAGGCGGTGCGACACTGTCGCGTTTGATTTAATGGTTTCGCTGCTGTTTTATATGGATGTGATGAGTCGTCGAGTCTGTTTGAGTTTATATAATTATGTGGTGGGAATTACGGTCTTGAATTGGTTGAGGAGTGCGGGAAATCATATCAAAATTTTCATATATGAGAAGGTTGGGTTGAAACCAATGGAATTTGTGAACCTTGGACTGTTAGGGTTAATTAAGAAACGAATTGAAGTGTGATATGTGTATGGTGAATTGGTTACAAGGATGTGTATTGAAAAATGTCGAAATTGGTGAGGTAACACTTATTGGAAAAGAGGAGAAGAGAATTGGAACTGTGGATGATGCTGAAAAACGGGTAAAGGGGGCCTGCGTCTGGTATGCCGCCTGGCGAACCTTACGCAGACCGCCAGGCGATGTTGTGTGGCAACCCAGGTGGCTGTGGCGCTGTAGTAAGGCGAGAGAAGGGTAGAAGGTGGAACACACTAGTATGCGAAATACGAATAGAAGGGCGGAGTGAGATTGAAATTGTTGATGTTCGATAAGAGATGAAATTGTTGATGAAGATATGGAACTTAATATGAATAAATAGTGTGGGAGGGGTAAACATACTTTGTTAATGAAAATAAGACTCGCGTTCTGGTATGCTAGTTAAGAATAAGGGAAGGAATTGAGCATGTACTAAGAGGGCTTATGCATTGGTTAGTTAGTATGGTGGAAGCAATGATATGAAGTAAGGGATTAGATTTATAGTTAATTTCGTGGAATGTATGGAGAGTCACTGTTGGGACGATGTTCTTATTACTTGGAAGAGTTGGACAGATGGAATTGTCAGAGTAGTGTATAAACACTGGATTAACCACGATAGGGGTAGACTAATCATAGGGAGGAGTCCTTATTAGTCCATAAGAGTGAATATGTAACCAATAGACTAGTTGAGGTACATGTACTTGTTTACATATGAGATTTGTAGGCTCGCCTAGGCGAGGGTTGAGATTGGGGTTCGTATGCGATCTATGGAAGGGATTTAAATGGTAAACTGGATTAACTGGAGTGTCATAAACCAGAAAAGGGATGTTCTGGTATGGCGCCTGGCGGTCTACTGATAGCCGCCAGGCGATAGCCTTAGCGTGAGAGGGTCTGCACTGAGAGGTGCCTGGCGGCACGGTATGCTCCGCCAGGCGATGACGAGAAAACAGTGGGGTCTGGGAGCACGCTGGCGTCTGGCGGGAGGTGAATACCGCCAGGCGGTCTGGAGCAATTTTGCATGGCGGCGTGTGGGCTGGGCCAGGCGGAAACGCTGTTGTTCTGTGTATTGTGGTGTGCTGTCTTTAACTGAAACTGATGCTTTGCTTGGATCGGGAGATGCTGTGCCATGAGCGGGTAGGTTCATGGATGGTGTGACATGTGATGATATGAGCGGGGAGGTTCATATCAAGTTACTCTCACGTGGGGATACGAGCGGGGAGGTTCGTATGTTCCGTGCTCATGTTGAGAGATGCCACGTGCGGGGAGGTACGGGGGCTGGTGGATCACATGTGTTGGACTACGGGCGGGTAGGTCCGTAGAGCAGGACTACGAGCGGGGAGGTTCGTAGAGGCAGGACCACGAGCGGGCAGGTTCGTGTGAGCATCAGATTCCCGAGTCCAAGGCTAACCAATTGTATGACTTGAAGACTGTTAAGTCTTGGGGTTAAGGTCTTGGCCAAGATTTATAGATAATGATTAAGATGGGTAAATGAACTATCTTGTGGTTATATTCTTGTTATTTTATTTTTCTCAGCTCACCCTTTCTGTTTGTGTGTGGCGATGATCGTGTAATTCGTTACACGGGAGCAGATGTTGATGCAGGTGGTGCTGAGGATGTTCAAATTGCGGAGTGAGGGGCTAGCATGGGAGTAGCGCTAGGGTTTTGATGAATTGTAATTTATGCTTAAATGCAAATTTTGGGAACTTGTAATGAATTATGAACCAGTTATGAGTTTTGGCGCGAAAACTTAATGAAATAAATTTTTCCCGCGTTGGGAATTTTATCGAGATGATTATTTAATTTAAATATTTATTTTAATATTTATTTTTTAAGTAATATTCCCTAGGGATGTTACACAAGTACCTCAACCAAGTCAGATTACTTCAACCAATCTAATTCAACCAACAACAACAACCACTTTCAGAGAAAAATTGTCATTTAGGAGGGGACCAATCACGAAGCCATGAAGAAATTAGGGAACAATTGTTTTATTTTGGAACACTAATATGTATTTGTTGTTATTTACAAAATCAGTGTTGTTATTTTAGAATGTAGTAATGTTATTTTGGAAGCACCTTACTTAGTGTTGTTATTTACAAACTCACTACAAATTTTTTTAAGAACAATATTATGTAGTCAAATGGCATTCTGAACCACTTTAATATTATCTGTTTTCTCATATGGGCACTTTATCTTCATTATCAAAAATTGTTAAGTGTGAATAAATCAAAAACTGAGTTAGTGAACAATATCACTCAAACTTCTCATTCATTCAATAACAATTCATTACAACATTACACTGCTATTTACTGAAATAGTCACTCTAACAACATTTCAGCAGTTCTTTTGTACTAACTTGCAAACTAATATTACATTAACGAAAAGCAAAAACATTATTATCACACTTAAAATTTTAACCCATTTATCAGAAATCACAAGTGCTTTTTCCAGGGTATAAATATTTCTCCTTTGTCTCCCAATGGTAGCATCTTTTTCATCTCCATTATCTTCATTCAACCATTTGAAGTAATTGCACCCTTTAAATACCTCATTCCCACCACTCTGCTGTTTGCAAGAATCAAGAATCCAACAATAATACATAACAGTCAATGTTAATTAAAGATTCAATCAAAATTAAATTAAAGTCATACATCTACTACAACCTTATAATTAGGACACCCCAAAACTGTTTTCCAGCATTCTTAACTGTTTTAGCCACTCTCAACACAACAATCTCCCCACCAAAGCAAAAAGGGGATTCACCCAACACCCTATACGAACCATCAATGGAGGAGACACTTTGTTTTTGCGAATCCCACGAAGAACATGAACACCTTTCATTGCGAGACATTGCAGATTCACCAAAAATGACCTCTTCAAATCAACAACGAACTACAAAATAATAGAAGAAAGAAGGCAAAAGAGATGAAGTAGAGGAAGAAATTAGCGAAAACCTAATTCCTCAATTAGGGTACAACACTGATTTTTAAATATACCAAACCAGTACAATTATTTTTTCAGTCACAAGTGCTTTTTAAATTGACACGTATTCATTCACAATTGCCACATCATCACATTCTTAACGTCATTTGTCACAATTTAATAGAATGGACTCGATTGATGCACATAAACGTATTTAGATATACAATTGTCACCTTTTTAAAACCGAGTACCGATTTGACATACTAACAAGAAACGGATACCTTACAAGTAATTAAACCATTTTGGTATTTTAAACGAATTTGGCTGAATCTTCTTCACAGTTCAACACCACCGCACCACCTCTCAACACCACCACACCGCCTCACTTCTGTGCGCCTCCCTCCTTGCACCATCATACCGCCTCACTTTTGTGCGTCTCCTCCCTCTCAACATCACCGTCTCACTTCTGTTCATCTTCCTCTCAATGAAGTTCTTGAATAGTGAATAAAAGGTTAGTATGTTTCACACTCTGAGGTATGCAATTTAGGGTTTTCCTCCTGTTTTGGTTAATTTTTTTAAATTGATTTTATTACTTTTCGTTTTGTATCTATAATTTGGGATTTGGGTTTCATTTTGTTATCGGGTAAGATTTGGTGATTTGGTATACAATTTGTGTTATACAAAGTGCAGAGTTTGTTTATGGCAAGGGGTTTCTCTGCCTGGTTCAATGTTTCAGTGCAGTAAGGGAAAGTGTCTTTTCTGCCTATTTCTATGTTGCTCCCGTATTCATGCTTGGTTCTGTTTTAGAGAAAGTGTTATTCATGCAGTAAGTGAAAAGCATGATACACTATAATCACAATCAGTGTAATGCGTTGTTCCCCAGTAAAAAATTAGTGATTCACGTAAAAATCATTCTTTGTGAAAGTAGTATAGCAGGACAAACACATTCCCCTGCCCCAAATTGATTGCCATGAACTCTCTTCTGGTTGGTTGCAAACAATTCTCACAATCAAGTACAAGTCTGCAATGGTGTGTTTTGTCACTATTATTCAAAAATAAGGCGTGACATAAATTTGGAATAGGTGTTTCGTATAGGTTTCACAAATTGAGGATTCCGAGCAAGTAGGATAAACAACAGAAGGGAGGTTGAAGTAATTTATTTATAATTAATAAAGAACTCCCTGACAGAAGAATGCTGTTGTAAATTGATTTTGTGTGCCAGAATGCCAGAATTTTCAAGAAGTTCATGCCTATGCCACTTCAATAAAGATACTGTTAAGTAACTAAAACTTAAATGAATCCTAATAAAGAAACAAATGCATCCTGATGTTAACTCGATTCTATATCAGTATGAAAATAATTATCATATAAATACATAGATAAGAATAAAGTATAAAGTAAAAAAGCTCACATTTACTGCCAATAGGGAAACAAATAAATCCAATTAAAATTTGGGACTCGTGATGGCTGAAGAAAAAATAAGTGAATTGTAAGGACCAACATGTACACATCTAACGTATGTATTTGAGATCTCATCAAGATTCACCCTTGAGCATTTAGATTTCACCTCCTCTTCAACAAGTGGAAATGGACCCTGTCATTGAATTGAAAAAAGAAGTCATAAAAGGGTATGAAGAAATTGAGAAAAAATAAATCAATAAAAATATTTAAAATATCATTATCAGAAAATACGAGAAGAGAACGGTACCTAGAAGACAATAATACAGAACTGAGAAAGAGAATGGTATAAGAATTTCACTTATGCTAAGCATTGAAGAACAATATTAAATTACAAGTAGAAGATTGAAACTGAATACAATATACTAAAAAATAAAAATAAAAAGTTTAATAAATTACATTCAATCTCAATAATGAAGATCCTTCACTCCAATTCTTGATATGTAAGTCAATTTTATTTCTCTCAATTTTTTGGGTACATGTCCTACAAATTATTTAATTTGGTGTTAGGGCTAAATTCAATAGATAGCATTTGGCCAATAAAATCTGCAGCAGTGGAAAAAGACACAGACCGAAATGCAATGTGCTTCCATTTTATATCCTCATACACAAAAAATATGGTGTTCTAAGCCAAGTCTTTCGGTCACTCCACCGCCCCAACAGCAACAGCTACAGCAACGAGAAGAAGGAACCTCTCACGACGACAAAGCCAAGCTCATAACCAGTGCTTCTAACCCATTTGTCAAGCACTGCCTCAAGCTTCGCAATTCCTCTTCCTATCGCCGCGCTCACGCTTCTGCTCTCGTTGTCGGTGCTACCCCTATCAGGTCTCACGTTTTTCCTCTGCTTTTCTTTGAATCTATTTTTCTGGCTTTCCTTTTGGTGGGTTGAGGTACTTTGGCAGTGACCCTTTTGTAATTTTAAGCTACATGGCCTTCCAAATTCCAATCTTTCAAAAAATTAAATTAGTGAGTTTTGGTTGAGATATTGTGCAACTTGAGGAACATGTTATCTCAGATAGTGTTAACTTGATAATTAATAAACACAAGCTACAGAGAGCATGCTGTGAAAAGCTTTACATAGAAACTTGTGGAAATAAGGTAAAAAAAACTTATATTGAAGTCATAAGCTATTTTCATTAGCCAAGACAAGTTCCTGTTATGCATGTGCTTTCACTAATTATTCAGCTGATAACAGGTACTAAACTTCAAAGTTACATTGTCCTAACTAAGCTTAAACAGTTGTAAACTATATGAAGAGTGGAAACCTATGCGGTTGAGCTCCAATCTTCATAGTATTATTGATTAAATAATGTACTGAAATAAATTTTTACCTGAACCTGCTTGTTTTTTTTCTTGTCTACATTTTAGGATATCACATCAATATGTACAAAACTACAATTTCAGGCAGAATATGGCTTGATTCATCCCTTTTAGTTTTTATAGCTGGTTAGCATGGACTTATTTTATATGGAACTTTTCTCTATAATTAAAGTATGGATGTTATTCATGACTAAAATTATGGAATAAAACTGCATGGGTGAGTGATATATAATTGTTTTTTGCAGAGAAATCCGCAGGTTTCAAGAGTCATTACAAGATGAAAGTGTTTCAATGGATTGTTTAATTCTTCCTGACAAAGCTGAGATACCTGATGGGTTGGATCAATCCACTGCTTCTATTGTGCGTGTGAGCTCCACAGTGATGAGAAAGCTTTCAGGGCTGCAAACTACTGACTCTCTAGATGCAATTGCGCTTATGAAAATTCCTGCCAGTTTTTTCAATGTTGATGATGATCAAAAGAACTATCAGAAATTGTTTCCATCTGTTCATCGGATACTAGTCCTTGATGGGATTCAGGTGATACATAATGTCACTTCTTGACTTTACCATTTTGGGTCTTTGAATGTTTGCCTGATCATCTTTCTTGTTTGTGGATGGTGGCACCACTGTCCTGGTTTTACTTATTTTTGTCAATATTGCCACTGATTCTATGTAGTCAATTTTTGCACTTCTGATTAATGTAGGGACGCTATATACTTCTTATTGGAAACCCCGCAAAGTTAAATTGAATTACCAATTATCAATAAAAAATTCCCTTGCTGAGGTTGTACAATCTTTATCAATGATCATGTTCTGGCTAGAATATGAAACATAGGTCTATAGTCTACATTCTAAATTTTTACAGAGAAAAATAATAAAATTAATATTTTGAGTTCATGTTCCTCAAAAGAAGCTTATAATCATCTCCAGTTTTCCATAATCATTGCTCCCCTCATCCTGCATATAGGATACAGGAAAGTAGAATATTCATGGACTTCAATTACGATAAAGAATTGAATAATCTATTTGTCCTGTGTTATTTTATGTGAATGTTTAAAGTGTAAACATTGAGAGAATCTTGTTGGTTTCAAAAACTTTATGTGCATAAGTGATATTTGAGAATTGTTTTCTGCAGGATCCTGGCAACCTTGGTACATTGCTCAGATCAGCTGTGGCCTTCAGATGGGTAAGGAATTATCTTCCTCCCCTGGGCATAGGGTCATGGAGCATTGTTTTCATATCATTCTACTGATCCTCTGCGTGATTTTCTAACCCTGTTTTATTGACATGGTACATGATTGCTACGTTAAACTTTAACTAGTTTCAGGGAATAGGAACACATCTAACCCTGTTTACTAGGATAAAAGTTTCTTTAGGATATCCATATTATAATCTTCCTACTTATTTCAGTGTAGTTTGTTTCATCGTTGAATATTAAAACTAAAATTCCTTTCTTAATTTTAATTCAAACTTGACATGTTTGCATGTGACAGGATGGAGTTTTCCTTCTTCCCGGCTGCTGTGATCCATTCAATGAGAAAGCTCTTCGGGCTAGCCGAGGTGCCTCCTTTCAGATCCCTGTTGTTTCTGGTAGCTGGAATCATCTGGAGTCTCTCAAAGAAGAATTTCAAATGAAGTTGCTGGCTGGGCATCCAGAGCTTGAAGAGTTGGTCAAGCCAGTGTGCTCTCTCTCTCCAACCTTGTGTGATTCCTTATCAGATACACCATTGTGTTTGGTTTTAGGAAGTGAAGGAAGTGGTCTTTCAGAAAAATCCCTGCAGGCTTGTGAACTTGTGAGCATTGCTATGGCCGGAGACTACGAGTCGCTTAATGTTTCGGTTGCTGGTGGAATTTTCTTGTACATGCTACAACCGAAGAATCAATGAATTTGTATTTGTATGGTATGTTTTAAGTTTATCATAAGCTTCATCATCCTCCTTTAGGGGGCTCCCAATGAAAGGGTCATAAAAAAGCCCCACCCCCAAATCCCCCTCTCAAGTGGGTTAGGGTCAAGGCTAAGGTAGGTTTACACCCATAAAAACAATACTTTAAGTCAGAATCCAAGATCATGTTGAGTCATGTCTGGTAGGTCTAGACTGAAGATCAAGACTAACTGGCTAGCTCGGGCACAAGGAAAAGACGGGTCGGCGCAGACTTATAGCCAAGACAAGTCGCCCGAACTGACGACTAAGACAGGTCGATTGTCTCAGTTTAGGCCAGCCTGGCCGACAGCCCAAGACAAGCCCACAACTAAGAGGGGCAAAACCAGGCCCACAACCGAGATGGGCCATGTCAATCAAAAGATCGACACGAGCCAAGCCAGTCGAGACACGCTTGGCTGAGCCAACGTCCAAATGAGCTTATGGATCAACCGACCAAGATGGGTCAGGTCGAGTTAGCCTGGCCGATGGTAGAGAGGAGTCGGCTCGAGTCAATTGCAGAGATAGGTTAGGTTGGGTCAACTATTGGGACGGGCCGAGTCGGCTTGATTCGACAACAGACATAGGCTTGCTTGGACAAACTATAGAGACAAGCTGGCTAGAGCAGACGATCAAGACGAGTCGGGCTGGTCCAATGACCAATACAAGTCGGGCATGGTCGACAGTCGAGATAGGCCAAGCCAGGCTAACGACATAAGTTGGCTCAAGCTGATGGCTAAGATGGGCTCGGCATGGCTAACAACAAGACGGGTTGGGCTGACGGTCTACAAGGTTGTATTGGGCCGACAACCTAATAGTGTCGGCTTAGCTACTTAACCTAGACGGGTATGTCATTGGTCACCGAGGTGGGCCAAAAGTCGAGATGCGTCGGGACGAGTCGATCGCTGATACGAGCTGAGCTAGTCCGAAACCAAAGAAAAGCCTGGTTGAGCCAACAGTCGAGAGATAGGCTAATATGGCTAACAACTGAGACGGAACGACCATGGTCAACAATTGAGACGGGCTAGGTTTACGAGCAAGACAGGCTGAGTCGGGTCGGGTTTTGTCGACGTCCGAGATTGGCTGGTCCAAGTTGACGGGCGAGATAGGTAGACAATCAATCTAGGTTGATGGGCCGGTCGACGACTGACACATGTTGTGCTAACGTTCGAAACAAGTCGGGCCAGTCCTATGATCCATAATGGCCATACTAGGAAAATGGCCAAGACGAGTCTGGGTGCATCCATGGCTGATTGTTGAAATGGGTTAGGCCAATTAGACGAATTAGACGGGTAGTCCCGGGCTAGCCTTGGCTGACATCCAAAATGGGTTAGAAAAATAGTCGAGATAGGTTGGGCTGACGATTGAGGCGGGCGGGCGCACTAACTCACGATCGATGATCCGACATGGCCAATGGCCACGATGGCCGTGTCGGGCCCACTATTGAGACGTGCTAATCCAAGTTGACTACTCAGGTCGGCTTGTGCCCACGACCTAAACATGCTTAGTTAGGGCGAGTCGTGGGTCAGCCTGGGCAAATGACGATCGAGACAGGTTAGTTCAACGACCAAGGTAAGCTCTACCACATTGACACCTAAGATAGTTGGGCCCACGGTCGAGACATGCCTGCCTGAGTGGTCCTGTCCGTCGTCTGAGGTGGGCCTATGATTGAGACGATCTAGTGGGGTCGGACCCACGACCCAAACGTTTCAATCAGTCCATGACCTAGACAGGTCGGGCTAGCTCAGGATGTAGGTTGAGACGTGTCTGGTTAGGTCAACGATTGATACGAGCCGACCTAGTTCAACGACTTAGATGGGTCAGTCTAAGTCGATTATAGAGATGGTGGGGCTAGGGTTAATGGTTGAAATAGGCAGGCTTAGACCTTGTGAACTTTTTTAATGAAGGATTTTTTGGTTTTGTGGGCTCTTTTAGCCCTAGTCCACGTGGACTAGGTTAATCGTGTGGGTTGGACCAAATTGAATGGTCTAGAAGTTACATATCATTTAAGTTCTTATGAAATGAGTTAATATTAAATTTGATCTTTTCAAATTTTTTATTTTTTATTCTTTGTATTTGAAAGAACGGTTTCTATTCTGCTAGAAATTTATAGAAGATTAAAAAATATTATCTGAATTCGTCTTATGAATAAAGGATTTCGCATAATATTCAAATTGATTTAGGTAATATCGAAGTTTTATATCATGGACACTGACGAGGGTTTGTATATATATTTTCTTTTTATTAAAATACTTTTAATTGATTTTAGACGCTATTTTAAAATTTATGAGATTATAATTTTATTTCTAAATATTTAGTTTTAAAGTGAGAAAAGTGTTAATTTTTTAGGTTAAATTTTTCTAATATTATATTTTTGTTTTTATGTTTTAAGAAAAATATTTTATAAATCTTTGAATAAAATTAAGATATATATTTTATCTTTTAAAATAAAATATTTTCATTTTTTAGTATTTGAAATATATGCATGTCTTCTAAAAGGTCTTAATTTAACTTTTTGGTTTTGTTTTATTTTGATTTTTTTTAGTGTTACGTTTGAGATAAATAAATAATATGTATTTTAAAATTTGTTACATTTGGCCTAGTATTACAATTCTAGTGAGTGAAATGTAATATAGGTTTATTACTGTGTATATTAAACATATTAGTTAGGCTTTTACTTCCTGCATTCCCCGAATTTCTTTGCACACAACCAAATTTTCAAAATGACAAATTTTATCTTCTGAAATATATGTTCCGGAAACTTTTTGAAACAAGCTTTCCAAAATTTTTAGAATAAGATTTGTAGATCGAGAGTTTTTAAACAAAATTTTTGAAACTATATTTTCGAAACAGAATTTTCTAAATAAAACTCTCGGAACATATAAAATGTATTTTGGAACAGGTTTTCCAGGATTACTAGAACATGAAATGTGTTTTTATTTATTTTTAAATATATGAAATATGTTTTTTACAGAGTTTTCCAGAACGAGTTTCTTTCTGTATTTTCTCTTTTTATTTTTAGCATTCTGTCTCTTCTTTCGTAACAACGGTGACGGTGGAAGCTGCAAACATAATGATGGTATGACGCAGTAATGAGAAATAAAAAGAAATTAAATATGATTTTCGTTTTTAAACTAAATTAAATTATAAAGTATTTATTTTATGAAGTTAATGTAAAACATCATTTTCATCATGTAAACTATTTTTCATGTGACAAATGAGATTTCACATTGAACTGAAATATAATTTCCATATGCTGATTGCTAAGAAAAATGTTTTATATGAGTATTGTAAAGTGCAGGGCAAAATATGTTATAATTTAGTTTAAAGTCTAAACACAATTTCTCATAACAATTTAGAAATAAAAAATATATTAAAATATTCGTTCTATCTCCACCTAAACAAAATCTATTCTTTCATAAAATTCATTTTTTTTATCTTTCAACATTTGATGATGTAACGAGGAATAATGTGTCTATTGCCCCAGCACAAATGCTCCAGAAATTTCCTGAACGATAAAAGTCTTTTCTTCTTTTTTTTATTCTTTTTTTCTGAAATTCCTTGTGAATTAATCTTTTTTACGATGTTGAGGATTGGGCAAGAATAAAATCTTGAAATATATGTATGTTGCTTAAGCTTCTATTTATGGCCCCCCAAAACACAAGAATGTTGTTGTGCTGATAAAAATAAAATAAAAATACTTAAACTTTATATTAAAAAAATATTAATTTTGTTTTAACTATTTTTAATTTTATTTAAAGTTTATGTTTTCTAAATTTTTTTTTATTTTTTATTTTTTTACTTTTTATTTTATTTATTTTTTGTTTTCATACTTCTTAATATATATTTGAAAAATAAAATAAAAAATATTAATATCTATGTATATAATTTTATTTTTTTAATGTATTGAAAAATAAATATTTCCGGAAGTCAATATTTTTATTTCCGGAAGTCGATATTTTTACTTTCGGAAGTCGACTTCCGGTGATATATTTTGACTTCCAAAAGTCGACTTCCATAATATATTTTGACTTCCCAAAGTCGACTTCCGGTAATATATTTTGACTTCCAGAAATTGACTTCCGGTTATATTTTGACTTTCGAAATCCGGTTATGTATTTTGAGTTCCGAAAGTTGACATCCAGAAACAATTTTGGGGGTGTGATCTACGTGGCTTCGCTCAAATGGTCAAAAGGTATTTTTGAAATTTTTAAATTTTTGGAGGTGCAGAAAAAATACTTAGAGATGCAGGAAAAAAACCCCTATTGTTTGATAGGTTGAAAGAATTTCCTTAGCATATTTGCAATAGTGAAATATTAGATTTGGTGGTCCTCACAACAAGAAACAATGATCTTGTTAGAGATGCTTTCCATGTGGTTTATTTCATCACTTTTCCTTTCTCTTTGCTATGTGATTATACATATCCATTATGAACATCTCACCCTACTCCACAGTTTTTATGGCACTCTAAGTCATCCATGACTTTGATTTTTTACCTTTTTAATGTGCAATTATAAACTAATTATGAGCCATTGGATTTTGAAAAGTTGAAAAGCACCATCTGCAGTTTAGGTTAAACAGCACTTCTATCCATCATATTCTGATATTGCCCCTTCAGTTGAAAGTTGTATAAAATTTAATTTGATTCCTATGCTATGAGCAAAAATACTTATAATAATTTGAGGATGTAACAAAATATTCATATTAACTATTTGGATAGTTTTCTTTGATCATGAGTTATTTTTTGGGCTGAGTTATATTCATATAAGGTCAGTTCTGAATGTTAATAACATAATGGTTTAACAAGAGAGTGTATAATGTAATCCATCATATTCTGATATTGGACCTTAACTCGAAAGAAGTTCTACAAAATTTAAATTTAAATTTAAATTTAAATAATCTCAATATAGTATGAGAACACTTTTCATAATAATTTGAAAGGTGACAAATATTTATATGTGATTTTTTTTGTTGTCAATTTATGTGATTTTTTTCTTTGATAGTTACCGAAGAAGATGATGTGCTTAATTAGATTATGGGTGATATTAGTGTGCTTTCTCAAAAAATTGCTAAAAGTTATTATTCTTCCGATATGAAATGTGTGGATTGAGGAATTTGATTTGGTTGGATGTTGTGCCACCAATTAAGACTTTGGCTTTTTAGAAATTATTGTATGGTTGTTTAATTATTGATTTAGAGATTAAAAAAATGTGTGATTTTATGTTCCATGTCTTTTTGCGAAAATAATGTTGACTATTTCTCTCATTTGTTTTTTTACGATTCTATTGATATGCAAATGTGAGAATGGATGAAGGAAATTTTTCAAGATTTGTAGTTTTTTTTCTTTGGATTTGGTTGTTCAATCTATGAAGTTTTCTCTGTAGTACTCTGCTTAAAGTGATTGTCATTATTGTGATTATCTAGATGAGTTGAAAGATGAGAAAACATAGTAGATTTCAAGTTCCAATTGTTTTTACTTATGTTGTTTTTCAAATTAAATTAAAGAGCTGTTTGGAATAAATCTAAGAAGCATATATGAGTAAATGATGTATCTAATTTTTTAGTGTTGAAATTTTTCAATATTCAAAATAGAGAGGGTATGACATTTCATTTATGGATGTAATATGACAAGTCACATTTGATAATTGGCTTTATGTAAATATTTATGATGTAACTAGGGATTGTTCTGGTTTAACTACATGTGATGATATTTTAGAGGAAGTCGAGATAAAATCGTAGGTAGTTTTTAAGCTCCTTTAGAGATGCATCCTTTTATTTATGCTAAGTTTATAAGGACCATTGATGCTTTGCAACACACTTTTAGGAAGGACTTTTGGAGGTTTTGGTTGGAGAATAATTCTACTTTAATTTGTCATGCATGGTTTCTTTTCTTGAATCAAAGTGATTTTATGGAATCTTAGAAAAAGATGACATTGATACTTACATTTTTGTAATCATATGCAATTCAAAGTTTCTCATATTTTTTGGAAGAAGAACTATTGTGTTAATAAGTTAGTTAATTTGACTTTTATTTATTTATAATCATATAAGTTGCTTAGTGTTTGACGTTTATGTAATTTTTTTTTTTTCGTAATAGATATCGTTTGTTTATGTTCTTGAAGTATAACTTTTTTAATTATAGATTTATTATAATACTTGTTACGTTTTTTTAATTTTTTTGTTTATTATTTTAATAAAATTTAATGATAATTAATAAATTTGAAGGTGTCAGGATATATTGCCCACATGTGAAAGTTAATAATAAGATAAACTTGGACAAATATTATTCGGTAAGTTTTCTTTGTCCATTGAATTATTCTTTTACTCTCAAGTTGTAAAAGAATTAGGTCAGATCTCAGTTTTAATAACAGAAAGGTTTGAAAACCGAGAATGATAGTTTTTTATCATTTATTTCAAGCTATAATATTATATTGTCGAGAATTATGTTTTTAGTTAATATATTATAACCAAAAATGATGTTTTGACATTGAAAGATACATTTAGTTAAATTTTAATAGTTCTATCAATTTTTTTAAAATAGTAGATGATTACAATAATAGTTGAAATGGAAATTAAATTATAAAATAACTTCTTTGGGTGTGTTTCGTAAAAGAATAGAAAAGTTGTCATTTCATTCTCATGAATTTTAACAATCTACGGATAATTAAAAATGGTATTGTAATTTGACCGTTTCCATCGTTGAGGTTTTCTCTTTCTTTCTTTTTTTCAAGAAAACTGTGCATATTTCTAATTATGCAAATTGTTTCTTTTGACCGAAACATTTCACTACAGAAAAATTATCATTTAGTGGAGGGTATTTTGGGAAGGTTTTAAAAATCCTCTGCAAATTAATATAATTTAGGATAATCTTGTAAGCTCTCTAGAATGACAATAATAACAGGGGGTTTAATATTTTGTAGAGGTTTAAGACCTCCTCCGCAAATATTAAAGTTTTCATTCCCCCCCTCTGTTTCATTTTCAGTTTCCCTCTCATCTATCTCTCTAAGCGATTTCGTCTCACGTTTTCATACAAAATAGTTTCACTCACAAATTTTATTTCAGAACCCTAGAAATAGTTCAAGGTTTCCTTACTTCGATCAAAAATTTTTCAACTGTCCAAGTGGAGTGGTAGGCGGTGAAGGCATGGTGGTGGAAGGTCGTTGAAGTGGTTGGGGTGTTCGACCCTGAAGATGCATTGGGCTCATGACTTCGGTGTCAGAGTTGTTGGCTCTGACGGGCATTGTAAGGGCGAGGGTGTTGGTTTTGTGAAATAATCTGGTAACTTCACGAAACCCTTATATTTACATAGGTTTATTGATCATCTGAAAGTTTATTATGGGTAATAATTTGATGGTGATGTATTTTGTGACTGGGGATGTTTTTGCTGCCCATTACTTGTTTGATGAAATTCCTAGGCTCAATAGTGTTTTGGAATTTGATTATCTTTCGAAAGTGTGCTAATATGTGACCAAAATTTGCATTCCCACCTTTAAATTGAGGGAATGCACTTCACTTTAGCCTTCTCACTATTACATAAGTCTGCCACTTTTAGTTGGTGTCGGCATACATTTTAGTTTTGCTTTGTCTTGCTTGATTTAGATTATCTAGAACAAGAAGTGTCTCTAATGTTTTGATTTAAAAAAAAATTGTTGCTTAAGTATCTATAACAGTAGTTATATTGTTATGCTTTATTTGTTAATGGAGGTGTTTTTATTGTAATTACCATATTTTGCTAGAGAGAAAATGCAAGAACATTCAAATTGTTTTAGGTTATCTGTTACAGGATGAAGGAAATAATTTGGCATTAACCTCTTTAAATGCATTGGACTCAACAATTTCACAATGGAAAACATAATTAACTGGAGAATATGAGAAGCCTTCATGGATAAAGCGGTTATTGCTTAATGATAAATTGTTGTGTTCCAAAATCAGGTTGGTATAACTTGGCATGTTATTATGTTGAGTTGGAATTTAAAAGAGAAGAAATTGATCCCTCTTTTACATGTTTGTCCCAAAAATATCACATTCTACATGATTTTCAGTTATTAAGAAGCCTTGTAGCCGATTCCATTGCCTCTGGATAAGATACCTTTTAACACCACTTTTATTATGCTTCACTTTTCTTGAAGGTACAATATGGATTAAACGATTGTTTTTTTATTATCTCAGATTGTAACTCTATCTTTCTACTCGCATGGAAGAGGCAAATGAGTTGTGTCAAAACTAGAGAATAATGAGGACAAGTCACATACTGCTTCAGCTAAGTTTATCATATTTGTAAATTTCCCTCATGATATTGTCTCCATTTATCATATTTAGTTGATTTTCTTTAGCATATTTTACCATCATGAGGAAACTGATCTTAATTTTGCTGTGTACAAAAGAAGAGGTACAAATACTTTTACATCTTAATCTTTCTTCATTACAGGATGGTAGAATAAGGAATACAGGAGCTATGCTAATTTGTGACATTCTTCTTAATTTCTCTTTATAGATTGGTATGTAGAATTGGATTTATCATTTTCATTAAAATGGCTAGGTTTTTTATAGCAGAATATAATTAGTCTGCTATCTTTTTTCCTTGGAAAAATATTATTAAATTCATTCCCGAAGGGAAGTTCAATAACAAAGCTATAAACAATACTAGTTATTCATGTTTTGAATTATAAGAACACTACTTTTAGCGTAATGTGGTTTCTATTTGCATCATGCTTGAATATAACTTGTATATATTCTTTTCTTTTAACTAGGCCCTTGGTCATTCGAGCAATTCAAGTTCAAGTTAACACATTGACAAAGATAGTGAACATGGTACATCGAATATGAACTAATGCTTTGTCAAATTTTTAATTTTTTTACGGTGTACTATAATATCAATTATAATGACCTATATAATGCAGATATTTCATAGACAATAATTACTGTCATATTTGAAGGTTATTGAACTAGAATTTTGCTGTGGAAAATGACATGCCAGTGAATTTATGCACTTGTTCAAAATTATGATGCTTTATAATTACAATTATTTTTTTTATAGGTGATGAACTTTATATATTAGTCTACTGGATTCAAAGCTGCAAGCATTTGGAGCAACAACAAATAGGATTAATGTGAAAGAAGAAAATTCGTTTTCCGAACCAAGTTTTTTATATTTAGAACATTATGTTATTTTTTTTCTCGACATGATGTATTTTCTATTTTTATATTTACATTGTAATTGTCAATATTTTATCAAATCATCAATGAAATTAATTTTAGTTAATTTTTGTGTACTTTATGAATTTTGATATTTTATTTATTTTTTATTATAAAAATAATTTCATTAAATTAATAAATTATAAATGTATGTGAGTGAGTAATTACAAAATAAAGGAGGTTTTAAACCTCCACAAGATAATAGTGATCAATAGAAGAGGTTAAAACCCTCTACAAAACAACCTCTGCAATATAACTCGGATACCAGGGGTTGTCAAAAATCTCTGCAAATAATTTGTGACAATTCTAATTATGGAGGTTTGAAAAACTCCTGCAAATTAATTTGCGGAGGACGAAAACTCGCGGATTGAAAAAAAAAACCTCCACTAAATAATAATTTTTTTGTAGTATATGTGAATGTTATTTAAATTTTTTTTCCTTTCATAGTTGTGAAATTTGAATAACTAAAGGTATAATTAAGTTATATATTCTTTCTCTATTGTTTTATAATAGTTGTTTAATTTTTTTTTTTGCCTAAATTAAAGAAATTATTTCATCTTTTCATTTTTAATATAATTTTGATGGAGTTATCTATTATATTATATTATATTATCTTTAGTTTTTAACATTCATTGTTTTTTACATCTGTTATTATAACTAATTTTTCCCTCTAAATTAATTAAACTAAAAATATAATTGTCAAAAAGTTTATCATCTTATAAATTGCTATTTATAATATTTATAACTATATATAACTTTTTTTCCGTTCGTTTTTCAACTTTTATCCTCTTAATAATTATTTTTTAAATTTAAATAATTATTTATAATAAAAAGTTATATTTCAGTTTTATTATTTTAGTAATTATTTTTGAATTCTTAGTTATAAAAGAATTATTTATTCTTTTATCATCATTTTAGTAACTATTTTTTTCAAATTTAAATAATTACAATAAAAAAATTATTTATGTATCATCCCGCTTAATAGTTCTACGACCTATGATGCATAGATACTATACGGATACAACATGTATTTGATACGTCAATACGTTTATTTTCAAAATAATAGGATACGATACATGATAGATACGTGATATATGAATGGTTAAAATACCTTTTTGGTCCCAATTTTCGTCAAGTTTTTTCAAATAAGTCCTAATTTTAGTTTTGTGTTCAAATAGGTCCCAATTTTCGTCAATTTTGTTCAATTGAGTCTTTTTTTTTGCTAAAACCGTTTAAATCATTAACGGCCATGAACAGTGACTGCCACGTGTCACTTCGTGGTTTTTTTGAATTTTTTATTTTTATTTATTTTTAAATTTTTTTAATATTTTTTTAGATATACACGTGTCAACCCATGAGCGTGCCACGTGTCACTTCATGATTTTTTTGAATTTTTTATTTTATTTTTTTTGAATTTTTTTTTGAACTTTTTGAATTTTTTTCTAAATGTCCATGTGTCAAAGTCAATATTCTATATTCAATTTGGTCCCTATATTTGTTATTTTTGTTCAATTAGGTCCCAATTTTTGTTAACATTAATCAATTTGGTCCCTATCGAAGATGTGACCAAATTTAATTTTTATATCAAAGTTATAATGATGTGAATTTTAATATATTATATAAAAATATTTAATAAAAAATGTGAATTTTAATATAAAAATTAAATTTGGTTTTAATTTGGAGAGGGACCAAATTGGTTAATGTTAACAAAAATTGGGACTTAATTGAACAAAAATAACAAATATAGGGACCAAATTGAATTTAGAACATTAACTTTGACACGTGGCACGCTAGTGGATTGACACGTGGACATTTAAAAAAAATTAAAAAAAAATTTAAAGAAATTCAAAAACAATTCAAAAAAACCACGAAGTGACACGTGGCACACTCCTGGGTTGACACGTGTACATTTAAAAAAGATTCAAAAAAATTCAAAAAAAATAAAAAAATTCAAAAAAATCACGAAGTGACACATGGCAGTCACTGTTCATGACCGTTAATGATTTAAATGGTGTTAGCAAAAAAGGACCCAATTGAACAAAATTGACGAAAATTGAGATCTATTTGAACACAAAACCAAAATTAGGACTTATTTGAAAAAACTTGACGAAAATTGGGACAAAAAAAGTATTTTAACCTATATGAATATTGAAAAAATGTACAATAATCTTTACAAACATAATAAATATATGATTGTTATTGTGTGAATCCAAATTTTCTAATTAGATACTAATTATTTTGGTAGCCAAAATCTGGTACATAATGTTAGTGACCAATTTAGAAATCAGTTCATAATTGAAACTATTCTAATTATCAATTTAGAAACCAATTATAATTTTTTTGAACTATTTTAGTTATCAATTTGGTCACTATACAGTGACTAATCATTTTTTGTCACTAAAGCTGGTCACTATTCAAAGATTTTATTGTAGTGTATTACGACTTTGTAAATTAGATGCTTCATTGATAAGTATCATTAGAGTATCCTAAATGATCGGACACGGTACATGACCCAAGTTGAAGTATCGGTGCATCATAACCTACAACCATTAAACAAAACATTTCATAAATGATAATAACAAAGCATAGAATATTAACATGTATCAATTATATTACAATCATCTGTTAGATAAGCTCAAATACAAATTATACATAACTATCTAAAAATTTGGGGTTTTCAAAAAGATCTATATCAACACAAGAACTCTAAATGCTAACTAAATAGGTGTACCATCCTCTCCTTACACCAATCCAATTACACGATCTTCATCTGCTCACACCAATCCAATTACACGATCTTCATCTGCTCACACCAATCAGATGATCATTGCGAAAGAAAAACAAAACAAGGCAAACAATACATAGAGAAAAAGGGTAAGCTAATGTTATAAGAAGAGTTAATCATTCAAGCATTTAATCACTTAAGTCATGCATAATTCAAATCATCCTATTTCATACAAGGACATAAAGTTATGACTCAATTATCTGAATACATGCATTAATATTAGATCCTGGTAAGTTGTGCACTTATGGTGGCATCTAGTGCTCTGCAGAGCGATAAACATTACCATAAATAAGGTTAGGTTAGACGTTAACGCCTTTGGCCAAGGTAAAGTCCTTAGACTAGGACTTCATGCTCCTCTCACCATATACCCTATCATTCTTTACTTGAGAATTGGATAACTTCCAACTGAATTCATATATCAATGGGTATACTAGAACAATTTACCACTAATTCTCCTTGAATTAGAATCAACAAAACTCAATTTCATTTCACATACCAATCATTTCTCAAGAAATCATTCATAGAAATCACAAAGCCTCTACAATTGATCATCTAACTATTACTCGGGTTCTGATCCACTCACTCAGTCAGTGGCGGATCTTGACAATTAACTTGGGGGGAGCCAAAATAATATTTTAAAATTTATACGTTTTATCACCATTACTAGTACAACAAAAATAAATATCTAATATATAATTTAATTATAACTATAAAAGAAATCACATATTCTAATAAATTAGGCCAAAACATATATTATTAAAAAAACTTATATTTCCTGCCAGTTTTGTTTTGAAATTTTTTTCATAAGAAATACTTATAAAGTTTGTTATGAAAAATAATCAGTAAGAAATTGCTACCAATTTTTTAGTAAACTATTTAGAATTTCACATAAAAAATTGTATGAAATACTTGTAAATTTTATAAATGGCAAAAAAAAAATCTTGCAAAATTTTATAAAAAGATTACAGGAAAAATATCATGAAATATGAATAATTCTAGTAGTGATAAATTTTCGGTTATATTTGTTTTCCAATGTAAATAATTATATTATGTACAAAAAATGTATCTTTTATTTCATTTCACAATCTTGTTTAACAAAAAAAAAATCTTTTTATTTAAGTAAAATATGCTTCTTATTCTTGTTAAAGATTGTTATAGTTGAAAGATGATTGATAGATTTTTTAAAATTTGAATAATTAAGAGTATTAACAATAAAATATTGAAATTAAAATTTTAAATTAATTTTGTTGTTGAATATGATATTAGCAATTTAGTTATGAAACTATTAATTAATAGTAAGTGAGTAAGTAAAAAGGTGATAATAAATATTGTTATCTTTTTTAAATTCATTAAATAATTAAATTTTACTTGTAATTAAATTATTTTTTTTAAAAAATTATAAACATATTATAAATTTTAATTACTAACCTATAAAAAAAATATTGGGAGGGGGGTCATGGGCCCCTACAAACTAACTAAGGTCCACCCCTACCCCCTACGCTTAGTGAAACCATCTCCTTGCTAGTTGAAAAGAGCACAAGTGTCCACTCGTCCAGCGACTAGATGGCTTGCCCAACGAGTGTATCATTGGGACTCCAGGAAAAAAAATTCTTCAATAATTCGTTCATGAGAGGGTGTTCTCGATCATCGACTACAAAGTCAGTAAACTCTCTAACTTTGAATTCACTCAGCGAGTAGGTACTCAACCAATGACTCCCAAGTTAGTGAGCCATTGACTCTAGGTTCGTTTAGCGAGTGAATTCTCGTTCATTGACTTCCAAGTCATTGAGCATCTAGCTTTGGATTCGCTGAGGGAGCTATCCCTCAACCAGCGAGTCTGCATAATTCTGCAGAACATGATTCTGCATAATTATGCATTCCTAGTAAATTCTAAACACCTCAAGAACCTTCACAGATGCCAAACACATATCAAACTTGAATCAACCACAAACAATAGTGTCAAGAACTATCAAATACAAGACCAATCCAAATGTTATTCACAACTAACAATCTCATGTTTAACACCTCAATTTCACATAATCATGTATCATTCCTTAGATCAAACACAACTACCATTCATAGTATCATCATACAATCTATCAATTCAATATTCCTATAATTTAAAAACAAAAAATTTAGCTTCCCTAACATGTAAGATGACTAGAAACACTCAAGGAGTATAAAATCTCGTCTCTAGCCATCAAGACACACTACTCAACCTAAGAACATCACAAACATGACCAAGGAACGTCATTAGAACCATTGATCAACAGAAACTCAAGAGTAAAACATAGAAGTCACATGCGAGCCAAGATTACTCACATGCACATAGATTAACATCATATATAAAAAAAAGATAGAAAATTAACTTACTCAATTTGAGAGATTGATCGAACATGAGTGGAGAGCTCACCATAAGGATCATCCTAGCGATCTTTGATCTTCGAAAAGATGAACTCAAGGATGAAAAATCTAGAGAGAATGGAGAAGACTTAGAGAAAAGATTTTTAGAGAAATGATGTATTTATAAATAGTGAAACTCATTTATAAAATTTCTATTTATACTTAAATTTTTTAATATTAAAATAATTGAGTATTCATTTTTTGAAACACTTTATCAATCCTAAAGTATATTTTTTAAGTTCTCACAATTTACATCTTATTATTTATAATATTTTTAATTTTAATAATTAAAATTTATGTTATCTATAAAAATATATACTTTTTATTTTTTTTAATTTTATTCTTTTAATTACTACTTTTAAAATTTAAATAATTTATAATTAAAAAATACGTAAAATTTATTATCTATGAAAAAGTTAAGAGGAAATAGTGGAAAAGTAAAATTACCTGAAATTTCGAAGAGCCATGTATATTATATGTCTAACATACACATATACAATATGTAACATGTCTATGAAATAGTTTTACTAGATCAGAATGTGATATGATATATTGCTTTGAAAAAAATGTTGGGTATTTAATTCAAAAAGAACAGGTCTCGTATATTTTTTATCGTCCAAAATTAGTACAATGAAGTCACTTTTTATGTCGCACTAGATTTAGTTAACATATTAATTTGCTAAGAATTAATGGTTTATAATTATTATCTTTTATGATAGTTGTGTGCAATTTTACTAATGTTATTGTATCAACATTTTGTTGAATACATTATGTCACAACAAAAAAGTTTAATTTTAATTGAGATTTATTAATGGAGGTTATAAAATCTATGGTAATTTTTATGTGTATAAGGGAGGTTTTGTAAATCTCTGATAAGTATAAAGGGTTTTGTAATCAAATCGGGGAAAATTCCCTCCACATTCTTTGTCAGAACCTCTCTTTACATTTTTTTTACCCAAAACCTCATTTATCATTTGTTCGAGAAACATAGACTATCCTAAAAACACGTTCCTCAAATGGCAAATCTTCGTCTCTCACCTTCAAATCTTCATCTCTCATTTTCAATAGAAAATTTTTCCTCCGCAATTACATTTTGATTTCCTTCTTCGGATCTTCATTTGTCGATCGTAGCTTCAATTGGTAATGGTTTCCCTTTTAGAGTTTCAATTTTTCTTTTTCATTTTGCCGTTAATTTCTCACATTCCCATCTTTGATGTTTGTTTATGTGAAGAGATTCAACTTTAGGTGTTACGTTTCGTGAAATCTATGGTGCATCTAAGAGTGGCTATTTTGCCCGTTTAGTGGCCATGCCATCTCCATTTTCGGGTTTTGTTGATTGTGGTTACTTCATAGTGGCTTCGCATGTTTGTAGTTACTACAACTTTTATGTTTCAATTTTAGGTGAAATGGAGTAATTGGTGTTGGCATTGATATGTAGTAATCTATGTATCTATGTTATGTCGTCAGATTATGAGACAAAATTAACATCAGACTGTATTGTTTTTACTTATTCCAGATAATAGAGCAGTGTGTGGCAAGATTGGATGTTGCCATGTTCAATGCCATTCTTCGAGAGTCTGATGATGATATTCCAACCGATCCTATTTCTGATCCATTGGTTTTGTCCCTCTAGATAACATAAATATAGTGCTTGGTAGTTAACAACGATAATTTTAGCAGTTTATTTATGTAGATGGATATTTAGCAACATTAAAGAATTATGGGGAAAGTAGGTCACTGCAATTCATAAGAGAACTAGATGATTCTTAATTTTATATTCTTCAACCTCATTTTTAAAACTTCTTATGGGGAATTTTGAGTTGTCCTTCTTATACACAATTACAAAATCAGGTTAATAATTTCCTATTTTCAATTATTGCTTTTTTTAATTTATCTCTTCTTTCATTCAATAACAATAACAATAACAAGATAGAACTAACTATAGAGGACACATATGGTAACCATGTATTAGTTAAATCACACTTTCTCATCTAAAACACATGCTTTGATATCATTCCAAAACAAACCTTGAGTGGAGCCTTTTTCTTTGGATAGGGATAAGTCATGACATAACTACTCTTGTATTAGGAATAAAGGACAATTATTCAATAGTTAGGACACTACATTTGACTGTAGATAAACTTTACCTTAAATTTCTATTGTTGTCATTGTTGTTATTGCTATCATTATTAAGACATCATTATCCTCATTTGGGTGTATGTATCATATTGTGAATGCGAAGAGTGGTTAGTTAGGCATGTTGTAATATGTTTCATTGTTGATTTTGAGTTTGATTTAAGTTTGTATTGTTGTTAGGCATGTTGTAAAATGCAGACAGTTTGATTAATTTGATTAGTTATGTTCTCAAATAGGTTTCTTCATTAACATCACAAGTCAACGAAATGAAGGCAATGATGACTTTCTTTGTGCAAAATATCAAGGAGAATTGCCTCATGACTTTCCTTTGTTTCATTCATCATTGGTAATATTTAAATTTTAAGTATATTAATATATATTTTATATTGTGAAGAATGTTACTAATTATTATTATTTTTAATATTAGGTATCTGATAAGGGTAGTGTTCCCAATGGAGAAACAAATGACTCAGATCAAGATTGATAGTTGAAGAATTTTATTACTTTCATTTTATTTGACTTTATAACAAATATAACAAAAATATTGTAATAGTTCACTAGTTTGAACGTTTAAACTTTATTATTTACTTTGAACTCATAGACTACGTTCCTTGGTTTTATGAATGTTATATCTAGTTATAAACAAATATCTAAATGTTAGAATTTTTTTTTATCATATGTTTTACGAATTATATGCATTCAAAAAGTATAATAAATAAAATTAAGAGAATTTGAAAAGTAAAAACATCAATAAATAATGAATTGCATTGTAGGGGTAAAAATGGACTTTCAGTATTATTATATAGTATAAAGGATTTAAAACTACATATAAGGAACATGCACTACAGTTACAAAATCGCAGTAAATACTAGTGGTTTAGAATTGTTGGTAATTACCAGGGGTTTTAAAACTGTCGGTAATTACCAGGGACTTTGAAACCGCTTGCTTTGAAACCGCTGGTTACCAGGGGTTTGAAACCGCCGGTAAATACCAGGGGTTTCAAAACCGCCAGTAAGTGCTGCTTTATCCGGGGTTAGTCAAAACCGCCGGTAATCCGTTAACGACGCTGATTTTTCTAGGAGAAAAATAAACCGTCAGAAACTCCTTTAACGGGAGTTAAAACTTTCGAAAATGCCATAAATAACCTCTGGTAAAAATTGATTTTGTTGTAGTGTGTTAATAAATATTAGATAATACCAGAGATAACAAGATCATTTTAATTTTAAAGAACTTAAAAATACATATATAAAAAAACAAAATAAAAAACATTTATTTTATTATAATTAAATAATTATTCTAAAATAAAATGTTGAAAACCTTCTCATTTATTTTACTTGGTCAATAAACATTTACAAATAATAAAGAAGAAACCGGTGTTATCAAATGATAATGAAAGTTTTGACTAATTTATATGCAAATTGTTGACAACACTATAACTTATAATTGAACATAATTTTTATTATTACTTGAGAGGTAAAGAGCCTTTATTGGTAACGAACTTACGACTAAATCTATGTATTCATGTATTTGACTATTTAAAAAAATCACGTGTCTCTAAAATAAGCCAAAATTGATTATTTTATTAACATTTAATATTTGCTTTAAAAACATACTTATGTTTAAAGTTTAGCATTATTTACATTAAATATTATTGAGAATAAATTAAAAAGTATGAAAATATTCCTTCAATAAATTTCACTAAACTTTTTTACCTCGATAAAAATATATTTTTTACTTTTATTTTAATTCAAAAATATTATATATTGAAAAATTCCAATAACACTAAAAGGCCTCATAGAAGAAACTTCTATTCTATTTAGAAAATATCATCATGTCATATGTATAATATAATGCATCGAACTTTTATTCTAAGAAAATCTTTGATTAATAATTAATTTTAGTACAAAAATAATTAATCACTATAATAACCAATTTAGATACCAATTTATAATGTAAATTATTTATAATTAAAATAGTTTAAAAAAATTATATTTGGTTTCTAAATCGGTAACTAAAATAGTTTTTATTATGAATTGGTCTCTAAATTGATTAGTAACATTAATTATCTAGATTTTAGCTATCAAAAGAATTTGTCTCAAACTTAATCTATACTTATTAGATTGGTTTCTAAATTGGTCTCTAAACCTATCTTTTGATAATAAAATTGATCAATATTTAACAATTTTTTTTAGTATTTATTGATTTTATAGTAATTATTTTAAAAATAATATCAATTGAAAATTTTTATTTTATACCAATATAAATGTATTATTATTAAATTCTTAAATAAAATGTTATTTTTAATCACACCACATAATAAATAAATCTTTTTAACAGAAACACACCCTTAAACATCGTTGCAGTTGAATTGGGTGTTGTAAACATAAAATTCAAATAAATACACAATAAATTTAGTTTAACATCATATAACTTACATTTACAAATATTCAATAAAATTATTATGACTCACATGTAACTTTTCAATAAAAATACAATTTTTTCTACAATTTTTTTAAAACAAATTGTAAATCGTTTTATACAATTTTTGTAAATAGAATTACAAAGCTTCTCACATATTTTTTTTTGAATAAAATTATACAAATCATTTAAAGATATAACTATCTAAATTCTTCATATAGCTACAAATTTACTTGTGATAATAACTATCAAATTAACTATTTACTATAATAGTTTCTTACCCTTTTTTTTCATATTATTCAATATCAAATTTTGAAAAATCCCGCATAAAAATCAATAGTTATCTAGTTATGTTATTAGATAATGAGTTGTATATTCTTTTTAATGTTGTATATTATGACGACTATAATTTCTGTGTATATAAATTGCAAAGTTTTCTTATTAATGAATATGATATATGCAATTCATAAGTGTTTTTCTCAATCGTATGTTAATTTAAATTTAAATACATTTGAGTCTTTATCTTTTCCCTAAAGTCCATTTTGTCTTTATCTTTTAAATCATTTATCTTGGTCACTATCAAAATCTGAGCCAACATTGTAGTATTCAATTTTAAATAACTTAGTCAATTATAATTATTAAATTTATCAACATAGAATTGGAGCCAGGTGTTCGTCAATAGACACTTGTATTGTGTAATTCACTTCTGAAACTTATCTCATTAAATTTATGAAAATGAAAATGAAATAACTCAATCAATATTACTATTAAATTTATCTACATGAACATTTATATTATTAAATCAGTATCTGGGGTCTACATTCATGTTTTTTATTTTTAAAACAATTTTTTAGAACTTTTAACTAATTCAAAACGCAACATCTACATGAAAACTAAATTTTTGTTGGGTTTTACCAGTTTTTACACAGTTAGTTAGTTTGTTAGTTTCTACGTATATAATTAGTTTTTTCTTTTCTAAACTCTATATAAATCATGTTTGACCACAGTACAGTAAATATCAAAAAGTTTTATCTGTTTCTTTCTCTCTCTGTTTTCGCTTTTCTCGTTTCGTATCTCTTGGTTTATCAAGATGATAGCCATCATAAAACTCCAATATGGTATCAGGAGCGTTTGCTTCCGCTAAAACCAGGTCTCCCTCTTTGCTTCTTTTTTCGTCTTTCCAAATCTTTCTTTTGTTTTTTCTTGATGGCATCAGAAAACACAGCCCCGACAGACGAATCCCAGAATCCTTCGAGTTCTTTCTACCTGCATCCTGGTGAAAACTCAGGAGCAACGTTGGTCAATATTCAGCTTGATGAGGCTAATTACCATGCTTGGAGTCGCGCCATGAAACGTGCCCTGATCTCCAAGAATAAACACAAATTCCTTGACGGTAGTGTCAAAACTCCAACCCATGGAACCATCCTCCATGATGTCTGGGAAAGATGTAACATGATGGTGATATCATGGCTTACGCGTGCCATGAATACTTAGATCGCCCAAAGCATTGTGTATATTGAAAACGCAAAAGATTTATGGGATGATTTGCGCGAACGATTTTCCAAGGGAGACCACTTCAGGATCTCTGATCTTCTTCAAGAACTACATTCAACCAAACAGGGAGAAAGATCTGTCACAGATTTTTTCACGAATCTCAAGGCGTTGTGGGAAGAACTTGAGTCTCTCAGACCAACACCAAGCTGCACTTGTAAGGTTAAGTGTGAATGTGACTTCATCAAAACTGTTATCAAGCACAAAGAATTCAAGTACATCATGTGTTTTCTAAAAGGGCTAAATGACGTCTATGGTACTGTGAAGACACAAATTCTGCTAATAGAGCCATTGCCAGGTATAAACCGTGTCTTCTCTCTTGTTATGCAACAAGAACGACAACTAATTGGGAACACCATAGAAAGCAGTAAGATCTTGGTGGCTGCAGCGAACACTGAGGATCAAAGAAATTCCAAGAATCATGTGAATTGGAAGGGACAAGGACAAGGACGAGGCAAAAACAGGAGTCAGAATAATGGCAAACAATGCAGCTATTGCCACAAACTATACCACACCATAGATGAGTGTTATGCTAAGCACGGTTATCCCCCTTGGTACAAGACCAAAGGTGAAAAGGTGGTTAACAACACTATTGTTGAAAAAGACGAAACTGTGATTAAACAACATGATCAACGACCAAGCAAGGAAAGTAGTATTTTCTCAGATGAACAAATGCTTCAGATATGAAAATGATCCAAGACGCCAAAGGTGATGTTTCTCACAAAGTTAACAATCTGATGTCTGATTCTACTGGTGAGAAGGTTTCAAATGGTAAGAACAGAAACATTATATGGATTCTAGATACCGGAGCAACTGACCATGTTACCTTTGATGTTTCTAATTTTGTAGTTTTTAGAAAAATAAGACCTACGTGTATTAAACTGCCAAATGGGTCAGATATATTTGCACACTATGATGGGACTGTTCAACTATTTGATAACTTTTTCTTGCATAATGTGTTTCTTGTACCTGAGTTTGCATTCAATCTTATTTCTGTGCAAAAGATTGTTAGATCCCACAACTGGAAACTAATTTTTTCCTCTGAGTTGTGTCAGATCCAAGATGCCCGTTCTTTGAAGATGATTGGAGAAGCTAAGCTCCAAGAAGGATTGTACCTGCTGCAATTGTCAGCCACAAAGAAGATTGTAAATTCCTTCTCCAGCATCACTGAGGGACATCATGATAACTCGAAGAATCAAGATGGAGGAATTTGGCACAAAAGGCTGGGACATCCCTCAGATAAAGTTCTACATCTTGTCAGTAAACGTTTTCCTTATATTGTTTTTAGTGAAACCAAACCTTGTGATGTATGTCATTTTTCAAAGCAGACTAGGCTTTCCTTTAATAATAGTAGCTCGTATTCTAAGCATGTTTTTGATTTGATACATGTTGACATTTGGGGGCCCTATGGCACCACCTCTATACATGGACATAGATTCTTTCTGACTATAGTGGATGACCACAGCAGGTTTTGTTGGGTGTTCTTAATGAAAACGAAAGCTGAAACTAGGGATGCTTTAAAAAAGTTTGTGATCATGATTAACACTCAATTTCACAAGAAAATTAAAATCATACGTTCTGATAATGGAAGTGAGTTTATGTGTAGAGACTTGTATGATAATCTTGGTATAATTCATCAAACCAGCTGCATAGAAACCCCCCAACAAAATTCTATTGTAGAAAGAAAGCATAGGCATATTCTGGAAGTTAGTAGAAGCCTTATTTTTCAATCTAACATTCCTATGATTTTTTGGTCCTATGCTGTTATGCAAGCTGTTTTTTTAATAAACCGTTTACCAACTAAAGTCTTGAAAGAAAAAACCCCTTATGAGTTAGTATATGAGATCACTCCAAATTTAAATGATGTTAAGGTGTTTGGATCCTTGTGTTTTGCCTTTAGCTTGCAAAGAAATAGGTCTAAATTCGACACAAGAGCTAGAAAATGTGTGTTCTTAGGTTACCAGAGTGGAACCAAAGGATATGTTGTGCTGGACATTAAAAGCAGAGAAATTTTTGTTTTCAGAGATGTTGGTTTTTATGAAAAGGTGTTTCCTTATGCCAACCATATTAATCCTGTTTTGCAAACAAATAATACTTGTCAAATATCAGATTTTAATCCTTTTTTTGATTTTGTCAATTACAATGCTGGAAATGTGCAAACTGAACACAATCATTCACACACTGAATCTCAAATTGAAAACGTTACTGATTCTTTGAGACGCTCTTCTCGAAATAGAAGAGCACCTAGTTTTTTACAAGACTATCATTGCCAACTTAGCTCTTATACAAACAAAAACAGTAAAAATATCCTTTATCCTATATCTTCATGTCTCAGCTACAGTAAACTTTCTTCTTCGCACTTGAAATATGTTCTTGCTATGTCCACCAATAGAGAGCCATCTTCTTACAGTGAAGCTGTCAATTTTCCCGAATGGAGGAAGGCCATGACAGAAGAAATTAGAGCCCTTGAACAAAATGAGACTTGGGATATTGTTGATCCACCTTGAGACAAAAAACCCATAGGCTACAGATGGGTTTATAAGGTAAAATATAATGCTAATGGTGAGGTAGAACGCTACAAAGCAAGGTTGGTAGCCAAGGGTTACACTCAACTGGAGGGCATCGACTATTTGGATACTTTTTTCCCTGTAGCAAAGTTAACCACCATCAGATTCCTTCTTGCCATTGCCTCTGCCCAAAATTGGTTTTTGAAACAATTGGATGTGAACAACGCATTTCTCCATGGAGATCTAGATGAAGAAGTTTATATGCTTCCTTCACCAGGGTGTGCTGATATTGAAAGCGGGCAAGTCTGCAGATTGAAGAAATCCCTGTATGGCTTAAAGCAAGCCAGCAGGCAATGGTTTGCGAAGCTCTCATCTCACCTTAAAGCCTTTGGTTTTTCTCAATCTGCATATGATCATTCATTGTTTGTAAAAATATTTGGGACTAACATCACTGTTCTTTTAGTGTACGTTGATGATATTATCCTTGCAGGAAATCATCTCTCTAATATTGAACAAATCACGCAATCCCTGAATGACACCTTTAAAGTCAAAAATTTGGGAAATTTGAAATATTTTCTCGGGCTGGAGATTGCTAGATCAAGTGAGGGAATCCATGTCTCACAAAGGAAATATGCGTTAGACATCTTAGCTGATAGTGGTCTCCTTGCTTCAAAGGCTTGTGCTACCCCTATTACCAAAGAAACTAAAGGTTTGTTCGAAGGAGGAGTTCCTCTTAAAGACATCACCCCATATCAAAGATTGATTGGGCGACTTCTTTACCTAACAAACACCAGGCCTGATATCAGATATGTTGTACAGTTCCTAAGTCAATTCATCCAATCCCCCACAGAAGAACACCTCGCAGCTGCCCATCGTGTCCTTCGTTACATTAAAGCAGCACCTGGACAGGGTCTCTTCTTCCCCAGCAACTCAACTTTACAAATAAAGGGCTTTTGTGACTCTGACTGGGCAACTTGTCCCAACACACGTTGATCTACAACTGGATTATGCGTCTTCCTTGGTTCATCATTAATAAGTTGGAAATCGAAAAAACAATCCACCATCTCAAGGTCTTCATCAGAAGCAGAGTACCGGGCCCTTGCCACTCTCACTTGTGAGATTCAGTGGCTGAAATACTTGTTGGATGAACTGCATATTAAACCAAAAGAGTCTGTTGTGGTATACTGTGACAACCAATCAGCACGTCATATTGCTTTGAATCCCATTTTTCACGAACGAACGAAACATATCGAAATAGATTGTCACGTCGTCCATGAGAAGGTTCAGGCCAAACTCTTCCAGCTCCTACCTATAACTTCCACGCATCAAGTCGCTGATGTCTTCACAAAGGCACTTGATCCAGGCATCTTCAAAAGTGTTGTGTCTAAGCTCGGATTTCTTGATATTCACTCCTGAGCTTATGGGGGCGTGTTGGGTTTTACCAGTTTTTACACAGTTAGTTAGTTTGTTAGTTTCTACGTATATAATTAGTTTTTTCTTTTCTAAACTCTATATAAACCATGTTTGACCACAGTACAGTAAATATCAGAAAGTTTTATCTGTTTCTTTCTCTCTCTCTGCTTTCGCTTTTCTCGTTTTGTATCTCTTGGTTTATCAAGATGATAGCCATCATAAAACTCCAACCAAAAACGCCATGAACATGATAGCAGGGTATATGAAGAGAGACGTAGTAGTGACGGTTCACAATCTGTTAATTATTCTAACAGTGTGAAAATGACCAAATTAAATAAAATTGACGAATATTAGGATTAAATTGAAAAAAAAAATTAAAAGTATGACCAAATTGAAAAAACCGAATGAAAACTAGGACCAATTCATTATTTAAGCATTTTCTTTTTAATATTTTATTCCAATTTTACTAGTAGTGTCACTATGTCATTTATTGATGACTTTATTTGTGTGTAAAATGTCTTACATTTGAATGTATGTTTTATATACTATTAATTTAAATTTATGTTTTAACTTTTATTTAGTTGGTCATTAACTTATACTCAGTTGCATGCTTAAATATTATTTGTTTTTTTTAGCAATTTAATTTGGATCCCATTTAAAAACTAATAAAATAACTTCTTTTTTTAAATATTCGCAAGGCTTAAATAGTTATTTGGTCCTAGTTTTGGTCCACTTTTCTCAATTTAGTCTTAGTTTAGGATTTGTTTTCAATGTGATCCTAAATTTCATTCAATCGAATCCTTTTTCTTAACGTCGTCAAACTCGTTAACAGAACAATTGTGATGTGGTGCAGTTTTCATTGACATGCTGCCACATCAGCCATCATCTTCAACCTTTCATCCTTTCTCCCACAAACTAGAAATCCTAGGTAGTTTTTGCACTTGCACCATTGATGCACCCATGTCTTCTCTACGCCACAACTAGTTGGCGTTAGTTGGAGCTTCATCAGAGATCCCATCAAGACACCACTTACAACTAAACGATAATCTTCGTCATCAACGCAAGACAATAGCGACCACGTTCACCACACACTCGCTTGAAACAGATCGAATAACGGGCACCCAAAAGCAAAACCCTAAATCGCGTGAACCTTCATCGCAATGCGTAGAGACTAGTTCAACCCACCACCACATCGTGAAACTTCCGCCTTCTGCATCTTCAACCATTGTGAGACCATCTCGTGCCACAACTCATCACAAAGTCAGCTACAAAACGAAGGGCGATGTAGTTCAGAGTTCACGAACCAGAAAACACAAGGAACACACATATCGAAAACCAACACTCGAGAGCTTGTCGGAAAACAAAAGTCGAACATCAACGTTCTCTTTGATGGAAGCGAGTGCGCATTGCACACAATGGACAACCTCCTTAGATCTTCAATGGAAGCAAATCCCCAAATCCAAATCAAACCCTAAACCCAAAAATGTCACGTTAGTGAACAATGCACCACGTTACAGGAACAATCCACTATATACATTGTTTTGTTAATGATTTTAATGGTGTTAAAAAAATAAACTTGATTGAACTAAATTTAAGACCACATTAAAAACAAATCCTAAACTAGGATCAAATTAAAAAAATTGACTAAAATTAAGACCAAATGACTATTTAAACCTTTAAAAAAAAGTTAAGCGTAGATTAAAAAATCATCTCCAAATATTTATTATGCGGGTATTCGAGTGATAACAAGACAAGTAATATCTTTTCTTTTTCAAAAAATAAAAACATTCTCAAAAAGCAAAAAAAAACCGTGTTCCTATCATCATTTTCACATTCCGTGTGTCCCTCTCAATACACACTACAATATTTTGGTATTTTAAACGAACTTGGCTGAATCTTCTCCACAGTTCAACACACCGCACCACCTCTCAACACCACCACACCGCCTCTCAACACCACCGCACGGCCTCACTTCTGTGCGCCTCCCTCCTTGCACCATCATACCGCCTCACTTTTGTGCGTCTCCTCCCTCTCAACATCACCGTCTCACTTCTGTTCATCTTCCTCTCAATGAAGTTCTTGAATAGTGAATAAAGGTTAGTATGTTTCACACTCTGAGGTATGCAATTTAGGGTTTTCCTCCTGTTTTGGTTAATTTTTTTAAATTGATTTTGTTACTTTTCGTTTTGTATCTATAATTTGGGGTTTGGGTTTTATTTTGTTATCTGGGTAAGATTTGGTGATTTGGTATACAATTTATGGTATACAAAGTGCAGAGTTTGTTTATGGCAAGGGGTTTCTCTGCCTGGTTCAATGTTTCAGTGCAGTAAGGAAAGTGTCTTTTCTGCCTATTTCTATGTTGCTCCCGTATTCATGCTTGGTTCTGTTTTAGAGAAAGTGTTATTCATGCAGTAAGAGAAAAGCATGATACACTGTAATCACAATCAGTGTAATGCGTTGTTCCCCAGTAGCTTGGTTGCAAATTTGTGATTCACGTAAAAATCATTCTTTGTGAAAGTAGTATAGCAGGACAAACACATTCCCCTGCCCCAAATTGATTGCCATGAACTCTCTTCTGGTTGGTTGCAAACAATTCTCACAATCAAGTACAAGTCTGCAATGGTGTGTTTTGTCACTATTATTCAAAAATAAGGCGTGACATAAATTTGGAATAGGTGTTTCGTATAGGTTTCACAAATTGAGGATTCCGAGCAAGTAGGATAAACAACAGAAGGGAGGTTGAAGTAATTTATTTATAATTAATAAAGAACTCCCTGACAGAAGAATGCTGTTGTAAATTGATTTTGTGTGCACTCTTTGTACTTTTCCAATAAGGGATAGCAATAGATTTATCAAGGCTACTAATAATCAATGCAAAAGCCCATGGTTTGGACTTGAGAAAATGGATGTAGGGAGGTCAATTTTAAAAGTACAACACCAGGAAACATAAAGGCACAATAGAGATTGTATCAACCTTATTAATACCTAAGAGAATGAAGATCAAGATGAATATGAGTTCCATCTGACAAACTTTACACAGATCATTAACATTAAAAGATTGATGAAATATTACAAACATGAGTCTGGCAGCCATTCTAATTAGATAAAAAAGAGGAACGATTACAAAATGTTCTGTATGCCTTCAGTAGAATCTCATGAAATTACAGATGGTCAGATGTCAACAATAGGATTACACTCATGATAAACATGCTTTTGTGTCAGCTATCCTCTAAACCACCTCAAATAGAAAAAAAAAATTACAAACTGATTATGTCTAACATGGTACTAATATAGATATGATTGTCAAGCACACTGCCCAGGCTGGATAGAATTCAAGGTTGTGTTTGCTATGCAAAACAATGGGCAATTTATAAGACATTAGCTCATCATAATTGCTAATATAGATAACCACCGTATACCATAATAGACTAATAGTAGATAAATATCCATATCTACAACTCTAGAAGTACAAGATGATGCACACATGAATCAACAATTACCAAAATAAGTAATCTGCAATGTTATCGAAAGACGCACATACATTGAGCTAAGCCAGCGTAACTCAGATACACTTTGATGATGTGATTTTTCCAAATCTGCCGAACCTTAAAAAAAAAAAGCAAATAGGCTCAACGGTCCAGTTAACAATATTCAAGGTCATACATGATATATATTCTGTGCAAGCCGCAGCATTGTAGTATTTAATATGTAGAGTATACTACAGACTTTTTATGAGCCTTCCTTTTGTCCAGACTCCAGATACTCTAAATGCATCATAGTTTGTTAAGTAAAAAGGTTTCAAGGGAACTAAGGTGTGTATAATTTAAACAGACTTTTAACAATAGTTTTAAACTTACAGGGTTGGTACAGAATGCCAGAATTTTCAAGAAGTTCATGCCTATGCCACTTCAATAAAGATACTGTTAAGTAACTAAAACTTAAATGAATCCTAATAAAGAAACAAATGCATCCTGATGTTAACTCGATTCTATATCAGTATGAAAATAATTATCATATAAATACATAGATAAGAATAAAGTATAAAGTAAAAAAACTCACATTTACTGCCAATAGGGAAACAAATAAACCCAATTAAAATTTGGGACACGTGATGGCTGAAGAAAAATAAGTGAATTGTAAGTACCAACATGTACACATCTAACGTATGTATTTGAGATCTCATCAAGATTCACCCTTGAGCATTTAGATTTCACCTCCTCTTCAACAAGTGGAAATGGACCCTGTCATTGAATTAAAAAAAGAAGTCATAAAAGGGTATGAAGAAATTGAGAGAAAATAAATCAATAAAAATATTTAAAACATCATTATCAGAAAATACGAAAAGAGAACAGTACCTAGAAGACAATAATACAGAACTGAGAAAGAGAAGAGAATAGGATTTTTATAAACTGCAAAATGGTTTCTTGCACTACCTTTTGAAGTACATATTTAGTGTTTATACAAACGTAGTAGCTTACTTTGCTGACCGGACTATAGGTCTAACTAAGTGGCAGCTCAGCATAACTGACTTCAGTAAGTTAGTTACAACAAATGCTGGCAAAGAACCTATAATACTAAGCGTTTACAACAGCTAGCTTTGCTATTATCATACCTATATATTTATATGTACATGATTATATTCTTCTTTGAGATAATCCCATATGGCTTTGGATGACTTTAGAGACATGATTCGAGTGAAAATTGTTGGTGAAACTGCAGCAAAGAGACATGCCTTTGCCTTAGCTTTACTGATTTTTTTGTCCTTGTGACTCTTGATTTGAGCCATTGTTGGATTGCCAGGTAGTGCAGGAATTTCATAGTCCTCTTCAATTGCCTCCCCATAGATCTAGAGCCTCTAGGTAGGGTTCCATTTGTGCTGCCCACATTTGATAATTTTCGCCACTGAAAACTGGTGGTGCTATTGCTGAGAAACTTGAATCTCCTTCCATTCTTTCAGATTGTTCTATGATACCAATTGTTAGTAATTTTTCTGTGAAAGTCAAAGGTATTTCTCATTCAACACATTACAGAAAACATTACAATGTTAAAGGCTACAAAAGAAACATAACTGCACACACTTCCCACACAACATAACTGTCCGCAAATAAAAAACTGACAGAAAAACAAACTGAGATAAAAAACTGTTTGTGAAATTGAAAAACACTTCTCTAACATTAACTGTTATTGAGACGCCTTGCAAGTGATAGACCTCACAGAACAATTTTGCTATTACTTATTTAACCCTTTTAGAGGTTATTCCATCATTCTTCATCTATTTCAATTTTATTCATAAGTATGTAGTTTACTTTTCATTATTTCGTTCATGTGTATTCTATCTCAATTTTATATGGTAGAATACTTCAATTCTATTATATACATCTTATTTTTTTTTAAATAAATTCATAGTTCTTTACTTATTTTTAATCACATGTTTTTCTAGTGATTGAATTTTTTTTCTTTAATATTCTCATAAGATTAGTTTATGATTTGAAACAATCAAGAGATTCAACTCTTAACACATCTATATAACACATATAACACATCTATGTATCATATGTGTTATTCTTCCCAAGCTTCGTAGCATCCCATTGAGTTAGTACCTCTAATAGTAAACTATTGAAATTGGGTATATTGATGGAAAATTAGCTTCGAAGAAAAAACATAAAGTATACAGGTACGATGAAAAGAAAAAAAAAAAAGATCTTGAAGGAATTTTTTATGATTAATGACAAAACAAAATGCAAGTTTATACAAAAATTATAGGTATAATTAATGATTTAGTGTCCTAATTTTTTGGTTTAGTTCAATTTGGTCCCTTTATTATTGGTTGGTTCAAGTTAGTCCCCCAATTATTAGAAAGGATTCAATTTGGTCATCTCCATTAAGTTGGAGTTAACACCGTGTCCGTACAGGACATGTGTCAAGCGGTAAATTTTAATTTTTTTTTTAATTTTTAATTTTATATTTCTAGATATTTATAAGCTGCCACGTGTCAGGTTGTCATGTTACGTGGTAGCATGACACATGACAGTGGTAATAGTTATTTTCAATTTAGTTTCCTATTTAAATTTTTGGTTCAATTTAGTATCTATATTTCTTAAATCAATCCAATTTTGTCCTCCCAATTTGAGACCAAATTAGTAAATAAACTTAATTATAAAACTTATATATACATGTTAAAATAAGTTTTTTGAATTTATACATCAAATCATTATACCTAAATATTCAAATTATTTTATTTTTTACAAGTGTAAAAAATTTCAAGTGTAAAAAAGTACAAAGGTAAAAATGTAAAAAATAGACTAATTTGAGTGTTTAGGTGGGATGATTTGATGTATATATTCAAAAAAATTATTGTAATATGTATATATAAATTGTAATTAAGCTTATTTAATAATTTGGTCTCAAATTTGAGAGGCCAAAATTCAGTTGTTTTAAAAAATAGGAGTACTAAATTGAATTAAAAATTTAAGTAGGGGACTAAATTGAAAACAACTATTACCATTGACATGTGTCAAGATGGTAAACTGTCACGTGGGACAACGATAACCTAACACGTGGTAATTTATAAATTTTTAGAAAAAAAATTAAAAATTTCAGGATTTGACACGTGTCTTGTACGGACAGTGTTCATTCCAACTTAACGGAGAGGACAAAATTGAACATTTTTAAATAATTGGGGGACTAAATTGAACAAACCAATAATAAGGGTACATTTTAAAATACTCTGGGGACTAAATTGAACAAACCAAAAAATTAGGGGACTAAATCAGTAATTATACCAAAATTATATATATGAGAGAGTGGATTGGAAAACGAACTGAAAATGAATAAACACAGATGTGTTTGTGCAATTAGAAAAGGCAACAGCAACACCCAAAACGGATAGAAACTTGCAAGAGAGAAACAGTGAACCACGGAATTGTTACCCAGGTTTGTTCTGCATAAGAATTCGTCTAGAAGCAAACAAATCCGCCGTCGTTTATTACCTTTTTCTAGTTTTTATCTTAGCTCGCTGTGTTATAAACTCGTGAGTTTACATAAGGTTGAGCGAGTTTGCTCCAGTTTTCACAAACCTACTAGAAAACGATTCTACTTATGAATTAACTAGGTTTCAAGTGTGTGGGAACGTAAAGTTGTTCGATTTTCTACGTTCTAGCCCACCTTGCTCACAGTCTTATATCTTTCTGCGTTGTTTTCTGTTCTTCCTATTATTTCATACGCAATACAAACATTGTGTAGGTGCAGGAGTAAGGTTTCTTCGAATTTTTGAACGGGCACGGTCACAATCTTAATCCCCTCAATCTTCCTGACTTTTCTGACGACTAAGGCAAAATTTAGGGAAACGATGGGAGGTATTTCAAAGTTGTTACTGATTTTTATGTTATCTTTTTGCTCTGCTCTATTTTCCTTTCCCTTGATTTTCTTACGCTTTAAGTGTTCGTAGGGACACAAACTGAGAGAGAAGAGAAGGTGTCTTTGGAGCTCAGTGAAGAAATTCTTCAGAGTATGGAAGTAGGAATGGCCTTCAAAGACTATGTAAGCAATTCTACCATTACGTTTTCTGTTCTTATTTTAGATTAGGGCAGTGTTTCTAATGTTTTGGGATTTGGCAACCTCAAATTTGTTTTTCATTGTATTCTTTTCTTTAATTTTGTGTGCATATGTTTTTCAGAATGGTAGAATTAGTTCCTTGGACTTTCACAGGGCATCCAGTTATCTAGTAACTGCTAGTGATGATGAATCCATTCGACTGTATGAGGTTACCAGTGGAACGTAAGCCCCATTTTATCTGTTGCTCTAATTATATAGACAATTGAATGAATGATTAGAGAAAATCTTTTTATCCTAAAGTTTATTGTCATTGTTGCATCCTCATATCGATTTACATCTCTAGTATGATTTAAGAAGATTGCATCATTATTTGATTTGATGTGACAAATACTTTCAACAGATTGGGTTTATTAACATTTATAAATGACATAAGATGTAATTTCACAACTACAAATTGTTCAATCATTTACAGCTAAATTGTTAACATTGACTATGGAGCAAATATAGAGCTTAATGGTCATGTTATTGATTCTTTGAAATTTCTTGCCATCCTTCCGTTTGTGTAACTAATCTACATGTGGGCATCAACACATTTTCCATCAGTTGTTTGAAGACAATTAATAGCAAAAAGTATGGGGTTGACCTGGTTTGCTTCACATCTCATCCTACAACTGTTATATACTCTTCGAAAAATGGTTGGGATGGTGTGTTTCTTACTTGCTTTCCTCTTCAATAAACTTGGCATCGGCAGTAAATTTTGTATACTCATTATAAAATTTTTCCATCAATCCAGAATCTTTGCGGCTTCTATCGTTGCATGATAACAAGTATTTGAGATATTTCAAAGGTCACCATGACAGGTTTGGTATCTGACATTTTGTAATATATTCATTTAAATTTCATATCATATGATACAATACTCATGTTCATTCCATTTGATTGTTCTAAAAGAATATCAGTTATTTGCCAGGGTTGTGTCGCTAAGCTTGTGCTCTCGGAAAGACTGCTTTATATCTGGTTCTCTAGATCGAACTGTTTTACTATGGGATCAAAGGGCTGAAAAGTGCCAGGTAGTGTCATGTGCATGCTGTTACTTGCTTATTTTATGTCTTTTTGTTTATTATACATCATATAACTTTATAGGGGCTTCTTACATTAAAAATAAATAGGGACTGTTACGTGTACAAGGAAGGCCTGCTATATCATATGACGATCAAGGACTTGTCTTTGCAGTTGCCTTTGGAGGATTTATAAGAATGTTTGATGCTCGCAAGTATGAAAAGGTTTGCAAATTCAAAATGAGAGTATGAATATGTATAAAGCTTGGCTTTGTCTGTTAATTGTGACACACAGTTATAATCTAATATGGTGAATTTCACTTGCTACAGGGTCCCTTTGAGATATTTTCCGTTGGGGGAGATATGTCTGATGCAAATGTTGTGAAATTTAGTAATGATGGGAGTCTCATTCTTTTAACAACGGCAGATGGGCATATTCATGTGCTTGATTCATTTCGCGGCACACTCGTCAGTATCTTTCCTTGTTTCACTTAATTTATAGTGCTTTGAATTGAAAGGTTTTGTGTGTGATTTTTTTTCTCATTACATTTACATAGTTATCCACATATAATGTCACGCCTGTCTCATGCAACTCCACATTAGAAGCTTCTTTCAGCCCCGAGGGAATGTTTGTAATATCTGGTAAGCATTTTCAGATCATTCCAAGAACTTGTGATCATTATTCATTTGGTATACTCATTATTCGCACATTTAAATCTTTATTACACTGTTTGTTTTTGCCTGAAATAGTGTTTTGGAAGGAAGATTTGGATTGAATATGATTATATTAAAATGTATGCATCATGGTGTGGTTTTTCTGTCTTGTATTCTCAATTTTTTTCCTATTTGTGTGATCCTGTTGGTTGCTGCTTACTGCGTGTGTAGGTTTGTTATGCTTAATTTGATAGTTTTACACTTGGATCCTTTGACAGGTTCTGGGGATGGAAGCATCTATGCATGGAGTGTTCGAAGTGGCAAAGAAGTATGATAAGCTATATTCTTTCTTTTTCATAGCTATTTTCTGTACATATTTTTGTTTGGATAGTAATTTAATAACTGTTAATATAGTTTTTCTCCTATCAGGAGGATATGCTTCCAACTCATCTATCATGTTATTCCTGTTTCATTTTTCAGAATGTTCTACCATTTGATTGTGAATACAGTAATTTATTTCCTATTTGCAAACTGATAATAACAGAATATACTATTTTGAAGCCTGGCAAGTTGTGTGAAATTTGAACTTTTTATGATATGTTTGGATTGCAGTTAGAAAAATTGAGTTTGATTGAATGAAACAGAAAGTCTCATTCAACGAAAAAGCTTTATGGTATTGCTTTGAAAGCAACCCACATTTGGTGCTCAATGAAACAATTTTTTTTGTCAAACATCATTACGTGACTTTCAATGCAAAGTAAACTTGGGTTTGGACTTCCAAACGTTAAACCAAATACATACTTAATTATGCATAAAGCGGTTATGCATGAAAAAAGCTTCTAAATTCTACTTCGGGTAACATAGTATTTTCCCTTTGTGAATTTAAGTACGAATAGGACTTACCATTCCAATGTTAATTCTTTTTTGCCTTGTCTAGGTTGCAAGTTGGAGGAGTGCAACTTCTGATACTGGACCGCCTGTAATAAAGTGGGCTCCTGGAAGTCTAATGTTTGCTACTGGATCATCTGAATTGTCATTCTGGATTCCAGATTTGTCTAAGTTGGGATCCTACGTTGGAAGAAAGTAGAAACAATGCATGGTAAAATTGTTTGCCCATCAACCCACTGAAAGGTAATATTTTTTTACTACCACAGTGACAAGTTTTGTCATGGTTTGTAAATATTCTTCTCTGAAGAGCAACGGGTATTTCAATGACCCTCTTAATCTGTACACGTTAAAATATTTAAATGTATATACCTTCTTTCTGTCAACATGCTTGCTATAGATGTTCATTTGGTGCCCCTGCCAATCAAGATTTTAACCTGTCTTGGGAAGCTCTTGGCAAAAAAAAAAAACTGTCCTTGTGAATGGTTGAATTCTGGTTTTGTTTTCAAATTTGACATGCATACTTGAGGTAGGGAATTAACCATTGAATTTTTTTCCTTGCTGAATTGGGGCATGAGTTCCCTTCTTGCCTTTCTTCCATATGGCTATGATACTTTTCCACTTTTAGAAATATGTTGACCAATTTTTATGGGGGCTTCACCCCAAAATTAGTTATTGCATAACTGTACTTCTGCTGGCAGCAACCAGTAGATGAGGGATTGTTGTGTTTTGCAGATATGAGAGAATATGAGGAATCTTCTTGGTCGTAGTTGTTACCTAAGGAAAATATAAACTGCTTGATTATATCTTTATGCAATGGAAGTTAATGAAGTGTCATGCCAGTCTGTTGAACCATTCCACTTGATGACTCAGTTCAGATTGGAGACAGAACTTATGGCATAGACGAAAATCCCCTTTCACAGGAGTTATTAATTAACCTATACAACAATATTTTTTGGCCTGCGATTGTTTTAGTTCGATTAGTTTTCACATACAACAGAAATTGATCGACACTTTTTGTTAGGTGAATTTTATTTGAATTAGCCCACCACTATACTCTAATCTTCACCTCTGGGAGGATATTATACTAGAAATCCCATATAGTTAGGCAGCACTACAACGATAATCAGAAAACTTGATAGGTCAAGTGTTGTTACTTCTCTCGAGTAATCACCACTCTTATAATCGTTAGATATTGACTTGACATGACATGTGATTGACATGTTAGGACGAGTTTAAGGATGTGAACAAATGAGAAATCCGATGAATAAAAATCGAAAGAGAAAGAAAATGCAGTGAATGAAAATATGGTGAGAAGAAAAATGAATGTTAGAAATGTTTGGTGTGAAACAAATAGAGAAGATACAACAAAGGAAAATTATAAATTATAAATTATATTTAATTAAAACTTATCAATTAGCTTGCACAGATAATTGGTCGTATTTTTATAGGGTCCTTTATAAATGGATTATCGTTGTATGATAACATATTAGCTGAGTGCTTGAAAAATGAAATGAATAATATATGACTATTCTAGAATCGGTTACTCTTAGCATTTTAAACACTGAAATCAATTGTAAAGAGATGATAATGGACTATTTTATATACAAAACATGAAGAGGTGAGACTAATGCTTTTTTTTTTTTTTTTTTTACTAAATATACTTTTGTATTTTCATATCTATTTTCTTTCTACTAAATTTCTCATAAAAATGTGTTTCCACACTATAGTAGTTTAGAAGCAGGTGAAATAATAAGCTTATTCTTAAGCAGTTGTACCCAAAAAAAGCTTATAATATATATATATATATATATATATATATATATATATATATATATATATATATATATATATATATACTTCTAAATACTTCTAAATTATTTTTAAATATCTCTAGTATTTTACTCTACTATTAAAAGTATTATTTTTTTAATAACTTCTATTTTCATAGTTTTTAAGTGATCTAAATAAAATTATTTATTTACAAATATTAATAATCGAAAATTTATTTAGAATTTGATTATATGAATTTATGCGTATTTAGTTAAATATGTATAATTAACATAATTTTGAAAAATTAAATTTATTTCAATTTATATTTTTTAACACTTTTGTTAGACTTTTTAAAAGTTTAACTTATTTTTATTAATTTGTTAAGATATAGTTTTATTTTCACTTACCTTAAGATCAAAAATGTATTTGAATTTTTATTTTAAGGAGTAATTTTATTGAAATTTAAAAATCAAGATGTATCTGTGGATGCCTACATGTATATTTTTTTTATAACCGTAGATAATTTTAATTTTTACTTCAATAGGGGTAAAAAAAATGAAAAGTTTTAGATTTAAAACAAAAATTAAATTTTGGAACGAGTGAAAAAATTATTTGACACCATCATGCACGCGTCGAGCACCAGAGGAAGAAGAGGGTGCATTGGTGTGAAAGCATGACCATTTAAAGGTTCTTTTACCATTCTAAGTGCATTAGTGTGAAAGCATGACCATTTGAAGGCTTTTTTTATCATTCTAATGTTTATGAAATTGCAACATCTGAGCAAGTTTCAAAAAAATTCAAGTTTCAGCAAGTGTATAAACTTGGCACGAATTCAAAATGAAGTTGGATTATGTTGAACTCGTTTTATTATAGATGAATTAAAGTTTTGCCAAGTGACAATTTATGTAGAAAAAGTTGAAGTCATAACAATTTGAGATGACTTTGATTAAGAATAATCACATTTTTTAACTATATACTAGAGTTGTATTATGTTATGACGATTTCAATTTTATTTGAAGTCATGTCATGATGTAACAATTTCAGTTCTATTTATTTCATTGTAGAATTAAAGTCATCACAATATAATATACTTTAATTCATTTAATTATAGAATTGAAGTCATGCTAACATGACTTTTCTTTTATTATAGAAAATGTGATTAAACTTAATTGAAGTTATTTCAAACTAGGATGATTTCAACTTTCTCACAAAAATAGTTATGACCTTGCACATTTTTAGTTCATTCATAATGAAGTTGCTTTAGTTTAATATGACTTTTTTTGTTTTGAAGTTATACCATACCAACTTGATACAATTTGTCCCACCTCTAATTTTTTTAACTTGCACAATTTTTGTAATTTCATAATGAAATTACACTTTAATGATAAAAGAAATCATAATTAAGATATCCTCATTCCAAATTTCAATATCGACTTTTGTGTTCCAACAAAAGTTACGGGTGTAAAATACCATATTTAATTAGTAACTTATTTTTTATGTTTAGATATTTGTTTCTTTTATTGTTTTTATATTCTATTGAAACTATTTAAAAAAATTGAATTAAGTTTTTATTTTTGGTAAAAAAACTCAATGTGATTTTTTCGTTAAATTGATGTTAGTGTTGTTTGACAATACTGTATGTCAAAATTTGAGTCTGTCATGTGTTAAAATCTAATTATTATGTATCAAAATCTAGACATTTTTATGTTGCATGTTTAAATTAGAACAATTTTAAAATAAAAAATTATTCAAATTTTGACACATGACAAACTTAAATTTTAACAAATGATATTATCAAATGTGTTAATGTCAATGTTAATCTAACAAAATATGTCACATTAAATCATTTTACAAAAATAGAATAAAAAACAAATATAAGGATAAAAATAAATAAAAAATATAAATATAAAAATTAAATTAGTAATTAAGCCTTAATAGTAAAACTAAAAGTTAATGGTTAAGGAGTGTAAGGTTAATGTTAACTAGTTATTTTATTAGAAGGTATATTTGGAAGGTGCGATGAAAAAGTGAAGAGAAGAAAAGGAAAAATGTAAGAAATGAGAGAAAATAAAAAAGTAAATTAGAAAGTTAAGGAAATATATTTCCATTACAATATCATTCTATTAACTTATTACATTTAAAAAAAATAATCTTATAATAAATTATAAAATTAAATATGTTTTTAGTAATACTAAAATATGTCTTAATCTTAAATTTTGATATAGTTTAATTTTCAAAAATTTTAAATATTTTAAATATAAATAGATATAGTTATCCTAAAATAATAGCATTAATATTTTTTTAATGTGTTAAACAACGTTTCAATCTAACATATATTTAGATACTACAGATATATTTAACTTATAATTATACTATACTCATAATTAATGATAATATCATTTTTAACATAAATTGTTATAAAACAATATAATATATACCTTATCAATTCACATTTACGTAAAAATGTTTCTTACACACAAACATTTTTATTTTTTAAATTTTCAAAATATTTATTAAAATATATTTTCTGTCTCACTTTTTCTTCCTACAAACAAAGATCGAGTCACGGGTGTCGATACATTTCATTATTGTCTTTGCCGTGAACAGGTGCAGTCGGAGGAAATGAATGAAAAGAAAAGACGAATATGAACATGTACGATCCTCTACCCTACCTCAATTTTCTTACACAACTTTTTTTAGTTTCAATTTTTCTCTATCTTCGGTTCTTCAAAATTCAATTTCTCTACCACTTTTTCTTTACTACCAACAGAAGATTGACTCACGGGTTTAAATATATTTACGAGGGTTGATATTTTGAAGTTCATTAAAAAAATATTCTCTATTTAATAATTTTAAAAACTAATATTTTAGATATATTTATTTTATTTTTCCCTTTAGATTTTAATATTATTATATTATTAAAATAGACGTAGTAACTTTTTTACAAGTGTAAAAATATTATTTTCTACGTATAATTGTTGTTCTTGCAATGAATGTACGATCTCTCCGGGTTACGTAATAATATGACATGGTGACATTCTCTACATCTCATTACTTTTTTTTTTCTTTTACTATTTTAGCTTTCGTATTTTTCTTTTCTTGGTGTCCCCACCATTAATTTTATTTACTATTTAGGTGTCCATCTACCATCTTTTTCACATGTCAAAAATACCTTGGTTTCCACTATCTACATTTTTCGGATTGTTTTTATTCAAGGGTTTAGAAAAACCCTTAAATCAGAGCATCTATTTTGGACCAAAATCTTATTATAAATAGTAGTTTATATTAAAGAAAATCTTGACTAGGGTGGTAATCTTTAATTTATTTCCTCATTAATCCATTCTTTAATTATTATCGATTTGATTGTGTCTAAATGTAATAAGACTACTAAGATCTTGATAATTATTAATAATTTTTAATTAAGATAAAATAATAAATAAAGTGTAACATCACAATTAATAGAAAAAAAATTAAATAAAACATTACATACTTTAAAAAAATAAGCATAAGGTAATATGAAACAACCCTTATATTTATTGGAAAAAACAGTATAAGTCAAATCTCGGTCATTCTTCTGCCTTAGACTATGACCTTTTGCTACTCTCACCATATGAATCATTCTACTCTATATGTAATCTTACTTCAATCCATAGTGTGAGGGCCCCTTTTTATTTTTGCCCTAAAAGTTAGTGGGCTGCCCTTGTAAGTGGGCCTAAGGTCGGCCCAACAGATAAAGTCATTAGGTCTGCCCTAAACATTTCACTTCTTCGCATTTTCAGAAAATTGTTATCCTTGCATTAGAGCCGCAGCCGTCTTCTACCTCTGCTAGGGTTTGGGGACCATCGTGAGCACGCCAGTTCGAACCCGTTTCCCTTCCTACGTAAGTGCTCCTTCTGTTTGTGTCTGTTTTCCCCCACTGTCACCCTAAGTAACTAATGTTTTCGCTGTTGGTCATGGTTTCCAGCTCTTGGAGTCGCCTCTTGAGGACTGCGTTCCATTGTTTAGGGTCAAGCTCGTGTCGGGTCTTTTGCTAGCTTAATCCCAGGTGAGGGAAGCTAGAACCCTATTGTTCGGTATAAAAATGGTTGCTTTGATGTTATTCCGTGATTTTCGTGCTTATATGTGACTGTGAGCGTATGGTGTGAGCTGATTTGTTGTTTGGGTATGAAACTGTGCTGATGGCAGAGAGGAATAGTGGCAGAGTCTGATAGACTCGCCTAGGCGAACCTGTCTCGCCTAGGCGAGAGTTACAGGGGCTCGCTTAAATATTTCCTCGCGAGGGGTCGCCCAGGCGACCCACTATACGTTTTGGGCGAGCGAACCACTCGCCCAGGCAAGAGGGGTCTCGCCTAAGCGAGATCCCGCAGTGGTTCCTGTTTCCGGTTTCGGGCCCTCGCCTAGGCAGAGGGGGCCTCGTCTGAGCGAGACTGTCTCGCCTGAGCGAGACTCCTCAGCTTGAGCGAGGTGGTGGGCGAGACAATGCTGGGATTTGATGTTTGTTTGTTCCTGAATGGTCTGTTTTGGTTGGGTATAAATGTATGATGAGTGATATGTATATAATGGAGTATGAGGTATACGTAGTATGATTCCTGAATTACAAATGATGGGTTTGGTATGAAAGTTGGCATGATCTCTACATGACTTGTATATGATGAGTTGGTTACATATGTACGTGTGTGGGGTCACAAACTTGGCATGAGCAATAATGAATCTTGGTGGTTGGTAAAGCTTTGGTATGGTTTGTAACATCCCGTCAGGATATTACTGATTTATAGATAAATAAAAGAAATAAATTAAAAACCACGTGCATTTAATAATACCTTATTTTCCCAAAATGCGGGAAAATTTAAAAACTTTATTAAACCATCAAACAAAGTCTATGAATACCAAAACCATAACGTTATAAAATTTCCCATCAGGGTTTACAACTATTTTCAAAGGCAATAAAGAAAACATAAACATTTCCCCACGTCCAACCCCTCTTCGCGGCTAAGCGTCACCTGAGCCACCTGCATCAACAGAATCTGCTCCCGTGTACCGCGTACACGATCATCGCCACACACACGCAGATAGGGTGAGCTTAACAATTAAGTCACATATATAAAGTTGCAGAAACATAAGCATATATACACAAGAGATCGTACATAACATAAATATCTCACATTGCACTATTCTTTAATTCCTACCATCTGACCCCCAATCAGATTATTCGTGTTCTACAACGTCTAAGGATTTCTTCAAGGTGACTTGTTGACATACCTATCGGCCACAACCAATAGAGCACGTGCGGGAAAACATGCTACGGATCAAACACCGCAACGCCATGTAGAGTTCCCATATACGAACATAGTCCGTATCGTCCCAAGACTACCAAACTCGTCAGCCAACAACTGAGGAGGACAATCTTTCTGGACCCATCCGTACTGGCCACAACCAGCACACTCACACCAGCAACACTCGCCAACCCGAGCCACAACTCAAGGGTTCCTCGTGTTCATCCACCATCCCGAGCCACAACTCATGAGATGCTATTCCGAGCCACAACTCAAGGAATACCACATGCTTAACCCCTATCCCGAGCCACAACTCATGGGATACGTTCCGAGTCACAACTCAAGGAACACCAGCAACCTCACCCTTAAAGCATCACTAGACGCCTTGTAGATCACAAATTCCTAATCAAAACTCAAAGCTACAGTAGTATAAATCGCCTGGCGGAGGACACGTGCCGCCAGGCGCTGCCAGCTTCCAGACCGCCTGGCGGGTGTCGCGTACCGTTAGGCGCACAGCGCCTTTAAATTTCTCTCGCAACAGCGACCGCCGGGCGGAACTACTCTGCCGCCAAGCGCTCACCACCTCGAGACCTCACTGTTATCTCGCTACCACCTGGCGGTTCACATCCCACCGCCAGGCGCCATGATAGTACAACACTTTAAGGTGTTGTTGCTCGTGTATATGCAGTTTCTTACCTTATTTCCACTCGCTCAATCACCAGTATCATATAATCGTAAAATTTCTATCATTGGTGAGGTCCAATCCTCAACCTCCTAACTTGTTAGCATCACCCATTCGATCATAACATTAAACTCCTTCCCTTCTTAACTTGTTAATACCCTTAGGTTCGTTACACTTAAGTTGTTGCCAAGTCCACTACGCTGTTTGCTCTCATTTCTAATAACTGGTCAGCTCTCATTCCCAATAACTGGTCAATTCTTAAAATCCCCCCTTGCACCCAACTATTTCAATATTCAGAATCACTAATACTCCATAATAAAGGAAGACCCCTACTATTTAATATCACTACCTCTTAAGGCAATTCACCCACCCTTGAGACTCATGCACAACTCCCTCATCAACCTTTCCAAACATCACGAAAATTTACACTTATTGATTCCAACCCTATCGAATAGAATCCATCCTCAGTGCACAACACCTCAGCCTGCAGTGTCTCTACCACTGCGCGGGCGCCTGGCGGCCAACCCACGAGCCTCCAGGCGGTGCTTACCATCTGGGTATTTTCCAGATTTTTCCTGCACCCAATGCCCGACCATTTTTTTCCATCTTCTTGAATACACACCAATCTAACCCCATCACAATCATAGCAATTCATTTTATACTTTCATCGATCACTAATTCTTATGCCCAATTCACAGTAACACATACCAATTTGTGGTTTCTGATAACATACATTCAACCCTAACTCATATTCACTGTTCCATTCATTTAAGCCTTCGATTTGATGGTTAGACCTATTGTTGGTCAACATTACCACTCTATAAGAATCACTACTGCCTTTTGCCCCGATCAGATTTCACCCAGAATTCCAACAAACCCAAAAACGAGTCAAAATACCCCGCACCGCCTGGCGGATTAACCAATCCTGCCAGGCTCCTCATCAGCAAATCCAGAAAATAGCTAAGACTCTTTGCGTCGCCTGGCGGCCGAGAATGTGCCGCCAGGCAGTTCCTCTTCCAGGAACCCAGAACACACGAAATAGCATGGGTCGCCTAGCGGTGGTTCATCACCCGCCAGGCGGTTTCTGGAAAATTCCAGAAACACGAAATTATAAAGAATTTAACAGTACACAAACAACCAATATACCATACAGTTACACATTATAATCATATGCATAAAAATTACGGAGTCCAGCTCCCCTAACCTGGATCCTTTTAAGCTTTAACCCTTGAACTTTGGATAGTTTTCCTTCGCACACTAGCCCTCCTTGGTTCCTCTATTTTCAACCTCTCAATCTCTCCCAAACCTCACCAAATTCCAGAATTTTCGCTCTCTCTCTGTAGTCAAATTTCCAGATTGCCAAACCCTTCTCTCTACCTCACTATAGCCTTTTAAAGGTGCCCTAAAAACTATGTTAATGCTTTAAAACGAAAATTACTTATTGAATGGAGTTTATTATCATTTACCAAACCATTATGGCTCCTTTCCAGCCACCTCTCGGCTGCCTTACCACTAGGGTTTCTTCCCAACCCTTTCATATTCAAGTCAAATCCAAAATGCCCAAAAAAATATAAAATTAATATAAGCTCTCCAAGGCTTGAACCCATAACCATGCATTTGCCAAATCAATATTAAACAATCATGCCAATTCATATTTCATGCTAGAAATCACAATTCAACTAACATAATATAGAAGAACCTGTTTTCATAGATTTAAATAATAAAACCATAACATCAAAAGTTAGCATACATAGGACTCGAACCCAAGTCCTCTCGCACAATCAAAGTACTCTCAACCACATGAGCTAACACTTTTCCACGTCATACTAACCATAATTTAATGTCATAATTATTTTCCCTCCCGTATTTATTAATTAATTAATTAATTAATTAAATTCTACGGGTCTTACAATACTCCCCCTTTTTAAATTTTTCGTCCTAAAAAAAGAGAACTTACCAGTGAAGAGATGAGGATAGGACCGCCTCATGACATCATCCATCTCCCATGTCATTTCTTGAGTTGCCTCATCCCATAGAACTTTCACGGTTCTGATTTCCTTCCCTCTGAGTTGTTTTGTTTGAGAATCCAAGATTCTCATTGGTCCGGCTCCAATGGTTAAGTCCTCCCGTATCTGCACATCGTCATGCTCCAGAACATGTGTAGGATCAGCTATGTATTTTCTCAACTGTGACCCATGGAAAACACGTGGCTTCTGCTTCCTCCTCTTGCCTGCTCTGAGTCGCGCGACTGTATAGTACCCAAAGCATACAGAAGAACCTGTTTTCATAAATTTAAATAATAAAACCATAACATCAAAAGTTAGCATACATAGGACTCGAACCCAAGTCCTCTCACACAATCAAAGTACTCTCAACCACATGAGCTAGCACTTTTCCACGTCATACCAACCATAATTTAATGTCATAATTATTTCCCCTCCCGTATTTATTAATTAATTAATCATTTAATTAATTAAATTCTACTGGTCTTACAAGGTTGACATGAGGAGAAACACCTTACTCATGATCGAGAATAACGAGTTGGTAATGATTCAACATATGAGAAATGGAGACTTGTTATGGGTTTTGGGTTGAAACCTTATGTGCAATGTATGTATTAATCCTAGGTTGTTTATGTATGCTGGTCCGTGTCAGTGCATAATTCCTTGGGGTCTCTAGGTGAGACTTTCAGGGTTGCGCTTCAGTGGTCGAGACGTAATTCCAAGGCCCCTGTTAGTGGGTGTCCATGGTGGTGCCCCATCTGTATAACTAGGTAAGGATTCAAGGTAAGGTTGCATCCTGACACTTTGAGGAGCCAGTTAGTCTCACCTAGAGCGAACTGACTCCTGTGGTGAGAGTAGTAGGAGGCCTGAAATCCATTAAGGACTAACCTTGTGGTGAGGGAAGTTGGATTCATCGTAACACTTGTAACACATAGCTCATGATCGAGCAGCTCGGGAGTGAGCAGAGGTATCCACCACAAGTGCAAGCATCTGTTGAATCCGACCAGGTTATACGTATCCAGATGAGTCGAGTCGAGTCGTAGTGTATTGATTGAAAAGTCTTAACATGCTTGGGTGTTATATTAATATTGGATGGGAATGTATATTTAACTGTATGAGATAAATGTTGAGTGGCTCTAGCTTACCCTCTCTTTTGTTTGTTATATGTTTCGTGGTGTGGCTTTTTCTGTTGCGATGATCATCAATTTGATTGATGGGAGCAGATGGGCGAGGTTCCAGAGGTCAGCAAAGAGATGGAGATTCCGCTGCATAGTCCGCGTGGACTGGTTTTTATGTCTGCATGAGTTTATTTAGGGTTACGACCCATGTATCTGTTCGTCCTTAGATTTATGCACTCTGGTTAACTTTTCCCTCTGGTTTCTTTCGGGCATCGTGGTGTGCCATGGGTTGTATGGAGTTGAGTTTAAAACTCCCAGACCGCGCTTTTATGTTATCTTTCCCGTAACATTCCTTTAATTTTACGTACTTAATTAAATGGGGTGTTACATTTATGGTATCAGAGCGGTCATTCCTTAGTTCTATGGACTTGGATGTTCGTTTAGCTTTCTCTGTGTCTTCTGAGCGTTCTTAGTTAAATTCTTGTCTTTATCGAGCCTAACTAAGTGATTTTCTGTGTGTTAGTGGACTATGCCACCTCCTCGTCGAGCTTCTCAATCATCCCAGGGGGACGCACCCGATATCGCCAAAGCCATAGAGGCGATGGTAGCAGCTATGACGCAGCAGAGTGCTGCGATGATGCAGCAGCATGAGGCATCCATGCAGCGACAGACGGCGTCGCTTGAGCAGCAACAGGCGGTGATGTAGCAGATGAGGCTACGAGGGTAGCTGCTGAGGATGCTCATCGATAGCATATGGAGGCCCTCTGCCAGCTGGAGGAGAACAGGGCGGTTGCCCCTGTGTTTGGTCCGGAACCACGACCTGCAGTCAGGGAGTGGAGCCTAGAGGACTTTCTGAAGCACCACCCGGCGAAGTTTGATGGGAAGACCAGTCCTGACGCCGCAGACCAATGGCTGAAGGACCTGGAGCGCATCTATGACGCCAAGATGTGCCCTGCGGAGAACAGGTTGGCGTTTTCAGTGTACATGCTCACGGGGGAGGCGGAGCATTGGTGGAGCAGCACCAGATCCATCCTAAAGGAGAGGGATGAGCCAGTGACATGGGAGAAATTCAGGGAGAGATTCCTCTCTGAGTATTTTCCAGACAGCATCCGGTACGCCAAGGAGGTGGAGTTCCTTCAGTTGACCCAGGGAGTGAAGACAGTAGCAGAGTATGTTGAGAGGTTCAAACACCTCAGCCGTTTCTACACCCTACCACTCGATGAGGAGTGGCGATGCAGGAAGTTCGAGAATGGGTTTCGCGGTGACATCCGCTTGATGGTAGCTCCCTTGTTCATCAAGGATTTTGCCGCTCTGGTAGAGAAGGCCAGGGTGATGGAGAAGATAAAGCGTGAGGTGGAAGGTCAACGCCCACCGCAGCCACAGCCGCCTCAGAGGATCGGTGGACCATCTAGGTGCAGACCCAGGCAGGAGGAGCGGAGAAGACCATATTGATGGACGTCCTTGGTGTAGGAGAGGAAGGAGATCCATGGAAGACACCAAAAAGAAGATGAAATGCAGCAGAAATGAAGATAAGAGCAAGAAGAGCTCTAGGCAATGGAGGTTTTTGGTGAAGATGAAGAATAGAAGTGAAGCTATGGTATGGAAGGTGGCTAGAGGAGATAAAGGAGAAGGTTAGCCATGTGTGCTCTCAAAATAATAGAAGAGTGGAGTGATCTCAACACAAACATTCTATTAGAAATTTCAAGAGTTAAAATGTACAAATGGTCTACTTTTGGCTTTTATATGTGAGCCTAAAAGCTAGACTAATTCTTGGCCCTTAGATTAAGCTTGGAGGAGAAGCTTTAATCATCACCCTTGGATGGTGGCTTGGAGAAGGAGGCATCTTCCTAGCCTTTGGATGAAGGCTTGGAAAAGAAGACACTCTCTTAGCCATTGGATGAAGAAGGCACATGGGTGGAGTGTGGACTTGGCTCCATGGGATGCATGATCCATGAGGTGTAGGAAGGAATGTTGACTTCCACTTAGTCCACCTTTGACCTTTGGTAGCTCATGGCCAAATCTCCTATTGGGCTTAATCAAGCCCAATTTTATCAATTTAACTACACAATGTTTGACTTATTATTCTAGAAAAACAAGGCCTAAACAATGGCCCAATTTAAATCTATACTACTTCCTTCATGCATAATCTCATATTTTAGAGATTTCTTTAGCCCATGTGAATAATCTAAAAAGCCCATGATTGACTTGATCATCTTGTGAGAGGCCCATGTGAATCTTTCTCATCATGCTTCTAGTGATTGGGCCTTGATGTGAGCTTGGGCTTGTTGATGCACTTGAGCTTGGGCTTGTTGGGGTCACATCACATATGATAGACCCCATCATCAACCTCAGGGGTCTAGGAGCTTTTCTCCTCAGCAGGGTCGAGTTCGGTGTTACACATGTGGAGGACCCCACCCGAGGTACGCTTGTCCACGTAGGGAGGGTTACCGTAGGTGCAACAACTGTGGCAAGGAAGGCCACTTTTGGAAGGATTGTCCCAACCTTGCCAGGGCAGTGACACACCCTCCAGTTCAGACTCCCCATCAGCATCAGTGGAGGGACAGAGGCAACAGGCCTCAGGCGACGGGCAGAGTCTATGCCATGATCGGGGCAGAGGCTGCAGGTTCAGGTAACCTGGTTATGGGTTATTGTGTGATTTCTAGATGAGATGTTGTGTGTTATATGATTCTGGAGCGACATACTCTTTTGTGTTAAATGCATGTGTGGAACGGTTGGGACTGCCGGTGCGCGAGCTGCAATGTGAGCTTGCAGTGTCTACTCCGGCGTCGGGTCTGGTCAGGACGTCGTCCTTATGTACTTGGTGCCCAGTGGAGGTAGAGGGACGCAGGTACAGGGTGAACTTAATCTGTCTGCCTCTACAGGAGTTGGAGGTGATCTTAGGGATGGATTGGCTCTCTACCAATCACATTCTAATGATTGTCGGGAAAAGAAGTTGTTGTTTCCCGACTCAGAGGAGCTTGAATTGGTGTCCCCTCAGGGGGTGGTGAGAGAGATCTAGAGTGGCGCGCAGTGCTTCATAATCTTCGCCCGTATGGAGGTGGGGGAGAGAGAGAACATCAGTTATACCGGTATTGCACGAGTTTGAAGACGTATTTCCGGATGAGGTACCTGGGTTGCCTCCCAGTAGAGAGGTGGAATTCTCTATAGATCTAGTACCAGGGACAGGCCCGGTGTCGATGGCCCCGTATCGCATGGCTCCGGCAGAGTTGGTAGAGCTCAAGAAACAGATAGAAGAGCTGATGGAGAAACAGTTCATCCAACCCAACACTTCGCCGTGGGGAGCACCAGTGTTGTTGGTGAAGAAGAAGAATGGGAGTTCGCGCATGTGTGTGGACTATAGGCAACTGAACAAGATGACGATCAAGAACAAGTATCCGCTCCCGAGAATCGATGACTTGATGGATCAGCTACATAGGTCATCGGTATTCTCAAAGATAGATCTAAGATCGGGTTACCACCAAATTTTAGTGAAGGCTGATGATGTGCAGAAGACGACGTTCAGATCCAGATATGACCACTATGAGTATGTGGTTATGCCGTTCGGTGTGACCAACGCCCCGACAGTGTTCATGGACTACATGAACAGGATCTTCCGACCTTTCCTAGATAAGTTTGTCGTGGTCTTCATAGACGACATCCTTATCTACTCCAGGACTCAGGAGGAGCATGCAGAACACTTGAGGTTGGTGCTTGGTGTTTTGAGAGAGAAGCAGCTGTATGCCAAGTTATCCAAGTGTGAGTTCTGGATGGATGAAGTTCAGTTCTTGGGGCATGTGATATCAGCCCAGGGGATTACAGTGGATCCGGCAAAGGTCAAGGCAATGGTAAAGTGGGAAAGTCCTAAGTCAGCCACAGAGATCAGGAGTTTTGTGGGCTTGGCGGGCTATTATAGGAGATTCATAGAGGGATTCTTCAAGATAGTGGCGCCTCTGACTTTGCTTACCCGGAAGGACCAACCTTTCACTTGGAAGGACAAGTGTGAGGAGAGTTTTCAAGAGCTAAAGAGGAGATTGATGAGTGCTTCTATATTGGTAATTCTGGATGTGGAGAAACCGTTTGAAGTCTACTGCGACGCGTCTCATCTCGGACTTGGCTGTGTCTTGATGCAAGAAAAGAAGGCGGTGGCGTATGCTTCACGACAGCTTAAGGTGCATGAGCGTAATTACCCCACTCATGACCATGAGTTGGCAGCGATAGTATTTGCCTTGAAGATCTGGAGGCATTACCTTTATGGTGCCCAGTTTCGGGTGTTCAGCGATCACAAGAGTTTAAAGTACTCGTTTGACCAGAAGGAGCTGAACATGAGGCAGAGGAGGTGGATGGAATTCCTGAAGGATTATGACTTTGAGCTCCTATATCATCCCGGGAAGGCAAATGTGGTGGCAGATGCTCTGAGTAGGAAGACGGTACATACGGCACATCTCATGATAAAAGAGGTAGAGCTACTAGAGAAGTTCAGAGACATGAGGATACAGGTGGAGTTAGGGTCCGAGTCCATTAGGTGTAGTACCCTTACTATATCTAGTGACTTCTTGGACTCGATCAGGGAGAGGCAGTTGTTGGACGCCAATCTGAACAGGGTTAGAGAACAACTTGGATCAGAGGAGGCCAGAGATTTTGCTTTGGGTGATGATGGTATACTGAGGTTTCAGGGCAGAATCTGTGTACCTAATGATGCAGAGGCGAGGAAGTTGATCCTTGAGGAAGGACACAAGAGTCGTCTTAGCTTGCATCCTGGCATGACTAAGATGTACCAGGACCTCAAGGAGACTTTCTGGTGGCAGGGGATGAAGAAGGATGTGGCGCAGTTCGTATCAGCCTGTCTGACTTGTCAGAAGGCGAAGGTGGAACACTAGAGGCCCGGTGGGATTCTACAGTCGTTGTAGGTACCGGTGTGGAAATAGGACATCATATCGATGGACTTTGTGACCCACTTGCCACGAACTTTTAGAGGACATGACACCATCTGGGTGATAGTAGATCGACTGACCAAAAGCGCACACTTCTTGGCGATGAACTTGAGAATGTCCATGGCCAAGCTGGCCCAGTTGTACATTAAGGAGATAGTAAGACTTCATGAGTTGCCCTCGAGCATAGTTTTCGATAGGGACCCACGGTTCACGTCCCGGTTTTGACAGACGTTATAGAGTGCTATGGGTAGCAAGCTCACCATGAGTTCAACTTATCACCCTCAGACCGATGGCCAGTCGGAGAGGACGATCCAGTCATTAGAGGATTTGTTGAGGACATGCATACTGGACCACCTGGGAGCTTGGGATGAGGTATTGCCTTTGATCGAGTTTACCTACAACAACAGCTTTCATGCGAGTATTGGCATGGCGCCATACGAGGCTCTTTATGGCAGGTGTAGGACTCCTCTTTGCTGGTATCAGGATGGAGAAGCGGTATTAATTGGACCAGAGTTGTTAGAGCAGACCACCGAGAAGGTGAGGATGGTGAGAGATAGGATGCAGGCTTCTCAGAGTAGGCAAAAGGCCTATGCAGACCGTAGGAGGAGGCCCTTGGAGTTCGCAGCCGGCGATCATGTGTTCTTGAGGGTGACCCAAACCACTGGTGTGGGAATGGCTCTCCGCTCAAGGAAGTTCTCTCCTAAATTCCTTGGCCCGTATCAGATCATGAGGAGGATTGGGCCAGTAGCTTATGAGATAGCTTTACCCCCATAGTTGGCAAACCTTCATCCGGTGTTTCATGTGTCACAGCTGAGGAAGTATGTATTCGATCCGACCCACGTGTTGGAGGCCGAAGATATACAGATCAGGGAAGACCTCACCGTGGAAGTATCATCCATCGCTCTTGAGGATAGTAAGGTTGAGAAACGTCGAGGAAAGACTGTCAGTCTTGTCAAAGTCATCTGGGATCGGTGGACGGGTGACTCGACTTGGGAGCTAGAGGAGGACATGAGAAAATCACACCCACATCTGTTTACCTGGTGAGTCTTTATTTTCGAGGTCAAAAATTTTTCTTGTTGGGGAGAATGTGAGGGCCCCTTTTTATTTCTGCCCTAAAAGTTAGTGGGCTGCCCTTGTAAGTGGGCCTAAGGCCGGCCCAACAGATAAAGTCATTAGGTCTACCCTAAACATTTCATTTCTTCGCATTTTCAGAAAATTGTTATCCTTGCATTAGAGCCGCAGCCGTCTTCTACCTCTGCTAGGGTTTGGGGACCATCGTGAGCACGCCAGTTCGAACCCGTTTCCCTTCCTACGTAAGTGCTCCTTCTGTTTGTGTCTGTTTTCCCCCACTGTCACCCTAAGTAACTAATGTTTCCGTTGTTGGTCATGGTTTCCAGCTCTTGGAGTCGCCTCTTGAGGACTGCGTTCCGCTGTTTAGGGTCAAGCTCGTGTCGGGTCTTTCGTTAGCTTAATCCCAGGTAAGGGAAGCTAGAACCCTATTGTTCGGTATAAAAATGGTTGCTTTGATGTTATTCCGTGATTTTCGTGCTTATATGTGATTGTGAGCGTATGGTGTGAGCTGATTTGTTGTTTGGGTAGGAAACTGTGCTGATGGCAGAGAGGAAAAGTGGCGGAGTCTGATAGACTCGCCCAAGCGAACCTGTCTCGCCTAGGCGAGAGTTACAGGGGCTCGCTTAAATATTTCCTCGTGAGGGGTCGCCCAAGCGACCCACTATACATTTTGGGCGAGCGAACCACTCGCCCAAGCGAGAGGGGTCTCGCCTAAGCGAGATCCCGCAGTGGTTCCTGTTTCCGGTTTCGGGCCCTCGCCTAGGCGGAGGGGGCCTCGTCTAAGCGAGACTCCTCAGCCTAAGCGAGGTGTTGGGCGAGACAGTGCTGTGATTGGATGTTTGTTTGTTCCTGAATGGTCTGTTTTGGTTGGGTATGAATGTATGATGAGTGATATGCATATAATTGAGTATGAGGTATACGTAGTATGATGCCTGGATTACAAATGATGGGTTTGGTATGAAAGTTGGCATGATCTCTACATGACTTGTATATGATGAGTTGGTTACATATGTACGTGTGTGGGGTCACAAACTTGGCATGAGCAATAATGAATCTTGGTGGTTGGTAAAGCTTTAGTATGGTTGGCATGAGGAGAAACACCTTACTCATGATCGAGAATAACGAGTTGGTAATGATTCAACATATGAGAAATGGAGACTTGTTATGGGTTTTGGGTTGAAACCTTATGTGCAATGTATGTATAAATCCAGGTTGTTTATGTATGTTGGTCCGTGTTAGTGCATAATTCCTTGGGGTCTCTAGGTGAGACTTTCAGGGTTGCGCTTCAGTGGTCGAGACGTAATTCCAAGGCCCCTGTTAGTGGGTGTCCATGGTGGTGCCCCATCTGTATAACTAGGTAAGGATTCAAGGTAAGGTTGCATCCTGACACTTTGAGGAGCCAGTTAGTCTCACCTAGAGCGAACTGACTCCTGTGGTGAGAGTAGTAGGAGGCCTGAAATCCATTAAGGACTAACCTTGTGGTGAGGGAAGTTTGATTCATCGTAACACTTGTAACACATAGCTCATGATCGAGCAGCTCGGGAGTGAGCAGAGGTATCCACCACAAGTGCAAGCATCTGTTGAATCCGACCAGGTTATACGTATCCAGATGAGTCGAGTCGAGTCGTAGTGTATTGATTGAAAAGTCTTAACATGCTTGGGTGTTATATTAATATTGGATGGGAATGTATATTTAACTGTATGAGATAAATGTTGAGTGGCTCTAGCTTACCCTCTCTTTTGTTTGTTATATGTTTCGTGGTGTGGCTTTTTCTGTTGCGATGATCATCAATTTGATTGATGGGAGCAGATGGGCGAGGTTCCAGAGGTCAGCAAAGAGATGGAGATTCCGCTGCATAGTCCGCGTGGACTGGTTTTTATGTCTGCATGAGTTTATTTAGGGTTACGACCCATGTATCTGTTCGTCCTTAGATTTATGCACTCTGGTTAACTTTTCCCTCTGGTTTCTTTCGGGCATCGTGGTGTGCCATGGGTTGTATGGAGTTGAGTTTAAAACTCCCAGACCGCGCTTTTATGTTATCTTTCCCGTAACATTCCTTTAATTTTACGTACTTAATTAAATGGGGTGTTACATTTATGGTATCAGAGCGGTCATTCCTTAGTTCTATGGACTTGGATGTTCGTTTAGCTTTCTCTGTGTCTTCTGAGCGTTCTTAGTTAAATTCTTGTCTTTATCGAGCCTAACTAAGTGATTTTCTGTGTGTTAGTGGACTATGCCACCTCCTCGTCGAGCTTCTCAATCATCCCAGGGGGACGCACCCGATATCGCCAGAGCCATAGAGGCGATGGTAGCAGCTATGACGCAGCAGAGTGCTGCGATGATGCAGCAGCATGAGGCATCCATGCAGCGACAGACGGCGTCGCTTGAGCAGCAACAGGCGGTGATGTAGCAGATGAGGCTACGAGGGTAGCTGCTGAGGATGCTCATCGATAGCATATGGAGGCCCTCTGCCAGCTGGAGGAGAACAGGGCGGTTGCCCCTGTGTTTGGTCCGGAACCACGACCTGCAGTCAGGGAGTGGAGCCTAGAGGACTTTCTGAAGCACCACCCGGCGAAGTTTGATGGGAAGACCAGTCCTGACGCCGCAGACCAATGGCTGAAGGACCTGGAGCGCATCTATGACGCCAAGATGTGCCCTGCGGAGAACAGGTTGGCGTTTTCAGTGTACATGCTCACGGGGGAGGCGGAGCATTGGTGGAGCAGCACCAGATCCATCCTAAAGGAGAGGGATGAGCCAGTGACATGGGAGAAATTCAGGGAGAGATTCCTCTCTGAGTATTTTCCAGACAGCATCCGGTACGCCAAGGAGGTGGAGTTCCTTCAGTTGACCCAGGGAGTGAAGACAGTAGCAAAGTATGTTGAGAGGTTCAAACACCTCAGCCGTTTCTACACCCTACCACTCGATGAGGAGTGGCGATGCAGGAAGTTCGAGAATGGGTTTCGCGGTGACATCCGCTTGATGGTAGCTCCCTTGTTCATCAAGGATTTTGCCGCTCTGGTAGAGAAGGCCAGGGTGATGGAGAAGATAAAGCGTGAGGTGGAAGGTCAACGCCCACCGCAGCCACAGCCGCCTCAGAGGATCGGTGGACCATCTAGGTGCAGACCCAGGCAGGAGGAGCGGAGAAGACCATATTGATGGACGTCCTTGGTGTAGGAGAGGAAGGAGATCCATGGAAGACACCAAAAAGAAGATGAAATGCAGCAGAAATGAAGATAAGAGCAAGAAGAGCTCTAGGCAATGGAGGTTTTTGGTGAAGATGAAGAATAGAAGTGAAGCTATGGTATGGAAGGTGGCTAGAGGAGATAAAGGAGAAGGTTAGCCATGTGTGCTCTCAAAATAATAGAAGAGTGGAGTGATCTCAACACAAACATTCTATTAGAAATTTCAAGAGTTAAAATGTACAAATGGTCTACTTTTGGCTTTTATATGTGAGCCTAAAAGCTAGACTAATTCTTGGCCCTTAGATTAAGCTTGGAGGAGAAGCTTTAATCATCACCCTTGGATGGTGGCTTGGAGAAGGAGGCATCTTCCTAGCCTTTGGATGAAGGCTTGGAAAAGAAGACACTCTCTTAGCCATTGGATGAAGAAGGCACATGGGTGGAGTGTGGACTTGGCTCCATGGGATGCATGATCCATGAGGTGTAGGAAGGAATGTTGACTTCCACTTAGTCCACCTTTGACCTTTGGTAGCTCATGGCCAAATCTCCTATTGGGCTTAATCAAGCCCAATTTTATCAATTTAACTACACAATGTTTGACTTATTATTCTAGAAAAACAAGGCCTAAACAATGGCCCAATTTAAATCTATACTACTTCCTTCATGCATAATCTCATATTTTAGAGATTTCTTTAGCCCATGTGAATAATCTAAAAAGCCCATGATTGACTTGATCATCTTGTGAGAGGCCCATGTGAATCTTTCTCATCATGCTTCTAGTGATTGGGCCTTGATGTGAGCTTGGGCTTGTTGATGCACTTGAGCTTGGGCTTGTTGGGGTCACATCACATATGATAGACCCCATCATCAACCTCAGGGGTCTAGGAGCTTTTCTCCTCAGCAGGGTCGAGTTCGGTGTTACACATGTGGAGGACCCCACCCGAGGTACGCTTGTCCACGTAGGGAGGGTTACCGTAGGTGCAACAACTGTGGCAAGGAAGGCCACTTTTGGAAGGATTGTCCCAACCTTGCCAGGGCAGTGACACACCCTCCAGTTCAGACTCCCCATCAGCATCAGTGGAGGGACAGAGGCAACAGGCCTCAGGCGACGGGCAGAGTCTATGCCATGATCGGGGCAGAGGCTGCAGGTTCAGGTAACCTGGTTATGGGTTATTGTGTGATTTCTAGATGAGATGTTGTGTGTTATATGATTCTGGAGCGACATACTCTTTTGTGTTAAATGCATGTGTGGAACGGTTGGGACTGCCGGTGCGCGAGCTGCAATGTGAGCTTGCAGTGTCTACTCCGGCGTCGGGTCTGGTCAGGACGTCGTCCTTATGTACTTGGTGCCCAGTGGAGGTAGAGGGACGCAGGTACAGGGTGAACTTAATCTGTCTGCCTCTACAGGAGTTGGAGGTGATCTTAGGGATGGATTGGCTCTCTACCAATCACATTCTAATGATTGTCGGGAAAAGAAGTTGTTGTTTCCCGACTCAGAGGAGCTTGAATTGGTGTCCCCTCAGGGGGTGGTGAGAGAGATCTAGAGTGGCGCGCAGTGCTTCATAATCTTCGCCCGTATGGAGGTGGGGGAGAGAGAGAGAACATCAGTTATACCGGTATTGCACGAGTTTGAAGACGTATTTCCGGATGAGGTACCTGGGTTGCCTCCCAGTAGAGAGGTGGAATTCTCTATAGATCTAGTACCAGGGACAGGCCCGGTGTCGATGGCCCCGTATCGCATGGCTCCGGCAGAGTTGGTAGAGCTCAAGAAACAGATAGAAGAGCTGATGGAGAAACAGTTCATCCAACCCAACACTTCGCCGTGGGGAGCACCAGTGTTGTTGGTGAAGAAGAAGAATGGGAGTTCGCGCATGTGTGTGGACTATAGGCAACTGAACAAGATGACGATCAAGAACAAGTATCCGCTCCCGAGAATCGATGACTTGATGGATCAGCTACATAGGTCATCGGTATTCTCAAAGATAGATCTAAGATCGGGTTACCACCAAATTTTAGTGAAGGCTGATGATGTGCAGAAGACGACGTTCAGATCCAGATATGACCACTATGAGTATGTGGTTATGCCGTTCGGTGTGACCAACGCCCCGACAGTGTTCATGGACTACATGAACAGGATCTTCCGACCTTTCCTAGATAAGTTTGTCGTGGTCTTCATAGACGACATCCTTATCTACTCCAGGACTCAGGAGGAGCATGCAGAACACTTGAGGTTGGTGCTTGGTGTTTTGAGAGAGAAGCAGCTGTATGCCAAGTTATCCAAGTGTGAGTTCTGGATGGATGAAGTTCAGTTCTTGGGGCATGTGATATCAGCCCAGGGGATTACAGTGGATCCGGCAAAGGTCAAGGCAATGGTAAAGTGGGAAAGTCCTAAGTCAGCCACAGAGATCAGGAGTTTTGTGGGCTTGGCGGGCTATTATAGGAGATTCATAGAGGGATTCTTCAAGATAGTGGCGCCTCTGACTTTGCTTACCCGGAAGGACCAACCTTTCACTTGGAAGGACAAGTGTGAGGAGAGTTTTCAAGAGCTAAAGAGGAGATTGATGAGTGCTTCTATATTGGTAATTCTGGATGTGGAGAAACCGTTTGAAGTCTACTGCGACGCGTCTCATCTCGGACTTGGCTGTGTCTTGATGCAAGAAAAGAAGGCGGTGGCGTATGCTTCACGACAGCTTAAGGTGCATGAGCGTAATTACCCCACTCATGACCATGAGTTGGCAGCGATAGTATTTGCCTTGAAGATCTGGAGGCATTACCTTTATGGTGCCCAGTTTCGGGTGTTCAGCGATCACAAGAGTTTAAAGTACTCGTTTGACCAGAAGGAGCTGAACATGAGGCAGAGGAGGTGGATGGAATTCCTGAAGGATTATGACTTTGAGCTCCTATATCATCCCGGGAAGGCAAATGTGGTGGCAGATGCTCTGAGTAGGAAGACGGTACATACGGCACATCTCATGATAAAAGAGGTAGAGCTACTAGAGAAGTTCAGAGACATGAGGATACAGGTGGAGTTAGGGTCCGAGTCCATTAGGTGTAGTACCCTTACTATATCTAGTGACTTCTTGGACTCGATCAGGGAGAGGCAGTTGTTGGACGCCAATCTGAACAGGGTTAGAGAACAACTTGGATCAGAGGAGGCCAGAGATTTTGCTTTGGGTGATGATGGTATACTGAGGTTTCAGGGCAGAATCTGTGTACCTAATGATGCAGAGGCGAGGAAGTTGATCCTTGAGGAAGGACACAAGAGTCGTCTTAGCTTGCATCCTGGCATGACTAAGATGTACCAGGACCTCAAGGAGACTTTCTGGTGGCAGGGGATGAAGAAGGATGTGGCGCAGTTCGTATCAGCCTGTCTGACTTGTCAGAAGGCGAAGGTGGAACACTAGAGGCCCGGTGGGATTCTACAGTCGTTGTAGGTACCGGTGTGGAAATAGGACATCATATCGATGGACTTTGTGACCCACTTGCCACGAACTTTTAGAGGACATGACACCATCTGGGTGATAGTAGATCGACTGACCAAAAGCGCACACTTCTTGGCGATGAACTTGAGAATGTCCATGGCCAAGCTGGCCCAGTTGTACATTAAGGAGATAGTAAGACTTCATGAGTTGCCCTCGAGCATAGTTTTCGATAGGGACCCACGGTTCACGTCCCGGTTTTGACAGACGTTACAGAGTGCTATGGGTAGCAAGCTCACCATGAGTTCAACTTATCACCCTCAGACCGATGGCCAGTCGGAGAGGACGATCCAGTCATTAGAGGATTTGTTGAGGACATGCATACTGGACCACCTGGGAGCTTGGGATGAGGTATTGCCTTTGATCGAGTTTACCTACAACAACAGCTTTCATGCGAGTATTGGCATGGCGCCATACGAGGCTCTTTATGGCAGGTGTAGGACTCCTCTTTGCTGGTATCAGGATGGAGAAGCGGTATTAATTGGACCAGAGTTGTTAGAGCAGACCACCGAGAAGGTGAGGATGGTGAGAGATAGGATGCAGGCTTCTCAGAGTAGGCAAAAGGCCTATGCAGACCGTAGGAGGAGGCCCTTGGAGTTCGCAGCCGGCGATCATGTGTTCTTGAGGGTGACCCAAACCACTGGTGTGGGAATGGCTCTCCGCTCAAGGAAGTTCTCTCCTAAATTCCTTGGCCCGTATCAGATCATGAGGAGGATTGGGCCAGTAGCTTATGAGATAGCTTTACCCCCACAGTTGGCGAACCTTCATCCGGTGTTTCATGTGTCACAGCTGAGGAAGTATGTATTCGATCCGACCCACGTGTTGGAGGCCGAAGATATACAGATCAGGGAAGACCTCACCGTGGAAGTATCATCCATCGCTCTTGAGGATAGTAAGGTTGAGAAACGTCGAGGAAAGACTGTCAGTCTTGTCAAAGTCATCTGGGATCGGTGGACGGGTGACTCGACTTGGGAGCTAGAGGAGGACATGAGAAAATCACACCCACATCTGTTTACCTGGTGAGTCTTTATTTTCGAGGTCAAAAATTTTTCTTGTTGGGGAGAATGTGAGGGCCCCTTTTTATTTCTGCCCTAAAAGTTAGTGGGCTGCCCTTGTAAGTGGGCCTAAGGCCGGCCCAACAGATAAAGTCATTAGGTCTACCCTAAACATTTCATTTCTTCGCATTTTCAGAAAATTGTTATCCTTGCATTAGAGCCGCAGCCGTCTTCTACCTCTGCTAGGGTTTGGGGACCATCGTGAGCACGCCAGTTCGAACCCGTTTCCCTTCCTACGTAAGTGCTCCTTCTGTTTGTGTCTGTTTTCCCCCACTGTCACCCTAAGTAACTAATGTTTCCGTTGTTGGTCATGGTTTCCAGCTCTTGGAGTCGCCTCTTGAGGACTGCGTTCCGCTGTTTAGGGTCAAGCTCGTGTCGGGTCTTTCGTTAGCTTAATCCCAGGTAAGGGAAGCTAGAACCCTATTGTTCGGTATAAAAATGGTTGCTTTGATGTTATTCCGTGATTTTCGTGCTTATATGTGATTGTGAGCGTATGGTGTGAGCTGATTTGTTGTTTGGGTAGGAAACTGTGCTGATGGCAGAGAGGAAAAGTGGCGGAGTCTGATAGACTCGCCCAAGCGAACCTGTCTCGCCTAGGCGAGAGTTACAGGGGCTCGCTTAAATATTTCCTCGTGAGGGGTCGCCCAAGCGACCCACTATACATTTTGGGCGAGCGAACCACTCGCCCAAGCGAGAGGGGTCTCGCCTAAGCGAGATCCCGCAGTGGTTCCTGTTTCCGGTTTCGGGCCCTCGCCTAGGCGGAGGGGGCCTCGTCTAAGCGAGACTCCTCAGCCTAAGCGAGGTGTTGGGCGAGACAGTGCTGTGATTGGATGTTTGTTTGTTCCTGAATGGTCTGTTTTGGTTGGGTATGAATGTATGATGAGTGATATGCATATAATTGAGTATGAGGTATACGTAGTATGATGCCTGGATTACAAATGATGGGTTTGGTATGAAAGTTGGCATGATCTCTACATGACTTGTATATGATGAGTTGGTTACATATGTACGTGTGTGGGGTCACAAACTTGGCATGAGCAATAATGAATCTTGGTGGTTGGTAAAGCTTTAGTATGGTTGGCATGAGGAGAAACACCTTACTCATGATCGAGAATAACGAGTTGGTAATGATTCAACATATGAGAAATGGAGACTTGTTATGGGTTTTGGGTTGAAACCTTATGTGCAATGTATGTATAAATCCAGGTTGTTTATGTATGTTGGTCCGTGTTAGTGCATAATTCCTTGGGGTCTCTAGGTGAGACTTTCAGGGTTGCGCTTCAGTGGTCGAGACGTAATTCCAAGGCCCCTGTTAGTGGGTGTCCATGGTGGTGCCCCATCTGTATAACTAGGTAAGGATTCAAGGTAAGGTTGCATCCTGACACTTTGAGGAGCCAGTTAGTCTCACCTAGAGCGAACTGACTCCTGTGGTGAGAGTAGTAGGAGGCCTGAAATCCATTAAGGACTAACCTTGTGGTGAGGGAAGTTTGATTCATCGTAACACTTGTAACACATAGCTCATGATCGAGCAGCTCGGGAGTGAGCAGAGGTATCCACCACAAGTGCAAGCATCTGTTGAATCCGACCAGGTTATACGTATCCAGATGAGTCGAGTCGAGTCGTAGTGTATTGATTGAAAAGTCTTAACATGCTTGGGTGTTATATTAATATTGGATGGGAATGTATATTTAACTGTATGAGATAAATGTTGAGTGGCTCTAGCTTACCCTCTCTTTTGTTTGTTATATGTTTCGTGGTGTGGCTTTTTCTGTTGCGATGATCATCAATTTGATTGATGGGAGCAGATGGGCGAGGTTCCAGAGGTCAGCAAAGAGATGGAGATTCCGCTGCATAGTCCGCGTGGACTGGTTTTTATGTCTGCATGAGTTTATTTAGGGTTACGACCCATGTATCTGTTCGTCCTTAGATTTATGCACTCTGGTTAACTTTTCCCTCTGGTTTCTTTCGGGCATCGTGGTGTGCCATGGGTTGTATGGAGTTGAGTTTAAAACTCCCAGACCGCGCTTTTATGTTATCTTTCCCGTAACATTCCTTTAATTTTACGTACTTAATTAAATGGGGTGTTACATTTATGGTATCAGAGCGGTCATTCCTTAGTTCTATGGACTTGGATGTTCGTTTAGCTTTCTCTGTGTCTTCTGAGCGTTCTTAGTTAAATTCTTGTCTTTATCGAGCCTAACTAAGTGATTTTCTGTGTGTTAGTGGACTATGCCACCTCCTCGTCGAGCTTCTCAATCATCCCAGGGGGACGCACCCGATATCGCCAGAGCCATAGAGGCGATGGTAGCAGCTATGACGCAGCAGAGTGCTGCGATGATGCAGCAGCATGAGGCATCCATGCAGCGACAGACGGCGTCGCTTGAGCAGCAACAGGCGGTGATGTAGCAGATGAGGCTACGAGGGTAGCTGCTGAGGATGCTCATCGATAGCATATGGAGGCCCTCTGCCAGCTGGAGGAGAACAGGGCGGTTGCCCCTGTGTTTGGTCCGGAACCACGACCTGCAGTCAGGGAGTGGAGCCTAGAGGACTTTCTGAAGCACCACCCGGCGAAGTTTGATGGGAAGACCAGTCCTGACGCCGCAGACCAATGGCTGAAGGACCTGGAGCGCATCTATGACGCCAAGATGTGCCCTGCGGAGAACAGGTTGGCGTTTTCAGTGTACATGCTCACGGGGGAGGCGGAGCATTGGTGGAGCAGCACCAGATCCATCCTAAAGGAGAGGGATGAGCCAGTGACATGGGAGAAATTCAGGGAGAGATTCCTCTCTGAGTATTTTCCAGACAGCATCCGGTACGCCAAGGAGGTGGAGTTCCTTCAGTTGACCCAGGGAGTGAAGACAGTAGCAGAGTATGTTGAGAGGTTCAAACACCTCAGCCGTTTCTACACCCTACCACTCGATGAGGAGTGGCGATGCAGGAAGTTCGAGAATGGGTTTCGCGGTGACATCCGCTTGATGGTAGCTCCCTTGTTCATCAAGGATTTTGCCGCTCTGGTAGAGAAGGCCAGGGTGATGGAGAAGATAAAGCGTGAGGTGGAAGGTCAACGCCCACCGCAGCCACAGCCGCCTCAGAGGATCGGTGGACCATCTAGGTGCAGACCCAGGCAGGAGGAGCGGAGAAGACCATATTGATGGACGTCCTTGGTGTAGGAGAGGAAGGAGATCCATGGAAGACACCAAAAAGAAGATGAAATGCAGCAGAAATGAAGATAAGAGCAAGAAGAGCTCTAGGCAATGGAGGTTTTTGGTGAAGATGAAGAATAGAAGTGAAGCTATGGTATGGAAGGTGGCTAGAGGAGATAAAGGAGAAGGTTAGCCATGTGTGCTCTCAAAATAATAGAAGAGTGGAGTGATCTCAACACAAACATTCTATTAGAAATTTCAAGAGTTAAAATGTACAAATGGTCTACTTTTGGCTTTTATATGTGAGCCTAAAAGCTAGACTAATTCTTGGCCCTTAGATTAAGCTTGGAGGAGAAGCTTTAATCATCACCCTTGGATGGTGGCTTGGAGAAGGAGGCATCTTCCTAGCCTTTGGATGAAGGCTTGGAAAAGAAGACACTCTCTTAGCCATTGGATGAAGAAGGCACATGGGTGGAGTGTGGACTTGGCTCCATGGGATGCATGATCCATGAGGTGTAGGAAGGAATGTTGACTTCCACTTAGTCCACCTTTGACCTTTGGTAGCTCATGGCCAAATCTCCTATTGGGCTTAATCAAGCCCAATTTTATCAATTTAACTACACAATGTTTGACTTATTATTCTAGAAAAACAAGGCCTAAACAATGGCCCAATTTAAATCTATACTACTTCCTTCATGCATAATCTCATATTTTAGAGATTTCTTTAGCCCATGTGAATAATCTAAAAAGCCCATGATTGACTTGATCATCTTGTGAGAGGCCCATGTGAATCTTTCTCATCATGCTTCTAGTGATTGGGCCTTGATGTGAGCTTGGGCTTGTTGATGCACTTGAGCTTGGGCTTGTTGGGGTCACATCACATATGATAGACCCCATCATCAACCTCAGGGGTCTAGGAGCTTTTCTCCTCAGCAGGGTCGAGTTCGGTGTTACACATGTGGAGGACCCCACCCGAGGTACGCTTGTCCACGTAGGGAGGGTTACCGTAGGTGCAACAACTGTGGCAAGGAAGGCCACTTTTGGAAGGATTGTCCCAACCTTGCCAGGGCAGTGACACACCCTCCAGTTCAGACTCCCCATCAGCATCAGTGGAGGGACAGAGGCAACAGGCCTCAGGCGACGGGCAGAGTCTATGCCATGATCGGGGCAGAGGCTGCAGGTTCAGGTAACCTGGTTATGGGTTATTGTGTGATTTCTAGATGAGATGTTGTGTGTTATATGATTCTGGAGCGACATACTCTTTTGTGTTAAATGCATGTGTGGAACGGTTGGGACTGCCGGTGCGCGAGCTGCAATGTGAGCTTGCAGTGTCTACTCCGGCGTCGGGTCTGGTCAGGACGTCGTCCTTATGTACTTGGTGCCCAGTGGAGGTAGAGGGACGCAGGTACAGGGTGAACTTAATCTGTCTGCCTCTACAGGAGTTGGAGGTGATCTTAGGGATGGATTGGCTCTCTACCAATCACATTCTAATGATTGTCGGGAAAAGAAGTTGTTGTTTCCCGACTCAGAGGAGCTTGAATTGGTGTCCCCTCAGGGGGTGGTGAGAGAGATCTAGAGTGGCGCGCAGTGCTTCATAATCTTCGCCCGTATGGAGGTGGGGGAGAGAGAGAGAACATCAGTTATACCGGTATTGCACGAGTTTGAAGACGTATTTCCGGATGAGGTACCTGGGTTGCCTCCCAGTAGAGAGGTGGAATTCTCTATAGATCTAGTACCAGGGACAGGCCCGGTGTCGATGGCCCCGTATCGCATGGCTCCGGCAGAGTTGGTAGAGCTCAAGAAACAGATAGAAGAGCTGATGGAGAAACAGTTCATCCAACCCAACACTTCGCCGTGGGGAGCACCAGTGTTGTTGGTGAAGAAGAAGAATGGGAGTTCGCGCATGTGTGTGGACTATAGGCAACTGAACAAGATGACGATCAAGAACAAGTATCCGCTCCCGAGAATCGATGACTTGATGGATCAGCTACATAGGTCATCGGTATTCTCAAAGATAGATCTAAGATCGGGTTACCACCAAATTTTAGTGAAGGCTGATGATGTGCAGAAGACGACGTTCAGATCCAGATATGACCACTATGAGTATGTGGTTATGCCGTTCGGTGTGACCAACGCCCCGACAGTGTTCATGGACTACATGAACAGGATCTTCCGACCTTTCCTAGATAAGTTTGTCGTGGTCTTCATAGACGACATCCTTATCTACTCCAGGACTCAGGAGGAGCATGCAGAACACTTGAGGTTGGTGCTTGGTGTTTTGAGAGAGAAGCAGCTGTATGCCAAGTTATCCAAGTGTGAGTTCTGGATGGATGAAGTTCAGTTCTTGGGGCATGTGATATCAGCCCAGGGGATTACAGTGGATCCGGCAAAGGTCAAGGCAATGGTAAAGTGGGAAAGTCCTAAGTCAGCCACAGAGATCAGGAGTTTTGTGGGCTTGGCGGGCTATTATAGGAGATTCATAGAGGGATTCTTCAAGATAGTGGCGCCTCTGACTTTGCTTACCCGGAAGGACCAACCTTTCACTTGGAAGGACAAGTGTGAGGAGAGTTTTCAAGAGCTAAAGAGGAGATTGATGAGTGCTTCTATATTGGTAATTCTGGATGTGGAGAAACCGTTTGAAGTCTACTGCGACGCGTCTCATCTCGGACTTGGCTGTGTCTTGATGCAAGAAAAGAAGGCGGTGGCGTATGCTTCACGACAGCTTAAGGTGCATGAGCGTAATTACCCCACTCATGACCATGAGTTGGCAGCGATAGTATTTGCCTTGAAGATCTGGAGGCATTACCTTTATGGTGCCCAGTTTCGGGTGTTCAGCGATCACAAGAGTTTAAAGTACTCGTTTGACCAGAAGGAGCTGAACATGAGGCAGAGGAGGTGGATGGAATTCCTGAAGGATTATGACTTTGAGCTCCTATATCATCCCGGGAAGGCAAATGTGGTGGCAGATGCTCTGAGTAGGAAGACGGTACATACGGCACATCTCATGATAAAAGAGGTAGAGCTACTAGAGAAGTTCAGAGACATGAGGATACAGGTGGAGTTAGGGTCCGAGTCCATTAGGTGTAGTACCCTTACTATATCTAGTGACTTCTTGGACTCGATCAGGGAGAGGCAGTTGTTGGACGCCAATCTGAACAGGGTTAGAGAACAACTTGGATCAGAGGAGGCCAGAGATTTTGCTTTGGGTGATGATGGTATACTGAGGTTTCAGGGCAGAATCTGTGTACCTAATGATGCAGAGGCGAGGAAGTTGATCCTTGAGGAAGGACACAAGAGTCGTCTTAGCTTGCATCCTGGCATGACTAAGATGTACCAGGACCTCAAGGAGACTTTCTGGTGGCAGGGGATGAAGAAGGATGTGGCGCAGTTCGTATCAGCCTGTCTGACTTGTCAGAAGGCGAAGGTGGAACACTAGAGGCCCGGTGGGATTCTACAGTCGTTGTAGGTACCGGTGTGGAAATAGGACATCATATCGATGGACTTTGTGACCCACTTGCCACGAACTTTTAGAGGACATGACACCATCTGGGTGATAGTAGATCGACTGACCAAAAGCGCACACTTCTTGGCGATGAACTTGAGAATGTCCATGGCCAAGCTGGCCCAGTTGTACATTAAGGAGATAGTAAGACTTCATGAGTTGCCCTCGAGCATAGTTTTCGATAGGGACCCACGGTTCACGTCCCGGTTTTGACAGACGTTACAGAGTGCTATGGGTAGCAAGCTCACCATGAGTTCAACTTATCACCCTCAGACCGATGGCCAGTCGGAGAGGACGATCCAGTCATTAGAGGATTTGTTGAGGACATGCATACTGGACCACCTGGGAGCTTGGGATGAGGTATTGCCTTTGATCGAGTTTACCTACAACAACAGCTTTCATGCGAGTATTGGCATGGCGCCATACGAGGCTCTTTATGGCAGGTGTAGGACTCCTCTTTGCTGGTATCAGGATGGAGAAGCGGTATTAATTGGACCAGAGTTGTTAGAGCAGACCACCGAGAAGGTGAGAATGGTGAGAGATAGGATGCAGGCTTCTCAGAGTAGGCAAAAGGCCTATGCAGACCGTAGGAGGAGGCCCTTGGAGTTCGCAGCCGGCGATCATGTGTTCTTGAGGGTGACCCAAACCACTGGTGTGGGAATGGCTCTCCGCTCAAGGAAGTTCTCTCCTAAATTCCTTGGCCCGTATCAGATCATGAGGAGGATTGGGCCAGTAGCTTATGAGATAGCTTTACCCCCACAGTTGGCGAACCTTCATCCGGTGTTTCATGTGTCACAGCTGAGGAAGTATGTATTCGATCCGACCCACGTGTTGGAGGCCGAAGATATACAGATCAGGGAAGACCTCACCGTGGAAGTATCATCCATCGCTCTTGAGGATAGTAAGGTTGAGAAACGTCGAGGAAAGACTGTCAGTCTTGTCAAAGTCATCTGGGATCGGTGGACGGGTGACTCGACTTGGGAGCTAGAGGAGGACATGAGAAAATCACACCCACATCTGTTTACCTGGTGAGTCTTTATTTTCGAGGTCAAAAATTTTTCTTGTTGGGGAGAATGTGAGGGCCCCTTTTTATTTCTGCCCTAAAAGTTAGTGGGCTGCCCTTGTAAGTGGGCCTAAGGCCGGCCCAACAGATAAAGTCATTAGGTCTACCCTAAACATTTCATTTCTTCGCATTTTCAGAAAATTGTTATCCTTGCATTAGAGCCGCAGCCGTCTTCTACCTCTGCTAGGGTTTGGGGACCATCGTGAGCACGCCAGTTCGAACCCGTTTCCCTTCCTACGTAAGTGCTCCTTCTGTTTGTGTCTGTTTTCCCCCACTGTCACCCTAAGTAACTAATGTTTCCGTTGTTGGTCATGGTTTCCAGCTCTTGGAGTCGCCTCTTGAGGACTGCGTTCCGCTGTTTAGGGTCAAGCTCGTGTCGGGTCTTTCGTTAGCTTAATCCCAGGTAAGGGAAGCTAGAACCCTATTGTTCGGTATAAAAATGGTTGCTTTGATGTTATTCCGTGATTTTCGTGCTTATATGTGATTGTGAGCGTATGGTGTGAGCTGATTTGTTGTTTGGGTAGGAAACTGTGCTGATGGCAGAGAGGAAAAGTGGCGGAGTCTGATAGACTCGCCCAAGCGAACCTGTCTCGCCTAGGCGAGAGTTACAGGGGCTCGCTTAAATATTTCCTCGTGAGGGGTCGCCCAAGCGACCCACTATACATTTTGGGCGAGCGAACCACTCGCCCAAGCGAGAGGGGTCTCGCCTAAGCGAGATCCCGCAGTGGTTCCTGTTTCCGGTTTCGGGCCCTCGCCTAGGCGGAGGGGGCCTCGTCTAAGCGAGACTCCTCAGCCTAAGCGAGGTGTTGGGCGAGACAGTGCTGTGATTGGATGTTTGTTTGTTCCTGAATGGTCTGTTTTGGTTGGGTATGAATGTATGATGAGTGATATGCATATAATTGAGTATGAGGTATACGTAGTATGATGCCTGGATTACAAATGATGGGTTTGGTATGAAAGTTGGCATGATCTCTACATGACTTGTATATGATGAGTTGGTTACATATGTACGTGTGTGGGGTCACAAACTTGGCATGAGCAATAATGAATCTTGGTGGTTGGTAAAGCTTTAGTATGGTTGGCATGAGGAGAAACACCTTACTCATGATCGAGAATAACGAGTTGGTAATGATTCAACATATGAGAAATGGAGACTTGTTATGGGTTTTGGGTTGAAACCTTATGTGCAATGTATGTATAAATCCAGGTTGTTTATGTATGTTGGTCCGTGTTAGTGCATAATTCCTTGGGGTCTCTAGGTGAGACTTTCAGGGTTGCGCTTCAGTGGTCGGGACGTAATTCCAAGGCCCCTGTTAGTGGGTGTCCATAGTGGTGCCCCATCTGTATAACTAGGTAAGGATTCAAGGTAAGGTTGCATCCTGACACTTTGAGGAGCCAGTTAGTCTCACCTAGAGCGGACTGACTCTTGTGGTGAGAGTAGCAGGAGGCCTGAAATCCATTAAGGGCTAACCTTGTGGTGAGGGAAGTTTGATTCATCGTAACACTTGTAACACATAGCTCATGATCGAGCAGCTCGGGAGTGAGGAGAGGTATCCACCACAAGTGCAAGCATCCGTTGAATCCGACCAGGTTATACGTATCCGGATGAGTCGAGTCGAGTCGTAGTGTATTGATTGAAAAGTCTTAACATGCTTGGGTGTTATATTAATATTGGATGGGAATGTATATTTAACTGTATGAGATAAATGTTGAGTGGCTCTAGCTTACCCTTTCTGTTGTTTGTTGTATGTTCCGTGGTGTGGCTTTTTCTGTTGCGATGATTATCAATTTGATTGATGGGAGCAGATGGGCGAGGTTCCAGAGGTCAACAAAGAGATGGAGATTCCGCTGCATAGTCCGCGTGGACTGGTTTTTATGTCTGCATGAGTTTATTTAGGGTTACGACCCATGTATCTGTTCGTCCTTAGATTTATGCACTCTGGTTAACTTTTTCCTCTGGTTTCTTTCGGGCATCGTGGTGTGCATGGGTTGTATGGAGTTGAGTTTAAAACTCCCAGACCGCGCTTTTATGTTATCTTTCCCGTAACATTCCTTTAATTTTACGTACTTAATTAAATGGGGTGTTACACATAGATCGTCACATACACTATATTACAATCAAAAGAATTTCCTCATGAAAATACCTTATCTTCCACATGTTATCTCATTACCAACATGTTTCATTCATAGTTTCATACATCCTATTTCATAATTCTCACAATCAATCACATGGTAAAACAAAAGATTAAAACAACACAAGTTTTGCTTAGGTAAGATCCTTGTCGCTTGAGCAAAATGGTTTATAGAAACTAAAATAAAACTCTGAAACGTTCTCACCTAGGCGAGAGATTCTAGCTTGGATGACAGGGGCTCTCGCTTGAGCGACAAAATTGTTGCTTGAGCTAAAATTTAAGAGAAACAAAATAATTCTAGTGGCTTTCTCACCTTAGCGACATCTTACGTCGAATGGGCGAGACGTTATCTCTTAAGCAACAACTCAAACAAAGAGCAAAGTAGAAATTTAACTATTTTCACTTGAGCTAGATTTCTCTCCCTTGGGCGAAAGTTACGAATTTTTACTCTGTTCTCAGCACCTAAACTCAGAGAACCCAAACTCAAAGAAGACAAACCACCAAAATTTCACATGCACTCATCAATTCAACACCTAAAAAACACAATTAAAGACTAAGATAAGCAGTTCATTTTGAATTTACAACAAAACCTAGCTTCCCTTACCTCAAACGTGGATCAAGCTGAAACAACAAAAACCCCAAGACAAATTTTGAGCACTAAAACCCCAATTCAACCTAAAAAGCCAAAGCGCAAGACCACATAGAAGAAATGAGGCTCTAATCATGATCAAAGCAAAATAAAAAACCCAAAAATTAAAAAAGAAGACAGAGGTTCAATTTTTAACTTACGAGGAGAAATGTAATGTTTGGTTGTATTCAAAGAAGACTCTGCCACGAATCCAAATGTGGTCTTTAATTCAAAAAAGGATGAAGAGTCAAATGCAAAGTGATTGAAGTTGAAGAGAAAGAAAAGGGATATGCATTTTAAGAAAAGAGAAATGAGGCTACTGTGATTTTTTTTTCCTTAAAGAAATGAGTTTCCCATAAAGGCTTCCTTAATTAATTATAGGGATTTTTCTTTAAAAATTATATTATTGTTATTGGTAAAGGGTTTAACATTTGTTCATCAAAGAGTTTAGAAAATGGAATATTTTGTAAATGCCTAGTAGTTGTGAATTATGACTAATGAGTGAAAAATTAACCATTGAGGTGTACATAAACATGCAATCACAATGTTGATGATAAGCAACTAAACTATTTATTAGGTAGACCTATCAATTTGACTAAACTCACAAGATTTGGTTATGATCCACATGAGTTAGACTAAAACATGTTCACAGATCAAAAAATTTAGATAGAAAAAGTTCATACGATTAAAATAGAAAGGGTTAAATATGTTTTGGTCCATCAAGTTTAAGTGAATTTTGGAATTAGTCCCTCTTTAAAACTTTTGACCAATTTATTCCTTCATCTTTAGAAATGCGTGTATTTAGTCTTTTTAATTAAAATTTGTTAAGTTTATTTGACATTTAAAACGCATATCATGATAGTATTTGAATTGTTTACACTGTTTGACACATTTTCATTTTAATGTTAACTCAAATATTATTGTAAAACACGTTTGAAAAGTTAAATAAACTTAACAAAATTTGGTTAAAAGAACTAAATTCATGCATTTCTAAAGTTTGAGGATTAAATTACGTCAAAGTTTTGAAGAGTGACTAATTTCAATCTTCACCGAAAGTTAAGGGACCAAAAACATATTTAACCCAAATAAAAATAAAAGGGTTGTGGGATATGATCAACCCATGGACTAACCTGTGTAAGTCAATCTTTGGTCGTGATAGACAAGATTGAGTCGGACCCAACTCAAGTAGGTCATTTGGGTTAGGTGCAGGTTAGGCTGCATCCATGTCAAGCCAAATTTGATAGAATAAACATCATGCTTAGTCGAATTGAGCTCACATTGGACATAGATGAGTTGGACTCATAAAAGGTTGAATTTGACCACGTAAGACCAAGTCAAGTTGAACGCACCTTAGGATGAGCAAGTTGGACACCCCAAATTGAGTTGAGTAGTGTCCGCTTGAGCCCATTCAAGTTGAATCAAGTCAAATTGGACTCGTGTCAAATGTAACATCCCATTTAATAGTATAAACTACTAAGTAAAATATTAATATTCTGACAAAACAAAACATAATAGTTATGAATATATATATATATATATATATATATATATATATATATATATAACATTAATACATTTATCCAAAAGAAATCACTATGTAATATAACATATACACAACTATATCATAAACATCTAGGAGTATTTCAGAAAAGGACATTATTCCTAAACATCTTCACATCATCCAATTCTATTCAGTAGCCTCACCTAGGGATGATAACGGTTAGGTCGAGCATGAATAGTGTTTACTCGCTACCCAACTCGTAAAAAAAAAAATTCATTCGCTACTCGTCTGTTTACTGTAAGATCTGAGAAAATTAAATAAATACATAAATATTTATTTAACATAAATGCGGGTAGTGGGATCTTTATAGTAATAAATGAGAGGGAGGAAATCCTAAGTTAATTAATCTGGAAAGAGAAGACAAGGAATAATACTAAATTAAGTGGTTGAGAGAACTTAGGCATGTTGAGGGGACTTGGGTTCAAGTCATGTGTATGACATTAGTAAAAAGGCATGAAATGACCTTTTAAACTTGTTTCTTTTTCTCTTTTGTGATTTGATGCTTGATTCTTGTTGTTTGCTATGATGTATGAACATGTCAAAATGCTTGAATGTCTTTGGTATTCTTTCCGTTGTTTGTTTTTTGTCTTTCGGGTGTGTTAACATGTAAGTGGGGTGGTGGGTTCTTCTTGAACCTATGTGTGAACGCGCGTTACAGTTTTGGGTTTCTTTTTTTATATGTGCATGATTTTTTTATTCGTTGGCTTGGTATAGCAATTGTTGGGTTGATCTGGTGCAGCAAGTGATACAACTATGAAGGTTTGGAGTGGGTCTTTCCACGTTAATTGATGGGCAGCATTAGAGTGTGTATGTGTGGTGCAATTTTGATTAAAACCCTATTTATCAGAATTTCATGGGTGTGGGATGGAATCACTTGGTGGGAAACCTTTGTACCTTTTATTCTTTGCAGGGGTGGGCAAAAAATCTAATTTTCTTGATCCAATCCACTTTTGCTCCAATCCAATCCATTTATAATCCATTTTATTAAAAATCCAATCCATTTAAAATCCATTTAATGGATCTGGATTTCAATCTAATTTACATTTTATATATCTTATGGATTGGATATCCATTTTATAAATCAAGATTTTTAAATGTGGATAATCCAAAAAATCCAATCCAAATTTTCAATTTTAATTTTTAGTTGGGTTAGACTAAAGGTTGAGATGGACTATGCTAAATTCAGACTTGGACGGGCCTTGCTCGACGACCTATACGGATCGGGCAGGCCCGACGACCATAAGAGGTTGGGCGAGCCTAAAGATATGAATGGGCTAGGCGGGCTCAATGACCTGAATGGGACCAACGATCCGAAAAATTTGAGTGAGCCCGATGACCCGAACGGGGCAGGCGGGCCCAATGACCAGATGAGCCAGGTGGGCCCGAAGACCCGAACAGGCCAGGCAGGTTCGAAGATCCGAACGGGCCAAGCAGGCCCGATGACCTGAATGGGTCAAGCGGGCTTGAAGAACCGAACGGGTCAGGCAGGCCCAAAGACCCGAGCGGGTCAAGCAGACCTAAAGACCCGAAGACCCGAACGGACCAGATGGGACCACTGACAAAAATAGGTTAGGCAGCCCAAAGACCCGAACGAACCCGACAACCCGGACGAGCCCAACGAACCGAACAGGCCTAAAGACCCGAATGGGGCAGACGACCTAGATGGGCCTGGCGACCCGTACAGGCCCGATGACCCGGACGGGCCCGATGAGCCTGACAACCTACACGGGCCTTACGACCTGGATGACACGACGAAACGAAGACCCGGACTGGCATTACGACCCAAACGCTCCCTACGACCCGGACGGGCCCGACGACCCAAACGAGCCTGACGACCCGGCATGCCCGACGACTCGGATCGGTCCGATGACCCGGACGTGCCTGACGACCTTGACGTACCCGACGACCCAGACGGGCCGCACGACTCGAACGTGCTCGACTACCTGATTGGGCTCGACTGTTTGGACGGGTCTATCCGGGTCGTCTAGCCTGTCTGGCTCATCTAGGTTGTCGGACCCATTCGGGTCGTCTAGCCCGTTCGCGTCGTTGAGCATGTTCGTGTTGTCGTGTCCGTCCGGGTTGTCGGGCCCGTCCGGGTCGTTGAGCCCATTCGGGTCGTCGAGCCCATCTGGATCGTCCGGGTCGTCGGGTCCATCTGGGTCATCCGGGCCTTAATGACACAAGTTTTAAAAAATTCAAATATTTGGATTGGATTTAAATCTTGATCCAAATATTTGGATCTGGATTTTAAAAAAAATCAAAACTACTTTTGTTAAAAATATGGATTTGGGCCAAAAATCTAATCAAATTATTTGAATTTTAAGCGAGGAAGAGTACATTCATTGGGTGGTGGCCTACATGTTTGTTAGTATTGCAGGGGTACACTTATTGCAAATCAAATGCATAACCAAGTGGTTTCGAAAATGGTTTACGTTTTGGTTAGTTTTCGATGCAATGCTTTTGCTACAAATGTAGTTTAATCCTACTGTAGGTTATTTTACCAAGGGGCCCACGGTTGCAAAAAGATGAAACACATTTAAGAGTGTGGGGCCATTTTGCCTCTTCCATTGGTTTATATCATGTTTAGTTTCCTTTCTTTCATAATTGTGTGGTTGCAGTACACGTGAGTGCATGGGTTTCTAGCTTAAGGCTTTGTTCATTTGATTAGATGGACTTGTGAGAAAGGGAGAAAATGGATGTGAGTAAATTTAAGAGTGAATTGTGTGTTGTTTTTCTTAAGGGATTTAGTGGTGATAGTAGGTGAATTTTGAAGTAAGATTTGTGAGAGTTTGTGAGTGATTTGATTGATATGATAGATTAAAAAATATTTTAATAGATGTAATAGGTAAATTACCATATTGTCCTCTATTAATAAGTAGTATAAATTGGTATTTGTATGACTTATAACTGTTATTTTTTTACTACTAAAATTGAAAAAAAAATTATAAAAATAATAAAATAATACATTTTTTTATAGTGTATTGTAATAAATGGGATTGGTTCCAAGTAATATGGGATCGAATCCCTTCTTCCAATTTCACACATGGATCGGTTCCAACTAATATGGGATCAAATCCCTTCTAATATGGCCATAGTTGGATAGGTTCCAAGAATGAATGGATCGGATCCTTTCCGCACTTGAGTGGATCGATCCAACTTTCTTTATTTTCTCCTCCTTACACAGTTCATGAACAACCACACTTCATGCATGGATTCCAACTCCATTGTTGATAACCAGGGTCTTCTCAATTGTTGTGTTCGTTTATAAAGCATAATACAGGGTAAAATAGTCTTTGCTCAATTAATTGTCTCAAATATGTTCTCATTAGGCGAGATCGAAAAAGTGATGAATTTCGCAAATTATTGCTTTCACTCGCTCGTGATTCAGCGCAAACGAACGTAATAAACACCTTCTAATCCATCTTCTCCCTTCCTTTCAAACAACAAATCACATCAAACGAACACATGCTAAAGTATATAACATCTTTGTACTTGATGGGACCATGAAAGCAAAAAGGGATTTTAGTTAGTTGTGGGTTCCTCCTTGTTAATTTTAAGGGAGGGATATAATATATTATATATCTATATTTTAAGATACGTTAGGTATATGATATTTGATATGCGGGTATATATATATATATAATATAATTGAATATTATAATATTATAATATTATAGGAAGGGTTAGATTTAAATTTTAAGATAGGATGGCAGTGTGGTATATTATATATTAATAATATATGAAAATTAAGAAATAGAAGGTGTAATTATTTAAATTTTATTTTATTTTCAATTTTATATCAAGATAATATAATATTTTATCTTGTATAGGAATTTGAGAATTTTAGTATACATTCTTAGAAAACCTTCGGTTGGTGCCCTACAGTATAAGTGGTAATGAATTTGACTACTGTAATTGGCCGGAATGTATATAAATATATTTATTTATTAATAGAAATATTAAATAATATTATTATATTTTAATTTACTAAAGTATGAGATAAAAGTAGAGACAATAAAATAAATGTCGCAGTTTTGGATGTTAATAGTAGGGTTTAATGTAATTGTGGAGTGATTTTTTTTATAGCATGATTTAAAATCGGTAAGAACATGTGAGTATATACGATGTATGTATATGATGGGTGATAGTAAAATTTTGGGTCACGTTGAAATGTGTAGACATGTAAATTGGTGATCTGAATTTGTGCCTATGATGTGTGATGAGGGATAACCTGAGACGAAACACAGAAAAAAAATCAGTAGTTGTCATGCTACTGGTCTGGTGCTTGGTGGTGCAGGTTGATCCGTCAGGTGATAGGCCACAAAGAGAACTCTAAGAAAAAACTCGAGAGCTGGCGCCTGACAATGTAAGGGGTACCGATTTTTCGTGAAATTGGGTCTGGACCAGAATCCAGTGGGATGGCGCTTGGCAGCACCAAGTGTCCCACTAGGCAGCCTGGAGCTCGAGTGCACCTAGCGACACAGGGGGTGGCGTCAAGTGGTTCCGGGTGCAGAGTTGGATTGCGTGTGGAGGGGGTTCCCAGTTACGAGTGGAGCTTGTATTGGGGTAACAAGTGACCACTCGAGGTTGTAGCATGATGGTTTTGGAAGTCCAGTGGAGGGTGCGAGATCGTGGCTCGTATGGATGGGTTCCGAAAGATTGCCCTCCTCGGTGTTACCCGACGAGTTTGGTAGTCTTGGGACAAATACGAACTGCGATTCGTCTTGGCAAACTCCACTTGGTGTTGCGAATTGTGATTGTGACAAGTTTATTCCCGCGTGTGGACTGTAGGTGGTGGCTTGTAGTCGGAGGGGTGAGTAGACACTCGTGGCAGCAAGGATCGATCAATGTACTCATCAAAGGGTGTAGAATCAAGAGGAATCCAGAGAAAGATGTGAAAATTTGGGTCTGAGATTAGAGTGTATCAGTAGTGTTAGGGGTTTTAATTTGTTATTATAATGTACCTTGTGATGTATATTTTATTTTCGAGCTCACCCTATCTGTGTGTGTTTGGCGATGATCATATAACTCGTTACATGAGAGCAGATGTTGATGCAGGCGAGCATGTAGATACTTAGAGTCGGAGTGGGGTTAACATGAGAGTTTTTACATAGAAATACTTTTATGCATTTTATGGATTATTTTTGTAATCAGTATTATGAATCGTTTTATATTTATAAGAGGTGAACATGTTTATGGATTTTGTTTTTGGCGCATTTGAAATAAAGTTTTACTTTTTCTCGTGGTTTGGGAAAATGATTTCATTAATAAATGCAGTTTATTAATATTTTTATTATTTTAATTTTAAATAAGTAATTTTCGGTTAGGATGTTACATTTACTTGTCGGATACCAGTTTAAAAAATACTTGTAAATTTTCTTAAAACCTGCAGGTACCCATGGATACTTGCATACCCACAAATATTTAAAAAAATATATTTTATAAATTTTTTTGAATAAAAATTAAATAAATTATAACAAATATAAAATACAACATAAATTAAATTTTAAATAAATGTAACATAATAAAATATAAATTAAATTTTAATTTTAATTTTAATTAAACTTAACTTAATAAAATATAAATTAAATTTTATTTTAATTTTTTGTGGATAACGGATATTTGCAAGTATGGGTAGTATGATACTCGTATCCGACCTATTTATAAACGGCTATTAAAATACATGTTACTTACTATCCGCAGGTAATAAATACCTGCAGAAACTAACTATCTGTTGTGGATTTTATCCGTGGATACCTGCAGACGCATGTATTTTGTCATCCCTAGCCTCACTATTGTCCATCAGAGGAGCATCCTTATTGTTTTCCTTCTCTATTCACACAATTAAGTGATCATTGTAAACGAAAACAAAAGAAAATCAAACAACACAAAAAACCACAGTGTAAGTTGGCATAAAAAAGAAGTTATACATAAGAAATAACGAGTCACATCACTTTAGCATTAAAATTAATACAATACATGTTTATACACACATAGCAGTTGATATTAAACTCAATTATCCGGATACATGCCATTTATATAGGGTTCACTAGAGGTATGCACATGTGATGATTTCTAAACTTTGTAGAGTACAAAGCCACAAGGGGTTATCACCCAACCACACAATGTTAATCTCTTTTACGCCTAAAACCAAAGAACAAGTCCAAAAGCTAGAATCTCTTGCTATTCTCACCACATAACTCATTCTACTCTATGTGAGTAATGATTATTAGAGTTCAGTACCTCCTTCCATACCTCTCCTAGATCAATGCATACACTAACAACACTAACACTAAGAATTTCCCTCAAAATCCTTCAAACTTCATTATTCATGTTCACCACAACAGATTCCATTCAATTCATCGCAATAAAAACCATAAACATACTTCATTCAGTTCATCACAATGAAAACCTTAAACATGCTTCACATCAACCACAAAACACCAAAAAATAGTCAAACAATGTAAAACAAGTAAAATAAGGCATTTGACGCTCAACCCTAATGCTCAACATCATTTGCCTCGTAAAAATGTGCCCTCAGTGCCAACATAAAGCATTTAAAACATCATTTGCCTCGTAAAAATGTGCGCTCAGTGCCAGCATAAAGCGCTCAACATTAGGTAACTAAAATGCTCCTAGTCCTGCAAAGGTTTCCATTGCTCAGCACTCATCGTTAATCGGCTCGTAAAAGTTGACGCTTAATGTTGCCATGTGAGGCTCAACATTATATCACAAACCCAAAATTTGCACATTGTGATATGAGGGAATTGGACCTATTTCATAACTCAATTTGGTACTCCTCTCTTAGTACTTTGGTTCAAACACTTTTAGAAACATTGAGGCTTATACCGAATTAGTCAGTTACTCAGATTCTAATTCTTTCAAATATTACAAGATCAAACCAAACAAGCACAACCATTATAACCTACAACTTTGAACCATATCATACAATATCACTTCAGCAATACACATCACACCAAATTTTATCCATATAGTCAATTTATCCCCATATTAATCTAACAACAACTTGTATTCATTAAATAGCAAAAATATCACAAAAACAAGTCAAGACTAGTTTTCCTTATCTAGAGAAAAGCTCGACTGGCTCTAACAACACTAAAACCTTCCCCACGTCAGAAGGTACTCTATCTACACATAGAAATACCACAATGATGATCATATCATATCCTAATGACCATTGATCAATAAAGAACTAAACACAAGATCAAAGGAGCACATGCGACTTCAAAGAGAGATGCATGTAAAGATTATCAAAATCACAAAGGAAGAGCTAAAAATCAACTTACCCAAATGGAGAGATTGACCAGTGAACTTGAAGATCTCGCCTCAAGAATCACACAAACGTTCTCCGATCTTCAAACATATGATTACATGATCAGATAACTTAGAGAGAAAAAAAAAATTTGAGAAAGAGATCTCTAGAGAGATCAATTTTCTTTAAATAATAAGATCGCTTTATAAAATTTTTATTTATAATTAAATGTTTTATTATTAAAATAATAGGTTTTAAAACACTATCACTCTTAAAATACTATTATTTTTTAATTCTCACGTAAAGTCCAAATTAGTCGATACCAAGTCAAATAAAATTTAGATCAACCAAATTAAATGCACATTAAACCAATGTTTAAATATGTATTTTTTATTTTAAATTCTATTTATTTCTCTATGAGTTCTTTCATATTAAATATAAGAAAATTCGTCGGTGCATCAAGTATGACAAAATCATAAAAGATTTATATGTAAATAAATGAATTTTTCAAATAATCTATTTACGTTAAATATTTAAGGAGAGATCAGATAACTTCCTTAATTTTCATGGACTATAGATATTTTACTCATTACCATAATAAATACAAATTAATTAGAAATTAATTTGATAAATTGTAGTAAGTTTTTTTTTTTACTAAATCCATTTTATAATTTTTTATTTTGCGTTTACCTTTTTAGTCTTCCAAGGAAATAAAATAAAAAATAATACTGGAGTAGAAAAATATTTTTGTCGTGTTTGTTACATTATTTTCGTTCCATTATTTTTGTCCTGTAACTTTCGTGGCAAATTATAGTGTCTGCTGTTCTGATCCCTTCACATGCACAATCCAACATTACGGACCCCGCATGATGACTCTATTGGTACTTCGTTGTCCTTATAACAAAATTTGGACCCATCGTAATATCAATGATAATACTGTCACATATATCAATATATTCTGAACAAATTAATATGTCATCTTTCAATTTGTAAACTAGCGTGACAAAAAAAAAACATAATAATAGAGTGACTCTGTGTCATTCTTAATTCAGTAGTGAAGAGTGACTTTCCTCCATAACTGCAGCCCACAAAACCATATTTTAGGCGTTTTACAAAAATAATAACATGGGCAAAATTTTAAGAAAAATATTATTTAATAAGAACATTAAAATACAAAAGAGATAAGTTGACATCTCCTTCACGAAAAAAAAAATCTTATTATTAATAATTAATTTTAATGACAAAAAATTTTTAGATACCAATTTATAAATTAAAAATTATTAAAATAATTTCAAAATTAATCACTATAATAAATTGGTTTTCAAATTAGTCATTAATATTAAATATCAAAAATATCAAAAACGTTATTTTTTAAATTAGTCATTAATAAAACAAATTTAAATATAATTTTTTGTATCTAAATATTGCAGTCAAACATAGAGGTGTTTCTCAATTTTAGAAATTACGTATAAATATTTGTATTGGACTAAAAATGATCTTGAAGAATCTAGGTATCATTTGACAAACTCTTTGGAGCGACCAAAGAAGATTATTATCGTGAGAATACAATAATAAATATAAGGCTTAAATAGTCATTTAGTCCTAATTTTGGTTAACTTTTTCCAATTTGGTCCTAGTTTAGGATTTCTTTTCAATTTGGTCCTAAATTTCGTTCAATTAGGTCATTTTTCTTAATTCCGTCAAAATCGTTAACAGAACAGTGTTCAACATGGACTGTTAGTGTGACATGGTGCACTGTTGAATGATGTGGTCGTTATTTTACTGTAGTGCCCTTTTTAATTTTAATCAGATAGGTTTAGGGTTATAAATTGGTCGAAATTGGGTTTAGGATTTCATTAAGAATTGAGGATTTGGTTCAATTGAAGATTTGAAGACATTGTTCATTCGCTTCCATCGACCAATTGTGGAAATAAAAATCAAAACCAACCAAGCATCAAATAGTTACCAGCTTCCTCCTATTAATTTGTCAATGTTAAAGTTATTCCAAGGGACTTTTTCAGCGCCTACCATTTCTGCCATTTTTGGCGAGGCTCCATCAACATCCATGGTATCATATAAGTTGCCATCATCGAGGATCTGCATTTCATGAATAGATGATAGACTTGAGCAGTCAAGTGGCTTGCACAAACCAAAATCTGATAACTTTGTGACCGTGTTTGTCCAATAGAAGGTTGTCTGGTTTTATATCTCTGGGGGAACACGAAGAAGCTTGAGAAGGAAAATTATGATTTACAACAACAACATTATAATTTTAAGATGTAAAAGTGCTAACCTATGAATGTAGTTGTGTTTATGAATAGATTATATGGCCAAAACACTTTCGGCAATGTAAAATCTAGCCACAGTCAATGCTTCTTCCCTCATCAACAGAGTCATTATATCACCACCGACCAGATATTCCATTATAAAATCTGAGGACATCTCATATCTTCAATTGAACGAAATCTCCAATTCATAATGAAACCCTAAATCCAATTTCGACTAATTTCTAACCCTAAACCTATTTGATTAAAATTAAAAAGGGCATTACAGTAAAATAACGGCCATGTCATTCAAGAGTGAACCACGTCACATTAACAATTTCACGTTGGACACTGTTATGTTGAGTTCAGATTTTCTATTGATTTTTTTGTGTTGTCCTTTGTTGAGCATTAAAAATACATTGTATTAGTTTTTTAAATATTTTTTTAATATATTTTAAAACGTCAAAATTAGTGGTAATTTGTGTATTATGAAGGCACAATAAAGGAACAACATAAAAAAATCTAGCTGAAAATCCAAATTCCTGTTATGTTAACTATTATGACAGAGTTAAGAAAAATGACCTAACTGAACGAAATTTAAAACCAAATTAAAAAAAAATCCTAAATTAGGACCATGTTAAAAAAAGTTAACCAAAATTAGAATCAAATAACTATTTAAACCTAAATATAAATAAAAATTGAATAATAATAATAATAATATATTAAAGTGTACAATCGTGGCATCCTTTCAACGATTTTCATTTTGATACCCCTCGTTCTTATGTTACTTCTACTTTACAATTCACTATAATAATATAATAATGTATTAGAATTTTAAATTAAAAAATAAAATAAATATAATTAAAATAGTATTATATTGAGTTTTCAGTGTATTTTATTTTATTTGGTTGTTGTCAAAATAACACCAGCCTAAATATAAAGAGAGGATGAAAGTAAAGGAAGATGCAGTTTTAGCACTTTTGATTTGTTTGTGTTCGGCCATGGCAAGAAACGAAGAAAGGCTTCACATAGTAATGTTTCCATGGCTAGCCTTTGGACACATGATCCCGAACCTCGAGCTAGCCAAGCTCATTGCTGAAAAGGGTCATCATGTGAGCTTCGTATCCACCCCACGAAACATAGAGCGTCTCCCCAAAGTCTCACCAAACTTGGCCACACTCATCAACTTCGTCAAGCTTCCGCTGCCTAAAGTCCCAAACCTTCCGGAAAACGCAGAGGCCACCACCGACGTCCCCTACGACGTCGTTCAATACCTCAAGAAAGCCTACGATGCTTTGGAAGAACCCTTCACCCGTTTTCTCGAATCTTCCAACGCCGATTGGCTCTTCTACGACTTCATTCCCTTCTGGGCAGCTTCTGTGGCTTCCAAACTCGGTATCGGAACCGTCTTCTTCAGCATTTATACGGTTCCCTTAATGACTTTCATGGGACCGGCTATGTTTTTGACCGGCGCTGAGCCGTCGCCCCGGACTAAACTTGAAGACTATACTGTTCCTCCGCTGTGGATCCCGTTTCCCACCACTGTGGCGTTTCGCTACTACGAGGTCGTGAAAATCGCCGACAGTCTCTCCGACAACGAGTCCGGCGTTGCAGACACGTACAGGTTGGGTCGTACTATCCAGAACTGCGATTTCGTCGCCATAAGAGGCTGCACCCGATTCGAACGACAATGGTTCCAGGTATATTCTGTTCATGCTCATCAAAAAACAAAAACAAATTGTAAAACTAAATTTTGCGAACTTCGTTTTACATACGTTAGTCTACATTTTTTAATAGGATTTCTATTCTTCTATTTTTTTCATTCTTAATACATTAAATATTTACATAAGTATGTAATTGTTTAAGTTTATATTCCGTCTAAATTCATATTCTCGTATCTATCAATAATTTATAACTTTATTTTCAAAAAATAAATCAAGTCATCTAATTTTATATTTTGTTAGATTTTGTTATATATATATATATATATATATATATATATATATACTAATTTTATATTTTGTTAGATTTTGTTATATATATATATATATATATAATATAATATAAATAAAATAAAATAAGAAGTTTATCTTATAACATTATTTTTTATATCTTTCATATATTTTATCTCTTTCTCATATTTTCACAATCTCTACAAATCATCAAAACTCATAATATTTCATATTTCATATTATGATTATGACTCTTAAAGCTTCATAAATTCGCATTCCAATTAAGTCTGCATTAAACACTTAAAACTAAAATGCAAACGCTCAATATCAAAATGCAGACTTAAAAGAGTCATGACCACCTAATGTTATAAGAGGAAGTTGTCCAAATTTAATAGTCAAAACATTATTGTCAAAACAAAAATACCATATACCTTTCTAAAGAAAAAAAATGTTACAAACTCATTTTTTCTTTTCTTATAATCTATTCACATCTTTTTAATATTAAATATTAAATTAAGTTATTGAGTTAAAATATAAATTAAATTATTTAATAAAAATTAATATGTAATAAAAAAATGGTTAAATATGTTTTTGGTCCCATAACTTTTAGTGAATTTTGGAATTAGTCTATCTATAAACTTGAGACTAATTTAATCATTCATCTTTCGAAATACGTGGATTTAATTCTTTTAATCAAATTTTGTTAAGTTTATTTGACATTTCAAGCACATTTAATAATAGTATTTGACTTTAACATTAAAGCAAAATGTGTCAAACAGTCTAAACAACTCAAATCAAATACAATCCTGAAATATACGTTTCGAAAGATGCGTACAAACATCAAATAAACCTACGTAAATTTGATTAAAATAACTAAATTCATGCATTTTGAGAGATGAAGGACTAAATTGGTTCAAAGTTTTGAAATGAATTAATTTCAAAATTTACTGGAAGTTAAGAGACTAAAAACATATTTAACCCTAAAAGAAATTGTAATAGAAAGTTCAACTTAGTCGATCCCTTTATAAGATTATGTTGAGTTATACCTTCGTATTGAAATGATTCATCAGCTGAATTTTATATAAATTAATAAATAAATAATATGTTTCTATTATTAATAATTTGATATATTTATTTATTTATAAATATATAGTCTTTTCGGACACAATTTTTTATTCTGTATTTTTAAAGTTTTAACTATTTTAATTAAAAATAAATTATATTTATTTTGATTAAAAGCTGCAAGAAGTTATATATAGAGAGGCAACGGTCATTATTCTTAATTATTTAACAAAGTTTAATTTTATTTATAATATTTTTATTTAGGATTAAATATATATTTTATTAAAAATTTAATTAGTTTCTCTTAAAAACTTTATACCAATTTAATCTTTTATCTTTAGAAATACGTGAATTTAGTCATTTAAACCGAATTTTTTAAGTTTATTCAAAATTTCAAACTCTACTAATATTGAAAAGTGAACATGTGTCAAATTGTGTAAATAATCTAAAATATTATCCTAACATGTGTTTGAAACATCAAATAAACTTGATAAAATTTGGTTAAACAGACTAAATCAATGCATTTACAGAAGTGAAGAATTAAATTGGTTTAAAGTTTCTAAAAATAACTAATTTCAATTTTTACTATAATTTGATGGACAAAAACATATTTAATCCTTTTAATTACTTCACTAGAAGACTAAAAGAATTGGACGTAAGAATATAAATAAAAAATATAAATTCAGAATTATATTTGAAAAATAAATTTTTTAAATTGATTTTAAATAATTTAAAAATAGGTCAAAAATATCACTTAAATTAAAAACAATAGAAAGAATGAGTAATTTTAAATTTTGGGTATAAGATAAACTGATGTTGGGAGAATAAAAAACTTCATGATGTACGTTGAGAGTTCTCAGCTAAATTATTAGTCGATTCTAGGGGCGATAAATAATACGTTAAATATACTAAATGCACTATGGTATTATTAATTTATCTGGTTACATTAAAATTTTTTTAGAAAATATAACAAAGTAAAAAAAAATTATTTTGGTAATAGATTCTTTCGTGATCTCTATTTAACTGTATAGTCTAAAAGATTACGGGCAGTCGAGTCCGTTGTATTGGGTCATTTTAGGAAAATGAATTTTTAATCACTCAAATTTAACAATTTTTTTAATCTAACATAATATTTTTTTAATGGTTTTCATTTTTTTCATTTTTTTCTACATTTAAAATAATTCAAAAAGATTATGGAAGATTGTGTGATAACAGGTACATTTTTCATATTTTTCTATCTTATAGTCCAAGAATTATCATTGATACCGGATTTCACTTCTGAAATATTTACAAAGAAATCGTTGATGCTACTCATAACGATTTCAATTTGTATGTCGTTTCCCATAACGACACCATTCCTATCATGTATATTTTAAGTCAATTGATCCAGATCGGTAAAACACGTTTCAAACTAATCCAGTTTCGTAATTTTACCAATTTTAATGTATAAAAGAATAGAAAATAAAAAAATACTTAAAATATACCATCTCATATGGTAAAAAAAATTATCAAAATTTAATCGTTTAAAATTTATTTTTCTTTTATAAATAAGATATATAATAAAAATCGGAATATTGTGAAAATACTGTGTTTTATAAATAAGATTTAAGATCGACAGAAATCGTGACATTTTAATTAAAGTGAAATCATAGACTTCAAACATTGAAAATTTAGTTGTCGTGGAGGGAGGGATTCGACGACTTCTATATTGTGGTTCCTAAAACATGATCCCATGCTTGGAAAAGAAGATCCTATCTAAATCATAAACATAACAAATTATTAAAAACATAATTTTGTATGTAATAATTCCACGACAGGGATTTCTTTAAAATAAGCAGAAGTGGATAACTAATAGCTTTTGTTTTACTATCATATTTTGATTTCACTTGGAAACTCTTATGAATCAGGTGCTGGAAGATATCTACCAGAAACCTGTTATCCCGGTGGGTCAACTCCCAAACACGGTGTCTAAGGAAGGTGAAGAGAAGGACACGTGGCAGTGGATGATAGATTGGTTGGACAAGCAGGTAGAAGGCACAGTGGTGTACGTGGCATTTGGAAGCGAAGCAAAACCGAGTCAAGAGGAAGTGACGGAAATAGGTTTGGGTTTAGAAAAATCGAAGCTTCCATTTTTGTGGGTGCTAAAGCTTCAGCGAGGTCCTTGTGATCCAGAAGTGTTGCGATTGCCGGAAGGGTTTGAGGAACGAACAAGAGGGCGTGGAGTTGTGTGCAGCACGTGGGTGCCACAGTTGAAGATATTGGGGCACGTGGCTGTTGGTGGGTTCTTGACACACTCTGGTTGGTCCTCTGTTGTGGAGGCTGTTCAAAACGAGAAACCTATGGTGCTGTTGACTTTTCTGGCAGATCAAGGGATAAACGCGAGGGTGTTGGAGGAGAAGAAAATGGGGTATTCTGTGCCCAGAGATGAACACGATGGATCGTTCACCAGTGACTCTGTGGCTCACTCCCTCAGATTGGTTATGTTTGAAGAAGAAGGAAGGCCTTATAGGGAGAATATTAAAGATGTGAAGGACTTATTTGTTAATACAGAGAATCAAGAAAGATACATTGAAAACTTGTTGAATTTGCTTAGCGAGAGAAGAGCTCCAAACTTGATGGCCTAAAATATGTTACGTTAAATTATTATTTTGGTTCTATTTTTTGTGAGAAATATAAATTTGATTTTTTCTTAATTTTTCTTAATTTGATTTTTATTTTGAAAAGTTTGATGCAATTAGATTTTAATAAATTTATTATATAAATTAATAACTTTATTATGCTTTTATATGTTATTTTATTTTAAATAAAAATATTAATTAATTTATATTATTATATATTGTTAAAAAATATCTATTATTTGAAAAATTTTTAAAAATTGTCTATAAAGATACAACACCATTTCCTATTTTTAATAATACTTTTAATTACATACAAAATATAAATGTTATATATTATAATAATGTTTTTCGATTCATGTGATTTTCAACAAACCACATCTCAATTCATGAATTTTTAACTATTTTTTAAACTTTTTTCAAAAACAAAACTCATGTGTCACGGAGTTGTACCACGTATTAGAATAATAGTGATTATATTCAATTTAATTCTTTTATTTATATTTTGATTTAGTTTAGTCTCCTAATTTTTAAAATGATCTAATTTTATCCTCTTCAAGTTGAGATTAAATTAGTAATTAAGCTTAAATTATAATTTATATATACATGTTAAAATGACATTTTAGAATTTATACATCAAATTACTTCACCTAAATATTGGAATTATTTTATTTTTTACTAGTATACAAAATTTCAAGTGTAAAAATTTACAAGTTAAAAAATGTAAAAAATAAAATAATATGAATATTTATATAGTGATTTATATATAAATGATAAAAATAGGGAGAATTGGATCCTTTTAAAAATTTGAGCTTAATTACCAATTTAGTCTCAACTATATTTGAGAGCACAAAATTGGATCATTTTAAAATATTAAGACAATAAATTAAATCAAAATTGTAAACAAATAAATTAAATTAAAAACGATCGCTGTTATACTAAGACGTGACACAACTATAACCTCATGATCCAACTAACATGTGATAGTCTAAAAACAAAAATAAAAACAATATTTTTTTTAAATCATTAATTAACATGTAACAAGACCATAGTCTGAATAAAAATTATTTTAACATAAAATAAAAATTATAATTATACTTAATTACTAATTTGATTTCGATCAAAATCAAAAGATAAAATTAGATAACTTTTAAAAAATAAAAAGAATAAATTAAATTAAAATTATAAATAAAAACTAAATTAAAAACAATCACTTATATTGAAATATAGTAACACAAACATAATCTCGTATGAGATATGATAATTTAAAAAAAAATTTAGAAATAATATAAATTAAAACGTAATATGGCCTGACACCTAATCTTTTAAACAATTTAAAATGAAATTTTTGTCGCTGTTTTTTAGTTCATTTCAATTTTGAAAATTTTAGTAATCCGATCACAACCGTATATTTTGTCATTTACTTATCTTGTCGGATTGTTGTATAATTATTGCCCATCCCATCACTGCATTCAAATTTGATGTGACAACGCATACGAAATCCTAACCCACGCCAAAGAAGCCAACATTTCATATCTATCATAGATAGAGTACCACGCATCACTGCCTGTTACAATAACATTATTATTTATATATAATTTTCTCACCGATTCTTTCACTTTTAATTAAACAAAAATATTGAATATAAATTACTTTTTCCCAACCGTGGAGATAGAATCATTGGAATTCTTTCTTATCGTGAACCACAATTCACATTAACCATTTGAAAGGATTATTCGTGTGAAATAGCTCAATTTGTATAAAAATTAGTCTCTTAATTTTTGTGGAAAAAGTTTGTATAAAATATATTTTCTATTTCTGCAGTCACACCTTTATATTCAAACTTTTATCAAAGCTAGTCTTCCACATTCTTGTCAAACAACTACATATTTGTTTTTAAAACTTTAATAGATTTTTGAAGCTCATTTTTTTTATATTTAAGTGATCATAATTACATTAGTGTGAAATGGGTTTTTGAAATAAATTTTATAGTTTCGTGTTTCTCATGATATTATGGATTCAACCACATTTTCTAGATGAACTTTGGATGATGAGTTTCTTCATAAGTGTGTCGTCTACCCTTATGGATACAACCAAAGTTCTATGGATGAATGTTTGATACAATTTTATGTATTATTGTGTCTCTCACACTCAAATAGATGCAACCATACCTCTATAGTTAAATTTTATATGCAATTTTGTATACATACATTAGGTGATCGTATGAGGAGTTTGGGTAGGTTCAAACCCAAAAGTTCAAACCACGTCAACTCATTTCATAAAAAAGATTTGTATCCACCAACTATACTATCAAGTCGATTAGGTGTTGAGTTTGAAAGTGTTGATAAAGATCGAGGGGATTGATAACATTTGGACCTAAATTGCACCAAATTCCAATTCTAAACCAAACTACCTCTCTTAAACCTTTTGTAGAAAAAAAAAGTTATTTTTTTTGTATTGCAGTATTGCAGTATTATATGAAATCATGAAGAAAACAAATGGAATTAAAAACCCTAACTTCCCTTGTGTCGAAGTTATTGTGTCGGCGTTACAAACACAATATCAATTTATAGTCAATAAATTAATAAAAATGATATAAGTACATTGTTAGTCTAGTTGCTTTAACCATTAAAGTTAAATAAAATTGATAATCCTTAAATATTGTTGCAAAAGGAAATTTATGAAGTGACAAAAAGTATACATAATACCACCAATCGGAATATTGTTTTTTAATTCCATTCTGTTAGCCCTAAAAAAATCATGAAAAAAACTCCAGTCCAGATGGGTAAGCAGCGAAATCACCATTCTCTTGTTGACCACAAAAATTTCGCCCATCTGCTCCCATCAATCAAATTGATGATCATCGCAAGAAAGAACAACCACATACAATACAATCATGCAACAAAACGGGCAAGCTAGAGCCAACAACATATTCATCATACAGTCAAATATATTTTCATCATCCCATATCCATATAACAACCAAGCATGTTATGACTCTTCATCTAATACACTACGACTCGACTCGACTCATCCGGATACGTATAACTTGGTCGGATTCAGCGGATGCTCGCACTTGTGGTGGATACCTCTGCTCACCCCCGAGCTATGTGTTACAAGTGTTACGATGGATCAATTTTCCCTCACCACAAGGTTAGCCCTTAATGAATTTTAGGCCTCCTGCTACTCTCACCACAAGAGTCAGTCCGCTCTGAGTGAGACTAACTGGCTCCTTAGAGTGTCAGGATGCAACCTTAACTTGAATCCTTACCTAGTCATACAGATGAGGCACCACCATGGACACCCACTACCAGGGGCCATTACGTCCCGACCACTAAAGTGCAACCCCGAAGGTCTCTTCTAGAGACCCCAAGGAATTTACACGTTGACACAAACCAACATTCATTAATCGGAAATAAAAGAACATGAAATCATATTTACAATCCCGTACCAACCCCTGAGATTAATTCCTCATACGTATCACATTTCGAATCCATACCTCTGATCATCACCACCCCATGAGTCTAGGGCCTCATCTCACATCAATACCATGTTCCTTTAGTTTCAAACCACACATTCATTTCACATTCCAAGTTTCCCCCAACACCCATCATTCATCATTTATGAATCATGTCCCGCATATATAGTAAACCATTAGGCATATATCCATACACATGTACATGCATCTCATCATGGCAGTCATACCCAAACAATTCCAATCACAAGTGAGTAAATACACAACCCAACACCACACTGTCTCGCCCAATCCCTCGCTCAGGCTGAAGGGTCTCACTCAGGCTGAAGGGTCTCGCTCAGGCGAAACAGTCTCGCTCAAGCGAGCCCCCTTTGCCTAGGCGAGGGCTCAAAAAGAGCATCAGGAAGCAATGCGGGATCTCGCTTAGGCGAGACCCCTCTTGCCTGGGCGAGATGCTCGCTTGCTCAAAAATTTGAGCGGGTCGCCTGGGTGACCTCTCGCGCAAACTGGTTTGGGCGAACCCCCGTTTGTCTCACCTAGGAGAGACTGGCTCGCCTAGGAGAGACTGGCTCGCTTGGGCGAGATTAACAGGTCTCGCCACTGTTTCACCTACAGTAGCCATGTTTTTCAAACCAACCAAACATACAAAGTATTCTCACGCATCAAAACGAAGGATTAAACCATACAATCAGCAACCAACTCAACGCAGACCAAAACGACTGGAATTAAAAACCCTAACTTCTCGTACCTGGAAAAGGGCTAACAAAACTTCGACACGGGACCTCGGAGCACATCAACTTAAAAAGGCGGACTTGCAGAACTGGCAGAATAGCGGAGGACACGATTATTTTCGAACTTTAATCGGTGGAAAACGAATGTAAAGCTTTAGAAGGTAAGTACAATAGGTTTAGAGTCACTTACGTGGAGTAGAAATCGCTACTTGAGCTCTTGGGACGGACTGGTTCGAGACGGGAACAAACCCTAGAAGAGCTCTAGCGTACCAGTTAGGAAAACGGCTGAAGGTTCTGTGAAAGAGTGGAAAGTGTACGCATTAGGGCAGACTAGGATCAATTTTATCCTTTGGGCCAGCTCTTAGGCCCATTAAATTTGGGGCAGCCCTACAAGTTAAAGGCATAAAAGAACAGAGTCTTACAATGTTGACTTTCATATAACAACATCATTCTTACATGAGTTTAAAGTCGTTGTTTTTTTATGACAATAATTATTTTTCCTATGACTTTCTAGTTAACTATGATGTGATATCTAATTCAAATTTAATCTCTAACCCATTTCCAATTTGATCTTTAAACTATTTCTTTAATTTCAATGAATTATTTTATATATTTTTTTCTTGTCATTCCTATATAACATTCACGTCATTTCATGATTTGATATTGTAAAGATGTTTGAATGATAACCCTTGTCATGCCTTCGATATAACCTTAACACTATTTCTATTAGATCAAATGTTTATCATTAAGTTAAAAATTATATTTGTCTTAAAAAATATAATAGCCTAAGTATCATGATTTAATAGTAATTTAATATACTTAACCTATATAATTGATGTCACTTATAAAAATTTTTCTCCAATATTCATTTTGTTAAGAATTGAATTCTTCAATTATGACATATGATGCACAGATACAATATGTATATCGAATATGAAACGTATCCTGATATGTCAATACGTTTATTTTCAAAATAATAGGATACAATACGTGATAGATACGTGATATATGAATATTGAAAAGTGTTCAATAATTCTTAAAAAAATATAATAATTATATGATTGTTATTGTGTGAATCAAAATTTCCAAATTAGAGACAAATTATTTTGGTAGTCAAAACCTAGTAGCTAATGTTAGTGACAAATTTAGAAACCAATTCATAATTGAAACTATTCTAAATATCAATTTAGAGACCAATTATAATTATTTTTTGTCACTAAAATTAGTCATTATTCAAATATTTTCTTGTAGTATACTACGACTTTATAAATTAGATATTTCATTGATAAGTATAAATAAAGTATTCTAAAATATTAGACACAATATATGTCGGACACAAATACATAATCACAATTAAAATATCGGTTATCATAGATTATTTTATCTTTCCTAGGACAATAAATGTAACTTACAACAATTTTATAGTATTCTGTTATAATAACACTCGTCAAAATTTGAAATTTATTATAAAATTGAATAAATTGTACAAGAATAACCGTTTCGTTTCAAAAAAAGTCATATTCTATAAGTATGATTTTAATTATTTTTGGCTTAAATATCTTTTTCGTCCTCATTTTCATAGTGTTTGTTGCAGATAATTCTCATTTTTACCAAATGTTTAAAATGGTCCTCATTTTCGCAATTCGTATTTAATTTAGTCTTTTTTTTGTGATATTGTTTAAATCAGTAACGGAACACTGTACATGTGACATTGTTTGTATTACATTGTATTGGAGTATATTATGTGTATTTTACAAGTGGATTATTAACGTTAACTCTTTAATTTGAGGCAAAAATTTTCCAATTAGGTCGCACTACAATTAGGAATTGACGAGTACAGACGATTTCTTCATCTCCGAGTTTCTTCATCTCTGATTTGCAAGGAAGCAACAATTGGACGTGATGATTTGTTCGTTTGATTTTAATTTTCCAGTTAGTCATCATCGTCCCCCATTTCGCGTTGAACCACCAACATTGCACGAATTGCTACAACACTATTGCCTCCAACGATTACAACCAGATGTAAAGGAAGAAGATTAGACCGTGACATGGGATTGCAGGAAGAAGATTACAACAACACAAATTGGGAATGGAGGAAGAAGATTGCAGCAACTGACCAACTGCCCAACAATTCATTTTCAAAACCCTGGCTCACCTATTTGTCCCCAAATATCTAATTACTACACTTGTACAGTACATGTAATACACCCCAGTACAATGTAATACAAACAGTGCCACCTGTACAATGTTCCATTACTGATTTAAACGGCGTCATAGAAAAGGACTAAATTAAATACGAACTGCGAAAATGAGGACCATTTTAAACATTTGGTAAAAATGAAGACCATCTGCAATAAACACTACAAAAATGAGGAGATTTAAGCCTTTTTTTTATCATGAACAGTATATTTAGCATACAAGGTTTTATTTTATGTAATTTATTATTATATATATATATATATATTTTAAATAAACAATTACAAAAATGACAAAATTACTGTTTATCATGCATAATTTTTATAAAATGACTACAATACAAAAATTTTACTTACAAGATAATGATTTCTATAGAAAGAACATAAAGTTATGGTAAACTCCACACTCTCAATAAATAATAAAAAATTTATGCACTACTTCACTAAAATTATAGAAACATAATTTATGCTAAATATGACTTTTTATGACAAATAAAAAATGTTAAAATGGTCTTAATGGACAACAACTACTTCTTTTATTTGCCAGGTGTTTTCCAACTTACTAATCTCGAAAATTTTCAAATTGACAACTTCGTATAATAATAAATTTTCTGCTGGATTTTCGTATTTTGTATTAGGTTAATTCTTTCGAGAGATTTCTATTTTTTTAACGAAATTTATGTACGTCATCTCATTTTATTTGATTTTATTGAATTTTTGTTTTGAAAAATTTATTATAATTAGGTTCTTTTTGTTAGCGATACTGACGGTGTTAAGCATGTGTCATGTGTTAGCACATTTTTTTTTTCTTTAAATAAAAATTTGTCACGTGTCAATCTGATATTGTGCCACGTGATAAAGACAGTATAATATAGTGATAGTGTCACGTGTTACTATTGGATATGAAAAGTCTCAATGTATTTGTATTCGTTATTTTGTCTCAATTTAGTCCTAATTTTTTTAAAATCGAATCAATTTCATTTCTATGTAAAATTTAATTTTTATATAAATTTTACGATGGTATTTTTATTATAATTGATATTCTTAATAAAATTTATTTAAATATATATTTTGTATTGAATTTTATTAAAGTTTTGTTTTAAATATTTAATATTTATAAATTTATAGATAAATGTTATAGTTGCTTTAAAAATAAAAACTTTATAAATCCAAATATAAAATTTTAAAACAATTTTATAACAATTTAACATAAATAAATTTATTTAAAATTTTACGATTCAATTTATAAAGTTGTTATTTTTAAACTAATTCTAACATTTGTATATAAATTATTAATATATAAATATTTAAAATAATATTTAAATAAAGTTCATTGTAAAATACACATTTAAATAAACTTAATTTTCTTAAAAATATTAATTATACTAAAAATACTGTTGTAAATTTTATATAAAAAATAATTTTGATATAGGGATGAATTTAGAGCCAAATTGAGATAGATATTTTTAAATAATGACACATGACAATGCTACCATCACATCACACTGTTTTTGTCACATAACACAAAATCAGATTAATATGTGACAATTTTTATTTTTTGTTAAAAAAATAAAAATTAAAAAAATCACCTACTGACCATAACACATGTTTAAAACCGTCAGTGTGATATTAAAAAAAAAAAAAGCTAATTACAACGAAATTTTTAAAATAAAAACTTAATTAAATCAAATAAAAAAAAACTTATTTAAGATTTCGGTAAAAAAAATAAAAAAATGAGACCTATAAAATAATAATTAACTTTTGTTTTACTTTTCATCGTTAAATATCTTCTATCATTGTCACGAAAATACTATAATTTTTTTGGACAATAACATTCTCTGTACCTTTTCTGTTAAAATTAATTTCCAGTTCATTTGGTCGTCAGAGCTATCCCTACCTCACTGTCCACGAACAATAAAAACTGAGAAATATCAACATATCTCGCATCGTCAGAAAAAGGAACCACTACCATACGCAGTCTGCAAAAATGTCGAAAGATAAGGAAAAGGTTCTACACATAGTAATGTTTCCATGGCTAGCCTTTGGTCACATGATCCCAAACCTTGAGCTAGCGAAGCTCATTGCCGGAAAGGGTCACCATGTGAGCTTCGTATCCACTCCACGAAACATAGAGCGTCTCCCCAAAGTCTCACAAAAATTGGCCACACTCATCAACTTCGTCAAGCTTCCGCTGCCCAAAGTCCCAAACCTTCCAGAAAATGCAGAGGCCACCACCGACGTCCCCTACGACGCCGTTCAATACCTCAAGAAAGCCTACGATACTTTGGAAGAACCCTTCACCCGTTTTCTCGAATCTTCCAAAGCCGATTGGCTCTTCTACGACTTCGCTCCCTTCTGGGCAGCTTATGTAGCTTCCAAACTTGGCATAAGGAAGGCCTTTTACAGCATTTGCACTCCACCCTTCCTGGGCTTCTTAGGGCCCCCTTCCGTTCTCATGGGCCACGACGATTCATACCGCCAAAAACCCGAAGACTTCATCGTTGCTCCTCCGTGGGTCCCCTTTCCGACCACCGTCGCCTTCCGTTACTTCGAGATCATGCGAATCGTGGACAGCATCTCCTCCCAAAACAACTCCGGCGTTTCCGACACGTACCGGTTCGGTGCCGGTATTCAGAACTGCGATGTCATGTTCATTCGAGGCTGCACGGAGTTCGAACCGGAGTGGTTTCACCTGCTGGAGAGCATTTACCAGAAGCCGGTTCTCCCGGTGGGGCAGCTCCCCAGCACGGCGCCTGTTGGCAGCGAGGACAACGACACGTGGCGGTGGATGAAGGACTGGTTGGACAAGCAGGCGCGTGAGAGCGTTGTGTACGTGGCGTTCGGGAGCGAAGCGAAACCGACGCAAGATGAAGTGACGGAGATAGCTTTAGGTTTGGAAAAATCGAAGCTTCCGTTTTTGTGGTTGCTGAGGGTTCAGCGTGGGCCGTGTGACCCAGACGTGCTGCGTTTGCCGGAAGGGTTCGAGGAGCGAATTAAGGGACGTGGAGTTGTGTGCAGCAGTTGGGCGCCGCAGTTGAAGATATTGGAACACGTGGCTGTCGGTGGGTTCTTGACTCACTCCGGTTGGACATCTGTGGTGGAGGCTGTTCAGAACGAGAAACCGTTGGTTCTGTTAACGTTCTTGGCAGACCAAGGGATAAATGCGAGGGTGTTGGAGGAGAAGAAGATGGGGTACTCTGTGCCCAGAGATGAACGAGATGGATCGTTCTCGAGTGACTCGGTCGCTGACTCATTGAAACTGGTTATGGGTGAAGAAGAGGGAAAGATCTACAGAGAAAGAATCAAAGAGATGAAGGATTTGTTTGTGAATGGAGAGCGACAGGATAGGTATATCGATAATCTCATACACAACCTTAAAAGCCTCTCTAAATGTTAGTCCCTACTATCATTGTTCTTATGTTTGATTTATGCTAAGGTTTTACCTGTCGTTTGTAATGGAAAATCATAATAAAAAAGAAACGTTAAAAATTTTAATTAGCAATAATATGGACGACAATATTAGGTTTTGTGGTGGATTGGTATGGTTATTCTTTCCTCATCCTGCTCAAATGATTTATTTTGAAATTCTGTTATTAGAATTATACTTATTTGTACATCTAGAACATTTATGAGCATGAACTGCTTTCCCAGAAGAAGCCTTTCTCAGGAACAACTTCCTCTCACATGATGTTCACGTGGAGTTCTCTTTTGAACCGACCGTGACCCATAGTGTCCTGAAACGATTAGGAGACAGCTTCATGACAACACCAAAAAGCTCATGTTTTTTACCACAGGCGAGGGACAAAAAAAAAACATCTAAACTGTCGGTTATTTTTTAAATTCGTATTGATTTAAAGTATTTTAATAAATTTATTTTAAACATAAACTTATATGTTTTCTAAAATTGATATGTTTAGATTTGAATATCAATGTAATTAATTGAATTTTAATTTTAACATGACCTTATTGGTTAAGATAGGTTCAAGAAAAAAGGTCTTACAGAAATGGAACACAGTTTGCAGATTGGAAGGTCATACGGAAATGGACCTAATTTTAATTTGACGTGATTGGTCGAGTTAATTTCTATATTTGAATATTACTATTTCATGTTTAACTCTTTTTACCACTTATGCATTATTGTTAAATCTGTAGCATTGTTTTGATTGCAAGATGAAGATAAAGTTCATGTTGAATTATGAGAAATTGTCGTACACTTTATCCCCTGAAATTAATGTTCATGTACAAACACGTTTTTAATGTTGTATTGCTTTATTTTGTTAGGTACTTTATTGGTGTCAAACTAATGTTGGTGTACACGTTCTTAATGTTGATCATGTTTTATTTTTGTGATGGACGAAGACTCCAAAATGATTCGATCGAGGTTCAAAGCTTACTTGGCTTAAGTTGGATACAAACCAAATCAACTCAACTTAAGTTTAAGTTTACTAGATTTAGCTTTGATTCAAACTAATTTGTCGAATCTCGCATAAACCTAAACTTGCGAAATTGAAATATTTTATCAAAAATTAAAAGTAAAAGTTCACTCAATTTGGATTGTATTATCCAAATAAAATATTTAAAAATATAATAATTTAAAATAAAATCAATTCAATTTCAATGCATTTAAATATTTTAAAAATTATAAATTTTCTTATTCAAACTAAAGTTAAAAGTAATAAAATAATACATTAACTTCCAACTTCCATTAATTTTCATTCACGATCCTTTGTTTATGCATAATACTTTATAACTTACATAAGTATGTTTTATTATAATATTTTTATTTTTCTAAAATAGTAACAATAACTTTGATTTCAAATTATATTAAAAACTAAATTATTTTTTATTTTATAATCCTTTTTAAAGTAATTTAAATTTAGTATATTTTAATTATTATTTTTGTAATTTATAATTATTTTATTTTTTATATTTTAAAAAATTAAAACAAACAAAAATAAAAGATCAAATAGGATTTTAAGAAAATAACGTTTCAATATATCTATTGAAAAGTAATATTCATTTGACCTATTTAAAAATATTTTCTATAAAAAATATATTATTTTCAAAAGAAATCTTCAATAATATCCGCAACATGCTTATTTTAATGAAAATCTCGAATTCCATCATTATTTTATAAGATAAGAGTATAAATTGTTGGTGGTTGCTGCATCTAATAATTAACGATGACTGTATCATTTTGTGATGGCCCCAGCCAACTACTACAAATTAATGAATTATAGCACCGCAACTATCCAAATATAACTATAAAACAAAACATATATCTATCAAATGATCCCATCACTTAAATAGAAATTGAATTTAAAATTGTTTAATTTAAAAGATTGATATTTTGTTTGAAAAAAGGGTGATTACGAAGTTTGATAATTTCAGTTTGTTTTTTCTCTATTTTTTTTTCTATGATAGAGATAAGTTAGACAATATGTTGTCACTTTTCTTTCCAGATGTGTCAATAATGCTATCATGAATAATCATTGTCTTCATTATATGTCTAAAATTTCCAGAAACTAACATGACGTTAAGTTTTTAAACTAAAAACGATTCGTTAACAATTATTTTTTTTACAACTTTTTTATTTTCTCAGATGAATTAAATTACAAGTTTTTACAACTTTTTTATTTGTTAAACAATTTTCTTTTTTACAAATTAAAAAGCAACAAAACTCTTGCTTTGCTGTCAAGTTTTCTATTCACCTTTTATGTTTATTTTTTATTAGGAATAACAAGGAATCAAATTATGGACAGTGTTTATCTGCAATTTAACTTGCGACAAAAGAATTTACTTGTTATTCGTTCTATTATCTGCATGGATATTCGTTTAAAAAATATTCACAAATATTTTAAAATTTATGGATACTCGTGAATACCCGCACATATTAAAAAAAATAAAATTTTATAAATATTTAAAATTAAATTTAAATAAAATTACAAAAAATGTAAAATAAAATATAGATTATATTAAATATAAATTTAATCTAATCTAATAAAATATAAATTAAAATTTAATTTTTATTAAATTTAATTTAATAAACATAAATTTAATTTTAATTTTAATTTTTTATGGGTAACGAGTTTATAAACGGGTATTAAAATATCCACTACATATCATCCACGGGTAACAAATATCCGCAGATATCAACTATCTATCACGGATTTTATCTGCAGATATCCATGAATACAAATATTTTTGTCATCCCTATTTATGATCTTTCTCGTTAACCAACAATGACAACGTCTACAAAAACAAGACAATATAAAATGTCTAGATGACAGATAAATAACAAAAACAGTAATTTAATTTAACATATTTGAATAAGTAAATCACAAGAAACACAACCAAGTAAATATATTTATTTTGTTACTTGCCTTTATTTATGAAGACACAAAGACATACAGATATATGATTTTACAAAAGAAAATATTATCATTTCTCCTAGTCTTTTTATAAGTAAACTTTAGTTCAATACTCATTCCTCATTATTAGAATTATCTAAAACAACGTCTTTGCCTTATCTTATTACTTTCGCATACTAATCAATTGAATTTCATATATTTTGTTAAAGAAATTGAAAACAAATATTATCTTTTTGGATAACTTGGGATGCATTTATTTTATTTTATTTTCTTTAGAATGTATATTTTAGAAAATATTATAATTTTGTTTCGATATATTGTAATTATCATGCAATATTTGCCTTTGGAGTTTTCGGTCAACATTTATTGCGTTGGTCCACCTTGCTCAAATAATTTATTTAATTGATCGAAAATACACAAATGTACTTCAAATATGCCTGACAATATTATGTGACAAAATATTGCAATGCGAACAAGGTTTAGAAGGATTTTATTAAATTTGGAACAACTCAAAGCCAAATAAATAAATTATTTTTCTATTTAGATGACGTTATTATTAAGATTTTGTTGTATTTTCCTGCCCGTAACTTGTGATACTATTTCACCATATTTCGTGTTATATTTTACTATTAATTATGAGTATGATTAAAATTTCATGTTGATAATACTATAATATAAATATATCATCGCCTGTTGACGTTGATTAAGATTCCTAAAAAAATCGTTAATCAAACCAACTAGTAACTAACCTTAGTCTCTGAACTTGACAAATTTTTTGTAATTGTAGTACTTTGAACTTACCCACCATCATGAAGAATTGAAATGATAATGAGAGGCTAGTTTCACATACCAAAATGATAATAAGGTCGTAAAAAAAGGATTTTTTTTTCAATTGAATACCTTCACGAACTAAATCATGATGAGCGTAGTAGTAACAAACATTGACGTACGTGCATGTTGTTACAAGGTTTTGGTGCGTAATGTGTGCAAAAATGTGGGGCGTTTGTCTGAGAAAAATTGAGGAAAAACAAAAACATAAAAAGAAAGATCGAAGGAAATGAAATGACATAAGATAGGTGCATAAATATAGTAAAGATTCGAAACATCCTGTGAGTTGGTATGGTCTCCTCCTCCTCATCATAGAATAACCACCACTCAAAGATATACCAATTTTGAATTACTCCACCTTCTTCTCTCTTATCCCCGCTGCTCCAATCCACCACCGCACGCCCTCATCAGACGGAAAACTGAAGCAAGGAATTTTCAGCGTTGAAATTCGCCATTTTTTTTTTCTTTTCTGTTGGGGGCGTGATCATCTTCATCCACTTCGAATCTTTCCGATAAACCCTTCAAGGGGAAAACTAACACAATCAACCATGCCTCCTTGACAACCTTAACCTTAATTCCTTCACCCTGTCAACTCCCTCTTTCTCAAATACGCCATATATTACATTCTGATGATAGCAACATAAAAAATAACCCGCAAGCCTTTCCTCGAAGAAAACGAGACCGTACGTACGACAGTCCGTACGAGGTAGAGGTTTGTTTTCTTTTTCTGTTTCATTGCTGTTGTTATTATTATTTAGATGGAGAAAGTAGAGAAAAAGGGTAAAGATACGAAAGAAAAGAAATGGACGCGGAAACTGGAGTTACCGTCGATAATGGGGAACCCGAAGAAAGAGGTTGCATCTGACGACGACGTATTGACGTCGCCGAGGGATGTATTTGGGGTTCCCGTTTCGGGAACGGATTCGGACAGCACGGGGAGTAGCAACTATGAAGTGCTTGCATCGCCCGGATTAGTCGCCAATCGGGGCCAAGTGAGAGACGCGCAAACCCAGCAATGGAAGACGATGATCGACGTGTTGAGGTTCAAGTCCGTTAGAAGATTCTCCACGATTCCTCTGCTTGGGGCGAGTTACGAGATCTCGCGCCGGAGCCTGAGGAACAAGTTGGCGCGTATTCGACCCGCCAGTGACGACGATGATTTGGATTCTTGTATTGACATTGACGGCATTGCCACCAAGCCTTCTTGGAAGAACTTCAATTACGCTGACCTCGTCGCTGCAACCGACGATTTCAACCCAAGTATGAATCAACGCCAAATTATGCATTCATTTTTCTTTCTCACTTTTCAATTTATGCACCTTCTTTCTTCACAATTTAAGGGTTATTTGATGCCAGACTTAATTTATGGTTAAGAAATGCTTGAAAAAATGGACGTCTTATACACGATTTTGGTTGAATTGAGCGTAGGATATGTAATAGAAATCATTAATTGGGACGCTTTCACTTTCATATCATCTTTATTTAACAGATTTTTACACGTTATTGGATATTGTATGCGCATGTTTGTATTTGTGTTTATGCAGAGAACATGATCGGAAAGGGTGGTCATGCTGAAGTGTACAAAGGAAGCTTACCGGATGGTCGAGTTGTAGCAGTTAAGAGGCTAATGAGAAGTGAAAAGGACATTGAGGACACAGCTGGTGATTTCTTGTCAGAGCTTGGAATCATCGCTCACATTAACCACCCAAATGCAACACGCTTGATAGGGTTTGGGATCGACCAAGGTCTCTATTTTGTTCTACAATTGGCCCCACATGGCAGCCTTGCCTCTCTGCTCTTTGGTGCAGCTCTGCCTCTATCTCCCACTTCTCATTTCATCTCTTCTATGAATCTTGTTAAGGTTACACGGCTAATCAAAGTGACATGTAATAAATATTTCAGGACCTCAATGTCTGGAGTGGAATAGAAGGTTTAAAGTGGCTGTTGGGGTTGCAAAAGGATTGCAGTATCTCCACCACGATTGCCCAAGAAGAATCATTCACAGAGACATCAAAGCCTCAAATATATTACTCAACAACGATGATGAAGCTGAGGTACATTGTGTCGGTCTACAGTATACTATGTATGCGTACTAGATCTTTGCTTTGGGGAAAGGTAAATTTTTTTTTTCTGTGATAAACTGCAGATATCAGACTTTGGATTGGCAAAGTGGCTCCCAGATAAGTGGGCTCACCATGTTGTCTTCCCCATAGAAGGCACATTTGGGTACGCATTGCATTCTTCACATATTTTCTTCTCACTGCAACTCCATTTACTGAAAAGCTGCATGATCTATGGCTACAGATATTTAGCTCCGGAGTACTTCATGCATGGAATAGTTGATGAGAAGACTGATGTGTTTGCATTTGGGGTTTTGTTACTCGAGCTCATAACAGGTCGTCGTGCAGTTGATTCAAATAGTAGGGAGAGTCTTGTGATCTGGGTAAAGTCTTGATAAGCTCTAATCCTCTGCACTACTTAAGATTCTTAAACAGGGAAAAAGTATATGTTGCATATGGTAATAGTTTTAGAAAGACAGAGAGTGACTAAGTTGTGCTTTGATCAGGCCAAACCACTTCTGGATGCAAAGGTGGTGAAAGAATTGGTAGACCCCAGATTAAAAGCTAATTATGATCTGGCAGAAATGAAGTGTTGCATGGCAACGGCTTCCTTGTGCATCCATCACATGTCCTCTAAGCGGCCATACATGGATCAGGTAAACAAATGAGAACTCTTCCTCGTTCATATTGTGTCACTAAATTCAAGTTATAAAAAAAATGACATGCCTCATTGATTATTCTTGGGTAATATGTATCAGGTTGTGCAGCTACTGAAAGGAGAAGAGGTGGCAGTAGAACTGAATCACAACTCACCTACTCCGAGATCACTGTTGATAGATGCATGTGACCTGGAAGATTACACTTGCTCTAACTATTTGAACGACCTCAATCGCCACAAGCAATTGCTGATGGAGTGATGCATTTGTGTGTGTTGAAGCCTGTGGTGAAGATGAGAATGGCACAATCTCGGGTTCCTGTTGAGGCATGGCATAATATCTTAGGTTGTAAATTGGGATGAACTTGTACTGAGTACCATTATAATTAAGGACTAAGGGCCTCTCTACAACTAACTATTTTTAAACTAAACAATCTAATGAGCAAATCATCTGCCAGATAGCGTCTACACCTTTTTGACTCTGTAGTCACCCAACCTTTCTTTTCCATTTCTCCAATGCTTTTTTTTGGTGGATTCATTTCACCAACAACACCCTTTTTGTCAATCACTTCTCTCATTTTTATTGTGAGAATGAAATTTTATCAAAATTCAAAGGGCAGCCAAGCTGCATTCACAAGAACGGATCTCAAATTTAACAAAGGCTTTAGAATACAAAGTACAAGAATTAAAACAATTATAATTAAATATTTAAAGTACCAACAACAATAATTTATCTCTCATCTGATTACCTAAACCCCAACCTTCTAAATTTGGATGCTCCTACATGTTGGACCCAAACTTTTAGATTGTATTTTTTTTAATTGTATCATAATAATTAGTCTCTCAAACCTAATATATTTAAAATAAGGATTGATTATGTTTATTATCCTTAAACTATTATAAAAGTTGTGTTTCGTCTTTAAATTAAAAGTATTTCGTCCTTACTATTTATCAAAGTCATATAAAACATTCTTTTATCAAAAGAACATGTTAAGATTATATTATAGTTCATGATAAAACTTCGTTTAATACATGAAAAACACTTTACAAATTATTTGTTGGAGAAAATATTTTGCATGACTTTTATATAGAGCAACTACAAAAAAAATCATAATTTAGTTTAAAGAAAAAATATAACTTTTTATAATATTTTGGAGATAGAAACACCACAGGAAAAACTTTATGTCGCGGTTATTTTGGTCATTTAACCTCGGTTTAAGATTCGAGGCATATGCAGCCGAGGCAAAAAGGGTCATCTTCTGCCTCGGTTCTCAACTGAGGCGTATTTCATCATTATTGCCTCGGTTCTGATGGCAACCAAGGCGTAATATGCGTTAAAAATAAAAAAAATTGCAAAAATGATATTTCTCTCCTCTTCTCCGGCCTTCCCACCATCTTCACCACATGAACGACGTCGGAACAATGTTGAAGAAGCAGATCGAGAAGCACGACCACAGATAGATCGCGAACGACATTGTACCTTTGAACTACCATTTACAGAGCTTCACGTTCCTGCACACACGAAACCAACCAGTTCTTCACTAAAATCTCGTTCCAGCAAGATGGAACGAACCCAGCGATCCAAAATGCGCCATGGATTCTTCCATGCAGACGAACCACAACGAACTTGGCCAACACACGTCCACCACACCAGAAAACTCAACGCTGCAACATTTGAACCAAGCCATCACGAACCCTAATTGCGAGATTCACTGCATAACAACGCCTCCATGAGATCTTCACAACCACCGCAACCAAAGTCACGAACACAACAACGTCACAAACCCATTTAGGATGCAACATTTTAGCCACTCCATTGCTACACTTAACCAACTCCTTGATGAAACTTACGTAAAGGATCGAAGAGGGAAATAGGAGGGTTAGGGTTTTTGCGCACCAAAGGAAGGAGATTGACTGTTTTTGGTTTTTGATATTTTTATCCCACCTTCTACCTCGGTTCAATTGAAAACCGATACATATCACCATTTTTTGCCTCGAGTCCTAACACCTGAAGCCATAAAGTTTGACAAAAAAAGAAAAAAAAATTGTTGACACTTTACTACCTCGAGTTAGTAGCAACTGAGGCATAAACTGGCTTTACTACCTCGGGTCAGTAACAATCGAGACATAAAGCTTTTGTTTTAAATTCAAAAATTTCAAGTGGCGGGTGTGGGAAAATTTGGAGAGGCTTTAGGCCTCGGGTCCATCAGAACCGAGGCATAAGACTAGTTTCTGCCTTGAGACAACTAGTAACCGAGACATAAAACATTTCATAAATTACAAAACTACCACCGCGTGTTTATATGTCTCGTTTCCATTATAACCGAGGCATAAAGTCCGAGTTAGAAAGTCCAAAATGCACTAGTGAAAATATAAAAAATTTCAAAAAATTATAACTCAATTTCATTATGTAATTTTGTTTTCAAACGATGGAATGGAATCTTTGTTCCTTTTTATCGTAAAATTTTGAACAAAACAATAGCATTTTCAATCCATCTCACTTTATTTTGTATAATCCATTCGATATTATTCTCTATCTTCCATCCAAACATTATCATTATAATTGTAATGTAATTTATCTAAACATAGCCATTATAACTCTAATGTAATTTCAGTAAAAATCCTGAAAGAAGTGATTAATACTTTTTCCCCTATTCGACTTCAGGATTGGGGATGTGTATCGACATAACAGGGTCTTCATGACAATTTATACTACTAATAGTACAAAAGAAATGTGCCTCTAATAGATAGGATATTAACCAAGTATGATTATACATCCAAATGTTTCAAGTAAGACCTACAACAGGCATATAAAAAAGTATTTTGATTTCAAGTAATTGGTTGTGTTAAGTGATCGGGTTGATCATCAATTGGGTGATAGACTTGTTCAGGCTATATGTTAAAAATATATTTAGCCAAAATTTCGAAAGTAACTTATTTCTAAAAACAAGAAATTTGATACTTTTCTAAACTAGATGCAATCGGTTTTCTACCACTCTAGATCTTTTGTAGTTATTATTTTTCGGACTCTCGTGATTATTGTATAAAAGAAAAAATATCACAAAAAAAAGTAAGCATACACTCAAATTATCCTTAACATCTTCATTCTCCTTCTCCACCTTCTTATTGGACTTTTCTTTCTCTCCTCCTCCTATTCTCTTTCTCCTCCATCGCAACTGCATCACCACTTCATTCATGATGTCATGTCTACGAAATCACCTTCTCCTCCTTCTATTCTTTCTTCTTCTTTTTTCACACATCCACTTAATTTATAATATATTTCTCGTCAAAATTGAACGAAAAATTTGCCGCAATTTTTATCGACAGATTTACCAATGATAGTATCCATCAGTTTAAGAATTTTAAATTATTGACAGATTTCACCAAAGGATATTATTTACTTAATTTATAATTATATCATATTTAGTTGACAATTTGTCGTACCCTATACAAATCCATCAGCAATAAAAATTTTAAACTACTGATGAATTTTATTGATGAAAAAAGTTGTTGCTAATTGAAATTTGTATTATCGATGGATATACCAACAAATTTCTCCATTCATTTGTAATATAAATTTTAAAATTTTAAAATTTTCTGATAGATTTATTTTTGTCGATATAATTTTTTTTGGTAACTCCAAGAATTTTTGTAGTGAAAGGGAACAAGGGTTCATCCTTGGAATTACTTTTACATTTCCTCTGATTGAAGGCTAAGTATTCTTCTTTAGAACTACTCTTTTATTCTCTCGGGAAACAAGGATGTGTTTTTGGAACCTTGTTTTCGTCCCGATAAACAACGATAATGTTACAACCTCAAGTTTGTTAGATAACACCAGTATGATCTACTACCTTCTAGAGGGGTTACCAAAAGAATCACTTATTTGAGCCATTTGGTCTACTACCTTCTGGAAGCTTCCAATTGTGGAATGAACAAAAGGATTTAACATAGTCATCATTTGACTCAACAGTAAATTGATCATCTCATAGTTATTATCATCAATTTTTTGTCTTATGATATCTAATGAGGCATTTGACAACCCTGCTTCAATAGTTTCAAATTCTACACCATTCCTTCCCAAACTTACTTTATGAGCATTTGGTGAAAGGGCATATCGATCATTTGAGATTATCGATGAGCCTACGTTAAATTTACTTGTCCCATATAGAGGTTTTGTATGTGTACCTACTATTGTAAAAGCTTACTAAAATCAATAAATCTTTATTCTTGAGGTGTGTATGATCACTATCCTTAAAGACTTATGTGTGATGTGTTGCGTAAGTCCCTCAGAATACAATAAGAACTCCCCAAATTTTTCAAGAATTTCAGAACTAGCAAGCAACTCTCAAGAATAAATAAACAACGTAGGATTTAATGAAAGAAATATAAGAGAGAAAAGAGTATGAGAGAATGAGAGAACGAGAGAAAACGTGAAAGTGTGAGTCTTTCGAAAGAGGCATCGTGCACTATTTATCGATGGAGGAGGGCCATTGTGATGAGCCAAAATCCCTAGGCTTGTGGAGGAAAACTTCCTAAGTCCAACATTCTTCATGGTTTGCAAAATTGTCAAGACTTATGAAGCAAGAACAACAACTTCCATTGTGGGAGAACCTTTGAATATGCCTTCGTATTTTCCATAACTATTACATAGAATTATGAACCAACAACTTTGTTCACAACAAAGGAATGTTGTGTTCCTTTAAAAGCCAAGAATGTGCGGGAGTTAAAACTAATTCCCTATATCTTTTGTAATATTCAACTTGTCACAACACTTACAATTGGTCCAACATACATTGTTACTAAGTTACTTACAGTCTAACCAATCATTTGGCTACTAGAAACCCCAATGGTTTGTCCCCCTTTTTGACTAATAATAGTGAAGGGAGGGGCCACTGATCCACTATTAGTGGTGGTCATCGTACTTTGTGTATTTTGAGACATCTTTAATTTTCCACTTCTTAATCTCATACATTCATTGATATTTGTTCTCTCAAAACTAACCCTTTGTGTATGGTCTTTGTAACACAAATGATCCCAATGGGCATGCCAATTTGATTAATGAGGATTGATGTTTGATGATTGCCAATAGTAATTCCTCAATCTACTCGATGTAGGTTCATTTACAATGAGCTAGAAAACTTAATGTTTTTCAATTTGATTTTAAGTGTTTAAGTGTTTCATCTACTGTAAGAACAAATTGCATAGACAATTCTCTTATGTCATGGATCAAAGCCACAAACACCTCTAGTTCACCAAGTTCATGAGATATGTTGATTATAATCAACATTGATCTTGCCATTTTCTTGTTCTCAGCGTTTGTTAGTATGTTTAAATTTGTGTCCACAATTTGTCACCACTATTTTACATTTGGTCTATCTATTTATATTTTTTCCCTATTTTGACAATTATTTGGCACAATACAATAAAAGAAAAATATACAAAATAGGAGTAGTTGCTTCTAGAATTGTCCTCATTGTGCCATACATCTTCGTTGATTTCACATTTTGTTACAGCTATATATATAACTTCCTTTTTTGAACTTCTGTGGTTAGTGCTACAACCATATTCTTTTGTAACATAGAAAAATTAAAAAGTATTATAAGTATCTTAATATTTTTTACCATATTTATTTGAGAAATACTTTACATTAAATTATCGGACAAGAACAATTAAATTATAATAATGAAACAATAAAATTTGATAGGAATAAGAAATATTCACTTGCATATTACTTACTTAAAACTTCATGAATTGATTATGATGTTAAACACTACTTAAAAATGTCGGTTCATTTTAAGTTTATAATGTTAGACATTTCTTATGACAGTCATCCAAAATGTGAGGTTAAATTTATAGGAAGAATAAATAGATAAAAATTTTAAAGTATAAGAAAAATTCGAGAATGATATTCATTAAAAGAAACATGAAACAATAAATGATAGATTTCCTTAATAGAAAGAATGATAAAGATGTTGTAATCCACTTTTAAGATGATAGAAAGGCTTGAGTTAAATAAGAAAGATGAAGGTGAACGAAATTATAGATTTAAACGTAAGCAAAGAGTATAAATATGCGTCCGTCAAAATCAAAGACATACTAAGATTGGAATAGCATATTCGAAAGTATAAATTAAATGTTCTTTTTCAATTGATGAGAAAGATGTGCAAAAGTAATCTTCTCCACGCCCAAGTTGAAACTCTTTTTCAAGAAAAAACACTCAATATTACATTTTCTATACAAATATTTATTAAGGCAAAAAATATTAAATATCTCTGTTACTAAAATATTAAATATTTTTACTTGATGTTCTTTATATAAATATTAGAAAAGAATATAAAGATATTTATAATTTATTCAAAACCGGTTTATTCTTCTAAATACACACAACTCCGTTGTTACAAGTCGAGGCGCAAATCTTGTTAGCCATGACGACAGAGGCCATGCTGCAGTTGGGCATTTTAATCATAACCCTTTCTTTGTTCTTCATCATGCACACTATTCGTAGCCAAACAACCCAAACCAGAACCCGAACCCGCAACAAGAACCGCCCACCTGAACCGAACCGCCACTTAATCCAAGCATCGCGCCACCTGGCACGGGCCAGATCCACCTCGCACCGAGCCCAACACGCCAAGAGCGCTATCATGGAAATCGACAAAGCCCTCTCCATTTGGCCCAGAGACCCGTGGGCCCACATCCTCCGAGCACAAGCCCAGGACCTCATGGGCCACCGCATCGCCGCCATCAAATCCCTCGACGCCGCCCTATCCTCGCCGGCGGCCAAGTCCCTATCCGCCGAGGAGCGAGCTGACGCGCTGGTGAGGAGGGCGGAGATGAAAGTGGGCGTTAACCGGCGGCGGCGGGTTGAGTCGGCGATTGAGGATTTGGTGGAGGCCGTGGAAGTGGATGAAAGGAAAGGGAGTGAGTGGGAGGTGATGTGCTTGCTCGGAAAGTGTTACGAATGGAAAGGAATGAAAGAAGAGGCTACGGATGCGTTCCAGAAGGTTCTTCAGGTTCATCCTCATTCGGAGGAGGCTCGTGATAGTTTACATCGATTAGGACTTTTTACAGATAAATGACTCTTTCTGATTTTTTCTGTATTTGATTTTTCCGATACAAGGAGTGAATGATCATTTATGCTTCTGTTTCTAAATTATTGCTAATAATTAAAAGTTGTAAAATATACTAAGTAACATGACTTTAAATATATGAGTTATATTTTAAAATTATAATAAATTATTTTAAATATGACTCATCTTAATTATTAGGATCTTTTTCAAATTGCTAAATAAATAATTTATAATAGATAGAGGTAAAATTGAGAGAGAAAATACAATGTACATACCAAACATAATTTTTTATTAGTGGTAAGGTCAAAATATAAACTAAAAGTAGTATTAAACATGGTTTTTTATTAGTGGATAATATAAAAATAAAAACTAAGGGGATAATATAAAAATAAAAACTAAAAGTATTATAATGTTTTATCAAATTGAATTTTTATAACCGTGATGGTATTATTACCGATGATTTATTATCAAAAGTTAGCATGCAAGTGCCACACCGTAATTTAACATGTATCCTATTTAGTTATGAGACACAAATTAGCAATTGTGTGTACTGATGAGAAAGAAATTTATGCTTACAAGCTTAGCTTTTGTAGATAAAAAATATCTCATTAATATCAAGTGAGTATTTTAATGGATAACGATGGATTCAATTACTTAGTTATTAGTGACACAACGATAAATGTAAATTTCAAACGCGGAACTCTTTGGATATTTTTTCTTTTTTTCTTGATATTCTAATTTTGTTTTGTGTCTTTTATATTGGATTTGATGCTAAAGCCTCGTTGAAGCGGCACAGAAGGGCATGGCTTTTAGACGCGATACATCGACTGATGGCTAAGAGAAAACACGAGGTGGACCGCAAAAGATAAGAACTTTATAATTGATTCTGAGTGTTTTGATGTTATATAGTAAAAGGAAAATCTAATTTAAATAAGCTTTCTGGGAAACCTAAAGAGGGAAAGGGGAAAAACATGGGGTTTAAGCAATAATCCCTAACTATTTAAATATTTTAATAACTTTCCCTTAAATTGGATGGTCTATATTTACCAATCTAAGCTTGGAGAAGATAGATTGAAACCGAACGCGATGAGAAAATTTGGTGAAGATGTCAATAAGTTGTTCGTCTGAGTGGGAGAATATGCGAAAGGTTAGCTTGGATTTTCTCTCGAACGACATAAAAATCAAGATCGATGTGCTTTGTCCTCTCATGGAAACTTTGTGGGTGATGTGTCTAACCGATTCGTTGTCACAGTATAGAGTAGTAGTGGTAGTACTTTGAACATGGAAGTCTTGAAGAAGGTAGATGAGCCATTGCATTTCACACAGTAGCAGCAAGGACACGATATTCTGCTTTAGTGGAAGATCGAGAAATAGTTCTTTGTTTCTTAGACTTCCAAGATATGAGAGAATATCCTAGAAAGATGTAGAAACCTGTAGTGGATGCAACCAAGATGATCAGAGGAAGATGCAACAGAGGTGGAGCAAGCAGCTAGAAGCGCGAAAGGTAAGAACTTTACAATTGATTCAGAGTGTTCTAATGTTTACATAGCAAAGGGGAAATCCCTAACTTAAATAGGGTTTTGAAAAAACCTAAAAAGGGAAAGGGGGAAAACATGCGGAAAATAGATTACTGCTTTCAAGCAGTAATCCCTAACTACCTAAACATCTTAACACTAACCTTCCCATCTATTCTTTTTCTATTAAATTTCACTTCCAATTTCTCATTCTTTTCAAAATTAAATTACATCATGGTGAAATTGAGGAGGTAAAGAACATTTAAGACCGATCAATTTCGTTTAAAGGGGGAAAACATGGGGAAAATAGATTACTGCTTTTAAGCAGTAATCCTTAACTACCTAAACATCTTAACACTAACCTTTCCATCTCTTCTTTTTCTCTTAAATTTCACTTCCAATTTCTCATTCTTTTCAAAATTAAATTACATCACGGTGAAATTGAGGAGCTAAAGAACATTTAAGACCGATCAAATAGATGGATCTCTATTTGGTTGTGGTCATGAAATCATGCTCTGATCGTTGATCAAGCTTTTGTTTGTATAGATAGAGCCATTATACTTTTTGAAACTATGTTGGAGAGAAACAGTGATAGGAATGTTCCTTAATGTAAGAGAAACTAATCATTTAGTCTCTTTTAATTGATAATTATAACTACAAAAGATGGAAACCTAATATGAACTCAAATTAAGTGTGAATAAGGGATTTTTACTACATTGTTTTGCATATTGTGTGGATATGGGTAATTGTTTGAAGGTTGAATTATAAAAAAGTGTTGAATGTTAATTTTTGTGAAATTGTTGAAAAATGAAATGAAAGCTTGTTTTATGCATATGGAGTAATGTATCAATGTAGAATGAAAAATGGTATTGAGAGGGTTGGCGCTTGGCCAGAAAGTTGCATTTAGAAATATATTGAAATGGAGTATATTTGATTGGATTAAATACATATAAGAAATGTGCACTAGAATGAGAGTTGGTGAATGAGATTGGATATGTTGAACAATTTAAATGGATTTTTATGTGAATGATGATGTACAATTAGTGAATAACACTTTAGTATAGATGAACGTATGGAATGGATATTGTACCTGAAATTGTTATCTATATGAAGTTTGCAAAATTTGGTTATAAGATAGATGGCTTATGAGAATTGCTTAATGAGTGTGATCTTGAAATGACATGGTACACTGATGACCTTATGTTTGAATGATTTGTGTGTCTCTGATGTGCACTGCAATTGTACTTACATCCATTATATTTCTTCGAAGTTATTGTATAAGGAGATTAAAAGCATATAAAAATTTAAGTAAAACTTAGCTGGTATGTAGAATCTATTTTGATCGATGAAAGGCATTGTTTTAGGAATTCTGTAAATTGTGGTTAATGGTTGGAGGGATATGAGAATTACCTAAAGTCATATAAGACACTTAAATGTGCACTAGAACTAGTTTTTATTGCATCACTATTGGGCGTTAAGTAAGCATCGTTGTGTGCCACTTTAAAAAATTGCTAACATAAGTGTTCCAAGGGTCTCACTGTTGGGCGGTGTCTGGCTACCGTTGGGCGCTAGCGAGACAGTGAGTCCCCGTGGCATTGGGCGGCAATTACCTGGCTTTGAGCAATAACTTTGTGAGACTTTTTCCTATTAGAGGATGTTTATATTTTATTGAATAGTTTTCTTTGCATGGCGCAAATTATATATGATTGTATTGAGTTATGTTTGATAATGTAGGAATGTTTGTGAAAAATTATTGCTATGATTGTCAAATTAGTTATTTCCAAGGAGAAATGTCAATTTAGGGTGAGTCCAAGTGTATGGAAGGAGATTTGTTATGTGGGACTATCCTGACCTTACTAATCTTTTAAGTTTAACTCACAAACAAGAAGATATCTAGGTGGAGAGAGTCGAAATAGGCTTCACAAAGTCGGTATGATATGAAAGATAATCATACTTAGGGAGACATTAAAGTTAACCCTATCCGAACTTAATGAGGAACATTGGTGAATGGATATGATTATAATCTGAAGAAATTAGTGGTAAGTGTGACGTGGAGAGTTTCAAGAGTCTACTTAATACATTAGTCTTTCGAAAGCGAAGTCTACATTTAATGTGTTGTTTGAACTGCTTTGAGTTGTATGTTGTTGGAGCCTTGTACTAATTGATTTGATGAATGTAAATTGTTTATGTTATTGGGTTGGTTTATAAAATGAATAATTTGTTGTTTGAGCCAATTGGATTGAGTTTTGAATGAGATTGTTGGATTGAGTCATAAGGATTGATGTTGGCAATTGATTTATATGATTGGAATATATATGTGTGTGGTTATTTTACTTAATTAATTGTGGATATTTTAGTAATTTAAACAGAATAAATATGTACATCCACATATCCAATTGAAAAATTCGAAAATTCTCCAAACCTATACCAAGTCAATGTGGTGATTTCCTGTCAAAACAGTGACGGGTTCGGACAATACCCGTAGGAGTAGGTTCATGCAAGTCATTCTTTTTTGGTTAAAATTCTATTTTGGTCCTCTAAATTTTACAAGAAGATTCAAGTAGATCCCTATTTTTTAGTTGGTTCAATTTAGTTTTTTAATATCTTGAAATAATGCAATTTAGTTCTTTTCGTTAGATTGACGTTAGATTTTTGTTATAATTTATACATAAAATCACTCTACCTGAAAGTGATTTAATGTATAAATTATAACAAAATTTAACGTAAATCTAAGATATATAATCTAATTGATCATTGTTTTTATAAACTAAAGAAATAAATTAAATCAAATAAAAATTAAGAATTTAATTAAATTTTTTATAACAATTAGAAGACTGAAATTTAGACTTAATTATTTTTTTATCAGCACACAAGTCATTGATGAATTGTCAAGCATATATTAAAGAAAATACAGGATTTAGATATATTCTATATCTCGTGAGAAAAAAAAAAACTACTATTATAATTAAAGTAAAAATTATAAAAATAGATCGTAAAATCCTTATACATGAGCTCCAAATTACGTACATTATAATCCTTACAAATACACTACTGAAATGCAATTCTTGCAAACCTACAAATTACTCTATCCGACTCTTATTTCTTAAACCAGTGCTAAACATTAGAGAGTAATCCTAAAAGTTTAATTGCAAATAAAAATAAAGTTTTGAACAATATTATCAATATTAATTTAAATGATGATGTATATCTCAGCATTTTTATTACTATTATCTTTATAATTGTTATGACATAATTTTCAATTATATTATTTATTAGAATATTAATTTAAATATTTCATGATATTCATTATTATTTTAAATATATTATATGTTTTTGTAGTATAAAAAAAATTATAAAAAAAATATAATTGTATATACTATATTATTTATTTCTAATATTTTCATAATTATAATTTTGATTTAAAATGAATGTTTAAAAACTTTACATAATTTGAAGAAAAATTTCCAGTTAAACACAATTTTATAGTAATAGTAATAATGTTAATAATTATGTATGTCGACCCTAAAATTATATTTAAGTTTCTCCATTACTTTTATCTTTCCGATTTTAAGATGTTAAAGTTCTAGTCCTCCAAACTTCATTCAAAAACCCTCTTTTCTTCCTTTACATACACTACCTAAATCACTTGGAATATGAGAAACAATACATTTCAAATTAGAAAGGCAGTTTCAAGAAGACAAACTAAATTAATGGGAAAAAAAATCATTACTCAAAAATACCTTTAAAAACCTTTTTGAAGCATACACGAAATATAGATTTTACGAAAAATACTAAAAATAACGCTCAACAAACTTCACAGTTGCATGAGTATTTTGTGCGTACAAGAAATGCAGAAAATCTGAATCAAATTGGGAGAAGAAAAAATAAAGTATTTATTATTCTGGTGCAAGTTATCAAGCAATTCGAAAGCTTTGTTCAAAGCTTGAAAATGCCCAACTCAATGTTCCTCATCTTTGAGTTGAGAGAAGTTACTTACACGATCCTCTCCCTAGAGTTACTATCACTCGGATTTGGTATGAGCCAAAGGGCCAGCATGCCAAGTTAAAGTGCACCAAAGACTATCTTGGAATTGTTAAAAGAACAGAAAATTAGGCAGTTCATGATTTCAGCAACTCAAAAGGACTGAGGAGGCCATAAAAAGAACCCAGGAACTGGTGGTGGTGGAAGGATGGTGAGTGAAGTTGCATTGGTCACAATTGCAGCAGATTCTTGTACTGAGCTACTTCCACCGCTGGAATGATGAAAATGGTGGAGAAGGTTTTGTGGGTACGCATTTGCAGAATCATAAGGTATAGATGCAACTGGCTGAATGGCAGAGAAATTGATGGTGCTACTCTCGTTTGTGCCCTGAGGTTGCTCATTAGTACTACCAACAAGATTTTTCTTCTCCGATTCTGGGGAGGAAAGTTTCAATCTTTTTGCTACCCCACCAACTGGAAGAGAGCTATTCAATATATTCTCCACATCGTATCTGTTCATCTCAAAATTGGTCACAGCGCTTGCACCTCTGAACTTTATGGCTGCAATATCATATGCCTCAGCTGCTTCCTCTTCAGTCGCTGCAACAACGCAACAACAAAAACTATTCAACTTCCAGCACAACAAAAACAAACATTACACAACACGTAAGTAACAAGACCAATGATTAACATTGTTAGCATTACTCTGGACTACCATGAATGAAGACTTTGAAAACTTAATTTTTTAACATGATATTATGTCACGGGCTCAAACTATACGATCCGTGTGTTTGGAAACACAGTAGAAACGTGAAAAACACAGTGAATTCGTGATGCCAAACACCCTAGATATCATTTGTGAAACATGATATTTAACCATAATCCATTAAACCTTTCCAATCACAGTGTTGAAACAAGATATAGGGTATAAACTTGCCAAATGTTCCCAGATATAGATCCTTGTTTCCCGCAACTCGGCCGATTCTTGCTTGCCATCTACCTTGTTGATGATGCCTGAAAGTTCAAAAAAGTAAAAGCATAAGAGAAATAGGGAATATAATAACAACATCAATAGTGTCAGAATTGTTTATTTTAATGCATGAACCTCGTAACACCCCTGTATGCAGAAGCTCCCCTTGAAAATCCACTACTTTTCCTGCAAGGAAACCGGTGCAATTTTAATTCCAGGATAGAAATAATGTGCTAAATATGTTTAACTGGGAAGAGTGCGCAAACCTTCGCAGTGATGCAATGAATTCTTGCTTTCCTGCATGTTTCATCTCCTCCAATTCCTTTGTATAATTGGAAATCTGAGACATCAGACAATAAAAATACCATGCTAAGCGCTAAAGATCCAAAATACAATTCCTATTTCTACATTTCAAGTGTCACCAATATAAATCTATAAAGTTCTATATTTGAAACATATAATACAAAAACCAAGTGTTTGACAATAATAATATTCATGCTAAATCATTGCGCTGAGGTTCCTGCAAGATTCTACTTATTGTTGACCACTTCAACTTTGCTGAGACCCTTCATTTACGTAGATCATTAGCCTCCAATTTTTTTATACTACCTGATGCATGTTTCTCTGAAACCAGGATGACCAAGTTTGATTTTAACTAGTATCAAGTGAGCACAATACACGAACTTCGAGTGTGAACTAAAAGCATTCCTCAGCAGAATTTCCCTCACTCTTTTAGCCCCGTTTCAATACTTTTAACTCAACTATATACGTACGATTTCATGCATACAACTAACAGAGATCTGAACAGAATATTATTAGAAGTGACTATTACAGGAAAGTTGGTGGTTGCTGTTGGTCCCCAGTACTTGATAGCTGCTAAATCATACGCTCTCGCAGCCTTTTCTTCCTTGTCATATCCACCTAATAACTCATACAATTTTACAAACACAACAATTTATCATCTCTTATACAGTATTAAGTTTAAAATAAGTTGGGAAATGACCAAGGATAAAAATTTCTTACCCAAGTACACTGTAGGAACAGTCAAAGGACGTGCGACACAGTGATGAAGTGCGCGATGCCACCACATTCCATGCAAAGAAACAGCGATGAAAAAGCCATGAAAAATCAAATTTAACCTTACGGAGTGGTCAAAATATTCAGGTAAAAACTATTTTTCTTAGCAAAAATGTAAACGACCAAAGGAAAAGTGATGAAATGCATGCAATGGCGCCTGCACGCAAGTTACTTTAATTTTTTTTTACCCTCTTTTTCTCACTTTTCTTTGGTTCCCCATTCTAGCCAAAAGATAATACACGAGACGCCATCCATCTGCGATGCCCGTCTTTTCTAATAGCAGACAGACACCGAAGGACCCCATCAAGGTTTAATAGTAGCAAAAAGTTATAAGAACCGATTGATGTGAATTTTCAAAATTTTGACTACACAAAAGCTTAATAATCCACTAGAGCCAAATAAAACCAGGCCAAAAGGAAATGTCAAATTGCCTATTCTAATGAGGAGACAAAATGCCTTTAATTTAATTTCCCTTTTCTTGCAAAAAGTGATTATTTATTATAAGATATGAACAGTTATACATGTAATTTGTGACTGCAAAAACATCCAAGGATCTGATAAATCCCGTGAATTTGTTTCAGAATCTAGACGACATTATTATTTGCGGGCCCAGACACTGTAAAAAAAACCCTTTCAGCCAACATGGGACTCCCCCCACATTCATGTAAGTGCAAATTTCAATACAGTGAGCGAGAAATGATGTTGTGGTCAAACCCAGCTTTCCTGGCGAATTGAAAGCAAAAGTAAAAGTTAAAGCCAAACTCTCACATTTGGACGCGCCTCTTCCAAACTTCCACTACGGAACACAAACAATGCTTAATTGTTTTAAAGTCTGAATGTATTGTAGCAATTTTAACGTAAGTAAACGAATTTAAAGTTTCAACATACATTTTACTAGTACAAAGTTAATTTATCAAAATCAAATTTTAAACAAATATGAAAGCAGAGGCATTTTCGCAAACAGGTCCCAAACAGGAGAGAGATTAACCATGAAAAATGGCGGCACATTGGATCAAATCAACTGAGAGAAATTGCAGACCCCACCCCACCCACAGTGACAAAACGGCGGCACATCGCATCAGAGTAAATCTCACGCTTTATTTTTAGAACAGAAAAAAATGTACAGGAAAAAAATTACTAAAAAAGAAATAGAAATTTCCATTCTATTTTGAAAATTTGAACCAAAAAGACGCAATTAAGAAATGCTTAGTACATGTGTACACATAATAAGCATTAATTTAACTGCACTTTCAAATGCATGCAACCCTCTTTTTCTGCAGTAGAGTCAGTTTCCCTATTTATTTCCTTTTGGATTGCTCCTATTTTCAAAGTTCATGATAAATTAAAATACATTTAACAAAAAAAATAAAGATAAATTGAAAACAATGGAAATGAAGAGATAATATAATAGAGAGAGAAGAACCTTGACGCCCCTTCCTGGCCTGACCCTCTCGTCTACAGCTGTTATCCCATAGATGCGCTTCATATCTACCCGTCCATCGGTGTCTGCAGTGAACATTCCCAAAAATACAAATTAATAACAGTAATACAAAAGGCTCTTCAAAACATGCCAATTTCATCACGCCCTTGACCAATTTTCAGTAAATGACAACTGAACCCTCAACTAGCCACACTGGTTCATTAATTTAACACACAAAAGGAACTTAACAATGATAGAATAATCACAATAATGATAATAAAAATAACACCATAAAAAAGAAATTGAAGGGTTGATGATGGTGGGTGGTGTTTTACTACCTTGTGACCCCTCTGTATATTGAAGTTCTCTGGCCAATGGTCTGAGAAACCTTCTTAGGTGTAGCAAACTCCACCGCAATGATGGCTTTCTCATGTGCAGCAGCATCACATAAAGACAAAGCTCCTTTGCTAGACTCTCCTGAGTGGGCACCTAACTCAGCTGGTGCAACCCGAGTGGTCTTGTCTGAGGCTGAGTCATCCAACTCGGGGCTCGAGTTGGTACCTGAGAATGGTTGAAACCCTGGAATGGCGTTCAGATCTTGCTGGTCGCCGAAGTAAACAGCGGCAGAGCCATGGTCGTAAATTTGGGTCAGCGAAGAATCGTCTTGTTGAGTCTCCGTTTGGTTCTCCAAAAAATCCTCCACTTTCGGCACCACGAGTGGCTGGTTTTCACTCTCAGAATCCATTAATCCCTTGGAATTTGTCCACCCTGCAAAAAATAAATCCCAGTAAAAAATATAATAATCATACACATATATATACGTACACAAGGAAGAACAAGCTTGCTACTCTGAATGTTGAAAAGATTGTGGTTGTGAATTACGAAGTGAGAAACGAAATTGAAGATCGTGCAGGATAAATAGGAAGGGGTTGACGTGGGTGAGTGAGTTGGGTTTGTGAAGAACATTTCCGATTCCAAAAGAGTAGAGGCATAAAGAAGAGTGATTTAGAGAAGTGGCGTTACCATTGGTGGCATAAAAATTATCGAGCATGCAGTGAGAGGAAGAGTCCGGGGATCTGAGCATTTCCATGGGAGTCAACGAAAACGTAAGCCAATTTGTGGCACCGGCCATGGTTTTTGTGTGTCGCTACACTTCGACCAGATCAGCAAAACAAGGACAGTTTCAGAAACGGGTTTTCTGTCGAAAAAAACAAATGACCCAACAAACAAACAAACAAACAAGAACAACCCCGAAACTGAAATCACCTCTCTCCAGTCACAGCTCAAGGCGTTGCACTGTGTATCTTTGTGTGTGTGTGTGAGAGCGATAGACAGAGCTATCCCAGCCCCACCATGCTTATAGTACTGCTACTCATAAATAGATGAAAGAAATTAAAATAAGGTTGTGAGGGTTGGTGATGGGTTAGAATGAAATTGGCTAAGAATGCATGCAAGAACAGTTTCTTGAATCAAAAGGAGTTTTTAATAAAGAGAGAGAAAAAAAAAGCTTAGAAGGGAAGATGAGTTGAGTGGAAAGAGCAAGGTGTTGGTTTATAAGGGGTGGGTTTAGCGGTCTTGCCTGTCAACAGAGAGAGATTGAGTGTTACTTTTCACATACAAAAATTAAGTCTAACTTTAAAAAATCAGTTTCACTTTGAAAAAATAAATTTTCTTTTCTTTTTATTATTAGTATTATTGTTCTTAACAGAAGAAAATTGTCTGACAAGAAAGAAGGTTACCAAAGATGCGGGCTGGCAAAAAATTGAAGAATTTGGCAGGGTTCCTAAGCAAATTACCAAAATAGCCTTACTTTTTGTGTAAAAATAGTTTTTAAATAGGGAAAAAACGATTCGTTTTAGTCCCACACATGTCTTGCATGCAGATGCAGACTCCTTGTTTACACTCTTTCAGTAATTACTCTATTTAGATGAATGCGTTACGGACCATAATATCATTAAACAAATACAAAGTTTAAGGTTTAATTATAAACTTCTTCTCTTAACAAAATTAATAATCTTGTTCTAATGTAAAATAAAATCATAAAATTGTTATTTATAGTTCTGTCAATATATATTCTTGCAAAGCCTGATATTTTCTTAATTTTCTAGATTTTGTACTCTCTTCTTACTCCTGTAGTTTTTTTTGTTCTAAGCTTAAGTCATTGTTACATTAAATGTTCATAAAAGACTCCAACTATTGTATCTGGATTCACTGTTTATATACTACTTATGAACCTTTACTCTGTAGACCTAATTAAGCTCAACTATTTAATAATCTTCATTATGTAATTTAATCTGAGGTTATTAATCTAATTACAATATTTGTTAATTAATGTCTTGGTGAAGGTCATTGACAATGGTTTGATACATTGTGTGTTAAACCCGAAAGATAATAATTCTCAGTGTTGATAAGTTAACTGTCCCCATAAGTAGTAACTCTACCATATATATTATTAGTTAATAATAAATTCATTTTGAATTTATATTTTCTAAATTAACTTTCTGAATAATACTTTTATCCTTTTTATGTGTTTATCCAACTAACCTCTTTATTTTTGATAAATATTATTTTATTCTAAAAATAATTAATGCAAAAATTAATTATGGATTAAACTTTTAAAAACCAATTAACATATTTTTTTTTTTAATTTGAATCTAATAAGTTGCAAACTTTATTTTGAAATTCACCACTAAATTGAAAAGTCCCCTTAAAAATATCATATACTGCATCGGTTAAAATTTTTTTCTATCTATTTATTTATTAAGTTCAATTTAACCCCTTTATTTTAAAATGGTTTAGTTTGATAGCTAATCAATATAAACTAAATCAATGACCATAAATTGGAATGTATGATCCAGTTGTTTACACTCTATACACACTAAAAATACAAAACCCGCTCTATAAAAAAGAACTAAGATATATAAATATTTAAATAAATCCATAATATTATATAATACTAAAAACTTAAACAATTAATATTAATATTTATTTACATTATATTAAATAGTTATACATTATATTAATATATTATGTTAAATTAATATTGATGAAATAATTATATTAAAATGATAATTATTATTAATATATTGTTTTTCTTAGTAACCTCGGAACTTAATAAATTTTTATTTTATAATATATTTTTAAATAAAAACACCAAAATAAAAACCAGTGAAAGTTTTAAATTTTACAATTTTAACTTACATTTTTTAAAATAAAATATATAAAACATTATTTTTTTAATTTAAAACAATGAATTTTTTTCCTTTTTGTACACATTTTATCTTTAATTATATTCTTAAACTAAAAACTATAAACTTGTCATGTATATTAAAATTGATCACATACCAACATTATAATGCACTATAAGTCACTAACCTTTTTATTAAGTATAAACATTATGGGTTAGAAGTGACTTTTTGTCACCGTCTCGTAAGAAATTTCAAAGCACTAACTTCTTATTAATAAAATACCATAATACAAAATATTTTTTTATAGTTCTTTTTCTGTAACTACAGTTATCTACAAGAATATACAGATTAGTGTGTGGGTATGTGTTTCTACTAATACAACTAATATTTTACCATATTTTATATTTTTTATTATATTTTTTAATTAAAAAATATATAAATTAATCATATATCAAAACTAATTATTCATATCAACGTCATATATATTATAAATCATTAACTTTAATATTTTAATATAATACAAATTGTTCAATATTTTATTAAACCACTACTACTATTATTATTATTATTAATAAGTGGGGTCTCCTATAATGAAAAATTATTTTGATAATATAAAGTTGTTGAACAAAAATGCTGAAGGTTTTTATTTACAATTTTGTTTAAATACCAATTTTAAAAGAATGTGTAGAAAATTGAGTAAATAATTTAATTTAAATTAAGTTCTCTTTTGTTATTTTTATAATAATTTAATTTTTTTTAAAGTATCACCAAAAAGTTTAATTTCAAAAAAATGTTAATGTAATTTTTAAATAGTCAATACAAAAGCTACAATAGTTTGTAGTTGAATAATAAATTAAAATATATTATCAGTGCACTTTGACTAAAGTTTTTATTACTCTCTACCAGTGAAATAAAACTATAAGTTTCTTCAATAATAAATTGAGGATATTAAGTATTACTATATTATTTTGTAGAAAGTTATAAAAAATATTATTGAAAGTAATATAAAGAGACGTGGAGAGACTGAATATGTGTGTGGCTGTGGAGTGAAAAACTTTGAATTGAGTTTTGGAAGTAGACTGAACTTTGTATTGTACTATGACGTAGAATTGAGTTGGTAGCATGAAATTAAAGTAGTATTTCAGTGAGAACGAAAACACGAAAGTCTTGCATGAGAGATAGCATGTGAAGTTCACACGTAGAAGAGAGGTGAAGAGATTTAAAAACACGTAACAGTATGGTATTTGTTGATTACGCGGTGTAACAAACAAACAAAGCAACGCAAGCAAAGTTGATTTTTTCCTTAAAATCGACTATGTTTGCATATATAAATGCAGTATGGTTTACGTTGGTGGTATTGGGTCCCATCCCATGAAAGTTTGAGATTGAATCTACATCAGATGAGACGTGGCTTCTCGTTAGGTTAATTCACAGACACACCTCGTGTGCTTATGCACGAGTCTGTTAAATAAATTTTTTTTTTTCTTTCAACCTATCCTATTGGTTAGCTTTACCTCGTGTTGCCTTATCTTTTACTCACGTTGCACACTCCAAATTTATATATTATAATAAAATAATATTTTTTTACTATATAATCTTCGCATAAAATATATTACTTTACTTACATTTATTTTGATCGTAAGACAAATAGATAGTGAATAAAAAAAAATTCAAATTTAAGAGTTACAAAGTTTTTTATTCAGCCTGATTATATTTCTAAAGCTTTCTTCTCCTAACTATGTCAGTATTTATTCATGTAATTAACTAACAGTGTTAAAATAGGGCAATTCTTTTATTATTAGCCCATATTGATGAAATAGATTGACCCATTGAAAATTCTAACCTGCTTAATCAATTAATCAAATGGTGGTGGCCTACCAACAAGCTAGAAACTGAAACGTCAACCTTTTTATTATATTTTTAGTTTTTTAATTGTTTTTTAATTATATATATATATATTATTGTGAACATTTTTAAATTTTAATTGACTAATAATATTTCTAATAGAATAAATGAAAATAATTATTATTTTTACATGTAAATTATTATAATATAATTAATAATTAGAACTTAAATTGTAATTGTTAATATCTTTAATCACATTATGGTATATTTAAATCATTTAAATAATGTAACAAATAAAAATCAATTTTTTATTTTAATTTCTATTTTAAAAAATTAATAGATCAACTTGCGTCTGTGCATATTTTGGTCCATCATTATGACAAGTCAGAATGGATCAGATTAATAATTTCAACCTACCTACCAAATTTTGGTGGACTAAAGGGTCAGTTCACTGGACCATATTCATTTCTCCTTATGCATATAACATGTCCATGTTTGGTCCATCATTCTGACAAGTCAGAACAGATAAAGTTAATAATTCCAACCTATCCACCAAATTTTGGTGGGCTGAAGGTCCAATCCATTGGACCAGACTCATTTTACCTTATGCATATAATATATCCATTTTTGGTCCATCATTCCGACAAGTCAGAACGGATCAGGTTAATAATTCCAACCTACCCACCAAATTTTGGTAGGCTGAAGGGCCAGTCCACTAGACCAGACCCATTTTACCTTATGCCTATAAAATGTCCATTTTTGGTCCATTATTCCGATAAGTCAGAACGGATCAGGTGAATAATTCCAACCTACCCACCAAATTTTGGTGGACTGAAGGGCCAGTCCACTGAACCAGACCCATTTTACCTTATGCGTATAACATAATATACTCATATTAACCTTTAAATTATTTTACAATACTTTATTTCACAATTTAATAATTTAAATGTCACCGCATTGAAGATTTTTTTCAACTTTTTAAATCTTTTATCTCATATTTAAAATTATTCATATGCACGTATTAACGAACACTCTTCTATAATTTAATGATTTAAATGACATCATTATTAAGATTTTTTTAGATCTTTAAAATCCCTCATCTCATATTTAAAACTTACAATTAAACATGCAAAAAATATAACTTCAATCTCCCTTTATTAACTTGATCATTCACTCATTCATTAACTTGATCACGTAGAAGGATAGCTTCAATTTGATATATTGTCTTTTTCATAGCATCATTCACTCATAAATGAATCTCTTATAGGAAAGACTTAAGTCACACAACTTGTCGTATTCAAAGATATAATGACTTGGTTTTTTAGAAACCAAAATGCATCACCAAATCTAAAAAAGTGTTACAATTGAGACTGTAGCGCAGATAAAAAATTATAACTATTAATACATCATATAACAATTCTGCTCTCAATGAAAACTTAACAAACAAAAAAAATGCAAAGAAATTCCGAAAAATTATATACAACATAACAAAAAATGTTAAATATATTTTTGGTCCTTTAATTTTAAATGAAAATTAGAATTACTTCATTTTCAAAATTTTGATTTAATTTAATTTTCTAATTTTATAAATACGTAAATTTAGTCTTTTTAAATCAAATTTTGTTAAATTTAAGAAACAAAACATTGCAATAAGAAGTTTCCTTAAAGTATCTTGGAATTCTCTTTCTTGTTATGCTATTAAATGTAACTACTTAAGATCTTTCATAAAACTATTAACCAAACATACACCATAGGAAATATTTGATTTGTTGTTGCAAACATATTGTTAGTAAAACGTGTTGTTAACTAACTTTCCTTCCTCATATTTGATTGGTTGGATGTTAGCTTTAGTTGATGTTAGTCTAATGTTGCACCCAACCATATTAAACCTCTTCAATACTTCATTCATGCATCTCTTTTGTTGTAGCATAATCTTTCTTCCAATTTGCACTAAGTTCATGCCAAGAAAATAAGTAAGTTCATCCACATTTTTCCTCTCAAATCTAACTTCATTTTCCCCTTTAGAGACTTTGATTTCTTCTAGATCATTACATGTGATGAGTAGACAATCAACACATAAAATCAACAAGATCAAATCTACAATTGTTTTAATCCTCACATTGATCCCATTTTCAACAAAACATTTAGAAAATCTAGTCCTCCTTGGTTTGACCATTATATAATATGGTAAATGATCTTTTAATAGAGTTGTGACAAAATACATAACTCAAATCACTCGTGACGCACGTGAGGTAGGGTGAAAAGCACTGTGGAATACGTACATTGGGCTTTAAAATTGTAGCTCAGCCCAGGCCCATTATTTGTTGTCTAATTTCCATAAATATCCTCCTAGATTGCAAGGTTTTTGGCACGTCCTGAAAGGTTTTCCTGAATCTATTTTTTGACTGAGAGAGAGCAGAAGGAGGTGGAGAAAGAAATTTATGGTTTGGGTGACTACGACGAGAGGATTTGATGGATGGGCAGCTTTTTTTGCACCTCCATAGTTTCATCGGCACCCCATAAATTTTAAAATTCCAAATTTATTCTTTAATTTAAAATTTTCATTTTTAGTTTTGGATTGTTTAATTTGAAGACTTTTTAGAATGTACAGAGATTATACATTCTAAAATGTAAATTTGTATTATATAATATAAGAAAAAGAAGACGAAAGAAAGAAGATAAGAACAAATAAGTCATTTACAACTCTATAGAAATGCAAGATAAAATGTATGGAAGTACATCAAAAAGTTATCCATGGATGCTGCAAGAGATGCTATGGGCTTATCATTATCAATGCGGTGCATGTCCATAAACTGAGTCCAATGGAGAACTAACTTAAACTTTTACTTCTTGCACCTCCTTATTGTTTTAAGCACCTCCACGATAAAAAATTATTAAAGAGAAGATTTCAAATTGAATGATCCGAAAACTTTACATATTACATTCCTGCGAGTTAAGAAAAAGGAAAATGAGGTTTTGACTAAATTTTCTTTTGATAAAGTTGACAAACTTTTTATAAATAGGATTAAAATAGATTTATTTTTTATTTTTTAATCAAAAAGAAGTAATAAAAATAATATTTTTTTACATTATTTAGTATTTTATTAAAAAAAACTTTGTTAATCTATCATTTTCCTAAGAAAAATATACCTTTTATCTATATTTGTTAATTAGATTATCTTTATTAGTCAAATGGTCTAACATAATTTGCCGATACTTACCTCTCACCGCAATAAAATTTGTGACACTTAAGTTAAACAGAAACACTATCGTTGTTCTTTTAACAGGTGAGTATTTTTCATATTATGGATCTGTTAACTTAAAACAAAATGTAAATTAAAAAAAAAAAATTGCAAAGATATATGTAAATAACTTTTTTATTTTAACACATTATGATTAATTAGAAAGAACATAAATTCAAAAGAATATGTGGAATATATAACGAAATCAATTGCCTCTCCAAAACTGTATTTTAATTTAGCATATAAAAAATTAAATAACAATCTGTTGAAATGTGAATCTCTGATACCAAACAAACATATAACCAGAAAAAAATGGCAGCACATCCTCCTAATTAGGAAACAGAAGGGAAAACAACTTAACTGCGGCTTGTGATTTCATCTTCTTTTTACTTTGATGAAACAAATCCATATCTTCACATAAACTCTTAGCACTTATCAAGTCATTGGAAGGCTCCATATCTTTACATGTAAATGTTGCATTATTTTCAATTGACAGTGATTCACTGCAACCCCAAATATCAACTGAAACTGCAAAAATTGAACCATTAATTGATTAAGAAAAAATATAAATGTACAAGTACAATAACTTGTCTTTTGTTTTGTTTTCAGATCACATATTGACCAGTGTAAACTAACTATAATTCACAGGCATAATCAGTGCTAAACTATTTCCTATTTGGCCCTGCTGTAAAAAACCCCAACTATGTATATATATTATGTTTGTTTATACAGTCTTCTTGATGAGCTTCAATATCTTCTAAATTCCTGAGATGAGAAGTGAATCTTAACATGAGAAACAAAGTAATATTCAGACTCCCAAACATTTGGCCCAACCGAAACACCTAGCAATTTTCCTTGGCAAAGAATATGTGGATAGCAGAGAAGGATGAGATGCAATATCTTGAGGTCGTGACCATATATACACCCCTCGTTCTTGTTGACTTCCTGGGACAGTGTTGTCTAGTATGAATGCCACCAACAGTGTAACCACCATGTTTAAGGACATAAGACCATTGATTGCAAAATCAAGCTGAAACATTGGGGAGAAAAGGAATAAGTTCTTTCTCATGCTATTTTATTTGGCAGCATAGAGATGGTGCTTACTTGTTGAATGCCAGAATGGAATGGTCCACTAGATGCAGCCCCGTAAGGTACGAGGTAAGGTGGTAGTATCAGAGTGGTTTGAGGTTTGTACTGTTGAAAATATGCAGGGATGGATAGACCAAGGAACAATGAAACACCAACTATTGTCATGTTCCTGAAGCTGCTACATTGACCAGACTGTAAGGTTGAAAGCCCCAAAGCTGCTATAAGAGCCCAGATGAAACACAGTACAGAAGCAGCCAAGGCCTGAGGAATGGAAGCAAGTAGAGCACCCACTTTTCCTGCAAGTTAAAAAGGTTTAGATTGGGTGTTTAGTAGTTTTGACATCAAACTATGGTTTATGTCGTTATGTTTTGTTGATTTACCCATAAAGGAAAAGAGAATCATGAAAGCTGCTCCAAGTTCCACCACCCTACGACTTGCTACCTTTGTTGTGTCAATAGTGTGAATGTTTTCTGTCAAGGTGGTTGAGCCAGTTCCCGAACCCCAAAGACCAGCCAATATACTACAGAAACCCTCCAATGCAATTCCTCGACTCACAACTCCTGGAGTTGGAGGCCTCAAATTGATTCGCACACATGCAGAATGATAAGTTCCAACCTGCAAAACGAACTTGTCATTCACTTAGTTACAATTTTAGTTTCTGCTCATGTTGTTTCTTACAAATACAGTATATTACATTGGTTTATAACTGTGGGTGTCACAATACCATGAAGCTAATATTTTGTATTTGCAAGCATTTAAGTAATTTACTTACTGAATCCACAGAAGCAACCAGTGATACTATGGCCATGATTATGCAAGTCCTAAAATGAAAAATAGGGAAACCCCATTGCAAAGGGTAAGGGATTCTGAGCCATGCAGAAGTTAACAACGCGTTAGATACATCAGTCCTGCAATGTTTCATGGTATAAGCATGCTTCCTGCATGCATCAGTCAGAATGTTTGAACTTGGGATTTTGGGATTGCATCCTTTGTAGTTATATGCTCCCCCAGCTGTTAAAAACGACGCATATATCCAAGTTAATGTAACACTCAAGGGAACCTGCAAATTTTCCAAAGTTTGTAAACAAAATTGGTTAGTATATGTTGGTAGAAGACTTCATTGAAGGGTGTACGGAACTTTTAATCGATACTTAATGCCTACTTCCTTAAAAAACATGGTGAAATTATTACAAGTGTATTCCCATTTTCAAACCTTAAAGCTTGAATCATGTAGCAACTTGACTATCGTTAGGAAATTTCTGATATATTATTCTTATTAATCATAATTATGTATTGATTATATTTTTATTTTAATTCTGGATATATTTTTTTTTTAAATTTCTAAAGTTGTTCAGTAGGATTCTAGAAATTGTCTGGTAAGATTCCAGTAATTGTCCAGAAATTCTTTATGCTCCTTTGCTCTTACGCCTGCAAAGCATTTCTGCCAAGGTGATGCTTGACAAATCATTGGCATTTTCCAATGAAGAAAGCTCATTTTTCAAGGGAAGTTACCAATAGTTTCTGAACTACTCTTGAATCAGAACATTTAGAATCAAGCAAATTTACCTTGCTAGTAATGTTAAGAAGTTTTTTAGCATACTCGTTAATTGTTTCATACTCTTTCATTTTCTACTTCTCAAATTCCTTAACAAGATTCAAAGCTTGCATTCCCTCATCTCCTTCACTTTGATTCTAGACGAAATTTCAGATTTCAAATGTTGATTTGACAGTCATGATGATTGTTGTGAAAATATCTTATGACACAACAACAAACAAAACCAGATATTGCTTTCTTACTTTCCTTTCCTTGTGATTTTTAATGAGCCATTGGATTGGTTGGTAGAAGAAAAACTTAACAGTCTCCTCAACTACTTCCGAAAGATCATTTGTGTCTAGCTGTACCTTCATTTTTGTCGTATCATAGATGCCAGTTGTTGGTAGAAGAAACTTAACTCACTAAAGAACTAAGGGGAGAGTAACTTCCTAAACAATATTCATAACTCTTAATAAATAACAATCCTAAAAACATGATCAAGCCGGCAGAAAGTACCAAGATACAACACTAATAAGACATGAACTAATCCATACATGAGGGATTGACACTACCTTCAATTTAAAACTTTAAGACAATAGGTTTATGGATCTTCATCCTTACATGGTATTCAACTTTTTTATTTGTACTTGATATGAAACTTAAACTCACACTTAGTTTTTCAACAGTCTGATACATATCAGAATCAATTTGGTGTGATCTTGAATTGAATTCAAGTCATTCATTCAACTAAAGTAATCATTCTTAGTAAGTGGGTTTATGATTATCTTTTCTATCCTCACAATGTGCGGTATGAGACTGAGTTTTGAAAGGATGACCAAACACAATGAAACCAGTAAATTAAAATATTGCTTTTTTGTATGCCATGTCTAAAGAAAAACCAAAATCAAATAAGGAACATATTAATTCAAGACATATACTTACCGCATAAATTCGAAATGAATGATTTCCAAAGATAGATATTCCTCGAAGATGCTTCAAATAAGAAATAGATGAAACGAAGATGAGTTTGAGAAACAAAGTTCATGGATTGTTTATTTGAGACAAACACAGAAAGTTTTTTCAATATGTAAAGAACTTTGCAGTCATTACAAAGACTTTTCACACACCAGATTATTCGATATCATTGCTTCCTGAAATACTCACCAGTGTGAATAGTAGAACTAGTGCTATCTGCGGAATGCTAATTTCCATGCAAGTGCCAGCTTGTGGAAAGCCATAGCTGAAGAATGCTAAGCCAACAGCAGCAACAGTTGGAGCCACCACAATTGGGTTGATGATCCTATAACAATTACAAGTCTTGATAACTTTTGCAATCAGTTCATTCACCAACATAAATTCAGATCACATGTGATTCAAGGACGCATTTGGATAAACAGCTTAATTTAGCAATTATTTTATAAAAGTTTATTACGGGAGAGTTTATTCATAAGTTTGACTGCAATGCATGCTGAATGCAAAGAGATTATTTAGATAGGTTTGTCCATGAAGTTTAATAACCAAAGTTTTTCTTTATATCAGCAAAAATTCAATAACAAAGTCGAAAGATCAAAAGAAAGGCTTCAAAGTTTGAATCAAGACGATTCAACAAGAAATATTTAAAACAGGATATTATGCATTAGAATTATCTTATGGATGACATACTTATTTAAATTAATTACTTAACAGCATAGCAAACTAACAAAATAAACTAAATAAAAATGAAAAGATGAAATCAATCTGGTCCTCGTGGTCACATGAAAGATCACATGCAACATGTTACCTGAGAAGAAGAGACATTAAACCACTGAGTCCCAGGATACATTGGAATACTGAACCAACAATTATAGCTCCTTGGAGCTCCCTCATTATGTGCCTAAATTTCTGCAGTTATTAGCAGACATTAACACGGAAACTGGGAATATAACAATTATAGTTTAATTTACCAGGATTTAGATTACATCATACAATTTTACAAGCCTGAAAGGCTTAAAGACAATAAACTGACATTTTCTATCAATCAGTGAACTTACATGTTGTGTTAGATTTCGAAATTCTTCAGCATTTATGATAACCAACGCTGGTGCTAAATACACAAAAGAGCTTCCCTGAACTAAAGGTAGTCTGGTGCCAAAGTAGGAATGCAGTATCGTTGTGACGCCGGAAAGAAACAGCATTGTAGAAATTACATTTGCAGTATCGTTCTGCCATCAACGATGTAAGTGAATACATATGAATACGAAAAAGTATGATATCAGTTTTTCCTAGGGTCATTACACAAAGGCATTTCTTACATCTGTTCCACCCATGGTTGGCACCATGATTAATGGGATTAATACTAGCGAGCCAATCAACGAGAGGTAGTGCTGCAGGCCGTAATAGATGAGAGGTACTGCAGTTAAAGATAGGTAAATCAAAAGAAGCTATAATTTTTTTAGCAAATCAGAAAATAGAATTGAAACTAACCGAGACCAGGATTTTCTGTGATTCCGTACTTCAATCCAGATGGTCTCTGCCAACCTCTATCAGCAGGTTCCTCCCCCTCTGGAAAAAGATTCACCTTAACATCTTCAGCTACTCCTTCCTCTTTCTTCTGTTCTGGAAGAGGAGCTACTGCAGAAACTCCATGGCTATTCACCACTCCGTTTGCATCACCATTCCCTCTTAACCCAACTTTCTTATCACCATGACCAGCCAAAGCCACAGCAGGCTCATCCCTGTTTTTCTTCTTCTGGTTTTGACTCCACATTGCCCCATTCCACTCATCCTTTGATCTCAAAACCGGTTCAATCTCATTGTCCCTATTAGGCCTCGCCAACCCCAGCACCGGATCAATCTCTATCTTGGGAGAGGACCCTCCTTCTCTCTGATCATCAACACTATCAAACTTCTCACTGGCACTAGTCCCAGCTTCCCCGGAATAATCAGACACAAACCCAGTTCTCTTAGCCCAGGACCTCAACTCTTTAGGATTGTGATCACTTTTTGGCACAAAGGCCTCAACTTTGGCAGCACCAACATCATGTTTCTTGCCAGAGCCACCCCCATAGCCTTGCTCGACCCAGTTTCCATTGAACCGTTCTCTTTAAAAAGATGGGCACACGCAATTCAACCCAATATAGCACAAGAACAAAGATGAAAGCTTTGCAACGTGGAGGAACAAACCAGAGGCTTTACATCACAGCAAAGAGCCAAATTCCGGAGAGTGAGAGAGTAGAAGCAAAGGAACAGTATGTGGAGAAAAGACAATGAAAGAAAAGCATCACAACAACGTGCTTTGGTGTAGTGATTAACGGTTAGTGTTGAAGGAAGGACATTGAACAAATTGACTCTGAGACATATCTTATCTTCACTTCAACTCATTGCAGCTAGCAAGTTGCTATCAGAGGAAAGCGTGAATGTGAGTGTGTGACCTTAATTGCATAAACGTCTCTCTGGCATGGCCTCTTGATGTTGACAAAGGACCTAGCCACCCGAGTTTAAAGCTAAATTTTCAAACGAAAGGGTAACATAGCATAACATAACACTCCTGCAAGTTCAACCTTCATTAATATTTTTGTACTTTTTTTCTCCTAATATTCTTTAAGGAAATAATAATAATAAACCATCTCCAGTTTTCACTGCTTTTTGGTGGAAACCGGTACCACAGCTCCTTGTGAATCACTTTTGCTTCAAATTGAAGTTTCTTATTCTTATTCTCCGCAGTATTTATTTCACGAAGACTGGCTTGAAGTGGAGTAATTTAACTGCTTTGCCACATTATTACAATGATGATTATGCGGTGGAAAACAGAGAATTTAATTAGTAGGTCCCAATCCATTGATGTTTTTTGAAAGAGAGTTTGGAACTGTGGAAGCCAAGTTCAGTGTCACACTCAATTGGATCACACACTAATCTTTTAGTTTTATAGATTTGAATCATTGAATGGTTCAACTGCCCTATTTCAAGAGGTTTACTTGCCCGTTTATAGCCACATTTAGACTTTTGTTGAGATAACGTTGTCTCTCTCACTCTCTCTGTAAAGCCCTCACCCAACCCAAAAATAGAATATTATGTAGTTTCTGAAGACTGTACCACAACTTTATGCATCACCCAAACACATGTGGAAGTTTAGATCTTTATGTTATTAAGTTTCATGAGGACGGAACCAGGAAGTGTAAGTTTTTCTTTTTCTCATGTCAATTGTTTTTGGTGAAAGGGTGATAATGAAAAGTTATTTTTGAGAGCATTTGGATTGTTCAAGTTGTGGAAAAAAAATTCATTGTTTGCAATAAAATAATGAAAGAAATACGCAATTATTTGTCTGCATAATTTTTTTAACACTTAATTATTTCAAATAATACTAAATGTGTATTATTACTTGGATTTTAAGGTCGAGAATACAAAACCTATATCTATTCCAAGTCTTCTTAATCGTGTTTATTGTCCTAGATTTAACCTTCTTATATTTAGGGTTATTAAGATCAGATAATAATATCGTTTAAACTTTTTAAATTAAGTTGCATATAGTTTTAAACTTTTCATAATATAAAAACAATATTAGTATACGTGTTGTAACAGTTTTCATATGAAAAGTGTTAATATAGTCAACAATTAAAGAAACTCGTTAAAAGTAGGAAAAACATTTTCCATGTATTAAATATATGATTAGTTGTTGTATATTGATTTTAGGATTTATTAAATGTGACTGAGCTTTTAGTATTAATTGAAATGGAATGATTTACTTATATCTTAATTAATAAAAATATGTGGAATGTCACATCGGTTATTGTGATATATGTATAATGTGCTACACTTATATCTATTCTAATTAAAACTTATTCTAATATTACCTACTCACAAATTTATGTGGGAATTAGTTTTTTATTATAGAAAAAATAAAACTATAAATAAGCTAATTTAAAATATTTAAATTGAATTATAATCTTATTTAAATAACCCAAAACATAAGAAGGTTAACTATATAAAAATAAACATGATTAAGAATATTTGGAACTTATAAATAATACATGAATTATTAGATAATTAGTGTAAACACAGGCGCTATCGCGCCTGCGTGTACGCATTTTTTGAATTATATTTATAATTGATGATATTGTAATGTTATTAAGTTAATGAACAAAATAAAAGTATATTTATAAAAATTAAAGTCAAATGTATGGAGAAAATATGAAAAAAATAATTGTTGATAAATAGTATGAGAAAAAAGAAAAAGGAGATAAATAAATAGTTTTATAAAAACTTGTAAAATTAACCGTTAATTTTTAAAAATTTAATAAATAATTAAATTTTAAAGGGTAAAATTGAAATTATGAAATGTGGACACAAAAGAGGGAATCCCCTTTATATATAGTTATAGATATATAAACATGATTACTGAATTTAAAAGTCCAAATAATAAATAATACATATTTAATATTATTAGAAATAATTAAGAGAAAAAAAAATATGCACATGAATTAAAAAAATGGCTACGTTATGATATATATATATATATATATATATATATATATATATATATATATATATATATATATATATATATATATGACAACTAGAATATGTGATTATGCGACATATAATAATACATTCTACCATTCTACGTAGGATATTCCGCACTCTGCATATTTTATTGATAATTAATATAAATCAATAATGGTTTTGATCATTTTTTAAATGATTTTTTTTGTTTTGTGTGTATTACATTAGTATTACTTAAGGTGCTAATTTAGATAACATTATATTATACACAACCATGAATTTCACGTTTAATTTTAAAAAGTAAAGAAAGTAAATTTATTAATGATTTGCTAAATAATATTATATTTTCAAATTTGCCTACAGGAAGGGGCACAACTTACAGGGACATGATCCGTTCTCCCAATTTTTTTTCTTTTATAAATATATAAATAACTTTTTTCAATTTTAATGTATTTCATATTTTTAGAAATTTTATTCATTTATCTTGAGTTTAAGTATATTTGTACTATTTAAACTGTAATGTAAAATTAGAATTCGTTAATATTTGAAATTTTAATATAATTTTTTTTTAATTTTAAAAATAAATAAATGTAATTATTTTATCTCACTTAGGTTAAGTATTTTTAAAAGGTTAAAAGTGTTTCATTTTATTATTTAAATTATTTATAAAAAATATTAATCTAATTAAGTTAAACATACCAAAATTTCGAAGACAAATTCCAATTCGTGGAAATTGAAGACTGAAAACATCCACAAATATCCTAAATTTTGTCTGTGCTTCTATAGTCGGTTTCCGTGAATTTGAATTTGACGGATGCAATAAAAGGACATTAAACTCATTATGACAATTACCATTATTAAGTATGATAAGATATCATAAATATCATAAACTTTTCATGATTTTCTCCGCCTTACTAAGTCTTTCAAACCGTAATGATTCTTCTTTACGAACCAAAAATTATAGAAGAAGAAGTCTACGTTCAATCATTCTCATTTCTCAAATCAAAAAAGAAATAAAAAAAATATATTAACAGTTACAATACAAATTACAAGGTATAATAAAAAAAGGTGATTATTATTCAAATTTATTAATTTTAATGAAAATAATTCACTTTTTGGTGCCCAATATAGATAAAAAAAAAATTAACTATAATAGGCTTATATCACAATTACTTGATCTAAATTTAATCTATTTATTTCTTATAGGTTATTTTTTAAGATCAAATCTATTCTATTTTAAAGTGTGACTGACATAAAACTGTTAGAACTAACTTAAACTATTTTAATTTATATAAAGACTAATATTAATATAAATTATAAACAAATGAGTCATTACTAAAAAAATAACAATAAATCGTACTCATTTACAAAATAATTAAAAAGTTACATATCAGAAGTTCACAACAGAAATGAACAAAATACTTAAAAGGGCATTACTTCATGCACCCCCATTATTTTTCTTCCTGCAACCTGTCAAAATTGACTTTTTAATTTTTTTTTTATTGTAATTATAATTTTTTCGTTGTTCCTTCTTCACCCCTGATTCTGCAGTTGCGTTTTCTTCTTGCAAGCATTCTATCATCTCGGTTGAATTTTGTGTGTTAGAGAAGAGGCAAGCGGCATGCGTTCATTCGATTTTGTCTACCCAAAAAGAGGGTAGCAGCAGACTTGAAGTGGCAAACGAGATTATGAGATTTAGGAATGACAAATATGCAAATGAAAAAGGAAATTAAACAAAATTCCATTCTCACACAAAACATTACACTGCAAATAAAAAAGGAAATCAACAAAAACTTCATTCCTACACAAACCAGTACATTGCAAAAACTCTCAACTTTTCAGAATAGACATTAAGCTTCCGATTTAGTTTTCTGGAGTACGTGACACTTATTTCTGCACCTTTCCCAAACGAAAACACATTATAGTTACGGAATAATTAATCAACATTAATCGGATTTAACTTTCCGGGATAATAAGTATTCTTCCGGAAAAAACATTCCAGAACAAATGTTCCACCTTTTCCTCTTATTCTAGATGCAATTTTTCAACCAAATTTCCAAGTTCCGGTTCAAAACTTGCTCATTCCGTCGCATACGCTGTTTAGGATCGATTTCTTCTTTCATATTATGTTTCCATCATTTTCTAACATGTTCCCAATTGTCAAGAAGGTCTTCTACGTTGGGTTGAAAATTTTATTCAGTCTTGTATTAAGTAAAAATGAAAAAATAAAGTAGGATGAATATTCATGAATCTATTATTTCTAAAATTTTGAGTTAAAATAGTATTAATTTTTTATGGGTATAAATACTGATTTAGTATCTCAACTTTTTTGAGAATGTTCAATTTGTTATCGAACTTCAAGAATGTTCAATTTGATATCCAAATTTTTTAAACGGATTTATTTCAGTACTTTCCGTAAAACACTACTTAACACGCTTGACTTTGGTTGAGGTTAAATTATGCATGTGCCAGAGATGTGATAGAAACAAAGGTTGTCAACGTGAATTTAGTGGTAAAGAAAAATTCGAAGTAAATAATAAAATCCAAAACGCGTTATTACCGAATCGGGAAAAAAATTAGGATTTGGGAATTAGGGTTGGTGGTGGACAAGGGCTATTGTTCTGAGCATATTGTGGCAATAGACTGGTCACATCTAATGTTTAGTGATGCAAGCTGTCACTGAGCTTTTACAGGAAATTTAGGGAGGATGGAACTTGTCATATATCATTGTGATTGTTCTAATTGGTGCTTTGAAGTGCTAAAATATGGATGTTTGTAAACCTCAGCACTATTTGCCCATAACTTCAAGAATTTCTTGTCGAGTGCTTGTTCTCTTAATATGGAATCTGCTACGGAAGTAGTTGCTTAGTGAGGGCTGATATAATGAGTAAAGAAGTACAAATTTCATAGAGCACTCACAACATATTAACATGGATTGTGGAGACTTCAGTGTTGAACCATTAGGGCATACCATGGATGGAGTAGTGATATGCTTACTCTCTTAAATGACATAGACTGCCCTCTATGTCTGTTCAGTTTTCTGGTTTCTGGGAACAGTTGGTTTCTCTAATAATGCAACAATTCATAGTTGGGATTGGTGTAATAATGGATAATTCTTTATTTTGACGTGAACCTATGAGTTCGTTGACATGGAAGTTGTTTGATAGGCATGATTTGGTTACATCATCTTCACTCATGATTATAAATGATCTGGAACCGTATGAAACTAATGTCAAGTCAATGTGTTGATTAGCCTAACAAGATTACATGCGCTCTTCCTTTTGCTTTACCTATTTAAGGGCAATGGAAAATATTTTACTTCTGTGTTAAAGCCTGCACATCCTAATTTTTAATTGTCATGCTTTACTGGGAGCAATGAACGGTCTTCACAGGACAATCAATTGAGTTTTATTAGAATTGGATATAGTAAGGAGTTTCAATGTTAATACTATTTTTGGTACACAAAAAACTTCTATGTGAAGATATCCCATACTACTGTCCCTGAAGTTTTTGTACTTATATGAAAATTTCCATTTTTTTTTCTAAACAAAGCCCCAATATACCCCAAGATGTAGCTTGAAAGATGAACACAAAATATCATGTAGAATATTTAACCGTGGAACAACGTAATGATTGATTCTCTGTTTTGATGTTTGGATAGTGTTTGAATTCTAAAGAAATTTGAAACTAAAGTTTAAAATTGTTGAATGTCTAATATATTATTTTCTGATATTTGACGTCTTCAATAATTAACATTTTAGTAATATTTCTCCATTGAGTTATTATCACCTTTAGTGTAATGTTTTTTGCGCTAACAAAAAAGCACTTGCCCACCACGGACCCTAATTCCCAAATCCAGCTTTAAGATTTTACACAGTCCTATTTTTTCTTTTTGCACCTGGATTTCACTGTGCCCTAATTTTCCCCCAATTCGAAAATAACGCGTTTTGGTTTTTATTATTTATTTTGAAATTTTTTTACCACTAAATCCACGTGCATAACTTTTATTTCTGTCATATCTCTACTACACAATATTACATCAACAGAAGTCAAACAGCATTAAATAATGTTTAATGGGATGTACTAAAATAAACTTGTTTAAAAAAATTGGGTACCAAATTAAATATTCCTAAAGTTCGGGTACCAAATTAAACATTCCCAAAAAGTTGGGTACCAAATATGTAATTATACCTTTCTTATGTGTTGAGTTTATGTCTCATTAATATTATAATTTTTCAGTGATCCTTTCTCGAAATACAAAAATAAATGCACAATATAGGCTTTTTCTTTTTCTTTCTTTCTTCTTTTTGTACATTTATGGAGAGTTTGACATTGCTTTTTTGGGGTTGATGGTGAGTTTGGCATGGCCAAGAGAATGATAAATTTGATAGAATTTTGACGCAAAAATGGAATTTTATAAAATTTTGATACATTTTAATTTTAATTTTTAAAAATAAATTGATATAATTATTTTAATCCAATTACATTAAACAAAATTGATATGTAAAATACATGTTAAGTTAGCATTTAAGTTATTCGTATCATTTGACACATTTTTACTTCAATATTTGTTTGGAAACACATTTAATGCGTAAAAAATATTTAATGTAATTAAGTTTAAATAACTATATTAATTTATTTATAAAGTTTAAGAATCCAAATATTTTAAAATTTTTGATAGAAACTAATTATATTTTCGTGTCAAAGATCAGAAATAAAACCATATTTAACTCTTTAAAATATTGTTTAAAACGTATATTTTAAAATATAATTTTTTAATATATTTCAAAATATATATTTTAAACATAATTTTGAATTTAGATTTCTTTTAAATGTGTATGGAATATATTATTTTAAAATATGTAACGTGGAAAGCATTTTTACATATTATTTTTTAAAAATGCAACGTGGAAAGCATTTTTGGATTTGAAAGTATCCGAATATATATTTTGGAAAGTAATTTTCAATATGCTTCAAGCTATATATTTTAAAATGTATTTCTAAGTGAAAAATATTTTTTAAAATATGTTTTGGAGTGTATTTTTAAATATATTTTGAGTTGTATAATCTAAAAGTTATTTATGAATTTGAAAATGTGTTCTAGAATAATTATTTTGGATATATTTTGGAATGTATAGTTCAAATGTAATTTGAAATATTACAAATATTTTATAATGTAACGTTGTATTTTTATAATGCTATGTTTTTTGACCAGAAATATAAAAATAATGATACAATTTAAGATTATAAATTTGACCTAATAACATAACAAATTATATGATTTAATTAATAAAAATTTCAATAATATATATATATATATATATATATATATATATATATATATTCTTTTTTTTTCACTTAATGGTGGTAAAATTTTATTAGATATTCCATTAAAAGTTCTAAAATTTATCATCTATTTAGAATTTAATTAAACCTATTTTTACTACTAAAAATACGAAGTTTGTTAATTATCATATATTTTATTTTAATACCACTTGTTACTCCATCTAGTTACTTATAAAATAAGGTGATTCATATTATCATTATTATTTCCTTCTAAATAATTTAATAATCATATATCTTTTTGTAAAAATAAGTTGTACTATTATTTAATTATATATTGTGTAACGTCCGTTATATGATGTGATTATTATTGTTTTAAACAAATACTTAACAATGACGAATAATAATATTGTTAATTAGCTAACAGTGAAATAATCTTTATACTGATATAATATAAAAATGAACTATTAATAAGTTATTAATTAACAAATATATAAACAAGTTAAACTTTTTTGTTCATGAGTTAATGCATGAATCTTAATGAAAGATCAGCGTAGCACCACTTAAACCAACAATTTGTTCATACACTTTTACTGTTTAACCATTATTTATTTAAAAATAAAAACAAAATGTGGTGACATCATTTAATTAACCTTGTCAATCCTTTTAAAATAAAAAATTAACGTACCAATAGCTATTTGATTTGTGAAATTTGATGTGTACATGAACTATTATTCTATATTGTGCCAACTGAATAGCGACACAGACTTTGAAATAGATAGCCAGAGAAAGAGAGAGAGAGTTCTGCAACCATAGTATATTATATCCAGCATAGTCTCCAATTTAAGTAAATTTATTTTTGTAAATAATTATCGTGGTCTGTATCATCATATCATAAATGATACAAAACACATACGTTTCTTTTAAGTAATTGTTATTTAATAAATATTCTGCATGTTAAAAATTATTTAAGTCACCCATTTAACATTAATAAAGTATATTAATATAAATAAAGACTAATTCTGAATGTTTATAAAATATATCAGTATGTAAACTAAATTAATAAATACTCAAACTTTGATGAAGAGGTGAATAAAGTAATATTTGGTTTACTTCAATATTAAAAGATAAGTAATGGTCTACGCAGACACAATCGAACAAATCGGTCCTCTCCTCATTCAATCCTCCCACGAGAAGAAGATGAGGCCACTTAATTAATATTTAATAACTAAAATGTAATAAGATTCTAAGCTTATAATAATGTGGTTTGGTCAAGGTCTGAATTCATCCCTCAAAAGCTTCAAGAATCTTGGCTCAAACAACGCGTTTTCAGAAACATGGTTTCTTCCAACACCGTGGAGCTCCTGAGAGAGGAGATCCCCATCAACCAGAAACCTCTCACGTTGTCGCCGAACATCAAAACCGGCCTCGTAATCGTCGACGTTGTCAATGGTTTCTGCACCGTTGGCGCTGGCAATTTGGTAAATATACATATACTTTTGTTTTTTTGTTTCTTATAATAACTTGGTAAAGCCATTCCATTAACATGGATTCTCCCTCTGTCTGTTTCGTCGGCATTTTTTGATGTACTTACTTGCTAAGTAATTAATTAATTAATTCATTATTATTACATTTTTTTGCGTTTTGTTTATAATATTATAATATTATTGTGTGGCGCAATTTCGGTTTTGCCACTCTCGGTGTTGCGAAGGCGCCGAAACAACCAGATCAGCGAATTTCTCATATGGTGGAGGAATGTGTGAGGCTGTCCAAAGCGTTCTCTGAGAGAAAGTGGCCGATTTTTGCTTTCCTTGATTGTCATCACCCCGACAAACCCGAACCCCCTTATCCACCACACTGTATTATAGGATCAAACGAAGAAAAACTCGTTCCTGGTAATTTCATTTCTTTTAGAAGAGTACTTCTTTTGTACTATCGTCCAATTGTAATGGCAAACTTTACTTATATAGTAATTGCTTTAAAAGTCATGTATGACTCTTTATATTAGGTTGTTGTTGTAGTTGTACCTAGTTTTTGGTACAGACGTGTTGTAATGGTATATTTAAAAGGTGACATAGTTTATAGGTTGAAACAAAAAGAATGGAACAAGGACTTTCTGTCTTTTCCTGATAGTGTGCTAGACGCTACCTTGTTTAATTTTCCCCTGTAATGTGGTTTGAGTTCATTATAAATATTGGGGTGTTTCGAGGATATGTGCTTATTAGTTTTTTTTGGTTTGGTTTCCTCTGAATTTATAGATCTCCAGTGGTTGGAAAATGACCCCAATGCAACCCTCAGGGATAAAGATTGCATTGATGGATTCCTTGGGTCAACCGAGAAAGATGGTTCTAATGTCTTCATTGATTGGGTGAAAACTAATGAGATAAAACAAGTAAGCCCTTCCTTTGAAATTGATTATTTGTTACTGTATAAATTTTAAGTAGAAAAGTGCTAAGTTTTTACTTTTGAAGTAACTAATGTTGCACAAGAGACTTTTCACTTTTGAAACAGGTGGTGTAAGACTTGTTTCGATCTTAGGGTTGATTATGGTGTAAAAGTTTTTACTTTCTAGTTATGATTTTATTAGTTATGTATATTTTCTTAACGGGTACAAATCCCTGTAGTTTTGTATAAGTAACCAATATCTTACTAAGTTAAAATGCTCGACCGATTCTTAATAAAATATCTGGAAAATTTACTTTTAATATACAGAAAGAAAATTATAGGATTAAAACTCACATTATGAAAATATACAAATCAATACTTACTGATAGGGATCAGAGCTAAATAGATAAAACTATTAGGGACTAAACCCCAAAATTTATTGCTGGGGCCAAAACTCAAATGAAAAATTGAAAGAATTAAACTTTGCTCTAAATCAAGATATTAAAATCTCTTACACTGTTGCTGTGTCAAAATAAAATAGTTTCTTTCCTATAAAATTGTCTAGACTTGTTCTTCCCATAGGTTGACATATTTTGGATATTAGTTCGTGATATTTTTGTTGAGGTTCTACGGGTCTGGGTTTTTCTTGTTGCAGATTTTGGTTGCTGGGATATGCACTGATATATGCGTGCTGGATTTTGTTTCTTCTGTCTTGTCTGCAAGAAACCGTGGTTTCCTTTCTCCTCTGGAAAATGTGATAGTGTCTTCCCAAGCTTGTGCTACTTATGATTTGCCATTACATGTTGCCAAAACTAACAAGGCTTTTGTATCTCATCCACAGGTATTTGCTGAAAATGAAGTTTGGCTTTTGCTGGAATACTTTATTTATTTAATGTTTCTCTGCTTGAATTTATATCTTAATTGCCTAAACATCTGCACTCAGTCAGAAGACAACTCAGCTATTCTTTCTAGTGCTGACTATGATTAATATCGACCTTGCATCTAAATCATTTTTCAGAGTTGACTTGTATTGCAGAAATGATAAACATAATCTCAATAGCCTGGAAGTAGATATAATGAACAGAATCTCAATACTATATCTACGAATGATGACTTATGCTGGAAAAAATGTATCCGTTCTCTGTTACTATATGACAATGAACACTTCGCAATACCTCTAGTTATGAGCTCTGATACTTTTTCCAGAATAACTTGTATCTGCAATAACATGGTTTGTCTTTGTGTCAGTCAAATTGCAAGCAATTATCATGCTGATCTTACATGATAAATTAAAAAAATTCAAAACAGACATTTCTGATAAGATGATGAATTCTTTTCAATGCTTATTTATGAATTTATTCTTGTTTCTATTCTGCAGGAGTTGATGCATCACATTGGCCTGTACATAGCCCATGGAAGAGGAGCCGATATAGCTTCAGAGGTGTTATTTGAATAATTGAAGGATGTTATTGAATGATTGAGGAATGTTATTGAATAATTGAAACAGCCTCAAGTGTTGGTTCGAGGGTTGAAAAAATTGAGAGCATTAACTGTTCGTATATATTGTAATTTCTGAGAGCATAAAGTGTTATATAAAGAATTGATAGCTACAAGAGAATTGAGTACTTGAAAAGTGTCCCTAAATAAGAAAAAGAACGTATACTTGACAGCATAGTGCTCTTATTATTCGAGTTTCTGTTTAGATTTCATTAGAATTGGTTTTGAATAACAAGTCATGATTGGGATAACTATGAAGTACAGGATTTAACTGATTCATGTACTCTTCTAGCTTGTCTAATAGTTTTGAATGAATTCTAGCTCCACGGTTATGTTGAATATTGGAAAGAAAAGTTTAACACCCGAAATTATTTCATTTGGATTAGGATTGTCTTCCATAAATATTACAATTGGTTTTCACTTGATAAACATGATTGGGATACACACTTGAAATAATCTTATATTTCAATTTTACATTAAAAAAACGTGTTACAGCATGAAACAAAAAATTATATTGTTAACAAAACGTGTGCTTTAATTTGTGCTTCGCACGTACTTAATCTTTAACATTCCTCGCATGCAAGCTGGGTTGTTGACATGGACTCCGCTGAAGAATCTGCATTGCTGATGGAACAAGCTCTACAATGAAAAGTTGTTTAACTCTTTATTTTGTCTTTAAAAGGAGTTTAAATTAAAACCTCTTAAACTATTTTAAAAAATGAGTTGATTAATATATATTGTGGAGTAAATCAAACAAATCCACTCCAAAACCATCTATCGGATACATAAAAATACTATAATAAGAAAGAAGTCGTGAAAGATTGGTAGAAAGATAGACAAAAGAAGAAACAAACGAAGTGCAGAAATAACATTATTGAATTGAAGTATTAACAAATTCTAATTTATTTATGTTAGTATTCACTATCACATATTACAATACAAAATTTCCTTTTTTTTATCTCTGAATTCTTTGCTCAACTCACATTTTTACAACATGTATCAATTGAAGTTAACAATTTTAAGTTAGTTGTCCACTGTCGTTATTAGTTCTTATATGTAGTACATAATTATCATAATTAACTAATGTGAAACATGTTTAAATATGCAGAGAAAACACATGAACAATGTTTCCTCACTACTCAGCTGAATTGTCACAAAGATTGCTTAAGACGGGCCACTCTTAGTAAAAGCTAAGATACTAGACATTTTACATACTATTTATACTAACACTAGAAGACACATACATATCTTTTAGTGAAGGGATTGATAAAGGTAAACGGTTTAAGAATCTTGACACAATTTTACTAAACCCACAAACCAACCTAAAATCATCTTAGATACCCCATTTGAGGTTTAAGAATAACATACAAATATTAAAAAAAAATGTGAAGCATGTACAATTTTCGTGTATCGCCTGGTATCGCTTAGTGGTTACTCAATTCTATTAAGAAGCATTGTTTATGTGTCTTTCTCATAGCACTATGTATGTGTCTTTCTATTGAGTACAGATGTATCTCATGCTTATCAATTGTAACAAATTTGTTAAATAAATAGGACCTCGGAACTTTCATAGAGGGCTAACTTTCAAGTTGTATAACATTTGAGTTGTCTTGAGTGAGAGTTTGCTAAGAGAGAAATCTCTGAGCTGTAATGTTTGTTATAGTGAATTCCTCTATGGATGTAGATTGAGGATGGTTAATACTTCATGTGAACCACGTTAAACTTTTGTGTGTGCACTTGTTCTTCTTGTTCCTCTGTTTACATCATTTCCAGCACTTGCGATTGTGCTCTATTTTCTATGTTGTTTGTGTGATAAGACACTTCTGAGTGAATTTGTGAGCTATTCCACGACAAAAAAATATGTGTAAAAAAATTAAAAAAAAAAAAAAACCTTAACGGGCATAACTAAAATGCTTTAACATTGACTTTCTCAACCCTTCCCAAAGCCATGGGGCAATATGGTACGAGTAAGACCTTAATACGAAATGGACTAGAGGACGTCTTCCAAAACGTGGTCTAACAATACAAGCCCCTCTATAATCTTTACTGCTACCTTTGACACCATTACCATTAAGACTAGGTCGGGCTGCCTAGTCCGACCAAGATGACCGAGTTGAATTTGGCTAAGTCAAGCCGAGTCGGTTCAAGTCCAAGTTATGCAAAGTTGATATAAGCCCAATCGAATTGAGTCAAGCTCAGGTTGAGGCGTGTCGTCCTGGACCTAGGTCGTGTCAATTCGGCTCGAGCCCAAGTTGACACTAGCCTTCCTGGACCTAGGTCTAGGTGAGTCGACCCTAACCTAGATCAAGTTTAGTCGACTTGAGCCTAATCAAGCCGAGTTGGCCTGAGTTTAAGACGAAGTGAGTTAGTTGGACCCAGGTCGAATTGAGTTGACCCAAACCCAAGTCAATCTGAATCAGCCCAAACCTAGGTCAAGCCTAGTTAGCCTAAATTCGAGTCGGCACATAACCTATGTTAATACAAGTTAACCCAGGCTTAGGTTGAATCAAGTCGACCTAGACCTAATCAAGAAGAGTTAGCTCATACCCAGGCTAAGCATAGTTGGCTCGAGCTTAGGCCGAGTTAAGTCCATTCTAGCCCACATCGAATCAAGTGAAGGCGAGCCCCCCCTTATTTAGTGAAGTTTGGATGGATCCAAGTTCATTCTAGTTAGGACTTACCCATATTCAGCTGAGTTAGGCTAGGTCCAAGTCCTTGCCCAATCAGGATGACCTTGGTCCCAGCCCGATGAAGATCAATTCAAATCAGGCCCAGCCTAATTAGGACCAAGTCTAGTTGGGCCCATGTTGAGTCGAATGGACCCAAGCCTAGGTAGAGCCGAGTTGGCTCAGGCAAAGGCTGAACGAAGTTGGCCTACGTCTCATTCAAGTCGAGTTAGTCCAGGTCTTGATTGAGCCAAATCTGATCGATCTATGTTGAATTGAGCTCAGGTGGGATGAAGGTAGATCGGACCAGGTCAATCCAAGTCAAGATAGACCCATGTCGATTGATACATTGGGTCATAACCATGTCAAATAGAGTTAGGGTTGGTCTCACGTCATGTCAATTAAGTCTATCCCACATTAGATTTAAGTGTAATTGACAAAATAGATTTAATTTCTTTTTAATCCAATTTAAATTGGATTGGACAAATCTAAATGAGTGATCTAGTTAGAATGGATTTGAATTTTAAATCCAATCTATTTTATTAGATCTTAAGTGGATCTAAATTTTACAAGATCGAGCGAGTTATATGTAAGTCACTTTGTAACTCAAATTATAGCATACAGTTTTATTTATTTTATTTTCCTTTCCCCGTATTCTTACAAATAGGTTTGATTAAATTTCAATTTATTCCTTTTATGTCCCATTGATATATATCACCACGTCCCAATGATATCACTGCAGATTGCTTTAATGCTTCCAGTTTTGATGTGATTTTTTCATCTCTATCATTGGTTGTTAGACTATCAATATCCTTCTACATCTGCAAAGCACCATTAGTGAAGTGAAGGTTTTTTAGCAAAAGGGAAGGTGTCAACGCGCTTTCTGAGGGAACCAATCAAATTTGATTAGTCATCGTAATGCAACTGCAGCTGTAACTTTTTCATATTTATCCTGATTCAGTATAGTTATTTTTATTCTATTTGTCCTGAAAAAAATTAAGAACAGAAGTCCTTCTGTATACACCTTGAGTGATATCAATAAAAAGGTTGAGAATCTCACTTCACACTAAAAGCCTTTACAAGATTTATTCATAGAAAATTTGGTACTTGGAACACAATATTTCTAACGAAGTATAAGGAGTGATTAATACATATATGATGAAAAGGGCACAAAATACAAAGGACAAACTGGAGCCTACACTTGGTAACCTTTCTGCCTATTTATAGACAAACACAATATTAATTGCTTCCTTTTAAGTAAAAAAGACACTTTCCAATCTCAATACACTCTATCTAATGAAACCAATATAGGAATTTTGTCGAAGATAATAAGAGTTGAAGAAATGTGATACAAATATTTTACATTTATCCTTTATAAGCACGGTATTTCCTATTCATTCCAGGGGTCATGCAGGAGAAGATTGATTGTTTTTGTTTCTTTGGTTTGACACCAAAGATAAATGACCTCAGAGGAACTGAGTTTGAATCTGGAGTTCTCTGGGCTTTCTTAGAACTTGAGAGTCCAAATTTCTCATTCATCTTTGCAAGAGCCTTCTCACCATCAAGTTGGAGAGTTGTTACTAGATCTAGACCTGCTTGAAGTTCATCAGCAACTTTGTTGTTCTCTTGTTTCATGTTCAAAACCTCACCTTGGAACTTGGCTGCTTGATAGCTGGTGAACTTGAAGTCGTCATCTTCAGCACTTGCTTTCAGTGCCGCGGTTATCTCTTCCTGGATTTCACACAGGGACGTGAATCTACATTGAAGTTCTTCCTTCAACAGTGCACTGTTTTCCAACCACACTGATAGTTCATTTAGAATCTCTGCAAGGTGTTTATAAAGCGGTTTTGCATCTGTTTTCAAAGAATATTTTGCACTACTACTTCCTTCTGATGATTTCCATTTGTCCTCAATTCTTGATACCTCGATCAGCAAATCTTTTATAGTGGTCTCAAATTTCTGAATCCCGGTAAAAGAAGTACTGAATTTTAACCAGAAGTCCAGGTTCTCCTCTAGAAGTTCGTCAATGCTCATCCGGAACTTCTCTTCAATGGCCGATATCGTAGTGTCAGGTTCTGCAGCTTTCAAATATTCCTCAATGTCATTTTTCTCTAGTACAGGCTGCACTGAAGTTAAATCTACCAAATCCTCCTTTCCATCCAGGCCTTTCTGCAGAACACCTAGTTTCTGACGTAGGAGTCTAATTTCTTCGTCTTTCAAGGCATTTGCAGTCTTCAGTTCTTTCAACTGCAAAGATGACTCAAATAGGGCATCTTGATTTTTCTTCTCTATTTCTGCTAGTTTCGTCTTCATCTCATCGTAATTTTGGAGAGCGTTAGAATATTCTGACAGCAAAGCTTGTTCCCTATCCCGCATTCCATTCAACATTTCCTGCCAATCAGGTTCATCTTCTTTTGATATTTTTTGCTCCTGGGAATGATGACCCTGGATGACCTGATTTTCAGCAGTAGTTTTCAAAGCATCTGTTGATTTTGCAATATCACTGTGGCTAGAATCTGGGGACTTCTCTCTTTCTTTCAACTCTCTTTGTGATTTGTCTTCCCCTGGTTTTTCCTCTTCCATTTCTACTGAATTGGTGACCTTAACATCATTTTCCTGTGAACTTGTGACCTTAGGCTTGTCATCTGGATCCTTGAACTCCTCGTCTGTATTTACAGTTTCACTGTCTTCTTCCCCTTCAGCATCCTTGAAATCCTCATCTGAATTTACAGTATGAATTACACTGTCTTTTACCCCTTCAGCAACCTTGAGCTCCTTGTCTGAATTTCCAGTATGAATTACACCGTCTTTTACCTCTTCAGCTTCAGCAACCTTGAGCTCTTTGTCTGAGTTTACAGTATGACTTACACTGTCTTCTAGTACTTCAGCACCTTCGAGCTCCTTATCTGAATTCACAGTATGAATTACATTGTCTTTTACCACTTCAGCAACCTTGAGCTCCTTATCTGAAGTTGCAGTATCATCTACCCCAGCAGTGGCCTGATTCGCCGTGTTGGACTTTTCATCATTCAACAACTCACTATCTTGATTCAATGCATCTTGTCCTTTAAGACCATGTTCAGATTCAGCTTCTGTTGATGAATTCCTTTCGGGTTGTGATATTTCACTGACCACATCTGGTTTCCCCTTTTGGACTTTCTCCGAGATTTGATCAAGATTACAATGTGCTTCAGTGAAATGGGTTCGGAGGTTGCTATTCTGGTCTGAAACAATTTGGTTTAGATCCTGTACCCCACGTAACTTATCATTCATTTCCCTTAGTTGCTCGTTCAATTTAGCTTTATCATTGATCAAACTTTCCTTATCACTTTCTAGAGTCCGAACTACGGAATTAAGTTCATCCGTTTCTACTTTTAACCTTTGTACGAGAGCTGTCTGGGAAGAAACTGCTGTTTCTAAACTGACAACTTTGTTAACAAGTGAATCAATCTTTTCTGCCATATCTTGCACGGTGAGAGTTGAATAAGATCCAGCCTCAAAATGCTCTTTTATTTTTTCCTGCAATACCTGCATCTCCTGTTTCTGCTGATTCAATTTTTCCACCTCTTCATCCAAGCCCATTGTTCCGACTATTTCTTTTACATCTCTTTTGGCCCTTGGCCCTTTGGAAGTGGTTTGATCGTAATTGCATTCGTTCATGATAGAACTTAACTTATCCCTCACTTCCTTTACCCTTTTAGACTCAACTTTGGCCTCATTAAGTGATATAGACTGTTTCACTTCCAAATTTGACAATGTGTCTTGGCAAGACTTAAGTGCTGCCGCAGCCATCAAACACCGGGCTTCCTCGTCGTCAATAGCAATACCTTCGCCAAGTTCATCTTGCAAACTGGACACTTTCTCTTGTAATGCCTTGATCTGGTTCTCAGTATCCCAGTACTTGGCAATGGCATTGTCATAAGTACTCTTCACAAACTCTTTCACAGTTTGTAACGCCAGAATCTCCTTCTGCAGCTTGTCCATCTCTTGAAGTGCCGCCTTTCTGCTCAATCCAGATTTTGGAACTTTCGAAACTTTTGGAGCTGCAGCTGCGGCGGCTGCCTTCTTTGTATTGAGTTTCTTCGTGGCTGTTGTTATGACAGTTTTAAAATCTCTAAGTGGAGGCTTTGGAACCTTTGGAACACTTGGGACATTTGGTTTGTACCCATCTCCCATTTTTCTCGGAGTTTTTGGTCTGGGTGAATCCTCATCGTCCTCATCCATATACGGGACTTGATCTGGGCACACAGAAGCAATGGTGTTGTTGGCATTTTGCAACTCTGTTGAAATGTGATCATACCTATCTGCTAAAGAACGGTATGCCCTGAATGATTCTTCCACAAAGCTTATCAGCTCTGGTCTCCTTTTGTAATACATTTCTGCTCTCTTTGCAAAGGAATCCCCTTCTTCCTCTAGGAGCTTCAACACAACGTGCACCTTTTCCTCCATATCTGCAGTTTTCTTGTAATTTTTATTTTCACAAGCAAATAGGATGTATAAATTTCTCTATAAGCCTTCTAAAAGAAAAAAAAAAAACAGAAGACATGCAATGGCATTTAAGCCCACGTGTTGCGAATTATGGAAAGAAAATCTAAATATAACTTTCTACAACACATCCATCATCAAGTTCTTAAATTGCAATGGCCGCTACATTGGTCACATTATAAATTGAATCTTCTGATATATATTTGCGCGTGAGCAAAACATAATTTGAATGTTGAAATCAATAATTAACTAACATCCAAATCTTACATGATCATTTGTTCATGACAAGTGAAAACAAAGCAGGCCATTTCAATCTCTCTCATATGAATTTGCCACAAAATTTCCATGCTCAAGGTATCAAACCATGTGGCACAAACTAGCAAATAATGTGGAATTAAGATCAAACCCAGCAATTAAATGATGTCATGAATTGAAAAGATTAAAAGCAATTCATTGTTGATCTGAATAGAAGGAAGATAATAAGAAAAATAATCTGACCGTGGAGGTTTTGCTCCATCCATTTTGATTGCTTTGTTCTGATGTGGCTAGCCCACCACCATGAATACGCGCTGCTTGCAGCTCTCTGCAACATGTTGATTGTTTCTTCTTTCTATTCCTATTATCCCTTCCCACTTATAGTTGTTGATGTTGGGATGAAAAAAATGAGAATAGAAAACATGCAAACTCTTTATGTCTATCCCTTTCTACTCTCTGTATGAGCCTAGAGAGGGAGAAGATATAAATTTCATGAGAAGACCAAGAGAAGAGAAAAAAAAAATGAAAAAAAAGTTTGATTCAGAAATGAGAAACAGATTTTATGTTGTGAGAGAAAAGAGAGAACGTGGAACTAATAAGTTCTAATTATGGGATCATGGATGGGAGAAAACTTCGGCCGAACTTAATGTCCCAACCCTCCTTTTTTTCAAAAAGCATGCCCAATGACCTGTGCCCACGTCTCACTCTCATGTTCATACAACGAAGCGATACCTACCATTTCTTTTGCTACCTTTTGTATAATCTTACTTTCTAAATTTTACTTTTCATTATTTTATCATACAAAATATTTTTTTTTATGAAAGATTAAAAAATATAAATCACATTAACTCACAATGCATGATTAATTTAGAAACAAAATATTTAAAAGAGGTAAGAATGATGCATGTCCCTTAGATTAGAATGACGTTCTAGAAAATCCATTTCAATTTTGATAAGAATTTTTTGTTCGATAGATATAAACATAAATAAGGATAATATTTAATTTTTTAAAAATTAAAAAATAAAGATGGATATGTAATTATTATCTCATACCTTTCTTTGTTCTAAATTACTAAAACACTAATAGTTTATTAAGTTAAGATTTTGTTCTCCTGATTAATTTTATTTTATTTAGAAAATCCTTTACCTCACAATTTTTCATTCTCTCTTAAATGTTAAATGTTATTTTTCTTGTTTAATATTCGTATAGTTCACTTAATTTCTTAAAGTTTTTTCTCTTTTATCACAACTTTGATTTTTCATTCCTTCGACTCATATATTATATTTTAAAAAAAAACACAATCCTCAATACTACTAAATAAAATAGTTTTAAGATACGTATTTAATTATTTTTACTCCTTTTAAATATCTTTATTTATTTATTATTTATTTTTGTTATGTAAAGATATTTTAATTTCAAGTGTTTAATTTTGTAAATTCATGGGTATATTTTTATGGACATCTTTTTGACATTAAATCATTGACAATATCATGATTTAGTTATTATGAGATGAGATAAGATAAAATTTTAAAATCTATTAAATATAGTAACAAATTTTTAATTTAAGGACGTAAATGAGATAAACTAATTTCTCACATAAATCAATAACTTTAATATATTTTAGATTTATAATGAATAGTTTTAAATGCCATAACATAAATGACTTGTTTTAATTATTGAGAGATTTATTTTAAAAATTACTAAAGTCCAATCATGTCTAAAGAAAAAATAAAGTAGATTGAATGAGACAAGCCCTTACAAGTATACGTGAAAATAGATTGGGTCATGCAAAAAGTTGTTTACATAGGTTTGATATTGTTCGATCAAAGATAGTGTTTAATCCTGAAGTTGATCCTTAATATATATTGCTTCTCAATTACAAGAAACAAATTATCTAATTTATTTGAAATTATGACTATAATTTCTTTATCTTATTTTTTAAAATAAAGTTTTGAATTACTTTGGAATTTAGAGTGATATAGATGTATTTTGTTTAGACCATAGTAACTCAATTTTAAAATTCTATTACTTTTATTTTAATTTTTATCTTTTATATTTAAAATCAAAATAAAATATTTCAAACGCATAACATAATTTAACACATGTTCTTTAAAATTATTTAAATAAATCAAATATAGAATAAAATTCTTATCTCTTCTTTTTTATTAAAAATGTAATGATACAGGATATTATTACGATATAACTTTCCATTCATAGAAAAGCATTATATCTAAATTATAACTTATTTTTTAAATCTTATTTTTGTATGACTAAGGATTATAACTTTCCCCTTATTTTGAAGATCTCACTCGTTACTTTCCAAATTAGAGTATTGGTTAGCATACTGGCCAACATATCCCAGTGCATCGGTATCCGGTAGAGATGACAAATAAACCCGTGCCCGTGGGTATCACCCGAACCCGTCCCCGTTTTGACGGGGAATCCCCGCTTTGACTGGGTATGGGTATGGGTATGGGTAATACCCGAAATTTTCAACTGGGGATGGGGATGGGGATGGGGATATATATATACCCGCCCAAATACCCGTCCCCGCTTAAATTACTAAACTATTTATAATTTATTAAATAATCTAAAAAATATATATAAATAAATAATATATTTACACATAAAATATAATATAATATAATATAATATAATATAATATAATATAGTATATATACATATAAATAAAATATACTTTTATATATATATATATATATATATATATATTTACACATATACATGTAATATAATATAATATAATATAATATAATATAATATACATATAATATATATACATAATAATATAATATAATATATATAATATATACGTATAAAACAAATTAATCATTTAACTAGTGAGATCTTTTATAAACAAATTTATAACATTACAAATTTATAAAAATTTAAAAGAAATATATATATATATATATATATATATATATATATATATATATATATATATATATATATATATATATATATATATATATATATAAAAGCATAAAATATCTACGTATATACATATAATATATATACATAATAATATAATATATATTATTATATTTATATTATTATATAATATAATATAATATATACTTAAAATAAATATATATCTATAAATATATATATATATATATATATATAAACATAAGATATCCACACATATAATATATATACATAGTAATAATAATATAATATATAATATAATATAATATATATAAATAATTATATATATATATATATATATATATATATATATAAACATAAGATATCCACACATATAATATATATATATACATAGTAATATAATATATAATATAATATAATATAATATAATATAATATATATATATATATATATATATATATATATATATATATATAACATATTTCTCATTCTCTTTGTTTTTTGTTATATAACATATTGGCAATTGCTTCAGTTTTAGATCCAAGGTACAAGATGGACATGTTAGAATATTATTTTTATAAATTGTATGGTAATGATTTTGATCTGAAACTTAGTAGGATTCGTCAAATGTGCTATGATTTGGTTTTGGAATATCAATCAAAAAAGAATGAAACTTCTTCTTATAAAGCTACATCATTGGAGTTGGGAAAGGATGTTGATAATGATGCGAATGAATTTTTAGAGTTTATGGCAAAAAAGAAAAAATCTAGAACTACAGTTATGAAAACAGAGTTGGATTATTACTTGGAAGAAGATAATTTGCCGGTTACACAAGAATTTGATATCCTATCATGGTGGAAAACAAATGGGTTAAAGTTTCCAACCCTTCAAGCAATTGCAAGGGATGTTTTAGCTATTCCAATAACAACTGTAGCTTCTGAATCTGCTTTTAGTACTGGTGGTCAGATATTAACTTCTCACCGTAGTGGACTTCATCATATTACTATAGAGGCTTTGATGTGTACAAGAAGTTGGATATGGAACTCAAACCATCTAGGTAAGTTACTCAAATTTATTAATATTTTTTGTTAGTATTTTTTGTGAATTCTCATCTAATATTCTACATTTGGTGTTTGTAGGTGTTAAAAAATTAAAAGGAAAAGATGTTTTCATGAGTGAAAATGAATCTGATGAAGAAGGTACATTATATTCTAGTAATTAAAATTTTCAATTTCAATTATTATATCATATCTAATTTTTCATTTTTTTTCTATGTGTAGGTGGATCGAATGCAAATGAAACCACTGATCATTTGTAAAATTAATAAATATTTTGGTTATTATAAAATTTTAGTAATGTGTAATTTTTTAGCTTTTATATAATTATTTGAATTTTATTTAGTTGTTATTTGATACTTTAATTTGAGATTTATACTATTATAATATTTTTCTTAATATTTGACATCATGAAAATCAAAAAGAGTATGTTATTTTAATATTGAATATTTTGATAGTATCATGATTCCGTTGTGTGATTTTTAAATTTTTTTTATAAAAAATATTTAATTGATATATGGAACAATAAAAAAATGGGTATGGGTATGGGTATAAGAAAATACCCGTTATCCGGTGGGGATGGGGATGGGTCAAAAGTTGTATACCCGTTGGGTTTGGGGATGGGGATGGGGATGAATTTTTATTATGGGGATGGGGATGGGATCATGATACCCGTACCCGTCCCGCCCCGTTGCCATCCCTAGTATCCGGTCATATTACTAGAAATTTTTATATTATATGAGATTTTTCTTAAAAACTTTTTAAAGAAATTTGTAAGAAAAGATTTTTTTTTTCTGTCATTTTTTTTAAGAATCTTAATTAGCATATAATTCCTTCATGGATAATTATTTTTTACAAAATTATAAAATTTGCAAGTATTTCCTACAAAATTTATTGCAAAAAGTATTTTATACAAAATACTGTTGCAAAAAAATTTGTAGCAATTTCTTGAAATTTTTTTTTGCAATTTTTTTTTACAACAAAATTTGTAAGTATTTCTTACAAAAAAAAATTCAAAACAAAATTGGCAAGAAATATGAGTTTTTTACTAGTGTCACAACATAGCAAATAATAAATATCATTATCTCTAGGAACTTGTGCAATACATTATTTACAATTCAATTAAATAAAAAAAAGTCACAAAAACACAAAGAAATTCTTGTATTTTTATCAAACTGTTGGTGTGCAACAGAAATTAACATAAAGTACTTACACATGTCAAGACTAGATTTCGTCCACTTCATTCTCATGCATTATCATCTCAATTCCAAGTTCATGTCAAATTCAACTCATAAGTTTACTCAAATCATATTCGTAGTAACTTTGAGCCTATGATAACTCATCAAAGTCTAATCCCTTGGATCATCAACAAGTAAAATCATGCATTAAGTTCAAGAGTCTAAGATTACTAATGAATCAAATTTAGTTATATCCTTATATACAAACTCCATTAGGTACTCAAATCCAGTTTTAGGTTCAAAAGACATTTTTCAATACCTCAAGAACCAACAATCAGACTATGAGTGATTAAGCCACAACAAACACTAAATACATAAATGAAATACTAATGTAGAAATGAAAAAACATATATATATAACATGAAAAAATAGATAATATACCAGTTTATTACATCTAATCTCAACAATAAGTTTAACTCTCTATGGTAGAGAACTTAGGGTTTACAAAATGAATCTATAGGAAAGAAATGGAAACCAAAGAGAAGATGCAAGTTCTCTCCTAAGGTTCTTAATGACTGGTTCACACTCCAATTGTACCTTTCATTCGCATCTCCATTCTCACTTCGTACCATCTTCCTTTTCAACCCACAAAGGGAAAAAATCACCATGGATTAGGGGGGCCCATGGAGTAGAAGGGAGAGCTTCCCAACACTCCTAGCAGCTTCCAAATGTATCTCCGAAGCACCATAACCCTCACAAGAAACATGAATAAATACCCTATTTTGACATGTCGGTGATGCCACCGCCCATCGCCATCTCAACCCTGCTAGGCACCATCAAGTCAAACGCAAAAAGGGACTTTTTGTCAAACCACCATTTAGCGCCAACTTAGCACTATCCAGCACCAGTCTGCAACACTAAGTGGCACCCAACAATGGCTCTCTAGTTTGTTATCTTCCACCATAATTGTTTCATATTCACTTATTTCAAACACTTAAAAGGAGATTAGAGGTAAAATAGCACAAAATAACTAAAACATAGCAAATTACAAAAAATCGAGACAAATGTGAGGATTAAACCAGATAAAAGTCAAGGAAGATAATTTTATTCACAAAACTTAACACAAATAAAATGTAAATATTAAGTTATGAGTCTTATAGTCTTATAACATATATTATAGTGCAAAATAACTAAAACATAGAAAATAATAATAAAACGATACAACCGTAAGAATTAAATAAGAAAAAAAGTTAAGGAAGAATTGATTTTATTCACAAAAACTTAATCCAAATAAAAGGTAAAAAATAAGTTATCAGTCTTATTGTCTTATAACTAGGGATGTCAACGAGACATGTAGGGTACTGGTAGTGGTTCCACCATACCCAACCCGCTAGATAAATATTTGTCATGTACCCATATTCATATCCGTGCGGGTATCCGTTATGTGGGTACCCGCATATTATTTTAATATCCATGGATGTCTACGGGTATCTACGGATATTTACAAAAGAAAAATTTAATATTTAACAACATCTTTTCACCATAAATTTAAATAAAAATACGCATAACATTCATAAATTTCAAACAAAGTGCAAATAACTCATTTAAATAGTCTTGAGTGACAGTTTACAAAAAAATGAAGATTTTTTTTGATAAAAATAACTCATTCAAAATCAATGTGATAATGTTTAATCATGTTTATTTTTGTAATTTTAGCGGATATGGGTATCTACGGGTATAGATACTACTGTACTCGTCCCATTAACATGTGAGTATTAAAAATGCACGTACACATTAGCCACGTGTATCCATTTATAATATCAATTTTCTACCCATTGCGAATTTTATTCACATATATCGGATATGAATTTTTTTCACATCCTTACTTATAATGTATATTATTCCTCTCACAAAAGAATTATATACTAAAATAAATTATACAATTCTATATTTAAAATATCTCAACTGAAAACAAATAAATTTATATTAATTTTATTCAGCTATTTTCTCTCTAAATTTCATATATAATCATATACTTTATAAACTATAAAACTGAAAATTATAACAAAACCAGAAAATTAAGTATAGCTAATAAAAAATCAAGAAATTACTATAAACATTTATGCCAATAAAGTTTTAGTTTGACAAAAATAATAATTTAATGTGACAAAAATTTTATTTCAGTAAAATAAAAAATCAACATTTATGACAATAATTTACATTAACAACCATATAGTAATTTACAGAAATAATAATATTTAATTTTATTAAAATATTAATAATAATTTACAGTAAAAAAACAATAACATTCAACCAGCATAAAAGTTAAATATAATAAATAAAATAAATTTTCTAATGTTAACAACACATTTTATTTTCTTAAAATACAACGTAACCAAATATACAATTCACTTAATTATTTTTTAAAATCAAATGCATTATAATCAACAAAACTGATTTATTTAAAAATTATGAAATTGATATATATATATATATATATATATATATATATATATATATATATATATATATATATATATATATATATATATATATATAAGACAAAATTTGTTATATGTTTGGATACAATAATAATAATAATTTATGACAAATTAATTGTTTCTTTTACATATTAAAATGTAAAACTCATTTCCTAACTTATTGGTAATATATGGAGTGATAGGTGTTCTAGTCTTTAAAAAAATGGAAAGGAAGAAAAAAAGGTGTGGGTTCAACTTTTATGATTAACAAAAACTAACAACAAAGTACATATTCCCTATATTTCCTTTTCTAACCCTAAGAATCTATTTAATTAAGGTGAATGGGACATTTTAACAGCTTTCAGAGGAGATGCATTCACGTCCTCCCATTCTTTGCTGTTCATTATATTTAATGTTGTATAAAATGTTGATTAGGTTGTCATTCACAAAACATGAAATTTCCATGGACAAGACTTCTCTTTTTTTTTTCTTTTTTTATTTGTCTAGTACCTCTCCATTCAGCTCATCCTTAAATAGATTCCAAGCACCACTGTAACATGAAGGCAAAAAAATTACTCAAACCCAATAAAAGGATGAGTGTGACACATTGTCTTCCTCATCACTCATTACAAAAATGATTAGCAAGAAAACCTAAAGCCAAAGATTGATGCTTAACATAATCCACATGATACATCACACGTAAATCCCTTTAAGAAAAAGTGTCTGTACTCATCACTAACATGTAATGAAGTGAATCAACCTATAAAATAAAAAAAAATAAATCATAATTATACTGTTGAAAGAGCATGTAAAAGGTCACCTGAAAAAAAAAATCTTTGTATATGTTCTTGAGGACACTTAAAAAAGGGTTTTCTTTGAGACCCCACCTCCTTGGAGCTAGCTGTATAATTAGGAATCAACACTGCAAAGCAAAGCCATTACCATTATCATTGCTCATAAAGTGAGAGCCAAGAGAGGCTCCAACCACCCGATGGACTAATCTAGATCATCATATTCTTAATCGCACCAATCAACACAATGATCATTATGAGATCACACCAACACAATATCATCATCACGCTCTTTGTGCACTCTCCTCACTTTAAACATTAAACAAAATCACACTCATAAATACAAAAATAAAAATACATCATACATTTTTAAAGTGATTCATACTTTAAGTTCTTTATTTACAAATTACAAATACTCAACAAAAATATTATCACATGTAACATCCCATTTTAGTAGTATAAAACTATTAAAATAAGATATTTTATATTATAATATAAATTAGAGCACGCGACTGATGTATATGAGAATCAACCTTCTACAGTTATCCAAAATATACCAAAGCAGTGGTACCATAGGTACAAAACAATGCCACAAGCAGAACTTAAACTTGAAATAGTTCTCCAAAAGGATTGCTCACAGAGTAAAGAATTACAAAATAAACAATTCCAAAAGGGGCTCAAAAGAGTGTTAACAAACATGTCTACACTAAACATCACCATCTCTGTCAGCCGCGCACGATCATCAGAAGTTTCCACATCTGCTCACACAAAGATTGGTGATCATTGCAAAAACAAAAGCCAAACAAGAAGCAAACATAGAGAGAAAGGGCAAGCTCGTTGCAAAAAAGAAAAAGAAATACACACACACACACACACACACACACACACACACATATATATATATATATATATATATATATATATATATATATATATATATATATATAACACTCAAAAGAATTGCAGAACAACGCACCAATTACACCAAACAAAGCAATATCAACTAACTCATCACACAAGATAACACTCTAGACTCAATTATTCGGATCTAGACATTGATGTATGATTCTTGGTGGTTTTTGCACTTGTGGTGACCTCTACTACCTGCAGAGTCATTGTCAATAGGTTTCACCCTACCACACAAGGTTAGTTCCTTTAACCGTCATAAGAACCCTTAGGTTGTTCTTAAAGACAGGACCTCCTGCCCCTCTCACCACATGACTCATTCCACTCTACATGAGTCTTGAATGAACATTAGAGTATCAGGATAAACCTCATGTATTGACTCCTTACATCAATGATCACACAACTAATTAAATCAAATAGGATTTCCCCCATGGAATCTCCTATATTCTCACACAAGCATTTGAAAACACATTAAAAACCATACAACATATGTCTCTCTTGGAAAATAACTAATTCTTATATTTTTTATCCAATCCAACTTAACAACACATTATGCAAACGATTTGAGATTTTAGAAATAAAATTGTAGCTTGTGTAAAGCTCCAAAATATTTTTATTTATATTCAAATTAAAGATGATTGAATCAAGAACCAAATGCAACAAGAACCAACTTAATTGAATAACTATAGAGAAAGTTATGCACCAAACAAGCAACAAAGGTCAATGTTGTCAACAACCAAACTACAAGGACCTTACGATAAAAACTTCTCTCACTACAGAGCTCCGATTCAAGATCCAACCAGTCAAAGTCAAGAACTATGTGTTAAGGATCAGCTGTTAAAATTTCAGTTTGATCCAACGGTTAACGAATTAGGAACCTTCATTTTACGAAAAATGTGCAGTGTAGGAAAACGAGTAGCGTCACACCCTATGCTTCTTTGTTGTGAGATTTTGACTTATTCCACTACACAATTTGGTATCTTGCACTTTTATCTTCTCAAACTCATTTCAAAGTGATTTATAGATGATACCAAACTGAACAACTGCAACAATCAATATCTCTCATTCCAATTGCATTCTAAACTACCTAAAATTCTCTAACCCATAGATACCCAAACATGAAATTCATCCCCATTCAATGCAATCATTAATCAAACATACTCAGCACATTCCAGAACAAAAATAAGTACACTCTATTTCAAAGAAAAAGAAGGAGTTCTAGTTTCCCTTACCTTGAAAGATGCTAACCCAACAACAGGCCCCAAAAGAAGAGCACCATGGCACAACTACAGCTTACGGAGGTGGAGGAAGAGCATTCAATAAGCTCGGAGGAGGAAAAAGCTTATGCCCTAGCAGAACTTTATGATTCAGAACTGTGAAGGAGAAGGGAACTGATTCTGGAGAGGAGACATAATGAGAGTGAGTGGCTGGGAGGGGGATTATGGGGGTAACAAGTGGACTGACCCTGGATTCTTTAATAAAACCAACCCAAACCTTTTTAAAACAAAAAGGGGGTCTTACATCACTCATTATGTAATTCTTTTTGGAAAAAATGACAACTATTTGTATCATTTTTGTACCAAAATATACAAATCTTCCATACAATTTTTATGGTGAAAATTGAAAATTGTCTTATATAATTTTTCTAACAAAAATTGCAAAATTCACTCAAGTCGTCTTTGACCAAATTCGCCCAAGTCAGCCACAACCGAATTTGCCTGAGTTGGCCACAACCGAATTTCAACCAATTCAAAATTTAGTCGAATAAAATTTAGTTGAATTCGGTTGAATTAGTCCCGACTGGGTCGATCTTGTGAAATTTCGGCGATTCGACCTAGATCGAATTTCGGCCAAGTCAGCCTCGACCAGATTCGGCTGGGGTGGTCTTGTCCGAAATTCGGCCGGACTTGGTCATATTTGGTAGAGTTGGCCCCTACCTAAATTCAGCTGATCGAATTAAGCCGACTCGAGCCCGACCACCGATCAAAATTTTGTTGAATTTAGCCAACCTCGACTAAAGGTTGCCTCAGGCCGACTTAGGTTGAAGTTTAAAATGAGTCGACCTTGGACAAAGGTCGAGATGAGTCAGTTTGGGTTGAAGGTCGACCCTGGTCGATTAGACTGAATGTCGAGACAAGCCTATTCAAACTAAAAGTCGAGAGAGATTGTTATAAACCAAAAGTCTAATAATATATTTTAAAAAATGCTTAAATACTAATTTAGTCTCTATTTTCGTTGAGCTTATTTAATTTGATCCTAATTATTTTTTTTGTTGAATTTAGTCCCAATTTTCGTCAATTTTGTTTAATTTGATCATTTTTTGCTAATGTCGTTTACATAAGTAACGGATAGTGAACAATGTCTATCACGTGTCAATTTGTGTTTTCAATTTTTTTTATTTTTTAAATTCAAAAAAAAATCCATGTGTTAAGCCAACACAATGTGAGGGTCAATGACACGTGTCAAAGTCAATATTTTATATTCAATTTGATCCTTGTATTCGTTATTTTCGTTAAATTTAGTACCATTTTTTTTAAATAGAGCAATTCTGTCATTGTCCAAATTGAGACAAAATTTAATTTTTATATAGGTATTATATACTTTTATTAAAATTAATATTTTTGTTAAATGTTTTAATTTAGGGATAGAATTGGTTTGAACTTCAAATGAAAATTTTTAAAGTGATAGTAAAATTATTGATTTAAAATTTTACGAGGTTAAAAATCACATAATTTTTAAAATTTAAGAGATGCAATAGTGGAGAGGTACGATGCACGGATACGATACTTGTATCGGACACAACACGTATCTGATACGTCGATACGTTTATTTTGAAGATAATAGAATATGATACGTGATAGATACGTGATATATGAATATTGAAAAATGTATGATAATTCTTAAAAACATAATTATATGATTATTATTGTGTGAATCAAAATTAAAACTATATGTACTAAAGTTGTCAACATAAAAAATATAAATTATTGTCATCATTAAAGTACCACTACAAGAAAACTCTTAAATAATGACCAATTTTATTAATCAAAAATAGGTTAGAGATCAATTTCCCAATTAGAAACCAATTTAGAGATAAATTATTTTGGTAGTCAAAATCTTGGTAGCTAATGTTATTGCCTAATTTAGAAACTAATTATTTTTGTAGTCGAAACCTTTGTAGCTAATGTTAATGACCAATTTAGAAACCAATTCATAATGAATACTATTTTAATTATCAATTTAGAGACCAATTATAATTTTGTGAAACTATTTTAGTTGCCAATAATATTTAGTTTTTAAATTGGTAATTAAATTGGTCACTATATAGTGACTAATTATATTTTTTTTCATAAAATTGGTCATTATTCAAATATTTTCTTGTAGTGTTTTATGACTTTACAAATTATATACTTCATTGATAAGTATTGATAAAGTATCCCAAAGTATCGAACACGGATACGTGTCGGACACGGATACGTGTTGGACACGAATACACGTTATCCAAGTTGAAGTATCGATGCATCATCATAGGTGGAGAGTATTAAAAAAGTTGGACTAAAATAAAAAAAAATGGAATTAAATTTAATATAAAATATTGATTCTAACATGTGTCACCTAATTCTAACACGTAACACAATATTGACTTAATATTTGAACACTTCTTAAAATCATCAAAATATTTACAAATTTTAAAATAATTAAAAGAAAAAACCAAAAAAATACACACTAATAATGAAAATAATTAAAAGAAAAAAAATCCAAAAATACACTAACGTGACAAAAAGTATTCATGTACATTCATTACTAGGGATGTCAAAAAAATTCGTACCCGCGAGTATCCGCAGATAAAACCCGCAACGGGTAGGAAACATATATTAAAAAATGGATACCTGCTACCTGCAGGTACGGGTATTTTTCATACCCGGATCTTAACGGGGCGGGTACGGCTATCATTATATCCATACCCGTGGATACTTGTACCCGCTAAACTTTAATTCACAAAAGTATCATCATATATATATATATATATATATATATATATATATATATATATATATATATATATATATATATATTAGTAAAAAATATTCTAGCCTAATTTTTTCTAAGTTGCACATCTTGTCTTTTGTCTTGATTCTTCAAACTCCAAGTATTGGTACGTTGTCTTCTTCCAAGTACACCCCTTGACATTCTTATCTTTCCTGTATTTGAAATTGGGCATATACATCAAATCTTATATAGACAATGACGTTTATCGTATGCTTGTTGTCAAGTGATGGAATCAAAATAAGAATACTTGGCACGTGACAATTGAGGTTTATTATTTGTTTATTTTGTTTATTTTTTAGGAATCAATTGGAAAAAGTGGACTTTTTGATAAAAAAATTACTTACAAAATTTTCATTGTGTTGAACGTCATTTTATATCTACTTTTATAATTATTTGGATTTTTATGAACTTGAGTTTATTTGAACTTTATTTAAAATTTATGACAGTGATATATTTTATTTTATTTAAATTTATGATTAAATATTTGTTTTTTAATTTGGTAAATATCCAAGGGTACCTGTGGATATCCGCGAATATGAAAAAATAAGCGGGTATCCACATAACGGATATCCGACGGATATGAGTATGAGTACGGGACGAATATTTATTCAGCGGGTAGGGTACGGGAGAGCTACTACCCGTATCCTACCCGCCCCGTTGACATCCCTATTCATTGTAACATCCCGTTTTCATAGTTTTTAAACTATTAAACAAAACATTTAAATTTTAATAGTTCAGAAGCAGATGATGACATAGACCAGTATAACATATAATACAGTCATCCTCAAAAATAACCATACATACGCTGATCAACATATACAGCCCATACACTACTAAAGGGTTACAAAACACCTTAAGCATCTACTAAATAAACATGTAACTACTACTGCTGGAAAACGTCTTGGAAACCCCTTCAACGCCTGTCTAGGAAGGGTGTACCTTCGCCTGCACTTTTATCTGCTCACGCCATTCAATAAGGACGATTATTGCAAAAGTAGAAGACACACAAAACACAATAGAAACTAGAAGGGTAAGCTAACTTGAACAAAGAGTAAATCATGAAATTTTCATACTAAGACAGAAAACAGACTTTTATTACACAATCTATTAAATCATCCAAATAATCCTGACCATAACACCACACCTCATTCTAGACTCGATATCCGGATTATGTAAGTGGCATTGGAGCTCTTGGTGACTTGCACTTGAGATGGTTCCTAAACTCTGCAGAGTTTTAGGCACAAGGGGTATTCACCCAACCATTCTCAAGGTAAATCCCATCACCTCTATGATGGATCGGAATCATAGACCAGGACCTCCTCCTACTCCCCTTGACGTAATCCATCATACTCTACTTGAGTCTTAATGGTTACTGGGAACGTCAGGATATCAGCAATCTGAGTCCTCATGCCCTTACATTTACTAAACCACATTCCTTAGGATTTCCCTTGAAATCCTAACTCCAACATATTCCCATTCACATCAAATTCATACTCAGTTCCATCACACAGTCTAACATACATAAGGATCACATACAATATCAACCAACATCATCTTAAAGCAATCAATCAAGCAATCAAGTAATCAAAACAGTGAGAAAACTAATCTTCTGCAGGGAATCTCGCTTAGGCTAGAGGGTCTCGCCTAAGCTAGAGAATTTATCTTGCTTAGGCGAGACCTCGTACAGTGGTGAATTAAAAGTCCTGGGCGAACTCTCGCTCAGGCTAAACTGGCTCGCCTAGACGAGAAGTCATCTCGCTCAGGCGAGTCCAGCTCGCCTAGGCGAGATTTCATGCAGTGACAGAGGTATTCATCTTGGTAGTTTCGCTCAGGCGAGAACTGCTCGCCTAGGCGAAAATACTAGAATTACTATGCTGTTCTACACATGCATTCTCGCCCAGAACCATCCACCATCCAAATTCGCATACAAACAGTTTCCAAAATACCAATTAAACACACAATCACATAATTGAATCATTCATAAACACAATTTACATGAAATCTAGTTGAAAATTCAGCTTCCCTTACCTATTTTCGATTTAAAGCTTGGAGGAAGACAATCTAGGAGAGGGGAGCAGAATTCCTCAGCCCAACCTAGGAGAATTCATCATCCAATCACACAGAAAGGATGAGCACTGGGTTAGACTCAGAATGGAAGCAAAATTTCGAGTTGAATTTCTAAATCAGACTTGAAGATGTAAGGGAAACTTACCTAGGTGATGAGAGGCTATGAGTGGAGGCAGGAGGAGGCTCAAGAGTGACTTCCTCTCCAGAATCTGATCAGAAGTAAGGAAGGTGAGACAGAGAGAAGAACTGAGTTTGCAGAGGAAAAATGAGAGGGGAGGGGGTTTTGGCTTCTGTGTTTGGAAAGAGGGGTGTTGCATTCTCCCCAACAACAAAAATTTTCGACTCGAAAATTGAGACTTACCAGAGAACAAGTGTGGATATGACTCTCTCACATCTCCTTTCAATTCCCAAGTGGAATCGCCTGTCCTCTTGTCCCAGATGACCTGGACTAGTTTGATGGACTTCCCTCTGAGCTGCCTCATCTGGATATCTCCTAAACCAACGGGTTGAACCTCTATCGTAAGATCTCCTCTAATCTGCAGATCTTCCATCTCAAGCACGTGAGAAGGGTCGGGCACATATTTCTTGAGCTGTGATACATGAAACACTGGGTGGAGATTGGCCAAGGGAGGAGGTAGAGCGATCTCATATGCCACTGGTCCAACTCTTCTCAGAATCTGGTATGGACCGACGAACCTAGGAGACAGCTTTTTCTGGCGGATGGCTCTTCCCACACTAGTAGTCGGGGTAATTCTCAAGAAAACATGGTCCCCTGGCTCAAACTCTAAAGGTCTTCTCCTCTGATTAGCATATGATTTCTGTCTACTTTGAGATGTTTTCATTCTTTCTTGTATGAGCTTGACCTTCTTAGTGGTCTGCCTCAGAAGCTCTGGTCCCACCACCACTGATTCCCCGTCCTGATACCAGCACAAAGGCGTTCTACATCTCCTGCCATAGAGGGCCTCATAAGGTGCCATGCCAATACTGGTGTGGAAGCTATTGTTGTATGTAAACTCCACCAACGGCAGGACCTCGTCCCACACACCCAGATGGTCCAGCACGCACGTCCGCAAGAGGTCCTCAAAGGACTGGATGGTTCTCTCGGACTGCCCATCGGTCTGAGGGTGATAAGCGGAGCTCATAGCCAACCTGCTACCAATGGCATCCTGTAGCATCTGCCAGAAGCGGGAGGTGAATCGTGGGTCTCTATCAGAGACTATACTCGATGGTACACCATGTAACCTCACGATCTCACCGATATACAACTGTGCTAGCTTCGCCATATACATCCTCAAGTTTACTACTAGGAAGTGGGCACTCTTGGTGAGACGGTCTACTATCACCCATATAGCATCGTGGTTCCTCACGGTCCGAGGTAAATGGGTGACAAAGTCCATAGCAATGCTATCCCATTTCCACTCGGGTATCTCAAGCTGCTGAAGCATCCCCCCTGGTCTCTGGTGCTCTGTCTTAGCCTTCTGACAAGTTAAACATGACGATACATATCGAGCGACATCTTGCTTCATGCCCGACCACCAGAACGATTCCTTCAGATCATGATACATTTTAGTCATGCCTGGGTGCATGCTAAAACGACTCTTGTGCCCTTCCTCCAGAATCATACCTTTCAGCTCTAAGTCTTCAGGTATGCAAACCCTGCCCCTGAATCTCAGCACCCCATCACCTCCCATCAAGAAATCCTTGGCCTTCTCAGTACCAAGTAACTCTATTGTCCTCTGTAGCTTGGGGTCCGATGGCTGCTTCTCCTTTATTAGATTAAGGAAATCATTAGACACAGTGAGATGGTTACATCTAATGACTCCCTCATCTAACACCACTTGCAACTGCATATCTCTAAATTGTTCCACCAAATCCAACTCCCTGACCATCATGTGAGGTGCGTGGACCGCCTTTCTGCTTAAGGCGTCAGCCACCACATTCGCCTTCCCCGGGTGGTACAACAACTCAAAATCAAAATCTTTTAGGAACTCCATCCATCTCCTCTGCCTCATGTTTAACTCTTTCTGGTCAAACAAATATTTCAAACTCTTATGGTCACTGAAAACCTGGAATTGTGCACCATACAGATAGTGTCTCCAGATTTTCAGTGCAAATAACACTGCTGCCAACTCCAAGTCATGCGTGGGGTAGTTCTTCTCATGATTCTTCAACTGCCGTGAGGCATAGGCCACCACTCTCCGTTCTTGCATCAGAACACATCCCAATCCCTGATGAGAAGCATCACAGTAAACCTCAAAGGGTTTACCGGTATCAGGAATCACCAACACTGGAGCGTTAGTCAACTTTTGCTTTAGCTTTAGAAAGCTCTGTTCACACCTGTCGGTCCAAGCAAAAGGTTGATCCTTGCGGGTTAACTGGGTCAAGGGTGCTGCTATCCTGGAGAATCCTTCAATGAATCTCCTATAGTAACCTGCCAGCCCCACGAAGCTCCTTATTTCAATCACTAACTTAGGGCGTTCCCAATTTAACACAGCTTCTACTTTAGACGGATCCACTGATATGCCCTGAGCCGAGATTATGTGCCCCAAGAACTGAACCGAAGTCATCCAAAACTCACATTTTGATCGCTTTGCATACAACTGCTTCTCCCTCAGTATGCTCAGAACTATCTTCAGATGCTCTGCATGTTCTTCAGGTGTCCGCGAGTAGATCAAGATATCATCTATGAAAACCACCACAAACTTGTCCAGGAATGGCCTGAAGATTCGGTTCATGTAGTCCATGAACAAAGCGGGGGCGTTAGTCACACCAAACGACATCACCACATACTCGTAGTGTCCGTACCTGGACCTAAAAGCGGTCTTCTGCACATCATCAGACTTGACTCGAATCTGATGGTATCCTGATCTCAGATCAATCTTGGAGAACACTGCAGCACCGTGCAACTGATCCATCAAGTTGTCAATTTTTGGTAGAGGGTACTTGTTCTTGATGGTTAGCTTATTCAGCTGCCTGTAATCCACACAAAGTCTGGAATTACCGTCCTTCTTTTTAACCAGTAACACTGGCGCTCCCCAAGGTGATACACTCGGCCTGATAAACTGTTTTTCTAGCAGCTCTTCAATCTGTTTCTTCAACTCCACTAGCTCAGCATGAGCCATTCTGTAGGATGCTATGGACACTGGCCCTGCTCCTGGCACCAGGTCAATGGAGAACTCTATCTCCCTAGTAGGGGGTAGGCCAGGCACATCCTCAGGAAACACATCTGAGAAATCCCCCACTACAGGCGCCTCCAAGGGTCCAGTCTCAGTCTCAACGAACAACTGAGTCAGAATCAGGAAGCATTGAGACCCTTCCTTCATTGCCTTGTTCACCTGCTGTGAGGACACCAACAGATCTTCATCTTCTAGGCTAGGAAACAACACTTTCCTTTCGTTGCAGTCAATGAGAATGTGATTGGCAGATAGCCAATCCATCCCCAAGATGACATCTAGTCCTACCAAGGGTAAACAAATGAGATTTACCCTGTACTCGTGCCCCTCAACCTCAATCTTGCACCTAGCACACACGGTCGAGGTTCTGACCAACCCAGAAGCAGGTGTGGACACCACCAGGTCATACTGGAGCTCTGTTAGGACTCTGGCAAGTGTACCAAGTCGCGCAAGTAGTAACCGGTAAGACCGGGATATCGTTTCCCAAGAGACTCGTGTATACTAAATATTTGCGTAATTAGTGACTAATTTAAACTAATGAATAAATTCATAATTTGGGTTTTTGTATGCAATAAAGTAAATGTTTCATAAACAAGTAAAATTGAACTTGGATATTTGAAGACTCTAGAAAATGGTAAAGACTAGAAATGCAATGGATTGATATTGTTGGAGTTAGACTTCACCTACTTTACTCTCATGTGTATTAAACAATAAAACTCTTCTCCATTAATTACTAATGTCAACCCACAAGTCTACTCAAACTCTAATCCCTTAGTTGAATGAGCCTAGGTTCCCTTATTTAGAGTCAATTCCTTGAATCCCTAAATAAACAAACCCGCTTTACAAATTAGGGTTTAAGACAACTAATGGGTCAAGTTCCATTCCTAGATACAAGTTCCATTAGGTATCTTGTTCAAATTCTATGTTTCAAGAGATATTTTCCAATACCTAATGACCCAAATATCATGCAATGAATGGGTAAAACAAAGCAAGCCTTAAATACATAAACAAAGATACTAGAAATCAATGGAAGAAGCATATATATATTCAAACCATTCGAAAATACATAAGAGTTCAGTGGCTACATCTAACCCCAACAAAAATGGGTTTAGCTCTCCATTGTCATGGAGAGCTCAAGCTTACAAAATGGAAATGGAAGAGGGAGGAGACACAAAGAGGTAGATGGAGCTGTTCCCACAAGCCCTAGCAGACCTCCAAGCGCTCCAAGACGTGTTGTTCGAGCTCCAAAATGTCCAAGATGAGATTCCCTCCGCGAAAACAAAAGAAAAAGGGGTCACTTGACACATCAGCGAAAAAGGGCGCCTGGCGGAAGGGTCTCACCGGCAGGCACAAGCCACTAAACAGGGGGCAAGTCTTGCCGCTACCGCCCGGCGGTGACTAAGTGCCGCCAGGCGGTGACTAACAGTAGCGCTTGTCTGGCGCTTGGTTGGCGCTTGACTGGCGGTCTGTTCCGCCTGGCGCTTGCTTCGTGTCGCCAGGCGCTTCCTGTTGACATTTTCCTTCTTCTCCTTGCTATTTCGGGTCACTCATTAATCTGGATTTTTGGACAAAGCTTCCCATCTACAAAAAGGACACAAAAAATGGGGATTAGTGGTATATTTAGATAAATGTAACCTAAAATGTATTTATTTACAAAAGTAAGGTAAAATTGAGGATTAAGTAGGTTAAAAGCTTTGGAAGAGATGATTTTGCTAATGAAATATAGCTTGGATAATGGTAAAAATTAACATTATCAAGCTCCTTCACCGGAAGACCCAACTCCACCACTCTAGATTCTGACACAAAAGAATGTGTCGCTCCCGAATCAAACAGAACATGCAAGCTCCTACTAGCTATCACACAAGACCCGATGATGAGGTTACCTGATCTAGCTGCCTCGGCACCAGTGACAACGTACACCCGACCCGCTGCCTGTGGCCTCGCACCTCCCCTCGACGGTTGTGACTGAGGTTGTGGTGAAGGCCTCGGCACTGTGCTCTTGTCAACTGGGCAATCCCTGATGAAGTGGCCCACCTGCCCGCATCTATGGCATGTCTTCCTATCAGAAAGCTAGGGGCAGGCACTCCTCATATGGGGCCCCCTACAGTGGAAGCACTGCGGCCTAGAAGGCTGGAACTGCTGGGGCTGATGTGAGAACCTCCTGGGCCCCTAGGGCTGAGGCCTATAGTATGGCTTCCTCCGGTCGTCGTGTCTGCTCGTGGACCCAGATGGCCCTCCCACCTTCAGCTGAGACTTTTGTTGAGTTTCAACTTCAGCCTTAAGCTTCTCCATCACTCTTGCCTTCTCTACCAAGGCAGTGAATTCCTTGATAGAGAGCGGAGCCACCATGAGCTTGAGGTCACCCCTCAACCCATTCTCAAACTTTCTACACTGCCAGTCCTCTACCATCTTCAGGGTGTGAAATCTGCCCAAGTGTTTAAACTTTTTAGCGTACTCAGACACTGACATGTCCCCTTGCATCAGCTGCAAGAACTCAACCTCCTTCGCATACCTCACACTATCTGGGAAGAACTCAGCATAAAACTTCTTCTTAAACAGTTCCCAGGTGATGGTCTCATGGCATCCTCCAACATCATCTTCATGCTGGACCACCAATGCACGACTTCTCCAGCAAGAAGATACTCGGTGTATGCAAGCCTGTTCTCTGCAGGACATCGCTTAGCATCATAGATTCGTCCCATGTCCCGCATCCACTAATCAGCTCCATCCGGGCTAACTTTGCCATCGAAGCGGGATGGGTGGTGTTGTAGAAAATCCTCTAAACTCCACTCTTGCACTCGTGGCAGTGAAGCTTGGGAAGAACCAGCGGCTGAACGGTTTTCCCCTATCTGATGTAGGGCTTCCAAGTGCCTTTGCTGAGTCGCTTCTGCTGCTAGTCTTGCAGACTCCATCTGTTGCAAGGCTAGATTCTGCTGATTCACCATGTTAGCATTCTGTTGCTGCATGGCTGCTATCATCGCCTCAATTGCTCCCACCAAATGAGGATTATCTGGGTTTGGAACAGGAGGTGGAGGAGGTCTAGGTGCCATAGCTCTGATCACACAAAGAAGGAACCATCAGATTAGTCGACAGGTACAACAACTTGTACCAAACACGCTACAAGGAACACACAACAGAAGCTAAGCAAGCTCACACCTACAGATCCTAAAGGAATCACTGCTCTGATACCAAATTGTAACATCCCGTTTTCATAGTTTTTAAACTATTAAACAAAACATTTAAATTTTAATAGTTTAGAAGCAAATGATGACATAGACCAGTATAACATATAATACAGTCATCCTAAAAAATAACCATACATACGCTGATCAACATATACAGCCCATACACTACTAAAGGGTTACAAAACACCCTAAGCATCTACTAAATAAACATGTAACTACTACTGCTGGAAAACGTCCTAGAAACCCCTTCAACGCCTGTCTAGGAAGGGTGTACCTTCGCCTGCACTTTTATCTGCTCACGCCATTCAATAAGGACGATTATTGCAAAAGTAGAAGACACACAAAACACAATAGAAACTAGAAGGGTAAGCTAACTTGAACAAAGAGTAAATCATGAAATTTTCATACTAAGACAGAAAACAGACTTTTATTACACAATCTATTAAATCATCCAAATAATCCTGACCATAACACCACACCTCATTCTAGACTCGATATCCGGATTATGTAAGTGGCATTGGAGCTCTTGGTGACTTGCACTTGAGATGGTTCCTAAACTCTGCAGAGTTTTAGGCACAAGGGGTATTCACCCAACCACTCTAAAGGTAAATCCCATCACCTCTATGATGGATCGGAATCATAGACCAGGACCTCCTACTACTCCCCCCGACGTAATCCATCATACTCTACTTGAGTCTTAATGGTTACTGGGAACGTCAAGATATCACCAATCTGAGTCCTCATGCCCTTACATTTACTAAACCACATTCCTTAGGATTTCCCTTGAAATCCTAACTCCAACATATTCCCATTCACATCAAATTCATACTCAGTTCCATCACACAGTCTAACATGCATAAGGATCACATACAATATCAACCAACATCATCTTAAAGCAATCAATCAAGCAATCAAGTAATCAAAACAGTGAGAAAACTAATCTTCTGTAGGGAATCTCGCTTAGGCTAGAGGGTCTCGCCTAAGCTAGAGAATTTATCTCGCTTAGGCGAGTTGCTCTCGCCTGGGCGAGACCTCGTACAATGGTGAATTAAAAGTCCTGGGCGAACTCTCGCTCAGGCTAAACTGGCTCGCCTAGACGAGAAGTCATCTCGCTCAGGCGAGTCCAGCTCGCCTAGGCAAGATTTCGTGCAGTGACAGAGGTATTCATCTTGGTAGTTTCGCTCAGGCGAGAGCTGCTCGCCTAGGCGAAAATACCAGAATTACTATGCTGTTCTACACATGCATTCTCGCCCAGAACCATCCACCATCCAAATTCGCATACAAACAGTTTCCAAAATACCAATTAAACACACAATCGCATAATTGAATCATTCATAAACACAATTTACATGAAATGTAGTTGAAAAGTCAGCTTCCCTTACCTATTTTCGATTTAAAGCTTGGAGGAAGACAATCTAGGAGAGGGGAGCAGAATTCCTCAGCCTAACCTAGGAGAATTCATCATCCAATCACACAGAAAGGATGAGCACTGGGTTAGACTCAGAATGGAAGCAGAATTTCGAGTTGAATTTCTAAATTAGACTTGAAGCTGTAAGGGAAACTTACCTAGGTGATGAGAGGCTATGAGTGTAGGCAGCAGGAGACTCAAGAGTGACTTCCTCTCCAGAATCTGATCAGAAGTAAGGAAGGTGAGACAGAGAGAAGAACTGAGTTTGCAAAGGAAAAATGAGAGGGGAGGGGGTTTTGGCTTCTATGTTTGGAAAGAGGGGTGTTGCATTCATTACTTAAACAAAGTTTACAAAAATAATCAAATTAAATAAAATGGACTGAAATTGAAACTAAACTAAAAAATATATATTATTTATAGATTAAATAAATTAAACGAAAATAGAGAAGAAATTAATGTTTTAGTCTAAAAAAACCTAATATTTTTCTCATATTACTTTTTCTTTTAAAAAAAAAACCCTGGGCCATTGTCTCAACAGCTCTGCTCTCAAAGGCAGCGCATTTTGTCTCACTCTCAAGACTGCATATTCATTCCACCTGAGTTTTGTGCATATCATCTGCGCGTCTCCTTCACGAGAGGTGAATAAAGGTTAGTTTCTCGTTTTCTCACCTACGAATTTCAGGGTTTTCCGGTTGTTTTCTGTCATCTGTTCGAATTGATTTTGGGGTTTAGGTTTGATTTTGTATAGGCTGCCCTATTCGGGTCTTAAGAAATTTTTTTCTCGCGTCTTTCTCTGATATTCAAGTTGTTTTTGTTAATTTGATTCACATTCTTATCATATTCTTGAGACGAGGTAGATGGTCGATGTTTTGCTGCTTAAACTTGATGCCTAGGTTTGTAATGTAAAAAACGAAAATCACATAAAAACAATTTACAGTCCTAAATCATGTTTGACTTTATCTTAAACAACTCAGAGCTGACGAGTGAAATTGTGAACAGTGTGACTTTTTGAACAAAACTTTTGAGAAACATTCGCCGTGGTTCTTAATTCGTGAATACTGAATAACTGTCATTAATGAGTGTATGTGACCATCACAGTTTTTTGTGCTCTGGATTTGTGTTCAAAATAAACAGGTGAAGGGTAGTTATCAGATTTAATTGATGATAAGCGAAATTGACGACTCTTCAAATGTGTTTGACTATGATTTTTGGGGCTTAGAATGATAAGGAATTGGTTTCCACTGAAATATGATGATATTAGTAATATTTTACTATCTTGAATATGAACGGAGAGATGAAAGAATTTGGTAAATTAAAATTGGAAGGATTTTATGTTTGTTTACTCTTCATGTCATCTCGTTCTTTTTGATTTGGCTCAATCATAAAACACCAAACAAAGGACTGGTTTTTAGTTTGTTTTGGTTGAAGGAAACATGTATAAACAATCTACTTCCTTTATTTTGCGAAATAAAGTATGTAGCCTTTTCTGTGCAGACTAAAGGTTGCAAACCTTGATGCTTGAAGTTATTTTCAACTATTCCTAGGAATAAAGTACTGTGTTTTTCTCCATGTTGAATCAAGATGTGAGTTATACATTAAGTGAAATCAAATTGGTCATTTCCCAATAAAAGGAACAGAGGAATATCATTTTACAGATGCAATATCTTAGAGGCTTCTGACGTTACTCTAATGATTACAACGAATGTTTTATCTATACTCTGCATAATGCTTATATAAATAGTCTGCATAAGTTTTAATTGTTATTGAACAATTACAAACAAAAAATACATAATAATTGTATCTAACCTTTTTTCTTTTACATTCCCAACAAAATTATCTTGGGTGAAATTTTACTATCATGAATATGACATCTGCTCCGTGTGTTTTTGATGCCTGTCTTCAATCATCTATCTATCTATCTATATGGTGCACATAGTCTAATATTATCTATTCTCTCTTATAGTATTATCTTATCTCTCTTTCTCCCTTCACCACCACCACCTTACCAAGCTTCTTTTCTGTCTTTATTTATTTATTTTTTTTGTGGTTACCATGTCTCTTTTTTCCTTGTAATTATCATCTTATACCTCTTTCTCTTTGCTTTTACCACCAACTATTTCTCTTACACTACCTTGTCCTATTGCTCATTGATATCATCAAATCTTAAATCATAACAACACCCTCTTCTCTTTTCTCTTTATTCATGCAATCTGGCCTCAAAAAGAGGGAAAAATTAGTGCCGCCACATTTGGCACTTCTGCTAGTTTTTAATATAGTCTCCATTTTATGCACACATGTAGAGATTAGAATTAATAATGTATTACCAAATCACAAAGCAACTAACTCTTGAAAAAAAATTAGCCCTAACACATTTAAATTTTACGTCTAATTAATATAGTCGTTTAAATAATAGTCAAATTGTCTACCGTAGCTCCAATGTGGTGAATGTGGGAGCAAGAAAACATGATTAATAATTAAACTAGTTGTCCTAGTATATAAAATTATTAACTAATATTTAATATTGTTTTCTTCCATTTCACTTCATGAGTGTTTAGGCTTTAAATATCTCAATTGTTGACTCTTGGATTGCTTTCTTTTACCTCTTTTAGATTGAATGCTACTATAAGGGATTTCATAACTATAGGTGTGTTGCACATTCCGTATTCTACTTGTTGAAGATTCCCACACTAAAAGAAAAAACTCCTTAAGATAATAGATAAATTTGATCAGGAGTTATAAGATGGTCTAGTGGTAAAAGTTGGAAAGGAGGGTGGGAAAGGTTGTGAGTTCAATTATCCCCTGTTAACATTTGGGAGACATTAGGTTAGCTTAGTGGGTTTGTTATCTTTTTAATTTTTTTGTTAATTAATTAATTAATTTAAATTTTATTGATAAAAATAATTTTAATTATAGGAGAACATTTATACAAATTTTCTTTCTTCTATAATAAGATTTTTATTATCAATGAATGATTTATTATTGAATTATGTAAAAATATTAATGTCTGCATGCATGAATTTGAAATTAATTTAATTTCTAAATAAATGTCGAAATCACTATTTGATATATTCAGATGTATCAAGCTTTTTATTCCATTTATTTATATTCAATTGGGACAAACGTAGAACACTAATGATTAATAATATTAAAAATTATAATAGTTTGGGGAAGGAGGGACTGGGCCAATTTTGGTGCTGGCCCAAGAGTGTTATCAGTTCTGTAAAAAAAATTATTGCTCTTTATATAGCTTCATGAGCATAAAAAATATGGAAACTAAGGTAAAAACCTAACCATCTCCTGCTTCTCCAACAAACCATTTCTGCAGGAAGACACAAAACATAGGGTTTGTTGTGTTGTTGTGAAATATGGAGGGTGCTCGACGGCTACAAGGACAGTCTATTGGAGTTTTCAATGAAGGAATTGGATTACTCCTTTTTCGCTGGTCGGCTCTTCGAACTGCTGTCGAGAACGAATGGGGTGGCCGTGAGTCCCGCGTCAAAGCTGATCAACTTGTCACCGATGTCCTTTCGTGGTTCACTCAATCCAAAGGTATATATTGATTGACGCAACATAAGACAATTTAATTGTGTGGATCGAAAACTCTGTTTTCATTTTGTTTTTTATATTGTGCTGGTTGATATGTCAGAGCCACTTTACATTGATGACTTAGAAGACATACTGGATCAAGGTATGCTTTCTCTCAATGTGGAGGTCGAAGATGGCAGCATTGAAGAGGTATACATTTTCTTTTTTTAATTTGTTTGTTCTGTTAACTTCACTTGTTCTTATCTTCTTTTTTTTATGATTATGTAGGTGGCTGAAAAATTAATGGTGATGCATGAAGAATTCTTGGATGGAAATTTTAGTTCTTTCGAAGATCTCAGGAAAGCCAATGTCGAGCATCGTCCTCACACAGCACAGGTACATAGTGACACAGTATATGCACAATCAATTTTACTATTTTTTAATATCATAATTACAGGGTTCTATGCTGGTTTATTTTGGGTGTTTCAATCTCTATATGATGGGTATTATTCACAAACATCAAGTCGTAACTGTAGTGTGCCTCAATGCAAAATGTCATCTAGTGCATCTATTCTTGCCTCTCAAACTACCTTTCAATTTCAAGTCTTGAAAACATTGCTATAGTTACTGGAGCAGAGCAGCTACTAATTGTTTGTATTTATATGGATAGTTCTTGTATTTTTGTTTCAATCCTTGTTTTCTTGGCTCATGACTTAGAAGTTGGAATAATGGGAAGTATTCAAAGAACGGAAATATGTCCTAAATAATTATTATATTACTCTATATTTGAAATATTTTGGAGTGTGAAGTTGATAAATCTGATGAAAGCTGTGATTTTCTTTTTATTCATCTTCCTTCTTTTTTTTTCTTCACAATTTTCTTCCCACCGTATACCAGTCCCGAACCTCCATTTTTAGGCTCCTCCAAAATAAATGGGAAAAGCTTTTTGTTGATCTCCCAAGGTAGACCGGGACTAAATTATGTAATTTTCAATTTGTTACATATGTTTACAGAGCATGTTTTCACTTGATTTTTGCATATTTTCCCTTGTTTATGTATGGCCACGATACAATTGTCTTATCTTCCTCTTTTCTCGAATTTGAATGCAATTGTCTTATCTTCCTCTTTTCTCGAATTTGGATGCAGTAATAATGTTAGGTGTTTTCATTTCCCCTTATATAGCCTAGAAACAATTGGATGATCTTCCACTCGTTGAATTTGAATGCAGTAATAATGGTAGACTTTTTTTATGTTTTAGATTGTAAACGATGGTGAAGATGACAGTGAGGAAGATGGTGATGATGAAACCATGATTGTAGATGGCAATTCTTCAAGCATGACTACGGAGATTCCCAGATCTTATTCAAACAATAATTCAGTTAATGAGTCCCGGCCGAATGTTTCAGGCGAAGCAGATGATGAATGGGTTGTAGTTTCGAACAGAAGAAATAAGGGTAGAAAAAATTAGATAAAAAAAATATTTAATTTGTTTTTTCAATTTTGTTTCAAGCGTGGTATTCCTTGTACTTTTTGAGGTTTTGCAAATGTTGAGGTGTGTATTGTGTATCCGGATTTTTTGTTGTACTCATTATTGAAAGTTGCATCATATCTTGCCGTTGGGTGATCCATTAATTCAGCAAAGTTGCCTCATTAACATATACTGAACAAGAGTATAAATGGTTGTCACACAAAATAGAAGAGTTGACAATGTAAAGAAAACTGAACGAGTGGTTAAGTTGTAGAGAAAAAAAAAACTATTATCATTATTTAGTTTGCAATGGGGAATAAATATTTATCACTTTATTTACAGAACCTCCTCCTAAAAGATGAAAAACCCTTCCTTGTAAAAGTAATGGGAAACGTAAGTTCAAATATTATAACTGTCAGTGGTTCGCTGGTATGAAAGGAAAATTTGAAATGAACAGTTAAAAGGACTAAATTGCACTTTCATTTTAGGCTTAATTACTGTTTTAGTCCTCTTATTTATTAGCAAATTTCAAAATGGTCCTTCTATTATTCAGAGTCTCAATTTAGTCCTCAAGTTTTCAAAAGTGACTCAATTTAGTCCTCACCGTTTAATTTGAACAAACGCCGTTCAAACAGTAGTGAGGTGGCACAATTGTACTGATACGTGTCAACGTTTTTAAAAGGCAAGAGTAATTGACGTGGCATATGTTGAATATGTTTAACTTTGATTAGAAATGGGAATCATGAAACCTTAAATTTTTACCAGCCACGGTGCATTCGTTCATCTCCTCCGCTACGGTGCTACAGAACATTGTTGTAATTAATTTCGCCCCAGATTTTGTTGTTAACAGAGATGTCCGAAGCCAACTCTTGTAAGTCTTGCTCATGTTCACACAATGAAATTTGTGGTGTGTCTTCTCTTGGTGGTGGGTGGAAGGGGTTGGGTGTGTCTCCCATTTGTCAATGTGGAGAGGTTGCTGTATTGAGAACTGCCAGAACAAGTAGGAATGCTGGGAAGAAATTCTGGGGTTGTCCAAATTTCAAGGTTAGCTTGTTGAGTTTTATTTTTCGATTATTTATAATTCGTGATTGTGAATAATGTAATTTTTGTTGTGCTTGATTTGATGAACAGAGAGGAAATGAAGGTTCTGTTGGCTGTAATTATTTCAAGTGGTGTGGAGAAGATGATGTTGATGATAGAGATGGTGTTATCATCAGACAGAGGAGAAAGATTGTTAGTTTAGAGAAAAGTAATAAGTTGTATGAGAAATGGATAAAGAGGTTAATAGGAATTGTTTGTGTTCTTGTTGTATTCAATGTATTCTTAGTTTCAGTAGTGATCAAAAGCCCCTAAATTGTTGTGAAGGGGTTGTTTGTAGTATGTTTTGTTTTGGTATGGTGCGATGTTGTATATTGCACCAAAGTTGTATTTGGTTTTGCTATGATATATAAAGTTCCAAAATTAGTGAATTCTTTGATTTGATTTGTACATGTTCATTTATATGTTTTGTTGGCTATTACACAGTGGAAAATAATCACACAGAAAAAGATTTGAATTAAACAAGGAAACTTAAGATATATTTATATCAACCACAATAAGTTTCTCCAAAATAGTACATCATAGTTTCTCCAAAATACATAGTGTTGTTTCATGATTCAGATTTGTCCAACATACATAAAACATCAAATTCAGCTTATCTGTTGTCCAGTAACAAAATACATATAACATCATATTTTCATGGTTTCCAAACACGGCCTCGCCTATGCTGAAGCTTTGGCCTTATATTGGGTCTGCCACATGATGGTGGAATTGGTGGAATTGGTGTTGCATTGGGATGTGTTGTAAGTGGTGCAGTTGAAGTTGCAGTTGAACCTTGTGTACAATTAACGGCTGGTGGCATATTTGCAAGGACAGATTGAGCAGAAATAGGTGGCTGGGTTGGAGGCACATATTGAGCAGAAGTAGAAGGCTGGGATGGAGTCACAAATTATTGACTGCAAATATTTTGCCCTTCATCAACAGGTTGTCCCTGGTTTGGAGGCACATCTTGTTGACTGGAAATGTTTTGGCCTTCATCAGCAGTTGGTCCCTGGTTTGGAGGCACAGATTGTTCATCAGAAGTAGCTGTTGGTGGTGGAGTTGGTGGAGATGGTGGAGCTTGTGGGCAAGTTGTCCTGTTGTATCCAAGTTTCTTACATGTTGAGCATTTCTTCCTTATCCCCCCTCTTCTAACTTGGGTGTCATCTTTCTTCATCTCAGATGCTTGTAATCTTCTTTTCTTCTTAGGTCGTCCAGACAGTATGCGCTTTAATGGAGGCAGCACATCAGGGAAGGGAGTGATTTCCAGACATCTTGGCCATTTACATGATATATGATTGAGCAGTATATTTCTTCATATGAAGACTTGGTAAACCAGTGTGCTACAAATGGATCTACACTCAGATTTAAGAATTTCATTGCAGCCAAAGAATGTGAGCATGGGATGCCAGTAATACCCCATTTCCTGTAGCTACAGTCCATGTTGTCCACATTAACCACAAACTTCTCACCAATAGTAGACACATGTCTAACCTCAAAAAGCTTGTCTGCTGACCAACTATATTCATTAAAAAAAGTACACAGATTATTAAACCAGTCACATTCTTGAATACATAAAACAATCCAATGAAATGTGAACAATACCTGGGAACCCAATATTTTGTTAACTGCAGCTCCTTCTCTAGTTTGTCACGAATCCTGGGGCATATTGAACCTTCGAAGGAACTAACCTTCAACCTATTACTTGCCCATCTATTCATCATGTACAACCTTATGTCTTCAAGCATGGTAATTATTGGCTTACTCCTTGCATCCACAATCACGCTGTTGAATGCCTCTGACATGTTGTTAACTAGTGTATCACACTTGACATTGGTATTGAACCTTGATCTTGACCAATACCTATTAAATTTGCAGCATGTCAACATATTGTGGTATATAAAAAACTAAGTAACCAGTGGAGGAACTTGCCTTGGAGGAATAGCTATTAAATGTTTGAATGCATCCTCGTTAACTTCTTTAAGCTCTAACATAACCTTTTCCCATGCTTATGGATATGTGCAGTAAGCAGCCCTCCACATTAAGCGTTTGAGCATTTTCCCTGAAAATTTCTTCCTGAAATTCTCATACAGGTGGCGTATACAAAACCTTTGATCAAAGCTGGCAGGAGACCCTATAAAAATAGATACATTAGATTCTGAAAAAAAGCTGGCAGTACATATATTTAACACAATGAATTACCTTTTGCTGGTCTGATATAAAGGTGCATGAGGCACAACATTCAACACCACCAAGATCATCAATTAGAAGGTCTAAGAACCATGACCACGTGTCCTTATTTTCAACCTCCACAACTGCGTATGCTAATGGCAACATCTGATCATTTGCATCTCGTGCCACAGCTGTCAATAACTCACCACCAAACCTCCCCTTTAAAAAATATCCATCTAATCCTATTATAGACCTACATGATACAAAGTTGTCCTTACATGCTTTTAAACAGACATAAAATCTTTGGAATATTCAGTGGAGGAACCATCTTCAATCTGAACCTCTTCCAAATTCTGTGTTTGAGGTAGCACCTGCGACACACCACTGTGAGGCTGTGCCTGTGATTCACCAACATTCTAAATTTCAACCTCAACCTCAACAGTTTCAGGCTGCACCTGTTCTGTTGCCTCACACTGCACCTGTTATGTTGCCTCACACAGCACCTGTGTTGTTGCCTCACAGGACCTCTGTTGTTGCCTCACACTACACCTCTTTTAAAACATCTGCCTCACACTGCATATCACCCTCATTTACTACTACTTGTGCCTCGCACTACACCTCAACCTCACCAATTGGGGGTTCAACTTGTTCTGCATCAGTACACTGCATTTCCTCTACGGGTTCAGCCACAGTGTCATTCTCCACACCAGTATGGTCTTCACCATTATCCCCACCTGGATAATATTCCAACATTTGTACCTCCTCTGCTACACATACTGAGTGAATGAAATACATGTGGACTTCACCACGCTGCTTCGCGATTTGGACCATATGCAGTGCACCAACATCATCAACAAATTGACACAACCTTTCCTCCAACACTGGACAACCTCCTACTGAATAACACAGATCCTTCACACTAATATAACCCATTTCTCTCAATATGGAAAGCACCTCGAAGTAAGACCACCTGTCTTCATCACACCATAATTCGCTTCTATGGCCATTGACGTACTTGATTCCACCCTCATTCACGAAATATCCTCCATGGTGAATAACCACTTTAAACTTGTCATCTTCCATCATAAACCTGTGAAATTACCAGATACCCATACCAATATCTTTTTAATCAAATTTTGTTAAATTTATCTTATGTTTTAAGTGTATTTCATGATAGTACTTGAATTGCTTATGGTGTTTGACACATTTTTGCTTCAACGTTAACTCAAACATTATCTTAAAATTTGGTTAAAATGACTAAATCTATATATTTCTAAAATTGAGAAATAAATTAGGCTAAAGTTTCGAAGAGAAACTAATTTCAATTTTTGCCAAAAGTTAGAAGACCAAAAATATATTTAATCCTAAAAAACAACTTGTGTTCATTAAATCAATAGAAAGATGTAATATTATAAAATTATAAAATATTAATATGTAAAATATGATTTTATTTATAAAATAATATTAATAATCAAAATTCTGAATTTCAACCTCAACCTCAACAGTTTCAGGCTGCACCTGTTCTGTTGCCTCACATTGCACCTGTGTTGTTGCCTCACAGCACCTGTGTTGTTGCCTCACACTACACCTCTTTTAAAACATCTGCCTCACACTGCATATCACCCTCATTTACTACTACTTGTGCCTCGCACTGCACCTCAGCCTCACCAATTACGAGTTCAACTTGTTCTGCATCAGTACACTGCATTTCCTCTACGGGTTCAGCCTAATGTCATTCTCCACACCAGTATGGTCTTCACCATTATCCCCACCTGGATAATATTCCAACATATGTACCTCCTCTGCTACACATACTGAGTGAATGACATACATGTGGACTTCACCACGCTGCTTCGCGATTTGGACCATATGTAGTGCACCAACATCATCAACAAATTGACGCAACCTTTCCTCCAACACTGGACAACCTCCTACAGAATAACACAGATCCTTCACATTAATATAACCCATTTCTCTCAATATGGAAAGCACCTCGAAGTAAGACCATCTGTCTTCATCACACCATAATTCGCTTCTATGGCCATTGACGTATTTGATTCCACCCTCATTCACGAAATATCCTCCATGGTGAATAACCACTTTAAACTTGTCATCTTCCATCATAAACCTGTGAAATTACCAGATACCCATACCAATATCTTTTTAATCAAATTTTGTTAAATTTATCTTATGTTTTAAGTGTATTTCATGATAGTACTTGAATTGCTTATGGTGTTTGACACATTTTTTCTTCAACGTTAACTCAAACATTATCTTAAAATTTGGTTAAAATGACTAAATCTATATATTTCTAAAATTGAGAAATAAATTAGGCTAAAGTTTCGAAGAGAAACTAATTTCAATTTTTGCCAAAAGTTAGAAGACCAAAAATATATTTAATCCTAAAAAACAACTTGTGTTCATTAAATCAATAGAAAGATGTAATATTATAAAATTATAAAATATTAATATGTAAAATATGATTTTATTTATAAAATAATATTAATAATCAAAATTCTGAATTTTAACCTCAACCTCAACAGTTTCAGGCTGCACCTGTTATGTTGCCTCACATTGCACCTGTGTTGTTGCCTCACAGCACCTGTGTTGTTGCCTCACACTACACCTCTTTCAAAACATCTGCCTCACACTGCATATCACCCTCATTTACTACTACTTGTGCCTCGCACTGCACCTCAGCCTCACCAATTGCGGGTTCAACTTGTTCTGCATCAGTACACTGCATTTCCTCTACGGGTTCAGCCTAGTGTCATTCTCCACACCAGTATGGTCTTCACCATTATCCCCACCTGGATAATATTCCAACATATGTACCTCCTCTGCTACACATACTGAGTGAATGACATACATATGGACTTCACCACGCTGCTTCGCGATTTGGACCATATGCAGTGCACCAACATCATCAACAAATTGACGCAACCTTTCCTCCAACACTGGACAACCTCCTACAGAATAACACAGATCCTTCACATTAATATAACCCATTTCTCTCAATATGGAAAGCACCTCGAAGTAAGACCATCTGTCTTCATCACACCATAATTCGCTTCTATGGCCATTGACGTACTTGATTCCACCCTCATTCACGAAATATCCTCCATGGTGAATAACCACTTTAAACTTGTCATCTTCCATCATAAACCTGTGAAATTACCAGATACCCATACCAATATCTTTTTAATCAAATTTTGTTAAATTTATCTTATGTTTTAAGTGTATTTCATGATAGTACTTGAATTGCTTACGGTGTTTGACACATTTTTTCTTCAACGTTAACTCAAACATTATCTTAAAATTTGGTTAAAATGACTAAATCTATATATTTCTAAAATTGAGAAATAAATTAGGCTAAAGTTTCGAAAAGAAACTAATTTCAATTTTTGCCAAAAGTTAGAAGACCAAAAATATATTTAATCCTAAAAAACAACTTGTGTTCATTAAATCAATAGAAAGATGTAATATTATAAAATTATAAAATATTAATATGTAAAATATGATTTTATTTATAAAATAATATTAATAATCAAAATTCTGAATTTCAACCTCAATCTCAACAGTTTCAGGCTGCACCTGTTCTGTTGCCTCACATTGCACCTGTGTTGTTGCCTCACAGCACCTGTGTTGTTGCCTCACACTACACCTCTTTCAAAACATCTGCCTCACACTGCATATCACCCTCATTTACTACTACTTGTGCCTCGCACTGCACCTCAGCCTCACCAATTGCGGGTTCAACTTGTTCTGCATCAGTACACTGCATTTCCTCTACGGGTTCAGCCTAGTGTCATTCTCCACACCAGTATGGTCTTCACCATTATCCCCACCTGGATAATATTCCAACATATGTACCTCCTCTGCTACACATACTGAGTGAATGACATACATGTGGACTTCACCACGCTGCTTCGCGATTTGGACCATATGCAGTGCACCAACATCATCAACAAATTGACGCAACCTTTCCTCCAATACTGGACAACCTCCTACTGAATAACACAGATCCTTCACATTAATATAACCCATTTCTCTCAATATGGAAAGCACCTCGAAGTAAGACCACCTGTCTTCATCACACCATAATTCACTTCTATGGCCATTGACGTACTTGATTCCACCCTCATTCACGAAATATCCTCCATGGTGAATAACCACTTTAAACTTGTCATCTTCCATCAAAAACTTGTGAAATTACCAGATACCCATACCAATATCTTTTTAATCAAATTTTGTTAAATTTATCTTATGTTTTAAGTGTATTTCATGATAGTACTTGAATTGCTTATGGTGTTTGACACATTTTTGCTTCAACGTTAACTCAAACATTATCTTAAAATTTGGTTAAAATGACTAAATCTATATATTTCTAAAATTGAGAAATAAATTAGGCTAAAGTTTCGAAGAGAAACTAATTTTAATTTTTGCCAAAAGTTAGAAGACCAAAAATATATTTAATCCTAAAAAACAACTTGTGTTCATTAAATCAATAGAAAGATGTAATATTATAAAATTATAAAATATTAATATGTAAAATATGATTTTATTTATAAAATAATATTAATAATCAAAATTCTGAATTTCAACCTCAACCTCAACAGTTTCAGGCTGCACCTGTTCTGTTGCCTCACATTGCACCTGTGTTGTTGCCTCACAGCACCTGTGTTGTTGCCTCACACTACACCTCTTTTAAAACATCTGCCTCACACTGCATATCACCCTCATTTACTACTACTTGTGCCTCGCACTGCACCTCAGCCTCACCAATTGCGGGTTCAACTTGTTCTGCATCAGTACACTGCATTTCCTCTACGGGTTCAGCCTAGTGTCATTCTCCACACCAGTATGGTCTTCACCATTATCCCCACCTGGATAATATTCCAACATATGTACCTCCTCTGCTACACATACTGAGTGAATGACATACATGTGGACTTCACCACGCTGCTTCGCGATTTGGACCATATGCAGTGCACCAACATCATCAACAAATTGACGTAACCTTTCCTCCAACACTGGACAACCTCCTACTGAATAACACAGATCCTTCACATTAATATAACCCATTTCTCTCAATATGGAAAGCACCTCCATAATTCGCTTCTATGGCCATTGACGTACTTGATTCCACCCTCATTCACGAAATATCCTCCATGGTGAATAACCACTTTAAACTTGTCATCTTCCATCATAAACCTGTGAAATTACCAGATACCCATACCAATATCTTTTTAATCAAATTTTGTTAAATTTATCTTATGTTTTAAGTGTATTTCATGATAGTACTTGAATTGCTTATGGTGTTTGACACATTTTTGCTTCAACGTTAACTCAAACATTATCTTAAAATTTGGTTAAAATGACTAAATCTATATATTTCTAAAATTGAGAAATAAATTAGGCTAAAGTTTCGAAGAGAAACTAATTTCAATTTTTGCCAAAAGTTAGAAGACCAAAAATATATTTAATCCTAAAAAACAACTTGTGTTCATTAAATCAATAGAAAGATGTAATATTATAAAATTATAAAATATTAATATGTAAAATATGATTTTATTTATAAAATAATATTAATAATCAAAATTCTGAATTTCAACCTCAACCTCAACAGTTTCAGGCTGCACCTGTTCTGTTGCCTCACATTGCACCTGTGTTGTTGCCTCACAGCACCTGTGTTGTTGCCTCACACTACACCTCTTTCAAAACATCTGCCTCACACTGCATATCACCCTCATTTACTACTACTTGTGCCTCGCACTGCACCTCAGCCTCACCAATTGCGGGTTCAACTTGTTCTGCATCAGTACACTGCATTTCCTCTACGGGTTCAGCCTAGTGTCATTCTCCACACCAGTATGGTCTTCACCATTATCCCCACCTGGATAATATTCCAACATATGTACCTCCTCTGCTACACATACTGAGTGAATGACATACATATGGACTTCACCACGCTGCTTCGCGATTTGGACCATATGCAGTGCACCAACATCATCAACAAATTGACGCAACCTTTCCTCCAACACTGGACAACCTCCTACTGAATAACACAGATCCTTCACATTAATATAACCCATTTCTCTCAATATGGAAAGCACCTCGAAGTAAGACCACCTGTCTTCATCACACCATAATTCACTTCTATGGCCATTGACGTACTTGATTCCACCCTCATTCACGAAATATCCTCCATGGTGAATAACCACTTTAAACTTGTCATCTTCCATCATAAACCTGTGAAATTACTAGATACTCATACCAATATACAATTATTACAACATATACCACCGACAAACCGACAGGATACACAAACCCCGTTAAAGGGGGACCACAAACCACACATTAATGTCAAAGTGGTGGGACAACACGGAAACATCGTAAAAATTAAACAAAGATTCACTAAAAACCGACAATCAAGTGTGCAAATCAAAACCCTACACCCAAACCCACCAACTGAAAACCCTATACCCAAAATACACAAAGTCCTAAAACGCAAGAACGAAATTTCGAAGAACAACTCACCTGGAATATGCTCCACGATGGCGATTACAGATGATAAACCCAAGAACGCAATTTCTGCTGCTCCCAATTCCTCACACCAATGCAAAGAAGCGACAGATTATTTAACCTCTAATCCCAATTCCAATATACTAACCCTAATTTCATTTCCCCCAATTCACCTTCCACATAATTCTAACGGGCCACGTAATTCTAAGTCAGCCAGAATAAAACAGTCATGTCACTGTTCCGTTATTGATTTTTGACGCTGTTAACTTTGAGGACTAAATTGAGTGACTTTTGAAAACTTGATAACTAAATTGAGACTCTGAATAATAGAAAGAACATTTTGAAATTTGCTAACAAATAAGAGGACTAAAACAGTAATTAAGCCTTCATTTTATTTTAAGTTAGCCATAATGTAGCACGTACCTCACGCTTCACTCTATAAAATATGAAAAAGAGATGACCTATTTTGTAAGTAATTGATGTTTTTCAACTTCCGAACTTAAATAAAAAGGATTAAATATGTTTTTGATTTCTCAAGTTTAAGTGAATTTTAGAATTAGTCTATTTTTAAAATTTGTAACTAATTTAGTCCTTCATTTTAAAAAATACGTAGATATCTTTAGAAATGTGTGAATTCAATCTTTTTAATCAAATTTTGTTAAATTTATCTTATGTTTTAAGTGTATTTCATGATAGTACTTGAATTGCTTATGGTGTTTGACACATTTTTGCTTCAACGTTAACTCAAACATTATCTTAAAATTTGGTTAAAATGACTAAATTCATATATTTCTAAAATTGAGAAATAAATTAGGCTAAAGTTTCGAAGAGAAACTAATTTCAATTTTTGCCAAAAGTTAAGAGACCAAAAATATATTTAATCTAAAAAACAACTTGCGTTCATTAAATCAATAGAAAGATGTAATATTATAAAATTATAAAATATTAATATGTAAAATATGATTTTATTTATAAAATAATATTAATAATCAACATTTCCAGTGACTACTGTAATCTTTTATTTTTCTTTTTATTTTTTTTTTTCTAATAAAATTTTCAGGTAAAAGTGATGTCTAACTTTTATTTGGACTGTTATAATCCTACCATACCTAGTTATTGAACTGAATTCTAATATATATAATTTTACCAATATTTTGTACACTCCTTACCATGGATATTATGTATTAATAATTATTTGGTATTAACAAAAATTAAGTTCAAAGGTTACTTAAAAAAAACTATTCAATTATTAATTTAAATTACATGATTACTTATGTAATTGATTTTGATTATAATATTATACAACCTATTTAGATGCATAATCAAATTTTCATAGCAACTAATGGTTGGCTTATTATTGTTAGGCCAAGACACCGCACATCATAGTAGGCACACACATAATGTCAACACAACATATGTACACAAGAAAAGATTACTGAGAGAAAACAAGAGGAAATTTTCTCATTAGCAATTATAACTAAAATGTACATAAAGGTTTATAAACTGTCCTCAATGAAAGTTAAGAAAACAGAAACAGTTTGATTATTTACAATAATTATAATCACTTTTTTACATTTAATTATTTTAATAATAATTCATAATTAACTGGTTAATTATAATCAATTAAACTTAATTAGAGTTATATATATTTTTTTATAATTGGACACTCTCCCTCCGTTTCTTTCTCTGACCTATTCTTATTTATGTCTCTTATCTTAATTCCTTTTAAAAACTACATTTTTTTTTACAGATATACGCAAACTAATTTATGTAAAATAAAAATTACATTACAAAACTAAAATCGTAATTTTAAATATAAGAATTTAGATTAGTGTATGTAAGTCATTTACCATAAAAACCATAAAAATGGACAAAATGAGACTAATTTCTTGAGTATTTCAAATAAAAGAAAATTAAATTAAAAGGAACTGTGAATAGTAGAAAGGGTGTGAATAGCAGTCCCCTTCATTTGACGCAATAAATGTGTCGAAAGCCCATCTACAGAAACCAAGTTTTAGCCCAAACAAAGTTAACATGACCAAACAAATTTTCAGTACTTTAATCTACTAACTTTCAGTTTCAACGGCTAGTTTCCTCATTTCGAAAGCAACGATAATATCTACCCATTGCATTATCTCCTTTTCTGGTTTCGTTTTTATCTCACATGAAAAGCAGTTAGTGCACAATAACGGTCACTTCTGATCAGCGTCTCTCTTTCTCTCCATTTTGCATTCTCCATCTTCACTCCAAAGCAATACTTTCTTCTGCTCTTCCATCAAGCCAGGTCAGTTTCTGGGTTTCTTACCTTTTATCTTGAAACCGTCCCAAAAAAGACTTGGAAATTCTGAGAATTTTTTTTTATGATTTTGAACTCCTTTGTCCGAAACCAGTGATTGCAAGTAACTTGATCATTTAAAAAAATGTACTAAATCAGATTATTTGTTAACGTTAGCGGGATACGAGGTTTGATTTTATGTAATGTACTGAAGTCTGTATGTTAAATGATTTTCAGGAATTTTACTGCTTTCATATGGCAAAGTGAACCATTTAGCCTTTGTGTAAGATTTGTAGTGTAATGTCTCTTAGTTAATGCTTCGAAGATAAGTGCTTGAATAATGTTACTTTTTTTTTTTTTTAATTTCTGATTGTTTGGGATATGCTTTTACGAAGAGGAGTGTCTCTTAGAGACGTAAAGTTAGATATTGTTCCGAATATGATTCTTATCATGATCCATAGTTACCCTAGGAATACTCCTGAATATTTTAGGAAACTTTATCTAGTAATGGTTCATTTTGGAGTTCATTCAGCAAATTCTTTTGTTAAAACGTTTTTTTTTAAGTTAATTTTGAACAAGTACAAGTTAAATGAAATGCCAAGTTTGAGTTTTTACTTTAATCAATACCTCTTTACTTTTCGTGTTTTTGGTGGGGATAAGAACACTTGATTTAATCTGAACAATGCTTGCAGACCAGGTTTGTCTTGAATGTCTTAAATGTGAAAAGAAATGGACAAGGTTTACGAAGAGCTCGATGAAGCAAAAGCAGAAATAGAAGAACTGAAGGCAGAACTTAGAACCAAGACAGATTTGCTTGAGAACTTGAAGAAATCCCATAATGCACAGATCAAACAGATACAGGAAGCAAAGTGCAAAGCTGAGAAGCTGGACCAAAAGCTGCTTCAACAGGAAGATGAGATCTCTGAGACAAAGCTAGAATGTGAAGATCTCAAAGGGAATTTGAATAGAAAGGAGACAATAATCAAACATCTCAGTGCTGCAAATGATAAACTTCGAGCGGATTGTGATGACAAGTTGAAAAAGTTGGAAGAAGAAAAAAGAGGGCTGGTGTTGGCCTTAGAGGAGGCAAATGAGAAGACACAGAACCAGGAACAACAGATTTATATGTGCAAACAAGATATTGAAAGACTGAAAGGTTGCCTTTTGGTTTCAAAGGAGAAGTGTTTGGAATCAGAGAAAAAAAACAGAGTATCCAAAGAACTAAGAGAAAGAGATGACATGCTCCAGAAATTAGAGGAGGAAAGCAGGAAGGTGGAAGATCAATTAAAATGGAAGAAGGAACAGTTTAAGCATCTAGAAGAAGCACATGATAGACTTCGACTGCAGTTTAAGTCTTGCAAGAAGGAGTGGGAGATGGAACAATGTACATTGATAGATGAGATTTCTTCACTTCAGACAAGGTTAGACTCTCAGACCAGAATATCAGAGGATTTACAACACCAGATACACACTTGCCACCAAGCTCTTGCTCATGTAGAAAGCCAGAAAAAGCGGCTGGAAGTTGAAGTTTCTAATCTTAAGGTGCAGCTTGACGATGCTAGTAATGAGTACCAGGATTCTAGGTTACAACTAGATTGCTTAAACACTGACCGTGACAAAGATATTGCGGATTTGAGATATTTGCTAAAAACAAAAGAGGCATATAATAAAGAGTCAAAATACAGAATTGATAAGCTAGAGCAAGAAAATCAAGAGCTGCGGATGTCCCTCAAAGAACTCCAGGAAGCTCAAATTCAAGAGGCAGGAGCTTCATATTCGCAGTCAAAGTTACGGTCCAGGCTCAGAAGTTTGGAACACACTCATAGAGAGTGTTCCTCTAATTTAAAGGCTAAAGAAGCTGAGTGGAACTTGATGCTAAAACAGTTGACAGAAGACCTGAATAGGTGTCAATCTGAGTTGGAAACGAAAATTGAAGCAGTTGAAGGCCTCCAGATGGAACTAGAAAGGTCTCATTCTTTATCCATTGAGATGAAGTTGTTGAATGAGGAGATGTCTGTGATGCTGTTAGTGTTGAAACAGGGAATTTCTGAGGCTCATTTGAAGCATGTTAGTGGTAAGGATGAGATGGACCTCATCAACGAAGCGAGAGAAGAGGAGATTTTTCAACTGATGAAACAGTTGGAGATGAAAGATGCTGCTTTGATGAGTGCCCAGAAAAGCCTAAATGAAGAACGTGAGATAGCAGCATGTTTTAGAGAGGGTGAGTGTAATGGATTCAACAATGAACTACTGCAAACTGAACTGGATAGGCACAAGGTTTTGCAAAATGAACTGCAAACTGAACTGGATAGGCACAAGGTCTTGCAAAATGAACTGCAAAATGAGCTGGAGGAATCAACCACGAGTCAGCTGATTCTCAAAGAGAAGGTTTTGCATATGGAATGTAACTTTAAAGAACAGCTTAAAGAGGTTCATGATGCTTTAGACAGTGTAATCATTGAATTGGATGAGACAATATGTGAAAGAAATGAAGTGGAATTTGAATTGCAAATATGGAAGCCAATTGTTGAGCGCTTGAAGAATGAACTAGAAGAAAATCATGTGGTGCGTAGAGAACTGGAAACTTCACTTCTTGTACAAGTAGACTTTGGCGAAAGCCTCAAGCAAGAGAAAGACAACTTGGTTTATATGTTAGAAGAGAAAGAGAGGAGCCTAAATTATCTGCAACAACAAGTTGAGCTATTGGAACATGAACTAAGAGCGAGGGAGGAATCAGCAGGGTCCTTTGAATCTGATAATGTCAGATATCTCCAGATGATAGCGGAAAAGGACAAGATTCTAGAAGAGCTCCAGAAAGAATTTGAAAAAACTGTGATTGAGAAAGGCACAATAGAAAGAACCTTTGAGGATGAGAAAAATAATCTTGTCCTGCTTATGAAAGGAAAAGACAAGAGAATGGATGAACTTATGCAGCAAGTGGAGCAATTGAGTGCTAAACAAGCCAAAGTAATGGAGTTGAATGATGAAATGGTGACTAAGCTAAGAAATTCAGATTCTTTGCTTCAGAAACTCAAGATGGAGAATGGAAAATTGCTTGAAAATGCTACGGGACTGTCATCAGAAAGGGAAAGCTTGTTAGCTTTTATTCAGGGATTCAGTGACAAAATCAATGAGTTATCTGCTGAAGACACTCTATTAATGGACATGTTGAGAAGCATGGTGCAGTCTTTTGAGAATGGTTGTCCAGTAATGAATTTGAAAACAGATGGTGCTTTTCACGTAAAGGAGAATATATTTATTCAGTCTCCCACGAGAATGAAGAAACTTGAAGCCAATTCTGATACTAGATCACCATTCAAGGAGCTAAATTTGTTAGAAGAATAGGAATGTGTTTGTATTTTCAGCAAAAAAAGGTCATCATGATCATTCTTTGTCTTGTATTTCCGACAAAAAGATCATGCAGTTACTTGACCATTCTTTGGATTGTATATGGCATTTATTTATTTGTATTTCCTTCTTTGTTTACCCTTTTTTTTTCTCAATACAGATGTTCGTTACATAAGCATCTCGAAATTAAAATAAACTATATAATGAAGAAGAGAAATGGATACTAAGGGGGAGAAACTCCATACAATAATACTAAAGATATTAGTTACAATTTATATTAGAAAAGGGTTTGTTGTATAATGGAGTTGGAAATCTAGAATTATGATTGACTACTTGTATATTCAAAAAGTTAACTAGGATGATGATTCTTATACATGAATTACTTCGTTCTTCTCATTTTATTTATTTTAAAGGCATTGGAGAAAGTTTTTCCGTATATGAAAACGATGTCATATATCACGGTTCATAAAAATTTAAATTTAATTAAATTTTAAGTTTTTGATCGATTTAAATATTTTTAATTAAGTTTTTCTTAAATTGTTTTGATATGTTGAGTACTCAAGATGATATTGTAATTACATTTTATTATTTTGGTTCAAAATATGTTGAATGGTCTCACCAACGACTTTTATATTATCTCATTTACATTATTATAAATTTATTAGCATTATTTTATAAGTACTGTGTTTCAGTTAAAACACTTGAACTAATCTTTAATATTTCTTGAAATTCTTGTATTTCTTTATGTCGAAACTTGTTATTATGATAGCAATAAACTTTAGTCTTACAGTAATAAATTACTTATAAATTATAAATTATAAATACTATTAATGTAAATAAAAGAATAACACTGTTAATCAAGTTTGGTTAAGATATTTAAAATATACCCAAAACAATATTTATGTGTTCAATTTTTGTATATTCTAATTACGATAAATCACAGTATATGATTCGAATTACAGATACATTCATATTTTGTACTTGGATCTTCCAACAGATAACTGTTCTCAGTCCCACTGGCATGTTATTACGATACAAAAGTAGTTGAGGAGTTGAGCTTCTCAACCAAACCATCTTAAAATCTGTTACCAGACACCTCATCCCACGTTAAATCTCCTACTCAGTAATTAACTAACACATCCTTAAAATATTCCTTTTCGATCTCTGAATTTTGCACTCTTGTTTCTTCGTCTAGTCCTAGATCTCTCTTCATGGCTGGGTTTTTCTCACTTCTAAGGCGCCTCTATCTCTCCCTTTACAATTGGACCGTTTTGTTTGGATGGTACACTTACTCACCCTTTCTCTTTATAACGTCATGATTCATTCATCTCTTGCCCTTTCTCAAATATCTCTAATAATTTGTTCAGGTGTCAAGTTCTGTATTTTGTTCTCAAAACGTTGAACGAATCGGGTCATGAGCATGTTTACGATGCAGCAGAAAAGCCTCTGCTTTTTTCTCAAACAGCTGCTGTGCTAGAGGTAATTGTTCCTAAAGGTTTTTGATTTTTCGGAACTACGGACACCCCCTTTTGATTTTTTCAAGCAATTTGTTCAAGTTTCTTGTTGGAATTATCTATCTCGAGTTTTTTCTAACTTTTTGTTTGGTGGGCTTTCTACTGAATGGTGAGCTAGATTCTTCATGGTTTAGTAGGTGAGTAATCTGTTCTCAATGTGTGGGGTTATGCTTAACGAAAATGAAAATTGAAGTTAGAGTTGGTTTGTTTATGAAATTCTGTGTTATTTTCTTTTGTGAAGGACTGGTGAGATCTCCAATAACAGCGACGTTGCCACAGATAAGTTCAAGGCTGTTCTTGACTTGGGGCATTTTATGGAGTTTTCCTGAGGTGAAGAAAAAATTGGATTATTTTATTTTTTGTTGAACGCATTTAATTTGTTTGTTCAGTATTCAATCATATTCTTCTACTGAAAAGTTGCCCCATCTTTTATCACCAGACTCAGTCTCATGTGCTTGTTACCTCCCTACTAATCAGCTGGTCCATCGCAGAGGTAAGTGTTTGTGATTGCTCTTTCATGTGATGTTCAAATTATTTGTTTGGCTTTTTGTTCTTTTTGTTTGATGTTAGCTAGCCATAACAAACTTCTGCAGAATGGTTATAAGTTATAGAGCACTTCCTGCATGAAGATGACATTACTTACTTCAAATAAATGCCACCTCTGTTATGCTAATGTTCAAATTTGATGTCTAAAACTTAGAAGAACCTAATAGTATGAAATTTGAAGCGTTGATTGGGGTGACAGCAATTTTTTTGGCTCGGTGACCTATTTTCTTCTGTAATTGGATTCCTCTGTTTGTTTCTGTAGTGAATTCATTGATTACAAAGGTAAGAGAAGTATTAATGAAGATAAATATTTATCTTCTTTGTTGTTGCAATTGTAGATCATTCGGTATTCTTTCTTTGGATTCAAAGAGACTTTTGGATTTACTCCATCATGGCTTTTGTGGCTTAGGTACGAAGTTTGATTGCTAAGCCTTGTTCATGGAGTATAGCAATTGGCAAATCAATTTTTTCTTACATCAATTACAAATTGTTTCTTTGCAGATACAGCAGCTTCATAGTTTTGTATCCAACAGGCATAAGCAGTGAAATTGGCCTAATATACATCGCACTACCGTTCATCAAGGTAAATTAATTTGGTTGCCAAATGTACACTTTAGAATCATTAGATCTAAAGCTGCAACATGTGTGTTGTCTTGTGTAATTTCGTAGCATTACTAGAATGATAAAATGGAAATGGAGGAGAATAGTCTATTACTTATGATACAATATGGTGAAAATATTTGATAGTTTCTCAGTAAGTTGGAGTTGAGTTAATCTGACAAGTATTTTCAGGCTTCTGAGAAGTATTGCATAAGGATGCCAAACAAATGGAACTCGTCATTTGATTACTTTTATGCTGCCATTGCTGCACTGGGAATCTACGTTCCAGGCATGAACAGAACATCTTTGCACTGTTATTGATATAACCTTAGGGTAATATTTATTTCGCTGACTGTATTTTAAGTGATCGATTTGGTATCATTATATGCAGGTACTCCTCACTTGTATACATACATGCTTGCACAGAGAAAGAGAGCTCTCTCCAAATCCAAGAGAGAGTAATGCAATATATGTAGTTTACATTGATTTGGGGTCAAACTTAGGACATACATAGGTCATGTCTTGGTTTGAATCCACATACAGAGGCACCTCGGAAACAATTGATTTTCTTGTTAATGTGTATCATTGAAAGGCAGCATGCCAGAGATAGATAAACTAATGTATTTGCTTTTCGGTAACATGGTGCAGTGTAGCTTCCTATAGTTGTCTGTTTCTCAATCATATGCTATAGATGTTTAACATCAAATAATAAATCAGTGAGGTTTTTCTTTAGGGGAGACATCATGGAGATTTGACCTCAATGAATTGTGAATAAGTCCATATGAGAGATCACGACGTCACTTTTAACCTTAAATTTTAAGGTAATTAGTTTATAGGTTATTTTACATATTGTTTATCTTACAAATTTTGATCCGATGTGAAATTTTCAATACATCTTAAATTTCTAACAATCTCTCTCGAGTGTGAGTGTGAGTATCTCCACATTGGAGCACCTTCCTCTCAAACATTGTATCTTAGTGATGATCATTCCTTTGTACCGTCATTTTATAGCAAGACACACTCTCCTGAAATAGAAGACTTTCTATATAAAGAACTCTTAAATTTTAAGATTCTTCATCTACTTTATATCATACTCATCCAAGTTACTACTAAGATGAACTATCGACTCTGATACCATTGTGATTCTTCACTTACGTTATACTCTATTTATCTGAATCGTCACCAAGATGAATCATCGACTCTCATATTATTACGAAGTTTTTTTAGAAGAGACATCTATAAGTTACAAACTCAAATTAAAAATCAAGGCATTACTACTAACACAAATTCTTAAAACAATAAATTTACAAATCTCTTTTCCTCTTATATATCGTTTATCTTACTCATTTTCCAACTCACCTTGAATTTATAACAATCATACTTTACCTTGTAACCTTCATACAACTTTGAGAGCATAGAGATTTATAAACACTAAAGATGTGAGAATTTCATGAGATGATGATATAGAATGAGTGATTTGGAATATGGGATGGTAACTGTTCTAGCACATTTAGAGTTGATTTAAATTAAAGTTCTGAATATAATCCTCTTTAATTCAAGAGGGAACACACTTGTGCACTTTTGAGGCTTTCTTACTCTAAGAGGAGTCTTTAAATTTTGGGTGATATGCTCTCCACCACTATATAATGATGGATCATGAAAGTTAGGGTTAGACTTTTAGATGCATGATACTTTTACACGGTTGTTGGACTAAATTCCATGTTCCTGCTGATATGATGCGAAGCAATGTCACATAGCTACAGGCCTAAACTCAAACTCGTAACTCATTTAAAGAACAAGTACGATATCTTAAAATTATATCGAGCCTGGACTTAACTAAAGGAAGTAGGAAGAAGAATGCTATGAACACTTTTCTTTTACACTTTCTTTATTACACTCTTTGTGATGGGGTGAGCTTTATTAGAATATTATTAATATAGGTGGATCTCACTTTTAAATCAGGAGAGTGGGACTCATCAAAATTGATGGTTTCAAATAAATTTTACCGATAGAAAACAAAATATAAGAAAAAAAGTTAATTAGTAATTTATTTCATATAATCTATGATTCCTTTTGATTTTTATATTTGTAAAATCATTTAATATGATCACTTATGTTATATTGATGTTAACACCATTTAAAAAGTGTTCCATATTAAAATCTAGATTTGTCACATGTCAAAATTTTGATATTTTTTATTTTAGAACTCTTCTAATTTTAACATGTGACACATTTTCAAATATTAAATTGTCCAAATTTTTATATACAAAAGATTCATATTTTGATCCGTGGAAGACATAAGTGACGATTCCAAACAACTGTCAATTCAACTAAAGAGATTACATCGAGTTTTTTTCTTAAAAGGATATTAAATTAAGTAAGTTTTAAAATATAAGAAACTCAATTAAATTAAAAGAATATCAAAAACATAAATATAAGTACAAATTACGAATTGAACTAATACTAATCAAAGATTTTGCGCGAAATGAAATGAATGTATTAGTTATGTATTCACTGTTTTTTTTAAATAATCTAATTTATAGATAAACTAATTTTAGAATACGATAAAAGTAACTTATATGTGAATGATACATTAACTTGTCTCGTGACAAATAATACTAAGAAGTTGGGGTACAGATGTGATCGACTTCATCAAGATTGGAGTATTATTGACTAAACATATTTTTTTTACTGATGCTGGTTGAGGTCTCAACATTAGAATTTATTTTTTCAAATGTCAAATGGGAAATTTTTTATTTATTGTTGACTCAAATTCTTTTAGTCAATGCTAATTCATGGGTTTTCTTTAGCTGATATTAGTAAACAAATAACTTTGACCAATATCAACTAAAATAACTATGATTTAATTAAGAAGAACTTTGTCGTAAAGTAAACAAATCTTATGGACTATGATCAAAACATTATTTTGACCATCATTAACTAAAAAAATATCACAAAAATAATAATTTTTGAATTATCAAAGGTTTTTACTATTAAAATATTTTTTAAAACTTAGTACCAATTGAAATACTTTGTTAAAAAATATATTGAATTTAAATTGAGTTATTTAAATAAAGTATTTAAAAATAAAAATAAAAATAAAAAAATTAATCAATGAATTTAAATAATTCATAAATTGTGAAATGGGTAGGTAGTCTATATACATCCTTAATGGATTTTATGAGGTATTGTGCGGAAGTTAGTGGGATGTAGCTGTTGGTTGCCATGCATTTATTTATTTGGCCTGCATTAATATTTGATAACTACACGACTGTGAAGTATGACTATATCGGGGTTAAATTTTTTTTTTCATAATTTGAAGTGAAAATTTAAATAAGTCAATTTTTAAAAATTTTGTTTAATTTAATTCTCTAACTTTAGAAATATTTAGGTTTAGTCATTTTAACCAAATTTTGTTAAGTTTATTTGACGTTTTAAATATGTTTCATGATAACATTTTAGTTGTTTACACCGCTTGATACATTTTTGTTTCAATGTTACTTGAAAAACTTGTTTGAAACGTCAAATAAATTTAACAAAATTATTTTATAAAAATTAAATTAACGCATTTCTAAAGTTGAGAACTAAATTGAGCAAAAGTTTGAAAAATAAACTAATTTTAATTTTCACTAAAAAATAATAATTTACTATGTATGACATTGGGATCGAATAAAAGGTCAATCTACAAAAGGTGTTAACTTTTTCGACCACTAAATTAAAGTATACTTCCGTGATAAATGCATTCAAGGAAGCCTTATGCTTACAATTGTAGCTAGATAATTGAAGATGCAAGACTAGGTTGTTAATGTTTACAATGACAACAAGAGGGCTACATTGTTATCCAATAATCAGTCTATAATGAAATAATGAAATACATTAACATCAAGCTACATATTTTAAGAAAGAAGATTGTTTAAGGGTTTGTCAAGATGATGAAGGTCTCGATATTTGATATGATTAAAAACGTTTTATTATGCAACAAATTATTTCATTGAATGGATTTGATTAATTGATTGATAATTAAGTTTGTGATGGACTCAGTAGTAGGTGGGGAGCCTCACTTAAAATATTTGTGTTAAGCCAAGATTGGTTCAATAAAATATTAGTTCTTAAACTATTTAACTTCATCAAACTATCCAATATACGATATGCATATTCCAACACATATAGTAGGTAGTCTTAGTAGAATGTCCAATCTCTTATCTTTTTATTGAAACTATTTAGAAAAGTTTCTCAAATGATGATTCAACTCAGTAACAATAAATACTATTCATTTCTATTCTCTGTAAGTTTTTCCATGTTTCACACAAGTTAGTTACTATATATATGTTGTTATATAAATGAACATACAATGACAATTAACGTTAACTAAAAGCTATAAGTTCAATTGTAGAAATAGAAAACTATGAGAGTTAAGTTAGAGTTTACTAAGAGAGAAACTTTGTGTTCTAATGTTTAAGTATAGCTAATTTTGTCACGAACATAAATTGAAGTTTATTAACACTTTAGTCAGCATGTACCTTTTTCCATGTATGACTTTTTGTTATTTTTTATTTATCTTTTATCCTTAACATTTGTGGTGTCATTTTTATCAAATTATCATTTATGAATGTGTTTGGGTTGTTTAACAACAATATTTAATATAATTAGCCTCTATTAATCTAACAACTAATTATTGTGTATTATTCTAGTAAATTGCTTTTGACTTTACTAAAATGACAAAAAATTTATACAACATTTTCTATTATATCCTTTAGTTTTTCTATATTTTATATAGGAAAAATTTAATTATACTAAAAGTTAATGTTCCATTCTCTTTTTTTTCAAACTCATTCATCCAAACACGAGTAAAGGAACCTTTCAAGATAACACTAATAACAAATGTAACAAAAAAAATGGCATGGTTAATAAACCTCTTAATCCTAACAAAGTTGTGGCCACACTTAACACAAATTGTACAACTTTTAGTTCAATGCATGATAATAAGAAGTCCTCAAACTCATACTTCAATGTTGGATGGCTTTAGAATTGTTGATTAGAAATTTATAAGAAGGAAAAAGAAGTAAATGTCACTAAAGGGAATGATGAACAATTTACCTAAACTATATTGTGATGTCTTGCCAAAATGCATTTGGTTACAAACACAAACTAATGAAAAATCATATAAAGAGGGTATGAAGCATTGAAGTGATGATGCAGCATGAAATTCTAGAACTTGCGTGACAACGCAACTATGTATCAATTCTCAAATGACAATATGGTCACTTAGGAATTGACAAAAAAATGAGATTGGTGATTTTAAAGCTTTTTTGGTGATACAATAAATATTGTCACTTAAAAATTGGGATGACACTCAAGCATTGAATGAACTTTTGAGCAAATGAGAGATAAAACCAACTATTCTTTTTGGAACTATTGCTTAAGCAACATAATATTGCTAAAGCAAAAAAATCTTACTTAGTTTCAAGAAGTAAGGTCACTCAAATGATATCTATACAATGGTGATGATGATGTTGATGATGAACATATGATGTTATATATTTATATATGTGATTGTTGTGTTGAGATGAATGCCTGATATGTTTATTGATGATGATAAAGTGAATGCATTAATATGGTATAGCTTGTGTTGTAAATTACAAGGAATATTTATAAGATATGTTGCTCTTCATGTGTCCCTTTACGAGTGTGTTGCCCTTTATATGTGAGAATACATGGGATACTATTATGACACCAATGGTCAAAGTATTAAACAAAAAATTCATTTAGAAAAAAAGAAATATCTTATATTTCAGTGTGGATCTAATCATGCATATAATATTTTAGATGACGACTAAAAGAGATTATTGTATAAAGGCTTTTTAAGCACAGGTTAGTAATAATTCAATGTAAGAAACTGAGGTTTAATTTTTATCTAAGATTTATGACGAATTGAGTGCTAGTTTATGTTAGAACATGTTAGTACAAGTCTTCTAGAGAACGCTAGGGCATCAAATTACACCATTGATTGATATACATTTAATGATTCCTCTAATTTTGTATACAAGTAGTTCAATTATGATATTTTGTGAGTTCTCTTTAACAAAAGTGTGTGTTATTATTGTAAAATTAATTAAGGATCTTTAAGAGTTATGATTCTCACCCGATAAAACATAATAGAGCACTAACCTTGATCCATGAGAGATCCTGTGAATATGCGTTCTTCAAATTTGTAATCTTGTGTGCTCTTCAACCACTGTTTCCCAATCTATCTCTTTGCCTTTCTTTCTCTTCTCACACGTTCTTGATGGGTTACTGTGAGAATAACCTTATGGCCAGAGACAGAACCCCTATTCCTTTTATAAACCAACGTCCATCAAGTTGGTTTTTATTTTATCTTTATTTTATTTTATTATCACTTCTCATAATAATAATCAATAAGTCTTTATATTTTATTAAATCACAATTGGGCCCATCATAATATTTCAAATGAGTCACTAATAGAATTAATTCGTCAATTAATTCTAACATTCTCCCACTTGACTCATATGATGTCATAACATTATGTGATTTAATACATAAACGTAATGTGCATTAAAAGACCTTGCATAAATTGGTTCCATCATTATTCATAATTAAAGATACATAAATAATAAGAGTCATGGCGGTCACACATCATTTGATCGACATGATCCCTTCCATGTACTACTATATCATCTATTTCTCCTTAATATGACCTTAAAACGAGAAGTCCATAATGGGTTCAAACATAATGTCATTTTACAAAGCAATAACATAATATAATTTGTTTTCTTCATCATAATTTGCATGCATAAACATAAAGAAGAAAACACAGATTTCAGAAATTTATACATTAGGGAGCTCAAAGTGTCACATAAACATTCAAAACATTAACATTCAACATTCACTAGTAGACATAATGCCCATATTCTTTACATGACCAGCATACAATTTGGGCGATAATCCTTTTGTTAAAGGGTCAGCAATCATAAGATCTGTGCTAATATGTTCTATTGACACTTTACGTTTCTGAACTTCTTATTTAACGACAAAGTATTTCAACTCCATATGTTTAGCACCTTTAGAATACTTGTCGTTTTTAGAAAAGAAGACTACTGTGAAATTATCACAATAAATTTTCAGTGGCTTGGAAATACTGTCGACTACTCCAAGTCCTGAAATAAAGTTCCACAACCAATTAGCCTGAACTGTGGCCTCAAAGCATGCCACAAATTCAGCTTCCATGGTGGATGCAACAATGACAGACTGCTTCGCACTTTTCCATGAAATCGCTCCTCCGGCTAAAAGATACATATAACCAAATGTAGACTTTCTTGTATCCACACAGTTGGCAAAGTCTGAATCTGTATAACCTATCACCTCAAGGTGATCAGATTTTCTATAAGTAAGCATGTGATTCTTTGTTCCTTGTAGGTATCGTAAAACTTTCTTTGCAGCTTTCCAATGCTCCAGACCTGGATTACTTTGGTATCTACCAAGCATACCAACTGCAAAGCTAATATCTGGCCTCGTACAGGTTTGAGCATACATCAAACTCCCAACAACAGATGCATAAGGGATATTTTCCATCTATTTCCGTTCCAAATCATTCTTTGGACATTGCATGAGACTAAACTTGTCTCCTTTCTGTATTGGAACAAGAGATGCTGAACATTTATCCATTCTAAATCTCTATAAAACTTTATTAATATATGCATTCTGAGACAAACCTAACAATCCTTGTGATCTGTCACGAAATATTTCTATTCCTATCACATAGTATGCCTCACCCATATTTTTCATTTCAAAGTTATTAGAGAGAAACCTCTTAGTCTCACTTAATAGACCAAGATCATTAGTCGCAAGCAAGATATCATCAACATACAGAATCAGAAATATAAACTTACTCCCACTGACCTTCAGATATATATATACACCGATCAACAGTGTTTTCCTTAAATCCAAAGGACACAATAGTATCATTGAACTTAAGATACCATTGCTGAGAAGCTTGTTTAAGTCCATATATCGATCTCTTAAGTTTACACACCATGTGCTTCTTTCCTTCTTCAGCGAACCCCACCGGTTGGTCCATATATACATCTTCTTCTAAATCCCCATTCAGAAAAGCAGTTTTAACATCCATTTGATGCAACTCAAGATCATAATGAGCTATTAATGCCATGATAATTCTAAAAGAATCTTTCTTAGAAACAGGCGAAAATGTTTTCTTATAGTCAATGTCATCCTTCTGAGTAAAACCTTTGGCAACAAGACGGACCTTGTAACGTTCAATATTGCCTTGAGAGTCACGCTTAGTCTTAAAGACTCATTTACACCCAACTCTCTTGCATCCTTCTGGCAATTCCACAAGGTCTCATACGTCATTATGTGCCATTGATTTAAGCTCATCTTTCATGGCATCTAACCAATTATCAGAATTATCACCATTAATGGCTTCTGAAAAAGAAATTGGATCATTATCAATGCTTAAGTCATTTTCTGACTCTTGTAGATAAACCACATAATCATTTGAAATAACATACTTTTTATCTTTGTGAGATCTTCTTAATACTATTTTTTGTGGTTGTTCTACTATCGGTTCATTATTAACCTCGGGATCATTAATTTGTTGTTCTTCTTGATTGTTGTGAGTTTCTACAACATGTGGAACAACAACTCTTGATAAATAAGTACTAGTTATAGGAACTTGTACTCTAACTTCCTTAATCTCCACATTTCGTGAAGTTTCACTCCCACTGGTTTCACCATTTTTAATGAACCGAGCATTTCCAGTTTCAACGATTCTTGTACTATGGGTAGGACAGTAAAACATATATCCCTTTGATTTTTCTGGATAACCAATGAAAAATCCATTGATTGTTCTTTCATCCAGTTTCTTTTCTTGTGGATTGTATATTCTTACTTCTGCCTGAAAACTCCAAACATACAGGTGTCTCAAACTGGGTTTCCTATTCGTCCATAACTCAAAAGGAGTCTTTTGAACAGCTTTACTAGGAACCATGTTCAACAAATACATGACAGTCTTTAAAGCATACATCCACAATGATACAGGTAAACATGAATTACTTAACATACTCCTAACCATATCCATTAAGGTTCAATTACGCCTTTCTGATACACCATTTTGTTGTGGTGTTCCTGGCATTGTGTATTGAGCACAAATACCACGTTTCTCAAGGAACTTAGCGAACGAACCAGGGTGTTGTCCACTTTTATCATATCTTCCATAATACTCACCACCTCTATCAGACCTTACGATTTTCACCTTTCTGTCTAATTGCCTTTCCACTTCATTTATATAAACTTCCAAGGCATTTACTGACTGAGATTTCTCATGCAGTAGATAGACATGTCCATAACGCAAAAAATCATCAATAAAGGTGATGAAGTACTTCTCTTTAGTTTGTTTGCCTTTAATACAATCCACACACACATTCAGATCAGTAAAATCTAAATCCAGAAGGATTTCATTCTTTACTAATCTTTGCATTCTTTCTTTGGAAATATGTTCCAAACATTTATGCCACAAGTAAGCAGATCGTTCATCCACTAAACTACGTTTAGTGCCAACATTGTGATGCAAAGTCATAAGAGTTTCAGCATATAAATTATCTAAATTCAATTTATATAAACCATCATAAAGTGTACCAGATCCAATCAATAAAGTACGCTTAAACAAACTGAAACAACCATTCCCAAACTTAAAAGAGTATCCAGCAATATCAAGTTTAGACAAAGAAATTAAATTCCTAGTGATATCTAGTGTCGATGATTAGACGATAAGTCCCGACCGCTTCCACTAGAACTTTCTCTTTATTGCCCATGAAGACAAACTTCTCATTTGGGTTTATGGTTCGGGTTGTAAGAAATCCCTGCATCACATTAGAAACATGAGTCGTACATCCAAAATCAATCCACCACGTATTATGGGGAACTTCAGTTAAGTTTGATTCAAAACATACGTAAGCATTATGCTCACCTTTCTTTTCGAACCAAGCCTTACGCTTTATGCAATTCTTCTGGAAATGTCCAGACTTCCCGCAGAAATGACATTTGTCATTTTTCTTCTAGATTTTGGTTGAGGACTCGTCAATCTTTAGTGGTCCTTTACCCTTTCCATGTTTCTTAGCAACTTTCTTTCCAACAGCTCCTTGATTCTTCACATATTGAATAGAGTGGCTTCCTAAGTTCTTCAGTCGGGTCTCCTCCTGAACTAGCATACTATGCAATTCATGCACATTCCACTTGTCTTTTATGGTGTTGTAGTTCATTTGGAGCGGACCATGCTCAGACGGTAATGAGTTCAGAATGAACTGCACGAGAAAACCTTCATCCACTCTGCCATTCCTAAAGTCTTAAGTCTTGCTGCGATATTTGTCATCTCGATCACATGCTCATGCATGGTACGCGAACCGTCAAACTTCATAGTGGTCAACGTACTCATCAGTGTCCCAGCGAGAGACTTATCAGCAGTTTGGGAGCGCTCTTCCACAAATTTCATAAATTCTTTTGCGTCATCAGTTTTGGGAAGAGCTGACTTTATATTGTTTGCTATGCTCATTCTCATAAACATTAAGTTAAGTCTGTTTGATCTTGCCCAAGCTTTGTAATGGGCTTTCTCTTTATTGCTACTAGCATCCGTGATAGCAGCTGGCTTTTCAACTAGAAGAGCTAGATCAAGATCCAACACACCTAAGTGAAATTGGACTTGCTCACTCCAGTCAGGGAAATTCAACCCATTAAAGACTGGAACAGACGAAGCATGCGCGTGTAAAGATACCGGAACAGAGACTGCAATTAACACATGCCTAACATTAATGCTTTGAGTCATAAAACTAAACGTAAAAACAGATTCAGATATAAACAATCATTCTATGCATACTAATGTTCTCCTTTGGGAGATCCACTAATACACAAACATAAACATAATGATGCTAATCACATTATAACATTATTGATAATTAAAATATGCATCAACTAGAATCACCTACTACCTTTGGGTATATAAATAAAACTAGTGACGCATACAAAATTATCTACAATCATGTTCATTAATTATGAGAACAATTAATCAACCTTTGGGCGATCCTTAAATGTCTTATAATTAATGAATTTTAATTAACCCATAAATTTAATTATTCATAATTTAGCATCCATACTATGGGTAATTAAAATAAAAAACATTAATAATTTGAAATCATATAAACTTTAAAATTTTGGCCACTTTGGTGACTAACAAAATTTATCATAGTTAATTTCAAATAAATAAATACACATTTAATTGCTATAGACTTTATATAGCATCCTCATTAATTTTAATGTAACAATAACAAACATAAATATTATTGCAAATTAAAATAAAATTATTAATTATTTATATAATAAAATAATTAATATTAATTTTATTAGTGACATCAACTAATAAAAGCATTACACTTTAATTTTAATAAATAAATTAACAGTAGCGGAATGTAACTTCACATGGTGCACGTTCACACAATATGAAATTGGAAAACTTCCAATTTTTCACACGTTCACTCACAGCACACGTTCATTCAACTTTCATTCCATGCCATTCACTTTGCAATTATTCCAAATCCATATGCACATCGTTTTTTTTTTCTTTTAATTTTCATTCAATGCCAAATGCAATCACGCATGCATTGTACTGTTCATTCATTGATTCAAATTCAGATTTCACACACACGTAGATTGAATTGATGCATGTATTGTTCATTCATATTCAATAATCCTTCAAACTTTAATTAGGATTCATACAAATTTGGAAACAAACATCATAAAAGGAGAATCATAAATCCTACAACTTGGCTCTGATAACACATGTAAAATTAATTAAGGATCTTTAAGAGTTATGATTCTCACTCGATAAAACATAATAGAGCACTAACCTTGATCTATGAGAGATCCTGTGAATATGCGTTCTTCAAATTTGTAATCTTGTGTGTCCTTCAACCACCTTTTCCCAATCTATCTCTTTGCCTTTCTTTCTCTTCTCATACATTCTTGATGAGTTACTGTGAGAAGAACCTTATGGCCAGAGACAAAACCCCTATTCCTTTTATAAACCAACGTCCATCAAGTTGGTTTTTATTTTATCTTTATCTTTATTTTATTTTATTATCATTTCCCATAATAATAACCAATAAGTCTTTATATTTTATTAAATCACAATTGGGCCCATCATAATATTTCAAATGAGTCACTGATAGAATTAATTCTAACAATTATGTGATTTTATATGCATGTTATGTAATTATAAAATAATTAACTTATCTCTATCATTTGAAAGTGTAATGATACATTACATGACACTACAAGAAAATGTCTCTTTATCAACCAATTTTAGTGACCAAAACCTATAGTAATAACTTTAGATACCAATTTATAAAATTAAAAATTATTAATTACTAAAATAGTTACTAGATGAATAAAAAATTATAATCGATTACTAATTAATTAGAAATTAATTTACAAATCAATTCCTTTAGTAGCTAATGTTTAGTGACCAATTTTCTTTGGTAGCTAAAACTTTGGTAACTACATTTTAAAAATCAATTTAAAGACCAATTATATTTTTTTATTAATAATAATGACTTTTAATAGCCAATAATTTTTATTTTTGTAAATTGTTATCTAAATTAGTCACTATAATTTATAACAACTTTTGGTCACTAAAATAGGTTATTAATGAGACATTTTCTTTAGTGCTAGGAAATATATTTAGAAATAAAGATGGAAAATCTAGACATGATAGGAAGTGTTTTAATTTCCTAAGGTGTGATAAAATATAGTATGAAAATATATCTATATGACTTTAATATTTTTTTATGGTTTTTAATAAATATATATTATGAGATAATATAAACGTATATAATTTATATATATATATATATATATATATATATATATATATATATATATATATACTTTATGATAATAAAAAATAAATTTATTATTATTATTATAAAATAAAATAAAATAATTTTATAATTTTGTTGTATTTTATTTATTTACTTTATAGCTAGTTTAATAATTAAAAAAATAATTACATTTAAAAAATTGAGGAAATAAAAAAATAATAAATTTAAAGAAACAGTCATTTAAAAAGCAAAATTAATAAAATAATTATTTTAATCTAAAAAAACTTTTATTTAAAAATAAAATAAAAAAATAAATGTCCACACAGAATTTCTCTCTCTCTCTATATATATATATATATATATATATAATATTATAAATTTAATTAGACATTCAATAGTATATTTTTTCGTTGATAAAATAAGGTTCATTAATTCTTCTAACGAAGTATTATTACTTTAGTTTATTCACATTTATAATGCTGTTATTGAAACATTAATTTCTTTTGTTCGCCAACAATGAATGATTTTTAATCTCACAATAATATAATTATTAACTGAAAAAAATAGCATAGTTTTTTGCTAACAAGTCAACAAATTGGATATAAATAAGAATAAAATGTCATAACCTTTTAACTTAAATTAACAATAAGTAGTTTTCAAGAATATATATAATTATATATTTTTTATGTAAATATTTATGGGAGCTTAAATAAAAGATGTCCTTTGGTGAAGATTTAAGACTGGTTTTATATATTTTAAAGGAGAAATACAGTAATTTAGAAAAGTAGAAAAAAATAGACAGAAACTTTGGGAAGAAGAATTGTACGTGAAGGCGAAGCCAAGAGGAACTACCCTTCACGTGCTTTGGCTTATCCTATAAAAAACCAAACTTTGAAGACAGAGAGAGCATTAAGTAAGGTGAGAGCGAAGGTTAAACAAACAAGAGGCACAAAATATTATGTGAGCGAGAAAAGCCCAACAACACAGTGTCTCACTCTTGCGCACTCAAAACGACGCCGTCCACACTCTCCCAACCAAAATCACCTTCTCCCTCCATTCATTATCACACCCAAAAACCAAACCAAATTGTATCATAAAAACCATAAAGCTCCTCCTATTTATTATTTATTTATATTTAATTATATTTGTATTCCCTTCCTCATCCTCTTTTCATTTCAAATTCGAACCCACGAAATCGCAAGTTTGATTCAAAATGGCGGAGCAGGGGAACCGTTGGAGCTGGGACGTCGCCGGCTTCGACCCGTGGAAGTCATCTCCGTCGTCGCAATCTCCGCCGACTCCCCTGGAGCACGCTGATCGGAAACCTACTGCGCCATTGGTGCGTCGCTATTCCATTTCTGCTACGTCGGTCCTTCCGCAACCCAGGCAGTCTGTGGCCTTGAAGCTTCAACGGTTGAAGGACAAAGTCAAGGTAATGCGTTTTCGTCTCCACTTCTGACTGTGCTGCTACTTTCTCTTCTTCTCCTTCTTCTTCTTCGCAACGGCGACGTTTTGGCCCCTTCCTTTTTCTTCTCGATTCGGAAACTATTCCACTGGTTTTACCTTCTGCCTTGTAGCTAGTGCTTTCAACGACGACGTTTTAGCTTGTGTTTCCACTTTTACGAGCTGCGTTGTGGTTTCTACGAGTAGTTTCAGCTTGCGAAGAAAGGGGAGGTGCAATGCATGCGGAGTTTGAAGGCTCTGTAAAATTTCGACGTAGTAAGCTGGAGTGACATCGGAGACTGTATAGGGTTTGTTTCGGGGTTGTGTGTTGAAGGATTTTTTTCACCTAACATGAGCGTGTTGATTTTTTTGAATGGATGACTGAAGCTTTTGTGTTCAACATTGTCCTTTTATAGTACTTATTGATTCTGTGATGACGACGACAAAGGGGCTTCTCCTGCGGTGTCAATATTTTGAATTCAAGCTTAGGGTGTTTTAGAAGAGGCTGTTCAGAATATTATGATATGAGCAAGAAGAATTCGGCGTAGGAAGAGTTTTGGATCAAAGCATGGATGCTAGAAATGTGATGGTGTATGCTTATAATTTGAATTCTAGTTGTAAAAAAGAACAGAGTACCGATTGTACCCGTTTTTAAAAATCGTAGAGTGGACTACTTTTTTTTGTTTATGTATGCTATGTGACAAGTATAAGCTAAATGATTAGTTTCATATGTTATCAAGTGATTATACTGTTCTAGTATATAACGTTCCGTATTGAAAATTACTTTCTGTAATGGAATGTGCTGATAAGGGATTTTTGGGTAGTTTGGGTTTAGTTGAAACCTCCATGCAACCATTTATCAAGAAAAAATAAGAGGGCTGGAAGATGTAATGCTTTTAATACTATTTAAACTTTTTTAAAGTACTAATAATTTTACTGGTCCGTCTTCTATCTGGTTTGGGTTATTGTTTTTCATGTGGCATCCTTGCCAATTGTTTTGGATAATGTGATTTTGGGTTTAGTCATGTGTTAACAATCACATCAGATATTTTACACAGCTTGCTAGAGAAGACTATGTGCAATTAAGACAAGAGGCAAATGAACTTCAAGAATATTCAAATGCAAAACTTGATCGAGTTACACGGTATCTAGGTGTTCTTGCAGAGAAAACCCGCAAGCTAGGTAAGCAATTAATTTATCTTGACTCTTGGCTCATGCTTAAATGGACCAAAGGTTTTGAAATATCCACATTTCTCCTGTAAATTCTTTTGCTTTTTGAATGAAATACTTAATTTCAGGACAACGTGAGATTCATTCTTTAAACTCGTGTAGGGAAATGAGAGTCTTGGTTTTTCACACAGTTACAAGGTCTGATCTATGCTACCATAGTAATAATAGATTTAACATTTTTAGCATTTAGTTTCTTGAAATAAATGAAGTTAAGCAAGTTTTTATCTTTTGTTTCTAGTACCCAAGAAACATTGGGGGAAGGGAAGTTTTTCTGTTTAAAACTTTGGTACATTTCTTTTTCTTCTTTTGTGTGTGAGATTGTACTGTTGGTTTTCTGTCACTAAATTTTGAAAATTTCTACTTTGAATTTCAGATCAAGTAGCCCATGAAACTGAAGCAAAAATAGCTCCGCTGATCAATGAGAAAAGAAGACTATTCAATGATTTATTAACATCTAAAGGTAGCTTATGCCTAAATTTTCATTAAGTGTAGGGCAGTTTCTTTACATTTACTCTTTTTTGGTCTTTTGTTTTCTCGTTTTATAGTATCCGGAAGTGAAGTGCGTTAAATACTCAATGTTCCTCTTATTTAAGCATACAAGCTTTTTTGAGCTAAAAAATGCTGCAATTAATATTATTTTCAGGAAACATACGAGTATTCTGCCGAGCAAGGCCATTATTTGAAGATGAAGGTGCTTCAGTCGTTGAATTTCCAAATGACTATACCATTAGTGTAAATACTGGTGATGAATCCTTGTCTAATGCCAAGAAAGACTTTGAATTTGACCGAGTTTATGGACCTCATGTGGGTCAAGGTAAAAGGATTTTATGCTTTCTTACCATCTTTTTTAGTTTAGGCACCGTCTTTGATATGTACATTTTAGATCACTTCTCACCTTTGATTTTCTGTTTGCAGCCGAGTTATTTAGTGATGTTCAACCACTGGTACAATCAGCTTTAGATGGATATAATGTTTCCATATTTGCATATGGACAAACCCATTCTGGAAAGACACACACTATGGTTGCTTTCTTTCGCTTGCTGTTTATGTGTGTGCATTCACAAAACAATTCCTCTCAAATAAATTACAATAAAATAAAAGGAGTTTTAAATTCAATGTTGTCTAATATTGAAAATGAAATGGCTGTCCTATGGGTGAATTACTTTAACGTGTTCTTTTGTATCGAGACAATGACGATTGGCCTAATCAATTGCTTCTTTGATGTTCATTTGTTACTCCCAGGAAGGATCAAGCTATGATCGAGGTTTATGTGCTCGTTGTTTTGAGGAGTTGTTTGATTTATCCAATTTAGATTCAACTTCTACTTCTCAATATAAATTCTGTGTTACAGTCTGTGAGCTATATAATGAACAGGTCTCTTTCTATTTTCACTTATTGCATGCACCCTTCCTATTGTGTTTCTGGTGTACTTCCTGATTTTATGTTCATTTAAGGTGATTAATTTTTTTTATATTCTTTTATGTGTTTTCAGACTAGGGATCTACTTTTGGAGGCAGGGAAGAGCACTCCTAAACTCAGCTTGGGATCACCTGAATGTTTTGTGGAACTGGCGCAGGAAAAAGTTGACAATCCTGTTGAGTTCTCTGCAGTAGTAAAAGCTGCATTGCAGACTCGGGAAAATGATTTAGCAAAGAATAATGTTTCTCATTTGTACGGTCTAAATTCTCTGCCTACATTATATTGTGTTGAAACTGTGGTCATTTATGTCATTTTGAGTTGCACGATACCTTTTTGATAGCATACTTTTATCAATGTAACTAACTGTTGAAATCAATGTAAATGGAAAATTGTTTTCTGGATATAATCTACCATGATATACATGTGTGTGCATGTTGGGTATGCCATTTTAAGTGGCATGATAGACTTCTTTAGCTAGCATACATTTACTAATTTATCTGTTGAGATCAAATGCATAAATTGGATATTGCTCCTTGGGATGTGAGTGTGTGTAGGAAACATATCAAGATAGGTGAGAGTGTAAAAGAAGCAAATCTCAACAATGAATGTTTAGATTAAAAATAATTAAACTAATCTTGATGTGATCCTAAAAGAGGAATATTAATAACATGTACTCATATTTTTAGCATAGCTTCAATTTGAGTATCTTTGTTTGGAGATAGGAATAAGCTACCTACCTTTGGAATAACATGTCTCTCGTGACCATCCTCGTTTGGTCAAAGATAATACACGGCCTTAGTTTCTATATAGGGAGCGAATCGCCTTCGTGTAATATAACTTGAATCATAATACTTTTGGGTGTTCTAGTGAAATTCCTTGCTTTTTTCTAGTGGTGTTTGATCCATAGCTTATCTCTTCAATGCCAAAATGGTGTGACTCAAAGTTCATTATTGAAGGAAGTAGAGTTTCTCTCTTAGGGTTCTCTCAAATGGTGAATCACCATTCTTGCTTATCTCATTAAGTTTGAGTGGTGTAAGGTTCTTCATAATTCCTTGTATTTTTTTGAATTATAATCTTGAATTCTCTTCCTTTTTCATGGCTTCAACAAAATCAAGATCACAACTCATCTAAGATTCCTTCCAAGATTTTATCCAAGACCCAACCAGGATTTCTTCCTTGAAGCTTGAGTGGAAAGATTTACGCATCCAACAAGCCTAGCTTAGGTTTCCATCAAGCCTTGACCATTAGTATATGGTTGTGTGATCAGGATTTACACCTCTCACCCTCTCACTAGAAATGTCCCATAAAATACACATACACACACACACGCATAAATAACATTTTTTATTAAATAAGTAACATTTTTTATTAAATGTATCATTTTGTGATATTGTATTATCAGATAGAAGATTTTCAAAGGTTCTTCTTTTGTAGTTGTTACTATTTTTATATTTCTGTGGATTTGTTGCCATATTTTCTGACTGCTGTAGACTAATTCACCTCCGGATTTCATGTTTTTTTTTGTCAGGATTGTCACCATACACATATTTTATAAGAATTTGATCACCGGTGAAAACTCATATAGTAAGCTCTATATGGTTGATTTAGCTGGAAGTGAAGGTTTAATAACAGAAGATGATAGTGGGGACCGTGTCACAGATTTGCTGCATGTTATGAAGTCTCTTTCAGTGTATGTAACTTAAATGCATTATTTTTCTCCATTAGTAAATTTACCAGTATTTGCTTATTAGTTGGTCTTTAGGTGGCAATGCACTTAGAGTATTTTCTGTTGTCCTATATGTGTGTTAATTTATCAGCTTTCATTACCTGTTGCAAATGTTACCCCGTAGGCTAACCAGATTTTTAGTTCTGCTTCTGCTTAGGGAACAAAAGTTTCAATATTTAATCTCCTAATAATTGATTCGGGTTTGCATTTTACTTATAGTGTTTGGCACTATACTTACAATTTGGCTATATGTTACATTTACTTAATTCCTTAAGTCTCCTATCAAACCTGGTCCTTATTTGTGTACTGTATTGAACCATGCTTGGATAACAATTCTTTGTATCTACAAAAATGAAATATAATTTGATTCTTTGTAACTCCTAATATGTGCCAGCTATTTTCTTGTTTTGTATATAGAATTTATTTTCTATTTATATAGAAATTTGGGCAAGTTTAGTTGAAAGAATGTGGTGCGGTGAAGAAAATTAAATTTCTGATTTGTTACATTTTTAAAATGAATATGCAGGTTGGGAGATGTTTTGTCTTCTTTAACATCAAAGAAGGATATAATACCTTATGAAAATTCAGTGCTAACAAAACTGCTTGCAGATTCACTTGGTATTGATTTTTTCTTCCCTCTTATTATCTTTGATGTGTCTGCTTATTAAAATGCCAATGAGCTTTTGCAACTTGGTTGTGGTTTTTTCATCGTTAGAAGTCTGTGGTCATATATTGCATGCTACCGAATTTTGTTTATGTGTATTATTGTTTGGGAAACATCAATTGTTATTATTCTAGGGAACATTCTCCACTAAGTGTATCTAGAATCTTTATATCTGGATGACATGCTCAACCTTTGTACTACATTTTAAAAGAATAAAAAGCTCTTCATTCTCTAATTATCTCCAAATAGACTCTGCTCTGTTTCTCTCTCAATCTCCCCCTCTAACTTTGACGTGGAAACAAACTGATATCAGCTGCTGTTACCTGCCCTGCACAATAGTCACATCACATATGCTGCTGTCTGGGTATCATGAAGCTGTTGTCTGATTTTGTCTTCATTTGATATTCTTATGGTCTTGTTGCTTATTCAGAAATATATTGCTGCATATGTATGTTTCTGTTGCTATGACTGTTTTCTATTATTTCTGTTAGTACATGTTTATTCCAATTAGTTCCTCTATCAGTGCTTCAAAGGACCCTTGTCTTTGTCTTTGGAATAATTTGGTTCTTTTACAGAAATTTTGGACATCCCCTTTCTTTAATTGCCCGTCTTTGAAAGAGTAGCAAACATTATTTCTCTTCCTCACAAATAAAGCATTTTATGAAAGATAGAAGGAAATAGTACATAAGACAATAAACGATGCTCTACTCAATTTCAGAAAGAGAGCACATTCAAAAGCTAATTTTAAGGTGATAATGGCCATGAAGCTTCTTTCAACTTATTATAAAAAGTTTAGGTCCTTGCCATTAGGAAGAACAGTGGCTTCTCTGTGAATTTTTCAAGATAATATAATTGTCCCTGTATTCATTGCCTATTTTTCTTTTGTTGAGGGTTTGGGTGGCTTTGCTACATTGATGTCTTGTATTCCACCAAAGGTTACCTTATCCCATGATGGATAGACAAAGACACTGGTAAATGAAGCAACATTTACAAATTACCTGCATTTTCTGTATAAGAAAGGATATACCTTCATTTATAAGTATAGTCATTCTTGCTTTTCACTCTTTGTTCTGTAAATTGATTTCCCATGCAAGACTTTTTTCATGATTCATCCATATTTGGATCAGTTCTTTCTGACCGATTTCAGGTACATGATCTAATTTTTGCAGTTAGTGCTATTTAATATTGTGCAGGTGGGAGTTCAAAAACTCTGATGATTGTGAATGTGTGTCCAAGTGTTTCAAATTTATCTGAGACATTGTCGTCTCTCAATTTCTCTGCTAGAGCTCGAAATTCTATGTTAAGCCTGGGAAATCGAGACACAATTAAAAAGTGGAGAGATGTTGTAAGTTCCCATTCTCATTCCACCTTTTTGATCATTTTACTCATTAGTATGATTTTCTTTTAGAATATTTTTAAAGTCATTAGTACATATTACATCTGATAAGATTGTATGTGGATTGAATGATGTTGAGTGCAAACTAGGGAGTTAATGGTTACAAATTTTCTATTTATACCATGTATTGTATTTTCCATATTTTTTTATTAGGCAAATGATGCACGAAAGGAGCTCTATGAGAAAGAAAAAGAAATCAATGATCTAAAGCAAGAGGGTTTGGAGCTCAAGCAGGCGCTTAAAGATGCAAATGATCAATGCGTTTTACTCTTCAATGAAGTGCAGAAGGCATGGAAAGTTTCTTCTGCATTGCAGACTGATTTAAAGGTTTGGTATTTGAATTAGCTTTTAATAGTTTTCCATTTCTTTATGCAGTGAGTGGTTATTTGGCAACTTGTGAAAATGTGACATGCTTGGGTTATGTCAATTCATTAAGCAATTCTTTATTATTTGTGCTGCAACATGTTAAAGAACATGTATGTATTTAAAGTTTTAAATCAGACTTTCAACTGCATACTCACAGTCAGTATTCTATCAAATCCAACATTGTGCATCTACTGATGTCATATTGATTTTGGTTTGCTGAGGTGGGTGTTCTGTTAAATGTTTTAAACATTTTGTGTTGAGTTCTGATCCATGAAATTACAACAACTATTTGACAATTTGTATCTTATCCCAACTTATATTTTACAATGTTTTTATGCTTTTTCTAATTTCATGAATTGTTCTTTAACAACATATTACTTTATTTAGTTAACACGATTAAATATTTTGGGCTGCAAAAATATGCCCTAATTCCGCGAGAACATCTATCCTTTATTATCAACTCTAAGTTGATATGTTTTTAACATAAAGTCATCTGCCTTGCCTGTGACATGCATTATTGTTTTTATTTATTGTAGTCGGAGCATGTTTTGCTGTCAGACAAACATAATATAGAAAAAGAACAAAATACTCAGCTTAGAAATCAAGTTGCTCAACTTCTACGTTTAGAGCAAGATCAAAAATTGCAGATTCAAGAGCAAGATTCAACCATCCAAAGTTTGCAGGTTGGTCCTATGTTATACTAGCTTGCATTACTTATTTATGGGAACTTCTTGAATGATATACAAGTCCAATTTCTAAGTGCTTTAACAACAGTTTCTCGATAAAAGGTTACAATGGTCTAACATAACTTTTCTAATGAATGGATGTTTATCAGTTTTGTTCGCCAGGAAGCTTTATGTTACTTGTATACATAACTTATAATTGAACTTTAAATTCTTTGTAATTGCTTCTTTGCCTAAATTCTTATTTCCTTTTTTTTTTTCTCTTTCACTCCCCCTTTTGAGTTTTGGACTTTATGCATCTTGTTCAATGCTCTGTTTGTGCTGTCCTTTCTTTTACATGCTAACAACTGCTATTTATATTATCAAATTTATGTGTGTACAGGTGACATTTCTATCACAAAGCTGTAGCAACGATAATTTGTCATGATTGAGTAATTTGAACCAATGTTTTTGAAACCAAATAAGTCATTTAATCGGTGAAAACACTGATTCAAGGTTTCGAGGTTCAAATAAGTTTGAAACAGAATTAATAAAATAGTTATAACTAGATGATATTAATTTCTAATAATTATATAACAATGAAAATAAAAACAAAGCACCATATTTTAGGTTCTTAACACTTAAAGAAAACATGAAAAGAACCCTAAACAAATATAACTTAATACTTTATGGTTTTTACAAAACAAAATAATGTCCATCAACAATACAAGTTCATGTGTAGAAGAGAAAAAATGACAAATTGATATAATATAAAATATAATAAATCAAGATAAACAAATTTTAAACTACTATAAGTGTCCAAATTATGTTTTTTGTAAGATAAAAAACTAATAATAATTTCTAAATTAATCTGTTTGTATGTTCTATACTTATTATATGTGTTTTAATTTACCTTAAAGATCTTTTATATTATTTTTTTTAATAATAATAATAATAATAATAATAATAATACTGGCTTCAAACTGGTTTGACCAGTTTTGGATAGAGTTGAGTTTTTGTGTAGCTGAACCAGTAACTGGATTGGTCGAACTAGCCAGTCTGATTTTAGAAGCGCTGGTTTAACAGTATCAATATACCCTTTCCTGAATTCTTTTATTAAAATACAGATAACTGAAGTTAATACTTATTTCGGTGTAATGATGTGTGTTGTCTTCATGCTTGCAAGATAATTCACGTGTTTCATTTTTCTTTCTATCTGATGCAGGCTAAAATTAGGACCTTCGAAACTCAACTCAATGAAACTATTAAAGGTCAATCTAGTTCAATATCTGTATCAGAGCCAGAGCCTGCTGATCTATCCAATTCAAAATTAACCGGAGATGGCATAGACTCTTCTGCAGTAACCAGAAAACTAGAAGAGGAACTCAAGAAACGTGATGCGCTGATTGAGGTCTGTTATGGTTGGCAATTGTGTCTGATTGTCAGTCTTTTATTTATTTTTTCCTATTATTAAATGGTTTTTGCTTTCAACTTAAACCAAACTTTTCATAAGAAATATTGCTGGCCACAGCACTCCGTACATCTTATAGATGCTAAACGGTATACATACAAGTACATGGTATGGTTGAACCATCATGTTTGAAAGCAACAATTTAGTCTAAAACTGAAACGGTGATATGGTTAATATGGCGGCACTTTTAATATATATGATAAAAGGAAAAAAAGGCAAAAACTAAACCTGCAGCCTAGAAAACAGCCTAAAATTTTGGTTTGTATTTTCTGATGACCTTCTAGATGCTAAATGGTATACATACGAGAGCATTGTGTGGGTGGATGACCTTGTTTAAGTGATAATTTATTCTAGAACTTAAATGGGGATATAGTTAGTTTGGCATTGTTAATATATATGATGAAAGGGCAAAAAATATAAAAGCTAAACCTGCAACCTAGAAAACACAGCTTAAAATTTTGTTTTGTACTTTCTGACCTTCTAGTTTTTAGGATATATACTCCGTCTAAAAAGTTCTGAATATTTCTTTTGTTTAACTCTTCAGCTGTATTGAATTTTGATATGCCTATAGTTGTATATCAGTCTGGTGAAAGGCTAAATTTGATATTTGATGGTCTGCAGAGGTTGCATGAAGAAAATGAGAAATTGTTTGATAGACTAACTCAGAAAGCATCTACGGCTGGATCACCCAAGGTAGGAAAGTTTCACAACTCTCTAGAATAACTGTATACAATCACTATCTGTGTTGTGTAAAAAGGAGGTATTCTTATCAACACTTTAAAATTTGAGACTAACTATTTTAATGGTGTATATCAAATTATGGTCATTTTTTGAATAAATTACACTGTATAATATGGCCCTCTTTCTTCTGATTAATGGTTGTGTCTCAAAGAACTAAGTGCTTTCTATCTTGCACATAAGTAATGTTTGAGTGTGAAGAACTTTTAATTCAAAAACTGGCTTGTATTCTATGGGGGCAACCATAGATGTCATTTTTCCTACCATTGTTTTATTTTGATAAATCAGGATTTCAGCAACACATGGTAATGTATACATACGTGTCCCAAATAGCATCCAAAGAGTAATGTAACAATTATTTTATATCAATGTCATGCCTTTTTTTTCCCTTTGTGTGGGGTACTTCGGGCTCCCTAAAATTCATGCCTTATCTTCAGTTGTCAAGTCCATCAGCTCTTGGGCCAGCTAATGTTCAGCCTCGAGATATGGGAAGGTACAATTTATTCTATTCCTTGTAAGTTTTGTTTTGTTTCCTAGCATATGATTATCGACCATATTCTGGTTGGCTTGATACAGAAATAGCTCTGGCATCAATACAAGTTCTCGTTCTGTGGATGTTCTTCCTTCACCTTCGGCCACTGATAAAAGTGATGGCACGGTTGCTATAGTTAAAACTGGCTCTGAAATAGTTAAGAGTACCCCTGCAGGTGAATATCTTACTGCTGCTTTGAATGACTTTGATCCAGACCAATATGAAGGGCATGCTGCCATTTCTGACGGTGCAAACAAGCTTTTGATGCTGGTATGCATAAATGATCTATTTATGATTCAGTTTGCTGAGAACAGATTTATTGTAATATGTGCAGATTTTGTTATTTTCAGTTATGTTAAACTGAGTCTGGGAGGAATGTCCAAATCCCTATTTTACATGTTATTTTGAACATTTTGGTATGCATATAAGACTCTGTTCACTCACTGGACAACACTAACTTTGATTACATCCCAAGGGATCTCATTACACTATGTCACTTCTCTTTTCTAGGCTACAATGCCAGTCTTTGTTGATTGTAAGGTGTCAGCTGAAGTATAATTTAACGGTAAAATGTCTAAACTTCCTGTTCAGGCTTGCCTTCCTTGTGATTGAAATCACAAATTTCCGTCTTCACCCTCACATTTAGACATGGCATGATACCAGAACCAAATACATAATCCTCGCTAACCCATGGTCTAGTGTATTTGTTCATCCAAATCATTAAAAAATTGGTAACATTCTTAAACCTTTAAGCACCCTACACAAATAATTTTTCCATTATTTATTATGACAAAAAATAGAAGTGATGGATACCAAATGATTTGCCAATTGATAACAATTTATAGGAGCCCTAAACATTGTGTTTTAATATATGTCTTTGCTGCACCCACCTAAATCAACATCATTAGTGTTTCTTTTCATTCTGCCACTAGGGAGGCAAGCAACCAGAAAAATACACTGGACATAGCAAGTCTTTGCCAGTGAAAGAAACCAAAGGACAACTGACTCCTTGCGCTGTCACATGCTGACGAGTAAGAGAGGACTGAAACCTGGAGACAAGCCTGTTATAGCAGAATGCATCACTGCCAGAGTTTTAGGATAGGCCAATTGGAGGACTCTGAATCTCATATACTGGGGTAGTGAGACCTTAGTTCTCTAAAAAAATCAAGGAAAATTTTGACAAACACTTGATGCCATGTTAACATATGTTGTTAGCAATGGCAGAGAACATAGTGTACTGGAAAACGAATTTGTTCTATTCATAAGCTCTGTACATAATATATAACTTGTGTGTTTTAATACTTACTGCCAATTCTTATATTTTGCTATTTTAATTTGTACATTTACTACGAGAATATGTACAGCTGGAATTGCTCCATACTGTAGCAACTTGAAATGAAAATGTATTGAACATCAAAAAGAGGTTGTGGATACAATTTTATCAATAACAAATGAGGTTGATTGCACCAATTCCAGGCTAATTTTTGTGAGGATATCTCAAAATGATTGCAGGTTCTGGCTGCTGTCATCAAAGCTGGTGCCTCTAGGGAACATGAAATTCTTGCTGAGATTAAGGATTCTGTTTTCTCTTTTATCAGAAAGATGGAACCTAAACGTGTGATGGACACCATGCTTGTTTCCCGTGTTAGAATTCTGTATATAAGATCTTTGCTTGCAAGATCGCCAGAGTTGCAATCAATTAAGGTAATAGCAGTAGAGGCTACGGAATTTCTCTTTCAAAAGAAAAAAATGTTTCCAATGAGGCTGTGCTTTGCATTTTGTGATATTTTACTGAGTCTAGTGGCATGCGATTTGTTAATTTTGTTTGTCTTGCACATTGAATTGGAAGGTTTTGCCAGTGGATTGCTTTCTTGAGAAGACTAATACTGGGCGCAGTAGAAGTTCCAGCAGAGGAAGTAGTCCTGGTAGGTCTGCTGTGCTATATGTTGACGAGCAGATCCAGGGATTTAAAGTGAATCTAAAGCCAGAAAGGAAATCAAAATTTTCATCTGTTGTGTTGAAAATACGTGGGATCGATGAGGTAGCTGCCAATACCTATTAATTTTGTATTACTGCTGCTCACACTAATTAGCATAAAAGCTCAGTTAAGGTGTGGAAACTGTTGAGGAAGGAAATTGTAGTTTCTCCTGAAATTTCTTTTACATTTTTTATCATTATAAATGTCTTTATCGGTGTCCTATCTTATGTTATCTGCTAAATTGTTGATAACTGGTTGAGGGGTGACGGCTGCCACTTGTTCTTTTAGTTTGTGTTGGTTTTTTTTTTTGTTCTCTACTCTGGTCCATACCTGAAAAAAAAGCTTATTTTGTTTGAACCTATGTTACATGATTCTGTTTTCATTTTGAAATAAACTGCACAGGATATCTGGAGACAGCAGGTAACTGGTGGAAAGCTTAGGGAAATTACCGAGGAGGCCAAAAGTTTTGCAATGGGGAACAAAGCTCTTGCTGCACTCTTTGTACATACACCTGCTGGTGAGTTGCAGCGCCAAATTAGATCCTGGCTTGCCGAGAGTTTTGAATTTCTATCAGTCACTGGGGATGATGCATCGGGGGGCTCAACTGGTCAGTTGGAACTTCTTTCAACTGCAATTATGGATGGTTGGATGGCTGGCCTTGGTGCGGCTCTTCCTCCCCATACAGATGCCCTTGGCCAGCTATTGTTTGAATATTCAAAACGGGTCTATACTTCTCAACTACAACACTTGAAGGTATGGCACATGTTAGTTCTGTGTGTAGAATGAATTCTAAATGCACCCGTCATAAGTTCTTCATTATTGGAAGAAGCTTGTTTGTTTTAGGACATTGTTGGGAGAGATGACACTCATCCAGCTGTCACATTCAAATATAACAATTGTTCTAAACATAGTAGACCAAGTCCCAGCTCTACTTGTTTTGGCATGTTTTACTGAATGGAGTATTTTTATAGCTTCTATCAATCCAGTTTAAACTTTAGTCTTCTTTTCTTTTTAACTGTCATACTAAATTCAAGATCTAAGTCCAGTGTTAGTTTGACAAAAGAGAAAGGATTTCTGCTTAGAATTTCACCATATCATTTTCCCAAGTTTTTTACATGCATTTTGAATCCATACATGCAACTTGCATAATGACCATATATTTAGATGCAGACGTCCATTTCCTTCCATGGGATGTTCCATTTATGTGATTTGTTTGATTACATTTTGTGCTGTGGATGTATACTTTAGATCAAAAGAAATGAATGAATTATTTTTTCATTATGTTGGATTCTGTTTTCTGACATTTGATTGACAGGATATTGCTGGTACCTTGGCGACAGAGGAGGCTGAAGATGCAGCACAAGTAGCTAAACTACGTTCAGCTCTAGAATCAGTTGATCATAAAAGAAGAAAGGTGTGTGTGTATTTTTTTTTTTCAAATAGTTAAATCTTATGCATGCCAAAAGTGTGTTATCAATATATATGTCTTTAGTTGCTGCATGAGTTCATGTTTGTCATTGTGTTAGTGTTGCTAGATAAAAATTGCACGGTAAATGCTATATATAGCCCCTAATTATAAGGCAACACCATTTTTAATTTTACACTAGAGGCTGAGTGTTGATGTAATGATGAGGTTGGTGCCTTTTAACAAAGTATCTGTAACAAATTCTAGTTGTATAAATAGCTCCTTTCAACCTATACGGGCCAAATGGGTATAGAACAAAGAAATTAAATCAGGTGCGGTTGATATTGTGGAGGAAAAAAACAGGGCTCACGACTGTACTAATATTAGCCACTATCAGTTGAACTGTTGGACTAATGCTTAGTTAACATTTTAAATTCATCATTCTTGCTCTGGCCATCAACACTGGGAAGAGAGCAAAGACAATGACAATCATTGAAAATTATTATAAAATTAAAAAAAAAAATCAAACGTTTAGAAAATTGGCTGTATTGTAGTGATTCGATTGGTTTTCCAAGGATGGTGAAGCTTGGATATTATAAATGTTGAAGTTATGGGAATTTAGGTAAGAAAAAACACTTGGATTGTATTAATAAAATATGGTATTGGTATATTATGTATAATGATGTATTGCACGAGGCAAAGTACTAACCCTTGTTCGTAGCATTCTTTGACTCCTCGTGATAATCAAATTCAAAAGGAAACAAATAAAACAATGAAATTTAAACTACTCCAAAGTGATCATCCTGGATTGCAATTTTGGGGTTTTAGATAACATAGGGAGAGAGTAGAGACAAAACCGGGTCTAAATAATATTCACTTGTAAAAGATAGAATGTGATGGTAAAACATAAAGCACTTACATCTATTTTGTTCATTTGCTTATATGGAAATTTCAGAGCCTCAAATATTTTTTTAATTTATTTTCCATTTATTTTCCTTGGAGGAAACTCTTCTAATTTCAACTTAGAAGACATTTTTTTGTATGTTTTGGAAAATAAATTTTAGTATTTTAGAAGAAAAAGAAATCAATATTTTAGTATTTTTTTTCATGATTTATAATGTTATTTCTGGTAAAGATAAGTCGGGGAATATGGCGTTCCCATATTTCACTGATTTCCGTTCCCATGTCAAGCGACAAGTATTTTTATTTCCAATGGCATTTTTATGTTGTTTTATTACCAAAATGTTAATATCCATTCCATTTCCATTACAAAACTATATATGTTGAATTCTAACCAAACATATGTTTTCACTTACCTTGAAATAACGTTCTCCCCGTCCTAGTATTTTTGAAAGTGTAATACACAATTTGAAACATAGCCTTGATGGTATTCTTCATAAAAATTCTCATTTATTGTCCATCAGAGAAATTCTATTCAATGAAATGAATCGTGTTGGTGGAATAATACATTATTGCTGTCCAACTCAATATAAAATGCATTTTTGTTATGCTTCTAGGTCTAAAGAGACTTTAGCCATCTTATCGTCTGTAGTTTCAATTTAGTTTAAATGAGGTCTTTCTATATTTAGTATCCTGTTATCATGAATAGATGATTTTTTTTTTTGTTTATTTCATTCGTATTCTTGTTCATATATTGTCAATTCAGTCGTATAGGTTAGGTAATTGTATTGGCTTTGGTGAAGGATCTTACTTTTCTGTTGTCTGAAATGAATTTGTTCATCAATTTCCTTTTATCAGATTCTGCAACAAATGAAAAGTGATATAGCTTTGTTAACATTAGAAAATGGTGGCTCCCCTATTCAAAATCCTTCTACTGCAGCTGAAGATGCACGATTAGCATCTCTTATTTCGCTTGATAGCATATTAAAGCAAATCAAGGTTCTTACATTATTAGTCAAATCTAATTTCAAAAGTTAGTGTACTGATTGGATAGTTATTAATAATTCAAGGCATTATTAAACAGGATATAACAAGACTTTCTTCTGTGAACATCTTGAGCAAAAGTAAGAAAAGGAGTACGCTTGCTTCTCTAGATGAATTAGCAGAACAGATGCCTTCACTTCTCCAAATTGATCATCCATGTGCTCAGAGGCATATTGCAGATGCCCGCTACATGGTTGAGGTATGCAAAATGTTGTGTATTGTATACCTACCTACTCCTCTCTTCTGTCTTAGTTACTGTTTTCAAATTATAATCAATACTGAAAAAGAACAAAGTTGTTTACTGTGTTTGGGTCCATAGCATAGTTATATGCTAAAGGGCTGAACTAATGAAAGTTAAGTTGGATTGATTTATTTATTTATTTTAATGTTTGAATCCTTTATTTTTCTTATGATACAGTCAATTCCTGAAGAAGATGACCCCATTCCAGATACATCTCATGGTCGCAAGCCATCAACAGATCTGAGCTCTGGATCTGAAACCGACGTGGCACAATGGAATGTACTCCAATTTAATACTGGCTCGACACTACCCTTTATAATAAAATGTGGTGCAAACTCTAATTCGGAACTGGTCATTAAAGCTGATGCACGAGTTCAGGAACCTAAAGGTGGTGAAATTGTGAGGGTGGCCCCTAGACCCTCCGTTTTGGAAAATATGAACTTGGAGGAAATGAAACAAGTTTTTAATGAACTACCGGAGGCTCTAAGCTTGCTCGCTCTAGCTAGGACTGCAGATGGCACACGGGCACGTTATTCTAGATTATATAGGACCTTGGCTACAAAGGTTCCATCGCTTAAGGATTTGGTCAGCGAGCTCGAAAAAGGGGGTGCACTAAAAGATGTTAGAACGTGACCTTTCGATGCCAACATTATTCTTTACTTCATGTCCTGAGGCGCCTGTGCTAAGTTCGCTAATGCTCTTAGGAAGGGTTTACACTGGTATTGCATTTCTCAGTTTGCTTGCACGTTATGTTTGTATGTAGCAGTAATTATTTTAGTATTCTTAGCCTGCAGTTTTGATTCGGGCAGTTAATGCAAGTAGCTTAAAATGCAGTTTCTGGTTCAGTTGAAACTGTTGTACACGCTGCAGCATCAGATTCGATTGACATTATCCGGTTTTAAAATATAATAGTCATTGTCTAGCCCCTGCCATCTTTTACTCGTTTTCCAACCATTGTACTTGTAATGAACTTCTGGCAGTAAATATTAGAAGTCGTTATGGTTCTCTCTGCATCTATGTCTATGTAAAGTTGTTTGTGTTGGAGCACATTAAAAAAAAATCCATGCTTATCCTATTTTATTACAACGTGCTAAATTCAAATATTATTTTTTTCAGAAAGAGAGAGAACATAGGAGTGCTAAAACATCATTCGTCTCTTGGATGAAAGAAAATTGAGACGGATTTAGACATACTATCTAAATAATGAGCTGGGAAACTCTTTCTGCACCCCCATGCTTTCTTGCTGTCAAATTTATCCTTCTCTTCTTCCCTCCTCCTACCCAACATCACCTTCTACTTTTCTCTACATCCACCTCATTTTCTTCTTCCACCTCCACCCTATCTTCTTCCACATCCAACTCCACCCCATTTTTCCCACCCCCATCTTCCTCTCTATCTTCACCTCCACCCCGATTCCCATCTTCTTCCACCTCCACCTCCATCCCATCATTTGCTTTCACCTCCATCCTAAAAAACATTCACATTTATAAGTGTCCATTAAGACAAATGGATAGATCATAATAATATGAAATGTAAGAAAGAAGAGAATTCACAATGAAAGAAGTAAAATGTAGATTTCAAATCTCACAATCTGTGTGCAAAATTGTATAACATTAAAAATTGTATAATCAATAATAACACAAATTTAAATTTCAAATCGTAATACAATTATATTCTAGATTATATCCGTAAATTTACATTATATATTATATGATCCATAATGTAATTTTGCATTACATATTGTGCAACAAGACAAGAATATAATTGAAATTTTAAAAAATACTGGGGGTGTAAGGAGAAAATATGGGGTGCAGAAAAGGAATTCCCTAGTGAGCTTTGGACGCGTGTAAGTCCAATTTTGGGTGTTGAACATCTAAGGTAAGAAAGATAATATCTATGGTAACATAAACCCACGTGCATCTTGTACGTGAACTTCACTACTTTATCAAAGCTTATATTCTTTTTATATTATAAAAATTATGAGATTCTTGAGCATGAGACATCTTTCATGTTTCTACGATTCTGACATTTATAAACACACTTCAACAACTTCTTTTGTTTCTGGTGCCTTTTACATAAAAAAAAAAAAAACTCAATATGTGAAAAGACGTACATATAACAATTCAACTCAAACGCGTGCTATCTTACAAAAAAAATTGAGTACAAGGTCATCGGACGCACAAAAAAATAAAACCCAAAAAAGTTGTGATAGTAAATTTATTATTTGAGTTAGTAGTATTTGAAAAATAGGAATTTAAAAGTTTTCACTTTTTTTTTCTTACCTAGCATATGTATATATAATATATATATACGGAAAAAATTTAGAAAAAATTAAAAAATGAAAGTAAATGATTAAATTTGCTGAAATTGTGAAAGTGGTGGTGTAATATTTGAGACGAGAGAATTTAGCGGATGTAAACTTCGGCAAAATGAGAATATAAAAGGCGGAGTTTTGTCACAAAAATTTTGGCTCCGTTCTTCTACCCTGCCGGTGTGGGGCGTGTCAAATTATGAAAGACAGAATGGAGGAAAAACAAAACACAGACAACGACGGAACATCGGAGGGAACCGCCGACTCCGACACCCTCTCCATGCTTCGCCCTGCGCTTTCCCTACTCAAGCGTCGCAGCTTCAACGCCTGTCGCGATTTCACTCGAAAGATCGCCAGATCCGACCCCAACGTCTCTCTGCAAATCGACCAAATCCTTGCGGTTGCCGACGTTCTCGCCGCCGCTGAGCGCCGCCACGACCCGCTCGACTGGTACTCCATCCTGCGCCTCAGTCCTGGCGACGCAGCCGCGGACCGCGATTTCGTACGACAACAGTTCAAAATCCTAGTTCGTCTCCTGGACCCTAACAAGAACAAGTTTCCCTTCGCCGACGAGGCCCTCATGCGCGTGCGCGAAGCCTGGTGTGTTCTCTCTGACCCCACACTCAAGGCAAGTTTTGACAGAAAGGTTCAAGACGAGACTTCTTCGTTTTGGACAATGTGCCCCTACTGCTGGTACCTCCACGAGTACCAGAGGTGCTACGAGGATTGCACGCTGAGGTGTGCCAATTGCCAGAAGACGTTTCACGGCGCCGCGGTGAAGCCCCCTCCGCCGGAGTCGGTGGTAGCAGGAAAGGAGGAGTACTACTGTTACCACGTGAGTTTGCCGCTCAGGTATCCCGTTGGTGATCGGCGTGGTTTTGGTGATGAGGAAAATGGGATGCGGAAGAGGTTAAGGGTTAAAACAGTGGCTAATAGGACTAGAACTAAAGGGTTTGTTCATGCCCTTGCTGACTCCGATTCAGATTCAGACGGGGAGGAGAATGAGGGAAGATAGTGTGTGGTTTTTAGCCACAAATTTTGGGAAATCCTCAAAAGGGAAATCTTGGTTGGGTTGGTAGTGGTTGGTGTTTAGTGTATGTATGGTTGTTGTCACAGATTTTGGAAAAACCTGAAAGGGGAATCTTTTTGTAGGACGTCCATCATGTAGTCTTGGTTTTGTAGGAAAAGGGGCATCATCATGCATTGCTTCTATCTTGCTGTCTTGAAATGCTGCTTCTGCCAGATACATGATGAATTCTTCATTTTGGGTGTAACAGTTTGTCTGTGAAAGAAAATCTTCTTAGTATTTAGAAAGAGATATCTTGGTGTTACTAATAGCTGGCTAGAAAGGAGTATGATTCTCTTGCTGAAGAAAAGATAATTTTGATAGTTTTAGCATAGGTTGTATACTATCCAAAAAGCATAGTTTAAGAGAGAATTCGAAGGTACTTTTGTTTCATAAAGTAAACATTATATTTCCTTTTAACTCATTTCATGTTTAGAGTTTGTATTAGATTTCTTAAAAGTAATTCTGAAACTTGAAATGGTGGAACATGTATCCTGTCTTTATGGATGGGAGACTATTTTGCTTTTTTGGAAGGAATGTGATTCTGTTCACTGTGGTGGAATGTGTCTTTGACTCATGGAGGAGACCCAAAGTTCTTGGGACCATAGTGACTTGAATCAGAATAGCCATATGAACATTTTGAGTTTTATTCATTTATGTTTTTCTTGGTTAATCAATAGACTATTATCTGAGACCATGAGAATGGAGGAAGATGGGTCTTTTGTTTTATTGATAACCACTTCAAATAATTTGGCCATTGTCATGTTGCTTTGGTTTGTAGAATGAAAAATGTGATTGAGATCAATCAAAGGTGACTAAAACTGAAGCACAGTAAATAATGGGGTATCTAATGTGAAGTCGCCAAATAATTTCAGAGGTAATCTACCTATTTAAATAAAGTAAAATTAATTAACCTACTAGCTATAAAACTAGTCAATGTAATTTTATTTAAAAATTTTATTTTTCCCCTGGAATGTATTTCACTGAAACGTGATAACAATAATACATTTGAATCTCTAAGTATAAAACTCCCAATTAAGATTAATTCGAGAGTACTTTTAAAATAGGATTCTTAAGTAGAATGAATGTAATTAAAATTTATTCATATTTGAGTCCACAATTATTTTTTGTTACTTTTAAATTATAAGTCCAGAAAGAGTAAAATTTTGTGCAGTCTCTCTACATAAAATTATTTTGCAAGTATAAATTATATCCTAGATAACTTGTTAAAATTTCTACTGAATTTACAAATTATGTAACATTATGAGTACATCACAAACAAATGTCTTTTAGTTTTTAAACTATTATATAAACAAGTTTCTCCATTTTCAAATTAGTCAAGGCCCTGGAGATGTCCCATACATCCAATCTTCAGGTGAAGAAGTATCTTCCATATATAAGAAAAATATAATCAAAATCCTAAGACTGATCCCATGTAATCATGTTTCACCGCTTATAAAACTTCAATTCTCTGCTACAATTGGCTTTCAGTGCATCCTCCAATTTCTCAGCTTGGTCAAAATCAACTTTAAAAGTAACCATAGATATGCCATCTTTACCGGTATCATAATCCTGCTTGATGTCTTCCACATGAAAAGATTGCACCTGAAAAAAGAATAAAAAAAAATGAACACATGAAAAGATTGCACCTGGAAAAACAATAAAAAGAAAATGAGCAACAGATGCGGAAACATTTAGACTCAGAACACAGTCCTATATATAGTTCTTGCAATAAGAAAAATCTACCAGTGGTAATTGCAAGGGTCCAGTTTTTTTTTTTTTAATATACACTTCTTACCATCTCAAGCACAAGTACCAGCAGTGAGATTGATATCATTGCATTAACAACATTAAATCAAAGAGAACCTATGATTTCTGAACCAGTAATTTTCTTTTCCAGCAAAAACGTTAAAATGGAGAGGTTAAAAATGCAGTGGATACATATAATGTGATTGTATTGGCAGGCTGTAGAAATCCACGATGGGGATGGGGATAAATTCACGGTGAAGTCACCACGAAAGTAACTAGTTGTTTTAGAAAATCACAGTGACTTCAACTCACCATGTTACCAAACATGTCATAATAGGAGGACATCAAGGGGGTGAATAAGTAGAAATTGAAACGTGTTGCTCAAATTTATGTAAATTCATTCATTCACAGGACTTGTTGCAACAAAAAACATGAATATCTAACTCTTGTTCCTTACTTATCAGTTTTTTAGTCAAATCCAAGTCTAACTTAAGAACTCTTCAATATCAGGAAATCATCAATATAAATCTGCCAGAACTAACCTGATGGTAGAGAACTCCAAGTAGGTCAAAGGGAACCTCTACACCCATTGGCACCTACATTTTTCACAAGATTATTCATGAATAAATACACAATAAGCAAGCTTAATGTGTTCTGAAAACCTTAAAGAAAGTGAAATGCTGAGACCTGGGTACAGCTAAAACTAAAGATGCATTGCGGACAAAGAAAAAAACCACCTTTGTTTTAACAAGGCAAGTTGGGGCATTCCTCAAGCATTCTGATGCAACTCCTCCATAAGCCCTGACCAATCCCCCAGTTCCTAATTTGATACCCCCAAAATGCCTGAAGTTTACATAGATCACAACACAAATTATATTCCAAATTCATCATCAAAACAAAACAGCTTAGTGCTTACTACACATGCTTATGTACAAATCCATCAAAAAGGACATGCCAATGATAGTCTTAAAGTTTTTGGTTAATGTAGAAGACTTACAGTTAGCTTTCTGTTTTAAGTTTTTTAATAGTTTTTATAGTTGTTATATGTGTGTGTGTGTGTGTGTATTTGCTTTTATCTTGTAACCAAAACTTTATACTTGTCCCTTTACTTTTGAATGCAATTCAGTTTTTCTTTTGGAGAGATCCTCTAATACTAATAGAGTCTCGTATAAGCTTCTTTTTTACCCTTCTTCATTTTCCCGTCATCTCCTTCTCCTTATTGGCTGTTCTGCAACATGACAGCCACCGCTGCCTCTCTTAATGCTGCCATCCACAACTACATACATCCTGATGAAAACTCATCCCACATTCTTGTTTCCCTTTTCCCTGACGGAACCAATTATCATAGCTGGTCCTATTAATGGCGACAGCACTGGAGATGAAGAACAAATTCTCTTTTGTAGGTGGAACTTTCAAGAAACCCACTTCAAATGATTCCCAGTTTGCATTGTGGAAACCTTGCAACCCTTTCTTGGCTCCTCCGTTCAGTTTCCCCAAAAATTGCGCACAGTGTATCTACATTGATATCGCCTCTAATACAAAGCAAGAACCCGTACAATGTTTCTCTCATGATGGCAATGCTTGAGTCTCCCATTTCATTTGATATAATTTCTCTTAAACAAATGCAAGATCCTTCTCGAAGAATATCGCAACTTTCGCATTCACTCCCTATGTGACTAAGTCTTGCCCAACAAATATATGGAGTCAAAGAATACAGGGACAATGATTGTGTTTTGTACTTTCTTCAAGAGTTTGATAACAACTACTCTACAGTCCAATCTCAAATCTTGCCTCTTGATCCCTTCTGCTACTAATGTTTTTTCTATGGTGGTCCAACAAGAATGTCAACTGTATATTGAGATTTTACATGAAACTTTAGCTTTGGCAACCCTAACTCAGCCTTCATCAAACTTTCTAGGAAGGGATTGATCCAATGCCAAGAAAAAATCAAATACGCAACCCATTCACTGCAAAAAGACCAATCATATTGTGAAAACATGCTTCTTTAAGCATGGTTTTCCCCAAGGTTAATGAACCACAAAATCTGCCTCTAACATGATTACATCTTCTCCTGATGACCGCACCAAGTCTTAGTGATGAACAAATTCAAGCATCGGTTGACCTTCCGCTGCCCCTACAGCTACAACATATACTACCAACTTGTTCAGCTGCCATGGTGTTAACACTTCACCTCAACCTTCAGGTACCACTCCTAGCCCAGCGAACTTTCGACTCGGGATACACTAATCATATATCATCCTCTTTATGTTTCTTTTCCTTTAAAAATAAATTCAACCTATACATGTTTCTCTTCCAAATGGTCAACATTCTATGGCTAATTTTTCTGGTAATGAGATTTTATCCCCTCATTTCTCTCTTCATGATGTTCTTTGTATTTTTAACTTATTCCATTTTAATCTGTTAACAAACTCACTTCCTCTCTACCTTGCACTTTGTTTTTTTCTCCTAATGATTATGTCATCATTAACACAACTATGAGGAAGACTGGGACGGCTAAAGCACAAGATGAATTCTATATTTTGAACTTACCTTTATACACAGATTACCTCACAAGTATATAAGAACTTCGTAAAGGGAAAAAAAAAATCCTTATTTTAATCACCTGAAGGTTGTATACATTTCATCAAGGTGTCAAAAAGATAATTTTCTTTTGCTTTTTCTTCACGTAAGGGGGTGGGGGAGATGGTAGACATCAAACATGTAAACCCAAACATTTCACTGATTCAAAGTTGTGGACATTAATATGCAAATGCGAATTATAAGGTAAAGATTAACCTGATCACCACCACCATTACTCTGTCTATTCCTGAAGAATCAATAGCAGTTTGTATTGGTTTCCCAGCTGTTCCTGATGGCTCACCGTCATCATTGGACCGGTATTGATCTCCCACCTGTCATACAAAAAAAAAAAATACACATGAGCAAAAGATAGTAAAGTGTAGACGAGTAGCAACACATTACCTACTTTATCAATATGTGTGATTTTGGTTTCTATCTTCACTTATGATCTTCCTTTTTATGTTTTCAAAGTCCAATCAACACCCTTAATTTGTATGTAAATCAATTAGAAAATGAGCAAAGTATGATGACACCTTTAGGTTGAAACTGATGACTGAACTATAACTGGCACAACGAGAACTGAAAACTCAATGCATGCTGTAAGGACCAGAAAGTAGAAATCTCCAACTACGAGTCGGGCAACAGAGAAATCATTTCCCACCCATACCATACCTTTTGAGTGAAATATTCACATAAATGGAAGGCACTAAAAAAAGCTAAATATTCAGAGACCCCCAAAACATAATGCAGTGGCAAAAATACAAGCAAACATTATTGATTGTTTTATCAAAGTAGAACAGCAATCCTTTACTGTACCTTGTAAGCCCAGCAATTGTGAGTGGCACGTGGATCCCGGACCTAATAATAAACGAAGCCAAAAAAAACTTAAAAGCAATGTGAAAGAAAAAAGAGAGTAAAATAAGCGGAAAAAAAATGAAGGTAAATGAACCTGAGAAAGGAAAGACATGGCGGATTTTTCATTGGCGATGGGGCCAGCAATGGCAATGAACTTGCTTTTCTTGATCTCTTTCTCGAAAGTGACCCTCTCTTGAATTGTGGTGAAGGCCCCACCGGAATTGCTGGTGCTGGCCATGGTGGTTTTGTTGGCCTTGGCGATGGCAAAGAGTGAAGCGCAGAAGCGGTGCTGAGTAGTGGGTAGCGTTACCGACACAGGCATCTATCTGACTGCAAAAGATTCCTCCTTTGGCGTCTCTCAAAGCTATAAGCAATGAATCAATCGTCGGAAGCCATGGCCTTTTCTTTCTCCTACTCCTTCCTTCAACCTCTTTCTTTTGTTTTGTGATATTTTTGAGACAGCACGTAATTATAATAAATAATTTAGGATGGATGTATAAAAATATAAATAGTTATATATTTAATAAAAGTATGTAAAATAACAAGATTATATTGTATTTTTACTTTTCTTGATATGTTTTTAATTTTAGTTCTTAGAAAAATATATCTGTTAAATATTGTTTACATATTTTTTATTTTTGTTAATTTTTAATGTACCACACATTTCTTTTTCATTTTTAAACATTACATTGTTACCAAACATTTCAACATCATTACAATATATATATATATATATATATATATATATATATATATATATATATATATTTAAAAAATTTAAAAACAAAACTTTTATTAAGAAATAAAAATAAATGTCTTAATGAATACGTGTTTGAAAAATAAATAATAATTATAAAATGTAATCCTCCTTTATCTTCTATTAATTTTAGTTAATATTGTCTTCCTTCGACATTAATGGATTTTTTAATATCAAAGTTGATAAATAACATAATGGTACAATGGTACAAATAAGTAACCTAAAGTTGCGAAAAAGTTAAAACTTGGAGGGTTAAATATATTTTAGTTCTTCTTAAAAAATGAATTAATTTAGTTCTTCAACTATGTAAATATGTGAGTTTAGTCCTTTTAATCAAATTTTATTAAGTTTATTTGACGTTTCAAACACATTTCATTATAGTATTTTAGTTTATTTACACTGTTTGACACATGTTCGCTTCAATGTTAGCCGAGAAATGTGTTTGAAAAGTTAAATAAACTTAAAAAAAATGGTTTAAGGAATTAAATCTACACATTTTTAAAAATAAGGGACTAAATTGGTTATGAACTAATTTTAATTTTGACTAAAAGTTGAAGGACAAAAATATATTTAATCCAAACTTTTACATGTGCATATATTAAATTATAAATTATACACATATTACATTCACATCCCATTGGGATTTATTAATGGATATAACCTTAGTTATTAATTTTCTCAAAATTAAATATCTAATTATCAGTCCATTAACAAAATCTCATGTCAAAATATTATTGACATCAACTACCACAAACACTTGACTTTATGTCAAAGAGATTAATCCATTAAATTAAACTCAGATAATTATTTTCACTAAGCCATCACTACAAAGTTATATAATAAGAACTCACTAAACTTATATAACAAGTTAAATTCTTGTGACCAACTTAATAAAAAAAATTTATACCACTAATTAAGCCATAGAAAGCACATTTGACTCTCACCACCTAATATGCATCCAACTCAATTTAAACAAATTACAATTAATTATCCATTATATTATGTTAATATTCAAATACAACATATTTATCAAATATAACAATAGCATTTAGAAATATTTAATATTTTTTTTCAAAGTTTAAAAAACACTCTCTCATTCAACCAAAATTTAGCTCATCCAACGAATTAAACATATGTTGTGATTCATCCAATCACCATTATGCTCATCCAACTTAAGGTTCCTAATGAATTTTAGTTGTCTAAGAGAAATCTTGCTTGCCTAATAACCAAAGTATTCGTCAGATAACTAAATTACTTGAAGTTTTCATAAAACCAACTCGTTGAATGAGAATTTACTTGTCTAGTGACCAAAACTCTTTGGTTTTATATTAAATGAATTTCGTCCAGCGATATTTGGCTCATCCAACGACTAAATCATTGGGAGTTTTTATTTAAATAACTTGTCCAACAACCAAAACTTTCAGGTTTTCAATTAATTGAGTTTTGTCTAGCAAGAGTTTTATTTGTTCATCAACTCTAGAAATATAATAAGTGATCCAATCGGTGCAAATTGATATTTTTATTCATTTGTTGTGAGAACCTAGAAAAGAGCCTAAGAGTAGTGTTGGCTTTAAAAAGATGACACTATAATATTTTAATAATAAAAGGTTCAAACTATAAAACAAACTTCTAATAACTGATTCTCATTTATATAATCTTGATTGCATGCTTAGATCTCTAATTGAGGTCTTTGTTGTCAAGTTAAGTTTTCCTATGTTAGATAGAGCTCTAGGGAGCATCTTATAGAGTAAGATCTATTTAACTAAGGTAAAGGAAGCTAATTTTAATCTATGCACATTTTTTTATTTGTATGGTATGAATTGATTATTTGTTACTTTGTGAATTGAATGTTGATTTGATGTGTGGCATTTTTTGAATTGATTGATTTAGGGAAAATTTGATAAATGAGTAAACCTATGTTTTAAATTGTTGATTTGGTCTTTGAGTTGTGAATTTTGGGTTGGATATGTGGAGTGGCATTCTTGGCTTCTAATGAGTCATTTTAACTAAATTGGTATTGCTTTTGATTTGGATAAAGGATAAAAACACTCATTAGAGCCAAGGGAACCCTCTTTAATGTAGTTTAGCGAGTGCCAAAATTGAGTCTGACAGAGAGGCAAGGGAGGCTTGCTCGTTTGGGGAGACAACCTTTCCTTGAGGGAGTTGGGTTTGAAATACAAAGAATACATATAACAATGAGGATTTGTGGATATTTGATATGAATGAGGAGGAAATGATGATGAGTATCAATGATAAGAAATGATATGAGAGGAATGGAATGGAAAGATGAAAATTATTGAATTGTTTGTTGTTTGAGGGTTGTACTTCTAAGGAAGAAGTGCAAATCCTTGTTAGTTTAGTGTTATGCATTGACTAAAGATATATGTTGGTAACAAGTTATCGTATACTTTGCTAGACTTACAATCTCACATAGACATAGAATGTCGTAGTTTGGGTGGTGAGTTGAATGTAGTTCTTATGGCGTGATTTGGGGTGGGACCTCTTTTTTGGCAAAGTCATAGGTTAACTCATATGGATCATGGGGGTTTGAGACCGTGCAGTTTGATATGGTTGGTCTTGTACTTTATTTCATTATTATATGAGAGACACATGACTTCTTCTATCCAAGTGAATGCCTAAATCCAAATTATTGAGTTTAGAATAACATATTATGTATGTGGCTTTTGTGTTCTAGGAAAATGTTGGTTTTGGTTACAAGTAGGACAAACTATAATATTTTAGATATTTAGAATATATGTATTATTGAAATTAAAATTATTTTACCCTTTTCCTTCTTATTGTGTTTTTTCTTTTGTTTTTCTTTTGCAATAGTTACTACAATGGTATGAGCAAACGAGTCTACAAGTGATAATGATGATAAATTGTAAGGGAAGATCAAGAGAAAAAGTTGGAGTTTCATATGATGTATAAGAACATTTTCTATTGTGTAGTCTTGTCCATTTATAATAGCATTGAATTACATAATGAGCTGCTTCTTTTTGGAAAAACTTGGATGTGGCCTATAACTACGCATTATGAATTTGTTATGTAAGTCTTTTGTATTCACATGTTAAGGTTTGCCCAAATACAATGTATGTATAATTTTCTATATTTTTGGGGTGTTACATTTCTTATGTCTATCATGGAATATTTTATTACAAAATCATGTCAACTTTAACCATTTTGACTCAATTGAAATATTTTATAGCTTTTCACTACTAGAATTTGCAATATAACTCATTTAAAATCTATTTACTCAAAAAATACAATTTTAATTCAAGCATTTATTCATATTGCACTATAAACATCTTCAACATATCACCAAACATTCATCTCAAGATTTAAACCATTTGAATATATTCAAACCACACACAATCCTTACATAAAAATTAACTATTGGGACCATATATTAATTTTACATCTAAGTTATCTATCCTAAGATACTATCAAAACTTAACTAACTTCTCTTACTTGTTAAAGCTTGTTTATTTAAAGTCAAACTTCCAAGTTATCCTATTACGTAAGAAAATTAAATATGTACATAAAGATTTCGGACAATGATCTCAATATACCTTTATGATTAACATAGATTCACTATTTCCCTTAAAGAATCACATGGAAGACCCATAGTCCAATGCATGCAAAATTTCCAAAATCAACTAATGAAAATGGACAAAGAGAACTTACACTAAAAAAAAATTGGTCTAGCTAATTTGCTATGTTTTCCACCAAGATCCCTGGTACGCTTTGATCTATGAAAAGATTAACATATCTTTCAAGAATTTAGTGAGAAGGTATGGAAGGTAGAGGGAAAATAGTTTAGAGAAATTTTTTCTAGAACAAAATTTGAATAGTTAACTTTTTTTTTCTATTCATAAAATTTTTACTTAAATAATAAAATTGTATGCTTTAAGATCTTAAAAAAAATTTGACTAAATTCTAACATATGAGCCAACATGTAAATTAAATATCGTATGAATAATCAATAATATTAATTAATATTAACACTTATCGTCAAAATAAAATATTAAGGTAACTATTTAAAAGAAGTTTTAAGATGATTGATATAAAAAAATGTATGGAAAAAAAAAAGAGGAAAACCATATTTTAGCTAGAGGAATATTTGGTTTGGTTTGGGAATACAATGGAAAGGAAAATGAAAGAGAAGAAAAATGAGGCAAAGGAAGATTCTTTATATGAAAAGTTTGTGATAGATGTGATCAATGTAAAAAGAAAAAAAAATAGTTATGTTATATAATCATTTATCAATTTATCTTTGGTTGTAAATTGAGGAGTACAAATTGAATTTAGAAATGATTAATTATAAAATAATTAATGTATGAGATGAAACAAATTGTAAAAAGTAATATTTATTTTAAGTTAAATATATAAATATAATATTTCGAAAATGAGGTTGAAATGTTTTTTCACTTTGAAATTTAGAAAGATAAAAGTGTATTAAGAAATTTGTAATATTTATTATTGGATCTCCAAATAAAATTTGAACACATGTTTAAAAAAATCGTAATAAAAGAATGGAATCAATATGCAATGAAACTAATAAAATTTAAAAATCAATAACTTATGATTATTTCACATTGCCTTCAAGTTCTATTGAATTTTGTTTCCAATTCTATTAATGCATTGATGGACATGTTTAAGATCCTGATGAAGATTTGGGACAGGGTATTCAAATTAAATATTGGAGTCCCTCATTTTTTATTGTAATAATTGAATACCATGTACTTGCCTTAACATGTTACCATCATGAGAAAATGAAGTTGATGTTCTTGAACTCTAACATATTCATCTAGGCTTTCAGGGATTTTTTCATCAAAGACATGTTATTGGTTATATGGTAACTTCTATTATGTTGCCATGACCATGATGGCATTATTATTTTGGAAGATTTACTATCTAGAAAATTTGATTAGCCTAGTTTAGGGTCTCTTCTAAAGTCAAATAAAATTTCATATGCAAAAGAATATGAGGTATAAAAGAACTTTATAGCACGGGTATGTTATTGTTATGTTATTGTTCTTGCATTTTCGCATACGTTGAATGAAAATGACAATTTATTGTTAGAGATCACATAGATTATATTTATGACTAAGTTATAATATGTAAATTAGTATAAACCTCATATTTTATGTTGGTTTTGTAGGACTAGATTAGACTTAAAGTGTACTTATAATGGTATAAGAATTTGTTGTAAAACAATTAAGGATCTTTAAGATTTAGGATTCTCACACAATAAAACATAATAGAGCACTAACCTTTCCATAAGAGATCCTATGAGTATGCGTTCTTCAATTTGTAATTTTTGTGTGCTCTTCAACCACCATTCCTCAATCTATGTATTTGCCTTTCTTTTCTCTTCTCACACGTTTTTGATGAGTTATTGTGAATAGAACGTTATGGTAAGAGACAGAACCTCAACCCCTTTTATAAACCAACGTCCATCAAGTTGGTTTTTATTTTATCTTTATTTTATTTTATTATCACTTCCCATAATAATAACCAATAGGTCTTTAAATTTAAATTTTTTATTAAATCACAATTGGGTTCATCATAATATTTCAAGTGAGTCACATAATAGAATTAATTATAACATTTATCCTAATCAAGTTTGTTTGGTATCATGTCAATTACTATTAGTCTTCCCTTGGTTCCATGTTCGAGATATTCAATTATCAGCGATCAAACTTCTAGTATTCTTGCAAGAACGTTTGTGACTATTCTTGCAAGAATGTGGTGAAGTTCTCCTCTTATCATTTCAACCAAAGAAACATCCCTGACATAACATTCTTGAAAGGACATAAGTAGATATTTAAACCTAAAAACATCCCCGACATAATTGAGTTATTCAATGATGTATGTTTGATCAAACTTTACTCCTCATATTTTAAGTTTCCTTAACTTAATCTCAGGTTTAATTTTGATGTTCTTCTTCAAGACCTCTATGTCAGAAATCCAACCATATTATCCAACCATAATAAAGAATATAATTCATTACCTTAAATTGAACAATGAGTTTTCTATCATGATCACTATAATATTTTTAGTTGTTTTTTAGTTGTGAAATATAATGTGTAATCAATAAATGTGAGAAAGGAGACCTTTCAAGTAAGGCTTGGATTATAATCATGTAGTGGTTTTTTTATGCACTTCTTGTTACTTTGATTTTGAAAAAGATGGAGACGTCACTTAAAAACCTACAAATATTATTCACAATTACATTTTCCTTTAATAAATTAAGTATTAACAAAATAACAAAAATATAATTAAATCTTTTATTTGATCAAATATTCTATAATTAAGTTTTGGTTTTTATATGCCTACAAAAACAAATATAATAACACATTTCTTTTACATAGTTTTTGTAATATTATTAGTTTTATCGCCTCTTAGTTCAACAAAAGAAATATTTTTGTTTTGTAACCAAAGTCATGATTAACTAAATCTACAAAGCATGTAAGCAAAGAATCAATAATACTAACTAACATCACAAAATGAAAGTTAGAAAATAATAAATGAGGAGCATAAATATTGGAAGAGTAAATGATGGAACTCTATAATCAATTATAGGTAAAGATGACAAATGAACTCATTTATAGATATTATCTGAACCTGTCTCGATAAATACGGGTAAAAGTTAAATTTTTAAATTGGGTATGACAATTAAGATCAGTATCTACATATTCACTCATTCCATTTTAAATTACTAAAGTACCTTTAGTTTATTATATAATCTAAAAAAGATATATGAACTTTTTTTCTATCCTTAGTTTTGTGACTTATTTTTAAGATACACATTAATCGTTTTTACTTTTTTCTATAATTAATTAACCTTTATTCAATTATTATTTGACACTCTTATTTAATATTTATTTTCTTATTTAATATTTATACAATTATAATTCTTATTTAATATTTATACAATTATAATTTTTTTCTTGATACTTGAAATTGAAGAAAAAAGTATGTATTCTTTTGATATCTAGTACTTGATCATACAATATTTTTTAATAAAATAATTATTTAATTAATATTTATAACAAGAAAGAAAAGGAATGGATAGAAGAGCAAGTAGAAGTTGCTTGTTCTTATATGAAAGATAGCATTAGAACATAAACCTACATGTATGTAATGTTTGACCAACTCCATGTGACCAATATTTATTGGAATGTGAATGGAAGAGCCTGCCTTGGTTATTACATGCTATGTGGATTTTAAACCAATAATTCATAATTTTATACTTAGTTTACATAAATATTATTTTATGTTGTTGATAACTCATACTATATGTTATTCTAAATTTAAAATCTTCAAAGTAATATCTTATCATGAGCGGAACCAACACCCCATATATATTAAAAATTACATGCTTCATTCATTGCCACTTAGTTTATCCAAATGTCACCTCTTCAATTCATAACTTCACCTCTGCAGGTATGTGACTCACTCTTCCTTTCTTTCCTCTCATTTGCATGGATTACTATAACACATACCGATGGGCTAAGTTGGATGTACTTAGGGAAACCAACATGTTTCTTTACATATATATATATATATATATATATATATATATATATATATATATTTAAAAGAGGATATATAACTTAAAATAATAATAAAAATTATACACATATAAATAAATAAATAAATAACCATGACTTATAAGTTATCATATCCATTTTAAAAATAAAGAAATCCATAAGTTACTAAGTATATCTTCATTTAAAAACTTATGAAATGAAAAATCATAAGTTATTCTTCTTACACAATAATTTTATTTGCACTTCTACACATTATTTAAGCCTTTGATCATAGCAGTAAAAAGGGTTATATCTTTAATTTATTTAGTTAGCTATAAAAAATGTTGAATGAGGACCGTAAGTTTGTTCATGATTATCAGGAAAGTTTAAAGCATATAGATCTTTTTAACTTGTTAACTGGGATTCTTTTTAATATCCAATGTCGCTTTGGCCGAGTGGTTAAGGCGTGTGCCTGCTAAGTACATGGGGTTTCCCCGCGAGAGTTCGAATCTCTCAGGCGACGTTGTTCTTTTACTTTTTTCTCTAAACTTTACATCAGTGTGGAAAAAATTGCCTTGGTGGGGCCCAGAGGATGAAGATAGATGCAGTTAAAGAATTGCGCAAGTATTTCGGAATTGTTGAGTACTAGTTTTTATTTCCCTGCAACGCACGGGCATTTCAAAATGTATTTTTTTATTATAAATATAAAATTTAAATAAATGATAAAATAAAAATACTAAAAATTAGAATTTTAAGATTTTAATTATGTTTAATATTATTACATGTGTAACCCGTATGTATATTAAAAGAATTAAATAATACTATATAATTTGATTTTTTAAAAATTTATACCTTTCAATTTATATTTTTAGTAAAAAAAAAATAATTTAATTATATAAAAATGATGATTTCTTTTTCAAATATCTAAAGTTTTTAAAATAAAAGTTATAAATGAGATAGCAATGTAAATGTTTGTATCCAAAAATTAAATTTAATAAACACTTAATTATATTACATTTTTAACTAATATTCTATAATTAATGTTAATATTTATCCTTTTTATAATTAAAATATATTAATTGTATAAACATTCGTGTAACTTTAACTCACAAAAATATTTAACAATTAAATGTTGTTATGAAAATAATTATGATATTTGTGTTTAAGTGATGTATTTCGTTTGTTAAACTAAATCTAAATTTTGCTTTTTACTTTCATAAATTCATTTATCGATTTAAAAAAGATACCGTAAAAAATATATAAGTTAATTAATAACTACTAATTTTAATAAAATACTAATAATAATACAAATAATTATTATTATTTCAATATAATTAATTTCTTTATATAATTTTATTTAAATATGTAATTATGTATAGTTATAAATATAATATTTAATAAAAAGTTTAATAATATGAAAAAAAGTAAATAATTAAACATACATTATATTGAAATCGTTTAAAGTTACATTTAATATAATTATTACTATATTTGGAAAAAAATTTGTTTCGTACCTTTTTTTTCTTCTAGAAGTTTTTTTTTTTATAAAATTTATTAGTTTGATGTTTTGATTTCTTTGAGGAAGAAGTTTTCATCCACGTGTTATAAAAAAATTCAAAATTTTGTCTTCTTACTAATACGGATAAGATAAGTCGATTTTTATCTAGGTTCCATGGTTTGATAAATTGAGTTTCCAGTAACCCATTTGTAGTATTTTTTTATTTTATAATTATTTTTTTAATCGATTTTGGATCTCTTGGTTTATTTCATGAATGTTGATAGTGGTAGAAGGATTAGTCTTATTATAAATAGAACGATTGTTGACAGAATAGTAAGAATGTTTGTAAATCTAATTTTTTTAAATTTAATAATGTTTAGATGAATTGTTTTACATGTTCAAGTATGTATTTGATTTGAGTATTAAAAAGTCATTATACATAGGGTATGTCAAATGAAACAATTAATTCGGTCTTCTTAGAAAAACTCAATACATAAAACATGTTTTCAATATAAAGTTCTCGTGTTTACAAAAAGTAAAAGTGAAAATTTGAATGCAAATTACTTAAATCATGATAGTTTTGTACCCAGAAGTTTTTAAAAGATTTTTTTTTGTTATTATAAACAATAGTAATACTAAAAATTAGAAAATTTTTTTGCAATAAGATAGTACTTAAACACATAAAACTTTAATGTTTTGATTATATCTAATATCATTACATTCAAATACTATTTAACAACTTTCTTCCAATAATTAGAAATACATAAGTTCTTCACTCATCTCCAATCTTGGTACTTTTTGTTGGAGAATTTTCAATTAAGATTTTAGATTTGATTGGTCCATGTACACCATGAAAAAAAAAAATATTTGAATCTCCCTAAATGAACAATTTTTTTCAAAATGTAAGGTGCATAAAAATTTGTAGTCTAGAATAAGACATTTCATCAATTATAGTTTATAATTATGTCATTTAAACATGAATTTGGATTCATGACACTATTTACAACCAATTAAAATAATTTAAAATAGGTATTTCGATGAAATACTTTGAAAAAAAATAACAAAATAACTTTGGTTACGACCTAAATAAAAAAAGAATTAATCTAATAAAAATGATATTATTTTTTACTATAAAAACAATCATGTATAGAGAAATATGGTGTTGTATTTGAAACTTATGAAATGATATTAAAAAAAATTAATCTATTTTTGGTAAAATAATACATGAAAGATTGAAATTTTCTTAGGGTATGATATTTTCACAAATAAAATTTTAACAATTTTGACAAACTACTTTATTTTTAAAAAGATAAAAAAAAGTACTATTTTATTATATTATTTTGATTAAAAAATAAAAAAAATAATTAATTTAATTTTACATATAAAAACTTTGTCAAGTTTGTAAAAAACAAAATTGTCAAAAATTTATTTTTCATTTTCTTAAAAGGTGTAAAACAAAATTGAAAGACAATAAAACTTTATTTTATACACATATTTATTTTGAATAATGGATATGAAAATAAATTGTTTTTGTCTCATTGTTACCAAAATCATATAAGTCATGACTTTTAGAGACTTAGGAAGAACTAGTGGAACTATGAATAATACAAAGAGGAAAAAATTATGGGTGACAACACGGGTTTGTCTAGCCTGTTTTGACTGTCCAAACCAATTTAATTCGTTTCATTCTTCACTTGCCAAAAATTTATTGGACCAAGCTAGTTTGCCAGTGTAGAATCTGCAGCTTACCGCGCCATATGACGGGCTAGTGGAGTGACCCGCCATTTTTGTAAATTTTTTATTTTTTTTAGATTACTTTCAAATTTTTATATATATTATGTTTATAATATATATATATATATATACTAATAAATAAATATTTAGAGCTTATTTAATTGTCTAATTATTTTTTAAGTTTCTAATTTATCAATTAATATCTTTAATTGGATAAATTAAAATAATTATTAAATATTATTGTTATTATTATGTGTTATAGCATATTATTATATTATTAAGAATCACCAAAACTTTTGAATTTATATATTTTTTATCAGAAACACTAAAAATATTTATTTGAAAAAATAAATTTTTGTATATTTATTTTATTTTAAATGTTATATGTAATTTTTTTCTTACATTTTTTACTGTCTTCTAAGATTTCAAATTTAAATCCAATTTTTTATTATTATTATTATATATATATATATATATATATATATATTATGAGATTTTTTTCACAATTTAAAACCACATATACCATTTTAATTTCCATTCAATTAATTTTGAAATCTATTGTATAGAATGAATATATTATCTAATATTATCTATTGTCTGATGTTTGAAAAAATGTTGTGACATGAAAAAATTGTCTTCCAAATACATTAAATGAAAAAAGAAAATTTTCAATGTAAATTCAAAATAATGTAATATTATATAAAAAATATAATATTATAATATTACATTAATTCTACATAAATTTAAATTGATATTTAAATTTAATTGTAATTGATATAAATTTAAGAATATAATTATAATAATTAATATTACATTAGTCAATTTTCAAAGACATTAATGAAAGAAGATTTTGATTTTCAATAATGTAATATTTTTAAACTGTTCTTTTAGTTTCATTGAATCTTATTAATAATATATAATAACCTCATGACATATAATTTGTATATTTTATATATGTTTGAAGTTGGTAAATGATACTTTTTGAATGTCTTAAATCTTAATTATATATTAATTTATTTTTTAAGAATACTTATACAGATATCTTAAACGTCATCTCCTATAATATATATATATATATATATATATATATATATATATATATATAACTTAATATAAATATAAATATAGATTATATATTAATATGAATAATATAAGGATATATATGAAAATAATAAAATATATCTTCTTTGACATTTAAAAGAATACACATTGAAAGGAAATTAATGTTGAAACCTTCTATTTTCAAGAATATTAATCGAAAAAAAAATGTTTTAAATACAATATTCCTAAATTATCATTTCAGTTTTATTTGTATTCATAAATATTATATAAAAATAATAAAATGTAAACTTTAAAACGGTTAAAGGAAAACAAAATTAAAATTTGAAATGTATTGTATATTAGATTCATATCTTATGGATTTTCTTCACGGTGTATTATATATTATCTACATTTTCTTCATCTTTGTAGATTTGCTTTATTGTATGTTGGCAATGTATTGAAATAGAAAAATATTGAATTGTTTTTGTTCATAATTAATGTTATGTGAAGTCCAATGATGCAAAATTCTTGAAAGATGAAAATTTATTGATATTAACAACATAAATGTTGGAAGACAAAAAGAATGAGAAGTTTTTCATTGGTAGTGTGACCAAATTTTTTTCATTTATTTTTGTATATTATGGACATTTATATTGTAAGATGTAAGTGTTGATTTTTGAAAGTTTATTTTAAGAAGCTACGTCTAAATCTAAGAAAAAGAAAATTATGTATGAATTAACTATTGTTAGAAATTAAAGATTGAAAAAATTTCCAAAACTTCAATTCTTGATATATTAAGAAAATAAAATATTTTACAAATTAACTATTAAGAAACCAAGATACTTTACACATAAAAGGTCTCTACATTTATAAATTAAAGGAATATTGAAAATTGAGGTCAACAAATGTGACCTTTGGTAACTCACAAATTCTTAAAGTTTAACTTACAAATATTTAAACTCAAATTTAAAATTGTAAGTAACTCGAAATATTGTACTTTTCTGATCAATAAAGTTATCTTCTTTATGGAGTTTTTTTTCATCTCTGATTCTATGACATGCTGATATGCAGTGGTGGATCTTGACCAATAGTTTTGGAGGGGTCAAAATAATATATTTCTTTGATTATTTGATTGGACCATTAGTATAACACTTTAAAAAATGACTCTTTTATAAAACAATTGGATTGTTAGATTGTATTATTACTATAATATTTTAAATACTTTAAAAAAAAGATGTGAAGAAGTATAATTTAACTTTTCATCTTCATGTAGCTTCCCTTTTATCACTTCTACAAAATGAATCCATTATTCTATTATTCATCGATATGTTTTTTTAAAATATATTAAAAAATAATTTATCATAATATAATAAAATATTGAGAGACATAAGTATTAAAAGAAAAATATATTATAATCAAGTCACAATTAAAAATCGGTTATAAAAATACAAAATACATTATTTTTTTCTTCTATAATCATAAAAAATAAGTATACAAAAGGCTCATGAGATAAAAAATAATTTTAATAACTATTAAACTAATATTTCATCATCAAGTAAGACAAGAGAAAGTTACATTTTTTTCTTTGAGAAATGAAGGAAACAGATGAGAAATGAGATCAAACATAATGAGTATGTGTCTAACTTCATTTTTCTTATAAAAGAAACATATGATAGTGAGAGATGAGTACAATTTTGTCAAAAATTAAAAAGACAATGACAGAAGAAAATAAAAAATATTTTAGTAAATGTTAGGTTTAATTACTTTTTTTGTTATTGTTTCCAAAAATGTAAGTTGGTCTTTCAGTTTTTTTAGTTTCAATTTAGTTACAATTTTTTAGTCACAATTTGGTATTTTTAGACGAAAACAAATACTAGAAAACTAATTAAACTAAATATTTTATTTTTTATTATATTAGATTTTATGTTTTATTATTTATTAACATTAAATATTGTATTTTACAAAAAAAAAAATAAAAAGATACAATTTAATTATCATCAATTTCTAAAATATACTATTTATAATTTTCAAATTTTCAAATTTTCAAATTTTCAAAAATAGATATATAATTTTGAAAAAAAATCAAAAATATTTGGGGGGGCCTAGGCCCCTCCCTGCACCTGTAATGCTCCGCCTCTGCTGATATGGTATTAGGAGGATAGATGTTTTCTTCTGCAGCTTGTTTAAATATTTCTCCCCTTGTTTGGTCATTTACATCATTTGATTGTTCTAGCTTTGCTTTTTCATATGACCACTTCATCAAATAACCTTCCTCCAAACAAAGATAAAATAAACAAACCATAAAAAGAGATAGAGACAATATAGTGAAAAATGTCTTAAACCCCTAAATTTAAAGAAAGAATTTACAATTCTAAAATCAAGAACATAAAAATACCCTTTCCAACATAATGTATCCTCAAATTACTAAGTGGCATGGCAAGAAAATTATAAAATAACCTCCTCAATAAAGAGTTATGCATCAGAAATTCATTTTGCAGTCATGGTCTAATCAGGATAAGAAAAAGAAAGTGAACTTTGTTTCACAAAATCAAAGAATAATCACAAAAGAACTTGAGACTTGAAAAAAAAAATCAAAAAAATATACCTGAAAATCCTTGAGTGAGCAAACTATTCAATAGTTGGTAAACATTCTTCTTCGGGTGAGAAACATTCTTCTTCGAGTGAGTTTATATATTTTTTAAAAGGAGGTTCCAACCGTCAGAACTGTTTCTCATGATAGTTCAAAGTTAATGCATGTCATTGGAAAATCAATAATTTCATTTAATATTGTAATGAATACTTATATGAGAGCAAAATATCATCCAACAGATAGATATAAATATAACAAAAGAAGAGTTTACCTTTTTGATAAGTAAACAAAATAGAGTAAAATAAGAACAAAATTGAAAAAGAACAAAATAAGTTGTTACCTTTCTGACATCGACACAACAGAGAATTTCAACAAAGAAAATCTGAGAGAAAGAAAACCATCAAACACAAAAATAATACAAAAAATATCTGAGAACATGGTAGAAGAACGAAAAAAAATAGAACAATATGCAATCAATCGATCGAACATTATACAATCAATCAACCAAGAGAAATCAATAGAACAATATACAACAAAAAGCTAATCTGAGAGCAAGATTAACCATCCAAAAGAGAAATAGAACCAAAATAAGTAGTTACATATGTAGAAGAAGGAAAATACGAACAACACAGTAAATCTGAGAAAAAAACACTAATCAAATAAATAAATGCAACAAAGTAAAGTAGATCTGAAAACAAAACATTTATCCAACAAAAAATAGAACAAAAAAAAGTAGATCTCAGAAAAAAATATCCATAAAAAAGAAAAATAATAGAAAAAATATTAGATCTGAGTAGATGGTAGAAGAACGAAAAAAAATCAGAAGTTGTTACATTTTTTTAGTAAGGTGAAGGTCCTCAAGAATCTCAGAGAAAAACATCAACCCAAAGAAAAATATATATGAGAAGAACAAACTCATCCAACAGTAGATCTGAAAAAATACACTGAACAAAAATAAGTAGATGTTAGAGAAAAATTACCATGAAAAACAAAAATAATAAAAAACAAAGTAGATCTGAGAAGATGGTAGAAGAACAAAAAAAATAGAATTCTTGTTACCTTTTTTGTATTCGTCAAGTTGCTCAAGGCTCTCAGAGCAAAACATCAACTAAAAGAAAGGTAGATCTGAGAAGAAAAAATAAATCGAACATTATACATCGAAAAAAAAATCTGAGAGCAAAGAAACCATTCAAAAGAGGAGTAGATCTGAGAGAAAAACCTAAATCCAACAAATCTCGTACCAAAAGAAAAGTAGATCTGAAAAAAAATATGTAGATATCAGAGAAAAATATGCATCAAACAAAAAACTAATAGAAAGAAAAAATATCTGAGAAGATGGTAGAACAACAACAAAAATGAAGAGTGGTTACCTTTTTTGAAGTCTCGTGAAGGTGCTTAAGAATATCAGAGGAAAAAATCAACCAAAACAAAAGTAGATCCGAGAAGAACAAATCCATACAACAGTCGATCTGAGACAAAAACTTTGACCCAACACATTTGGTCAACAAAGAAAAGTAGATCTGAGAACATTCATCCAACCAAAATAAGTAGATCTAAAAGAAAAACAATACTCGAAAATCATCAAGAACAAAGAAAGAACCCAGAAAAGTTGTTACCTTTTTGTTGTTGGTAACGGTGGTCATGAATCTGAGAGTAAAAATTTAAGAGTAAAAGATGAATACTGAAGATTATCTGCAAGCCATGGTGTTCTGTGCGACTGAGAAAGAGAGAGAGAAAAAGTTGAAGAGGTTTGAATGTATGAGTGGGAAAGAGAGAGAGAGAGAAGAAGGAGAGAAGAAGCTGAAAAAGGTTTGAAAGAGGATAAGAAAGAGGATTTGTGTGTGGGAGACGGAGGGTTAGAAAAAAATAGTGAGAGACTGATTGGTTTTTGATTTAATTTTTAATGTTCAAAATTCAGAGAGATTGACACGTAACCATATTTCCTGTTGTAGAAAGTAAATTTTGAATAGAAGTGGTTCAGATATATTATAATATTGAAGAAGTTGCCATTTGTTAGTTCAAAATTGTATATAGTATTAGATACTAACTTCAACAGAGTCTTTGTATCTATAAACGAATTCATCATCATCTAATCAAATGTTTCAATATATATTTAACTTTCAATACTAAATTTGTGACCGTGGGTAGGTTAAAGATAACATAGATAAAACATAAAAGAAAAATGAAGTCTGTGTATAAACTTGAAGTTCAATTAGATTATAATTAAGTTATGATTTGATGAGTCATGTTAACGTTCTTCCGTGTTTGCATATGGTTCTAAAGGATTCAAAATGAATCTTTATATATTTGTGATCATTATAATGTATTTATATTATTGATATGAGTTTTTTGTGTACAGATATTTTTTGATGTGTGATTCAAGCCTTTTAAAATTATGATAGGATCATGAGATTTCTAACAAGGGAAGTTAGTCTATTTTCTATTGGTATCTTTGATTTAAATGAATTGATATTGGAAAGAATGATGGTCTTTTCCTTTGAGTTGATATACTTTGCTCTTGGTTGGTAGATTTTGAATGTGATTGAAATTTGTTGAGAACTATGATATTTTGGTTGTTAGTCAATTTGTGTGATTACTAATCAATTTAGATATATCCTTTTAGTTAATTTGTTCTAACTGAAGGCACTTTTGAACTAAATGGTGGCTTCTTTAACTAAAAAATGAGTGAAATTTTCTAAATAGTCCAAATTGATGATATGTTATATCTGTGAAGTTTCTAAAATTATGTAAACTCGTTGATCGAGCTAGCCAACAACTGAACAAAAATAAAGTTTTAAAAATCTAAAGAGCTCAAGTAATTTTACTCGTTGGGTGAGCCAATACTCGCTAGACGAGCCTTGTGAAAAAGGGTTCCTAAGGGTTTGGTCATTGGGTAAGTAAAATACTCAATAAGTGAAAATATTTTAATACACTTCCAAAGAGCTCAGGGTGGTTGAGTCACTAGATGATTTTGGTCTCCCTAGGTATGTTTATGTGCTTTTACTCCTAGTACCTAGTTGTTGGGAAAAAGTAAATTGATGAAAATCCAATGAGCTTAGAAGGAACTAGTTGTTAGGAAAGTCCGGACTCGATGAGCGAGTATACCTCTAGTAGTGTCTTGTTAAGCAAGCCAAAGGTTTTGAAAACTCTCTTCTTTGTATCATTGGGTGAGCTTTTTCTGCTCGTTGAGCGAAAGGGAAAACCTTATACATTAAGTCAAATGTGTTAATATGTTACGCTAGATGGATTGTTATTACAAACATTTGATTTTGATGTTTGTGAATGATACTTCCAAATGAACACTTAGTGATGATAAATGAGTGTACAATGTTTCATATATTAATAGCTTACCCTATTTTGTGTACGTGATCTTGTATGATACATGAGAAAGTTGGCAATTTTCCAAATATATGGTGAGATGATATGAGTTATTCACATTGAATTGGTTATTTCATGCATTTTGATATCCTGCTCTCATAACATTTGCAACAATTTATGATAGTGATAGTAATTACTCTATGATGGTTAGAGTTAGTTTTATAAATTTCACATGTTTTTTAGGTCATCAAATATACTCTTTTATAATATATTATTTTATGAAAGTTGATGAGGGTGAGAATTTGAAGCTGAAAGCACAATAGAAGATTTTTGTGTTAGTCTTTATTTCTTTTCGATTTTATCTTTTTAAATAATAGATAATATTGTATGTCAAAGTGCTTAATAAGATAATAAAAAGGTGTGAGTATATTCATATATATAATATAATTATTAAATAGAACCATTATAATGATAATATTTAGATATTAATAACTTAATAGAATTATTAGATAGGGTAACAATTGATAATAAAATTTTATCTAGATAAAATTTATAGATGGATTTTGTGAGAACCTGGAAACAAATTATAAAAAGAATATAAATATAGGTATATATTTTATTATAATAATCATTTTCTTTCTATTAAAATATATTATAAAAATATATGTGGTTTTAAGAGAGTTTTTCAAAAGCAGAGGTTAATTTCAGAAAGCCCTTGGTTCTCAATTCTGGGATGCTAAGTGTACCTGATCGGTACTATTTTAGTACGGAACCAGACGATCTCAAGAACCCTCTATGTTGAACCTCCTTCTGTTCCTCTCTGGACTCCTCTTGGATCTCCCTGCCGAATGCACTCTGAGGGTGGGGGGTACCTGCAGGCACTTCGACGCTCAAGTCAAACAGTGATTCGATATTAGGTGTATGTGGTTAAGTGAGAAAAGCATACATTTATGTGTTCACTAGGTCTTAATTTATACTAGTCTTTTAACGAACCTACTATTGTTATTTGCGGTCTGGTTTGTATTCAAGGATCCATTCTTTCCTTTCTGACTAAGTTTATATGCGTCGGTTCTTTCCTTATTGATTGAGATTGCATGTTGCCACTTCGTAAAAGATCAGCTCTTTCCTTTTTTGTTTGGGATTTGTTCGCATGTACTTCTCTGAATATCAACTCTTTCCTTCTTGGCTGAGATTTGTTCGTCTGTACGCCTCCAAATATAAACTTTTTCCTTCTTGGCTGAGGTTTGTTCGTTTGTACTCCTCCAAACATCAACTCCTTCCTTTTTTGGTTGAGATTGCGCGCTTCTCCTCTGTACCTCTATGCCATAATCTTATTTCCCATATGTCACATCATTGGGCCAGGATATACACGGACAAAAGGGTCGGAATATACTCGGTCGTCACACTTATTGTGCCCTATGTGTTGTGTTGGAGAAGTACCCCAACAACTGGGCCAGAGCGCGAGAGCACCCCATACTCGGGTCGGGGTGATCCCGACCATTTGTTCCTTATTGGGTCGGGACGTACCCGACTATACACCAACACTAGGTTTTTCTTCAATCTCCTCCCTTCCTCTCTTAGTAAATTGATCTTCTTCATTATTCTCTTAAAGCAATAGAAGCAATAGAAGCAATCAGTGCAAAGAATCCTACCATACAATTCAATCAATTTCATCTTACAGTAAGTTCAAATTCTTCTTAGAGAGCAAATATGGTTCTTATTGCATGCAATTTTCCTTAGTTGCATATAGCTTTTTTGTCATCTAGATATGTCTTCCTCTAGCCTTCATCCTAGAACTATGTTTTGATCGTTGACTTAGCTTTTGGGTTGTGTAAATAGGACGTTGTAAGTGGTGAAATAGTGTAAGGGGAGAGTTGTTATGGGAGTTTTCCTTAAGGTAAGGGAAGCTAATAAATTATTTCTAATTTTATTAAATTATAGTTTCATGAATTGAAATGATCATGAATGCTAATTGAATCTTGAGATGAGATCGAATTGTGTTATGAGTGATGAAACAAAGATACTATTTTAGAAGTATGATTTAATAGAGAGAAATTATTTTGGTCATTAATGAAATTGTTGGATGAAAAAGGGAAATTGATTGTGTTTTGAGTTATGGATGTATTTAAATTGTAATGTGATATCTGAATTGAATATATTGTAGAAATAGACTTGGCATTAAGAAGGTTGGGTTATGGTTGAATCTATTTTTTCATAAAGGTTGGGTTTTTAGTTTCTAGTATTTGAATTGGTAAGTAATATCTGAATTGATTTGAGATTTACTAGTTATATATATATATATATATATATATATATATATATATATATATATATATATATATATATATTAATGTTTGAACTATGAAAAGGAGAAGAAATATTGTTTTCGGAAAAGCTACTATAATAATGTTTAAACTATGAAAAAGAGAAGAAACTATTGTTATGATTTTCATTGATCAATGTGTTAAAGTTTAATATGGATGGTATTTGGGTTATGGGTTGATTGTTGTATCTATAAAGTTTGAGAGATTAATAAATAAGATGTAAGTGAAGTTTTATGTGGTATATGCATGATTCTATGAGCTCAATTAATGTGTTTTTATGTGCTAACTCAGTGTCTGATTGTATATAGGATATTAGAATATATAATTTCGTGAACTTTGTTTGGATTGATATTTAAGATCTGAGTCAAGGTAGTATTTACAAGGGAAAATTACTACTATTGTATGTATGTCAAAGTGTATTGAAAGGTAATTCTGTAAGTGAGACTATCCTGACTCTATTAGTATATAACTCACATAGAGAATGATATCTAGGTGGTGAAAGTAGAAGGATGTTTCACAAAGCAGACGATATGATATGAAAGAGGATCATACTTAAGGAGCCAGTGAAGTTAACCATGTCATGACTTGTGAAGCAGGATGTGATTATAATTTAAATAATTGGTGATAAGTAAGTATGATAGGTGTAGAGTCTTCCGGAAGCAATGTCTAGTTGTGGTTCATTGATTTGAGATGTTTTGGTGAATGAAATGGCGTGAAAAATTGTTTGAAACCTTAAAAGTAGTAGTGTGATAGTTGATATGAGAAAATATCGAAGTTTAAGACTGGTTTGTTAGGAATACAAGTGTGAGTCTAAGTCCCACATTGACCAGAAATGAGAAAGTAGAGCACTATATAAGAATAAAGACCCATAAACCCATTGCCTTAAGGTTTTGGGTTGAGAGTGGTGTCAGTGTCTTATGTGGTTAGGCTCAGATCTCATTGATGTTGTTCTCCCCAGTGAAACCCCCTCTGTAAAACCTGACAAGTGGTATCAGAGCCGATGGTTAATACCGGCTCAGACGAGTGCAGTACCAGTATGGTCCTAGTATCGAAAGTCTTCCTGGCAAGGGTCCCAGATAAGGGTTCCAGGTAAGCGTGTCCCGTTAAGAAGAACGACGGTACAGAAAAAGGCAGAAAAGGAGTACTCGTGGTTGGGCAGCTTCCGCGGGAGGGGGAGTGTACCAATGTGGTTGAAGGGACTCACCCTTGAGGGGGAGATTGTTAGGAATACAAGTGTGAGTCTAAGTCCCACATTGACCAGAAATGAGAAAGTAGAGCACTATATAAGAATAAAGACCCATAAACCCATTGCCTTAAGGTTTTGGGTTGAGAGTGGTGTCAGTGTCTTATGTGGTTAGGCTCAGATCTCATTGGTGTTGTTCTCCCCAGTGAAACCCCCTCTGTAAAACCTGACATGGTTGTGATAAATAAAGAATGTGTATTACACATGTAGGATGATGGCAATAAGGGAGACCTAGGAAAGTTTTGGGAAAGAGTAAGCTAAGAAATTATTCTTATGTTAGAAATATGTTTTATTAAATTTTTTTATAATAAGTTATTATTTCTTTTACTTTAAGTTTCTTATTTTTTTAAATGTATTAGCTTATCCTTGGGCTCCTTTTTTTTATGTTTGTTTAGTTTTCTTTTCTGCAATGATAGTATATTAATGTTGGGAATAGTACAAGTGTGAGTCAAAAGTATCACATTGGATAGAAAAGACAAAGTTAAATACTATATAAGATAAAAGACTCATAACCACATTGTCTTTAGGTTTTGGAGTTAAAGTGGTGTCAAATGTCTTATGTGTATAAGACTAATATATATATATATATATATATATAACCACAATCTCTCAATAACTATAATCATTACCCATATGAAAAAATATATAAACCCAACAATTAATACGTGAGTATAGATAGACACAAATGGTAGTAATAGCACATGAGCTAAAGAAGGTCATTGAAGGCCTAGGGTAATAGTTAGTTTAGGTGATAATGTATATCATCTCTTAAAAAATTGTATTAACTATAATCAATTTATTTTTAAATATTCATCTAAATGTCATTTTGAACCACAATTTTTTAAATTGATGGTAACTATATTTAAACGTTATTATATGCATCTGTCAATAACTTACCATGAAGTATTGACCTAAAAGCTTATATTTTATTATGAAATTTTGGGATGTTACAAATTTTTCTTCATTTATTTTTTTATCTAATCCGTATGTTAAATAATGAAAGAGATAACTATGAAAGTAATGTATAAAGGAAAATTAAAATAAGATAAAGTTAGGCATATTTAAAATAATTAAAATTAAATTAATTAAATATATATCGAAAGAAAGATGTTTTCAAAATAACTGTATATGAAATTTTTAAATTGAGTTACTAAAAAAGTGTTCAAGTATTTAAGAATTAAAATTATATTGCGTTTGATACATTTGTATTATTTGGTTGTAGTAGAGATTTAGAGATTTCATGGTGTATTTGTTGAATTGATTTTCCATTAAAATTATATATTATTAATAAAACACATTACGTATATGTGTTATACTTTTATATGATAATAAAATTTTATTATAATCATAAAATTACAATAATTTTACTCTAGATAGATTTTATTTATTTTGTAATAAAATAATTAAATTTAATAAAACGGTCAAATAAAAATGTTAAATAAAAATAAAAATCGCTTAAAATATAAATTAATAAAATAATTATTTTAATTTAAAAAAGTATTTATTCAAAAAAATCAAATTAAAAATCAAATTTGAAAAAAAAAATCTACTAAACATTATTACATTCATATATTACTATATACGCTTATTTTTTAATTAATTTTGTTATTAAGCTTACAAAAATAAGAAGACTGTTATCTTTGAAAATTTAAACAAATAGGTGTGTTCAGAATTTGATTTTAGGTTACTATACGTTGAGGTTTTTTTAAACCCATTAAGTAATTGGAAAACTGTAACATATTGTAATTTTATAATTGAATAAATAGATAAATATATCGAATGTGATGTAAGATTATATAATTAAAAGAATGGTTGTTTTGAAAATTTTTTTCACAAATATTAATTTTTAGTATAGATAGATTAAAGATTAAGAAATATTTAAATTTTAAAACATTTTATAAATATTAAGGAAGATAAAAGTATCAGAAGTATCTTTTATTTATTTTATAAATAAAAAATGATTAAGTTTGAAAAAAAATACATAAAATTAAATGGTTTAATTTAAACATGGTTATTTGAAAAGTAATGTTAATAAAATAATTATTTTAATTTAAAAAATATTTAAAGGAGGAAATTAGAAAATAAATATAGACAAAAAAGAAATCTCTTCGTATATACATATAAATTAAAAAATTTATTGCATATTTAAGTATTAATAATATAATATTAAATGCAAATACACGAAAATAATCTATATATTTTAATTCCAATTAAGTATTTAAAATTTAAAAGATATTATAATTATTAAATTTCTATTTGTGGATTTACAGAAAAGTTAATTTTAAATTTTTTTAATTTATACATTAAATTAATATTCTATAAAAATAAAATATATTACAAAATTAAACTGTATTATACTTACTAACATTTCAATAGCATTGACATACATATATGACAAATTTTAAACGTTTAAAATTCAATTTAACAATTACAGATTTTACATTGGCAATCAAATACCCAAGTTTTTTTCTTCTACATTGCTCGACTATGCTAATGTTAAACATATGAAGGTTATGACAAAATATGTTTTACATAGACTATCATATTATACTAGCATTAATATATCAGTTTCACCGTTTGGAAAGTTTAAATTTATCTTATTTATTAATAATAATTACCTAAAACTTAGTAATTAATATTAGAGATTAAACTTTAATTTACAAAATTAATTGCAATTTTTTATTAATGATAAAAATTATTTTAAATTTAATAATATTTAATTTATAAAATAATGTTTAATTTAGATAATATAATAATTAATTATTATAATCTTCAAAATTTAATGATTTTTTTTAATTATATATATATATATATATATATATATATATATTTATTGAACTCTAAGTTTAAATAAATTTAAATACTTTTAATTTATTTATTTTTTATTGAACGCATAAATTTTTTATATTTCTCAATTTATATCGCCTAATTTCTTTATTACAAGTTAATATAAAATATAAATGATGAATAATTTTTAATATATTTAATAGAAAATTTAGGTAATAAAATTATTATTTAATATTATTACAATAATATTATTTTATATTAAATATATTTCATAAAAAAGAAAAAAATAAACACATGTAAAATGTAGAAACGACTCAGCGGAAGCCTAAAGTAAACTTATAAAATGAAGCCTTTAATCTAAAATTTATTTTTTGAGTTGTTTTTTTTATGCTAAATTATTTATTAAATTGTTATAATTAAATTCATTTAACATTTCTTTTTTAATAGATAATGAGATTAATATGTTTAATCTTTCTTTGACATATTATTGATCTTAAATAGATTTTTATTATCTTTAACTTTGAGAAATTTATTTCGGTTGAAACAACTCACACTAAAATTGTTACTAAAATTGTTAATATTATTCTATAAGTTATATGTGCATTTGGAAAAGAATGTATTTTTTTTATATAATTAAGAATGTCAATTAATTTATCATTTTTAAAACCTATAATTTCCCTTAGTGTATTTATTTTTGAAATTAAATCAAATCCATCAATATCTAACGAATTATAATGTTTTAAATATTTTTCAATATTTAATCATTTTTCTTTCAAAAATGAAATATCTATCCACCGTAATACACATGACATTTGTTCTTTTTTGTTCATAGTTCTTTTTGTTATGTAATTAAAGTCTCAATTCTTATTTTCTTTTGAATTTTTGAATAGACTGATTAATATTTTATAGTTGACATATCTATATATTATTATATGAAATAAAAATGATAATATATAAAACACTACTAAAGATAAATATATAAAATTAATGAATTAAAATAATAAAATATGGTTTTGACTGTCAAAAAAATAAACTCGATAGTAGACTTGTAGTATCTTGAAGTCTTCATTTTTGTTCGTTCTTAAATCTCAACTTTTTTACAAACTTGCAAAGTTGTTTATTTTAATATTAATCATTAATAAAAATAATTAAAAATAAATATTGCTCTTCTAAACTCGATAGTAAGCCTTTTTTTCCTAAACTCGATTATATGCTCCAATTAATTTATTATCCACTAAAATACTAAACCATAATCTAATTAATAGTTTTCTAAGAAGATTCAGTTTCTCCAAAAGATATATGCAAAAAAAAAAAAACTCTCGAAACTCGTAAATTTAGAAGTACCGAAAAAATAAAACCAAGTAAAAGAAACATATTTCTAATCTTAATACAAATCCAAAAACAGAATAAAAATAACAACACAAATACAAAGAAAAAACATACTGACCAAAACTGACGATGAAAAAATCGGAACACATGAGCAACATGAGATTAAAGAGATTTAAAGGATGTAATATGTGAAAACACTAGAAAAACGAGTATTATAAATAAGAAAATAAAGTAAGGAGAGGTAAGAGAAATCATAGAGAGATAAAAGAAGAAAATATAATCCAGATTGATTATAAGTGAATAAAGATAGTTAATCATTATCTTTCTTATATACAAAATTATAATTTACTAAAAAATGTTTTAATTCATTAATCATTATTTTTACTACCGATAAAAATTAACATACACTAATAATAATTTAATTAAATTTTATTCCCAAACATAAACTTATAATTAATTTAATAGATTTATATTAGTAATAAAAAAAATTTTGAGGCCTTTTTTATCTTAAACATAATTTTATAATTACTTTAATAAGATATATTAATTAGTGCTAAATTTTTTTTTAGCCGTTTCTTTCTTAAACATAATTTTATAATTAATTTAATAGAGAAATATTAGTAATAAAATTTTTTTTTGAAGTCTTCTTGTCCTTAAGGTCTAAAATGAATGTTTTACCCACTTTACTCTTGAGCGAGACTTGGTAACATGACAAACAAATGAATTGTAATAACAAAAACATTTAATTAAAACATAGACTCAATAAAAACTTATAAAAATTTTAAACATTTAGTAAAGTAAAAATTTAATAATAAAATCATTTAAAAAATTCAATTTATGAGCAACTTAAAGACTAAAGACTAATCAATTTTTATTTATTTATTTATGAGTATTTCAATTTCAATGAAAAGTATTTACACTGTTTTAACTGAAATTAAATAATTAATTTTTTATCTAATGTAAATGATTCTATTTTAGGTATATAAATGTTAATGTAAATCACATTATTCGATGTGAAACATTTTTATTATTATTTGTGACTTTTCTTTGTCTATGATTTCAAGTCCCAACGAAAAGCATTAAAAACTATTTAAAGTTAAATTAATTAATTGTTTTTTTTACTTACATAAATTATTTATTTTAATAATATAAACGTTAATTAATTAATGCAAATTACTTATTTTAGTTTTAAATGTTGATTAATTAACGTAAATCACATTAAACATTTTTTATTATTTTTGAATTTTCTTTATCAGTGATTTCAAGTTCCAATGAGAAGTATTTAAAAACTATATTAATTGAAATTAGCTAATTGATTAATTTATTTATCGTAAATCATTTATTTTAGTTATATAAATGTTAATTAATTAATGTAAATCACATTTTGTAAATCACATCAATTACAAAATTGATTATTTATTAATTATTCATTATAATGAAATAGACTTAAATACTTTTTGGTCCTCATTCTCGTAGTGTTTGTTGCGGATGGTCCTCAGTTTGACAGAATGTTTAAAATGGTCCTCATTTTTACGAAAATTTTAAAATGATCCTCATTTTCGCATTTCGTGTTTTATTTGGTCCTTTTCTGTAACGCAGTTTAAATTATTAACGGAGCATTGTACACGTGGCACGGTTTGTATTAGGGTGTGTTACGTGTACTGTACATATGGCTAATTAACGTTAATTTTTCAATTTAGGAAAATTTTGCAATTAGGGAAATTTCTTCATCTTCGTCTTTCTTGAGCTTGGATTTGCAGAGGAAGCAGTTAATACTTTCCATTTCATCATTGGATTGTAGTTGCAGCTAATATTTTGCTTGAGGCATCTGTATGCAAATTTTAGAAAAAGATTCTTTGGCAAAAAAAATTAAAAATACTCATGTGGAAGGCTGCTAGGAGCACACACCCAGCAGTTTGGGATGGGAAAGAGTGATGTTAACAATTAAAGAGTTAAATATTCATGCTTACATATACCTTATCATTATACCTCTGCAATCCAATGATGAAATGACAACTATTAGTTGTTTCCCCTGCAAATGCGAGTTCAAATAAGACGAAGATGAAGAAATTTCCCTAATTGCAAATTTTCCCCTAAATTGAAAAATTAACGTTAATTAGCATATGTACAGTACACGTAACACACCCTAATACAAACCGTGTCACTTGTACAATGCTCCGTTAATAATTTAAACGGCGTTACAGAAAAGGACCAAATAAAACATGAATTGCAAAAAAGAGGATCATTTTAAACATTCGGTAAAAATGAGGATCATTTTAAACATTCTGTCAAAATAAGGACCATCTGCAACAAACACTACGAAAATGAGGACCAAAAATGTATTTAAGCCAATGAAATAAATAGAAATTATAAGTTTTAAAATTTGTTCAGATATGTACACTTAGAGATCACAAATAAACCTGCCTTGGGGGTATTGCCCGAACTTGTTTCTATTCTGGTGGAAAATTTCTGCATTAACTGCGTATGGGTATCGGTATAGGAAATCTTCGACTTTTTTAATGTGGTACGGAGATGGGTATGAGGACGTACATATCTCCGCCATAATACTCGTTCCTGCTATATTTGCGTTCTCGTTTAAATTATTAAAATGTTCACAATTAATTAAGTTACCATATATATATATATATATATATATATATACTTTTTATTTTTTATTTCTTCTAATGATTTGATTTGTCATGAAACTCATTCGCATCTTTAGTATATTTTCATCTTACCATAACATTTATGTAATTATGTTAAAATGATGTATGTCAATTAAAAAAATTATATCTCAAATTTGAATATTTCTATTATTTTTTAATATTTTTATTTATTGTATATTTTTCTTTCACATGAGAATGTTTAATACTATCAATTTAAATGTTTAATAGCATAAATCTTTCATTTACTAGGTAATATAAAAAAAATTCTTTACTTATTATTATTCATTTTTGTTTCATTTGAAGAACTATTTTGTTTCGCTAGGTCCACTCATGACTTATTTTTAAAAATTAAAAAATATTAACTTTTTTAAATATCTTATTAAACATTTGGTCCAAATGAGTTTGTTTGAATCTTTTGTCTAGGCATACCACGACAGTAAGGCCTTCAGCTCCTTTCAACCTTTGCCCTTCTTGACCTTCGGTCCAAGCTAGCCTATCAGGACCTTCGGTTTTTACCGACTCTCTTAACCTTGAACCTGAGTCGGCTTAGGTTAGCCCGTCTTGACCTTTGGCTTAGGCTGGTTTATCTCAACCTTAAACCCTAGGACTTGTCTCAGTCTTTAGTCCAGGTTGGTCTGTCTCGACCTTTGACTCGGCTTAACCCTTCTTGACATTTGATTCAGAATGACACATTTTGACCTTCAGCTTAAGTCAACCTGTGTAGACCTTCTGGCGAGAATGGTCCATCTAGGCCTTCGACTTTAGCTGACTTGTCTCGACCTTCGCTTTGAGTCAACCCGTCTATTATGAATAATTGGTGTCTAAATTGATAACTAAAATAATTTATATTATGAATTGGTCTCTAAAGTAGTCATTAACATTAACTATGAGTGTATTGACTACCAAATGAATTGATATCTAAATTGGTCTTCAAATGACCAATTTAGAAACTAATTATTTTTGTTGTCAAAACCTTGGTATTGGAGATGGCAACGGGGCGGGGCGGGGACAGGTTTTACTATCCCATGCCCATCCCCGTCAAAAAAATTCATCCCCATCCCCATACCCAAACCCAACGGATATCAAACTTTTGTCCCATCCTCATTCCCACCGGGTAACGGGTGTAATCTCGTACCCATACCCATACCTGTTTTCTTACTACTTTAATATTAATTTTAATTAATTTTTATAAAAAATTACGGTAAAGGAAACATAATATTATTAAATATTCAATATTAGGAGTATGGTTGTTTCTTCGATATCAAATACTTTGAAATAAATTATAACTGTTTACATTTTAGATTATAATACCAAATAAAATTTGATGAGAACCAAAACATTTATTAAATTTGCAAACATTAATGAAACCTAGTTGATAAATTTTAAGAATATTTTTTAAAAAATATAAAAGCAAAAAAATATTTAAATTAAAAAATATTTTAAATGTTTGTTTACTTCAATTTTTTTAATTATAATGAATCTATTTTTTATACACTAATAAAAGTTATAATACACCACTTGATCAAAATGACGCAAAGAAAAAATAATAAACATAATAATAAAATGTTAACATAGATCTTGTATATTTTGAACCACAATATATGTTGGATGGTGGTAAGAAAATATTCATGGTAATTACATTAAATTTTTATATTATAGTAAATAAAAATTGTTTATACAACTATAGTGAAAAAATTAAAGTATGAATGTAATGAGTTAGAAAATAAAAAAATAATTAGATAAAATTTATCGAAATAGTATTCTACATGATGAAAATAAACAAAAAATACAAATATTAAAAAATTAACAAATGTGTGTCTTATAAACAATTTGGAGACTATTGGAAGGAATCACACAAAGGAAAACAAATATATAATTAATGGTATGATAAGATGAAAAATATCTTAGAGATCTAAGAAAACTTTTTAAATATCAACATATATACTCAATGGTTGATAAAAAATGACGCAAAAAAAATAATAATAAACATAATAAAATTTTATCATAGATCTTGTATCTTTTAAACTCCAATATATGTTGGATGGTGATAAAAGAATATTCATGGCAATTACATTAAATTTTTATATTGCAGTAAATAAAAATTATTTGTACAATTATAGTGAAAAAAATTAAAGTATGATTGTAGTGAGTTAGAAAATAAAAAATAATTAGATAAAATTTATCGAAATAATATTCTACATGATGAAAATACACAAAAATAAAAATATTAAAAAATTAACAAATGTGTGTCTTATAAACAATTTGAAGACTATTGGAAGGAATTGCACAAAGAAAAACAAATGTATAATTAAGGGTATGATAAGACGAAAAATATCTTAGAGATCTAAGAAAACTTTTCAAATATCAACATATATACTCAATAGTTGAAAAATAAAAAAAATTGTTTTAGCGAAATAAAAGAGTTCAAATAAAACAAAAATTAATAATAATAAGTAAAGAATTATTTTTATATTACCTAGTAAATGAAATGTTTATTCTATTAAACACTTAAATTGAGAGTATTAAACATTTTCATGTGAAAGGAAAATATACAATAAATAAAATATTAAAAAATAATAGAAATATTCAAATGTTAGACATAACTTTTTTTTAATTTACATACATCATTTTAACATAATTACATAAAGGTTATGATAAGATAAAAAATATATTGGAGATGTGAATGAGTTTCATGACAAACCAAATATTTAGAAGAAATAAAAAATAGAAAAAAAAAAAAAAATATATATATATATATATATGTATATATATATATATAGGGTTACTTAATTAATTGTGAATATTTTAATAATTTAAAAGAGGATGGAAATATGGCGGGGACGGGTATTATGGCGGGGATATATTCATCCCCATCCACATCCTCATACCCAATAAAAAAATCGGGGATTCCCCATACCCATACCCATACACAATCAATGCGGGGATTCTCCGTTAAAACGGGGACGGGTTCGGACAATACCCACATGGATGGGTTTATTTGCCATCTCTACTTGGTATCTAATGTTAGTGAGCAATTTAGAGGATAATTCTTAATCGAAACTATTTTAGTTACTAATTTTGAGAAAAATAATATTTAAATTGGTCACTATAATAATAAAATTTTTTTGTTACTAAAATTAATTATTATATTGGGATTTTTGTTGGTTTATGACAACGGTTGTGGTGGTATATGGTCTTCCAATTGTACCCTAAGTTTTCTCTTGATTTTCTCTTTTGATGGGGAGGTTTATGTAACCTATGCCTGTTACTATTTTCTAAGATATTTCTAATTTGTCCCCTTTATCAAATTAGAATATCATGAATATCTACACAGTTAATCTTTTCATGATAGATATGTATACTCTTAATCATAGATATATTTAATCATATCACTTTAATAAATTGACTAATAAAATATAATGACCCTAACATATCTAATTATTTATCGAATATATACATGACCTAAATTGCTAATAATTTTGTTGTAATGAATGTATATATAAAAGTCACGTAAGCATTATTTGTGGTACTCATCGATGAAAATTCGTCTTAAATAAATAGTTAAATTTAGAATTACAATAGAATGATATTACATTACATTCAAACAATGCTAAACAGAAGTGATTCAAGCCCTCACCTTGATTGCAAAAACCAAATTGTGGCTGGTTTTTTCAAACTTGAAACCATACAACGTGTGAGAAGTGTTTGCTGCTGGAGTCACCCATGATGACTCACGAAAAAGGTCAAATTCAAAAGTCAAAAAGCCCTATTTTTCTTCTCCTATATTTTTGGACACTGCTGCCAACATCAACTCTCCGGTTAAACTAAGAGAAGTCAAATTCTATATTTAAACTGTTCAAATAAAAAACATTAATTAATAAAAAAGAGTCTATTAATTCATTTTCAGATTTTGCTGCGTCAAGTCCTAGCTTCCTTCTTCCTTCCTTTCATATACCTATAAATTCCCTTCCCCTGCAACGCAAACCATCGTTTTTTTCACAGACCCAAAGCTTCGGTATCTAGCGAGATAGCCCAAACCCCAACTTCTTCTCTTCAACCCAAACCCTTTACTTCATTCTTCTATATATACATATACTTCCATTCTTTTCTTCCTTCAAGCTTTTCCCGGAAAATTCTCTGACAAAATCAACCCCACACACCTCCCCAATTCCACTGATTCTTACAAAGCAGTAAACGTTTTCATCTAACTCGAAATGGGCGTGAAAGGTTTTGTGGAAGGAGGCATCGCTTCCGTGATTGCAGGGTCTTCCACCCATCCTCTTGATCTCATCAAGGTCCGAATGCAGCTCCAAGGAGAGTCAGCCTTCAATCCTGGCTCCGTCCATGCACCGCCACCCAAGGTGGGTCCCATTTCCGTCGGCGTCAAATTAGTCCAACAGGAAGGTGTCACCGCGCTTTTCTCCGGCGTCTCCGCCACCATTCTCCGCCAGCTTCTCTATTCCACCACCCGCATGGGACTCTACGACGTGCTAAAACATAAATGGTCTGATCCCAATTCTGCCAGTAACACCATGCCCCTGACCTACAAGATCACGGCAGGGCTAATCGCCGGTGGAATAGGCGCAGCCGTCGGAAACCCCGCCGACGTGGCGATGGTCCGCATGCAAGCCGACGGGAGACTCCCTCCATCTCAACGACGAAACTATAAGTCCGTCGTTGATGCCATCACGAGAATGACAAAAGACGAAGGTGTCACTATTCTATGGCGTGGCTCGTCACTCACGGTGAACCGCGCTATGATAGTCACGGCCTCACAACTTGCGTCTTACGACCAGTTCAAGGAGATGATTTTGGAAAAGGGTGTAATGCGCGACGGGCTCGGGACCCATGTAACGGCGAGTTTCGCGGCGGGGTTTGTGGCTGCGGTTATGTCCAACCCCGTCGATGTGATCAAGACTAGGGTGATGAACATGAAGGTGGAGCACGGGGCGCCGCCGCCGTACTCCGGTGCACTTGACTGTGTCTTGAAGACTGTGCGTGCGGAGGGTCCCATGGCTCTTTACAAAGGTTTTGTCCCCACGATTTCGAGACAGGGACCCTTCACGGTTGTGCTGTTCGTCACGTTAGAACAAGTTCGCAACTTGCTTAAGGATTTCTGATTACGAGGATGATGACGACGAAAGAAAAAACCATAGGTTTCATAATTATAGAGTTTAGAAGAAAAAATTGTCGTGGAGCTTTTGTTTAGTTCTTAAATTTATCTTGGTAGGTACTTTTGTTTCAGTTTTAAGATTTGTGCTACACAGTTCAAAAGTACAGATTTAATTGGTAATATATTAACTGTTACCTTTATAATCGGGGAACAGATATAATTTTCCTATACTTTTTTCCTTTTCCATTACAATCGTTTTTGAAATGCGTCTAATTTGATTTGTGGCTCATATTTGATGGGAAAAAACGTTTTAAGTAAAAGTATCGGGAATGCAATGTTGTTACATTGACCGTAAGTATTATTTTTTATACGGGGGAAAGAATCAAGAATCAAAATAGGCTTATTTATATATATATATATATATATATATATATATATATATATATATATATACGTGATCACAATTTTCGTAAACTTGGTTAATTTTATTTTCACTTTTTTCAAATATTCAAAAAATCACAATTCTTGTAAATTGTGATTAATTTTATCTTTTTTTTCTAGCTATAAGTTTAAATTGTTAACACAGGTGAACAATAATGTTTCTTGGTGTTTTTTTTTTGTTTTTTTTTAATTTTAAAAAAAAGTTGTCCACCTGTGAAATTAGTATTGTGTATGTGGTAGTGTCAGTGTCACATGTTAAGCTAGTATTACTGTTGTTACATGTCAAGTCAATATCATTGCCACATGTTAGTATCTTGTGACTTATATTCAATTCAGTCTCAATTTTTATTAATTTTGTTTAATTTAGTCACAATTTTCATTATTTTTATTTAATTCAATCCCAATTTTATCCCTCTTCAAATTGATCAAATTTAATCTTTATATAAATGTTATACTGAAGTTTTTACTTTTATTAAAATTTAAATTTACATTAGATATTTCTTGCATTATTTTTAAACCAACTACAACTATATTATTGGAAAGAAATTATTAGATTTATGTTTGATGTTATTACATGTGAAATATAGGTTTATAGTTGGTTTTAAAATAATGACACATGGTCATTACTATTCATTCTACATTAACAATTTAAATGATGTATATGAAAATAACCAAATTGACCACAATTTACAAAAATTAGGACATTTTTTAACATTTCAAAAAAGTGAGGACCAAAGTGAACAAAGTTTAAAAAATTGGAATCAATGATATATTTAAACCTAAATTAAATAAAACTTGAGTGCTCTCAAGAGAAATTTTAATATGCACAAAAAATTACATAACTAAAGTTCTTCTAATTAATTATTCAACAATGATCAAATTTAGAAATAAAAAATAATTAATTATTATATTGATTACATTATACATTATTTTATAAATTAAAATTAATGATATTTTAATTAGTCTTTATTATTAATACAAAATTATAATTAATTTGTAAATTAAAGTTTAAATTGACTATTAACATTAACCAGTATTTGCACACCCGTGTAATATAGGGCGTCTTTTTTAATTATATTTAATATTTAAAAATAAAAATAAATTTTATAAAATGGATTAATTTTATATATTATATTTTAAATTAGATTAATAATAATAATTAAAGTAATAAATAATAATAAATTAATAAAATATTGAGTATATATTAATTTTAATTATTATTAAATATTTTTTATAATGATTAGATATAATATAATGTGTTAATTTAAAATAGATTAAATAAATAAATAGAGGTTAAATAAGTTTTTAGTCACTAAATTTTGATATGAAATTAAAATTCATTCTTGTTCGAAACTTTGATATATTTTGGTTTTCAAACTTTAAAAATAAATGAATATAGTTTTTTAAATCAAATCATGTAAAATTGTTTTGACACATCTCACGTTAGTATTTGTGTTGTTTTTTACTTTAATGTCATTTGAGAAATGCGTTTAACATGTAAAAAAAAAAAAAAATTAAGTTAAAAGAATTTTCATTCATTTCTAAAGTTTGAGTATCAAAATTTAGGATACGGACGAATTTCATTATCGCGCCAAAGTTCAGAGGCTAAAAACATATTTAACCTGATAAATAATTTTGTGTAAAAAAAATCATAATATATTATCTATAATAAATAATTCATATTTTATTTCTAATAAATGATTTAACTTTTTAAATTAATTTAATAATAAGAAATAACATAAATAATCTATAAAAATTATTGTAATAAGTGGTAATTTTAAATATTTTACTTGAACTGTATAACCGAGACTTAAATCAATTATGGATAATTTGCGGCAAATTTATTTTCTTTTCATTTTTGAATTTTTTTCCCAAATTTTTTTATTTGTACACGTTGTAACAGGGTAGATTATAGATTCGTTAATTACTTATTTTTAGTTAGAAATTTTTTCATTAATATTATATTTTCATTCCCTCGTGTCAAATAATTTGAATATATAACATCAAATTAGTAATTTAGATTATATATACTAGCGTATGTGTGTTTAGAGTTTAGGATTTAGGAAAGAATAATCATTGATAATTAAAAAAGAAGAGAAGAAGCAGAAACATCCGATTTTAAAAAAAATTTGTAGAAGTAACGGTAAATTTTTAAAAATTTAATAAATTATTACATTTAAATGATAAAATTAGTATTTTGAAATGTGGACAGAGAATCTCCTTTATATATTGTTATAGATAACATTAAATAAATGACTAAATATTTTTAATCAGTTTTTAAAACCTTGACTTAGTTTTTTAGTTAACTATTCTATTTTAATTATATTTACGATTTTTATTTTATTTTCTTATAAAAAGATATTAAAAAACAAAGTAAAATGATAAAAAGATATAAAACAATATTAAAATTTATGAGAGAGAAGTTTGAGAGATGCGTTTGGGAAGTTTAACCAGAGAAGACTAAACTTGTTTGAAAAGCTTAATAAGAGAGAGAAAAAAAATTGAAATCTTTTTGACAAATGTGTGTTTTTTATGACAAAGTTTATTTTCTTTTCCTTTTGAAATTCTTTTCTAAAACTGACATGTGAAAAAAGTTTTTTATTTGTGCGCCTTGCAACTACTGTATATATTATAAACTGTAAATTATTAAAAAAATTATTTATTTATTGTTATTGTTTCTAAATGAATCTAATTTAAAAATAGATATAAAAATAAATCAGTCTCTAATTTTTCTTCTAGCAAGAAAATAATATTTGTTTAAAACCAATTTATTTAATAAAACTCTTCAGACTTGGTGAAGAAAAACTTCACCCAATTCATGTTAAATAAATTAGCATTAACTACACAACACATATCATCATTCTCAACTCTAAGCAATTTATTTACATGTGCTTCCATGGTCAAATCTTTCTGTAACAATATAGCTTACCATTAAGAAATCACATTCCATCTTATCTCCAATTTAACACCATAGCATTTTGATCCAACCATAGAAAAAAATATATTTAGTCACCAAAATGACAAATCCCTAGTAAATTTACCTTTCTTACTTTACTGATTCTTAATTTAAATTTTTATTTTAAAAAAATTCTTTAGTTCTTTTCCTTGCCGTACTCATTCAACCTCTATTATAATAGTAAGTTTTAAATAAACTAAAACGAAGAATAATTTTGAACTTCATTGTTTTTAATCCACATTCGTAACATGTATGAACATAACCGGCTAGTTATTTTCAACTGTCAAAAATCTAATATAACATTGATACAATTAAATAACCATGTATGACCATCAATTATTTATCTTCTACTAAATATGAAATTAAAGTTAGTCAGTGTTGTCTCTCCTAACCATTTAAACAAGCAAGTCAATGAATCAAACTAGTAATTATGAATCAAATATAAAATTATTCTATTATAATCTCTCCTAAATTTGCATCCAATTTAAGAAGGAACTTTTTTTATTTCCCCATCTCTAATTATCTATTACCTCGATGACCAATTTCTTTTCTTTTACATCATGTATTTGTCTGACCTAATAAATGATCTTAAATAATATGACTTAATAAGGTTCAATTAGCTTAATCTCTAAAAAAATTACAAAATACTCTAAGCTATGTCTATTGTGGCAAATATTCACATATTAACGATAATCATGACAAATCTTGGTAGTTTGATCACGTCTTGATATTCCTTGATACCAGATATTTAAGGGAAGATAGTTGGTATACAAGTAAGATGTCACATTATTATTATTGTTATTATTTATTCAAGATAAGCTGTCATTTTATTGATATTTGTTAATATTACATTACCTGTTTTATCATATGGATTCAAGGCCCAACAGACCCTATAAATACACATGGAAAAAAAAATACACACTCTCATGTACTCATACTCACACTTATCAAAGATCCTAGTTTTGACTTGAACGTAAGAGAATATTTTGTGGGTGGTTATTCTCCTGTGTCTCAACCCTTAGAAACATCTCATCAAGGTATTTCAAAGTCACTCAGATCTTGCCATCTATCTGAAGGTTCACCTCAAGATTCGATAAGAACACATACATTGAAATCATAACAGGAATCATGAAAAATCAGGTTAGGTAAAATAATAAGGTTTCTAAATTCCTCGAACTCCGAATTGATCCCCTTTTCTTCCTTTATGTTCTTAAACTTCATCACATCCTTTACAAATCAATTAAATTTTCTAAGAATTCTTGGAGTGACTTATATCCACAACTTTGCATTGACTGTTTCTATGGAATGAACCTTGATCTCAATGGCTTAAAGATCCAGCACACGAAAAAAAAATTATAAAAGTTATAACTTGTTATATTTTTCTTTTGTAAGTAAGTGGATGTATGTTAATTACAAAGATGTGGATCTTTTAGCATTGAATCTTGATAATATCAAGTCTTCTTTGTTAAGATTTTTAATTTTTGTAAAAGAAAGCATTTAATTGTGTATATTAATTTCTTAATTCATTTCTTAGTAGAAATGGAGATGAAACAAGATTGTAATGTATGTTCTCAGGTCCCGATTTAGAATCGACCTATAAGAATCGATCAGTCATAAAATGACTCATATAGATGATCAAAGATATTCATATCGACCGACAATGTTGTCGACATGGGAGACTTTGATCGAAGAAGAAGTATCAATTAAGCTTAGAGCATAATCCTTTGATTACATGCATAAACATTATTACCTCATCATTTAGTCTTGATTAGGTTTCCAAAAAGGTAAAAACCCATCAAAGACACTATAAATAAAGGTGTAGGTAAAGTAGTTGAAACTTTTGATGTATGTATTTATTAAACTTAACTAAGATTGATTACTTACTCGAGTGTTAAAGTGTCTTTTTACAAGTAATCAAACAACTCAACTGATATTGACAACAAGAAAAAAAGCTTAGTTAAACAACGAGAAGGATCAAGAGTCCGACATAAACAAAAACTTTTATTCTTATTAAATATTTGGATAAAAATAAGATATATATTTATTTTGGACATAAGATCATATACTCAATCTCATCTAAGCGTCTCCTCATCCTCTTGTCATCCTTACACACGAACAACTTATTATAACATATTTAGTATCCTCTACGAGAATTTTGTTACTCTCGTAAATAAATAAATAAATAAATAAATAAATAAATAAATAAATAGTTATACGGTTTGTTGGTGGAAATGGTAATTTGGAATCGGAAGTGAGATAAAAATATGTATTATTTTATGTTGAAGTGGAGTTCACAAGGACGACAAATGGAGGCAGGCACCATGAGTCTGCTCTGCGTACACAGAGATTCTGCTTTTATTCCAAAATCTCTGTTTGTGAAATTGCTTGCAGCAGCTATGTTATTTCAGAACCCTTCATTTATGTAATCTTATAGCTATCAACCACTCTCATCTCACTCTGCATTTATTAAAGCCTACTTTTGGACTAACCAAATTTATACTATAAAACCCTACTTTTGGACCACCTTAAGCAAAACACATGAAATAAACCACATTTTTATGTCTCTAACAACCAAAAGGGTCTCATATCAAGATTAACAATACACGTGATTCTGGCTATTGTATAAAGTCTCCCACATATATGAAGAGTTTTTTTGGAAAGATAAAGAGGAAAAGGACTCCGAATATTTCTTCCTAAAGCTTTACAAACAGAGCATGCGTTTCATTTTAAAGCCATCTTCTTCAACGGCTTTTCAATAAACAAGTAGAATCAGTTTCATGGTATAACTAGTTTTCCATGGGAATATTATATCACAAAACGTTCCTTCTATTTTTTTTTTTTTTTTACGCAATTGCTTTTCTTTTAAAGTTATAGCGTTTTCTGTAATTGCAGGTTTGCTATACTTTTGTATGCAGGCGGGGCTTGCAAAAGCACATGGCAAATATTATTTTAATTTAAATCCCACGACCACAAAATTTTTTAAATTGAATTCTCTCTATTTTAAATCACTTGTGTTTTTTATGTTTATGATACTCTTACAAAGAATTTACTATTTTCAATTCTAATATGTACTTTTGTGCTTTATTTGTCTTATAATAATAGATGTACAAATCATATCTCATTTATTTATTTTCTAGAATAAGATCTGTAAGGATTTTTTTTTGAATCTTCTAATTATTTTACAAGGATGCATTCTTTATTTAAAAAAACCTCATCAATGGATAAGAAATAGAAAGTTTATGTGACTTTTCCTAATTTTCTTTACAAATATTTTATAGTATATTAATTATGACTTCACAAAATAGCCCTACATGTTTTTGGTAATTTTGTAGATTCTAAAAATTTATATTTGTTGGTTAATTAAATTAAAAAAAATAGATATTCATCCTTTTACCAGATTTATATATATATATATATATATATATATATATATATATAATTATTCTAATTTTACGTTAATATCCTAGCTATTTAGAATAACGTCAAAATTCATATTCAATATTATTTAAATTCATATTCATTTTCTTTTCCATCTGCTCTCACACACACATATACACGCATATATATATATATATATATATATATATATATATATATATATATATATATATATATATATATTAATTAAATTATTTTATTATAAAAAATAAAAAACACATCAAATAAAACATGATACTATAATTATTTAAGGTCAAAAGAACACACATTTTATTTTGCAATATCAAATTTTAAAAAAGAAATTATAGCTACATAAATTTAAAAATGAGTAAACCATAATTAAAATTTACAACAACTACAAATGTATATATTATTTTTGCACACATTAAGGTGTGCGGTTTGAGTGAATTTGGTAGATGATGCATGAGTTGAATTATTGAAAAAGAGAATAAAACATGTGTATAATAATAAAAGAGTTCTTTAAATGAAACGAAACTAAAAACTAAAAAGAGAAGAGGAGATAACATTTTAAAGTTATTTAATAAAGAAAGAATATTTAAATTAAGCAATGAAAATTGATAGTCACACATTTTAATATGGCAAGAAGTAAAAAGTAAAAATATGAAGAGAAACATATATAATCAAATATGTGTCCTGAAACAATTTAATTCAATAAAATTAAGGTTTATGTTTCATGAATTGTAATACATCATTTGAAGGAGATCACTAAAAGAAAAAAGCAAGTGTATAATTGAAGTTGTGATGAGAGATAAAAGACTTTTATCTCTTTTAATCAATATCAAACATTTGAATCAACATAGTTGTGGACAACTAATTTTAATAATCTAAAACATAATGAACACTCAAGGTTCTTTCAATGTAGCTAAGGATAATCTTAATACTACTTTAATGCTCTCAACTAGGATATGTCACAAACCTACTAATCGCTTTCGCTACTTGTGCAATGTTTAGTCTTTACAAATCATGACATGCATAAGTCTTTTTATCACTGATGTTTATAGGACTTTAAACATTTTCATCTTCTCTAATTCATTCCTAAGACTACTTACAATTGACAGGAAATGGGGTAAAAATTTTCTTATAATTTTGTGTGTTAAAGTGTTGCAAGACTTTTGATAAGTAATTCTTCTAAAGGAAATAAACCTTTATATCTTTTTTTATCCCTAAGTTTGCATTTCAAAAATATATTATTTAGTTTTTAGTTTCAAAATTTTTCTCTTAATTTCCTTTTCTCTCGATCTTCGAATTTCTCTTTTCTTCTTCTTTCATTTGCATTATTTGTTCTTCACTCATGGAAAACTAATTGTTGAGGATCAATTAATAAAATCAAGATTAAACAATCCAAATTGTGTTTTACATCGATCATTTAATACTTTAAACTTCTTCTCTCTAATATCATATTTTCATTTTATGATTTCCATTTTTAGAATTCAAATTAGGAATCAAATGAAAATTTTGATTAGATAAACAAATTAAATGATACTTTGATTTGATTCATATACGTATTTTAATTGATTTGGTTAATTGTTCAAACTTGTATTTGATTTTTTTAGAGAACTAAGATAAGAGGAATGGTTTGGTTCTTGAATCTTTGTTTTTATTCTTGCGAGTCAACCTAAGTTATGCTCTATATTACTAAATTTTATAGAAACTTATAGTATTTATTTTAAGAACGACATTGAATATCAACCTATGCAACTGCAACCATGATAGGAAACTATTTTTTGAACCTTTATTGTTATTGACAAAAATAGGGGAATTATGTTTTGAATTCCAACATATAAGATGACATAACATTTTGTTATATTTTATACCATAAGTCTTTTATGTATATGTTGTGCATTTTCTTGTCTAATCTCTTACTCTAATTTGCGAGCTACTAGTATATGTATTGATCTAATTCCATTTTGTGTTTATCTATGTATTATTCTATAAAAAAAGGGAAGTTATTAAGACCTAGACAATCTAATAATTGCCTAAATATACATTAGATTATCTCTCAATGGAAAGTTTCAATATTCAATATGAATGAGTAATTAAAGTAATCTTTAGTCTAGTTATAAACCTTCTAACATGTATTTTATTTAATAGAGTTACGGTTAGCAAAACCTTCCATACGTGCTCTTCATGTTAGACGATCCATCAATGATATGAGTAATTGACTTTAAACAAAACATGTGATCAAAGTTGAATCACAATTAATCTTAATGTAGATATGGTAAGATGTATATTCTTAGAAATCAAATTAACCTTGAGAAACAATGTCCAAACCTATGGTTTTTAATTAGGAAATACATGATTCCAACATGGTTAGAATTGTTTTCTTTTCCTATTATGGACCACTTCTTAAATTTATTGACTTAAATAGACCTCCACAAACATTAATTCCCAAAATAGACCTTATTACTATGATGTGGAAAAATCGTTTTCCTAGAAAAAGAAATCACATGGTGTTTATTTTGATTGGTGAAATATTTATGAATAGATTGATCTGTTCTACGTCCCCAAATTTGAAAAAACATTGAATTTTTCATCCAAATAAGAAATATACACTCATCAACACCTGCCGAACAATGTGAAGATATCACACTTAGAAGTTATATGAACAAAAAAAAAAGAATAAAATTTAGAAAAAAAATATTATTTATTTTTTAATTTCATTTTTAATTATGTCAACTCTATTATATCTATTTACTTTATGAATTATTATCAATTTTCATTGCGATCTTAAATATATTTCCATTTAGTTTTCAAGTTATTTCACTACAAATTATTCTTTAAACGTATAATATACATTTTCAACTTTAATTAAAATCAATTATCTTAAATAAATTTACAATTTACAATTTTTTAATTAAACAACATTTTCTCTCTCTATTATTTTTTATTTATTTTTAAACTATAATTTTAATAACCTATAAATTAAATAAATTACTAACTTAATAAATTACAACAATTTAAATTCATATTAGTAAATTACATTACACTTATGCATTTTCCATTTCTTATTTTTTTTCCATATCCTATACTTCAATAATTCAAAAACAAAATAAAAACATTTCAAAAATTTAATTTTACAAATTCCAACAATAAATATAAAATGGGTTAAGTATGTTTTTAGTCCCTGAACTTTGACCAAAAATTGAAATTCGTTCTTGGTCGAAACTTTGATAAATTTTGGTCCCTAAACTTTAAAAATGAATGAATATAGTTCTTTTATCTCAATTACATTGACTTTTTTCAACATGTGAAATGTGTTTCATGTTAATATTGGAGTTGTTTACACAGTTTGACACATTCTCGACTCAATATTACTAAAAAATGCGTTCGAAACCTAAAAAGAAAGTTAACAAAATTGGGTTAAAAGGACTATATTAATTCATTTTTAAAGTTTAGGGACCAAAATTTATCAAAGTTTCAAACAGGGACGAATTCCAATTTTTGAGCAAAGTTCAGGGACTAAAAACATGCTTAACCCATATAAAAATTATTTCATCTTACATACATATAACTATTTTTTACTTTTTCTACTCTTTTTTTTTTAATTTCAAAATTTTAAAAAAACAATATACAATTTTTAATAAATCGATCTATATAAAAATTTTAATAAAGAAACATTTAAAAAAAACTATTTAACTTTTTAAATTAAAAAAAAACAAACTTGCTACCAATTTCCAGCAATATTTTGGCAATCAAAATCCAAAAGCACCATGCAATTTCGTTTGTTAGGAAAACACTTTTTTCCTATGGTCTACTTTTGGGAATTAATATTTGTGAATGCATATTGAAGTAAATAAATTTAAGAAGTGGTCCACAACCATAAAAAAGATAAGTTAGAATAATTTTTTTGAAAGAATCATTTAATATTGAAATAAATAAAGAAGTGTTAAATAATAAAGGATATTTAAATGCAATCAATGATATATTTTTGTCAAATATCCTTATATGTTTTTATATTGTCATATAAGTACCTTCAATTGAGTTTTTATTGATTATATATATATATATATATATATATATATATATATATATATATATATATATTATTATTATTTTGAGTTATCTTTTTAATCATTTTCCTTACTTATCTCCATGTGTTGAATAATATAATATTTTTGTGTTTAATATAAAATAATTGAGTTTTATTATTTTTATTAAATACATGTTAAATAATAAGGGATTAATAAGGGATTATCATCCTCACCTACATCAATAGTGGTGATAACAACAATCCTCTATTTATTGTTGTAGGTGATAACAACATGATAATCTTATTATTCAACAGATTTTCAATCAAGCAACAAAATCATTTGTAGTTTTATATTAATGAAAATATTATTTTATATTAATCATTTCATATTTTTTAATACAAGAAAACAAATAAGATGACATAACAAAATAACAATTACATCATCCACTTAAAATATAAAAAAGAAATATCAATTTAGTATTAACAATAGATCAAAACATTATTAAAAATTCAATTAACAATATCCAAATTTATAAGAAAATTAAAATTTAATTAAATCTTTTATATTTACCATTTGTACATTGAATAAAGAAGTTCCACCTTCTATAAATGGATATTAGTCCATGAACAATGCAATATATCAAACATTTATTTTTGCAAAATTCAAATGAACATGTTACCAATCACAAAGACAAAGTTTGAGTCTTTAATATAAAACAAGGCATAACGTATACAATGTATTCAATTCTTTAACCACAATATTTGTGAGTAATGTTTTCTTAGTGGGAGTCAGTAGTTGAGAAATATACGAACGTTATTTATTTATTTATTTTTTGATAGGACCATAAGGTTAACGTTCAAATCAAAGACAGCCAAAAATCCAAACCACACATAAGCTTTTAAAATGAAAATCCTAACCATGCAATTAGAGGCTCAAGTGTAAAGAGAAAAGAGATACTAAGAAGGCGTTCAACAGAAATAATAATAGTAATAAAATAATATAACATCAATTAAATTACACAAAATCTTCTATTTAATAAAAGAAATATAATTATTATAAATATAAAGTATGGGCATGCAAAATTATATATTTTTGTAATAAAAAAAATATAAAAATGCTATAGCTTTGTCAGGAAAGCCCATGCAAATCCTATATATTTAGTAATAATAGAAGACAAGAAAAACTCTATATATATATATATATATATATATATATATATATATTTTATAATAACACATGGTATACAGTGTTAATAAAGTCCAAAAAAAACTGTATATACTTAATAATAAATAAAAAATTATATAGTGCCAGTAAAATTGATAGATCACTATATATTTTATTAATAAAAGTAATACTATGGTGTTTGAATAGTCAACAAAATACTATTTATTTTGTACTAATGTTTTTAATAGATTGGGTCGACTTAAAAAGTCTTAATATTAATAATAAAAAAATAAACTTCAATTAGTCGAATTCATTTTTTTTTCACGAACACTATATTCTTTTGTAGGTAACTCAACGTTGCAAGACCCATTGGATTGATAGGAGAAGACATTTTAGCTATCTGAAAATCAACTAGTCTACTTTGTCATATTTTGTTTGGAGAATTCCTATAATCCAACCTATTTCATCATCTTATTTTAGAGTGTTTCTATTGCATGTATCAATAAGCAAATATTTTAAATAATATATATATATATATATATATATATATATATGTGTATGTATGTATGTAGTTGCATTATATTAATACGATGAAGAAATGTGGTAAAAAAAAAAATCATCAAACTAAACATGAGCCGTTCATCAAAATAATTTTAGAATTTAATAATGTAAACAAAAGAGTTTCTTTCAATCATTGGGTTAAACTATCTGCATATGAATACATGTTTGAGTAATGAAAATACAAGTATGAGAGTACATCATGGTTTCTCTCTCTCCCTCTTCTATTCTGTAAAAAAAATTTATTCCATCACCTTTAATATATATATATATTAATATATATATATATATATATATATATATATATATATATATATATATATATATATATATATATATATTTCAGTGATGTTACACTGGTCAAAAGTTATAAAGACAAGAACATAGCAAACCAAACACATTAAATTTGATATAAAAATTTATCATTTTTACATGTAGGGTCAAAACAATAAAGTATAGAGATGTATAATATAAGAACAAAATAATAATTAGTTATTTTATTTTTCAAAATATAAAGTCAATACTTCATTTAAGAATATTAAAATTAATTTGTTTTATCACTTATTTTCAACATACTCATAATTTGTTTAGCCAAATTATTGAGTCAAAAAGAAGTACCCAGATAAATAAAGAAAATAATTGTGTTTTTTTACACAAAAGAGAAACCTTGTTTGATATTTTGTATTATGGAAGTAGAAAAATGAAACAATTTTGGTAATGGTTTAAGATTTTGATATTGTTTACTTATTTATTTTGTTTTACTTGACCAGACCAGATCAGACCCACAATTACACGTATGGACCAATAGAATCTGGCGGCTTCACAAATATTACTCTTCTATACCCTTTTAAGTCTTTAACCTAAGCCACATGCCCAGTTTCCTACAAAAACGTTGTCCCCTTCCCCACCCTCCTCTTACATCCTCCACTTTACACTACTCTCAATCCTCAACTCTCTGCACTGTTCTTTCCTACCGATTTCTCGCTCTTAACAAAATGCTGCATAAACCTTTCTTCATTTAATCCAGCTAGTGAAACACTAGTTTTTCTTGGTTTTTTTTTTATACCATTTTTGAGGTCTATCAATGGAAGAGACCATTGACCCTGCAACCTCAAGCCTTCTGTGTCTGGAAAACAATGACATGTGCTTTGATGATTTTGAATGTAATGTTGCAGATGAGTCTCCTTCCTGGGACCACAAAAATCCTAACTTTAACAATCAATGTCTGATTGAGGACAATCTTGGATCGGAACATGTGTTGGATTCTCCTGTACTGAGTGATGAAATTGTTTTGGGTTTGATTGGGAAGGAGAGGGAACATTTGCCCCGGGATGATTACCTCGAGAGGCTGCTCGGTGGGGACTTGGACTTGAGTGTTAGGAGCCAGGCTCTTGATTGGATTTGGAAGGTTGGTTCATTGATTTTCTCCAAATGGGGGTTCTTGATTCTTGATTCTTGATTCTTTGATTCATGGAGAATAATTGCTTTAAACCTAGCCGCTTTTCTTTTCATTCAATGAAAGATAAAACTGAATCCCCTGTAATTTTTTTGGTTTACTTGGATCGTTTACCTTGGTGGTTCAAGTGTATTTAATGGGGTTTTAGCATCTAAAGATTAAATTTTGCATTCTAGTATAAATTTCTTTGCAATTTATGGCTATCTTGTTGGATTTCAATCTGCTCTTGTATTGGAATTTTCTTTATTTTCACAAGTTCCATGACATTCCAAGTGGGTATTAGTAGCTGTACCACTTATCCCTACACTGGTTTTGCAAGGCCAAATTCATTTCAAAATTCCTTATATTTGCATCTCTGTTCTTCTCATTCTATTGAGATTTTGATCATGTTCGACTCATTACAAGTTGAAGCTGTGTGATCTGCTTTTAGATTTATAACTATGTTAACCCTGGAGCTTATTTTTATGTGTGAACCATTCAGATTGGTAACTCTCACTAAACTTTACTTTGTCCAATGTTAACAGGCTCATGCACACTATGATTTTGGACCCTCTAGCTTATGTCTATCTGTGAATTACTTGGATCGGTTCCTATCGCTGTATGAATTACCAGTAAGATCAAATACTATAATCATACTAGTGTAATTTTGCGTTTATGTTTTCTGATCTTTTTTGACACTCTAAGTTCTCTTTGCTGATCAGGGAGACAGCAATTGGAGTGCACAATTGTTAGCTGTGGCATGTCTGTCAATTGCTGCTAAAATCGATGAGATTAAAGTGCCTTCCTGTATAGATATACAGGTACAGAAGAATTTTACACAAAGATTGTAAAATATACTTTTGTTATGTACATTTTTCTCTGATTTTATCACTTTTGTTTGGGATTGGTAGGTTGGAGAACCTAAGTTTCTATTTGAAGCTAAAACCATTCAAAGAATGGAACTACTGGTATTAAGCACATTGAAATGGAAAATGCAAGCTTTAACTCCGTTTTCCTTCGTAGACTACTTCATCAAGAAGATCACCTGTGACCAACTTCTAGTAAAGTCATCCATTCTGAGATCAGTTGGGCTCATTCTTGACATAATTAGATGTATATATTCTCTCCACTCTGTTAGTATGTTTAGTTTTTATTGCATGCACTTGAGGAACAATGCAGTGATTGTTGGGAAAAATCTTTGTAGGTATCAATTTCTTGGAATTCAAGCCTTCTGAAATTGCTGCAGCAGTGGCAATTTCTGTGTCAAGAAAACTGCAAGCAGAAGAGATTGATGAAGCCTTAACATGTTTTGTCAGTGTAGGAAAGGTAATAATATGATCATTGGTGTTTGATATCTATCATCTTCATTTACAAATTATTTATGCCGAGTTATGAACTTATGAGGTTTTCATTTTGCAGGAAAGAATTTTGAAGTGTCTTGAATTGATTAGAGACTTGCCCTTGATCCAAGCTTCTACTAATTTGGGCAACAACTTGGCACCATTGGTACCTCAAAGCCCTATTGGTGTGCTGGATGCTGCATGCTTCATCTCTATATGTGATGAGTTAACAGTTGGATTATCTACAGATTATTGGGTTGATACTCCAAATTCTAAGAGGATGAAAATTTCTGACCCTCTTGATGGGATTTTCAAGTCATGAAATTTCAATTTATTATCCCTTTCACCAAAGTTGATTTGGTTTGGTTGAATAAGAGTTTAGTGTGGTCTTGTAGGCAGTTGGTAACACACTCAATGAGAGTGCGTCTTGGATGAATAAGACAGAGATTTAAGCAGTTTCATGCTTAAAGCATGAAAAGTAGGCCATGCTAGCAGGTTATAATCAAGTTATAAAAACACTTGCTATTGCTGTGGATTACAGAAAATTTTGATGATACATTGTGTTGCTAGGCAAATTTGTCCGGAGACAAGAATTTAGTATTTGGACAGACTAGTTTTTTCTTTAAATGTCCAAACTTTTCATTGTTTCGGGAATAGAATGAAATACAAATTGGAATTTTTTTCAGTTTCTTTTATCCACAAATTCTGGTGGAAAAGCCTGAATTTCTTATTATCCTGTTTTCTTTTTTAGGACTTGTTGGACATGAACAAATGAGAGAAGAGTATGTATCACTAATGTTTATCCATGACGTAATATCAATGATTTGATTAAGGGAGAATGATTACTATATCCAACATTTTTAATCAATGTTTTACTCTTAATAATGAGTGAAAAAAAATATTTCAATGTAATTTTATCACAATTTTTAATTAAAAAACTCTTGTATTAATTCTTTAAGTGGTTCATAGTTTTTTTTTAATTTATCTTAATAGGTATTTTTTTTTTCCTGTAAGAACTTAAAAGAAAAAAAATCAAATGAGTTAGTTGATCTGAGGATTTGTCTCTAGGTTTAGGTAATATGGTAAATGTGGTTTGGACCGACTTGGGTCGTTGTCAGTATTTGCGACCAAGATTTAGTTACTAATGAAGCGGAGATTTGTCTTTGTTGGAATATCGGGATTGGAGAGAGAGATGACTCTATCTAACAGTAGGCCCACTAGCTTTTGTTTTAGTTACCCACCAGTCAAAAAAGTATTAACTTCAGACAACAATAGTATTAACTTCAGACAACAATGCTAGATTTTATTTTAGAAGTATCTAAAAGGTTGTAATTTTTACAAGTTCTTTTTTTTTTTAATTTAAAAAATTATTATTATCTAAGGTCTACGACCGGACTAAAAATTTAGAGTTAGAGATATTTAATAATATATTAAACAGTCAGTTGGGGTCTTGTTTATTTACTTAAAAAAGTTAGACTTAGATTTTTTTTCAATAATTTAATAAAAAAATTATCATATTTTAGATTTAGAAAATGCTAAATTTGACCAACATGTTTACATAATAACTTGAAATACATATATATAATACATGATTATTTAAATATAATATATGATTTCTAATATTAATAATAAACTTTATATTAAAAAATAATGTAATTTTAAGTTTATAAGATTGGACATTATGATTTATGAGTAAGTGGTATATTGTTATTGAGTCATATTCATTCTTGTTTATGAGTGATAAAAATGTATTACTTGACTCAATAAGAAAAGTTATAGTTATATAGCTTTAAGAGAAGAAAAAAAAGAGATTACAAGAATAAAGAATGAAGTGAAAAAAAAATCAAAATATAAGTTGAACAAGTGCGCACAATTTATTTATGATTTATGCATAAATTATTCTTAACATAATTTTAAAATAATTATAATAAAAAATAATAAATTCATCATATGTAATAATTTGTAGCTTAGTAAAAATAATTGCTACATAATTTACTATTTTTGATGAAATATTTTAAAATATATATTATGTTATTATGAAACTCAAATTTACATTAGGTAAAAAAAAAATCATCAGCACCTTTTTATGATAAAAAAAACTGGCGTGTCAAAGTTGAAAAATTTACATTATAAAAAAATAGTAACATATAAAAAAAAAAAATCTACGAATACATAGTCTTGTGGGTTAAGATGTTGTCACAGTCTTTTAATCGAGGTTAAATTTCTTCCATAAGGTTAAATATGAATTTGATTTCTAAAATTTTAGTGAAAATTAGAATTAATTTTTTTTTTAAATTCGGACCAATTTAGTCATTCATTTCTATAAATGTGTAGATTTAATCTTTTTAATTAAATTTTGTTAAGTTTATTTGATGTTTTAAACACGTTTCTTAACTAATATTAAAGCGGAAATGTATCAAACAGTCTAAACAACTCAAATGCTATCATGATACATGTTTTAAATGTCAAATAAACTTAACAAAATTTTGTTAAAAGAACTAAATTCATGCATTTTGTAATTTTGGAGACTAAATTGGACTATAGTTTCAAAGAGAGACAACTTTCAATTTTTACCAAAAGTTAAGGGACCAAAAACATATTTAACCATTTTTTAATGCATCTCCTTAAAAAATCCCAAAATAAAGTGTCAAATGATAATTTTTAATTAAGTTTAATCTTTCAATGATGGTTCTGACCATCATTGTATATATTTCAAATGTTGCAAATTTCTCACACCCTCGTAATTCTTGTGAATCTATTAGTCACCTTGCTATTCTCCATGCATCATTCTTCAAGCTTGTAAAAAATAGGAAAAACATAAAAAGGAGAGTCTAATTATGTCTTAATTTTTTTTAGTCTTTCGTAGTATAATTAGAATATATGTAGTTAATAGGTTTATATAAGTCAAATGGTTTGTAAAAGATTTTCACAAACTAAGTTTTAAAGAGCTCGCCTTCTTTTACTTAGTTTAACATGTATAATAGATAATATGATAGACTAAGGGAGGAAGAGTAACTCAATATAATTGTATTGATTTGTCTGATAGTGCAGATTGACCAAGTACTTGAGTTTCACTAAGTAGTCTACTATTATGAAATATAGACGAGTATTCTTTCAGGTTATAGCCACTCTCGACTGACTCTGTAAGAGTATTATTTCGGATCGCACCCTCCTAGCTCACCCCGCCAAGTATTCTTTAACAATTAACCACTCTTGGATAAAAAGCATGAATATTATTTTGAATCATAGTCAGTCCTAGTATTCTTTCCACAACAAGCCACTCTTAGCTTAATCCAAGTATTCTTTCAATAAGTCATTTATACCTTAACCAATTATTCTTTCAACAAGTCACTTATGAGTTAATCAAGTATTCTTCCAACAAGCCATTTTTTACTTATCCAAGTATTCTTTAAATAAACCATTTCTGGCTTGAGATAAATAAAATGTCTTTGTGCTCAACAACTCATAAGCTTTGCTCACTAAAAAGGGTAGTGTTTTTTGACTATACAAGGTTAATCACTCTCTACTAATTAACTATATGAACACAAAAAATGTTTATACAAAACTATTTAGGCACAAAAATGTTTTGTTAGTATTTTGGCACATATGCAATTCAAGCTCTCTCTTTCTTCTACTTCTTAGATGTCTTTATATAGACACGAGAAGAAAAAAGTTGTTGCAAATCCTTTTCTAGTTCTTGAGTCAACTTTAGACTCACTTGAGTGTCCTTCTTTCTTGCGATGAGCTTTGTAGTGAAAAATGTATTAAATGTGCTCATGCATACATTAAATGCATTTCTCTTCTTCAAGCAATGACAGAACTTAACATGTCTTAATTAGAGAACCTATACTTGAAATCATGTAAAGGATAGATCGTACTAAGCAAATAGTTCTTTTAGTGTTGACAAAGCAAGTGTTAGGATGTTGATGAAGTAAAGTAGTTGTAACTTAAGTTCTAAGATATTGCTTATGTGACATAATACTTAAAATGAATCCTCTTTGCTCATAAGAAAAAGAAGATTCCTACAACATAAAATGAACATATAGATATTCATATATGATACAATGTTTACTTAATCTATGCGTATATCGTTTGATCATGTAAATGCTTATCAGACTCAAAGCGAGACTGTATAGTGAAATATTGTTTGACAAACACGTACATCTTCATTATCTATTGTTTATCAAAGCTTCAGTGTTACAAACAAAGTAAGATCATGATTTATGCTTTGTTATTTTCGGCACTCAATTAAAATCATATTATTGAGTGCTTTTATCCTCCAAGTATATCCTACAAACAAAGTTCATCCTTCAATGTTGCTTTTATCCTCGATTAACACTTCTTGTTTAGATTAATTGTATTTCACCTTCAAGTATATAGAAGATTATGAAAGTGTGAACTTTAACATTTATTGTTGTGACATACAATATTATTTAAATTAATGTGTCAAATATGTTTTCTATCCAAACTATTGACTAAAATTGTATTCCGTGTCTGCTTCAAAGTATGTACCAATTTTGTCCTTACACTTTATAAAATAATGTAAAGTATCTCTGACAACAAATGACAATTAATGGTTTTAGAGTCTATGTCTCTTTAATGCAACTCTATCGCTCTCCTTGCTATAAGTCTCTCTAAGTTGATGGTGACATACCTAGAATTAGGCTTAGAGGTGATGTGCTTAGTGGTGCTGGATACGAAGGTGGTCCTGATGGTGGTTACAAAGGCTGGCGGAGGTTGATATGGAGGTGGTGCAAATGGACATGGAGGGTGGGGCAAGGGTAAGGGATCAGGTGTGGGTTGGACACTTAGATGACGGTGTGGTTTGCAATAGGAGAGTGTTGTGAAGGAATTTAATAATTGGAAGAATGTTCATGATTAAGATTTTATTGGAGGATGCAAGAACATCTTTACCAACGACAATACAGATCACGATAGTTTTCTGGAGGAAGGGGAGGGTGTTTTTTAAGACCCACGCTTGCACAAGAGGGAACATCGAAAGGAAAGGAGTGGCAACATCTTCCACCATAACGTTTATTGAGATTCCAGTATCGACAATCATTTATTATTGAGGACATTTTACATACTTTTATAAAGTGTAAAGACAAAATTAATACATAAAGTATGTATGAAATACAATTTTGGTAAATAGTTTAGAAAAAAAAAACATATTCGATCCTAAATTAATATTCTTATAATTTATTATTCTATTAAAAAGATATGTAAAATAGTTATGTATATTTTGTGAGTTTATTTATTTTTGATATATGACTTATGATTTACTATTTTTTATTTTCTTTAATATTAATCTTTAAGAAATAATTTGTTTAGAAAATTAGATTCAGTGACATTGACCTAATTAAATTCATTATAACTTATTCACAGGTCTTTTGTAAAATATATGATGTAAATAAGACTTTTCAACACGTTATACTAGTATTAAAAATTATATATAATAAGTAGGAGTACTCATAATAAGCTAATGTGACTGCTCTAAACTTCAAATACTTTGATTTGGCACATTGCATAACCACAACCGCATAATGCCATAAGTTGGAATCTCTTATAGTTCTTATACAAAGTAACCATTTTTCTTTTTCCCTTTAAAAAAGACATGTCAAAGATGATGGTAAAAAATAAACACTTTTATAAAAAAGCACAAAGAAAGTGATGGAAAATCAACACTAGAACTTTTAACATCCAAAATGCAAAGCCTCCTTTTCGTGTCTCGTCACAATCCTCTTCCTCAAGTGAGGAGCTTAATGTGGTAAATATTGGAAATATATGTGAATAATGTGCATATGCCATAAGAGTGCCACCAATAACTATTACTCACAAATGATGTAAATTGTAAGACAGTAGATAACATTAGATGATATAACATTGAATTGAAAATGTATCTATGCATTTGTAATGAAAATCTATGCATTACAACATTTGATAAATTTGTAATGAAAATGCAACGACCCAATCAGACTTGAACTTCTTTTTGAGTAATTGGTTGGTAGCACAGCCATTCATGGCAAATGGGTGATACAAATAAAGCTTTATGACAAGAAAATAGGTAAAGCAAGAGGTGATTTTATGGGACCAAATAATTGTGGATTTAACTTTTAAACTAAACCTGTTAAGTACAACAATTAATGACAACTATGAAGCATAATTATGCATCATAAGACATCAAACACGGGGATAATTGAATAGAACACACTAGGATAAGTTTCATCACCACCATCATGGATGTGCAATTGTCAAAAGTTGCACGTCTCTTCACCTAATAATCTAACTAAACAACCTCCAATCAATATAGTTAAATTTTATTTAGACAGACTTTTATAAAAATTTATAAAAGCAAATTAAATTACTTTCTTTCTAAATTAAATAAATCTATGTATATTTTAAATAATTACAAAATATATGAGAAATATATTTATAAATTAATTCATGTTAACATAACAAAATTTATAAAAGTAAATTAAATAAGTTTCTTTCTTAATTAAAATAAATCTATGTATATAAATTTTATTTTTCTAACTTATTACACATAAAAAATATTCCATAAATTATTTTAACCAAATAAATATACATTTATCAAAATTAATTTAAAAAATAATCATAGTTATAATATTGTATTATGATAATTTTTCTGTTAACATAATTAAAATATATTTTAATTATTATAATCACTATTCAAATTTTTTATTTCCGATTAATTTATAAATTTATTAAATTAAATATATTTTTTAAATTTTAATCACACGAATTTATAAAAAAAATATAAATTTTTAATAAAGTAATTTATTATAAATAATTTAGTCTTCTAATTTTAGAAATGCGTAAATTTAATCTTTTAACTAAATTTTTTTTTCTATCTTTCAAACGCTTTGCATGATAATAGTTGAGTTAACATTGAAACGAAGATGTGTAAACGGTGTAAATAATCTGAGTTCTATAATGAAATGTGTTTGAAATGTTAAATAAGTTAGAATCACTAAATTCACGTATTTATAGAGATAAAAAAATAAATTGGTCAAAAATTAAAAAAAATAATAATTTCAATTTTCACTAATATTTGAGTGAGAGACTAAAATATATTTAACTTATTTTTAATATTATATTTCCAGCTTCCAAGATTTTACCATGTTCCCAAAGACTCATTATGTGTTTTCTATCATGAAACTTGATTCACGCTTAATCTCAATAATCGAAAGGGCATATTTTTTTAGCACTGTTTTTCCAGTTTTCATGATATGGGCTTTCAAGAAATTCAGCATTTCTCTCTCATGAAACTTTGATTCACACTTAATCTCATTGATAAAAAAAGGTTCCCTTATTTTTGTGTTTTTTCACTCTCAATCATCAGGCACGCAAGTATTACAATGAAGATACAAAACCAAACATTTGCAACACTTTTTCATGTTCCATAGAAGAAAATTTCTAAATTATAACAAATTTTAATGAAAAAACTAATAGTTTGCTATAATAACTAATTTAATTATTAATTTATAAATTATTCGTAACTATTTTTTTTTTATAAAATTAATCATTATAATGATTTAAATTTTAAATTAGTCTCTAATATTAGTTATTAAAGTTTTAATTAAAAAAAATTTAGTAACATATTTAGAGTATTTAAAGACCAATCCATTTTATTAACATTTTTGAAAACCAATTTAAAAATTATTAATTATTAATAATTTTTAGTTTATAAATTGATATTATGTTATTATAGTAACAAATTATTTTTATTATTAAAATTAATTATTATTTAAAATTTTTATTAAAGTCTCTGTCTAACTATTTTCACTTTTGTCAAATGGAGCTAAAAATTCTCTCCTATTTTTTCCTATGATACATTATATTTAATTTAAATTTTATTTTATTTAATTATGTACATAAAAATTAAAATAAACAATTAGTGTCAAAAAAAATTCTATAACGGTGATTTGTTTTATTAATTTCATTTAATTTTTAAAAATATCTGCCTTTTAACTTTTTATTCATTAACTTGCAGTTAATTTTTTTCATTTATTGATATTAATTTTTTTCAGTTAATTCTTAATTGTGCAATGATTATATTTAAGAAATTGTTAATTATTTCTAAATGTTTAAGCTATGTAATAATACCATTACGGTTATGCTTTTTGAAACATTATTATTATTATTATTATTATTATTAAATATCTATATTTTTACTAAATAATAAATTTTTCAAAAACAGAAAATATCAAATTTCAAAGTTCAATAATTTTCAACAAAAATAGATTTCATCAAAAAATTATAAAGATAAGTTATATATATATATATATATATATATTTATAATTTTTCTTATAAAGAAAATTACACTTGGTAATATTTTACTTTTAATTACATTAATATTTTAATTAATATAATAAAATCAAGTAAATACTTGTAAACAAAACATAAAAAACACTTACATTAATCGAAAGAAATATATTTTAAACAACATGTTTTATTAAAAAAGCAAGAAAAATAAATACACTAAATATGTAATGAACTCTTTTACTACAGGATAGAGTTTAATATTACGTAAAAAAAATATAATTTTTGTCCCAGATCTTATAATTTTAATTAAAAGATTGAAGAAAAATTTTATGAGAAAATATTTAGGAAATATTTTTGAAACATTATATATAAAATATTTCTTTTTAATATAATATTAATAAATATTTTAATCATCATTAAAATTAAGTTTTAATTATAAACATTATTAATATTCCATTTATAATGTGTATTAATACTTTCAATATAAAAAATAATTCTTTTCATATAAATTAAACTTAACTTTTTTTTTTTACCAAAAAAATATATAGTTTTTTATTCTTTAATGTACAAAATTTTTGTTTAGTATATGTACTTTTTATATTTTTAATTTTCCAAACCAATTTTTAATTAAACATCATCAAAGAATTATATATGGTATTAAGTAAACTATGAATAAATAGTACTGTATGGATCGGTCAACCAACCAAATACTTTACTGGATTGACTGATTGACCAGTTGAAGACCTTGTTTGAGGTTGGATGCTCTAGTATAATACCGTAGAAGTTATAAGTTATAAAACACTACATCCAAAGTTATCTACACGATGAGTAACCGATCGGTCTCAACAAATCCCTATCATCAGTTGAAGCTACTCGAGCGACCAAGTCGCAAGCGTACGAGTAGAGGTGTCAATTTGGCCCAGCCCACAGGGTTTGGTCCTGGCCCATGTGGGCTCGGGCCAAAAAAGCCCACATTGAAAAAAGCCTCCAACAAAGAAGCCCATAGGGCCAAAACCCTACAAAAGCCCTGTGCACCAGAACCAGCTCATGGGCTTTCATATTCCCATATGAAAAATATATTATTTTTTAAAATATATTACTATCTGTGGGACAGGCCCAAAGAATCGGACAAGCACAATGACTCGAATAGGTCGAACAACCCGGACCTGCCCGACGACCTCGACAAGAACAACAACTCGAACGGGTCTGATGATCCAAACAGGCCCAACGACCCGAATGGACTCGACAACCCAGACGACCCGAACGGGCCCGACGACACGGACGACCCGAACGGGCCCGACAACTAGGACAAACCCGACAATACGGACGGGCCCGACGAACCAGACGGGTCCTATGACCCAAACAAGATTGACGATCCGAACGGGCCAGACGACCCGTATGGACCCGATGACCCGGACGAGTCCTACGACCTAGGAAGGCCCGATGACCCAGATGGGCTCGACGACACGGACGAGCCCGAAAACCCAGACGAGCCCAACGAGCCGGATGGGCACGACGACCTAGACGGGCCCGATGACCTGGACTGGCCCAACCACCCAGACGTGCCCACCGATCCGAATGGGCTTGACGGCCAGGACGAGCTCGACGACCAGAACGAGCCCAATGATCCAAACATGCCCAACGACCCGAATGGGCCAGACGACCCGTATGGACCCGACGACCTGAACGGGCCCTACGATCTAGATAGGCCCGACGACCTAGACGAGCCCGACGACACGTACGGGGTCGACGACATGAATGGGCCCAATACCCCAGACGAAGCCGACGACCTATATGAGCCCGATGACCTGAATGGGCCTGACAACCCAGACAGGCCCGACAACCCAGATGGGCCCGATGAAATGGACGAGCCCGACAACCCGGACGGGTCTGACGACCTAAACGGACCCAACAACCCAAACGGGCCCAACGACCCAGACGTACCCAACGATCCGAACGGGCCCGACGACCTGGACGACCTGAACGAACCGAATGGTCCCAACGACCAAAACACGCCCGATGATCCAAACAGGCCGAACGACTCAAACGGGTCTAACGACCCGGACAAGAACGACGATCCGGACGAACCCAATGATCTAGACAAACCCAACGACCCGATTAGGCCCATCCATTTCGTCGGGCCGGTCTGGGTCGCCGGGCCATCCGGGTCGTCAGGCTCGTTCAAGTCGTTAGGCCTGTTTGGGTGGACAGGCCCGTCTGGGTCATTGGGCTCGTCCAGGTCGTCGATTCCCTTCGGGTCATCGGGCCCGTTTGGGTTGTTGGGCTGTTGGATCATCGGGCTCGTCCGGATCATTGGCCCCGTTTGGGTCGTCGGGCCCGTTCGGGTCGTTGGGTCTGTCTAGGTCGTCGGGCCCGTTCAGGTTGTCGGGCCCGTCCTTTTCATCAGGTTCGTCCAGGTCATCGCGCCCGTTCAAGTTGTCACCCGTCTGGGTCGTCGGGCCCGTCCAGGTCGTCGGGCCGGTTCGGGTCATTGGGCCTGTCTGGATCATCGGGCCCGTCTGGGTCGTTGAGCCCGTTCGGGTCTTCCGGCCTGTTAGGATCGTTGGGTCCGTCCGGTGGTTGGGCTCGTCTGGGTCGTAGGGCCCGTCTGGATCGTCGGTCCCATCCGGCTCATCGGGCCCATCTGGATTGTCGGGCCTGTTTAGGTCGTCGGGCCCGTCCTGGTCGTCGGGCCCGTCCTGGTCATTGGGCTCGTCTGGGTCGTCGAGTCCGTCCGGATCGTCGAGCCCGTCCGGATCGTCGAGTCCGTCCAGGTTTCTCAACTTGATCTTTGACTCTGTCTTAATGTAGTATTATTTAGGGGTTAACCCACCTTAGCCCTAGCCCTAACCCACTAGAGAGGGGGTTTTGGGGGCTGGGACTTTTTTTTGGCACCCTCATTTGGGGGCCTCCTAAAAAGGGGCTTTATGAAGAGTGGGCCAGGGCTGTCCAATGGGCTAGGGGCCAAATTGACACCTCTACGGTACGAGCCTGTAGAACAGATCATGATCTTCTTGATGTAGCAATTAGCTAGCCCTGAATGTGGCGATCATTGCGGAGATCATGAAGATTTATGCATCAATGTTCTGCCAACCATTCAAGATGCGATGCTCGATATATATCACTATGATGTGGTGATCACTTTGAAGATTTTGAATATACACTTCAATGATCAGACAGTCACCTCAACGGAGCCATGCGGCAAGCAACACCAGACGATGTCATAGATAAATAGGTACTCTTGCAATAATGCTAAACAGTTTAGTAATTAGTTTAAGCCAAGCCTAATCATAGGTCCATGTAGAAAACTACAAATAGAAGTCAGAAGTATGTTTTAAAAGTGATAGTAGTTTAAAAATAGCGAGACTCGGTTATTTTAATATTAAAAGGTTTTAGTATAAATAGAATGATTATATGTGAGTTTCATTATTTTAAAACACACAATTTGTCTAGAAACAACTTTTCTAGAGTTCTCTAACTTCTCTATAAGAGTTCTTCCTCTTTGGTCATCTGATTGAAGAACCGAGACCGTAGAAGTGATCGTCGCGACGAGCTCTTCAATTTGGACCGATCAGTTTCTCCGATCGTGTAAGTTGAGTTTCAACCCTTTTTCTTGGTCTATTTCTATTTTTTTTTGCATGTGAGTCATATTCCACTTCCATGCGTCCTTTTAATCATTTGTATGAGTCTCTACTAATTAGTGATTATAATGGTAGGTTCTGAGCATTCTTGTGATGTTTCTATCTATAGATAAAACATCATGTGAAGTTAGTGGTGTTTGGTGTTTTTAGAGTGATTTAAGCTGAATAACAAGTAAGGGAACTAACTTTAAGCTTGTGTTGAATTGAGTAATATGTGATTTGTGAACTTCTCCTTGGATTGTTGGTGTTCTGAATTGATTTGATTTTGATTGATTATTTTTGTGTTTAAATTGATGTGTGATTCTTGATCTCTATGTTATTGCTTGAATTGGTAGTAATTGGAAAGTTTAGAATCTGAGTCATTGATCAAATTGCTATCGACTCCATGGTTTAAAGACTATTTTAAAACAATATCTAAAGGAGAATACCAATTTGAGCTATGAAATATGCCTAGATTGCAAAAATTTGCAAAATTGATGTTGCTGATATTTGATAAAACGCTAAGCCTCACATGGTAGCGTTCAACGCTCGTTTTTACGAATCGATTGACATTGAGTGCCATTTTTTGGGACTGAGCACCACTTTTTGGTGCTGGATGCTACCCAATTTTTCAATATTGCATCCTCTTGGTAAAATGAAGATTTCCGCTTCGTTAACCGTCAAATCAAGCTAAAATTTTGGCAGCTAATTCTAGACACATGATTCTTCATTTTGACCGGTGGGATCTTTATTTTGTTGTCTTTGGTTAGAGAAATAATTTTCACTGTTTTGATGTACTTTATGTATGTATATATTTGAGATTGTAATTGGTTGATTTGTGAATATGAAAATGTGATTAAAAATGTATATGATTGGTTTATATTATGAAACAAAGGTATGTAGTAAACTGTTGTAAGGTGTTTCCAGAGGAGGATATCTCATTGGTGATGTGTTTCATTACTATATACCTTAACAATTAGTATTGTTCCATTTTGGTGAAGCTATTTTGAACTTTTCTAGCTATTCATCCTCACATAGAGGAATGGTTAGATGGTGAGAGTAGTAGGAAATCCTGTCATAAGGATGGTTCCATTTTTTCTTTTGACTATAAAAGGGATTAACCCTGTGTGTGGTAGCTCGGGGAGAGCAGTTCGGGAGAATAGGTTATTTCATTATTTCACCACAGGTGCATGGCTTCACTAGTATGACTCAAGAGCACGTATCCGAATAATATTGAGTCTAGAAGAGTTTGATTCATAATATGATATGTTGCGTGGTTGCGCTACATCTGTTCAATATGGAAATTTGTATGTATATGGGTTATTTTATAATGCATTTATATTCTCTTATTCAGTTCGCTTACCCTTCTTTTATGTTCTTTCCTTTGTATTGTCTGTTTTCTTTTGTAATGATCACCTTATTAGTGTGAGTAGACGAATATGCAGGTGTAGTGGTACCTCTTGTGGTTGAGGTGCTATTAATTTGGGTGGCCGAGTGAGATTATATCTTATTAGGTATAATTTATTAATAGTAGGACAATATAGTAACTTGAAAATGTATGTGTGTAATATTATTGTAGTTCTATCTGATATGAATGTACTAGTATACCATATACATTGAACTATCTAGTCTCTGAAATATTCATAATAAAATGTTTTAATTTTAGTAATTTTTTTAAACGACTAAAAATTGGGATGTTACATTTTATTTTGTAATATTTATTTTATTTTCATGTATTGATTATTGCATTTGAATTTATATATTGTTTGAAATGTATTTTATTAGAAAAATACATAAATAATTTGATAAATTTTTACAATAAAATATTATTATTCCATTTTACGAAATAAAATATTTATATTTAATTTTAATTATATTTTAATAAATTTAAATTTAAGTAATAAATATATTCTACTTTTAACAAAAAAATCCCATTTATTTAATAATCAAATATTAGTGTATTATATTATTATATGTTTATTGATGATACTTATCTTATAGTGCAATTTAATATTTTGTCTAAATGTAATTCATTTAATTTATTATAGTAGTCAAAAAATTAAAATTAAATAATTTAAAATTTAAGTAAACCATACAAGAAAAATTATTAAATAATGACCAATTTTAATGACTAAAAATAAATAATTATAGTAGTGTTTAATTTTTATACCAATTTATTAACTAAAAATTATTGGTAACTAAAATAGTTTCTATTATAAATAAAAAATTATAATTAACTTTTATATTGATAATTAAAATAGTTTTTATTATAAATTTATATATAAATTAATTAATAACATTAACAAGATTTTATCTAAAAAAATTAGTCATTAATTAAAAATTTATTCTCTAAATTGATATTTAAACATATTTTTAATAATTAAAATTGATTATTATTTAAAAATTTTCTTGTTTTGCGTTTGTACATATCCAAAACCTAAGTAATTTACATTAACTAAATTAAAGGCGAATTAGATTAAGAAAAATTCAGTCATAATAGGTCCTAATCTTAAACTTTCAGTTTGATGAAGACACTTTCACTCAAACGAGGCTGATAATTCGACACAATGAAATTTATATAAATATAATAACACTTCTTAACCATATAATCTAACGAATGCAGAAAGTAGGTATTTATTATAATGGATCCCGAGAGGATATAATATGCATTGCATATGAGAGGAACTGGGGCAGACAACTTTCTTGAAACCCTAAAACTATATATTAATGCAAGAAATTAAGAATAATTGGAAGAGGGGTTTGCATGCGTCGGTTTTGTGGCGTGTGATTTGAGTGCACGTGTATACAGTGTTGGTTGTGGAACTAAAACACTTATTAGTGCGCCACTGTGACTAAGCTTTGAGTGGATCAATGGTCATGAGTAAGCTCTTTTAGGTTTTCTAATATCTTTTTTCTAAAAATGATATATTCTTTTAAATAATATAATTATTTTGCTTAATAGCTAATATTTTGTGTAATATAATGTTAAAATTTGTTGAATGTGTTAGTGTGAAAAGGGTTTTTAACGTCATTCAAATAAAACTCTAGGTTTTTTAATCATTATTATATGAGACATTGTTATAAAGCGAAAAATTCACGATAATTCCAATTTCCAAATCATCATTAAAAGTTTGAAAAATAGTGGTGGTTGTAGATATCAACTATTTTTAAAAATTAAAAAACAAGAACGATCCATTATACTCGTTGTTAATGTTTAAATTAAAAGAAACAATAAATAAAAGTGTGTCAGCAACCATAGTTCTTCCCAGTTGTTAGAAATTAATTTATTATGACGATTTTGGTACGAACTGTTTTTTTTTTTTTTCAAAAAAAAAGAAAAAATCTGAAATATACATGTACCACATAATCCTGCATAAGTTTTTCAAGAAAACAGATTAACTTTACTACTTCAAACGATTCTAATGATGTAAGAGTATAAAACTTCTAACTATAACTAATCTTCTAAACCAAGTTTGATAAAGGTATAAAAATTATATAATATATTTATTGTGTAAAATATTCACTTTAAAATGTTTATTTTTGCATTTTATCCTTTCATATATCAAATCAAATATTAATTATTTATTTTTGTACAATTGTGTTCCTCTCTTACAACTCAATATCTAATTTTAAACTTAAATAAACTAAATCATAAATATTTAAACTTTAATTTATAAAATATATATTTAAAATAGACTTATACAATCCAATTATTTGAATTTAAATCTATAAAATCTTGTTTTGCACAATATAAATCTGTATTTTATTTGAATTCAATTTTTAGATGGTTTGGACTAGATTTGAATTTAATTTAATTTTAATTATTTAGATTGTGATAAGATTTCTCAAAACAAAAAGTATTAAACATGAATAATGGAATTGTACAAAATAGTGCGTCTTGAGTAAGGTGCATCATAATTTGAAAGGAATATCATAATTTGTTTATGCAAACATAATTCAGTATTTGATATTTTACTTTTAAAAATGGAACAAGTAAAATATAAGTAACAACTTATTCTGCCAGGTATTTTCACACACAACTATTTTAACAATTTTAAATATTTTAAATTATTTATTCAAAATGATCCTTGAAGTTATATTTATAAATAACAAAACAAATTATGTGTATTATTAAAGTACTAGAAAATAAAAAATATAATATAACTAAGAAATATAACAAATTATATTTAAAATATCATGTGACTTTAATAAAAATATTAATATAATTATGAAAATTGTGAGAACCAATAAATATATAAATGATATTTTTTTCAAAAAGTTTATTAAAAAGTTAAAATCTATAAAAATGGGTTCTTTATGAATTTGAATGTGGCATTGTATTTTCATCTTTGATATATGTGGTATGTATATGATTGTTATAGAAGTGAGATCTTATAGGGTTGTTAAATAGTTTTTTTGTATGCTAGTGAAAGATAATTATGATTGTATGAAGTTATCTTCACTAGTGTTTCTGTGTATGTAAAGGTGTAGTATGTGTGGTAGTCAAATTAGTATTTCCAAGGAAAAAAAATACTAATTTTGGTTAAGTCCAAGTGTAATGAAAGGGGATTCCAAGAGTGAGACTATTCTTACTCAACTAGTATCTCACTCACATAGAGTCAAATATCTAGGTGGTGTGAGTCAAAAAAGGCTCTACATGGCAGACGATATGATACGAAGAAGATCATACTTAGGGAACTACTGGGATTACCTTGTCATGACTTGGTTTAGGGACATTGGTCAATAGAGGATTTGGCAGCAAGCATGACAAGTGCAGAGTCTCACGAGTCTATTCAATGCACTAGTCTTTCCCGAAAATAGAGTCTAAATTTATCTGGTTGTTTTAGTTATTTTAGGTTGATAGTTATGTGGGTTGATACCTGGTATTTGATTCGATGTATGTGAAATATATGCGTTTTTGGGTTGGTTCATATAATGAAATGGTATTGTTGAATGAGTTGTTGGGTTGAAGCAATGGATCGGTTTAAATGAAAAAATGAGAAAAATTAAGTTAAGAAGTGATTTTCATCAAGATTTATTTTGATAATTTTTATTATAAATTATTGTTTCTTTTACAAATTTTATTTTATTTCAAGTTTTAGATAGATAAGTTTTGTGATAAGATATAATCTGTTTAAATTATTAAAAATTATTGTTTCTTTCTATTTGAATTTATTCTTATAAAAAAATAGCTTATTCTTACAACTTTGTGTCTATTTTTTTGATGATAATATATATTTTATAAATATGAGGGAGTAGAGATAATAATTTTGGAGTTGGAACAAGAGTTTAGAAAATTAGTACAAAAGTATTTTAGATTAAGGTTTATTTATTAAAGGTTCATATTTAATTTCACAGTTAGAAATTAAAATATTCATGAATTTATTTTGAAAAAAAAAATCATATCTAGCTATGAAGTATATTGTGAATAAATTACTTTCGATTACTAATGCTAACCTTCTCATAACGAGTACAGTACTGGTTAATTGATATCTTTATAAAACAAGAAATGTTATGTTAAAAAAAACATTAATACACCTTTAAAATCATAACTTATACCCATAAAAATATCATATAGATAAACAATACATATACTAATATATTAAATGAATGATTGAAATATAAAAAATAATTAAAATTTTCTAAAATTAATTTTTTAATCAAAATTTTAATTATCTTTTTAAAATGTACAATTAAATTTGATAAAATTATACCTATGATTAATTGTACATAAAATGTACATTTATTAAATTAAATGTACAATTAATAATTTAATAAAAAATTATATAAAAATAATATTAATTATACATATTAATTTTTAACATGAAATTAATTGTATAATTAATATATACTTTTTATTATTAAAATAAAATTAGTATATCATTATATATATTTAATGTAAATTAATATATAAATTATATTAATGTACAATTAATCATAGGATATATAAAATTGTACATTAATTATTTCTATGATATATTAAATTGTACAATTAATATATATATATATATATATATTATTTATACATATTTTATATTAATTTTTCAATAAGTATTCTAATGATTCCTATATAATTTTTTTAAAGCTATTTCTTATATTACATACATATCAATTAAAAAAATATATATACAAAAAATTAATAATAAAATCAAAATAATAGTAAGATGTTATCAACGTAATTCAAATATCTTTTTAATTTAATAAAATAATATAAAAGACATAAATAAGGGGATCATATTTAAATTGGGGTAAAAGGAAACTTGGATTTTTATTACTTATACTATTTTTACAATTTATTAACATATTAGAAAAAGCAAAAAGTATGAATATCAAAATTATTCAACAATTGTCTCTGTATAATTTTGATATATTATCCAGGGATAAATATGATAGGAATCGATTACATAGTTAGGGTTTATTTACACCTAATTAATTAAAAAAAATTATTAATATTGGAAACATTTTATAAAATAAGAAACAAACAAAACTCCCAATAAAATGATTAAGCTTCTCACAAACAACAATTTTTGTGTAATTAATCCAAACCTAGCTAGTTATGTATAAAAGTAGATCAATTTTGAAACAGAATCCAATATGGATTTCAGAACTTAATTCCGGACTAACTCTTTCTTTTTAAATAGTGTAATAAATAAATAATATTTTGAAATATAATAATTTGAATTCAATTAACCAAAATATTATTTGATATTTTATACAAAAATTACCAAGTTGAAATTTAATTTTTTCTTATTTCTTAATTAAAAAAATGATAATCTTATTTTTTTAAAATATAATTTAGAAATAAAATAATTTTAATTAACGATTGGAATTAAATCTGAAATATTAAATTGAGTAATTAATAGATTTTATTTCTATAGATATTTTTAAAAGAGCTTTTCATTTAGCTATTTATCAACTAGAAAAGTCTTTTAGAATGATTTTTGTTTTTATCATGTAAAGGTGTTGTCACCATCTTTTCTCCTTATAGTATTTATTACCGTACATATTTGTGTTATTTACAGGTTAGTAATCTTTATGCATTAAGTTGTAAATAATGCTAACAAAAATTGAAGAGTGATAATACATTAGTCATATAATTGATATTGTTATCTATAATTTTGTTTTGTATCAGCTTTTATTTAGGCTGTTCTTTTGCTTTGCAGTGCATATACTCTTTTCCATTAATAAAATCAGATCTTCTCTATTTCTTTCTCATCTTTCTTTTCCTGTTTTACATGGTATCAATAGCTTAAGCTTCTACCATGGCTTCCACCCCTTTTTTTCTAACTCTTAAGTATACTTCAACTGCTCCTTCTTTTCTTATGAATACCTTTAATACACCTATTTCTTTTAACTCAATCTGGCAACAAAAAGTTATTGTCACGGTCAATATTGGTTGATCTTTATGAAAAATATGATGCTTTCATTACTTCTCTTGTCACAAGAACTGATTATCCTTACATTGGAGAAAAAAAAATGGAGTCTTTACTTTTGTCCCCAGAAGAATGGTTAGATAAATACAAACTGAAGATCACTCTACCTTTCCAAATTTTTCTACTACCAGCACCAAAAATATAATTCTTCACATCAGAAGAATAACAAATATCAGTCCAAGAATTGTATGGATTCAAGGATTCAAACAACGGTGAACGTTAGGAGTGAATTTGAAAAACATTACAGTTCATCTGCCAAAGTACTCTCTCATTAAAAATGTGCCCCCTAAAATCGATTAAACAATGATACCACTTACAAATTGATGAGTGCTTGGTGATTCCACACTAAAATTTAATTTGAATGCAACTGGCAGGACTTGAAACTGCCATACTATACAAATAACCAGTTTTTCAATTAAGAGGAAATGGCATCCTTAGTATTATTTTCTCATGTTACTGTTCAACAAATAACCACATGTTTTGAAGTTGTCTTTGTCTTTCCTATGATAAGCCCTTTGGAAACCTGAATTTCCCAGCCTCTTGAATTTATTGGGAAAAAAAAGTGTAAATTATTATATGAAGTCAGGTTGACCTGTTGAAGTTAAGCAACGATGCCACATTCGACTGTTGGGGTCCACCAGCCTAGGATGAGATATCACTTCGGGGATGGGAAAGTAAGCATAGTGAGTGTTACATAAGCCTACTGTAATACCACTATATCCTGCAAACGCACCATGAACCTGCAAAGCAGAATCTGTGAATCAGTATCAAATGGAAAACAACATAAATACACATGTTACATAGCTTGCACAAGATCAAAATTCAAACCTATCTGCTTTTATTGCAAAAATATATAAAAAAAAAATGACACAGAGAGAGTGTGACTCACAGCATTTTGTCCAAGTACAGTGCATAGAATTCCATCTGATGCATTTGCCCGAATTGCACGGATCATGTACGTTGGATCAATGTATTTTACATCAGCATGAATACCAATTTCCTTGAAATACTTTTTTGTCTGAAACAAAACAGCGATCAGCATAAAGTATATAGGAAAAAACAAACTTTAAATGAAGGCAGATATGTACTTTACAAAAGAACGTTATACATTTGTTCAATTTCACATACAACCATAGTACACAGCATAAACCAAAATAACACAGTGGACGTTACACCAAAAAATAGCAGCGAAAGATCAGAAATTTACGACGTCATTAAAAGTTTAAATATTGAAAGATTCAAAGAATTACACGTTTCACTTGTTTCATAATGAAGTCACAGACAAGCTTTACCTTTTGGCCTAAGCCTAGTTGACAACAGGACGTAGTGTGACAAAAGGTATTATCGTATGCTGGTTTATGTCATGTCAGAACATGTAAAGCTTTCAAAACAATGTGTTCTAAAGGAAACTTTCCCTGTCCCAAAGCTAATTATGCTTAGGAACAAAGAGGTGATTTTTTCAGAAATAATAACACTCTTAAACAGCTACCATAATCATAGACAACTGGAAAGATGTTAAGTCATCACGTTGCTACTTGCATAAACAGATTTTCATAATTGTTGCCTTAAAATATGAAAATTCTATTTTCACTTTTCCCAAACCTTCCTTTCACAAATAGTATCATCTCAACTTCAAGGATTTTACTTCTTACTGGGTGGAAATTGGCTTCAAATTCAATTTGAATATTTACAGAATATTGTTTAGTTTTGCTGTACCAAGAGACCAAAATCACAAAGATAGTAATAGATAGATAGTTTAGAATACACTGATCTAGTGTCACATTAACTTGATAGTAATTCTAGCCAGCTTAGATGTTATTTCTTTATATTTGTTTCAAAATTTACAATGTATAACAAAATAAGAAAAAAAAAATCTATAATCAGGTACATCCTTTTAGATTTCTGTATCCCCCATAAACATAATACAAACCTCTTGTTGAATATATACTCCAATATCTCCAAATACAACATTTCCTGATGCATCTGTAGCATTTGTCTTTTGGAGTAAATTCTGCATAAGAATCAAATAACAAATTTAAGTTTCTACATCTGAATGTAAAATGCAGTGAATTTTTTGGCAGTATTCTCAATATGACATTGATTCTATTAATTAAATAACCTGTCCAGCTCCCTCTGCCACACAGACAACAGCTGATCCCTTCGTTTCTAAAAGGAACTTGAGATGACTCAATACTCCACGAGGTCCATGAAAATTGAACGGTACCTTGGAACCATGTCAAAATTTCTGTAAGTTTATCAGTATGTCAGAAAATGAGACCATCGAACTAATTTATCTTATATACCTCAGGAATCAAGCATATATCGACCTGTCCACTAGACAAGGAAGCCTGCATTGCTATGAATCCACTGCTACGGCCCATCAATTTCACAACCCCAATTCCATGATATGCACTATGTGCCTAATAATAAATAAGGGAAGATGTGCAGATATTTTATGTACTGACAAGAAACTATCAATGAATTGGGTCTACATGACAAAGAATAAAGAGTTATATACCTCAATGTATGCAGAATTTATTGCCCTTTGTGCTTCTTCAACAGCAGTATCAAAGCCAAAAGTTTTATCCATCAATAAAATATCATTGTCAATAGTTTTGGGCACGCCTATTACAGATACCTTCAACCGTCTTTTGCAGCACTACATGGAAGAAAATATCTCAGCTCATATAAATAAAGACAACCACAAAGTAGCATGTCAAGCCCAAAAATTAAAACATCATCCAAAAACTTTCTGAACAGCCTACTACAATATCACAAAATTCACATTTCAAATAACAGAATAGTAATGTCCATCTTAATGTCAAAACTGAACTACACAAAAAACAAAAACCGAAAAGTTAAGTCAAACTCAAAATTGCGTGAAACCAGGAGATGAAAGGTCTAAGGATTAACAACCTCGAGGTGAATTGCATTTGCACCAGCATGTGTACCATTTCCACCCAATACAAAAAGCATGTTGATCCCTCGTTCCTGAAATCAATAATATACACATTTGAGAATATTAATATAACAAAATAGCACCTGTATCATAAAAAGCCTTATACTTCTCTGAAATTTTCAATCAGTTTGTTAACAAGAAACCACCTCCAAACTGTCCACAATATCACTGACTGCAGGACCTCCTCGTGAGACTCCCAACAGGCTTCCACCAGAAAGATGAATATTCTGCACTACTCTTCTCGATAACTGCAAATGAAAGCCCCAAAACAGTCAAGAGGCACTAGAAAGAATAACTCGTGTTCTACAGACTGTAGCTTTAGATGAATCACCTGCTACACCAAAATCAGAAATGAGGGAAAAATGAGATTACCGGTACTTCAGTCAATTCTTTGTCGGAAAATCCTCGATAGCCAAAGGGAATCCCCACAATGTTTTTCACGCCATATATTTCAAGGGTGATTACAATCTGCAGAACAGTCATTATTAAAGCCATTACACGGAGAAAAAAAAAAGAATATACAAGTGACCAAAATAACCAGAACTAAGTTTAAAAAGGAGCTGAAATAGGAACATTTTGTACATTATACATAAAACTACCTGGAATTATACACAAATAGGCAACACAATGAACTATCACAAACAGACCCTATAAGTGTATTGTAGGAGGAGGAATACGAGGACATATTAGTTGGTTAGATGGTTATCCGGCAGCTAGCTGCAGTATTGGTTTTTCTACTATAAATGACCCTCTTAATGAAGGAGGTATGGATGTAGTTTTTGTTTGAGAAACGACTGTAATATCTAGAGTAAAAGAAGAGAGTGCTCCTTTAGGTATGTACATGTGTACAATTTTTATTTTCTATTCTAGCTTAATGCAGAGTCCTTTCTTCTTTCTCTATATTTTTTTCAGACTCCAAATTGTTTGTTCAGTAAACACAATTAGTCAATATCTTACGTATGAGCATTTTATAGGTCAGAATATTTGGTGATCATCAAATGAAAAGAGGAATATAAATTAAAATGTTTCATTCATCTGGGAACTTTTCACTACCCTAACTTTCAAAACTTAATCACAGCCTTAGGGATTTACTATATTCAAAACTTTAGGTTAATTATATGAAAGGCAACATAATCACAAACTAACCTGTCTAATGACATCGTTAAGACCAGGGCAGAGCCCTCCACAAGTAATAATTGCTGCCTTTACTTCTTCTGGTTTATAGTATATCTTTTCCCGAGGCCCAGCTCGATGGACCCTAAAAAGATTTCAGAACTTAATAATATTAGAAAACCTCTTGGTATATAAGCTAATATAAGTAAATAACATCATACACCAGAAGATGTACTAACATATTGAGAGACCAGAAACTAGAAGTGAAACAACCATTTGATAATCCAAATAAAAAATAGGAAAAAGTAAATTGTTGGTTTTATTAAAGCAATAGTGCTTTTCACATCCTAATGTCCAACAAATTTTGCATGTTTTGAACCTTCATTTAATTGTTATCATATTGTATATCAAATTTTGAAGCACCTATCACTCAAATTAGTATATGCATTTTTGAAGGATAATTTCCTGTTATCATATGAAAGAAAAAGAAAAAAAAAAAAAAAAAAACACATGGTTTTATTCATCCATAATAGGATTAGGCAACCTTGTCAGTAACAACTCCGTTTGAGACATTTTTACATAAGTAAACTATGCATTGGTGCGTAATCAACAGGTTATATATTGAGTTTTAGTAAAACGGAGTATTCAGAATGCAAGTTCTGTTTAATGCCAATCAGCAGTTTTTAGGAGGAAAAAAGTGGAGATCACACCAGGCAACAAGTTGCAGAATAAACTACCAAGTAGAGAGAAGATTGATTAAGGTGACATACATGGAATTCAATTTGAGAAAATGAAATGGAGAACTACTAACTCAAAGGAAAAACCCCACTGAATAGCTATATGGCTAGTAATGCACTGTGGTAGTGAAAGTTGGGCAGTGAAATGCCATCAAAAGTAAACAAAATGATGAGGTTAATGAGTCAAGGTGCAAGAAAAATAGGTTTAAGAATGTATCTTATAGAAATTTAGAGAAACAACTATCTACGAGATATGAAAACTAGCCCATGTCAGTTTGGCCAGTAAGAGGAGGACCAATGGAGACTCAAATGAGAAAAAGATGGATCAAATTAAAGATAATCCAAAAAGACACAAGAAAAAGTAGAAGAAATCATCATAAAAGACCTTTATACAATATGTTATGGAAAATTTGGTTTCTAATTAGCCCAGTAGAAATATTCATTGGTGTCGCTAACCTCTCTGGACAATGCTAAATAATACTAAATATGAACAATTGAGGAATGTATACAATTCTATCTCAAAGATACAAAAAATCATCAAAGGTTAAGAGACATTGATATGTGATTATGATATCCTGAAGGAAAGAGACATTGAATTCTCAAAGCCATCAAATTTATCTTCATTTTAGATAAACTTTCAAAGAAACATTTTGGTATGTTAAAGTTTTAAATGCCATTTATTGAACACTTACAACTCCTGTCCAGCATTTCAAACATGTGTCCAAGTTGCGCTGACTGGAATCTGTTTAATCAATCACTAAACTCAAGTTTTAAATTAATGAATCAAATGTGTTACCATTGTTCCACCCACGTACAATCAGGATCAAGGCACTCAGCACCAGCAGATGTTGGTGACGAATAGTATATAGTCTGAAAGAGAAAAGAGCACAGAAAATAAACTTCCAAGATCAACTACTACTTTTTAAACTTGATTGAATGAAAGCATCAATCAATATCCGATGGTAGCATTTCACTGTAATTCAATTACATGCAATCTCAACAGAAGACAACAACGCAAGGACAACCGAAAATTAATAAACAGTGTAAAATAAATCAAAGTGAGGGATTCAATAACTATGTCGATAACAGATGGAAACAACTTTCCAAACAATACACGACCTGGAAGCACAACTCAAGCTCTCAATTCATGCTAGTCATATAGTAGTTTTAGATTCGTAATATCATACCATGCGCCTAAATGAAGAGCTAATAAGATCACAAATACGTCAAAGCAACACAAAGAGCCCAAATATAATGAAAAAATAAAAGAAAAAGGAATGGCAACGATACTGTAGCTCAATTGATACAAGCCTGAACCATCAACAGTAATTGATTAACCAAACTCTTCCAGTGAATTTTGTAACAAAAACCACCATACCTTAAGAAGCACTCTGTCATTATTATTAATATATCCATGCCAATCCTCATCCGAAGAATAATGACCAGGAAAGTCTCTATCAATCGAAGTTCTGTCACAGACAAAACACATTAACAAATACAATACTCATGGGAGGAAAGAAAGCAAACAGAGAAAAAGACAAATAATAATGAATTTTATTTATTCCGTTGACGACAAAGAAAAAGAAATATGAAAGAAAGTAAGGAAAACAGAGAAGAACAAAAGGGAGAATAATGTATTTTTTAACTTGTTGAAGAAAAAATGAAAAAGAGGAAGAGAGACAAGGCTTGTATAATTCTCTTCACATCTTTGATTTAAAAAACTGTTCTCCTAAACAATTCTACACTATTGATTCATCAATTTCTAATCCAAAATGTAATAACTCTCGAAAATTGTTTTTCAAAACGAGTATTTGAAAACAGGGCCAAGATGCTGTCTCATCATCTTCTTCGGTTCTCATTTTACGTTTCCCTCAATTCTATACTTCCACCAACAATCATGATTGGTAGGATTTTAAAACTTAAAAACCCTCACCCCAATCACAGCAATGTTTCCGTGGTAGCAAACAGAGGGTAAAGGAAAGAAAACTAGACCTACCAACCAACCAACCTCATTTTGAGACAAAAGGTGGAAGGAATGGGAGGAGCATCTGGGAAGATGTCGGTGAGATGGGGAAGTCTGAAACGAGCCTCCCAATCTTGCTGGAACTTTGTTTTCCAATCTGGGTCGCTGAAATCAATGGCGGAAGTGGTGCGACTCGGGCTGCTCACCTCCGCAAAGACACCGACTTTCCCGGCGACTCCGGTGGGTGGCAACCGGAGGAAGCGGGGATTGAAGCACGAAAAGCGTAGTGCGGTGGAACGTGTAAAGGGTAGGTGAGGGAGAGTAGGATTGGTGGTGATCACGTGCGAGATGGAACCCATCAGAAAGGAACTTGTTTTGGGGTGAGAAGAATCCAAAACCAGAGAGAGAGAGAGATTGATGAGTGTTGAAAGGAGAAGTAAACAATGGTAATTGGTAAGAGATGGGTCGGAGAGAACGAGGAAGAGTGAGAGAGACAGGGGAGTTTGGTTGGACTTGACCTAGGAAACAGAGGAGAGAACAGTGAGTGCACTTGTTGTCAAACACTTGCTGGACCTTGACGTTAGTGATGGAAAACTACGAAGATGTTCTAACATGGAAAGAGAAACTTTTGACTATCACTCTTTTTCTAAATTATTAATAAACTAAGGTAACATTACTCACAGTTTAAACAAATTTTACCTTTTTTTTTTTTATATTTAGAATCTATTCCTTTTAGACTTTATTCATATTATTCTTAATTTTCTATGTCTTTCTCTCCTACCATTCAACACCCGCCTCTCCTTTCCAACTTTCTCGGTCACCAGTTTCCTTTTCTTCAATTGTTTAGATCAAGTTTTAAACTTTTTAAATTAGTAAAACTTATTCTAAAACTAAATTTGCCAACAAATGCATAAAGTGAGATTTTATTTTCAAAATTATTAAAATGATGTAATTTTGAAATCTTATTAATTTAATAATTAATTATTTTGAAATCTTATTTTAATAATTAATCAATTTGAAATCTTATTAATTTAATAATTAATTATATTAATGGTCGACCCGATTTTAATTAAAATTAAAAGATAAATTATAATAAATTAAAATAATATCAAGTTGGTACAACTTTAAAATTATATATATTAATAAATTTAAAATCAAAATTGTACTATTTTAGTGTTTTTCTTTTTATAAATTTGTCACCTTTGATATTTTTTTACGTTTCACATCGATCATAAGAGCAGAAAGGCACTGATTAGTTTCAACAATATACATTTATATGTAACAATGAGAAAGATGTATGACATTCATTGAAATAAAAACTTAAACAATATAACATAAAATTGTTACTTTTAGAATAATAAATTAACAAAATCATGTTAACAAATTAACATAGTATAAATTGAGATACACTAACATTCTCCCGCAAATATAAGGTTATTAAAAATAATCCGTAATATTAAGTTTGTTATGTAAGAAACAAAAATCAAGTCCGACACAGGTTTGAAAGAATGACACCAATTTGATTACATGCATGAATATGAATAAAAATTAACAAACATTCCAACACTTTCTTCATTAGCAAAAACAAATATATAATTTCACTCTATTGTCAATATCAGAGGTTCAATCTAAATCATAGTAATAGCAGATAAACAATACTCATCAGGTGTAGATGCAGGTTGAAGGGGTAAACCATAGGAAATTATGTCTTTCGATAGCAAAATGTTCTTTTGACAACTTTCCAACGTTCCAATAAGGTGTGCTTTGAATGGACAAACTTAATTAAAACTATAAGTAATTTTAAGTTTAGTTACTATTATATATCAAGCACCAACAATTGATTGATATAGTGGAGGATCATTGATGTATTTAGAGCCATACTTAGAAATTTCCAATCCTTCTTGTAGACGAATGGTGATTCCTTTAATAGTTGATGTTCCAACTTTGTCAAGTAGATTATGAATATATTTAGTTTGATAGAGAAGAAGAGAATCATTAGAGAGACATTTTACTTAACAAAAAAAAAAATCAAGATCACCAAGTTACTTGAGAAAAAAATTTAGTCTAAATATTATATATTGGACTAGTGTGAAAGAGGAGCCTATAAAAATTATATCATATCCCGAAACTTAAAGACAACCTATATCATATTTTTGACTATTAATAAAGAGGGATCACACTTGCTTTAAACAAAACCAAAACCATCAAAGTGGTAATAAGATTTTTTTACCAAGCTTTGGGACCTTGTTTTAACCTATATATGGAACTCTAAGTTTTTCAAACAAGAGTTGAATACGTAGATTCAAAGTCATGCGATTGAGCCACTAAACATATGCTTCTAGGATGTCATACTAAAATAAATCCGTTGAATAAATCATTTGTTTGTGAAAGATATAAAATGGGAATAATATTACATAAATTGAGATACACTAATAGTTTGGAAGAGATAAAAAAAATAGTAGATGAAGAAAGAGTGAAAAAAAGTAAAAATGAGTGGTTTATAAGATATGAAAGATAGGGTAAAAGGAAGGAAAAGAGTAAAAATGAGTGGTAGAAGAGACGAAAGTGGCAGATTAATAAAAAAAAAATGAGACTCTTACTATTAGATTTCAAGCTAAAAGAGGAAAGAAAAGTGTTTAAAAATATTTACAACATAATTAAGTGTGTGCATATTTGATTTTGCGTCATCAAATTAAATGGGAATAACTATTCATATCCAAGCGGAGCTTTCACCACACTTTCGTGACTGTTAGGAACAACAACCGCGTTTTCAAGACATTGTCTGTTTTGGAGTATAGAGCTTCATCATGATTTTGCACTTAAAAGTCGCTTTGGAGGGTAAAAGGAGAAAAAAATATTTAAATTGCGCTTAACATAGACTCCTAAGCAATATGAGATTTATTAGGTATACTGGAACAACATAAACCAACATAATATGTTCTTTTAACTCGATCAATTTCACATATTAAATTGGTCAATGTAATATAAATAACTAAATTTATAAAAAATAAGTTAAATATATTTAGCTATAAAATATATTTTTTCCATTTTTAACTATAGAATCTTTCTTTCTACTCAGTATTTTTCTATTTTTCATTGTTTTCAATAAGCTTATTTTTTTCTTGGGAATTGATATGTTGATAATAGAAGGAACTATAAACAACTCTTGAAATCACTATTTTAACAAAACATAATATTAATTTTAATAAGTTTTATACACTATTAAAAAAACTCATATTTCCTATCAATTTTGTTTTGATTTTTTTTTTATAGAAAATACTTATAAATTTTGTTATGAAAAAAAATTTGTAGAAAATTGCTGCCAATTTTTTTGCAAAATGTTTTGTATAAAATATTTTTCACAACCAATTTTGTAGGAAATACTTGCGAATTTTATAATTTTATAGAAAATAATTACGCACGAAGAAATTACCTGTAAATTAAAATTCTTAGAAAAAATAGCAGGAAAATTTTTTTTCTTGCAAATTATTTTAACAAATTTGTAAGAAAATTCCCATATAATATGATAATTTTTAGTAATGATATATCTTAGGAGTCGAGGTCAAGACCAATTTAAATATTATTTCTTTTCTTTATCCTTCGAAGCATCTTTTAAGGCCAAAACTGTGACGGAGTTCCACGTTCCAAAGCTGACAATACCTCGAGAATGTGATGATTGTTCCTAACGATGTTCAGATTTGTGATCGGAACATTAATAAAGGACATGTTTATAATTAGATGATGTAAAATATAATTTAAATAACCACATTTCTTCTTTTCTTCATGAAACAATGAAACAAGCCACAAGATATCTAACTTCTGTAAACTTTGTAGTAGTTTTCTAACCTGTTTTTGTGGATAGCATAATTGTCTAAAATTTCCTCTATAGATTCATTGTTTTCCATCCTTAAATCCTAAATAATTCATACATGTTGATTTTGTAGTCATCACTGGTCATACCCTTCACAAATAACTTTTTAGAGAGTTATATTTCATTGGCAATTTCATAATCTATCATCTTATAGAAGTCAATTTTTTTCTTAAGGCACATGGAATGAATTCTTTTATGTTGGAGGATAGAAGATATCTTCGTTCTTTTTGAAAGTCATTTTGCGTTTGCTTTTATAGTTTGAGAAGTTTTATCTATAAAAACGTGAAGCATTTTTTTTTTTTACATCTTGGAAACTCTATGAAATACCTCAATTTCTTTTTCATATACCAACCCTTCCTATAAATCCTGAAATACTTAAACTACATTATGAGCTCGGTGCTTAGATTTTAAGTATAAGTTATTGTATAATATTAAATAAAAATGAACATTAATTAAAAAGACTTATAACTTAATTATTTAAAGATTTTGTATCAATTTGATTTACTTAACCAATATAATAAGAAATAATTGATGTTATCTCTAACTATATTAACGATCCCTTTTAGCTATAATAATTTTTTTCAACTAAATTAGTTAGGTATGCTTTAGATATTATTTAAAATTAATTTTCTCATATATTAATATCTTATGCAATGAATGCATAAGATATTTTGAAAAGTGACATGATGAGAATGCAAGATCTAACCTTGACAAGTCTGTCTCTGGGAAGACAAAATCAATGGGTCATTGTAATCATACATACTAACGGAATGTCCGACCTGGGTTGAATTATTTTGTTCTTTAGGTTTGAATGTTATTTTATAGTTCTGTGGCGTTCATTTTTCACCAAATAATACACTGTCTTGTAATGTCTGATTCATAACTATCATTCAAATTATGGTTATGATGAGATTTTTATTTTCTACTACAATTTTTCAATCTCTTATGAAATGCATGGTGCTAATTGGTGGACATTTTCTTATTATTATAATGCTGGGTTTCTAATTAACACAGTTCCTGAAAAGGGAGAAAGAGAGAGCCAAGAACTAAGACATAGGGGTATCTTTTTTACTTTGTGGGGGCATTGACATAACAAAACATAGTCGTTTTGAATCATTCTCAAAGCTTAGTTTCATTGTTTCGATATTGGGAACAGTGATCAAGCCAACATTTGAAGGTCAACAACACTCATTTTCTGTATATTACACAGTATATATTTTATATAACAATTTACTCAAAAATTTTGTCTATTTAATAACAAAGCCTAATATCAGTTTGTTTAATTGATAAAAAAAAAAACTATAATTACTTGAAAACTTTCTCTTTTTCCCTTTCAAAACCTGAATTTGGCTTTTGGGAAAAAGACTGTGAATACAAACGAATCTATATGAGGTCCCTCCCAATCTTACACAACTGCACCTCTGAATTGACTCCTCATGAAGAATAATAGCTTCTCTGCAGTTTTTTTGTATCTTTATAAATGCTTTTTTCTTCACCATTTTCTTTTAATATATATGTAAATAAAACTTCGATTTACTACCAAAAAGGAAGTTAAGGAACACTATCACCACCCTTTCTTTTAATTTCTTTTTCTTTTTGTAAGCTCATGTAGACCCAACTTTAATTATTGAGTTACATTTGAGTTCTATTTTTTCCTTTAATTTCCTTAACATCTTAGGTTGTTTGATTTCTTCTTTTTTTTTTAATGGGAGAAAAGGTACTTCTATGCGATAATCAATATGTTTAAACTACTAATACATGATAAACTTGCTTTTGATAATTTTCTCAATAAAGAGAAACTTTTGTAAAACTAAAATATGCTTTGCAAAGTGAGGGAAACTTGCTTAACATGCATGCTTAGAAGGATTATTGGGCTGTGACTATGTGGTTTAAAATTAGAGATGCCAATAATGCAAATATTCTTGTTGGAATGGGAGCTTGAGACATGGGGAGAGATGATAACTTTGTAGACATAGGTGTAATATTTTTAAGAATATTTATTTTTTATTATTCTAGCTAAAAAATTCAGAATCTGATCAGTTAGAGCACTCAAAGTGTCTTATATTTCTTCTCTCTCGAGGTTCCTCTTTTTGAATTGGAAGACAATTCAAAGAGTCAGAAAAATACATACAAAAAAAATCTTGAAAAAGAAGAAAGGCAGGACACTTTAAATGTTCTTACTGATCAGACTCTGAACCTTTTGACTAGAATAATTATAAATATATTTATTTTAAATTATTTCGTTTATTATAAAGTTCTTGAAGTTCAAGTGCTAGGTAGATTTCAATGACTTCTTCCTTATCAAATATCAATAACTTTATTTACTAAATTCATAAACACTATAGTTAATTTAATCCTCAGTTTAAATACCAAATGGAATGCGCGTGTAACAAAGTAAAAGATAATATGGATTAAAAAGGGTGAACAAAGTCAGGACTAATTAAGTTTTGTGATATCAACCCCTAATTTGAACCATTTTTGTTAAAGTAATGCTTAAGTGTAGTTTTAAACACACTTACAAACTTACAAATGGACGTTTAATGAAAAAAGACATAAAATCTTACTTCCGATTTTTGGAAAGTATATATCATGTCTGTAGTGAAGCAACCTTAAACTGATCTAAGAATGTATTCGAATTGCCGTTCTAAATATTACATTTTTTATTTATTTTTAAATATAAGTAAATTTTAACTACTTGTTTGGAAGATGTTTATTCAAAATATTTTCACTTTAATTAATGTCTGATGTTTTATTACATTTTTTTGGGAACATGGTAGTTATACAAAAAAAAAATCAGGAAACTAATAAAATTTAATATAGTTAACTGATGTAAAACCAAATATACGGTGATACTTTCCCCCCCTATTGTTTTCAATTTGCATCAATCTCGACATGAATCTGATATACGAAAGGAGATTAACGCTAAGAAAAATGTTATATGAACTTTATTTGTTTTTTTCAAAGCTATGAACTTTATTTGTTAACACATGTTACTCTCTCCTTTTAAAGTGATTAAAAGTATATCTTTTGGGAGAATAATACTATAGCTTGTAAAAAAAAAAATCAAATTTTATTTTCTTAAAAAGTGAACACTGATTAAAACCCAAAGACATCCCAAGGTAACATGCTTGAGGTTCCCCAGTGGGAAGTAACAAGTTTGAATTATGTTGTGAATTCCTACATTCTGTATAGAGAGCCCAATATCAACAGCTTTGTAACACTACATAGCGACTCTTGGAAAAACACTGAATCAGTGCTACATTACAAAAGATATATGAATAATAGCATTAAACGTTTTTAAATAGAAAGTGAAGAAAGAGAAAGGAAATTTAAGAGGAAGAAAAAGAAATAATGTTGGATTGTTTTAACTGAATGAAAAATACAAGTTTTGAAGTTGTAACATATCTTTGTCCATTTGTTTTGGTTGTCCGAAACGGAGGTGGATGTGACATGGGATATTAGGAGCAACGACGATTAGTGAGAGAGACAAGACGATATTGGTTTATTAGGTTAATTAGTTGAATGGGAAGTTGAGTAAAAGAGTATAACAAAAAAAAAAAAAAAAGGGTTTTTGAGATGAATGGAAGCATGGTGTTGTGATTTTGAGAGAGATAAGAGAGTGAGAATCGAGAAATCATGTGGTTGTGCAGTAATAGAATCGGCGAAGGGAGCATATAGACAAAAGTCATAAACATGTCTGCATATGGGAGGGGTATAAGGCTATATAAAGTCTTTTCTCACTGTCTGATAAGCCTAAACTATGACCAAGGTTTTCATTACATAGTGCCATAGTGGACAGTGGACCACAGATATCAACCACGCAGCTTTAACTCATGCTTAAGCCCCCAAAACAACCAAACACTTTCCACTCCTCAACAACAAACACCATTTTTCCTCCTATACTATACTTCAAAAACATCAACAACAACAAACAATTACCAAATTAACCATCTTTCTCTATCGTTACCCTAACTAATCACATTCTCCTAATTACTAACACTTCACCATATTTATTACAGTTAGTGTTTGTGTCAGAATGTCAAGATTATCCCTCAATAGTGGTTGTTGGATTCAAGAGTGGCACAAAAAAGTTGTGTCTCTCTATTAATAGTACTCTCTCCATCTAGCTAGCGTCAACTCATTTTCGCACATTCAACGCATTTATGGTTGTTGAATGAAGAACGGGTGAGTGAGATTTTGAATATTGTTTATTTTAAGTTGAACGACGGAGAGAAAATAGAGTGTCTGAATTGGTGGAGAGGTGAATGTTTTTTCACTTGGTAAATAGTGAACAGAGAAGCTCAAAAGAATAGAGTCCAGTGTAGGGGACAGAAACACAGCACATTTATAATAATAATATTAAGTAGCTTAATTCCTTTATGCATAAGGGATGGAAGAAAAGAACAAAAGCTGGCGAAAACAACGGAAATAACGAAAGGAAATGCATGAAGGTTGCAGGCAGTGGATTGAGAAACTTTTTTCAGTGCGTGGGAGGAGCTGAAAAGCTTAGCGCACTTTGCAGTTAGCAGAAGAGAGCCAAGACGTATAGAAAGACATGTAAAACGGAAAATGCAGGTGAGAGAAGGCATTGATGGTACCGAGAAACTTCCTCCTTCCAACATCTGTCTTAGGATACCAGATTCACACTCCACAAAACAAAACCAATGTTCACCTTCGTCATCGTCGCCATCATTCATGCACTCCATCATCCCTCACCAACGCAATACAATTACCAAAAACGCTTCCACCCCACACATTCTTCAAAGCAACACAAACATGCACAAACAAAAACCACTGACCATAAAACATATAACCACTAATAACAATGCTGCTCCAATTAGAATGTAACTCAAAACATTAATTACTAATATACTTTGCAAAGGGAATAAGGAAAATACCCCCGTCCTTCTCCAATGTCATAAGAAAATTAAACAAGTTGAAACCAAAAGAAAAGCAAAAACCCTAAGAACTATGATCCTGATGAGCTAGAGCTAGCGGACTTGTAAGACACTCAGCAACGCAATTTCCGAGCTTCAACGTTGAGCTTCCAGCTTGGAATGGTGGTTGTGATGGTAACTAGATATATAGGAACATACATATATGTAGATATAGATATATAGAGAGAGAGAGGGAAAGGGTAGGACATAGAGAGAGAAAGAGAGAGAGAGACGGGGGTGTTGATTTATATTTGTTCTAGGGCTTCTTACCAAGGGTGTGCTTGTTGTTATGCATCCAAACCTTGAGGACGTGACGCGGAACACCAGTTTGGGAACAGAACTCCTGCACGACACTCTCGTCGTGCTTCTGAATCCTCCAACCCAGTTTTTCAGCGAAAGCGAGCATCTTGTCTTTCTGTTCCAGAGTGAACTTGGTTCTGAACCTCTTCTTGTTGGACCCGCTACCACCACCACTTGGGTCCGACACATCTTCCTGGTCCTCCCTCGGGCTCTGGGCCCCACCGCCCGCACCTGACGTGGACGGGAGTGCCAGCGTGGCAAGGCCTCCACGATGCGGCCCCGCCACCTGCAAGTACCCCGCCGGGGCCCGGTAGTAGGCCGCCGCGAACTGCGGCGGCGGCTGGTGGCGGCGCTGCTGGAAGGGCACTAGGAAGGAGCTCTCCGACGGGTCCTTCCGGTGGAAGTTGCGGTGGCAGTTGCAGGCAGCGCATTTGAGGGCATCCAGGGTACCCTCGGCGCCCGCCGCCATGAACTCGCCGCAGCCGTCGAGCGCGTGGCCGCCGATTCCGACGGCGTGGTTCTTGAGGCACTCCTTGTACTTTCCCCTGGCGCTGTTTCGGTTGACGGTGGGTGGTGGAGTGGCCGCCGGCGGCAGCGGGTCTTCCTGGGCGGTGTGAGTTGGCATTTTGACTCGGCAGGGGTTGAACGGCGAGTGATCATAGGTGGGTCCGGGCATCCCCAGCTGAGCTTCGTCATGGTCCTCGAAATCCATTTTGGGAGGTTGAGAATTATGGTCTGAAGGGTGAGATCGCAGAGGGTGACGGAGCTTAATAAGCAAGTGTTGGAGAGGAAACAAACAAAGAACTCATTAATGGCAGTTCCATACACTTTTTCCGCTTCTCTGTTTTCTCCCTCGCCACTCTTAATTCTCGATCCTTGTCTTCCACGGCCTAAATCCACTTACCTCGCTTATTTTTTATTCTTTTTTTTTTCATACCACTATTCATGTTTATTATATCACACATAAATTGCTTATTGGTGGAAAACCTTAATCTCAAACACTATTTGCCTCTTTGGATATGGATTCAAATTTCTCCAATCCTCTTTGGATATGGTTTCAAAATTTTAATTTTTCGTGTATCTGTGTATTATCATTTCATTTTTCAATCAAATAATCTAAAATAGTTTGTTTAGTGTAGACTTTAATTATACTTGAACTTTAGCGTCTCTTTTACAACATGTATTTATGTAACAATGTAATTTAGTTCGAAGAAGTCAAACAGTATATTTAAAAGACATCTTAATTTATTCCTGCAATAAATGTAATTCTTTATTACGAGGTATGATTAATTGTTTGAATAATAAAGTAGCGAAGTTTTAGGGGAGTAGTTAAAGATGAGGTTTAAGGTGACCACTGATTTTAACCGTTCATAACAATCTATTGATAGATGTATTATATACAGACGCCATCATACAGATTACTGGGGAATGATATGAATATGTGATTATGGTGCATTTAATCATATATAGAAATTTACTCTCAATTTCAATATAAAAATATATTTATTTTGATATATTAAATAAAATTTTAATATATTTTAAAATATTAAAATCAATATATATTAATATATTTTGGAAGTGTAGAATTAGGATGATAATTATATTGAGGAACTTCGTTATCTTATCCTCATTTTGTAAAAAAGAATTTATTTTCATCTATTTTTTTCTCATATCATTCCCATCAGGTAAGTTCGTACCCATTTTTTATTATTTTAATATCAAGTAATTAAAAACAAATATCTTTATAGTAGTATATTTTTTAATGATTTTTACTTTTTTTAATTCTAATGGAATATTTTCTTTCACACACTAACAAAAATTATATACATCACTCACTCGAATGAAATCATAAAAAAAAAACAAAAATTAGACTAATAATAACTAAAATTTAGCATATATCTTTTATCTTTTGAACTTTAATCTATGTTGGATGGTGATAAATAAGATTCATGACAATGATATTAAGTTATTATATTATGGTAAATAAAATATTTTTATACAATTATGGTGATAAAATTACACTTATGATAATTGGTTAAATATATTTTTGATGCCTTACCCTTGAGTAAAAATTGGATTTAGTTCCTCTTTAAAACTTTTGTCCAATTTAGTGCCCCAACTTTAAAAATGTGTGAATTTAGTCATTTTAACCAAATTTTGTTAAGTTCATTTGATGTTTCAAACACGTTTCATGATAGTATTTGAGTTATTTATACCGTTGACACATTTTCGCTTCAATACTAGCTAATAAACATGTTTGAAAGGTCAAATAAACTTTAAAAAAAATTGTTAAAAGGACTAAATTCATGACTAAAAGGACTAAATACATGCATTTCTAAAGTTGAGGGACTAAATTGGGTCAAACTTTTGAAGATAGACTAATTCCAATTTTTAGTGAAAGTTAAGGGGCTAAAAACATATTTAACCCTATGATAATCAATTAGAAAAAATCATATAAAAAAATCATCAAAACAATATTTTACATGATAAAAATAAACAATAAATAAATATATTAAAAAGAAGTAAAAATAACCAAATGTGTGTCTTAGAAATAATTTGATGTTCCATTCAACAAAATCACACTAAGAAAAAACAAATGTATAAATGATAAGATGAGTATTACGACGAGTATGGAAATGAGAATAGGATGGGTATGTGCATACTCATCATCGTCTTCATATTCAATTGAAAAAATTGAGTATTACCTATACTCATACCCGTACCCAGTCAATATGGAGATTCTTCGTCAAAATGATTATATATTTGGATAATACCTAGAGAGATCGTCGCGGATCTTGATTAATATTTTAGGGGTAGCCAAAATAATACAATCAAAATTTATATATTTAATTATTGTCACTAAGACAAAGATAATGAATACATAATTTAGTATAATCATAACTATAAAAAGAAATCATAATTATTGTCATTTGTTCTTTCATATTCTTGAACTCATCAATAATTGAATCAGAACTAAAATTTCTAGCTATTTCTTTTTCAATGAAAATAAACATATTGTCAGCAAAAAAATCACCTTCCATCTTTATTCAACAATATTGTTTTGATACTATTCGTTACAAAAAATAATTTTTCTATTATAGTAATAACTTACCTGTAATTCTTTGAACTTTAAGAAAAATCTTTTATAATTGGACAATTGGGTCATTAGTATCATAGTTCAAAATATATGTGAAAGTGTTGAATTTGTACTGTTCTCATCTTTACGGATAGTTTCCCTTTTTATTACTTTTAAAATATGAATTTGTTCTTTTATTCTTCATTAATATATTCTTTTTAAGATTAAGACTAAAAAATAATTTGTCATAATCTAATAAAAAATTGAGATGTAAATACTAAAATAAAAATTCAAGATAATCAAGCTACAATTAAAAATCGGTTATAAAAAAACACATAGTGCAATATTTTTTTCTTCTATATTCATAAAATTGAATATACAAAAAGTTCGTAAGATAAAAAATAATGTTAATTATTAAACTAATATTTTACTATTAAATGAGACAAAAAAAAATTCAAGAAGGAAAGAGAACATATAAGAGATGAGAGTAGAACCACTACCAGAAAAACGTTAATTACCGACGGATATATTACGACGGATACAGATTGTTGAATGTGTTTACCGACGGATGCTCATTTGGTAATTTACCGACGGATCTGAGCCATCGATAATATCCTTTTTTAGTGCACCAACGGATTACCGACGGATCTGTGCCATCGGTAATGTAGTCAATGAAATCAGAATTAAGAATTGGGATTCTTCTTTCCTGTTTTCATTTCCCACTTCTCTTCTCTGCTCTCTTCGCGTGCGAGTCCGGTCCACTGCCCCTCACTGTGCCAATCAACAACCTTGCCTTCTCCACTGCCCAGCGAGTCCGATCGGAGTCGTGGTTCGTCGCCTGTCGTGAGGTTCGTCGCCTGAGTCTCGCTACGGAAGCTCGCCGTCGTGGGTAGCGGAAGTTTCAGTTCTGTCGTGGAGGGACGCCGCCGTGTGTAGTGGAAGCACCGTCCGTCAAGGAGGAGGTCTTTCGGTGTCACTGCCACTCCGTCGAGGAGGAGAGGTACGAATTGCTTCGATTTACCCAAACAATGTGTGTTTTGGTGGTTGTCAGAGTATTAGGAGAATGATATCTTTGTGCTTCAATTTACCCAAACAATTGCATCCCTTGATTTTGTTTGATTCTGTTGTATTAGGAAAATGATGTTTTGTGCTTTCGTGATTTTGTTTGATTCTGACATATCGTTCCTTGGCTCCCAATACAGCAAATAAAGCTAATAGCTTTCGTGATTTCCCTTTTTAGCAGAAATATTATATTTAGCAATTGATAAATGAAATTTTGATCATAAATATGATACTTTTAGAGATATAGAACTGTTTATAAGCATCTCTCCTCTAATATTAGAAGTTTTTGGTATGTCCTTAATATTGTACCAAATGATTAGAGGTTTAATGCTTGCAATTCCCATTGTTTAACCCGAGCAGACAACTTTGTCCTTGTATCTGATTTTTAACTTAGTTTTCATCATTCACATATCACTTACAATGTGTTTGTTCCATTGCTTCATATTTCCTTTACTGATTTGGGATGTCTTAGCTCATTTTGACAATTTGTAGTTCATTTCTATCAAGTTAAAAATTTATTTCATTACAACTTGTGTTCTTTTGTATGACTTTTGTTTAATGAATATGCAGGTTTCTTCCTTTTAGAGTTGCTTCCCAGGCCATCACACGGTCTATTAAGCAACAATTTATGACAGCTTGGCTGTCATGGGGAGCAATACCTTCAGTAGACAAAGAACATTTTTGGCAACGTTTTAAGGTAACACATCATCACACTTATTCTCTTCTCATTCCTTATGTAGGTTAACATTGAACTGTCTTTTCACTATTATTGGTAATTTGCACTTTATTCATTGTCATAGAGGAAGGTGCAGTGGAAACCTGAGCATGAAGCAGAAATTCATAAAATTTTTCACAATAAAGCATCTCATAGACTATCTGAGATGTTTAGAGAGGCTAGAAATGCAGGTCAACGGCCTTACTGGCTTGGAGATGATGTTTGGAATAATTTGCTAGCACATTGGAATTCTCCTGCGTACCACAATAAGTATGTGACAACCCAAAGGAACTGAGGTTCCGAAAAGGGTGGAAGCCTACACACTGGGGGTTCCATTACCACCCATGAGCATGTCATTCGTATGGTAAACAAACCTCCATTCTTAAGTTATTGGAATTGTATCATTTTTAGAATTTTTGTATATGTATTTTTTTGGTTACTGGCAAAGGAGCTAGGACGAGCTGCTTATATTGATGAGGTGTTTCAACAAACTCATATGCGCAAAGGAACTGACCAGTTTGTTGATGAAAGATCTCGGAGGACATTGTAAGCAAACACTTCAAATTTATTATAACAAAACTTTAATTTTTATCTTATTTAACTAACTTCTCATTATTTTATTTAATATAAGAACAATTTGAGAATAGACTTTCACAGGTCAGATCTAAACAAGGCTCATGTGCTGGTGGATCAGAAGATATCATTGATGATCCTGCTGCAGATGATATGATTAGGACAAAGTGTTGGGTTGAGGTTGTCGGGGGTAAGAATAAAGGAAGAATATATGGGATAAGACAACTTGTAGGTGGAAGCAGTGGCATGAAGCCCCAATCTACTGCATCCACTTCCAGTGCTGAAGAAGTTACCTTCCTCAAACAACGACTACAAGAAACTGATGAAAAACTAAAAGCAACTGATCAACGATTGCAAGAAAATGATCAGGCTTATGCAGAATTGAAGGGTCAATTTCAGAACATACTCCTCACACTTCTACCTCCTGACCAACAAGTCCTTCGATAGGTTGTATCCAACCTAACACAGTCTTAGCAATAGCATGCACCTGCACAACCTACAACAATCCAACCAAGCATTGAGCAGCCCGGCCAAGTGCACCCCAGCCAAGTGCAGCCCAACCCAATTCTAGACCCTGAAGACCCTGCTGATTCTAATGACTATGTAGATTATTAGAGTTTATGACTTCTGACATTTATGTTTAAAGTTAGTGTACATTTGACATTGTGTTGTGCACCAGAGGTTATGTTTTATTGTTTATATTGAATTTGGAAGTTTCTTATTAGACATCTTGTATGAATTTATATAGTCTATATGAGTGATTTGTAAATATACAGGTCTGTACTGAATTGGCAGGTTTGATTGTGTTGAATTGACAGGTCTGATTGTGTTGAATTAACAGGTCTGATTAGTTAAATTGGTGTGGTAAATCGAACTATACAAATGACTCTGCAGTGCTGTCTTTTCTAATCGAAGGATTTACCGACGGATATATCCATCGGTAATGTGCACAAGACAACATTTTCATGAGTCCATTTCTGAAGGAATTACCGACGAAATCTTCTTCGATAATCTTTACCGATGGATTTATGTCCGTCGGTAATTACCGACGGAATAGTCCGTCGGTAATTACCGACAGACATAAAATTCATCGGTAACTATTACAGACTGACCTTTTACCGACGGATATTTGTCTGTCAAAATTTTGTCGGTAAAACTAAATTACTGACGGATATTGTGCTTTACTGACGGAATATGACTGTTGGTAATTAGTGTTTTTTTGTAATGAACAACCATTCATTTACTGTTTAAATAAAAAACAGGTAAAAGTGAAAGATGAGAACAATACATGAGAAACTCAAAAGACAAATAAAAAATATTTTAATAAAATTTTTTATTCTTTATTATATTTGATTTCAGATTTTGTTATTAATTAATATTAAATATTATGATTTATAAATCAAATAAAAAAAATTATTTTAATTTTCTTTGATTCTTCGTATATTACACATAATTTCAAAAAGTTTAAAATACTATACATAATTTAAAAATTTTCAAAAATTTTAACTACATCATTTAAAAAAAAATTAAAATGTTTGGGTATACGTAATTTAAAAGATTTCAAAATTTTTAACTACATAAATTTAAAAAAAAAACAAAATTTTGGGGGGCATGCCCCCTCAACATAAAATTATTTTGAAAGTATAGTAGAGGACGATATAAAATAATTAAGTAGAATTTAAGTTCAACTTCACACTCTTTAATCTTATTATTTTTGTAATTGTCTTTTATAATATTCTCTTCTCTCCTCTAAAGGATTTATAGGATGGATTTTTTTTCAAGTTAATGAAATATTTTATAGAATGTTGAAATATTTCATAAAAAGTAATATGACATTTGAATGGAGTGGTTTAAGAGAATTTAAAGTATTCTATTTTTTTTAATAATAACTAGATTACTTAGAATTAAAGAAATTAAAAATATATTTTAAAAAAGTAAGGACTTCAAAATTTTCATAGTTTATGATCTCTCAAATTAATGACTTTTCTTTTTATGTTTTTTGTTTGACTCAATTTTGAATGAAACATGTTGACTTGTTTTTAATCAGGACATCCTCAACTTAGATAATACTACGATGTTATGAACTTAATATTATTTTTTTATCGATGTCATATGAGTTTATTTTAGTATTGATGTAGGTAAATGTTACTTCTTAACTAACATAGTTAGAGCTTTAATTTGTCCATATCACAATAGTTAACAGCCAGTGACAAACATAATTTATTCAATTAATGTCAATTGGTATTATTTTCAAATTATGTCATTCAAGGTTGTTTTCACTCAAAACATAGGTCAAGTTTATTTATCCACCATTGATAATAAAAGCTTCCTCGATCAATTGACATGATATTCTTTTCTTGATCTCAGTTAGGGCTTTTCGTATCATGCAAATGAGTCTATTTTTTTGGTTAATTTAAGTCGACTTTGAAATAGAGGTTGATACGGTTATTTTTTTGTTGATATCAATTGAAATGATTTTCAATTTATGTTACTCACAATTGTTTTTCAACTAGATTGATCAAAATGTACTTCAATTTTACTTTCATAACAAGGGTTTTCTTGACCGATATATTAGCAAAGTTATTTTCAATTTATATTAATGGAGATTTTTTTTATTGATATCAATGGAACTATTTTTTAGATTATATAAGTGGGACGTTGATAATATTATTTTTTGGTTAACACTAATGAGATTATTTATCTATGAATGTAAATTAAAATTATTTCTTGCTTAACATTTGTCTTACTATGATCAATGAGAAGACATGATTCCATCCGAATGATATTAGATTAATTGAGAGAGAGCGCTTTTTTTTCTTCTAGTGAGATTGATAATCTCCATGGCTAAATTTGCACAATTATATATCAAAAAGATAGTGAGACTGCATGAAATTCCTTTCAACATTATATCAAAGTAGGATTTGAGGTTTTCATTTAGGTTTTGGAAGACTTAGCATGAAGCTTTGGGAACTTGGTTGTGAATGAATTTTTCATATCTTCCTCAAATAGAATGTCAATATAAAGGATGATTAGAAAATTTGTTGAGAACTTATGCATTGAATTACTTGAGAAGTTGGGATCATATACTGTCCTTGGTAAAGTTCACTTACAACAACAATTTTCGTACTAGTATTGGGATGATCACTAGTACAAAATATGTATATTAGATCGGTTCTGAAGCACATGTTAAATCGGTTCTACAACCAATCTAATATACACCGATGTAATATGTCGAAGACATATTAGATCAGTTCTGCAACAACCGATTTAATATCCAAAAAAAAAACATTTTTGAAACATCAGCGGTGTTCATCAATGTCTGTTTCCAAATTGTCATCATCTTTGCCTTTGATCTTTGATCCCAAATACACTTCAAATTCATCAAGAAAATATGTGCAAAGAATAATAGTGACGTCGTTGGGAAGAAGACTCTACAGATCTGACAAGAAAGAAACAAAAAAGAACAAAAAAACTCAAATCAAGAACGAAAGAGATAGAACGATTTTTGGGTGTGGTTCTGCGGAAGGAGTGAAGCTAGATCTAATACCTGGGCTGAAAGTGTGCGGCGCGAGATGGAGTGGTGCTTCAACACATGGCGCAGCGGCATACCAACGAAGGAGGTCAAGTGGAGCTTCAACAATGGAAGAAGAGATGAAAACAACAGTTAGACGCGATGATGGCAACGGAAAGCTTCGTATCCAAAACCCTAATGATGAGCGGCAACCATGGTGGCAAAAATGAGAGTTCCTCGAAGAGAAGAAGAGAAGTGGAGGCGCAAAGGAAGAACACGAAAAAAATAGGGTTTTCGCGTAATGATATTAGATCGATTGTTTATTTAACCGATCTAATAGTCACATATTAGATCGGTTCTCCTTGTAACCGATCTAATATGTAAATATTAGATCGGTTAAATAAACAACCGATCTAATATACTTCCTTTTATTTACAAAATTGCCACCGTGTTTTGTTTTAGATCGGTTCCCTTTCAACCACTTTAATATTCTGTTCTAATATGTCTATTTTGCACTAGTGGATGCTTTGTATAAGAAAGTGCATAACTCATTTGTGTTAATGTCAAGATGGATAAGAAGCGAACCATAATTACTTCACAAACCATTGAGAATTTTCGACCAATGCAAGAGATGATGAGGCCTCTTAGAGTCAACAAAAGTCATATGCAGATCAAAGGAGACAATATTTGAATTTTGTAGTTGGGAATCATGTGGTTTTTAGAGTTACACCTACCATGGATGTCGAAGGGCCATGAAATCCTCTAGTTATCTCCTAAGTTCATTGGGTCATATCAAATTATCAAATAAATCAATGCAATCAGCAGTCATGAAATTGTCTCGCCTTCTTAATTGGCAAACTTGCACAACTCATTTCATGTATCTTAGTTGGGGAAGTACATCTCTGATATGTTTTGGAGTTGAATTATGTGCAAGTCAACTAGTCTTTGTCTTTTAATAACCAATCAAGATTGAGGACCATCAATATAATAAAAATGTTATAGGATGTTAAGTCTAATGATTCCATATGGATGTTGGAGGAGGACATGAGAGAAGCCTATCATTATCACTTTTTCAGCAAGTGAATTTTTTTAGGATGATTTTTTTTTTTTGGAGAATGTAAGAATTGAGTTAAATTTGTATAAAATTATAATTTATTTAAATAAGGTGAAGTATGAATATTTTAATTATTAAGTAAAAACAAAATATAAATAAAAAAATTTAACTATTCAAACTTCATTTTCTAAAACCCACCATATTTCTGAAACATATTTCATCTACCTTCTCTAAGTTTCAGAGCAATTCATTCATCTTTTTCAAAATTCAAGCTTGTCCTAGTGATGTTAACAAAGAGGAGAAGAATCTACCCATCTAAATCTTGTTTAGATTAAGTTTCTCATTGTCTTTTTTTCTTGAGTTGATTACATGGTGGGTGGTTTGCAATGCCTAGGGATATATGGTTGCATGTGGGATTTTATGGACAAAGATAAATCTATGCTAGTTTAAGGTCATAATGATACCTTTAATTTGAGTATTTGTGTTTTTTTTTTTTGAAGAAAAAGAGAGCTTCTTATGTTAAACTAGAACTTATTGAAGTTGTGTTGGAGTAGCTAGAATTTTAGGTAAGGAAAACACTACAAGAAAATCTTTGATTAATTTTAATGATCAATTTTAGTAATAAAAGTAATTAGTTACTATAATAATCACTTTAGATACCAATTTATAAACTAAAAATTATTAGTAACTAAAATAATTTCAAAAAATTATAATTGTTCTCTAAATTGACAATTAAACTAGTTTTTATTATGAATTAGTCTCTAAATTGGTCACTAACATTAGCTACTTAGATTTTGGCTACCAAAATAATTGGTCTCTAAATTAGTTTCTAAACATATTTTTTAGTCATAAAATTGGTCACTATTTGATTGTTTTCTTGTAGTGAAACTAGTGAAGATTTGATACTACCATAAGATAAAAGATATGAATTATACTGGATTGGGTGTTTATCACTAGGCCAAAAGGCCTTTATCATTTAACAATTGATATCATCTACAACAATATTCTTCTTAATAATTGTCCTATTAAGAATGAAACTCTTTGATTGTGACTCTAATGGGAGTAAATGATATAACAAGTAAACAAGTTTTACAAGAGATAAGTGATACATTATGTTTTATTTTATTTTATTTTGTGATGTATATAAATTTCTATGAACATGGAACTGAATTATTCTAAAAGGCAAGTAGATGTAATATTTGTGTGTTTGTGTATATGTATGTATATAAATTGTTTAGGAAGATGATTTTGACACGTTTTTATGACAAAAGTGGAGAAGAATAGATAAACAAAAGATCTTCCATAGAAGGTTAATGATAGAAATAGAAGAGAAGGAGAAAGAGAATAGAAGGAAAAAAAATAGTACTCCATAGGAATTTCTTATAATAATTACTCCCATCATAATAGAGCATATGCGGAGATCCTTGAAGAAAAATTATTATTTGATTTAGAAAAATATGAATACGAATTCAAATTATTTTTAATTGCTATTTTTTTTCAAAAGGGTTGCAATTAATTCATTTATACTGTGCAATATTTTAGTCGATGATATGATTTGATTACCTTAAAATGTGTTTTATAATGTAATTATTTTAATATTTGTATTTCTTTACATAAATTGATTAGTTTCATGTTAAAAATAACATTAGAAAATTGATTTTAAGAGATAAAATATTTGAAAACTTGTGAGAATCGATGAAGAACTTATTGAGCTAATATAAAGTAATAAAGTCTTTTAAGTTATCATGATATATATATTTACTTAGTAATATTGTATAAATGAATTTATCAATCTTTGAACAGGGTCTGAATTTATTCAATGACGTACATGAGTTTTGGAATGTAAGCAACTAGTTGTGTTAGATATGGAACAAGAAGTGGGTATTCAGTGACGTGCTCCGTATGCATAAAAGTTAATTTCTAATAAAATAAAAATGAAGGATTAAGAATGGCAGAAAAAAATAATAAATAGTGAAAGACTGGAAGAGAAGATGAAAACATGTGATTGCGTTGTTGCAGGTGAACGGGTGAATTTGAAGAGAAAGAAGAGTTTGATGAGAGAGAGAGAGAGAGAGTGTGTGGTTGGTACAGTGGCATTGTGCAGTGGTTGCAGGAGGAAGCATGAGGCGAGGACAAATGAGAAAAAGGGAAAAGAAAAAACAAAGGGAAACGCTTGTGATCTAAGGAATTCAAATTGAAATGAAAAGAAAGGGGTTGTGGGCAAGGGCGCGCGTGAGGGAAAACGCCAATGCCCAACGCTGAAACTCTGCGATGCGAGGGTCAATTTCAGGGTGCACGCATTCCCGTACCCTGAAACGGACTGACGTAAGGTGAGTGGGACCCACCACAACGGAAGGGGAATGACTGGCGGCGCGTGGAGATGCGCGTGGGTGATGGGACAGAGGTGGGGGTTTTGTTTCATTCCCACATAGGAGGTAACAAGTGGGGGAAGAGTGAGGATGTTTTGTGGCAGGACGCTGGTTATGGTCGTACCATCACCTTCAAACATCGCAAGAGAGAGAATATGTGCGCTCTGTAGTCTGGTCATATAAAGTTTTTTTATTTTAATTACCTACAATATATTCTTTTTTTATATATATTTTCTGTTTTTAGCTCAAGGTAGCATAGGTATGGTACAATATTTTCTAAACTTGTGTGAATTCTTTTTAATTTTATTAAAATGGTAAAAAGAAGAAGTCATAAATAAGGACAAGTGGTGCACTTATATCATACGATTTTATTACTAAAATAAGTCATATGTAACACAATTTTTTATCTAGGTTGGATTGGGTTGAATTTTTTTTTATAAATATCAGTATGGGTCAATTTTTATTCTACCCACCAAAAACTCGACTCACCTGGGTTAAACTCGTGGTGAGCCGGATTGGCCCACCAACCCGTATGGTCACACATTATGTTAAACTTTCCAATGTTAGACTACTTTTTTAACCAAACACATTAGTGGGTTGACAAATAGAAACCTAACTTCAACTCCAAATAGATGGGGATAAAGAAGATCCTTCAAGAGATGAAAATGTTGTGATTTATAAAAAATTAGATTTTATTTTAATTAAGTGGGCTAGTGAGCTAACCCGTTTAACCCACAAACCCATGGTGGGCTGGGTTGGGTTCGAAGTTTTTCGACTCGCTTATAAGTGAGTCGGGTTGCATTGGTCCACCAAGTAACCAACCCATGGTGGGTCGGGCCGGATCGAGCCGAGCGGCCCATTTTGACGTTCATACCTAAAACATGAGTAGAATGCTTCCTTAACTGGAAATCATTCCACAATCAATAATCAAACATCCTTACCATAATTTCATATACATTCATATGTGTCAAACCCAATTTCGTCCGGGTGAATAAATTTATTTTTGAAAAAAATAAAAATAAAAAAATAAAAAAAGGGTTTTTTTAGTTAATGGAAAATAAAAAAAATGTGAAACAAAATTTTCTTCAAAAAGATTTTCAAATATCAACTTCAGAAAAAAAAAAAGAGAGAAAAAAAAGAAGAAAAAAAAGAGGAAGAGCCCAATTTGTTATTAATTTTCATGAGCCCAATAACTCAAATATTTTCTACCTTTGTTCCTGATAGAGAAATTAATTATTTAATTATATAATAATAATTAGAAGCAATATCTCTTCAAATGGTAAGAATTAAAATTATTAGTTGGGATTAATTTTGTGCTCTGATTTGTTGCTGATAGAGAAATTAATTATATAATAATAATTAGAAGCAATATCTCTTCAAATGGTAATAATCAATATTATTAATTGAGATTAATTTTGTGCTCTGATTTGGTATTGATGATGATTGATTTTGTGCTCTGTTTTGCTGTGATTTGATACTCATAATTTGCTACTATGATCAATTCCTTCCTTATATTGTTAGCTACAATTAAGGTTGAGATTGCATTGACATTGCAAGTTGTGAATATAAATACACACTCTGTCATGACCAGAAAAAAAAAATTCTCTACACTACTCTGATTATTTCCCATCACCACTCCCACATACACACCTCTTTTTAATCTCTTTTTTTCAAAAAAAAAAAAAGAACATATTGAAGGAGGTAAAAAAAAGAAAAAGAAAAAAACATTTTCTACACTCTCTCTTTCTCTCATTACCACCCACATAGACAGACACCTCTCATCTTTATCTCTCTCTAGAAAAGAACAAACAAAAATATTAGAAAAGGAGGCAAAGAATAAGAAAAAGAGAAAATGTGAGGAGATATTGAACATATTTTAAGGTACGTAACTGCTAGTTCATTTTTTTTTCTTTTGATTTATTTTTATCAATTTTTTTATTATTATTCTTTTTAAATCATTAATTTTTTTTCCCATTTTTTTAGTGTCTGTTCGATCGCTCACGTTGCATGACACCTATTTTAGACTTTCGTTTCTTTCTTTTTTTCTAAAAAATATATACAGATGATCTAAAAATAAAATATAACTTTCTTTGTTTACTCTTTTATATCTATTTGGTTGCTCTCGTCGCAATGACATCCACAACTACTTTAAAATAACTTTAAAAAAATATTAAAAATTTATAAATGATTAAAAAATTAAAAAATAAAAGATTAGAAAAAAAGAATTTATTTTTAGTGTCTGTTCGGCCGCTCACGTCGCGTGACACCAATAATAAAATAATACTAAAATGTTGAATAAAAGGTTTTCAAAATTATAAAACAAATTGAACCATTTTTCAAATAATTTTCCAAATAGTTTTTCATAAAGAACTACGTAACTCTGATTCTCCAGTTCACATGGAGATACGTAGGAGCGAGGATTAATCCTCATCGAGCCCAAAAATTCAAAAAAATATTTTAGTTTTTTTTGTACATTCTTTTATTACTAATTTTGGGGAAAATTAAATATTTCGAAAAACCACATAACTTTTGCATATTTAATTAAAGGTACCGTATTAGGACGGACGTTGTGGGGTGCTAATACCTTCCCCACACGTAACCGACTCTCGGACCCAAATTTTGGTTTTTCGCAGACTTTGCTCTTTTTTATGGTTTTCCATAGTTTCCTATAATAACTATGGTAGCGACTCCAAACTCTGTTTTCACAAATATTTTTTTTGGTTCGTCGTCCCGTAGCGATTTGGGTTGCTATAGATGGCAACTCCACTGAGGACGCTAGAGAGTCAGACCATTTATTTAGATGTGCAAGATTGATGTGGTTTTTCTTCATATTTTTTCTTTTCTCATTATTTTTTTTGGGTATGTGTTTTTTATCTTTTTTTATATTTAAAATAATTGTATGTGTATATTCAATCTTCTTTATTTTTGTATTTGGAATAATTGCCAGGTGTGGGTTTAGGTATGCATTGTGTTCTCCTTTCACACACACATTTTATTCATTACATGAGTGGGGTCCTATACCCGGGTCTGAGTTGCTTAGAATTAGAGAGGATTGTGTAGCAGTGTCATAGTGGATGTACTTCCCAAGTGGTCAATGTGAGAACCCCAGCTAGAGTTGTTTGCTTCATTGGTACTCCCACTTCTTGTTGTTTACCAACTGTCGTGGGAAATGCCATGAAGTGGGCCATAGCTCTAGTGACCTTGATATTTAGGTATTAGGGAACTATCCTTGTGAGCACATATACTTTCCCTTATAACTTTAAGCATCAAACCCATGTTAAATAGAGACACTAAAGGGAGACTATTTGCATCTTTTACCCTCACCTTTCCTTGTATATAATAATAAATGCATCACAATCACACCATTATTAGCCATAAACATACATTTCATTAGCCATTAGCATATCATGTGAATAAGTGCCCTCTGAGGCACAACAAACATGCATTGCATTCCATTTTGTGGTCATTCATGATACGTTATCCAAAGATTCAAACACATAGCATGCATCAGCATAAATTTTAAAAAAAAATTTACACTACAATAAGTTCAAATTGTTTCCCACTTCTCTTATTACCAAATTCTTGGAATCTTTCTTATGAAAAATGATGAAAAATAATAAAACATTCTTTGGTCAAATCAGTGGATTGAATAAAGAAATAAAATTTTGTTTGTTATCATGTCTTTTGAAGCATCATATAGTCTTGCATACATGAAATTGCTCAAATCTATCTTCCTTCCCATCTCTCTTCCATCATAAACCTTGTTTTATTTTTCATAGAGAATTATCATAAAGGGGACACATATCTTAAAAAGGATTACCATAAATTCTCTGAACACACAGAAAAACAAAAGGAAGAAAAGTTCGCTAGACTAAAAACTTTGAAGGACAGTCAAGGCAAAAAATAAGACGAAAAAAAGTGAAAAAAAAAAACAAAACAAGGGACATCCTGTTACATGAACTAAATTATTTTCCTCTGAATTAATTTTTTGTTTTTTTTTGAGAAAAACAACCATGATTTGAAATGATGTGTGGCCATGTTTCTTTATAAAAAAAACAAAATTGATTATCCTTTGCTATCAAATTTGAGCCTTCCAAAAAATTTCTTTCAAATTACCCTAAACAAGGATCACCCTCCCACTTAGGGTTGACATAATAATTGCATTTGTTTCATCTGGCTAGTAGTTCACCAATACAAAAATATATAAAAAAAAAGAATTATTGGTCATATCAAGAAAGATATAAAAAAAAAGGTGAACAAAAAGAAGTCAAACAAATTTTGAATGAAACATTATTCAAAGATCCTTGTTTGAAACAACCCTCACATCACTTGTTTGGGCCTTTACTATCATTCACTTCCATACCCCTAGCCTTGGCCACGATACAAGCCTAATAAAGTTCACACAGATCAAAGATTGGTCGTTATCTTTCGAAGGTTTTAATTTAGAAGAAAATTTTGATTTGCTAACCGGTTTGTTCTATAAAAAAGGTAAAAAAAAAAGATTGAAAAAGTGTGTTCAGAGATTTTCTTTTAAACACCGAGGCAGTTTATGTTTGGTTGACATGTTTTCAAAGCTCCAAAATCAATACAAGCAATCTGGTTAAAATTGGGTTGTCCCCTTTCAATTCATTCTTCATGAAACTTCATCTTTGCTCCTACAGTATCATCCGCTCTAAGCCTAAACCTTGACCAACCTTAACATAATCCATCTTTATCAATCCCAAACTCAAATTGGGGCAATCACTTTTTTTGTGATTCATATGTTCCCATCATTCATTTTGAATTGGGGCATTTATTTATATTGAAGATTGTGATCACATTAGGGGCAACTTGTGAAGACCCTATCATTTTTCCACCTCCTCAACTGGGAAAAACCAAACACGCTTTTGCACCATAAGACCATCCTAGGCTCTCATACTAGGGGCAAATTTTTGAAGTCCCCATCATTTTCTTCATACCATTAGTAACTGGGGAAAGCCCAAACACATTTTGTGCCCCGAGACCAATTCAAATTGGGGCAACTCCCTAGTTAATCTTCATCACCTCATCCAAACCTTTTCAAGCCCTTGACACAATTTCATGCATGTCATTCAAATAATGTTTCAAAGAAATGATTAAAAAAGTGTTTGTTAGTAAATTGATTAGACCAAGGAAATGATTTAGAAAAGTAAAAAAAAAAAATCAAAGTAGAATGACTCCATGAATTAGAAATAACAATGATATGGGAATCAATTCGAATATTATTTTCAAAAAAAATGCAAAAGAAAAATTCATACATCATACCAAGTCATGTATACATGAGTAATTCATCTTTTTTAATAAAGTAAAATTCACCCATGCATCCATGCATCCACGCATCCACTAAGTTTAAAAAGAAAATCATAGCATGTCATACATCATCAATGATTCATAACGTGTGCATATGCATAACTCCTCCAACATTTCTTAGATTTATGAAGAAATGAAAAATAGAGCAAATTCCACTCATGCATTCACGCATCCATGCAAGCATATCATATAGTTTAAAAAAGAAAATCATAACATTTCATGCATCATCAAATCATTCATCATACTCCACAAAATCGTTGAAAATCATTTACAGAAAAAAGAAAAAGTCAGAAACGATATTTTTTGTTTAAGTCTCAAAAACGTTAGGCATTCACTTGGTGTTTGTCGACAGTTCAAAAGCAAAATTCAGGTTCTTCTTTTATATATATCAAGACCCTCTGCGAGGCAATGGTCATTGATTTCCTTTTCTTTACATCAAGACCCTCTGCGAGGCAATGGTCATCAATCTCTTTACATCGAGGCCCTCTACGAGGCAATGGTCATCGATCTCTTTACATCAAGACCCTCTGCAAAGCAAGGGTCATTGATTTCTCGTGTCACATCGAGGCCCTTTGCAAGGCAATGGTCATCGATCTCTTTACATCAAGACCCTCTACGAGGCAATGGTCATTGATTTCTTATGTCACATCGAGGCCCTCTGTGAGGCAATGGTCATCGATCTCTTTACATCAAGACCCTCTGGGAGGCAATGGTCATTAATTTCTTATGTCACATTGAGGCCATCTACGAGGCAATGGTCATTGTTTTTTTTTCCGGATCGGGACCCTCTACATGGTAATGGTCATCGAATCCTTTAGATATATACCCTCTCCTCGGGATTGGTCTAATCTCTTTTTCAAAAAGTCAAAGTACAAAAAGAATATGGTTTGTCAAATCGTGACCATCTACATGGTAATGGTCACTGAATCTTTTGGATATAGACCTCTCCTCGGAATTGGTCTAATCTTTTCTAAAAAAGATTAAAAAAAAAGAAAATTTTCAAATTGAGACCCTCTACATGATAATGGTCACCGAATCTTTTGAATAAACCCTCTCAACGGGATTGGTCTAATTCGGTTTTTTCAAAAAGTAAAAAAAAAAAAAAAGAATTAGTGTGTCAAACCGAGACCCTGTACTTGGTATGGTCAAATTTGTCTTCAAATTTGTCTTCTTTTGAAACCCAAACGAAATTAGTGTTTTTATCTTTACTTATCTTTTATTACAATAATATGAAAAAGTCAAATTTTCAAATTATCTAATAAAATCTAAGTAAAGAGGGGCAGTTGTCAACACCCAATTTCGTCCGGGTGAATAAATTTATTTTCGAAAAAAATAAAAAAATAATAAAAAAAGGTTTTTTAGTTAATGGAAAATAAAAAAAATGTGAAACAAAATTTTCTTCAAAAAGATTTTCAAACATCAACTTTAGAAAAAAAAAAGAAAAAAGAGAGAAAAAAAAAGAAGAAAAAAAAAGGAGGAAGAGCCCAATTTGTTATTAATTTTCATGAGCTCAATAACTCAAATATTTTTTACCTTTGTTCTTGACAGAGAAATTAATTATATAATAATAATTAGAAGCAATATCTCTTCAAATGGTAAGAATCAATATTATTAATTGGGATTAATTTTGTGCTCTGATTTGTTATTGATGATGATTGATGTTGTGCTCTGTTTTGTTGCGATTTGATACTCATAATTTGCTACTATCATGATTCCTTCCTTATATTGTTCGGTACAATTAAGGCTGAGATTGCATTGACATTGCAAGTTGTGAATATAAATACGCACTTTGTCATGACCAGAAAAAGAAATTCTCTACATTACTCTAATTCTTTCCCATCACCACTCCCACATACACACCTCTTTTTAATCTCTTTAAAAAAAAAACATATTGAAGGAGGTAGAAAAAAGAAAAAAAACATTTTCTACACTCTCTCTTTCTCTCGTTACCACCCACATAGACATACACCTCTCATCTTTATCTCTCTAGAAAAGAACAAAAATATTAGAAAAGGAGGCAAAGAATAAGAAAAAGAGAAAAGGTGAGGAGATATTGAACATTTTTTAAGGTACGTAACTGCTAGTTCATTTTTTTTCTTTTGATTTATTTTTATCAATTTTTTTTATTATTCTTTTTAAATCATTAATTTTTTCCCATTTTTTTGGTGTCTGTTCGACCGCTCGCGTTGCTTGACACCTATTTTAGACTTTCGTTTCTTTTTTTTTTCTAAAAAATATATACAGATGATCGAAAAATAAAATATAACTTTCTTTGTTTACTCTTTTATATCTATTTGGTTACTCTTGTCGCAATGACATCCACAACTACTTTAAAATAACTTTAAAAAAATATTAAAAATTTATAAATGATTAAAAAAATAAAAAATATAAAGATTAGAAAAAAAAAATTATTTTCAGTGTCTGTTCGACCGCTCGCGTTGCGTGACACCAATAATAAAATAATACTAAAATGTTGAATAAAAAGTTTTCAAAATTATAAAACAAATTGAACCATTTTTCAATAATTTTCCAAATAGTTTTTCATAAAGAACTACATAACCCTGATTCTCCAATTCACATGGAGATACGTAGGAGCGAGGATTAATCCTCGTCGGTCCCAAAAATTCAAAAAAATATTTTAGTTTTTTTTTTGTACATTCTTTTATTACTAATTTTGGGGAAAATTAAATATTTCAAAAAACCACATAACTTTTGCATATTTAATTAAAGGTGGACGGGCGTTGTGGGGTGCTAATACCTTCCCCACGCGTAACCGACTCCCGGACCCAAATTTTGGTTTTTTGCAGATCTTGCTCTTTTTTATGGTTTTCCATAGTTTCCTATAATAACTATGGTGGCAACTCCAAACTCTGTTTTTACAAATTTTATTTTTGGTTCGTCGTCCCGTCGTGATTTCGGTTGTGACAATATGTATCAAACAACAATTTATTCAAGTCTAAACAAACAATAAAAGTTATCTGACTTCCACCCAGTGCAACTCAAACAATGGTGCCTTTAGAAGATTTGCGCCCAGGGTCAACTATGTGGCGTCCCACTCTACCTTTTGACATCCAGCAAGCCCAAAGCTTGTCTAACAAGAGCACCCCTAGAGCTCCCACGCTTTAAATATTGGAAGTAGCGTTTGACGGTCATTAGTGGCACCCAACGTCCACAAGTCAGTGAGCTCATTGACTTTAGTGGCACCCATGAGTACAAAAGTTATGCCAGTTAAATTAGAGGCCACTATCCAAGTGGCGCCAAATGGTTCTACCAGAGTGCCCAACGATACATCAAAAAATTGAACTTGCTCTTTGAATTTTAATTGAGCAATTTGACTTTTCTTGAGCTATTCCCCCACTTAATAAACTCCATAATATTTTAATATACCAATCTCTTAACTCAAGAAGTGTCAAATCGAATTAATCAAAGCTCTTATAGAGAAGTTCCTACTAACAACAAAATCCCAATTCTACAAAGACAAACACAATCTCTAATACCAATTGAAACAAAGTTATAACATAGCTGAAGTGAATGATAAATATATTATTTTAGGTTTCAAATGACATTTTACTTTTCTCTTCAAAATCGCTAATCAAAAACCAACTTGTCAAATACACCACTTGAAATCAAAGAAGTTCAATTTATCAATCCTTGAGATAAAAATGTCAACAATTCATGCTTTCACATATAAATCTCACATAACACAAACAATTCAACATAAACTCAATATCAAACCTTTCAAATTAGCCAATTCAAATGACACATTAATTTTACTAACATGACAATTCTATACTAAAACAAAATAGATTTTAAATAACTAACTTCCCTTAACTGTTAAAGAGCACTACAAAACTCATTTGACACTAAGCACCCCTAATAAGAGCGATAGATAAGACGCATATGAACGATTCAATCATACCTTAATGATCCTAATTAAACATAGATTCGACAATGCCTCCCAAACCATACATGCATTCTAACTCCCACACATGCATAACAAAAAACCCAAACAACTCTAAAAGGAGCAAAAGAAAAATTACTTTGTTCGATAAACAATTAGATAAAAGCGTAGGTCTCTTCTTCAAAAGTCCTATGGTACACTCTAACCTTCAAAAGGATGGATAAGGAGTTAGAAACTTTATAAAAAAGAAATACGAAAGGAGAGGATTCTTCTTCTAAAGAGATAATAATTTTTATAAAATGAATTAATTCTATTTAACTTATTCCTATTTATACTAAAGTTTCTTCATAGTAAAGTAATTGAGTGTATTTTATAAAAGCTCAATCCCAATTAAAGAATTTATAGAATGTTACATTATCGAAGAAAAAGTTTTGTTAATAATTATCGATGTAGATTTATTCACAAAAGATTACCAATGAATAGAACCATTACTAGTTATCAACATATAATAGTTGACGAATTTTTTATCATTAATAATTAGATGAATTTATTAATTTTAGGACGAAATTTTATTCCTTAATAATTTTACTTTACCTACAATTTTTGTAATCACCAACAATTTTTGACGGTTGATATTTTTAGATTTTCTTATAGTATCTTTGCGTTATTTTTCTTTTTTCTTTTTACCGTCAAATATCTTTTTCTTATCTCTAAGATCTAATGATATGATTACTTTAAAGTCACTTTGAGCACATAATAAATATAAAAAAACATGAAATATTGATATATTAGGATCATTCTCTTATGAGCTTTTAAATATAATGCTGATGACTCTATTCTCTACTAATGGCGAGATGACCCATTATTCATCTAATACGTCTCTTAACAAATAATACATATGAAGCCTAAGGAGTAATGGGTTGAATTCATTCTTTATTAAAGCTGTTCCCCTCACATTCTATAGCATTTTCGTACAATATGTATTTATCCTACGAGTCTTAATCAGTTGACAGTCTAAATTTTTTACACTCCCATTCTACGATCCCTTTTTTTATTTTATATTCAATACTTTAATTTATATTTAACCTAAATAACTTAATATAATATTAATATTACTATTCACGGTTGTTACATGGATGTAAAAATTGAACACCGATATTTTTCCTTATCATAATTAGTCATTTGTATTAAGTTATTTAAATGATATAAATGGACTTGTCCTTTTATATTTTTAAATGATATACGGGAAGCTACATTAATTGAATTTTTTGAAAACGAAATTTTGAATATGTTTTTATATAAGTATTTTTATTAAAAGTTAAATAAATTATTATTATTCTCAAATTTTAAGAGATACCTGTAAATGATATACTATTGACCAGTCCAAAATTTGTAAACCTCACCAAGTTTTACATACAGATCAGTTCAATCTCTGCGATTTCGTGACTCCTAAATATAAATTTGATCAAAATACACTTTAATACGAACTTATAGTTTTTCATCTAAAATACAGTTTATTATTCTGTTGTTGAGAAGTATCTTCAACTTTTATCTTTTTACCAGGAAATAACTTCCGATCAGAAATAATGTTGTTTTTTAAAAAAATATAATTGTGCTTAGTTGGATTAAAAGGGGTATTTATTTTTTCAAATTACGAAAATTAGATTTCAATATTCCTCAATCTATGTAATGAGAAAAGATTCCGGTGTGTGTGCAAGTGTAGGGCAAATTCTTCTATAGTCACGAATTCACAAGCAACTTTTTTGAGTGATATAAATATAATTCACCTCTTCTTTGTCGATGTGGAGCTAATGAAGTTACAAAAAATTGGAACATGTATTAACTTAGCGAGGGAAATGTTGGAACTTCTCCTACAAAAACAGATAAGATTTTTTCTTCTTCTAATGATTGAATATCTTATGTTAAGGAGGTCAAAAGTTGTGGCTGTTGGGTTTAGGATTTGGGTTGGTGCAGGTGATTGTGTTCGGCTTCATATATTAGGTTGCAGTTAGGAAATTGTCTCTCAATATGTGTTAGGGTTTGATCTCTTGCACTGCTGTAATTTTTCAAAACGAAAAGAAAAAAAGTCTCCTTTTAAGCCCACGGTTAACCTTTATAGTATTTTTTTTAATTATGATAATATAAATATAATTTATCAACCGATATGTATAACTTTATATATTTTTTTAAGCATGAAAATCAAATGCTAATATAGAAATGAAAAAGTATATGGATTAACATTACAAAATACACAAAAATTCAGCTCATTACATCAAATATCAACAAATAGGTTTAACTTTTCATGGTACCTAGGTTTAACAAATTAGAGGGATAAGAAAGAGAAGAAAACTAAAGAAAAGATGCAAGCCCTCTCTCCCAAGGTTCTTAGCAGCTGCTACATGCTCCAATTGTGCCTCCCCTTCGCATCAACACCTCCGATTCATAACTCATATTCCTCTCCAACCCCAAAAGGGGGGAAAACCACCATGAATGGAGGAGAAGATCCAAGGAGGAGTGGGAGAGCTTCCCAACACCCCTAGCAAGCACCTAAAAGTGCTTCTCTATCGTGCAAAATGAGGAATGGTCCAAACCCTCGCGAGAAACAAGATTAAAAACCCATTTTTTGACATGTAAGCGACGTCACCGCTCAGCCTTGTCTCAGCAGCGCTCAACGCCAAATTTTGCGAATTGAATGGCGCTCAGCCTCACTTTTCACCGCTCAGCCTTGTGGCACTTAGCCCCAGTTTGCCACCGCTCAGCCTTGGGCAGTTTGACAGCATTATGTATTTGAAGCATTGGGCGTGATTCCAATGGCGTCCAACGCGATTATTTGCTTCAAAATTAATCTTTTCTTGTCCAATCATTCTCCCTTAAGTTCTTGCTTGTTTTCCTCCACCACAAATGCTTCCTGTTAACTTATTTAACACACTTGTAAGAGAGATTAGAGGCAAAACAAGCATAAAATAACTAAAACAGAAAACAATGCAAAACACACTAAACTTGAGGATATAACAAGATAAAAGTTAAGAAAGAGTTGATTTATTCATGACAATAAACACACAAAAGAGGTAAAAATGAACATTATCAACTATGTTCACTTGTGAAGATTTATTATTCAAAGATAATAATGAGACATAATTTGAGGATGATAAACATATTCATTTTATGGTATTTGAGAGCGAGGAAAGGGGATGAATTGTGTGATTCTTTGATTTTCCCATCTCTCCTCAATTGTGCTGATTTAGGGGTGATTGAGAGTAAAAAACTCTTATACCATCCATAATTATGATGTAAAAAAATAGCTTTTAAAATTACGGTTACAACAATAATTAATACTCCAAATTTCTAAATTGTTTACTAAAAAAAATCAATATGTAAATATATTGTATTTTTATTCTTTTTATTAAAATAATTACCTCTTTTTATTTATTCATTTAATATTTGTTATAAAATAAATCTAACTAACCTAAATATAAATTTAAATTACTTTCAACATCAAGGCAATTTGGTAATCTTATTTGTCTTTCAATTAAACTTAATTTTTAATCTATCACATCAATCAAATCACTCTGAAACTTTCACAAACTTTACCTCCAAATCTAGTTATCACTTTCACCCTTAAATCCCTTAAAAATAATAACACAAACTTCACCCTTTAATCCACTTAAATTCATCCTCTCCCTCACCCCAAGTTAATATATCTTCACTGAGGGTGTGTTCCTTTGAAAAGATAAGGATTTGGTAGAGAGTATGAAGATGAATTTGGATGAAGTTGTGTGCTCTTTTGAATGGATTTAGAGGTTAAAGTGAGAGGATTTAGGAGTGAATTTTGTGAAAGTTTGTTAGTGATTTGAGTGATGTGATATATAAAATAAAAAGTTAAAATAGATAGAATATAAAGTTTACTAAATTACCCTTGATGGTAAAACTAATATGACGTTTACTAACTTACTCTTGAAGACAAATACAAACAAGAAACTTCGTTTAGATCCACTTGCAACAAAAACAACCACACATTCAGCTAGGGTCGACTCGATTGACCCTTGGCTTAGGTCGACTCGACTGACCCTCGGTTGGGGCTAACTCGATTGAGCCACGACCACCTTGTTCGACCCTTGGACAGGGTTGACTAAGTTGACCTTTGGGTTTGGCCAGGGACAACTCGGCTGACCTTTGACCTAAGGCTGACTCGACTAACCTTCATTAGAACTGACTTGGCCAACTGTCGACCGGGGTCGACCTAGTTGACCTTCGACCTTCGATCGACTTGACTAATATTCGAACCAAGCTAGCTTAACAAATTTTGGTCAGAGTCAACTCCACCAAATTTTGGTTAGGTCCAATCCAAATTTAATTAAATCGATTAAGATATGGATTTTCAAAATCCAAATCCAATTAAATGGATTGAAATTTTGATTTTCAAAGTCCAAAAAATTATCGAATCCAAATTCGATTAAATGGATTGGATTTAAAATCCAAAAATATGGATTTGGATTTGAGATAAATCCATTTTAATGAACCTAAAAACAATATGGATATGGATTATAATGGTTTGGATCTCAAAATTTGGATCATTTGCCCACCTTTACTTAAAAGGAAGAAGAGATTGCAAAGGTATCTAAGATTTAGATTACTAAAATTACGCATAGCACGAGTCCAGAAGAACGCTCGAACCCTTGGGATTTGAGAGTAGAAAGTAATGTTCCAAAAGGTGAGAGAAATGGAAACTTAAGTGAAGTTTGAAAAAAAGGAAACATAAAAACCCCAAGAAAAATACCTTGATGCCAAAACGTCACTTCACTAACGTGTCAAAACCACTCTGACATGGCAGTTACAACCCATTTCAAGTTAATGTGGACGAAAGAAGTGAACTCTAATTAACGTTTTCACTAATTCTTCTAATAAACAACAAGTTGACAAATATTCGACTAACCTCACTCGACAGACAACTCGGTTTAAGCTCGGATAACCAAGAACCATAACAACTCAACCACTTTGATCATATTTCAATCAAAATAATAAATACCCACAGATTTTAACTATCTGCTCCGAATATTCACATACACAAATATTTTTGACATCTCTACCTAAAGTTGTTTACTTCCTCCATAACTTAAATTAAATCAAATAAATAATTATATCCCTCCAAAATAATCCTCTTTTAATGCATAAACTATACGTCCCGTGACTGTAACATCCCTGGCTACCCCTCCTCGGGCCCTAGAGGCTATCAGGTTACTACAGTCCAATGCACCCAAACCCATCACCCTTCTCCGTCCATTCATACTGGGTGGGTTGTTGCCAGTGGGAATCGAACCCCCAACCTGACCTTTAACACCTCTGGCTCACCAGCAGATGCTACCAGTTGTGCTAAAAGTGATAGTGGTTTAAAAATAGTGAGACTCGATTATTTTAATATTAAAAGGTTTTAGTATAAATAGAATTGTTATAAATGAGTTTCATTATTTTAAAACACACCATCTCTCTAGAAACCACTTTTCTAGAGTTCTCTGACTTCTCTCTAGAGGTTCTGTCTCTCTGGTCGTCTGATTGAAGAACCGAGACCGTAGGATTGATCCTCTCGGCGAGCTCTTCAAATTGGACCGATCAGTTTCTCCGTTCGCGTAAGTTGAGTTTTCGCTATTTTTTAGTCTTTTTCTATTTTCTGTTGCATGCAGGCCCTCTTCCGCTTGTATGCGACGTTTTAATCATCAGTATGAGTCTCTGCTGATCAGTGATCATAACGGTATGTCCTGATCGTTCTTGTGATGTTTCTATGTGTAGATAGAGCATCCTGTGGAGTTAATGGTGTTGACGTTTTTAAGGCGTTGACGTTTATAAAGTTGTCTAAATAGGATAATAGGTAAGGGAAGCTAACTGTTTTACTTGAATTTCATCTAGAAATCATTCTGATGACTTTGAATTGCATGATTGATTGTTGTATAAATGCTTGAATTGTGTAATTGAGTGTATGCTTGGATTGTGCTAGATTTCTTTACTGTTGCATGTGAGAACAGATTGGGAATCTAGTATTTTCGCCTAAGCGAGCAGCTCTCGCCTGAGCGAAAACACCAGAAACTCATCCCCTGTTTCTGCGCGAGATCTCGCCTAGGCGAGCCAGTCTCGTTTGAGCGAGAGTCACTCTCGTCTAAGCGAGACAACTTAGCCTGAGCGAGAATTCATCTAGAGTTTAGGTTGTTCTCTGTTTTGAGCCTCGCTCAGGCGAGAATGACTCGCCTAAGCGAGAGAGCCTTTTTGCCTAGGCGAGACCTTCTAGCTTGGGCGAGAACCCCTGCAGTTGAGTGTTATTTCTTTGTTTCTAATGGATGAAGCTATGTTTGAATGTTAAAATATGAACTTAGTTATGATATGCATGAATTGTTATGACTGGTAATATGTATGGTGAAATTGCATGAAGTTGGAATATGAGAAGAAATGGTTGAACTAGGATTTCAAAGGAAATTCTAAGAGGAATGTTTTAGTGTATGTAAGGACATAAGGACTCAGTTTTGGTTGGTATCCTGACGCTCCTAGTAACCATTAAGACTCATGTAGAGTATGATGGATTACGTCGGGGGGAGTAGCAGGAGGTCCTGGTCTATGGACCCGATCCGCCATAGAGGTGATGGGACTTACCTTGGGAGTGGTTGGGTGATAACCCCTTGTGTCCAAACTTTGCAAAGTTTGGGAACCGTCACAGGTGCAAGCCACCAAGAGATCTGATGTCGCTTACATGATCCAGATATTGAGTCTAGAGTCATGTATATGTGTTGTGGTGGTCTATATGATTCTGGTGATAATGAGAAAGATTGCATGGTTTCTGTTTATAATTGAACTGCATGATTCCTTAATCAGATTAGCTTACCCTTGCTTTTTGTGTTCCTGTCTTGTGTTGTATGTTTCCTTTTGCGATGATCACCTATTCGGTGGGAGCAGATGTGGTTGCAGTGTCAAAGGCACTTCTGGAGGATGAAGAGTCATCGTGTTAGTGTTGAAGAGGAGGTTTCCAGTGGGAGTTTTACTAGTAGTCAGTAGTACATAGTTTATTAGTTTAGTTTAAGTGTATAAGTGATATATTTTTATAGTCATACCTTTTGTAAGACCGTATTATTATATTGTGTACACTGGATTATCTGTTTTGGAACTATGATGAAACTCCCTTTTTATTAGTTTTAAGCTGCTGAAATCGGGATGTTACAGTGACTCAATATTATGACAATCAAATATAATGTCAATAAGTAATTGATATAATAATAAATTAAACGGATCATCATCTACAAATCTGATATTATATTAAAGGCTAATTTGTCAATGATATTACAATTAATTACCTTAATTATTTATGTCTATCTATAAATACGAGGCATTTTTATATGGAATACATTTAATTCTATATACTTTTTTATATTTATATTCTCTTATGTTTTTCCTCTCTTGAACATCGAATAATATTTTGCAGATGAATGTTCCATTTTTAGTTATTTATATTGTTGATCATCGGTCTAACATCATTACACAAGGTTGTGCTCATTTTCGATAATAACAGTAAGAAAATTTTCAATAAAACATAAATAAATAAGGAAACAAACACACAAATTGTACGCATAGATTAACATTATTATTACATATAGTATTCAGTCAAAATGTGGCCCAGACATATCCGAGCTTCACCCACCAACAAAAACCACTCTCCTTCCTCTGCTTTCTACTTTTCACTGTTTTAAACTCATCATACATATATATACGAGAGATTCTACAGCATGCTATTGAAACAAGAAGCAGGGACAAAGGAATGCTCGCTCTTTCCTTTTCATCTCTGAAGCGTTTTCCATTTTATCATGAAATTGGGTGTTTCGTGCAGTATATGAATCCCAACACTGTAGACGCAAACCAAAACAAGATACAAAGAAGCCAACGAGAATGATTACCTACGAACATAACTGCAATCTGGTCGTCTCTTAACACAACCATAATTAGAATAACCACTTTTATTTTTAAGTGCCAACAGAAAGACCCATAACTAACCCACGGCACCAACTTTTTGTTTTCAATTTCAACACTACTGTAAATTGTAATCATCATCTGCTTAAAGCTTCCCTTCACCCTTTCATCACTACCACAACCATGCTTTCTCACTTCATATCATAACAAACTACTTTTCCAACTATAGCTCAAACATATTCAGACTTCACATATTAATAATGAAAAATGATTCAAAGTAAGATGATTAAGTTAATCCAAGAGGAGTGATTGAAGCGACATGGCAGTGTTTCTCAGGCTTTACAAAAAGAAGCAGAGGTACTAAGGAGCCGAGACAGAGTAGAAGAGATAGGGGAAGAAGACAAGAGGAAGAAAATAAACATTTATGAGGAAAAAAGGGACAGAGAAAGATGAAATATTGAAGGTTGTTTGGATGTAGGAGAAAGGAAAGGTTTGATGGGGGAGCAAAAAGAGCAGTGGAAGAGGAAGAGGGTGTATTATTATTAGTATGTAGGTACATAGGTTGTGTTGTTTTTTTGTTGATCACTCGTTTCTTATGCTACATTTGGGCTGACACTGCCAAGTGCTTACTCCACTTTCTACCTAAATGCAATATTCCATCACTTCTTCTGTCTAATTTCAAATCTATCACGATTGCATCATCTTCTCAATTTAAGTGATTTTTACTTACGCTTTTAGGCTTTCTCTTCCTTTCATCTCTGTCCCCACTCACTTTTGTCTCCTATCATTTGCTACATCTGTTTTGTCACTACCCCAATGGTTTTTTTCCAGAGAATAAAGCCACAAAATAAAATCAAAAATTAAGACTTTATTTATTATTTGAATGAAGAGACAAAAAATACGTTTTCTTACATTTAAGCTATAATAAAATATAATTTGAATAAATATATATTTTCACATCTTTATCGCCTTTTGTAGGTGGTATTTTAAACGCTTAATATTTTGCTGTCTGGAATTTAGGACAAGAGAGTAGGGATAGCAACGGGGCGGGGCGAGGACGGGTTTCACTATTCCATATCCATCTTCGCAGAAAAAATTCATCCTCATCCCCATACCCAAACCCAACGGGTATTAAACTTTTGTCCCATCCCCATCCCTACCGGGTAACGGGTATAATCTCGTATCCATACCCGTACCCGTGTTCTAACAACTTCAATATTAATTTTTATAAGAGAAAAAAATTACGGTAAAGAAAATATGATATTATCAAATATTCAATATTAGGAGGATGATTCTTTCTTCCATATCAAATACTTTGAAATAAATTATAATTGTCTACATTTTATATTAGAATACCAAATAAAATTTCATGAGAACCAAAACATTTATTAAATTTGCAAACTACAACATTAATGAAACTTAGTTGATAATATTAAAAAATATTTCAAAAAAATATAAAAGGAAAACAAATATTCAAATTAAAATATATTTTAAATGTTTGTTTACTTCAATTTTTTAAATTCTAATGAATCTCTTTTTTATCTATAACAATATATAAAGGAGATTCTTCTTTTTATGTCCACATTTCAAAATACCAATTTTACCCTTTAAATATAATAGTTTATTAAATTTTTAAAAATTGACCATTACTTTTATAAGTTTTTTATAAAATCGACTATCTCTGCTTCTTCTCTTCTTCTTTATTTATCAATGGTTATTTTTTCATCTGTTCTGATATACTTCACTTTATTTTTAATAAATATAATTTTAGTTTATATATAAACTTAATAACATTACAATATTATCATCTACTAATATTATAATTTTAGTTTATATATTAACTTAATAACATTTTAGTTTAAAAAATGCATACACATAGGCGCGATAGCGCCTGTGTTTACGCTAGTACACTAATAAAAGTTATAATACATCACTTGATCAAAATGACACAAAGAACAAATAATAAACACAATAATAAAATTTTGACATAGATTTTGTATCTTTTGAACTTCAATATATGTTGGATAGTGACAAAAAAATATTCATAGCAATTACATTAAATTTTTATATTGTAGTAAATAAAAGTTATTTATAAAATTAAAGTAAAAAAATTACAGTATGATTAATAATGAGTTATAAAAAAATAGATAGAATATATCGAAATATTATTCTACATGATGAAATGAACAATAAATAAAAATATTAAAAAACTAACAAATGTGTGTTTTAGAAATAATTTAAGAGACTATCGAAAGAAATCGCACAAAGGAAATCAAATGTATAATTAAGGTATGATAAGATGAAAAATACCTTAGAGAACAAATTATTAAATTATGTTTGAAGTGGTTAAAATTAAAAAGAAATATCATTAGTGCCCAAAAAATTTGTCACTAAATTACAAATAAATTAGTAATTAAATTGGTCACTAAATCAAGTACCGATTCGATCATTGAATCAGTCACTAATTTAATCACTGATTCAGACAATAAATCAACTACTACCACCAATGACGAAAAATAGTGATTGATATGGGTTAATGACTAAATTAGTCACTATTTCATGTTTTTCTTGTAGTGAATTATCATATATTATTCCTAAATATCATTATATATATATATATATATATATATATATATAATTTTAACCACTTCAAACATAATTTAAAGTGAAAAAATTACAGTATGATTAATAATGAGTTATAAAATAAAAAATAATTAGATAGAATATATCGAAATATTATTCTACATGATGAAAATAAACAATAAATAAAAATATTAAAAAACTAACAAATGTGTGTTTTAGAAATAATTTGAGAGACTATCGAAAGAAATCGCACAAAGGAAATCAAATGTATAATTAAGGTATGATAAGATGAAAAATACCTTAGAGAACTAAGAAAAATTTTCAAATATCAACATATATACTCAATAGTTGAAAAATAACGAAAATTATTTTAATGAAACAAAAGAGTTCTTCAAATTAAACAAAAATTAATAATAATAAGTAAAGAATTTTTTTTATATTACCTTAAATTGAGAGTATAAACATTCTTATGTGAAAGGAAAATATATAATAAAAAAAATATTAAAAAATAATAGAAATATTCAAATGTAAGGCATAAAAAAATTTTAATTAACATACATCATTTTAACATAATTACATAAAGGTTATGATAAGATAAAAAATATATTGGAGATGCGAATTAATTTCATGACAAACCAAATAATTAAAAGAAATAAAAAATAGAAAGTATATATATATATATAGAGAGAGAGAGAGTTACTTAATTAATTATGAATATTTTAATAATTTAAACGGAGACGGAGATATGGCGGGGACGGGTATTATGGCGGTGATATGTACATCCCCATACCCATCCCCATATCCAATTGAAAAAGTCGGGGATTCTCCATACCCATACCCATACCCAGTCAATGCGAAGATTCCCTGTCAAAACGGGGACGGGTTCGGGCAATACCCACAGAGACGGGTTTATTTGCCATCTCTACAAGAGAGAATGGTAATTTGATTATTGAATTGACATTTTGATTGTATGTCTTTTTGTATATTTCTCTTTTTTTCTTCTTCTTTGTTAACATTTATTTGCATATTCAAGTTATTTTATAAATTAAAAATCACTTTTAGAATAGTATAATTCTGCTCTAACGATTACAAATATAAAGAATCATATGAATACCACCAAATATTCTTAATAAACCTTTAATACAATTTCGGTCTTCATCAAACTTACTTCATTGTAACAATGAGTTATTTAAAAATTCCCCTTAAATGTATTTAATAATGATGTAGTTAATTGTAACTTGTCTTTCTTCTTTTTCACATATACATAATTTTAAGAATTCACCGTGTGTGTCTACATATATATATATATATATATATATAATAATATTATTATTATTCAAATAAATATCTTTTGTAAATGAATTAATTATATATAAAATAAAATAAATTTAAATAAATGTGGAAATATAAATTAAGTAGTCTATATTATAAATTATTTGAAGTTATCATTGACAATAATAATAATTTATTTAAAATGGTAATCATACAATTTACTCTATTAAAAATTATAATTTATTAAATTTTATCAATCACATTATACATTTTCCACTCATACTCACTCAAATCATATTATATTTTTCTTAATTCAAACATTTTCATATTTACCTACCAATCAACTCAAATCAATGCAAATTCACTCTTCCCAAATCCACATCCCAATCCAAACACAACATAAGTGATTTTTCATTAAAAGAATTGTCATCTATAAAATAACACATGACGGTTCTAACTTCACTATTGTCTAATCTTCATCAATAATTTAAAAAATAGACGTCATTTAAAAAAATATATCATCATTTTTCTTTGTTGTTTTATATATGTAGTGTTTTATCATATTTTTTACACTTCTTTAACTAATTAAAGATAGCTCTCAAAGTTGAGTTATTAATTACTTTTAAAGATTAAGTATCTTTTTAATCATTTAAAAAAGAATATGAGTTTAAGACTAAATTATTTCTGTTTTATTTGAGATTATACTAAAACTAACAAGCTAATATAGGTTTAGAAAACTAACATGAGTATTATATAAATCTTTTATTAATTGAGGGACGTGATTTTTAGTTTATTCTACTATCTTATTTAATCATTTTATAAAAGTTGTATCAATATAAAATGATATTGCATGTAATATAAAATGATAAATATGATTTAATTAAAAATATGTTTGGATAACAATATTTTTTTTGTTAGTATGTGTCACGAAAAAACATTGAAAAAGTATAAAAAGTTTCACTAATTAATCCATTTTCAATTAAAACAATAGATTCATTTGCAATTTTATTTTAATTTTATTTTAATAATATTATTCTTCTATATTAATCATAAAATCTCACACCTTCTACTACATAGATAAATAAGGAAACAAACTAACAATCATATTACACAGTTAATGAAAAAAATAGTTAAAATTTATTCAAAAAAGTATAAAAAATTAAAGGGTTAAACATGTTTTTGATTCTTTAACTTTAAGTGAATTTTGGAATTAATTCATTTCAAAATTTTGGATCAATTTAGTCTTTCATTTTTCGGAATACGTGAATTTATAATGTTTGACACACTTTTTGCTTTAATATTAAGTCAAATACTATTATGAGACGCGCTTGAAATATCAAAAAAAATTAACAAAATTTGATTAAAAAGACTAAATCCACATATTTCGAATTATGAAATACTAAATTGGTCCAAAGTTTCAAAATGAGTTAATTTCAAAATTAATTGAGAGTTAAGGAACCAAAAACATATTTAACCCAAAATTAAATAATCACTTTTTTAAATTAATAGAAATTCAATTAAAATAGTTAAATTTATGAACACTTGAAATTTAATAAAATTTATTTTTAATATTACAAATTTATTTATGTATGAACAATAATGCGCCTTTAAAATTCTTGGATTGTTCACAACATAAAATTGTTATTGGCAAATATTGCTTTTGAGAGCATATACACACAATTTATGGAAGATTCAAAAGCATTCTAAGGATAAAATATTTCAAAAAAGATCCAGAAATTAAAGCAAGATTAGACCAATCTTGAGGCTAAAACGAGAACTAATGATAGCCTACAATATTAAGGTCCATAATAATCCCTATAGGTTGAGCACACCGACACATATATGCCTTTCCACGAACTTCTTGTTAAGAATGCCAGGAAATTAAAGCAGATAATCATTCAATGACACAACTTTAATGAAGTGTTATTTAATCAAACAGTTGAAATGCATACTTTTAGTTTTAGTGTTTGACAATTCTAAACATTATGAATTGGTTTAGTGGTTCTGATCACTGTTTTGGTACCATAAAATAAACCATGTTCAACTTACACTAACATGGTAATCATTCTCACGTACCTTCTCCAAATACTACTTCTACATCAAGATCATTAAAACATATATTTGTTGTTTTGCACTATAATAAAGTTATTAAACCAATGAAATTCAATGCATACGTTAAATAATTCTGGAACTAATATGACAGTTTATTAACCTAAGACAGCCCCTACCTACTCTAGAAGAATATAATTAGAATGTAATCATTTACCCTCCCATTTCAGCTTCAATGGGTACTACTATTTGAAAGCAAAAAGAAAAATCAGAAACATAATTAAAAGTTAAATACGCAAATGAAATTATGCGTGTGAGTGATGCAATGTGTTATTTTAAAATATTTAAGATGGACTTTAAGAAGTAATGATGAGATTATCGTTTTGTGCAATGATGTTTTAGGGATAGAGTAGCATAAGCTAAAAAAGTTTGGTAATTGAATGGTATAGATAAAAGAAAAAAAAAACATATGCTTCCTAAAATATTTGTTTGCATGGTGTGGGGTTAGGAGTTGAATTAATTTATAAAGAAAAGTGAATGGTAATCTAAAATGAAATGACATTGGCGCGTGCAGAAGAAAGATCTAAGTGGGCCATGGAAGGGTGGTTTGTGCATAATTAAGTGGATATGTTGATTAGGACATTACAGAGTGAATAATGATGGCACTCTAATAATGATTAGTGCCAAAACACTTCCATGCCGAAAGAGCAAAAAAATGCTACTGTTTTAAGAAACAAGAGTTGAACAATCACTGTTACAGACCTCTCTGCTTTCACTTTTACTTTTGGTTAACCCTTCTATCTCCTAATTATATTCTAATCATTTTTAAAATTCTTATATTTTCTAAGTTCATATATATTCACCTGTTTCACACATATTTAAGATTAACACACTTAGATACTCATATATCAAACACTTGTTTTGAAAAAGTGTAAAAGTTAAAAAATATTTGTTTATAGAGGTGTCAATTTGGCCAATGATCTATGGTCAGTTCTAGATTTTTTTTGTTAAGCGCCCTTTAAGGAAATCCCAAATGAGAGGGTAAAAAAAAATCTAAAAGTTTCCAAAGCCTCCTCTTAAGTGGAATAGAGCGAGAGTCGACGTGGGTTTAGTTCACTAAAATATTTTAATTAACTTTTAAAAATAATATTCTGAGTCTGAGTTAAAAATTAAGTAGAGTCGTCTCAGACCAAGTCGGACCGAAGGTCGAGATTGGGCGACCAGGTCGGGTCGAACCAAATAGTGAGACATGTTGGGTCGGGTTGAAGGCCGAAATGAGTCGTCCCGGATCAACGAACAAGACGAGCCGAAACTACTCCGATAGACAACCGAGAAGACCCTGTCAGGCCAACTGACGAGACAAATCGGTCGAGACCGACGAACAAGATAGTCCAACCTAGGGCTATGGTCGAGACGGGCTCTTTCTTACTTTAAAATACTTGGTTTAGTTCAAAATGGCCCTTAGGTAGAGTAAATTGGATCATCCTAACCAAATTAAATTAGCTCCACAAACAACAATTCCAATTAACCAAAATCACATTTCAAAGTAATAACAACAATTTAAATTAATCATCTTCAATTCATCAATTTAAAACAAAACAATCATTATAAATAAACTAACTTTCCTTAACTGGATAGACACTCCTAATTAAAAAAAAAATGTTCCACACAAACTCTACCTCACATAGATTGCTCTACCTACACATAGAAAACTCTAATCAATTATCAGAACACACCCTAACAATCCTACTTGAACAAAGATTTATCTTGAACCCTTAAATGCTACATGCAAGTCCAAAACACCTCATATGCAACAAAATTCTTAAAAGACAAAAAAAAATTGACAAACAATTAATTTTGTTTAAGATTTTGATTGGTTAATGTTGTAGATTTCTTCGCCTTGAGTTCATTAGTGATCTTTGATCAAAAAAACAAATGAAAAATAAACTAAAAAATTTGGACACTCATGTTGACACCATTCTTTTTTTTACTATCATTTGACACCACCTCTCATAACTATTTACTTTCTCTTTCTTCTAAAAATATAAAAGTTAACTTTTGTTAAGACTATTTTACCCTTATACAAATTGTCAAATGGTCGTCAAATGATGTCAAACAATCTTTTTCCAAAAAATTTAAAAGAATGCAAAGAAAGTTCTTGAAAAAGTTCATACATATACAATGATTTTTATAAACTGAAACTATAACATCAAAAATACATACATATTGTTATATTTAAGTGAATTTTTAATAGATGGGTTTGAATATATTAAATGTTGATTGTGAGTTTAAACAACTCATAATTATATATTCTAATTTTGAAAATTGTAAGAGTCTTACCATTCGTGTCAAGTGTCAGTATTTACAATTGTGTTGGCAGTATTTATGTCGTGTTTCATATAGTGTTTGCCTCCGTACATATCATACGATGCATTTCAGAGGTTTGTTTTTTAAATATATTAAAGTTAGTTATTCTGTATTTTTGGAAAATTAATTTGAAAATTTGAAAATTTTTAATGTTTAAACATTCAAAGAGTTGGTTAATTTAGTAATAAATTATTGTGGCAATGGAGGTCGGTTCGGTTCCTTTATGTTCGTTCCGTAAATTGTGAGTTGAGTTGGTTTGTTCCGTTTTGAAAATGTAGACTCAAAAGTCTGAGTTATTCCATGTATGTTTTGGTTTGTGGATCTGTGGACTGGTATGTTTTTCTTTTCTTTTTTAAAAAAAAAATTCTCATGATAAAACTTTTATGTTAACAAATTGAAAAACTTTAACAAGTTCACAAAATTAAACAAAGATTTTGGAAAGTTGAATGATAAATTGATAAATATAATGTTTTCATCATATTCATATTTATACTCTGACATGAACGATGAATTCTTCAAATTTTAGCATATTCAAAAATAAATAACACTTGTTTTTCAACTCATACAGGAATTTGGAATGTCAATGCAAAAATATAGAAGAAAAGTAATCATCATACACAAGTGAAAGTTTTATTTATTTATTTTTCTGCATGTGCAGGCCAACCTGTCCCATCCCGCCTTTGGCCCGCATGGATTGCGAGTTATGCAGACAGAAATTTGCAGGCCAGCATGCTCAATATGTTGACCCACCTCGCATATTTTTTTGACATACCTACGAGCTGGCTCGTTGGACCAAACCAACATTGTCACCGTGCAATAAATCTTATTGCGAGATATTGTGAAAAAAAAATTGAAATAATTAAAAACTAATTATGCATTACACATTTTAAAAAAAAATTATTCGGAATATATATAGATATATTTATAATACTTTTGAATACATTTTTTATAACATTTTCAGGAAAAAAAAAACAAATTATGAAATGTTGGTCCTGGAAAAAAAAATTTAAAATCTTCTGGAATGCTTTTTTCCAATCTAGTTTGAGTCTTTAACTAAATGCCCTATGATGGAGATTGTTCCTCTTCATTTGTTCAAATCATAACGTGTGGTTTGATACTCCAAATTGTTTTCGTCCAAGTTTTGACAATGGTAAACACTTAAGGTACCTTAATTGAAAATATTTTTTATTATTACATTGATTCCATTAACCCTTGTAATTTTTTTCTTTTAATAACTAACAACAACTGTTAATTTATTTTTCACTTTCGAAAGATAATCAAAATAACATAATGTAAGTGTGTTTTTATTAACTGTTTCTGAAATAACTTTTTATTAGTTGTACTGGTTTTTTAACAGTTTCTTGAAATTGTTTTTACTCATTTTTTCTCAAGGCCAATTCTGTAATTTAATTAGATAGGATATTAAATATTCGTAGATTATCTCTTTACCTTCACCCCCTCGATATAAAAATGTATTTACCATTAAAAATCCATTATTAATCTTTCACTACATAATGTCTTGCTTGTTGATCAATTAATTTGTTTCGAGCTGGATGTTTTGAACCATTAAATTTGTAAATTTTTGTTGAACTACATCAAAGAGGGAAATGTTCATACACATTTGTACTTCCAAACTGAACAAAATGTTTTGGAAAAACGTTCAGGATAAAGTATTTCCAGATAGCCAAATATAAGAACATCAGATGCCATGTTCTGGAAACTTTCACAAAAAAACTCAAGTATTGAGATAAACAATAGGTATTAGTAAAGAGAAAAAGATCGATGCAGTAAGTAAAAGTTTAACAGTTAAAGGTAATATGCAGTGTACGTCTTGATTTTAAAGTATTTGTTCATTAGAGTTGCAAACTAGTTTCCCTGAATAACTCTTTTGCACTATTCTAATGGATCCCCTACTGTAAATTCATATCCACAAAATAGCCAAAAGTTGGCTGAATATTTATCAACAGTTCCAAGACCATATCTATCACATCTACAAACAAACCTTTTGTGGAAGGGAAAAATATAATTGGGGGTTTGAAACTCTAACGTATGAACAGACTATACTTCTTTTTCTTTAGATCCATTGGACAGACTATGCTTCTGATTGTATATGTCTGCCAGCTTCAAGAGCTTCTTGCAGGCACTCCAGAGCACCCTCATAGTTCAAGAAGCCCATAAACCAAAATTCATGATTGTCAACGGAAATCACCTGGACGTACTTTTCAGCAGGATTGGTTGTGTTTGATGAAGGATGCACTGCTTTTAGCTCGTGTAATGGGATGATCACCTACACGCAGCATAATTTCCCATATCAAGGACAAATATAACAATTGGATACAATATTATTCAAGATCAGACAACTTAATTAAATAAGGTAAGAGAACAGGAGAAAAAAAGAGCTAAGAAGTGAAAACGGAAAGTACGATTTGAAAGATTCACAAAGAAAAGAATGGCGTTAAAGCAACTATTTTGCAGACAAGAAATTGCAGAAAAGAGAATAGTTTAAGCAAATTGGAATATTGAATTCCATAAATGCAAAACTAAAGCTGACATGGCAATGTTATTTGCCTTTCGTTCCTTATACAAAAGATAATTATTTAGTTTAATTCAAGTCTCACACTTGAGCTGGTCACATGCTTTGCGTAGCAAAATGTTCTCAATTAAAGATGTAGCAAAAATATTAGTACCCACTCTCTAGCAGCTTGTAGGCGTATACATCAGTTAACAGAAATGAACCAACCTAATTTTAGTCAAAATAACTATCCCTTTCTAGAACATATCTACTCGCTAACTACATGAAAGTGGATGCAATCCCTTTACAAAATGCACCATACAGCCTACCCCAGAGTTAATTCAATACGAGATCAGATATAGTAATACTCAATGTTAGGATCTAGTTGCAAAGTATGGGACTGGAGCACCACATTAGTTATGAGATTGTAGTGTGGGATTTGTAAGGATTTGGACTCTCCAACTACAATAGCTAGGTTTTGTGGTGTTGCTCTCCAAAGAGTTCTTCAATTGGTATTATAGCCTTCCATCATGTCTCGGTTGCAAACAAGCAGCATGGGTGGTCTGTCAGCATTGTAATATTTGCTCATAACTGGTCAAAGGGCTAGTGCACAGCCACACGGCTGAGGCTTGGGACGTGATGGGACGTTAGGATCAAATTGCAAGGAATGGGACTCGTTCCACATAGGACGTATGTCAATGTCATTCTAATGTGGAATTTCTAAAGCTTTGAGCTCTCCAACTCCAACTGTTATTTTTTGTGCTGTGGTTCTCCCAAAGTTACTATCCAGCTGTTTTTTCTTCCCCTAGAGAAGTTTTTCATTTGAATAAACAAAAAGCTGGCTTTAACAGGCATATGTGAAAACTATGGTAATTATCTTATAGAGAAAGATAAAAATATGCATTCTCAAACTTCCTCAGTGCGATCAAATATGTTAATTATTTATAGAGAATAATGCACTCTTCAAGTGAATTAAAAACCACGGCAGTTGGACCCCAGAAATATACGTAGCTGATCTTACAGCATATATAGAACGATTATGAACACATGTGGACCACTGCTGAGAAAGTTATCTAGAGGTGGATAGTAGATCCTTCAGAAACCCCAGACCGGAGTGAAATGGATCGGAGGCCTACTACTGTAAATTGATGATAGGATGTTACACACCCAACTTCATACACATGCTCACAATAGAGGCAAAAAGGCTAGAGTGCATAAGGATGCTCAAGTCAAGCAAGGTGTCAGGTAATCTGCAAGCAGTGCTTCAAGTGAAGACTCTAGTGAAGTTGATGGGGTCGATGGAAGTGAGGAAGAAGTCTCAAAGCATGGGTCTTCTAGAGAAGAAGTGGGCCGTTCCACAAACTTAGAGGGAGGATTGGGATATTTGATTTGAGGGCAACAATCCAATTCACAACAGCTCAGGTAGCTTCAGTTACTTTGAGGGTTAGTCAGGAGTTGCCAGTCACGTGTTTGGGCGGTGAGCAAATTGCCATGGCAAGATCCTTGTGCCCCTTGGCATTCACTAACATCTTGATCACATATTTTAGGTTTAAGTTCATGCTAACAGACATTAAGCACTCATCAAAGATGAGTCGTGTCAACATGTTGCACTTGTGACCCAAGTTGGACTTGCTCATGCTCTCCCAAATATTGTCTACCCCAACACCAAGGTCCTTCCGGTGAATGAGGTCATATGGGGACACCTCCAACATCTCGCTTGTACCCTCCCATGCCCAATTGCCATGGATCTTTGTCGAGGGGATTGTGTCTATCTTTACTCCTAAACTGACAGGGACACTCCACTTGTACCTTAAGGGCAAGGTGGCCTGTGTATGCATGACCTTATCTACAACCTAAGGATTTGGGTCCTCAACTTTTCCTAAAACTCTAACATGACTTTCTGGTCCACAGTATTCTCTTTAACAATTTGTGTTATCTAGTTCACCTTCGTAGTAGATGAGGACACGTCCAAGGCAGGCAATCCTTTTGTCCAACTAGACAACCACACAAGCACGATCATGAATAGAGCGTAGCATGGGACAGGTGGCATGGAGGCACTTGTCCAACATGATTGGTCAGGAGATCAAGATTTGTACAACTAGAGTTGTCAAGCTAACAAGACCTCAAAGGGTGTCAACATGATGACACTTTATTATAGCTTTGACATTTCAAGGTGGCCTTTGAAGATGCCAACCAAGCCATAACGCATCAATCATGCCATTTGAGCAGAGCTCTATGAGGGGCACCTATACACCAGAGCAACTGAGTTCAATGAAAGGGCACACATCTACTTATTGTTAGACACTTATTGGGAGTGGTACAAGAACACTCACTTAATCCTTTAAGGGTTAATGGCAAGGAGATGACCATGACTATCATTGGAATGCTCTCTTTGTCTGTGAGAAGGTGGAGAGCCAAGGTGGTTCTGCTAAAGAAAATGTCAAAGGTACACACTAGAAAAGTAACATGGAGAGGCCACACTAGTAGGTCATGTTTGTGGCATCAACCATGGTCAGGGTTTGCGTAAGAATGAGTGAGCATGACCAAGCAAAAGGTCAACATAGGTTGTATGGTTGAGTCGAGTAGGCGCATGGCACATGGGGACAAGGTCTAGTGTGCAAGGGGTATCAGAGACCATACATTACCAACCTAGCTAGACTGGTCAGGCCATTATCACTCAGGAGTTTCGATAGTTGGTCAAGGAGGTATAGGAGAAGACAACGCCAAGGATCTTGGTTGTGGCAGGCTTTTTGTCTTTACCTTGGGGGCAAGTACATTGCAAGCTCACTAAATGCATCTATGGTCTTCAAGATTTTCCCTACTATCAACATGTCCCTAGCCACCATGATGATGGACATGATAGCACAAATTGGCAACGGAAATGTTGTGGACACGAAAAATCATGCTACGTTTAAGAAAAAGTTGAGAACTGAAATCATTAATACGTACACAAGGTCATACACAGGTCACCTTGCCCTTAGGGAAGGAGTGGAGGTCTTACTTGGTTAGGAGCTTATCCTAAAGGACAGATGGACGGGGTCCCGTCAGTAGAGAACCATGCTAATTTGTCAAGTTGGCATGGGATTATACAACAGACCCCGTTCACTAGAAAGACTCTGGTATAAGGGCAGATAATATCTACGAGAGCACGAGCAAACCCAACCTGGGTCACAAGAGCAACATGTTGGCGTAATTCATCTCTGACAAGTTGTGCCCAATGCCTAGTAGCATGGACCTAAACCTAGAACATGTGATGAAGATGTTCATGGAGGTTGAGGGACACAAGGACCTTCGATCCAAAAACCTTAAGACAATGATTTTATGGGTCATCTTCTTTATATGTTGTTCAACTTACTTAATTTTTACTCAATGTGGGACTCAAACACACACTTGGTTTTATAACAAGATGAAGTCAAGCTTAGGTTACAAGTTGAAATCGTTCTCTTTACGGTTTAAAATCTCATTGAGCAAAATCTAGTATTGTTGAGCTAGAATTTGGTATGACTCAAGGGAAATCTAATCATTTAGTTTTCTGCCAGCATACCATGTGTTGGTCACTTTATTTGGTAGTTTATATGGATGATATAATTAAGGATGAAGAAATGTTAGTTTATTCATTGCCAAATCAAAGACTTATATGGTTCACGTATGGGTAGGCAATCTACTTAGGGATACAAGATTTATTTTTAGTAATCTTGTATCCCTAGAAGCCAATATTTGGTTGCCTAGTCTAATGCAGATGATAACTATCAGGCTAGGGAATGGTTACTTGTGAACTTGTGGGGGCAAAACAATTACTTGGGGAGTTGAAATTTGCAAGTGTTGATAAGATAAAAATGTAGTGATAATAAAGTTGCTTTTTGTATCGCATCAAACACAATACTTCATGAGAAAACCAAGCAAAGAGAACCATTTATCACTTTATTAGAGAAAAAGTCCTCTCCAGGGAAACTACCATTGAGTTTGTTAATTATTGAACTTCAGGTCCATATTAACAAGCTTGGTGAATATGATTTGTATGCTTCAACATGAGGGAGAGTGTTGGAAAGTATTTCTTATTTTGGGAGAATATAACCGAGTTAGGAGCTGTCAATTTCTCAGTTCATTAGTAATTGCAAATTTTATATATAATAATGCTGAGGTTATTTTCCACTAGCAATTCAGTAAACAAGTTCTAATTAGAATAAGTACCTTATAATAGCTCCATTCTGTTTGGTTGTTATTTTTATAGGAAATAGGATTGTCACTAGAATATGCAATCTTTGCAGTGGATATATACAAAACTCCCATCACTGGACCAGCTGATGTGGACAAATAACATGCAAAAGAATTTTGAAGCCGTTCCTCTGGTCCTGTTTCAAACGTGTTCAGGAAAATCTTCTCATATCCGCCTTCGGCCAGAACTTTTGTTCCCTGGGCAATTCTCCCCATAGCAGCTTCAGCAAAGCTAGGACTTGTTTTCACTTAAGCACAATGTAACAAAAGAAGTAAATTTTAATTGCGGAATGTAAAAGGTTCATTGTCATTAGCATGATCCAAGGGGAGAAAATAACAAGAAACAGAAGATCCATCAAATCATCAAGTACACTAATCATTATAACACAATGAACAAATCCATGATGTTTGATAGTCCAACAACCAGTTGACATGATGATGATGAAACACAGGAAATGCTTAATAAAGTATACATATCAGAAAAAGAGCATCCAAGGTACATGCCAGACACACCAAGGGTTAGTTTGGTAGACCCTGTTGCTAAACCAACTTAAATAGATAATAAAGCCTTTATGGGACATTTAAGAGAGAACCGTTAGCGACACACACTATAACACACTTTCTATTCTTGGTTGAAAGGTATCAGAAACAATGAATTTTTGGTGGGTTACATTTTCTCATTTAATGAATCTCTTCATACAGTATGCATCACACTGTCCTATTTTATCCAACGTAAATGTGTTATGGCAATGGCACCATTTCAATCGTTAGTTTAATTTAATGGCTTATAATCCTGCAAAGTAACTGAATCCATTCCCATGTCTGACAAATACATAACAATCGAATTCCCACTTAATTTTATACAACTCTAGCACCAGTTTCCTTAAAAACAAAATTCCTATTAAATTCCCATATCTGGTAACTCAAGGCACCACCAGCACCACTCCATGTGCACCCACTTTAGAGTTGTAACCGATACACGACAATAAAAGAAAAGAAAAGAAAAGAAAAACAGAAAACTTACAGTGCTGCCACGTGTTTCCAGCGAGACTCTCAGCCTTCCTTGTAGCCTCTCCCACCTTCCTACCCCATCTCCCCAGCACATTGCGAACGGTAACCATCGTCTCTGGACACAGACAAAACCAAAAAAATACGCATGAAATGGAAAAGAGGAATTTGAAAGATAGAAAATCGAAAATAAAACTAACCCATGAAATTGGGAGCAGGTTGTTGAGAGTAGGAGGAGGAAAAATATGGATTGGAGTGCGATTCATTAGGGGAAGAGGCGAAGGTGGATTCGGTGACCAATTCGGGGCTCCAGTGGACGGATTTTTTGGTGGTACCGGTGGATGACGTGGTGCGTTTCTCCTTGGGAACCTGCTGTTCCGATCCCGATCCGTTAGGGGTGGTGGTGGAGTGGCCGTTGGAGACATGGGATTGGGATTCCGCTTCGGGCTTGGGGGGTTCCATTGTGGGGGTTGGTTGGTTTGGATTTTGGGATTAGGTTGGGAGCTAGGATTGTGAAACGGAATTTTGGAGGCGAAGGGAACGAGAGGGTGGTAATTTGGTTGAATGCGATCGCTTTTTTTAGCGCGCGGACCATGGAGGGCGCTTTTCCTCCACCAAGTTCAACCTTTCGATGGTCGAGGACAGGGGAGGAATTTTCATAAAAGTTCCGGGATGTTCATAGGAATTTCACATCTTCTGCTCTCTCTTTTTTTCTTTTTCTTTTTCCTTTTTTTTTCTCCATTTTTTATTAATTTACAACATTGTAATAAAAATAATGAAGATTTAACATCCTAATGAAATGTTTATTTTCAAATTGTTCGATTATAAAAGAAAACTACTCAAGTTATGAAATGTCACATTAATATGAGATGAGGTAGTCATTTTTTAAAAGTTTACAAGTTTATCATATTTTTTTATTTTTAAAAAGACAGTTAACTCTTTGTGTTTCATTTTCATAGAATGAATATTTGCATGATAGAAATATAATATTAATATTTTAATTTATCTGTAACTTAATAAATTAATTGACACAATTGAGTTGATAATAGTTTTCAATTCGGCTGTTCAAATAACATCATCTCTCAATTTTATTTGAGATTTTTATAGTTATATAAAATCGAATTAATTTAAAAATATATTAGTCCTGGACAAAAGATAAATTTAACTTGTAAGTACTATTTGAATTCACCATAATTTTAAAAGAGATATATATGTTATATCTACTTATTTATATAGTTTTTTGGTAAATTGTTAAAATATCATTAGTTATTAGATCACTTACAAAATTTATTTTTAATTATTACCTTTTTGTCTCCTATTTTATTTTATTTGAAGAACTATACATTTTCTCAATTCCCTCTTTAATTGTTCTACTTGTTTGATTTACACCAAATTCACTTCAACTCATACGGAATTTGTATCTCATAATAATCTCATTTGCATTCCATTAAAAGATATATTGTATTTGAAGAAACATAAACTTGAATTTTTATCATATTGAATTGTTCATAGGTGTTAAACGTATGAAAATAACACGTCTTCAAAAATCTTACATCGTCTAGAATAATTTAGACGTGGATGTTAGCAATTATATAATAGGTTCTAAGTTTATGATATTTCTTGTCTCAACTAAAATACACTTTGAGCTAATATTTGACTTTTATTATATTATTGTAGTGTTAGGTGTATTTAAATACTTGTTCTAAAGAGTGTGTGTGGTTGGAATCAAAGAGTTGAAAGTGTTTTCTGTATGTTATATAAATTTACAATTAGTGTTATTCTATGTGATTGTGATTTTTTTTCGTATTGAAATTTCCAGGTTATATTCTTGTATATTGTATTCATCTTGTTTTTATTTTATTTATATGTTAATAGGGTAATTATTAGAAATAAAAACTGTGATACTTTTAATTGAATATGCGTGTTTCCCGAGCATAGGTCCATATGTAAATATTGTTTATCTTTTGTAATATGAGAATGTATGAATCTTAAGTATTTATTTGTATAATGTTACACGAACTAAAACAATATTTTTTTTCTTATTAATTTCATATGAGTTATAATTTGTATTTTTTATGAAGGATTCAGCTAGTTCAATATTATACCAAATTTAAGTTATGAGATATTTTTTTGTCTCATTTATAAAAATAACAATAACAGATACTATAATTGTCATAAAATTTTAATTATGTATCATTTTTTACTTTATTTTATACTTATTTAATATTTACATAATTATATTATTTTCTTAAGATCTAACATCAAAGAAAAAAGATATTATTTTTATTTAAAATTATTCATAATATCATTTTTTCTCTTTATAATAATTTTTATTTTTATTTTTAAATTATTTAATTAATAGTAAAATAAAACACAAACATATATATTTCCCGTTCGATAAAAAAAGAAGTGGTATAATATAAATTTTATACCTTACCAAATTAGAGACGATAACAATGATAAGATTGATTTTTCATTTTAAAGGTAAGAATAACTATAATCAGGCATGATACGTAAGAACTAGGAAATATGGACCATAAACTCTAATACCATCAATCATGTTTTGAAAGCTCTTCAATGTAATAAGATAGAATAACAAGCCTAATTTATACTGAAATAAACAATATGTTAATGAACTAAAACATTCAAATTTTTGTCACTTGTCTTTTTTATATTAACTCTTTTTTTTTTTTTCTCTTCTCTTAAACAAGAACGAGATTCCTACCAAACATACTTATTTGCCTTTTTTTCCACCATTCTTTCTATTACTAGCGATTAAAAATTCAATCTGATCTTCATTATTATTAGTATTCCAAGCTTCCTAAATCATCAATAGAATTTATTGAAGTGGTTGCCTTCTACCTAAATATTTTCAAACTTTTTCTTCTACTCAAAAATATGTTTTTCGCTATTGTTGTTCTGTGGCGACATTTTGTCATGCGAAAATCGTTTCGAAGGCACCTTGTTGTGGCAATTGGCAACAAACCTGCCACTGAATTATGCAATATGCATAATTTAAACAAAATCAAAAATCAATTAAATATACAAATTAATATTCACTTCACAGTTATAACAAATAATCACACAATTCATTAAAAATAGAAGAATAAAAAAAGAAAGAGTATTTTTTTTTCATTTTGTTTTTTAGCTTAACAAAAATTGACCTGTTTGAGCGAAAATTTCCTAACTTGAGTGAGAATATAACTAAACCAAATGTTAAGTTGTGGTACTACTTTCGCCTCAGCGAAAATAGGACCAAAAACATGGTTTGAAACTTTGCTCTATTTTTTCATAAGCAAAAATCTTTCACTTGAGTGAAAATGTTAAAAAATTAACCTCTTATAGAGCAAATCAATTTTCAAAAATTTTATTCAAAGCCCTTTTAATAAATGCAACTTTCAAACAATTCAAAATGATCATTGTAATCTATAATTTGCTCAAACATCATTCTTCATCCATTTCAATTTAACCTTGACCATTCAAATCCAATGTGTTTGTGTGCATGTATATTCATCAACGTCAACTAATATGTGGAAGATGGTTAAATATGTTTTTGGTCCCTTAACTTTCAGTGAAAATTTGAATTATTTCATATTGGAAACTTTTACCCAATTTAGTCACCTAACTTTATAAATTCGTGAATTCAGTCATTTTAACCGAATTTTGTTAAGTTTTATTGATGTTTCAACTGTGTTTCATAATAGTATTTGAGTTGTTTAAATTGTTTGACACATTTATACTTCGATCTTAGTTGAAAAACGCATTTGAAATGTTAATAAATTTAACAAATTTCGGTTAAAAGGACTAAATTTACACATTTTTAAAATTTGGGGATAAAATTGTCCAAAATTTTAAGGAGGGATTAATTCCACTTTTCACTTGAAGTTAAGATACCAAAAACCTATTTAGTCCTTTGAAAAACAATATAAAATTAACTTTATTAGTTCAAAACTTAGACTAATAATTTACATATTTTAACACGAATGATTCATCTAGTCAATCAATTGTTTATTGAGAGTGTTCAATTCGAACATTCTAGAATCAATAATCTATTAGCTCAAAATATATAACATCTAATTTAAAACATGGTTTTCAAACAATATACCATCATTGCATAAAAGTCAAAATCTTGTTACTAATTCACCTTCGCATTCAAATCATATATCCTCCTAAGGTTCTATAAAAAAAAAAAAAAAAAAAGCATAAATAACTCCCTTTACTTATAGTTTCTACTTTCAGAAAAAGTTATAGTCCAAAGATAAACTTTCTCAAAATTTGGGAACCTAGGACAAAGTATCCACACAACCAAATTTTAGTATGACTTTAAATAATTTGAGATATTTACTTTTTTCAACTAATCCGTCAATATTAATGACAAAATCATGAGGAAAAGAAAAGAATAATTTTTTTAAATAATTAAAAATTATTCTGTTCAAAAATCTAATAGGTCATAATTTGTGTTTAAGGAAATTGAGAAACTATATATTTATTTAATTTTAATTTTAGAAAATGGTTACGCTTGAACTGTTTTAATTATAAAATGTCGCTTTGTAAAAATATTTAATATATTTTACAAGATAATTACATTAGTGTATAAACACAAACGGTATCAGAACTACAACGAAGCTTGCACAAATAAGATCATAAAAAATATTTGCCAGCTTTTGACAGCTCTTTTACGAACTCTAATTCAATCCAAAAGAACAAAGATTACATTTAATTAATGGATTATATTTATATTTATTTTGACTTTACCATCTAATCCAAAATAATAATGATTATATTTACTTGTCCTTTGCCAACTCGATCCTCCTTAAACTGCTACAGAGTGGTGGTTTCCTATTGTCTAGACATTACTGTCACTGCAATTAAGAAAATGAATATACTAAACATTTTTTTTATTCTCTGAATTCTTTTTGAACTATTATTAATTTGTATATTTTTCTTTGTTCATTATTTAGTCTTTTTGCTTAAGTGACAACAATTATAGATATTAAGAACAATTGATAATAGATACAACAATTGAATAAAAGTGTACAATCTTTATACAACTATTATTTTAGTTTAAAAAATTGTAGATATTAAATAACTTACAATAAATAAAATGAAAGTTACAATTTTAAAGAAATTGAATCATCAAATTCTCCACATATATAAAAGATTAAGTGATCTTATTAATGGAGAAAAATAAAAGGACTTAAAAAAATGTTCATAAACTTTAGGATAGTAAAAGGGTATTATCTATATTATTATATGAAGAAAATATAGATTTAAACATGTCTTAAGTTTATGTGAATATTCTTGTATCTTGGTTTAGTCTTATCAAACTATTTTACTGCTATTTTAAATTTCCAACAGTTTTTTAGTATTTGTTTTTGTCCTTATTTTTAGTTTGGTGCTAAATTAGAGAATATGAACCAATATATAATAAGTAATTCTTAAATTAAGACAAATGCATTATTTTTAAGTTTTTTTTATTAAATTAATAATTATTGAATACTTTTCTAATTAATTTATTGAGTAATTTTTTACATTGATGAACATTGAAAAAAATGTTGTTTTAAATAGGAAGACTTTGTTCATTTAAAAATTAACAGTAGAGAGAACCGATTCCGGTCTATAAAGTTCTTTCCTCAATCATTTTGTTGCACGTCACGAACATGCGATACACTACATACTTTTTCTTTAATAACAAACTTGATGATTTAGTGTACTTTTAAGAATATGTTATTTATTCAAAATAATTTGACCAAAATAGGAACAATTGAAAAGTGTTATTTTTTTTTTGTGCTAAAAAATATTTTTCCTATTAATCTTTATAAAATTATACACAGCACTTAAAATCTCTATCAATTTCTTACATATAATGGAACTAAAAAATTAAGTAAATTTTTTTCTTTTTTTTTTGGTTAAAACTAGCATTAGTATAGTACCTTCCATATTTTATTAATACTTTTTTAAGAAAAGTAAAAAGATGAAATGTAAAAGATGTTGTACTTTAAATATTAAATAAAGCATTCAAAAAGAAGACTCAATTTGGTAATTTAAAATAGAATAAAATGTCATGTGAGAAACATTCTACTTTATTAATAACTTATTTTATCATTTTTTTTATAATTTAAAAGATAAAAAAATCACAGTAAGAGGTAAAACTTTTATACACCATAATGATAGCCGAATGTATTCAAGTTTTGAAAGGTTATCTGATCACATTTAAAACAACTTAACTCAAATTATGCCCCAGCTCAGAGGTAAATTTTAGAAAATAAACTATAGATGATGACAATTTAACTAATAAAAAAATTGTTAAATATATTTTTGGTCCAAACTTTAGTGAAATTTAGAATTATTTTCTCTTCAAAGTTCTTGATTAATTTAGTCATTCATTTTTAAAAATGTATAGAGTTAGTTCTTTTAATCAAATTTTGTTAAGTTTACTTAACATTTTAAATATATTTTATAATAATTTTTGAGTTAAGATTAAAATGAAAATAGGTGAAGTAACGTAAACAATTCAAATACTATCTTAAAGTACGCTTAAAACGTCAGATGATATTAATAAAATCTAATAAAAATAACTAAATTTATACATTTATAAAGATAAAAAATTAAATAGGTGAAAAATTTCAAAGAGAAAATAACTTTAAATTTTACTTAAAATTGATTAACCAAAAATATATTTAATCCACGAAAAAAATTGTTTTTTGTGTTGAGCTAATAAGAATTTGAAATTGTGTGGCAATTACAATCGGAGAAGTTTCATTGAGAAGGAGAAGTTTGGGTGTTTGACCCGATCCATAAAACCAAAGGAATGAATCAATGATTGGAACTTGAGAGGGTTACGTTGAAAAATTGTAATAAAACAGTTGTGGAAATTCGAGAGCAGAAAGGTTAAGAACGCGTAAAGACAGTCTGGGAATTGAGAAACAGTAGTTGGAAGTAGGCTGGAAAACCGCCACACACAGACAGTGATGCCTCCCTCAACCTCTAACCGACAAATGTACTTAACAACAACAACCTCTGACCTATTATTCAATATTTTTTATTACCAAATCATACATTTATTTCTTATTTTCCCTCTATTTTCTTATTTCTTCTCATTATTGTTCCCATAACTTAAAATACGCGTCCCACACCGTCCAAGCCAATATACATTTGTTCTCTCTATAAATACATGTTATTATTAGGTCACTCCTACACAACATAAGCAACAACAAACAATCCTCTTTCTTGTGCTCATAAACATAGAATGGGTTATACCGCAGTTAAAGTTTTTGTCGTGTTTGGGCTTTTGGCCACCGCATGCTTAGCGCAAGCCCCTGGACCTGCACCCACCCAACCACCATCAGCAACCCCATCACCACCCACGTCAGCACCTGCTCCATCACCCACCGCCAACGCGCCTCCTCCTGCGGCTGTACCTACACCAGCACCAGCCACACCCACACCAACACCAACACCAACACCAACGCCACCTCCTTCAACTCCTCCACCAACTCCTTCTTCTCCCGCACAGGCCCCCGGCCCAAACACCTCATCCCCTCCCGCACCAAGCCCATCAGGCCCAACACCAGGCCCAGCTCCAGAGCAACCAGCTTCTGAGCCTCCCTCCGCAGCATTCTCCATAAGCAAGGCTTACATTGCTGCCACCGCTCTTGTGGGAACCTTCCTTGCCGTGACTTTGGCTTAATTACAACTTTTAATTATGATTAAGAGAAAATATTTTATTTATTTCGGCTTTGGTAGCTGTTGAGTTTCTCTGCTTCATTATGTTTTTTCGTTTGTGTTTTCTTTCTTCATTGCTACATGATTCGGTGATTCTTCTCATTCCTGTATCTAGATCAATGTAAAAACGCTTCATTCTTTTGCTCTCATAATTCTCTCTTCTTTCCTGCAAGAAATCGCTCAAAATCATTATTTTCAATTCCAGTTGATTGCGTTCATTAATTGTTATTAAATACCTTTTAAAATTCTGTTTATTAAAAAGATTCCTAAGAGATATACTACAATATAAATCTAATGCTAAGTAGTGGACAACTACTTTAGTTAAAATATGAAAGTCACAAATTAAAATAATTAAATTTATATATTTTTTTAGAAACAAAAATAGTCAATAGTATTTAATGCTTATATTTGCTTAAAAAAAAATACTTTAGAATTTCTAATCTATCAAGAATCAAGAAAAAATATTTTTTTGAGGCTTGAAGATCGTTTGAATATCATCTATGGATGGAAGCTTAAAATGTTAGAAATGTATGATCTTTATTTTTTATAAAAAATAACAAAATTTGAAACTTTTAGTCTTTTCCAAATTCTCCTGTAATAGAAAGATTGCACTTTTTTATGAAATTTTTTTCCCTTTCTTCATATTATTTTCTGTCATTTCTTTAAATTATTATTTTGTTTGTTTGTTTTGAATATGCATGAATGATAAATAGGATGATAATTTTTATTTCACTTTTTATATTACTTTTGTTTATGTCTAGCTGGATTGAAAAGAAAAAAAAATCACAAGTCTTAATTTTGAACTTTGAAGTTTGATTGGATATTTCGATTTTATCAATTATGTTGTATAACATTTATAAATACTTTAATTTTATAAATAGAATAAAACTGCAACAATAATAATTATGAAAGTCAAAATTTATTTATGGTCAAATTTAACTATGAACTGTTCTAAAATTTATTATTTATTAATTATTCTTAATCGTTACTATTTAGGTAGTGATAACAATTTCAATATTTTAATTAAAAAATAGTTAAAAATAATTATATTTTATCATTTATATTATTGCATAACCTTTTCTCATTGTATTCGTATTAGAAGATTTTTTTGTGTTCATTAGGTTAGTTTTGCTCTCAACACAAAGTCAAAGTTCAGAAATTGAATTGGGCTTGACTTTCATTTTAAGTCCACTAAGGTAAGCCCAAGTTGATCTTAAATGCTTGAGTTGGCAAACCACATGCTTCGGTGAAGGGGCTTCTCCCTACACCTCCAAGAATCTCGTCTGTACCCCCAAAACCAATTTTATTCCCATAATTGCCCATGGTTAAATATAAATTTACTGTGTGTTTTTTACCCCATACCCCTGCACCCCCAAACCCTGACGCTGCACCCCCTAATAAAACCCCAAGAACGCATACCCCTGCACCATTGCACGCCCAAAACAAACCCCAAGACAGAATCTGATTCCCTGCACCCATCATCAGGAATCTTTGACCTAGCCACTTCTCCCTCATTGTCCTCTTCTCCCACACAGCCTCCACACACTCTTCCTCAGTCTTCTCCGTTTGGTTTTCTCCCATTTGGTCTTCTCCCACTTTGGTCGCACACATCCTCCACCTCCACCACACAGTTCTTCTCTCGAGCGTGCACAACACAGTCTTCATCTCTGCTCCCTCCCTTTTCTGGTCTTCTCTTGCGTAACACCACAGACGCACCCGCATCTTCTCCAAGTAATGTTTTGAAATTTATAATTAATTTCAGGAATGTTGTCGGTTTATTTTAATTGATTTTTGCATCTTGGTTTCGTTTTAGGAGTGCACTTCCAGAATGGTGAAACGGAACACACTTGCTTTGTTTTTTTTTTTCCAATTGTTTGTGAAACGGCTTTTGTAAGCCGTGTGGGAAGTGAGAAACGGAATACACATTCCGTTTGGGCATTTTTTTTTTAAAATTGTTTGTGAAACGACTTTTGTAAGCCGTGTGGGAAGGGAGAAACGGAATACACATTCCATTTGGCATTTTTTTTTTTTTAAATTTAACTGAAACGACTTTTGTAAACCGTGTGGGGAGTACATGAAACGGAATACACATTCCGTTTCATTTTTTTTTTCAATTTTATTGAAACGGCTTTTGAATGCCGTGTCGGATGCGTATGAAACGGAATACGCATTCCGTTTTTTGTTTTTTTTTTTTATTTTGGTGAAACGGATTTTAGTATCCGTTTTGTGTTTTTTTTGGTGTTTTTTTCGTGAAATCTAGTTACTTGTTGAATGTAATTAAAGGCTGAGTCTTTGGAGATTATGTGTGTGTGAAATGGAAAAAGAAAGAATGGTTAGAGAGGTATAAAGAAGAGAACACACGGTAGCTGGCATTAAAATGAGGTGATTCATGGTTGGTACTAATAACTATATGATTAACTTTAAACTGGTCCGTCACCAATTTAAGCATTAAATTCAACAAACATTTCTTCCAAGTCTAGCATGTAAAATTTACAAACCAGTAGAGGAAATTGCCTTCATCAGCATCAATAATTTACCTTTCCTATTATTAGACAGAAATTGCATTTGGTAACGGAATTTAAAATCATGTTGTTTATTTCATTTAGTTATTTTTCCAGGAAATTTATATTGGATTCTAATGTTTCAAACTTTGAATTACAGATATGGTTAGAACACGAGGAAATTTAGCTAGACGCGGTTCAAATGATGCACCAGAGAGTTCTAGACAGGGTGATACACGGAAGAGACCCACAGCTTCGGCTCGTAGAAGGGGTCAACATGAAGCTAATGTGATTGAGGATGATATTGTTCAGAATGAGGTTTCTGACGTTCCTCGGGAGGACGAGCACGGCATTGATAACGATGGTGGAGGATTTCCTGGGGGTCCATATGATACATCTTTATTGACCCGGTACCAGGATCATGTTGCACGCATGATATGGGATGGTCAGGTCAGTAAGAAGTTTTTATATAGGTTTAATTTTGTTGTTGTTAAGTATTTTTAGTCTTTTTTGTTTCTTTTGTTAGGATCGAGTTGTGAAAGTGGTCTCTCATATTAAAAAGGTGAAGAAATTAGGACGTCCTCATCCTTCTGTTGCACCTTTTGTGTTAGCTTCTGGATTATCGCCTCTGTGCGATATTTTATATGAATATATCGATCTTGGGTTAGTATTGGGTTTCATGGAGAGATGGCATCCCGAGACTAATACTTTTCATCTACCCATTGGGGAGATGACCATCACTTTGGATGACGTATGGTCACTTCTCCATCTTTCCATCAGTGGAAACTTTTGCTCCACTGAAAATCTTGAATATGAAGAGTCTGTTGAGATTTTGACGAAACTTCTTGGTGTTGACCGGGCCATGGCTTGTGCGGAGCTTAATCAAAGTCGGGGTGCACAGGTCCGACTTAGCTGGTTGAGAGAGTTGTATGACAGCTGTTGTGAAAACGAGCTATGGGAGTTTGCTGCACGTGCATATCTTTTGCACCTTGTAGGGTGCACGATATTTGCTAACAAAAGCGCGACCTATGTTCGTACACATTATCTCGAGCTATTTAGAGATCTCTCCAGATGTCGTACATATGGTTGGGGAGTTGCTGCTCTTATCCACTTATATGAGCAGCTAGGAGATGCCAGCTTTGCAAATACAAAGCAATTAGCTGGATATCTACCTCTTCTGCAGGTACCCATTTATATAACATTTTATTCTTTATTTCACTTGTTTTTAGTTTTATATGACAATGGTTAAATGAAATGTTATTTGATACATGCTTGGATATACGAGCACTTCCCTACATTGGGAAGGAAGCAAGTACGGGATACATATGTGGAGACCGAACCCCGTGCTCTACGTTATGTCACTGGACGCGCCATTTCCGCTATAGCTGATGTTAGAGTCCAGTTGGATGGCTTGACATATGATGGGATGATTTGGAACCCATATGTAGCACATAGAGCTGCTCGACAACTTGTAACACATGGCATGTTTTCTGGCTTCCTGAGGGTTGGTACCCTCGTACACCATCATATGTCGGAGCGTGTGTTGCGACAATTTGGCTTCATGCAGCCTATTCCACCGCCGCCCAGTTCGCTTCCCATGATGGACTTTGAGGCTATTGATGATCGATGGAAGAAGCACGAGCAGTTTGTTGTACATCAAGTGGTCCAAGCACCAGCTCCTTTTTCATGTGCAGATGGATATTTGCAGTGGTTTAGGAGAGTCTCCCATCCATACATTTTACGTGGAGCTGAGGCGGACCGACCTAGCCTTGTCATTGTGCCCCGACTTCGTCGGAATTTGCCAGATGACATACCAGTTCAGAGGACGTCACCGTCATCATCTTCCAGTGGTTTATTGGTATGTTATAAATTTAGTTGTTCGTTTTATTAATAACTTTTAATATTTGACATTAACTTGTTATTATCACAGGGTCTCGTAAAACGCATTGTAGGCGGTCTTCAGCGGATGATAGACTATAGAGACGTTACTGAGGGCACAGTTGCTTGGGATCGCACTCGTGAGTTATTACAGATGGCTCAAGAAGGCGTTGAAGAGGAAGAGAGTAGAGGAGGACGTAGAGTTCGAGGCCGACGACCATCTACGTCTGGATAGTCCATTTACTATTTATTTGTATTTGATGTTAGAATTTTTATATTAAGATATTTCATCTATATATTGTTTTTTATATTAAGTTATTTAATGTTAGCAATGAGGCCAAAATATATCCGTCCCTTGGCCAAAGGAGTTAGAATTTAATATATTGGTAAAATAATTACAAACAACAACAGTCAAATACTTAATACAATCAACAAATATCAGTCTTCCATGAGATCTACATAACTACGATCCACTACGTGTAAATCTAGGAATGCCTGCATCCTATCTCTATAAAATGATGCCCAGCCTTTTGCCTTTGGGTAACAGTTGCTAGATGATATGATATCCACTGTTGGTAATGGACAACCTTCTTGTAGACGAACCTGTAAATACGTAATTAGTGAATAGAGATATAAAGTTCTTTATCAAAATAATATATATATATATATATATATATATATATATATATATATATATATATATAAACGTATATACCTGCACAAAATGAGAACTGTAAACATGTCCAATACAAATTAGTTGATGTTGACTTTGCGAAATAGGTGGGGATGTACGAAGTGGAAATATCGTCAAATTCTGAACTGACGACAAGCAGACAAGGATTACATTATACCGATTAGCAATCGCATACCCCATGTCTGGTATAGTCATCCACTTGTCTCGATTAGCCTGCATATAATTTAATTAGATTATACTAAAACAATATGATAAACAACTTTTAATACATAAATTTCAACATTGGTGTGTAGAAGTCATACCCCTGATGGTGAGTGAACTAGCAAAGACTTTCTCAGTTCTTCCAGACGATCATAGCCTCCAACTAATGTTGCGTATTCATCTCGCCATTGACTAAGTTCTTTGTATAGGTCATGTCTGATTAGAGGCCACGACTCCTCACCCATACCCAACAATGCAGCAATGCATCTATATCCACAATGACCGTCCGCAACAACATCGACAACATCGAGTATATAAGGATGGAAAACAGGATTGAACTGTTCTAGCATGGGTATTACTTTCTCTTCAATTACACGTTTGCTCTTCAGCTTGTTTTCTGTTTTTGCAACACATGTGTCTTGTCTTGAGGACTCAATGAAGGCGTCCACATGCTCAAAATAGGAGGGATCACGTTTGGTTGACTTCTTTGATCTATGACTTTTAGCTGCACCTTTCGTCTTAACTTTACTTGGTGGTGGTAACATCGATGTCATGGAAGGGCAAACTATGTCGAGTAATTTATGTTTTATGCTCACTTTTCCTGCAATATCAACTTCTTTGAAAAGATTAAGCAGTAGATCAACTTCCCTTTGAATAGATAATTGCCCTTCAGATTGTGAAGACGAGACATTGGAGAAGCTCAACCTAGTCCACATCACATGAATTTCTTGGAGAAGAATAATCCCAGGATCATATCGTGCTAATTCACACGCACATGGTAGACCATAAGTTTGTCTGAGAATGCAGCCACAAAGACTACTATCGAATCCAATCTTTTTTACTCTTTCCAACTCTGGAGCAAGGAGTTCTAAGGCACATCTAAAAATATTTCCCACTAATCTTCTATAACTCAATGCCTTGTAAGAGTCACTGATCAGATTTAAACTTCTTTCAAAAGACGCCTTAATTTCGTTGTGTTGCAAGATAATAACGTTGTGAATTCCATCCCAACACGAACAAAGGTCTCCCATACTACTTCCAAGAACTTTCTTCAGACTCTAGTGAGCAGACTCAACCCTAGTACAATTTATACAAGGAAATCATATAAACCGTTAAAAAAAAATTTAATTAATACCAAAATACAAACATACCTGTTTGATGTTGTATTCCCCAAATGCATAACTTTGTTCGTCCATGCCTTCACAAAGAATTTCTTATAAGGAATGATCCACGAGTCGTTAACATATTCAAAGAATACAGGTCATGGCTGGCAAACAAGCTCAAGACGATGAACACACTCGTTGAACTTTAATTCATCTTCACAGTCCATGACATTCTCCCAGGCTTGCAATACAACATCCCATGCATCAACAAAATTTACTAACATTTTGCACTTTGCCTGCACATTTTTTTGAATGTGGAAACGACATAAAAGATGATAACACTGAGGGAACACCATGCCAACAGCATTCATTAGAGCAAGATCCCTATCAGTTACAATGACTTGTGGACCACCCTCGGACGTCATAAATAGACCTCTTAGCCTTTCAAGAGCCCAAATGAAATTATTTTGCTTTTCACTATATAAAAATGCAAAAGCGGCCGAGAAAGTTAATCCCGTTGAGGTCACACCAACAATCTCAAGTAATGGCAACCGATATTTGTTGGTTTTATAGGTATTATCCATTAAGAACACAATATTGAATGAATTTAACAACTTCACAGCATCAGGATGGGTCCAGAACAAATCGCTTACCACATCAGATTCATCAAGACATCTACTAAAATGGATGTAGTGATCACGTTCCAACATCAACATTAACTGTTGTAACTCAGTTCTTGAACCTCTTATTGAACGTTTGTACCTATATCTCGCATTATACACTTGCTTCAGAGTTGTAACATTACAATCATCTTTTTCTTTCAAAGTGAGAAGTATATTTGCAGGTTTGACTTGACTTTTGGTCATATCAACAAGCAACGACTGTTCAGTAGACTTCAACCTACCCGCATAGGGGTGACCAACTAGAGTAGAAGAGACATCGTGATTATGGTAACCACATTTTACGTTCAACACCCATCCCTCCCCTTGAGAGATGGGTCTCCCTCTCAATCTAAAGGGACAATCACATTTTCTTGTCCCAGATAAACTGGGTTCTGCATCACACTTGTATTTTCTATCTTTTCCACCTCTTTCACAACCTAATAATACATGGGTCTTTCTTCCTGGTTGTCCATTGTATTTATCCGATCTTAGAATAATAACGACAAACCCAAGATTATAAGCAACCCCTCTAACCCATTTAATTAAATCTTCACGTGTTGAGAAAATATCATCGGTTGTAAAATGAGATGTATAATCTTGTTCGCAGATATCATGAACAAAATCAGAAAACTCTGACATCAGACTACAATTTTGTTGAGAATCCGCTTGAGAATCCAAGAAACTCAAATAACTAAAATGATGCTCTTCCATAATGAACTATAATAAAAAAAGAAATTTTAATAAGTAAATAACCCATCTAAATGCATAAAGAATGCAACACGTATCACAGAAAACGAGTGAATGCAACACGTATCAAAACTAATTGCATGTTGATATTCAAAAATTGAAAACTAATTGCATTCATTGCATAATTTACGTTACAAAATTCACCAATCACAGAGACTCACATTAAAAATTCACCAATAACACAATATACACACCAACACACAAAATCAAAGTATGAAACGGAATACTATGAAACGGAATAAGGAGCGGAAATTTCAACGAAATAAGTTATTCAATTCTACCATGATACATATGCAATGATACGAAAATCATAATTTATAGGAAACGGAATACAGAATCCGTTTCAAAACTGTATGAAACGGATTCTGTATTCCGTTTCTAAAAAAATTTGCAAATCTTTTTATGAAACGGAATACAGAATCCGTTTCATACAGTTTTGAAACGGATTCTGTATTCCGTTTCATAAAAATTTGCAAATTTTTTTATGAAACGGAATATAGAATCCGTTTCATACAGTTTTGAAACGGATTCTATATTCCGTTTCCTATAAATTATGAATTCCAAACAATCCCTTCAAACAAATTCCATTTACAAACTTATGGGTATCAAGGCTAACCTGGATTGACGGAAATACCACTTGGAGAAGCTAACGCAGTTACTCAGAACAACTTCCTTCAAAGAATCAACCTTCAATCACAATAATAATCACAATAATCCATACTTAGTGTCACACAATAAACAAAACAATAATCAAATGCATAGACAGAATAAATCAAAGTCATACAATACAAACCTCTTCGAGGGACCACTACAGATAGAATGAACGAACGAAGACAGAGGGACCACTGCAGAGAATGAAGGACTCTGAAGAAGCACGAATGAGAGGGACCACTGCAGAGAAGGACTGAAGAAGCACAAATGAATGGATGATGGAGAACAGACGGAGTACAAGGAACGTATAGTAACGTTTTGGGGGGTGTAGGGACGTTGACGCAGTAAATGAAATTTACTGCGTCCGTACCCACTTTCACCCATTCTCACATGATATTAAATAAGGGCAGAAACGTAAATTTTGGGGGTACAGGAGATTTCTTGGAGGTGCAGGGAGAAGGCGCCTTCGGTGAAATGGAGCATTTGCAATAGAAACCCACACTGGATATGCTCAAAGAGGACCAAAAGTAATGTTCCTTTTATAAACTAATTTTTTAAGAATTAATTAAATTTAAATTGATTTTCTAAGATCAATAAACAAAAAAAATTAATTAAATTACCAATTCATATTATCAAATAGTTATTTTACTTTTATAAGGTTATCAAAATATTATTTTCAAATCCCACGTCGGGTTTTATTAGCAAAATACCCTTTGGTTAATCACAAATGGGGTCCTTCTAAACAAATTCTCACACTGAATAGCAAGTTAACTTTTCTTGAAAATAAGTGTATATAAATATTAAAATTAAGATTGTGGTCAATTTTTTTATTGTACCTTGTATACAATAGCTGATTATGCCTTATTTATTATGAGATAAAAGAAGATTTATTTAATCTTATTTGGATATTCTTTTATCATAATTTCTCCTTATTTTACCGGGTTAGAAATTGATCTTCTAATAATATTTTTATTTTTAAAATATTTATACTAGTAGTAGTAGTGTATTTACTACTAGCATGACGAGTTTTTATATAAAACAAAAAATCAAATAAGAAATCATATAAATCGTCTTCGCAAGTGAAGACACAGTATTTAAATATTATCCGTTGTGTTATTTAAAAAACATAACCGATATATGACAATAATGTATTATTTATTTAATCATACCATCTTTTGTCGATTTATTGAAACTTTTCATTTATAGAAACAATAATTATATTTGATGGGGAGTTACTATTCCATTCATTGAAATTTCTTATTCATAAAGACAATAATTATGTTTATTTGGGTTTCTATTTGATATGTTTTAAATATCACGTTAATAAACAAAATAATATTTCAACTTTTAGCTTAAGTGAATATTTTTAATAGTAATCTTAAAATTATATTATCATATTCTTTAGAATATTAAACATTTTGATTGAATACTTAATTAAATAGAATTTTTAAATTTTATAAGTCAATTTGTAAATTATAATTAAAAAAAAACTCTTCGTCAGGGACGTATAAATGAGAATTGAATAGAATAGAAGTTCATTTGCAATTAAGACCTAGAAGCTTAATGATAAAAAAGAAGAGTATAATGTAAAATATAAGAGTGAGTATGAATTGAAATGATACATCTATATTGAAGATGCAACTTTAAAACTCTGGATTTTAAAAAATAGTTATATGAAAAATAATAAAATATTTTTTTTTCCGTAAATTTGTTATGATAAACATTATATTAGAGATATAATAAGATAATTGACTTTATCTTTTATATGATCACCGTTAAATTGTTTATGATGATTATAACATAGAACTGCACAACGAAAACAAAACTTTCTCATTGTATATATTAGATATATGATGGTGAAATTACAAGAAAAGATAATTTCGGTCGAAATCTCAATATGATGGTGAAAAAAAAGAAATAGGAAAAAAATGGTTGAAGTTGTTACCATTATTTATTTTTTGAAAAAATTATGGAAAATATTAAAATAAGTCATGATTTGCGAAAATTGAATTGTGAGTTAGGAAAAATTATGAAAAGTTTTAAAATAAAACATGATATGCGAAAATATTGGGTTGGAGAATGGATTACACAAAAAGTATGTTAGCATTTTACAACATCCTCCCAACAATTGTACTTTCAATTAAATGTACGATTAATATAATTTTCTAAAATGTTTAATTTTTCTTGAAAATAATAAGAAAAGAATACTCAAAAGAAACAAAATATTTTTTTTTTTGTTTTTTGGGTTCAACAAAATATATATTTTATTTGAATTTCAGAAAAAATAAAAGGTATCAAATACTAGAACTATGTGAAGAGTTATACGATCATTCATACATTTATTATGGGACTATATTGTTAGGATCGAGCGTTTATCACTAGGCCAAAAGCTATAACCATTAACTAGGACGTAACTCTTTTTCCTTAAGAGTGTAACAACTTAAGTGCCACAGTTCGATGGTGACCCAACCCGCTTGACCTCTGCCACGAGACAATTGATCTCACCTAGAACACATACAAGCATTCAAAAGAAACATATTTTTCAATTATTTTGAAAGAAAAGTATCAATTACTAGATGACATAGACAATCACACAAGTACATCGATGGCGGTATAAAAATCTAGAAAAAAGAAATGAAAACGTATTTTTGAGTTGTTTTGAAAAAGTAAAGAAAGGAATTAAGTACTAGGACGATATCATACATTTATACTTTTAAAAATGTATTTTAATTATTTGGAAAAAATAAAAGTCTTAGAATGATGTAAAAGACATTAAGTATTATTAAGACAACGCAATTATCAGAGGAGTACTCATACATTCTTTAAAAAATGCAAAAAGTTATTTTCCCATTTATTTTTATATTTTTATATTATGAAAATAGAGGCTTAGCCCAAAAACAAATGTGCTGGTGTGCGAGATGAATATAGGGATGCAAACAGGAAATTAAAACAGCCCAAAACAAAAGAAACTAACAAGCGTGGTGCAATAAGCAAATTGTGAGAAGTGTTACACACGAACCAACCCAAACAATAAACAGTAGGGTGCGAACGAAAGATGTGAAGAAAATGAGAGCAGTGTAGGCACGAATGAGAATGGAAAACTAACGAAGGTTGATGATGATGAAAAAACGTGATCCCCTGCCTTTGAATGTGTGTACAATGAAATAAGTGAGGAATGAACGAAGAAGATGATACAGAGGTCAATTCGGAAGAAGGAATTCAATCCCAAAACATCTTTCGTGTTCACCTCTCCGAGAATATATTTTTGAATTAAAAATGTCTTCTAAATTATTTACTTCAATTTTTTTATTTTCCAAAAATAAAGTGTTTGCAAAAATATTTTTGAATCCGATTTCCTGAAATATTTATTTTGAACTTTTTTTTTATATTTCAGAATAAAGTGTTTTGAAAAATATTTTTAATTTAAAAATATTTTTCTAAAATATTTATTTTGAATTTTCTCATATTCCAAAATATTTTTCTAATCCAAAAATACCTAATCTTTTAGCTCATTTATGTAACCGGAATAACTAATGAACAAATTTATAAGAAAGGTGTTCATCCTAGCCGAATTCGCATTGTATGCATTGCAACATCAAACATGAGATCATAATAATGGTGAGATATAACCCAATAAATCGCTCTATGAATTTGTGAATTATCTCCTCACTTAAGATTATGTAATGTCGTCTATATATTATATCATGCGACAGGACAAGAGTTTAATTTAAATTAGCTTGACTAAAGATAAAAAACTTGAATTTGTTTATATGTTTTCAATATTTTAGAATAAATAACATAAAAATCAAATTCGTTCACAACTTAATTCAAAAGATTAAGCTTACATATAAGAGTGAAATAGTAACATGAATACAAACCAATGCAAAAAAACTATATATATAAAACAAAGAATTATTATGAACATGAACAAATATTTTACTTTTCAAAAAGAAAATTTCAATAAAATTGGTTTGATGTTTTTGTTATTTCTTTAGGACAATATAGATAACTATATAAATTTATAGCAATCTTATTCATGTTCATGAAAAATTTATTTATATTTTTGTCATATTTATTTAGTTTAAAAATATATAAAGATTTCAATACTTCTCTTATAGTTTTACTTGAACATATTTGATAAATTTTTTAATCGAAATTTGCATTAAAAATAATTTGTTTTATTCATATAATCGATTTTATCTATATTTTCTGTTAATTCGTCTCACATGGTTATATAGGTGTAATCACAACTCTCTAGGTTAATCTACTATGCAAATTATTTTATTAATGGTGTCTCTTCCATTCATTAAACACATAAATAACTCTATTTTTAAGAAAAATTCTTGGAACTAAATTGATTAGTCTCAACCATCTCCAAATTGAAAGTTATAGAAAATTAATGATTTTGATAATTATGACAAATATATAGACTTTTTCTTTTCTATTATATTAAGACGTGTTTAACTTTTGCATGCTTAAAAAATACAAGTGGTTGTTTCAGCTAATAATCTTTTATATTAGTCAATCTCTAAACTATATGTTTCACTAATCATATTTCATATCAGTCATTTTCCTAAGCTATGCTGTATACATATGGATATGATATATGTTGAATGTTGGAGTCCAATCATGGGAGTAGACAAATATGCGAAATTTTGATTTTGTTTTTCTATTGAATTAAAACAATAAAAGAGAATATAATGGTAAATTCTACATTTTTACATGTAAATTTGATGGTTGTGTTATAGATTTGTGGAGAGTGATGATGTAGGTAGAAGGATATTGGAGTGTGATGAGGTTGTGGCAGAGTCGGTGGAGAGTGATTATTGCAATGGCTGGCTAAGTACTTTCCATGATGAATGCATAGAGATATGCAAAAAAGTTTGATGCCAAACAACATTTTCAGTCATTTCAAAAAGAAAAAGAAGCCTGCATTGCATCATACTTACATTTTGTACATTAATCAAGTAATCATAAACAGATCCCACGTCACCAATTTATTTTCTCATACGGGTTGTTGGGGATGTTGATGTGGGTCGGGTAGATTCAATTTAACTCGTTTTATTTATTTTTTAATTAAAATTTTTATAATTTAGTTTCATCTATAATAAGTTGACGAGGCATTGAATTACTTACTTAAAAATATTTTTGTTTTTTCAATTTATTTTATACATTTATTATTTTACAATCGAAATAAATTATTTTGACTGTTGGTTTATAATAATACAATCAAAAGCTTCACTTATTTTTATTATTATTATAAAAACAATAATTAAAATTTAAAATATCAATTTGATAAACAAATAAATTAAATATCTAAACTAGTTAAACATTGTTAAGAAATATTTTAATATTTAAAAGTATCAAATTATCGATCAATATAGATAAAAGTAGTTAATAATTATAATAAAATTATTTAGAAAAATGATAAAAAAAACTAATAAATGGTTATTGTTGGTGGATTACCGGTTAATCCACCTTCAATCTGGCTCAAATCTACCTTCAAATCGACTTAAACCCATTTAACTTTGAAATTAATTGAATCGGATCCAATTTGATTCATATTTAAAAAAAATTAAATATTTTTCAACTAAATCACCTCAAACATGTGATGAGCCGACTGACTCACATGTTCATTTAACATTTTTATGAGTTGTAAAACTAAGTATAAGTTTAAAATTCAATAAAAATGAAAAAAATGAGTATTGTATAAAAATAAAATTTACACATTTATTCTCTTAAAATTATAAATGATATTCATCTCTCATATATGAATTGAACTAATGTCTCGTTAGTATTGTATTTTTCGGATAATTCTTCCAAAATAGTCATTAATACGTCAACCCTAACAAGCAAGCACAGAGAAGAAAAAAATTAATGTGAACATTGACGTAAGCGTCACAGGTGAATCTTTGGAAATGGCTAGATTGGGTTCTTGGGGAAGAAGTTCTTGATATATTCCTCATCATTTACCAACCGATAATTAGCTAGCCAGTGATTTTCAACCTTTTCTGCTTCTTTAATTTTGACCATTTGTCTCAAGCCACTCTTGTCTTTTAGCCACCCATCCAAAAAAAAGTAACACCGATTTACAAGACCTGCGCAGCCAAAAGAAGCAAAAATGTAGTAGTAATAGTTTTATATTTTTTTCATGATTGAATCAACATATTTATGATTGGGACTCATTTATTGAATTAGGGAAAACAAGTTTTGGACGTGAGAGATTACCTTTGTTCTTGGCCCCAATTAGCTTTATGTTAGTTCACATATATATATTCTCGTGGGGTTGGGGTACCTACTAAACAACACAATTCAATAAATAAACCTCATGGAGGTTACACATGATAATTAATTTATCTCTACTAATTAACTTTATCATCACCATTAATTAATTGTAGTTAATCATCTAAGACTGCTTTCATTTTTAATATCACCTATAAAGTCTCCTTCTCGCCCTAAAAAACTACTCACACTCTTTATTTTTAAACATCTAAATAAAATCTATAATTTCTTCTTATTTCTCATGTATAATATATTTTTTTCTTTCATTGGGGTCATCTAGTATTTGAGGTTTATTTATATGAAAGAAATTCAATTTCCTTGCTTCAAATTATATAACAATGGGAATGCAATCGATGCTCATACAATCAATTAATTATTGTAATTATTTTGATCTAGTTTATGTGGGGAAACTCGTTAGTTGGGAGCAATTACATAATTATGAACGGAATTTATGAAAATAAAAAACTATTATACTTATAAATCACTACAAGAAAATTAATTTACAGAAGCAATTGTTTCCTAGTAATTTTACCAAAATGACATTATATTAATAAAATTAAATTAATATTGTATTTTCAGTTGAAAAGTGACCATATATTGTTATACGTACTCTTTAGATTTTTTTTTTTTCACTATCTTCTTTTGCTTTTAAATAGACCGCCAACTATTTTTTCTTTTATCGTTGACATTATCACAAAAAAAGATATGGTTCTCTTTTCTCGTGATTACTACAATTACTTAGGAGTTGTTTTCTTCTTTTCATGAATGTTAATTGTGAGAACCCAATAAATATATAAATGATTGTTTTTAAATTTTATTAAAAAGTTAAAATTTATAAAAGTAGACTTCTTTAAGAAATAGAACATCTCTCTATCCATTTTCTTTCATGAGTTCCTTCTCTTCTCTGCTCTGCTCCTCCTAGAATCCAACCCTACATGGTTTTTTGAAGATTGAAACAGTGAAAACAAGATTTTTGTAAGTGTTTTAATTTGGATATGGAAGGATTGACCGATGAGATTAAAAATATGGTAAATTGTGGGTGGTTGTGAAAAAAACAAATTTGTGAATGTTATATGTGAATCTATATGCAAATAAGTTGTTATGCATAATTGAGAAAGAGTTTGTAATGATGAGAAAGAATGTGTATGGTTCAAATATGGGTTGTGGTGTTTCTAATGCTTGAAGTAGATTTTGTGAAATTTTATACTAAAGAGCAGTATTTCGTCATAGGTTTCATAGGAGTGAGTTGTGTGCATGTAATGTAGATACATATATTTGAGTGAATATGATATCTTGTAACAACAAGTGATAGCCTTCCGATATGAAATTGTTTTAAAATTGGTTTAGCGAATGGATACTGTTGGGCGCCCCTGCCCCTGTAGTTGAGCGTTGTTAAATAAATTTTAGAAGAACAGTCTCCCTCTTACTCCTACTAGGCGACATTTTTGAGTCTAAACTTTTATTAAATGATTAAAAGTTAGATTTGCTTGAAGTAGTGATGTGTGGTTGAGTCCGGTAGTTATTTTCATGAAAAAATACTACTACCTCTTTAAGATGTCAAAGTGTATTGAAAGGGGATTCCGAGAGTGAGACTATCTTGACTCAACTAGTATCTTACTTACATAGAGCATGACATCTAGGTGGTGTGAATCGAACGAGACTTCACATGACAGACGATATGATGTGAAAGAGGATTTTACTTAGGGAGTTAGTGAGGTTAACCCTATCATGACTAAGTGAGGGACATTGGTTGGGAGTGTTGGAACATCATTAGAAAATTATGCCGATGTCGAATGATTCGAATTGACTTAAGTCGAACCAGCTGAGATCGAGTTAAATTAAGTTAGATTTCAACGTATTATTGTGTTGGACGTAAAATAGAAAACAAATTGTTTTATCCAAATAAAAAAATTAAAATGTAAAATATTTCAATTACTCTATCCAAACTAATTATTTAATAAAAAATAAAAATAATTTAATTACAAAAAATTTAATTATTTTAAAATTGTTGAAATCTTTCGTCGAAACCGCAATATCCTTTCGGTACTCCACATGGTATTCTAACATTTGAAAAGCCTTAACTTCATTTACCTTTCCCACTGGAACGGATGTAAATTGCATTTCTTTGTCACCTTTTTTCGGAGTTAAGCATAGTGTGATTGATAGTTGGACGATTTGACTTATAAAGCTATCTATTTGTTAGATATTCCATTATCTCGGTTTAAAGTCCAAACACACATATTTGCTTGTTAGTTTTATTTATGTTTCGTTGTATCGTGATTAATTATCTTGTTGATTTTTCACTTGAATGTTTCTATGATGATGACTAAGACATGAAGTTGAAGATTGTTTGTTAACTGTGTGTCATATTGCATTGTTTACTTCTTGGGCTTTGTTTTTAAATCTTCAATGTCCCATAAAAGATGCAAAATCTTGTAGACAATGGTAGTGTTAAATTGTGGGCGATGTTTGGTTTAATTTTGATTGTGTAAACGAGTACCAAAATGATTGAACAATTCATAGAACTTCTTTGAAGAATCAAGTTGATCTCCTTTTCAGAGCTAAACTAATGACATAGTTATTTGATATGGGTTCTCTTAGCGTGTTTGTCTTCTTTTTTTTACTTCCGATCAAACTTAAAATGGAGGTATGTATCGAGTATTTTTGTTTTTTTTTATCAGATTACTTTTATTTGATTTTGAAAACATAAAAATGGTGTAAATTTTTTTGTGAAAAAAGAATAAAGTTTGACAAATTATGCTATGTTGATACGACTTGTTATGTTAGCACAACTTTATGTCGGTCTAAAATGATTTCGTTAGATTTTATTTAAAATTGTAGTAACATAACACAACTTCTTTGATTTTATGAAAAAAAAAAAATTTGATAGATAAAATTCAAGTTAAATTTAATAAAATTGTGTTATGTTAGCACAATTTTTTTATATGAAATCATAATATGATACGACATATTCAATTTTGAATTTTTATCAAAAAGTTGTACCATTTTTGTAAATTTAGAAGCTAATTACCCTGTATGGATTGAAAAACCAAAGTATTTTCTTATCCTAATAAACTTTTATATATATATATATATATATATATATATATATATATATATATATATATATATATATATATATATATATATATATATATATATATATATATGAAAAGATATGACAGAAATAATTTTAGTTTGGAAAATTATTTTTTTGACAAAGTTTTATTAACACCTCAATAAATAAAAGAAATGTTTGATGAGACTTGAAAAAACAATGTTTGGTGTGTGATAAAAAATAAATTTTGTCAAATTTTGTAGAAAAGAAAGATTATCAAAATATCATGGTCTTAATTAAATAGATACGAACACATAATGCAACATGGTAAGAGTTAGTGACTCTCACCAAGTCTAAGGTTAGAATATGTTGCAATGAAGCCTTTTACATGTATTTACGATAAAAAAAAACGTAAAATAAATTTAACTTTTTCAGAAGTTATAGTAATATCCATGAAAAAGTTTATCGCAGGGAAAATAGTATCCTACATAAAATTCAGTTTTTAAACACGAGTACTAGTTTGGAGGAGAGACAAAACAAAGAAGAAATGGGTTGAATGATGAAAAAGAGTTAAAATATTTAAAAAAGAAATACAGAAAGAGTGGCATAAATGAGGAGCACTAAGAAACAAAAGTGAAAAAGTAAGAAAGAAAAGAGAAAGCAAGGGGTAAGTGTAGTGTACGTTAATGGGTGTCTCCAAGTTGGAGAGGAGGAACACAGTACCCCACAGAGGGAGAAGAGATGCAGAAGTTGGCATATATGTGCATGGAGAAAAAAGGTGAAAGAGACTCTTAATGGGTGGTTGCTCCCTCTATGCAGCGATAGCATGGTCCTTTAGTGGCTCAGGATTGCTACAGTTCATAGGATGGAATAAAGGGTTTTGGCTGTGGTGACCAGAAGAAGACGCAGGTAGCACATGCACCATCAACCATGCACCACGCATCTCACGCCATCGCTCTTTACCTTTCTTCCTGTCCTCTAATGCTTACAAAATTTAAAGCACCGCAAAAGGGATTTTATGAGACAAAACACCCTATAATCTTCTCAACCACCTACTACATTACAACCTATTCCCTGGTTTTAGTTTTTGGCAATTTCCTAACTAAAGCTTCTGTCGGATGTACGGACCACCGTGCTCGGATAACTCGAAACTTTTAAGATGTAAATTTTAAGTCTTACTCAATTTTACACAATTTATATTTCATTTATATATTATAAAATTGTCTTTTCTCTAATCATATAATATCTCTAACAAATAAATATAGATACACTTTGATGAAATTAGTAATAAGACAACACGACCCGGCAAACAGAACTTTATCTCTATCCTCGCTAGAAAAAAGGTTGCCGAACCTCCCCCACCCTATTAGCATTGGCCAGTGCTGTGACCTTATAATGTTTTAATGTCTTTTCTTGCAAATGATGTTTGTTAAACATTGCATTTACCTCTTGACACTGTCTCTTTCATCTCTCTCATATTATTAATAGTATGTTTTTATATTCTTGGGATGATTTCTTTTCAAGCCATAGAACGGATCGCCTATCTTTATCGTGCTTTGTGTTTTTTTCGTTTTGTTCTCCTTTATCATTGTAGTTCATTATCGAAATCCGAACCAATATTGTACACAAGATCAAAAGATTGATTGTTCCATCTCTTCTATTCATTTGCCGCTTTTCTTTTTATTTTTCTACCCACTTCTCATCTTTTACGTTAATTTTTATCAATTTATTTCTCTTCCTTTATTTACTCTTTTTAAGGTCAAATTCCATATATTTCTATTATTTTTAAAAGTGAGAAATAAGGAAAATGTGAAATAACATATAAGAAAAGTATTTTATAACAAGGTTGTAAAGCATATATAGAAACAAAATAATTCCATTAGAAAGTCTAGACCTTGATGAATTTCACGTTGGAAAGTTTCAATTGTCTAAGTATGTTTTTTCCTCCACCACCTTAGGAATGATTTACCTTACCAAACTGAGTATAAAGAATATTTATAAAACTGGTTATAAAATTGATGTGTTATACATTTATTGACGCTATATATTAATATCTTATACTAATAAAATTATTTATATTATTTGTATATTGACGATATATATCAACAAACTCATAATGCAGGTACAAATAACTTATTTTATCAGGGAAAGTCCATATATACTAATAGGGACCAATACAATAAGGAATAAATGATTTTTTATAGTGCTTCTAGGCATAAGAAATTTTAAGATAATCATATTTACAGCTTTCTTAATTGTAATTTCCATTATAAAGGGTTCTATGTGTTGTTTTCTAAACATATTGAAAAGACTAATTGAAGTGATGCTAAGTAATAAACATAAAAGATCACTATAAATATCTATCGTACTTATACTCCACTTTAAATTTATTAAAGGAACATACACCTACTTGTTCTATAAATAAGATTACATAGTCTTTTTTATATAAATTATTTATACTGCCTTCTTTTTTTATATTCACGCTTGGAAGTGATCAAACACAAAATTTAACCCGTTACAAGTTCAAGAACTACAATGAGTTTAAACTGAACTTGAGCATATAAAAGGAAGTCCAAACTTCGTAAAGGTGTTTAACTAACTAATACATATTTAACAATTTAATAAAATAAATATTAATTAATTTGTATTATCAATATAATAACTATTTTTCTTCCTATTATAATTGGATGTTTTATACTTGTTAAATTTGCCTTTAAAATTTATCAAAGAATTAATTAAGAGAGAAAACAGTAATTAAAACTAAAATTAAAACACTTACATTTCATTTCTTAATTTTAACAAGTGTGAAGTAGTTATCAACATTTGTCTTTAGCAAACAATAAGACTTCATAGCCACAACATTTTAGGAATATCTGTCATTGATCATTAATAAACGGTCTCTGTTAATGGCATTAGTTTGAGTAGAAAATACTCAAATTTCCTAGACATGTGATTCTGACTTTGATTACGAAACAGAAAAAAAAAAAAATCCTTAGACTCTCACTTTCAATTCAACTAAGACAAAGTAAAATATACTTACACAAACGTAAACAACAAAAAAAAAATGCAGAACAATTTCATACCATGAGTTCTGTTTGAAAGTGATATAAACCTGGCATGATCTAATAATCAGAAATCAACACAGGTTTGAAAGACAAATAATAATAAATTTATTAGGAAAATATTAACTACAGAACTCAGTGTTTTATGTTAAGGAAATTTGATGGATGAATTTTGGATATAGAAGAAAGGTGGAATTTTTGTTTGCAATAAATGTGAGGGGAAAATGGTTCCCTCTATCCTGAATTATAGAAAAGTTATTAGTTTGATTGTGTTGTGTGTACGCAGTTGGAGAGGGTCCCGTTACGGATTAAGAAAGGAGCAATTGAGGGTCCCAACGGTCGGTTGGTTACCCCGTTGGGTGACACCGATGAAGACCCCTTCACAGCGCCGTTTGTGGCTATTCTCTCACTTCTCACCATCACACTTTCTTCCTCTCTTACTTCTCTCTCTGATTACTATTTTACCCTTCGCCTTTCCCTTTAATCTCGCAAATGCCATTCACCCACCCAGCACTGCCAGACACACTGAATGAGGCAACACGTTTTGTGCGTCTTTGCTTGTACTTGTTAGGGAGATATAACTCTAAACCCAGTCACATAAAAATTATTGATATCACTGTCAACTCAAAATCTCAAAATTTCAAAATTTGAAGACAATAAATTTATGGATCTTTATTTTTATATAATATTTTACTTTTTTATTTTTAACTAATATAAAATTTAGATTCACACTTAAATTTTTAACATAAAATTGTTAAATGTAGAATTGATGAAGCATATAATTAAATAGAAGGTGACCCCTGAGTCCACTGTTACTTTTTATAAAAGTTGTGGCAACAAAAAATGGTATAAGTGATTTTAACACTGAACAAATCATAGTGACACATCACTATATGAAACCAATCATGAATATCATACCCTCGTAACCCTGTTTCTCCTTTTCTGTTTCCTACCAATAAAGGCCCCACTTTCCTCAATACTTCATAATATCAACTTATGTCATCGACGTGAAACTAACTCAGAGAATTCAAGAAAAATAAAATAAAATAAAATCACACGTTATTCCCTCATTCATTACAATACTTAGCCAAACAAATCATAAACCATCAACTGCGAGATTAACACATTCTATAACCAATTCATTACTTACAGCCAAAATTCTCAACCAGAAAAAAAAAAAACACAACAAGCATAATTTTACCTAATAATTAAAAATGTGTATATGAATGAGTATTGCACAAATTAAAATTTTTCACAATTGACTTAATGATAAAGTTGGAAAAAAGAATCAGAGGGGTTATTGATTCAACGTTCTCATTAACATTTAGAAAATATAAAATTAATTTGATGAACTTTAAGAAAAGGTAAAAGAAGTTATGAATTCAAATTTTCTTACTAAAAAATACTACCGTTAAAAAAAAATTATTATGGTGAGTTTCAATCTCCTGGACCAATTGCAATGAATGAAAATGAAGGCTCATCTACGAGACAAAGAAACAGAGGGAAAAATGAATGGCAATTTGGTTATTTTTGTATTACATAGGGATAATTTTTACATTTGTTAATGAATTACACTAGTTGCATGAATGGAGGATATCCATTAGAATTTAGAAACCCTCATTTATTCATACACATACCTTTTGCTTTCCTTTAAACAATCCATAAAATGCCTCAACTATTATAAAACAATATTGGTTAGACAAAGCTGTATATTATTGTTTAAGGATAATGATATTTTGTTACTTTAATATGGTTATGTGTTCAACATTTTCTTTAATTTATTTTTTAAAAATTAATTTGTATAACTTATTTAATTTATTGATAACACCGATTGATTGATTTGTTGACGGAATGAACACGGGAACAAGAAATATCATGTGTAATATATGCAGGAAGTTTATTAACATAAATTTAATAGAACATATTATATTAATTTGTTTTTGTAAAAGTGTGACCAAATTGAAAATATTCAAAATGATGTAAGAAAATTGAAAAAATCATCACAATAAAAAGGTTATTAAAATATATTGTTAAAAATAAATTAAACTATAGTTAAAACTGAATTATTTTATATAATTTTTTTTTATTAAAAACTCAAATTAGACAGTATTATAAATGTTAACATTTAAGTTAACATTTCATATTTCAACAATCACATATGTCTTCATCATATGAAAGAATCCATTAAAAAGAATAAGAACAAAAATATGAATACCAAACACACTCTAAAAACATACAAAATAAATTCCCTTAAATAAAAAAAATAAAGAAAATTGATATCTGTTATAGAAAAAACTCTAAACTAATAATAAAAAGAAGAAAATTGAACCACTTAAAAATTTAATATATATTTTATCAATTTCAAAATTAACAAGTTTATCCACATAATAATTTTCTTGAAAAAGAGTGAAATATCTTAAATTTGACCACAATTCTTTATGCATTTCCTTCCTTTATTCCTAAGATTTCAGAGAATAATATGAGAAGAAGAAAAAGTTTGAGACACTAAAAGAGAATTACACACAACCCAAATCTATAATCATCAAAATAAAAGATCTCAATAACCAAAATAACACCTATAATATCTACTATATATATGAAAAAAATTAAATAAGAAGAGAAACTGTCAAAAGAATCAGCTTTCTCTCTTTAAAAGTATCTTCACAAACAACATGACTGGAACAACATCTGTTTTAGTTTTGATCATATCCAATATGAGGTATCTGCCAAATAACTTGAATAATAGTAGTTCCTTTTTTAGGAGTTAATTAACTACATTATTTAAATGGCTTGGTTAATATTTTAGTAACTCTAATTTTTTACATCGATTAGAGATAAAACAATCTTATAATATATAAGTGAGTGTAAACCTCATTATATACCTTATTAGTCAATTTCATAAGATTAAGTTAGTCTTAAACTCTTCTTACTAACATGGTATAAGACTCACGTACGATATATATATATATATATATATATATATATATATATATATATATATATATATATATATATATATATATATATATATATATATATATATATATATATATATATATATATATATATATATATATATATATATATATATATATATATATATATATATATATATATATATATCAGTATGATTTTGAAATTCTTACTTACAAATTGATTTTGTGAAATTGAATTAGAATTAAATTTCATTTATTTTGTGAGATTAAGTTAGATTTAAACTCCATTTCAAAACATATATCATAACTTCAAAACATATATCATAACTTTGTTGTGTGTTTCTTTCTCAATTTAGCTTAAGAAAACTATTTGAGAACCCTTCTTATATGTTATTATGGACAAACTGTTTTGTATGGAGAAAGTTGGAAAGTGTTGCAGATGAAAATAAAATAATGTTTGACTAAAATAATAGTGGGTGGTTCAAAGTAAAAAAAAAAAAAAAGAAAGGAAAAGAAAATTGGAATTTTGCAGTAGCAATGATGAGAAGGAAGGGCACTAGTGGGCGCAGGATAAGCACATGAAATTGGCTTTAAAATTGCACGCTGGCAATGGCTTGTCTCCATAGTAAAAAGTAAAACAGTGTTCCTTTTTATTATTATCTACATAACCCTATTCTTCTACCAAGTAACAAAACACAAAACAAAAAAAAAATTTAAATAATAGAGTTGCAGAATTTCCTAGGTCAAATTTCTCAATCAATGATTCAGTTTCATGCTCTTACCTCAGCTTGCAACATTCTCTGTCTCAATTCCATTCTTTCTTTTAGTTTTGGATTTCCGGATAATTAATAGTTTTTTTAATTATTCTAATCATTTGTTGATAAAGGAGAGGGAGAAGGATGAAAAATGAGAAAATTAATAGTATATTTGGTAGAAGAAGTAAGATTTAATATATATATATATTATTTTTCTTATTTTCATTTTTTATATAAAATCACTTTATTGTTAATGAAGCCAGTTGGTTAGAAAAAAAAAATACATGGTTAACTCTATAATGAGAGCTAAAAAAAATAGTCAAAATATACAATTTTTTTTTCTAGAAAATATATTTTTATTTTATCAAGAATACGTATAATTTTATTTCTTACCTATTTTTTCCTTGTTTATTTCCCTATTTATTTTTCTTCAAAATACGAGATAAATATTCAACTAAAAAGTACTTTATTTTCTTTTATGTTAAGTACTGAAGGGTGTTTTAGATTACATATTAAATATTTCTTTATTTAATAAATGAACAATTATGTTCTTGTTACAATTTTTTTTATAAATTTAATCCTATTTTCTAAAAAATATCAAACAAAAACCAAACACATTTTAATGAGAGTTTAGTTTATGATGGATTCTCCATAAAATTTAATATAAAATTCATGTTTACAACACTCTCTCAAGAATGTCTTAAAAATATAAAAACCATTTAATATGTTATAAAGGAATTGGAAGGATGTAATAAGAGGATTCAACATTTGGATGAAAGTAAAAGATGAGTGAAAAATATTTAAAGTAATTGAAAAATCTTAAGAATATAAATATTTTTTTTGGAATTTAAATATAAGTAACATTAGCAGTCTGTTTTTGCTAATTAAAAAAATGAGTTAATATCATTGAATTATACTAATCACAAGTAAAATTACCCTTCATTAGAACTTGATGTCAAGGATAAGAAAAAAAGATCATTAATAACAGAATTTCACTTAATTAAAGGGTAATTTTGAGATGATATCATTAATTGGAATAAAAGTATAACATTTGTTTACAGTTATTAAGTTCAAATTATTATTTTTCTTTATATTTGATATGAAAGAAGTAAACTTTACTCCTTTTTCTTTTTTATTATCATTTTTGTCTTGTTATATATAAATTTCATATCTTAGCCTAAATCAGGAGGAAATTGCATTTCTCTTTTATTCTTTCTTTAGAAAAGGTTGAATTCACGTATAAAAGTTTGTTTATTGTGTTAGATGCTCCTGGTTTGTGTGTTGATTAGTTATTGAAGAGCTTTAGAAAGACTCTTCTTAGCATAATCTTTCACATACACTTTCTATCAATGATTGAATATAATTTGTACGTACTCACCAAATTAAGTAGGTATCATCATTTTTTGACTAATTTCATATATTTTTTACAAATTTCAATCAATAACGAAAATTTTGCTTCTGAATGAATGTAAGAAAAGTTGTGTCCCTATTTACCATATTTGTAGTGACATCTACTTATTTAAACTGCTTTATATTATTTCTGCCCATAGCAAGCCTCTTGATTTTCCTTTTACATTGGAACTTCATACTCTCTCTCTCCTCCAACATAACTTCTTCATCTTCTCTTTTTTCTTTTTCTTTCTGTCTAAAGAGTTTTTCAAGTCTTCTATTCAGGCTCCTCACACTCTGAGTTTTGTTGGTTCATTTTCACTTGGGAAGTGGGAAAATCTATCAAAGGTGATTACAATGGAAGAGCATTTCATGTAGATGCTGTATTAACTTCTGGTGTTTTCTGCAGTTCTGAATTATGCAAGGAACTAGTCCAGAGTAATTAGTGGTTTAGCATAAAATAAATTGAGAAACAGTCATGAAGTTTATGAAACTGGGATCTCGTCCAGATACCTTTTACACTGCCGAGTCTGTAAGGTAAGGAAAATAGATTGATCAATTTGATTGTTTATATTCGTAGATGATGTAACAGCTTCAGGTGATGAGTAACACGAGTTCTTTCTTTTCTTTTTATGCAGGACAATCTCTTCTGAAGTTTCAAGTGACATCATAATTCAAGTTAAAGGAACGAGATATCTTCTTCACAAGGTTTGCTCCTTGAAACTCTGATGCTTAAGGGTACCAAATTGCCAATGTTAGAAACTCTCTGTCCATCTATGATTTTTAAGGAATTCTTTTTCTATCTTCTGTTGTTCATTTCTTTTAATGTTTAGTAACATATCGAATGTTGATATTGTTCAGTTTCCGCTGTTGTCGAAATGTTTGCGCCTGCAAAGGCTGTGCTCTGAGAGTTCTGATTCTCCTCAGCACCAAATAGTCCAACTCCCTGAATTTCCTGGTGGGGTGGAAGCATTTGAGGTGTGTGCCAAGTTCTGCTATGGCATAACCATCACTCTCAGCGCATACAACATTGTAAGTGCGCGTTGCGCCGCGGAATACTTGCAGATGATTGAGGATGTTGAGAAGGGGAATTTGATTTACAAGCTTGATGTTTTCTTCAATTCTTGCATCCTTAATGGCTGGAAGGATTCCATTGTGACTCTACAAACCACCAAAGCATTGCCTTTGTGGTCAGAGGACTTGGCAATTACCAGCAGATGCATTGAGGCCATTGCCTCGAAGGTCTTAAGCCACCCCTCAAAGGTGAGTTTATCACACAGTCATTCCCGGAGGGTAAGGGATGATGTGTCTTCCTGCAATGGAACCGAAAGTCTGAGACACAAATCATCAAGCAAGGGATGGTGGGCTGAGGATTTAGCAGATTTGAGTATAGACCTGTACTGGAGAACCATGATAGCTATCAAATCTGGTGGCAAGACACCCTCAAATCTCATTGGTGATGCATTGAAGATTTATGCATCTAGATGGCTACCGAATATCAGGAAGAATGTGCATGTCAAGAGGGAGACTGAATCTGACTCGGATGCAGATTCAGATTCTGCGAGTGAAGTAACTTCAAAGCATAGACTGCTTTTGGAATCAATCGTGAGCTTGCTTCCGGCAGAAAAAGGTGCTGTTTCTTGCAGCTTCCTTCTTAAACTGTTAAAGGCAGCCAATATTCTCAAAGCTTCGGCATCTTCGAAGGTGGAATTGGCCACAAGAGTAGGACTTCAACTGGAGGAGGCCTCGGTTAATGATCTTCTAATACGCTCGGTGTCTAAGACAAATAATATGATGTACGAAGTGGACTTGGTTATGACGATATTGGAACAGTTTATGTTGCAAGGTCAGAGTCCACCAACCAGCCCTCCAAGATCAAGGTTGACCATTGAAAGGAGAAGGTCTCGTTCGGCAGAGAACATCAACTTCGAGTTCCAAGAGAGTAGGAGGTCCTCCTCGGCTTCTCATAGCTCAAAACTGAAGGTGGCAAAGCTAGTGGATAGGTACCTTCAGGAGGTTGCCAGGGATGTGAATTTGCCTCTCTCAAAATTCATTGCTCTTGCTGAAACTATACCAGATTTTGCAAGACATGATCATGATGACCTGTACAGAGCAATTGACATTTATCTCAAGGTAAATTTAGAAAAACAACTTCTATTGTGTTTTCAGAATTACTGTTTTCTGTAAATGGTAGAAATAAATAATCACCAAGAGGGGGGGGGGGGGGGGGGGGGGGGCTCTGGTTGAAGTTGAAAATGTTTCATTGGTGGGACAGAATTGGTGGATAAACAACTCGACCTTGAAATCTTGTCTCACCCATCATTTTTTCGTGGTTTAGGTGTAGGCTGACCCACCAGAAATTTGGCCTGAATGTGGCCACTTTCTGACTCATACTAGCAGTTTCTAATTCCTATTCTGGCAGTTAGTCATTTCACTTGGTTAGAACAAGAAAGATAAGATTGCCAGTGAAAACTATGAAAGAACTTTTTTGTTTCTTTTGTACACAAGAGTTTTGTTTTATTGCCACTAGTTTCTTTTTGTTTTTTTGGCACCAACAAGTTTGAACTTAGCGTGTCGTACAGAATACATAAAACCTCCCTACTAGACTTACCTTAGTGAGTTTCTGTTGCAACCTGTTTGTTCATTAGACAGGGATTAAAGAAAATGAGACAAATGTTCTTTAGCCCTTCACATGATATAAGCGTTCATTTCACTAAGCTAGAATTTCACCAAATCTGTATTTTGCTTAACTGGAAAATGTAGGCACATCCAGAGCTGAATAAGAACGAAAGGAAGAGATTATGTCGAATTCTAGACTGCAAAAAGTTGTCTGTGGAAGCTTGCATGCATGCAGCACAGAATGAGTTACTTCCCCTAAGGGTGGTTGTGCAAGTTCTCTTCTTTGAGCAAGCACGAGCAGCAGCAGCTGGTGGCAAAGTGACTGACATGCCAAGCAACATCAAGGCATTACTCACCGCTCATGGCATTGACCCATCAAAACACACAGCACCATTGAGCACCACAACAAGTATCCATGCTGATGACAATTGGAGTGTTTCTGGATTCAAGTCACCAAAGTCAACAAAGAACACAACTCTCAGAATGAAGCTAGCTGAGGATGACTTGGATGCAAATGTTGTGCCTCGTGATGAAATCGGGAGAACTTCTAGATTTAAGGGTCTACTTGCTCTTCCTGCTCAGCCCAAACGCATGTTTAGCAAGTTGTGGCCTACCAACAGAACTGCCACGGAAAAGAATTGAGTAAATTTTTTCGATTTTTCATGATGGGGAGGGAAATTTAGGGGGTAACATATACTATATTTTTCTCTTTTGCATAAGGTCCTGTAAGTTATAACATGTAGGGAAAATCAGCGAATCCAAATGTGCATTGTTCGTGTAACCTTATAATAATAAGAAATGAGATTTTTCACATGAGGGGAAATCTCTTTGGTAGATCATCACATTTGTGAAAACTGGATGAGGAATATTTGGTGTTAGTGACGAATTGTAGGGCCAATGGTGCCGTGTCTCTCCACGAATCTGTAACACGTGGCTGTGTTCATCTTTGAAGGTTCACTTCAACGGGTCCTGATTTTTTTGACAAAAGTAATTATTGGCATTTTGAAGCATCTGACAAAAAGCAATTAATACTGTAATATCAGATTATGTTCCTCACATCTATTTGTATCCACGCGGATAATCTCGTCCTTATTGAAGAGTATCATAGATAGGAGGTGTGGGAAATAATTAAGGGTCGACATTTGGTGTTTTGTGAGCACAGATTTGTCATTAATGTATCGTGCGCTGGAACAATCTAGTGTGTTAGTACGATTAACAAAATGATGTGTAATGTGTAGCCGACCAAAAAGTAGCAGAAATAAACAAGAAAGAATAAGATCCAGCATCGCTAAGATATGTTTGCTTCCAAATGGTATTATTGAAACAACGACAACTGTTGAACTAAAAACCACTTGGTGTGTTTAATACCCATGACTCAGCTTTGTTCCATCCCTACGTAAACTCCGTGCATCCACATTTACTATTCGAAGCAAAAAATCAACGAGAGCAGACGAAGGGTATTCCATTTAAAGCGAAACCTTTTCAGCATAACTCAGAAATATGTCTAACAAGTTTTTTCATATACTTCTTTAACATCAGCTATTGAGTTGACTTGTAAGTTGCTGTAGATGGTTTTGATGGAAGTCACTTTCAACCGCCTTTATTCTCAGATTTGTAATTATTACGAGTAATTTGGATTTTGTAGGATTGATAGGATGAGTTGTGTCCCTAGAGAACTAACCACTTACTTCAATTCAATCTCAGAAACTGATATGGACCTCTCACTGTTTTGGAGGCGGTGAAAGAATTATAATTTTATAGTTTCAAAAGAAGTCATAAAGCATATGGGAATCATTTAGTGGCGGAGTGTTTGTGGTGGTCATCATCATTGTTGCAATCATGATCACTAGTCATCATAGTTTCTTTGACCTTGACTAACTATTTTAAGAGCATGCCTACATGAATATTCCTGACACCAATCACTCACACTACTACCTATGATTAGCATTACCAAAATATTTTGCTACAATTTACTTCACCCATTACTGTTTCATGCATTCCTTTTCATTTTCTTTGCTTCTTCCCTGCTTCAAATAACACACCTCAACACCATTAGTCTCTCTGTACAAGCAATTCAATATTTTACTGGTTCCTACATTGATCAACTGCAAGTGACAGATATATGTTTGTATGTGGTTGTTTCATTGATTCACAATGTTGTATCTTCTATGTAGTTATAACTCAAATTTCATATATCATCACGATCTCAGGGTAAAACTTGTGTTGCTAGACTGCGGTACATGTTTAACTCAATTGGCTACATCTGTTACATGTCCATAGATTAAATTTTTGTATTAAGGATTTTTAATGGTGTCCATAACGTCATTAACCTGTGATTTGCTGCATAAAAAAATTCACTGGCATGAAAATCAGTACTAATTGTTGAGGGGAAAAGAAACTTCAATTTTAATTACAAAATTTCAGTTTCAGAATCAATAAAGTGATTCTCGTTGATGAAGGACCAGTTGAGAAACTATACCATCCCCTGTTGTCATCGATTAGCGAAGCGTGTGGATCTTCGCAAGGCTATCATGCTTTATAAATAGCAGAAAGACAAGAGAAATGACAGAATTCAAATAATCTTCAGTTACTGCACTTCCTAAAAGTCTAAAGTCTAAACTTGATGATTAAAGTAAGAAAGGTGACTGACAAAGGGTATTTCAACTTAGAAGAATAGCATGAACTTGAAAGGACATTGAAGCATGAACGAAAATGATCCCAACTCGTTGACATGACATTTAAATAGAGTAAAATTAATTATACATTTCCACGACAAACATCTTTACATTGGCGATCATAAATAGATAGCGTGGCAAAATACATGACTCAGGTAAACACAAACAAACAAGTAACTATATATATGTATATAACAGATTAATAATATTGAACAGTCAATGAAGTGGATCCTTGTTAGCATCAGCAACAGAATGAACCGCGGATGCCTCTGATTCCATGCTTTTGGTCCTGGGAAGACTAGGGGTGCGGTGAAGTCTGCAACGAAAGGAACCGGCATGTGTGGTTGGAGAACATAGACAATTGGTCTTGGTCATGCTAGGTTGTCTCTGAAGGCCAGCTTGTCCGAAATTAGAAGCGCCTTGAAGCTCCACCGCAGCACCTGACACGACCTCAATCCTAGATGGTGGCGTTTGAACTCTCATGTCCTTGGTTGTCACCTGGTCACTTTCCATGCTCTTCAATTTCCTTCACTACGTACCTAACATAAAAAAAAGGTACAATATTTGTTGTTACAGACCAAGTTGGTGACTGTTCCAATTAGTGAGATAAGATGTAGCAAATACATGTATTTGGTTACCACAGCTTGAGAAGGATGTTGAAGAGATCGCAGGGGAAGTCTGAGGAAGAAATTTCTGAGAAAGGAGTAGATGTGATATAAAATATGGATGAATATGCAACGCTTTTGTTTGTATATCACGGGTTTGTTAATTAATTGCATTAATGACCCCACCTACATTTCGATCTCTTTAGGATTTGGTATAGTTATGTGCTTGAAGCAGTGGCAACATGAGATCATGTAAGAGAGATGCACCGTCATGGAGTTTCTCTTTTTATTGGGGAGTTGCATTGAATGGTGACGCGAAATTAGGCCTTTAAACAATGCACACCAGTGGTTTCTGGTCCCACACATGATGGCAGACATTCGAGTGGAGGTGGATTATCTTACCTTCGATGTGGGACTCAACTTGCATTTTAGAATGCATGTTAAGTATTCACAACTTGATAGATAAGATGCATTGTCTCTACAATATTCATTATTCAACGTTGGCAATGAAGACATAAGCAACCACACTTTTCCCTCAAACGGTTATCATTTATTTCAAATAATATAAAATGGTTACAAAACTAATTTCAAATAATATATTCTAAGATTAAAACTCATAATTTATTCACTTAAGACCATGCTCTGTTTTGCAGTTTAGTGATTCCATTTAGTCTCTTTTAATTTATTTATCTTTTCTAATTTCAATGTAATTATAATATTATTCTTGGATCATTTTTTTTTCTAGTTTAGTATATATCTAGGTGTTATTACATTTTCTCATTATGTTAATATGACTGATATTTCTTTTTCATATTAATTAAATTAAGGGTATTATTGAAAAAGAAAACATTTCCCGAAACATAAACAATAACATATACAAATAAATATTTTTTTATTAAAACCCAACAATTACAATAGAGTAAAACTAATTTAATGAAATGGTGTCCAACAAATTCATTAAAGAGTATTTTTTTCCCTTAATTTATTGAAATTGAAATACAATTCTTTGAAAATATTATTTTTGTATTTTAATGAGTTTTATCTGAATATACCAATCAACTAAAAATAGGTTAACCGACCAATTAATGATGGGTATAAATCTTGACCCACTCCACATGAGCCATATTGCCTGGTTCGCCGGCTAAAATGAAAGAAAAAGAATCAAATTTCTTACTTACAAAATCAATCTAAATTTATAAATTTAATTAAAAAACCTAAATTAAGTCTAAAATTGATTGGAATATAATTTTTGTATTAGTATTAAAGAAACTGAGTTTATAAACTTACAGTAACGATGAACGTCTATTGTAATTTTATTAACTAAATTCATTAAGGCTAGAGATGATAAGTTATATTTAGTAATTAAAAGTCCTAATAACTCTTTCTCTGCTGTTATCATATTTTATTAAACTTTTTTTTTACAATTTTGAACATTCTTAACTTAGTTTCACTATTTTTAAAAAACGATTCAACAAAGTTTCTCGTATCAAATTTACCATGGTAAAGATATTGTCACAGTAATGTATGTTGTTAAGAGCAAATAACACATCATTATTAAAATTATCACATACATGTCACTTGTTATTATATTAGCGTTGTCATGATCAATTTGATAAAAATAACTTTCTAACTTGTTTTAAAAAAAATTATGAATGAAATTGAAAGTTGACAAATAGTATAATGAAGTTAAACAAAACTATAACTGAGTAAAAAAACACTATTAAGTCTAATTAAAAATAAAGGGTGTAAACAGAACACTGACCTTTAAATTACCAATATCTATCAAAGATGGGCCTCGTAGACCCAAAAGGGAATAACGGTAGGCTTTTTGTGATTGTTTTCTTCCTGCACCTTCATTATTTTTAACAGACACCCAATACTAATTGAAAAAGACTAAAATTCTTTCCTCGAGGGTTTCTTATGACTTTGGCAAGCATACCAGGTCGAGCAAAAAGTAACCGATAAGACCGAGATATCATTTTTCAAGAGACTTGTGTAATACTAATTAATCATACAATTAATAACTAATTTAAACTAAAGAATGAATTCATAATTTTGAGTTTCATATAAGAAAGTAAATTTGTGCATAAATGATTAAAGATAAACTTTGGAAGTTAAAGGTACTTAGACAATGGAAGAGATTAGAAATTATATGAATTGGTATTGTCGGGGGTTAGAATTCACCTACTTTGCTCTCATGCATATATAATTTTACATCTTCTACATCAATATGCTAATGTCAACCCACAAATCTACTCAAACCCTAATTCCATAGTGGAATGAGCCTAAGTTTACTTATTAAGAGTCAATCCTTGAACTCTTAATAAGTAAACCCGCTTTATGCGCTAGGGTTTAAGACAACCAATAGGTCAAGCCTCATTCATAGATACAAGCTTCATTGAGTTTTCTTGTTCCAAATCAAGGTTTCAAAAGATATTTTCACACCCAATGAACCAAATATCATGCAATGAATAGTCAAATCAATGCAAACATTAAATGAAGAAATAAGAGTACTAGCATTTAATGAAAGAGACATATATATATATATATATATATATATATATATATATATATATATATATATATATATATATATATATATATATATTCAAAACATTTGGAAATACACAAGAGTTTAGTGGCTACATCTAACCCCAACAAAAATGGGTTTAGCTCTCCATTGTCATGGACAACACAAGCTTACAAAGGGGAGAATGGAAGAGAAAGGAGATACAAAGAGGAAGAAGGAGTTGTTTCCAATTATCTTTCTTATGATCGTCTTTCTTATTCTTACAAACATTCATGTTTATCTATTTCTTGTGTCTCTGAACCCTCAACCTACCAAGAGGCCATTAAGTTTGATTGTTGGAAATAAGCAATTAGGATTGAATTACATCCTTTGGATAAGAATCGTACTTGAACGTTGGTGCACCTTCCTAGGGGAAAGAAAACCACAGGTTGTAAATGGGTGTTTAAAGTCAAACACAAAGCAGATGGGTCTATCAAAAGGCATAAGGACCATTTAGTTGCAAAGGGCTTTACTCAAACCAAAGACATTGATCTTTTTGATACTTTTAGTTTGGTTGTTAAGATGCCCACCATCATAACGCTTCTTTCAATTGCTTTTATTCAACATTGGCACCTAGAACAACTTGATGTCAATACAACTACTTTACATGGGGACTTGGATAAGGAAGTTTATATGAAACCACCAGTTGGGTTGCATCTTTCTGATCCTACCTTGGTTTGGAAATTAGGCAAATCCTTATATGGCCTTTGCCAAGCTAGTAGACAATAAAGTTTCAATCTTTCTTAAACCCTTGTTGTCGCTGGTTTTATTTAATAAAAGTTTGATTATTTCTTATTCACCAAGAAATCTCTCAATGGCTTTACTATTGTGCTTGATTGATGATTTATGAAATTACTCAAGTCAAATCTTTGTTGAATCAACATTTTGGCATTAAGGATCTTCATTCTCTACAGTTCTTCTTAGGATTTGAAATATCTGGGTCTTCTAGAGGTATTTTACTTAATCAAAGAAAATATTCTTTAGATCTCTTGCAAGATGCTGGAGTATTGGCATCCAAACATTTTTCAACACCAATTAAATATTCCCTTAAGGTGTCCAAATCTACTGAGAAACCTCTTCCTATGCTTTTGGTTATAGAAGACTGATTGGCAGGCTGATTTATCTAACAAATTTCAGAACTGACATTAGCCTTGTCGTAAACAAGCTTAGTCAGTTTCCCAACCATCTTACCTCTATTCACTTGCAAGCAACTCTTCGCACTCTTCATTACATCAAAGGCAATCCTGCAAAACAGTTTTTTCTTTCTACCCAATCTTCATTTCATCTATACTATTTTTCTAATTCAAATTGGGGAGCATGTCTTGATACACGAATATCTGTCACTAAAGATCAAAGTGTAAATTTATTCACTAAATCACTCGCATGGGACCTTTTCAATATCTAGTTGATGATACGATCCTATCTAGAAAAGAGTATGATCGTTTTTGAATTTGAATACTCAATAGGCACGACACGAATAAATCAGAGAAGAACGCAAAATAAGACAAAGATGGAAGACGCCACAATCTAACAGGTTGATAAGTAAAGTGAAGATTCGCCACAAAGATGTTAATCTTTGATAAGAACCTGGAAGCCTAAGCCAAGAACAAAGAGAATCCTCTCTTTATTGAAATCAAATTCAATATATGACTAAAAGTCCCTACATTGTTTTTGGTACCTCTATATATAGGCACAAAAGTTTAAGGGAAACCTGAGAACCCTACTAGATGGCCCAAGCCCAAAACATCAAAACATAAACTAATTTATAAAAGAAAGCCCAAAGCCCAAAAACATAGAACATAACTAATTTCTAAGAGGAAACACAAAGTCTAAAAACATAAACTAATTTTCCTAAAAACTATCTTCAAATGTGCTTTAAGCCATGATCTTCATATTATTTGAATTTCAGATTGCTTGTAGCATTAGGAGCCTTGAATAGTTTTGATCTTTCAATCTCTTGCCCCTTGCCCTTGTCATAGGTCCTTTAAATTGTAAAGGTTCATCTTCAAGTTCTTCTTGTATGAAATCTTGGGATAGTCCTCTATCATTCCCTCCTTCTTGAAGAGAATTTGTCCTCAAATTTGTCTCACTTGAAGATTCTTTATCATTCTCTCCTGTTTGGAAAGAATTTGACCCGAATTCTAGAAGGTCCTATGCACAAACACAAACATAAATCAAAGACACAAATCGAAAATAAAATAATAGAAATTCTACTAAAATGATATTTGGATCCTGAAAGAGGTCAATCTCTTATTATAAGAGATTTTGGAGTTCTGCCTCCAAGATCAAATACCCACTTGCACCAATCATCAAACAATTTTAAATTAAAGATAAAATGCTCAAAGAAAAGAAAAAGAATATTGCTCAAACAAACAACCCAATTATAGGTATGACTTTGATCACCTATAGGTTTATTAGAAATGGGTAAGCAAGCTAATTCATGAGCATATATTTCTAAACTTGTGTATTTTTTTATCATCATTTCGTCTTCCCATTGTTCATCTCCTTGTTGCTTGATGAATAAGTCTTCCCTAAGTATCCTTTCATCTTTCCATTATTGATGCCATTGCTTTTTGATGAATAAATCGTCCATAGGCAATAAAACAATAAGAGGAATGTTAGTACCTTTTTTATTGACAATTCATAATACTCTCTTATTTCTTTTTCTTTTTCTCTCTTTTCTTCCTTCTCTCTTTTTATACTCTCTTCTTTTTTTACTTTTTCTCGCTCTTATTTCTCTTTTCTCTCTCCTTCTTTCTCATCTCTCTCGCTTTTTTCTTTCTATTCTTTTTCTCTCTTTTCTTCCTTCTCTATTTTTCTACTCTCTTCTTTCTTTACTTTCTCTCGCTCTTCTTTCTCTTTTCTCTCTCCTTCTTCTTTCTCCTCTCTCTCGCTCTTTTCTTTCTCTTCTTTTTCTCTATTTTCTTTCTCGTCTCTTTCTCTCTTTTCCTATACTTCATTTTCTATAAGTGTTTCCTTCTCATGGGCTCTTTTTAGTTTTCGCTCTTGCATTCTTTTCAATATATCTAATTTTTGCATTGTCCTTTCTTCCTCCTCTCTCAAGTATGAAATGTAGTTCTTGAGGTCTTCATGAGTCATGGGACTTCCATCCCCATTAGGACATTGATGAGTTTCATGCCCATAGCCTTCACATTTAAAACATCTTAGTGTACTTGTCTTTGACAATGATTTTCTATCAAGATTATTCTTCCGTTTAATACTAGCAATCTTGCCATTTAGCTTTATAATTATGGATTCCAAGGCATTAACGTCTGCTACCAAGACCTCATAAACACTAGGTGTATCTCTACATGCCACTCTCTTGGTACGTTCAAGTCCTTAAACCAAATGATCTTGGTTAGGAGTAGGATAATTTAAACCATATGTTAAACCAGTTCCAGAAGGATGCTTCTGTGACAACATGTTTCATTACTCAATATTTGTTAATTCCTACAAGAAAATGTTAGTATAATAAAATATATTTAGGACCTCACCACTCCGCTAAGTGTTTCACTCAATTTTCCACTCGTGTATCACACTTAGAGGCTTTTTCTTGAATGTACTCTCTTACCTTTTATCACTCAAATTCCCTTTAGGGCTTGACAAAGAACTCTAGTAACTTAAGCAAATAGTGAACAAACCATGTGAAAAATGTTGCGAGATCTAAATCTTGACTTTAGAGGATAAAGAAAATTCAAAACTCTACAAAATTTCAAGGAATTTTAAAGACACAAAACAAAAAAATTAAAATTAGAAAATAATAGGATTACCAAAGAGATTTAAAGGAGACAACACGGAGACTCTAAGAGAAAGACTGATTGCAAGTAGATATCAATAAACCACAAATAAAATTGTAACAAAAAGTTGTGTTGAACTCCCCCCCTGTTTTTTATCCTTTTTTTTTTCAATATATATTGTTTTCTTTTGACTTTGATCCACAATATTTTTTGTGTATATATATATATATATATATATATATATATATATATATATATATATATATATATATATATATATATATATATATATATTCCACTTCAACACAAAAACAAACTAAACAATTTTATCCTTCAAACCCTCATACTCATGTAAATCAAGGTAAGTGCACTTGCAAATCCCAAACACAAAAACAAATAATTTCCATGAATCAAATGTACAAATATACAATTTAAACAGAGAACATAAAAGAAAAAAAAATACGCCAAATAAAAAAAATCAACCAAATTGGAAACAACCTTAGGGGTTTTAATCCTTACAAATGAAACAAACAAAATTTAAAACAAAACACAAAACAAGCAGACATTGAAAAATTGTAGGTTTTTTCTTTTTAATATGACAGAAAAATAACATAGTAAAAGAAATTCAAACCAGAACCTTGCTCTAGATACTAGATGATATGATCCTATCCAGGAAAAAGTATGATCGTTTCTGAATTTGAATCCTCAATAGGTACGACACGAATAAATCAGAGAAGAGCGCGGGATAAGACAGATATGGAGGACGCCACAATCTAGAAAATTGATAAGTCAAGTGAAGATTCGCCACAAAGATGTTAATCTTTGATAAGAACCCGGAAGCCTAAGCCAAGAACAAAGAGAATCCTCTCTTTAATGAAATCAAATTCAATATATGACTAAAAGTCTCTACATTGTTTTTGGTACCTCTATATATAAACATATAAGTTTAAGGAAACCTGAGAACCCTACAAGATGGCCCAAGCCCAAAACATCAAAACATAAACTAATTTATAAAAGAAAGCCCAAAGCCCAAAAATATAGAACATAACTAATTTCTAAGAGGAAACCCAAAGTCTAAAAACATAAACAATTTTCCTAAAAACTATATTCAAATGTGCTTCAAGCCATGATCTTTATATTCTTTGAATTTCAGATTGTTTATAGCATTAGGAGCCTTGAATAGTTTTGATCTTTCAATCTCTTGCTCCCTACCCTTGTTATAGGTCCTTTAAATTGTAAAAGTTCATTTTAAAGTTCTTCTTGTATGGAATCTTAGGATAGTCCTCCATCAGTTCACAAGCTTAGAATAATTAACATTCATTCCGGTATGTCGGGGAATGTTAACCATTGTATATTTTACTCATCACTTTCTTATCTTTACTGATAGTTTGTTAACCAGGATTTGTTTAGTCGATCAGGTTACTTTTCACGATCTATAAAAGACTTTGTAATTAATTACAAAAATAATAACAAAGAATGATATTTTTCCCATGTTCATTTGTTTTTTTGTTTCTTTAGAGATTTCACATTAGATAGTATCTTAAAAATGTACGAATGTTATAATCATTTGCATATAAATTTATAAAAAAAATTACTGAATCTATATATATATATATATATATATATATATATATATATATATATATATATATATATATATATATATATATATATATATATATATATATATATATATATATTATTTGTCACATAGTACTTGTTTACTTTATTTTGCGTGTTTATATTTTATTTATTTTCTTTCTTTTGAAGTTACATGTTTACGTTTTAGTTTTCCTTTTCTTTCGAAGTTACATGTTTATGTTTTTTTTTAATTACATAAATATAATATGATTTTACACGAAGAGCATATAATATTTAAAAACTTAAAAAAATAATATAAATATTTATTTATCTTATATTAATTAGTAGTAATGTAATTTTGAGTGAAATGTTACACCAATCTATAGATTTTGGTAGATGATTTAACAGAAGGATCGAATGTTTTCTTCGTGGAGGAGTAAACAATATTTTTCCACTCTGCTTTTTTTTTGGAGTGGAGCTTCTGTATTGGCTTTGGTTAGCCTATTTCATTTTCCCTTTCTTTTATTCTTTTCAATTATTGCGCCCGAAGAAATTTATTATTTATATTTTATTTTTAAGAAAAATCGATAATAAATAAATTATGTTGACACAAAATTGGGTATTAATCCGGAATGTATTACCATTTAATTGTTGAATTCGAAAGTTTATTTTCTTTGATTCGAAATATTTGTTTAGTCCGGATTAACGAAATGGTTCAATACAAGTGCATGTTGAATCTTTGTTTAATAGGAATGGTTAAACCATTGATGCATCTACAAGCAAGAAGCCAAAAAAGCGCAAGAGATATATATACATTGCAAAGACAAAATGATTATTTCATGTAAAGGGAGATGTAGAGGAAAATATGGAGGTGCAGAAAGTAATTACTTACTTATATTTGAGCATCAACCCATCTGAAATTTATGATGTCACAAACATTTTAATTAGTAACTTATTTAAAGCATAAACAACTATTCAGGTAATCAAACTATGACTTCAAAACGGATATGTTAAGCTTTTGGCGACGTAATGCAAGCTTCAAGACATCAATAAATAAATAAATAAATAAATAAATATATATATATATATATATATATATATATATATATATATATATATTTATTTATTGAAACCTCATTATTTCTATAAAAAAATAATGCGTCCTATGACACTTTTGTTGGATGTGTACTTATGATCATTACAGTCTCCAACAACACTATTACGAATAAATTCAAAAAGTTAAATAAATGATTTAAGTGTTATGAATATATTAAACGGTATAAATAATTTAAATATTATCATAAAAAATATTTAAAATATCAAATAAATTAAATTTGATTAAAAATAATTAATAAATTTAATTGGAAAAAAAAACTAATTCCTAAAATTAAAAAAAAAAGAAATATATTTATACCCATCTAAATAATAACGAGACTTTTGTTTTAATAAAAAAGGATAGAGCATCTTAATTTAATTAATATCAGTAGCCCCTGTGTCTAATAATTTTTCTGGTCCATTTTTGTTTACAAAATTGATAAAAAAATGTAATAATGTAAATTTGAATGAAGATGAGTCCGTACTCTTGAAATAGGTATAATGTGTCCCATCGCATTAAGTAATTACAAAACATGCTCATATACCTTTTCATCACTTTAACTCTGCCACTTCAAAATGGGTGAAGCACGAAGTTAACACTTGTTTTGTGTTCAAACTCTGAAACCACAAACCAATCAACTCAACTATCAACACAGCCTACTTCTTTCTTTCAGACTCTCTATTTCTTCTTCCTTCTATACAATCAACTATCTTTCAAATCCCTTCATGTTTAGGTTAATATTTTATGTTTCTAATTTCTATGGCTGATTCTATTTTAATTTTAGTTTTTCAATGGATAAATACTATATATTAGTTAGACACTTTTAATATATTTTCTAAAACACTTTTTCATTTTATATTATTCATTAATGTCAAAGTTTAAAATCCAGAATTTATTTATGATCGGAATTAAATTAAGTTAAAAGTATACCGAAAAAATACAAGTAATAATTTATTTATATTCTTAAATGTTAAAATTTTAAAGGATATGTATAATAGATAAAGTGCTGTTTACTCTTCAGAACCACTTCCCCATTACATCTATTTGAATAATATTATTATGTCAATAAGACATACAAATCTGAAGGATAATAATAAAACTTAGAGGAACATCACTCTTACAAGTTATCATGTCATTTTAAGCTAATTTTTAATCTCTATTATTTACCTACTTATACTAGACAGTTAAAATTTATATTTATATTTCATAATTCTAACAATAACTGAGATCACCAATCTTAGGAAACTTATGTTTTTAAGCTGAACCATCTAAAGCATTGCCAACCTAGGTTATGCCTATATTCAGAATATTGAAAGAAAATTAACATTAAAGGCGTGTGAATCAAACACATGCTTATAACTAATTGTATCATTTGTATGCACAGTTTTTATTAGTTTCTTTTTTCAGAAAAAATAAAAATAAAAGATCTCCCACACTGCATCTACATTGATTGTATTATAGCATATGTGGCACATTTGTATGGTTGGAGAGGCATTTCACTAGGGTACGTGTATGGCAGAATATTTTTGGTAGCGATGAATATGAGCTGGAAAAGTAGCAGAAGGTGCACGTACATGCAAAAGCAAGTCCATCATTCACATTTGATGAGACTGGTTTTATATTGTAGTACATGCGATATTATACTATACTATACTATAGTATACCAGTAATACCAGTCTCTTCTCAAAGATTTTTGTTTTCTATCAAATCCGACACTCTTGGTTTTATATGCACCGAACAACATCAGAAGGAAACCATTTGACAAGGTTAAAACATAAAAAGTTTAGGATGCTTTTCACGATTTTCGATGAAGAACAGGTGCATTAGAAATGGAATGATGTAGGTGCATAGGTAGTGGAGTTACGTGGAGAGAAAGAAGATGCATCGTAGAGAATAGCAGAAGAAGGTGGATGTCACCTCATGGGATCACAGATAAACATAAAGATAATGATAATGAAAGGGAAATGCAGAGTGCACAGTGATAGTACGACCACGCGTTGCACAAGGCAGTGAAGACCGGAACAGGGAAGAAGGGACTTGCTGGTGATGGGTTGGCGGCAGAATGGTTTAGAGTGATAGGGTTTGCCTGGGTTTTTTTGGATCTCGAAGAGGTAAAGGACACGTACAAAACCTCTCTTCTCTTACAGTTTCAACCGTTAAGCTTTTATTATATCTCTATTTTTTATCTATTTCTGTGCTCACTCATTATATTATAAATCTTCATAATAATTCATTATTACTACCACACTATCACTCCCTCTTTCTTTAGTTTTATTTCATCAATTCAAAACTAAAAGCTTGTATGTCTTTCTTTATGTCAAAACATAAATCATTATCTAACTACAATTTATTATATTCTTCACATTTTTTTATATTCTTTATTTTTATTTAGATAGCTATGCTGTTTTTTTTGTTCACTTTATGTGCATTTGCCTATAGTCAACTCAAGATTACCTTTTTGAATGAGGTGCAATTGAAGATTTAGGATCAACATATTTTTAAATAAAAATAATAGTTAATTTTATTTATAAATTAGATGAAGTATTAAAACAAAAGTAGTATTCTATTATGTTTGGTTGAATGTTGATAGAAAGAAAATATAAAAATTAAGAAAAAAATAGAGAAAAAATCATTAAAAAATAGGAGACATTCTTATTATTTTTATTTTTTTATTTTGTTTCTCCTTTTACTTACCATCAAATAGATCTACTTATATAATCCTTAGATTTTATTTTTCAATTTTGAACATATTTTTACTATTTTGTTTCCTCTTAAATACAAGTACAACACCGTATTAACAATATTCTTTCCGATGACTTATAATTACACAATATTAATAAAATCTACTTTGGTAACTAATTTGACATAACTTTTATTTAATATGAATGTAAAACAAATGAAATCCATACATTATGCAAGTTTTGCAAAGTAATTCAAATATAAAATGAATTATAGTAGTATTTTTTTCCTATTAATATATATAATATTTAATATTCTAACTTTATTTTTACATTCCTTATATACTTAATTTAAATTTAAAAATGAAAATATCAAATCTAATAGAGTCTTTTGAGAATCAAATTTTAAAGATTGGTAAAGATAAAAACTTAATTTTTTTTTATAGGATTTTGACTTTATTCCATATATTTTCTTCTACCAAAGCTACAATTGGACATATGGTAATTGGTTGAGCAAATAGAAGATGTTTGATGATAATAATATTATTATACATCAAACAGGTAGATAAGGAAACTCAAATGATGTTGAGTAGGTTAAAGTTTTCATTTGAATCATTTTTGGAGTTACATTTCTACTTTACTTTCATTTTAAGCGAGTTGATCGATCTAACTCATATGAAAATTAATAAAATAAAATAAAATAAATAAGATATTATAAATATTATATATAATTGATTATTTAGTTTTTAAATATTTTTTATATTATATATAATTATTTATTATGGTTTTTTTTATTTTGTCTAGTTTGTTAGTATGTTTTGTTATTATGTATAACTATCATTTTTATGTAAATAATATATCTCAATTTAATGAATTGTTTTATTTTTTTTTTCTCTCCTAATATGATATTAAGATTTTTTTTTCTCATTCATTCTAATAATTTTTTATTTTCTTTCATGGATGTCATGAAAACTCTAATACTCATTGTTTTTGGTAACAGTGGTATGATTATGTTTATTCTAAATACTAGTATTATTTTTTTCTAGTCCTTGGACTTTTTCTACTATTTTCATCAATTACATCTTTAAAGGTTAATGGAATTGATTACTGTGTGAGGACTCATATCACTCTATGTTATGTTTTCAATCTTTATATATATATATATATATATATATATATATATATATATATATATATATATATATATATATATATATATATTACTGATAAAACATTTCTGATATCCGATCATTTTGTTATTTTTTGTTGGAGATCCCACATTGATTAGGATTAGAGATAAAGTGAATTTATAATATATAAGTGGATTGCAAATTTTATATTATAAGTTGATTTTGTGAAATTGAATTAGACTTAATCCAATTCTTAACATTTATAATAGTTATTGGCCTTGTATAAATTTCTCTTACTCCAATGTTCATTGGTCTACTGTGATTTATTGATCACTTTTCTTAAACATCAATTTTTTATATAAAAGATGTTTCACTTGAAGATTGTTGGTGGTAATCTTATTAAAGAATTTTGTTTGTTGTATCCTTTGACTTTTTTATAAAATAAATAATTGTAATTTTATTACATCTTATAATAGCACAAATACTACATCTAAAAATACTTATTCTTGTAAGAAAGCACGTTTATGACATTCAAGAAAAAAAATACTAACATTATTTTTACATTACTTAAATTTAAATTTAAAAAAATGAAAATATCAAATATAATAGAGTCATTGAGAATCAAATTTTAAAGATGAGAAAAGATGGTTTCTTTAAAAGAAATGCCAACTAAAAAATTTAAAATATGTTTAATATATATATATATATATATATATATATATATATATATATATATATATATATATATATATATATATATATAACAATATTCTTTTACTACAAATCACAACTTATTTGCATTTATTCATATATGTATGTTACTATTTGTTTAAAAACAAATATTTTAAGTTTAACTTATTTTCTTTATTTCATATGTCAATCACCAATGCAGTAAGGGCTTCTTGCCCCGGTTATTTTTTTCATTTTGTCTCGGGTCTGGAACCGAGGCATATTGGGGTGAGGTCAAAAGGTACCTTTTGGCCTCGGTTGTTACCCGAAGTCATAGAGTCCATTTTATGCCTCAGTTCTAAATGAACCGGAGCCATAGGGTAAAAATATTTTTTTTAATTAAATTTTTTGCGGCACCACTCATGGCAGCAGCACCATGACACGCCTTGGCTTCCCTCTTCCCTCACCGCTGCTGCTTTTCTCCAGAAGCTTCTACTCAACAGCTTCCTCGAGAGGCTTCTACAGAGAAATGGGAGGAGAAATGGCTTACGCTGCCTCCCGTGGTTGCGAGCGCCACCGTGGAGGTGAAGGGAAAGAGAAAGGGAACGGGAAACAAACTCTCCTCCACTTTCACCACCGCGCCAGAATTTTGTTATCCCTAGTACCCTTTTCAAGGGAGCACATTACAACTTCTGGATCCACGTGGTTCAAAATCTCAGACAAATCCCCTTTGAGGAACCACAAGTACCCTGCGAAGTTACTCCGAATGGTGCGAATAACCGTGTGGGCATTTCGACCAGGTCGAAAAGCGTGCGATTTGGGGGAGAACCGGGGTTCAAAAACCGGTTCGAGAATCATGAGTAGCACCTCCTGAACAACGCGGTCCTGGAAGCAGGACGCGTCGGATTTGATAGCGGCTTGGAGTCTGCGTTTAGAGAGGGGCTTTGAAAGGGTAATGTCATTGGGGGCACGAAGGAGAGGGTTCGTTTTGTTGTTCCATTCGAAACGGTTGCGGATTACGGCATTACGGAGGGAGAGCAGGGAGTGGAGAACGGGGGTGCCGACGGCGTTACGCAGAGGGAAAGTGCCGGTGGCGTGGGCACATGAGCGTGTCGTTCCACTCACCTGTTCAAGGAAGAAACAATGAAAAAATAGTAACCAACTAAATAACTCAACAGAACAGCTCTTGGAAGTTGAAGTTAACCTTTGTTTCATCTCTGGTGCCGGAGAAGTAGCCCATAGCTCTTTTAGCAGCATCAGCAGCAGAGTCCTTCAACTCCCCAACCTTCCCCGTTGCAGTGTCCTTCCCTTCCTTAGCCTTCTCAGCAGTATAATCCTTGTACTCCGAAGCTTTCTGCAACGTAGCATCTTTAGCCCTAATTAAACTATATGGCCTCAGTTCAATTTAGAACCGAGGCATATAACCCCTTTTGGCCCCGGTTCCCTAACACCCGAGGCCTAAAACCCCTTTTGGCATTGGCTTTTCCCCAACCGAAGCCTATAAGTCTGAACGTCAATGACATTTTTGAAATTTCTGGCAACCTTTTTGGCTTCGGGCCTCCTTAACCGAGGCCTATAACTTCTTTTGGCACTGGTTTTTTTTGAACCGAGGCCTATAACCGCTTTTGGCTTCGGGTTTTATGTGAACCGAGACATAAAAGTTGCCTATAATTGCAAAATTGTCACGCCATTATATGCTTCGGTTCCTCGCCAACCGAGACCTATAAGGCGAGGTAAAAATGCATTTCTACACTAGTAAATACATGTGAATATTCCTTTATCTTTCAAGTTGTATATATTGAATTGTGTTTCTATTTAAAAATATTTTAACATCAATTTCATACATTTATTTTTTACATGATCATATCATAATTTAATTTCATACATTTATTTTCTACATGATCAAATTACATAATTTACTTGCATGCTTTCATTTTAATATGATATATATCTTAAAAATTTAATTATAAATTTTAATCATATAACACTATTATTTTTCTATACATTTATATAAATTATATAATGACACAAACAAATACATATCCAAAAACATAATTAAAAAAAATACACATATACCCGTGCGTAGGCACGGGTCTCATTACCAGTTATTACTTCAATTTTAGTTATTCAATTCAATCCAAAACTTTAGAATTTTCTTAATTTTTTTATTAAAAATTTGATAGGATTTTGACTTTATTTCACATATTTTCTTCTGCCAAAAGCTACAATTGAACATATGGTAATTGGTTAAGAGAATAGAAGATGTTTGATGATAATATTATATGTCAAACAAGTACAAAAGGAAACTCAAATGATGTTGAGTTTATTTTCGTTCAAGTGGGTGATTTAGTTTTTAAATATAATAAGTTATTTAGTTTTTAAATATTTTAGATATTATAAATGTTATATATAATTATTTATTATGTTTTTTTTCTGTTTAGTTTATTAATATGTTTTGCTATTATATATAACTATATTTTGTGTAAATAATATATATATATATATATATATATATATATATATATATATATATATATATATATATATATATATCAATTTGATGAATTATTTTTTTTCTCATAGTATGGATGATATCAAGAGTGATTTTTTTCGTACTTTTGTAGTAATCTTTTGTTTTCTCTCATGGGTGTTATGAATGAAAACTTTAATGTTTCATACTCCTTGTTTATTTATTTTCTTTAACAGCAATAATAAATAAACTAAAGAGACAATACAAGTATCCCAATCCATATACAAAAGTCAAAAGAAGGAAAAAGAAAAGTTAAGAAAAAGAAAAAGAAGGTAAAAAAACCAACATTTTCATGGAAACCTTTCCTACAAAGTCAATAAAAATAAAATCCCGAGAGAGATATTGCCTGTATATACCTCCATAAGCAAATACAGAACCTAAATTCTGACAAACCTAACAAAATTATGAATACAATTAAATAAGATAATACGAAAATAAGTATGAAGGCGTTGTCTTAGTGTATCCTTTTCTCATCAAATATTCTTCCACTTCCACTAAAAGCCTGTAATAGGTGAACAATTGCATAAAGCAAAAAAAAAAGTGTTGTTTTGTGACAACCTATGAGTATTAGTGAAAACCAAAAAAAATAATTTGATAAAGCACCATAAGCTATGTTTTGCCTGTTTTAAATGCACAATATACATGAAAAAGGACATAAACACCAATTTGAATAAGAAAAAGTTATTGGGTAATTATTTGTGATCCAGCCTCATGTTCTAATATGGGCTAACATAAAATCCTTCTTTGTGCCAAAATAACATATTTTTGTGTGTCAAAATACCTAAAATGATAGCCACCTACATAGGATTATTACGTTAGTTACTAATCCTATTAAGTCAAAATTGCTAAAATGTATTTCTGCACTATTGTGATAAATAGATGATCGTCCTATCCATGAGTCACAAATATGCAAATGTGTGTTGCTGCCTTGCAATTAAAAAAGAGATGACTTGTAGGTTCAATAATATTATCACATAAAATACATGTATTACTTCCAAAGAGTATTTCCCTACTAAATAAATTATCTCTAGTGACCACTTTATTAATGAGTAGTTTGCACGCCGAAAACTAAGCAGATGGTAATGTTTTAGTTTTCCAACACTTCATATTTAAATTCACCAAGAACACAATTTTGAAAGTTTAGTTTTCTGTAAACCGATTTAACTGTGTATTCTTGTGTTTCAACATCCCTCCAAACCCAATCATCTTCCTTTCCTTTGCATAAATTTATCATTACAAACTCTTTTGTCAACTCAGTGACCATAGATTTCTCTCATTCAAATCACTCTCTTCTCTAAAGTATAGACCACTGCCACTGGTCATCTTTCCAAATACCAAAATCACCTAATGTGTCTTCCTTTAAGATTGTATTTGAATATAACCTTAGCTATTTCTCCTTTAACGCCATTTCACCTATCCACACATCTTTCGAAACCTTAGTTTATTACCTTCGCCTATGCTTAATTTCAAATTTCTACCAAACCAATTATCACTTTGTCCCCTCTCCCCCTCCCCAACACACACATATTCTCCTAATATATCTCCACCACCAAAACTCATGATTTGATTCCTTTATCTCTCATCTAAGACTCTCCAGGATCTATACTTTGAATCAAGAATTTCTTTCCATAACCCCCTATCATCCTTTCCAAGTCTCCACTTCCATTTCCCAATGCAACCATGTTAAACAATCTCAAATATTTTACTCCAAAACCACCCTCTTCCTTGGTTTTATAGCTAGAATCTCATTTCAACCATGCAATCTTCCTTCCTTCTTGACCCTATCGTCGTAAGAAGTCCTTTTTTATTTTCTTAATTGTTTTTTCCACACTAACAGGCAACTTGAACAAAGATAAGTAATGTAGTGGAATGGTAGATAAAACTGATTTCATGAGAATAACTCTACCAGTAAAAAATATATGCTTACCTATCCATAAAGATAGTCTCTTTCTAATTTTGGTGATGATATCTTGCCAAAAATCTATCCTTCTACGATTTGTCCCCTCAGGTAAACCCAAATATTTGAAGGCTACTTTCATTATACCACAATTCAAAATAATTTTGGATATTATTTTGTACATGGTCCCTACTAAAGATATTGGTTTGTACACTTCTAGGCCTTGTAGATTATCAACCTTAGGGATGAAATTAACAAAAGAAGCATTACATCCTTTTGGCCACCTTCCACAACTATGAAAATAATTTGTAATCATTAGTACATCAATTTTGATGACATCCAAAGATAAAACATGATATTTTAATTTTGTTAAAGACTTTGACACAATACCTTGTTTGACAAACTTCTAGGAGATTGAAGAATCACCAAGGAAAACACAAAAATCAGTGATTGATTTTCTAGTATCTAAACAATTTCCCCAGTCTCCATCAATATATGCTCAAAGATGAAGTTTGTTGTTGGCCAGGAAAAAAATCTCAGCCTAAAGTGGATTTCAAGTACTATAATAAGTGATGAACTACAACTAAATGAGTTGTTAATGGATTATGCATATATTAACTAAGCTTGTGAGTTGCAAAGGTAATGTTTAGTCTAGAACCGATTAAATACATAAGTCTTTCAATTAATCTTCTAGACGTAGAGGGATCATCAATAGGATTACCATCATTGAAGCTAAGTTTTAAATTGGCATCCATAAGTAATGTAGTTGGTTTGCTACCTAAAAAACCAACATCTCAAGCAAAATACCCTTGTTGGATTTGAAATTTTCAAAGCCTATGAAGCATTTAAGAGAACCAAGATTCTTTAGTCTAAATGAATAACTCAATGACAATTGTACCTTATCAGCATAAGAAGAATTGAAGCTTGCTAGGATGATGTTGTCACATAGACCAACAAAATGACCAATGCAGAATCACAACAATAAGTAAATAGAGAGCAATAAGATTAAAAAGAACTTACAAAATCATTGTTTAGAAACTTGTCTTAGTCCGTATATATAACTATTCAACTTTTAAACTAATCCTTTTGTTTTTGTTTTGTAATCCCGAGAATACTCATGTATACTTTTGTTTTAGTGACTTCCTTTTCTAATTTCCGTATAGCTTATGCTTACTCAAGTATGCCTTTATTTTGTCAACCCTCAAACTGATATTTTCATTAGTTAGCTTCAACAATTTAGGTCCTTGCAAAAACTTTTCTCCATCCATCATAGTGAAGTTATACAATTATGTCAATCTTCAAAAGCCATCAAGCCATTACTTACTTGATAATTGTTATTGTAGATATTATCTCATCCCAGCTTCCCCAATGGTCCAAAAGATATATAAGTTCTCAATAAATCTTCTAAACATTGAATAGTTCTTTTATATTGTTCATCAGTTTGGGATGATAAGTTAAACTAATTTTTATCTTAGTTCCCAACACTTACATATAACTAGGCCAACTTTTCCTTTTATATTATCATATTCATAAAGTGTGCACTCGTGGTCAATCTATCAATTATTACTCACATTGCATCATGCTCTTTCATAAATCTTGGTAAATGGATAAAAATATCCATATGGAAACACCATACCATTTCCATTCTGCCACTTCAACATACCATTTGGCTTCTCTTTCTAACAAGTTAAATATGATGTCACAAACTGAACTACAGTTATTCTCGTGCTAGGCTACCACTAAGTGTTTTAGATCATGATACATCTAATTCTTGCACGGATGAATATTAAACTTACTTATACGTCTTTCCTCTAAAATTGCCCTTTTTTTTATTTAAATGAATTAAAGTAATTTTAAATATAAAAGAAAATTAAGAATATAACATAAGTTGACTATGATAATAGTTTTATTATCACTTTTATAAAACATATTTAAGCCTTAAAATACATAGAAACAGAAAAGTTCACACATCTTATTAAAATGATGGGAATAAAAAGATAATAAATAATTTATAAACTATATTTTGACGAAGAAAGCATATCTTGAAAATAGATTCTAAATTTTTTTCCGGAAAAAAATATTCAAGAAATTAAACAAACTAGAAAGGTAAATTAGATGAAAAAAAATAGAAAACACAAACCAATTGATGAAAAAGAACTGATCATCACTTTTTAAAAATTACAATAAATCGTTAAATGTAAACTACTTTGGTAAGTTATTACCTTATGTAGTGATATTGTATTATACATTAGATATATAATATGATTAGAAATTTTGACGCTTTGTTAATTTGATATTATATATAGTTAAAGATGTTATTGAGAGATATCACGTATATAATGTATAAATAATTTTATGATTGATTCATTATGTATATACATGGTCTTTGCGATCATAATGTGTTAAAATGACGAATGTTTTAATTACCTCATTTTGATATGTATTTTTATTTGCGATGATCTAAAGAATATAAAAATAGACAATGTTGCATATAATAACGATAAAATACAATGAAAAAATGTTTTATATATTTAATTGAAATATATATTAATATTCGTTTGACAGAAATTCTCAAAAACATTAGAATAAAAGTTGTACTGTCACTCTTTTTGTTCTTGCTTACAGATTCAATTTTCTAATTTTTTGGTATTAAGAAAACTAGTCTATAACAAAAAATGTGTCATGAGACGTGAATTTTACCTAAAACAACGCACACTCCTAGTAATATGCATGAGATGGTGAATTATAATCCCAATTCGTCTATGGAAATGAAAAATCTTAACTATTATTTGAATACTTCATTATTCAATGAATTCCAGTAACTGTGTTGTGAAAAGAAAAACGTAATTATTTGATTTAATAATTTACGTTTGTATGGTAAATGTTGACGTAGAAGTTTAAAGGGTGAGGGTAATTAAAAATATACTTAGTTAAGAATGAAAAGTGAAATCGTATCTTTTATTCTTGAGCAATCAGCAAAAGGAAAGATGAAGCGGGATATGCTGCCTCTGTTACTTGTTACATGTCGTCAATGCCAAAGGCTTATGAAAGGAAAGATGTTGCAGATTTTCACAGAAAGGGTCAATCACTTAGCAGTCATGACATGCATCAGAAGAATGCACAGAGATTTTATTAAAAAGCTGATTCTTAGTCATGGAGATATATACTCATAGAGGTTACCCTCATCTTGCCCTTCGTGTAAACCTCTGCTCATACCATAGGAGAGAGAACAAAAAAACTGTTACGACATGACTCAATATTTCATTAACCAAACTCATTAATGATATTCTATCTTCAAAAGTTTGAAGATCTTTTATTTTTTTTTTCTCTTATGTATGGAAATAGTGAAAGAAGCTTAATTAGGAAAGAAAGGATGATTATGTTGTTATGTTAAAATTAGAGTTTAGGGATGTTGTTGTCTCCAGGTCTCGGAACCAAGCGGTTAAAAAGGTGGTTTGATATTGATGTTGTTGTCTCTGACTGAAGATTTGTTGTGTTGATAGAAATATCCTTGTTTCTGCTGCAACATCTGGTGTGTAGTACCAGATAACCGTCATTTTTAATTCCTTTTCCTGATCCGTTTTGATGGTGTTTTTGTGCGGAAAGGTTTCCATTGTCATGACAAGCAAGAAGCAGCAGCAAGCAACGTGATGGAGTTTCTGAGTCGCCATTCTTCGATACTGGTTTTATCATTGCACCTCTAAATGACCGGTTAATACCATTTCTTCAAATCTTTCACGCTCAAACTTTCGTATCAAATCATCCAATCAAACACACAAAACCACCTTTTTATCAAATTTCTTACGGAGGACTTTCATTCTCATCATGCATTCTTTATGTTGTTCATTACTACAACATAATCTATTCCCACTATTCATCATCATCAATCATTTTTAATAACATTCATTACCATTATGTCAACTCAATTTACAACTTGTTACTCTTTAGGGACAATATATTAATTTTAACTTTGACATCATTTGAAAACATATAACAATTTATAATTATACCATAATTAATTAATGAGAAGGATACACGAAAAAAAAATACCAAATGAAACAACCCCATCAGGATTAAATTGTTCAAATGTATCTAAACTACTTTTTATTTAAACTAAACATTGTAATCTCTTTATTTTCACTTTATTCCCATTTCTTTTTCCCTTCAATTAAATAATTTTGTTTCCTCTTTTTTTATCTTTAATCGATCTATCTACTCCCAATTCTGTTATTACCAAAAATCGTTCAAGCTTTAACATAACATTTATTCTCTTTAACACTGTTTTAATTAATTTGGATTTATTGCTGGTCTTTACTATTTTGTGAATGCTTAATTTTGATATTTAATATTTCAAAATGAAATCATTAAGATTCAGTAGTGATGTACTATCCAATTTCTAATGAAAAAATGTTGACATATTAATTAATAATAATGTTAATTAATTATTCACGTAGGATATTAACAAATAATGTTTAATAATATGTTTTAACATATCATCATTGAAAAAGTGTCAATATCTTTCAGATATATTCGGTGAGATATTAATGTTGAGAAAAAATATTGCTTAATTTTTTGAAAACTAAAGGATGAGATGTGTTATTAAAATTTTATAGGGATAAGAATTGCATATTAGAAACCGAAGGTAAATTTAGCCTTTCGTTATTGAATTGGATTTATATTAATTTGATTAGTTAATATAAGTTATTAAAAATGCTTTTAGAAAATTATAATTTAGTATTAGGGTGGTAATATTTGTGCAAATTGGGATGTACATTTTATGATAGTTGCTAGAAAACTAATGTGACAACAAACACTTTCTAGATAGTTTCTGAGCAGAATAATATAGAACATCCATACATGTAGATTAGTTATGTTGATAGTTGGTTTAAAGTTCTTTTTGTTAAATTTTAAATGTAACCAGTCTTGAATCTCCAACTTTTTTTTTTCGATCACAAACTGCCCAATATTTTTGTACTAGCTTCAATTTAACGAGAACGAAATCATTGAAAATGGTGTTATCTTCCTTTTTTTGACTTTGTTTTCTATCTAGAAGATGTTGAAATTGCGATGTTAGTAGTTGCTTTTCTATTTCGTTACTCTTTTCTGTGCTTTAAAGTAGTTTGCTATCACACACTTTTTTTTCATGGTTTTATGTTTTATCTATCATTTGTTGCTCTTCATGTTGTGATTACTTTTATGATCACTATAATTGTAATTTAGTTAGTTTGGCCATGTAACTTAACAAAAAAATAAAAACTTGTTACTTTTATGATCACTAATTGTAAATTTGGTGCTTAGTAATTAATAGCAGACAATAAAAATATAATTATATATAAATATAATATATTTATAATCCTCTAAGCTAATATATACGTCAAAACTTATTCAAATTAAAACTTAAACGAAGTGTGTTGGAAGGTTTACAAAATACAAAAATATACTCACATATTTTCAAATTAACTCGACAGCCTCATTGTTGCACTCGACTATCACCTGTATTATCCCCTATTATAGGTAGATAGCACAACTACAAAACACAGAGTAAATTAGTAAAAATTGAACAACACTATATATACGAACATCATCATTATTAAAATCGACAGTTTACTCAAACAAGCATAAGTACTTTACAAGCAACATCACCACGCCACCCATTTTATCAAACTCTCTGTCTGTGTCATAAATTAAATTTGATTAAAAATAAACAATCACTTTACGAAACAAACTCATCAATTTTAAATCAGCATTCAACAACAAAATAAAATGTCTATTATAATACAACTCACTCCTGCCTCTTAAATGTTATTGCTATCAATTTTACACAAATTTAATTTATGACACAAATAAATTCTTTGTATTTGTAAGGTTTAATTCTTTTCATATTGAAACTCTGGATCGGTCAATCTTTCTCAACTCTCATAAATAGATATATGATAATAGAGTGCAATAGTAACAATAGTAAGGTTGTTGAGTTATTTTGATGATATACGTGAGTAGATTGTATATATATATATGTGTATATTTATGAATTTTGTAAATCCTCCTGGACACTATATTTAGATTTTAATTCAAATATTTTTTTGGCATACTAGCTCAGAGGGTTGTAAATACACTGTACATATTTATAATTATATTTTTACTGTATATTATAAATTATGTGATAATGGAATCAGCACTATACTTCCTGGTAATTTGGTCATTTATGGCAGGTGAATATAATATGAGCATGAAATGTTGTGGCAAATGGTCTTCTAATTTGTTCATGATTGGTTAAAAAGTCAAAGTAGTTCAAGTTTCTCTCACATACTTCAAACCTATACATGAAAAGTTTATAATCCTTCAGGGATAAACTTTTTTGACTATGCAAAATGAACAGTTAAATAGAGGTAACAGTTTCACTGAACACAAATACTTGTGTTGAACAGACAGCAATAATAACACGCATCTATTTGGTGAAGTGAATATGGAAGAGAAAAAGTGTAGAAAATTAATGTAGAAATGTATTCTGGTTCTGATGAGTTGTAATGGTTTTAGTTGTGAGGGAAAGATTAGTTAAGGTGTGGTAGAAATTAGCAATGCGAAGTTTGAGGAAGGGTGTGTACATACATATACCCTAAACTCTTGGTTGTATTTGAGGTTCCCCACCCTTTTTTTCTCTGACTAAAAATAGTACAAAGTCCTAACAAGCTACATTAGCTTAGCACTTTCTAGCTTCGAACAGAACCTAATCTTTCACCCTCTTAAACTCACCCCTATATAATGAGACAAGTCCATGTGATCTTTAAATCCTTGGTTTTCACCCTCCACATCAGTTAAAAGCAACATAAACGAAATGCATAATCAAAATTAACTGAAAAGGAAAACCATCAGTGAAAAGTAGTGCCTACGAAACCAAAGTGGGAGGAACAATTTCTGAGCGCCGCCAGTGTAATCATTCAAAATGATAATCACAAGGGACCAGAATCTCTCCAACTTCCCATAAATTTCTACATTTTTTAAACTAAAACATGCTGCAACCTAAAAGCAGCTTTATCAACCCTCCTGCCGGGAGATCTTCCCTATTTATTACATGTTGGGTGGAGAACTATCCATCCAAAACCTTCATTTAAATCAATTTTATGTGCATTTCGACTTATCAGTTTTTTAGTATTTTCCGTTTCTTAAAATCCTCACCCAACACTGTACAAAATAGACCAAATAGGAACATGTGCAAAGATCCTAAACCCCTTTTTGACTTCCATCCAACTTCAATCATAACTTTTGCAAGAAACAAATTTAAATGTCTTTCTTCTTTATCAGGTTTGTAGTATTTTCCAAATTCTTAAAAATTCTCATGCAGGATTGTAAAAAGGAAACATGCAAAGATACTAAAAAACCCATTGTGACTTCAATCCATACTCATAAACTTTTTTACACAACTTTCGAACATTAAAGAAAAATAAAACTTTTCACAACCCAAAATTGGCAATGTTTAATTACCTTCTTTCTCCCACTATTGTATATATAATTTCTTGTGCACGTACTCTCGGAAATAGGCAAAGACAATTATTTCTACTGTCATGCGCTCAAGCAAGCTGTCACAAGTCACAACAGTAACACCTTCATTACTTCATTACTATATCAACAAGATTGACACAGACAGACAAAGATTAAAGTCCTTCATAAATGGTTTAACAAAAAAATTATGATTGATATTATATTTTCTCTGTGTACTTTACAAACCATTGTAGATGGTTAATTTGCATAAAATTGAAGTTATAAGCACTCCCATAACATGAAAATTTTGTTAACTTTTGTCAGTGTGGTTTTGGGGATTATAAGAAAATGTTAGATTAATTAAAAGGGACATAGAAAAGAAAAGTGTTTGTGGTGATAGGAGCATATATAGCTGCATGGTTTGTCTGGAAGGACTCTGCAGAAGCACCAAAGTTCATCGGTGGAAAGGTTTTTGAAAAGTCAGATCTATAAGAAAGTTAAGCTATGTATGTATGCGCATGTCCATGTCTGCTGTGTGGAGAAATGGATGAAGGACAGACAGAGAAGAGGTTATCATGATGCCATGCATGCACAGTGTTCAGGGTCGCTCCTCCAACTTGTAGTGTAAGTTTAGCATTGCCCATTTGTCCTACCTATCAGGGTAATTATCTAAAAAATAAAAAAACAGTTTCACTCGTGAGATATAACTTAACTTTGTCTATTTAGGAAAATGGATAAGTGGGAATGTATTTGCTTTTGGATTTTTTTTAGATTATTTTATCATCTAAAATTTTGTATTTTGTTCACTTTATAAGGAGTTATTTTATTTATAGGAGCTTTATTTACAATAAGTTTGTGTAAAGAATTATGTATTTGCCTCTTTTTTTTCTTTTCAATGAAGATGCATGCTGTTGAAAACCATGTATTTAATATGTGCAAACATGTTATATAAAAACTAAATATAGTTTTATAAGAAGTTACTGTTTACAAAAATTAATAAATACTATATTTTAGAATTTTGGTGTACAGAAAACAAAGATCTAGTACTAACTATATATCAAAGTTCTATTACATTACACCAGTGATCACCCATGTATAAGTGAAGTGAGCCCCAAAATAAATAAAAAAGTTGAAAAAATGACAAAGAGAAAAAAGAGAGTTAAATATGAGAATAACAAGAAAAATAAATAAATAAATATATATACATATAATATGTTTTACAACAGTGAAGAAAAATGTCACAACAATCTATATTATAGATATTTTAGTAATGCTTACATTATTTAATTCTTATATTTATAATTATATTTACTTATTATTATATTTATTATTATATTTATGAAAATTGTGTACGCAAATGTATGAATAACTTTTATGATAATGAAAAAAAAAATTATCATAATAAAAATATTATTAAAATTTACATTGAAGTTAAAAAAAATTATATAAAAGGTAATTCTAAAAATATTTTTATCATTTTTTATAATATTATAATCATATAATAGGAACACTATAAATTGAAATCATAATAAAAAATGAAATTATAATAAAATATGAATAGCAAATAGATATAAAAATGTTTTAATTTTTATTTAAATCATCATGATTATAATTATACAACGAAAAAAAAACTCTTTCCCTTTTTTGGTATTTTTTTAAATAATGAATACTAAATAATAAATATAAAGATATAAAAGGTAAAAGATATAAAAGAAATTGAACTCTAAAATGTTATAACAAAATTAAACTTCATTATTAAATGTTATAGAATAAACAATTAAAAAATAAAATGAATGATAAATACACATATATTACTTTTTACTTGTTTTGTAATTTTTTTTTAATTTAAATAGTCTTACCTTTTTACTGTCTTTTATTCTTCAACTTTATATAGTTTTATGATAATTTTTTTTAAAGTTCAAAAATACTATATTTTAGAGTTGAGGTGTACACAAAAAAAATAAAGAAAGAATCTTATGTGAAAGTTTTATGCATTTCAATTGCATTGCATTAGTTATCATTAAGTTTTTATTTAGACTAGGGAGTGAAAAGAAAGAGAAAGAAAAGTAAAGAAAAGGAGGAGAAGCTAAATAGAAAATAGAGTTATTTAAATTAAAGGAAAGAAAATAAGAATACAAATAAAATTTTAAAATAGATGTAAGAATAAAAACATATGATAATTTTAAAAATAATGAATTTAAAGTTAGTTTAGGGATAAATTCATTTGAATAAAAACTACCTGTAATTATAATAATAACAACAATAAATCATACAGACAATTAATTTATTTTTTAACCTTTGATACATTCTCCCCTTGTTCATATATAAATAGAATAAATATAAGACTGTAGTATAGAAAGAAAGAAATGTACTTTAAGTACTGTGAAAATTGAAATGGATTAAAAAAGAGAAATAAAAAATAAATAATCAAGACACTTCCATTCTCTTCTCACATCCCACGTGAATATATATATATTCAAAGGGTTGAATTTCTCATTTCTTTCAATAAAATGGCATATATGTAAGGTGCATTTAGGTAACAATATTGAAACCCACAAATACTTTTTCATTTTAAGTTAACTTTCTTCACAAAATATAAACACACTCACCTCTCTTATTTTGCATTATTTTGTAAAAAGAAACAAAGGAAGAAACACTATGAAATTGGTGCAAACACATTTTATCATGACATCTCATCCTATAAAAAATTATCTGCAACATATAAAGAGATTACATATAAAAGTATATAAAGAGAGTACATATGATTTGATATCCTCAAATATTTTATTAATAAGAAGTTAAATTATAAATAAAACTTTATTATAACGAGTCTCATTTTATAAAAATTATAAAAATAGTCATTTTTTTTTAAATATTTTTTCTAAACATTCTTTGTCATTTATCTAAGATTCGGATTCATCTTTCACGTCTTCAAAAATCTAACCATATTTTAGCATTTGTAAAGGATAATACAATTAACCGATAAATTTCATGAAAATAGTAACTTCACTTCTTGTGTTTCTTTTCTTGAGTCAATTCTGTTTTGTGTATGTAGTCACAAGAGGTTTTGCAGTAACCTTAAATAACTCTGAATCTTTATTTTTTTTGGTTATAAAGATATATTTAGATCGTTAATTTGAACTTTATTTTTTTAGTTAGAGATACTTGTGAAAGTTAAACTCTATGAAATCTTTGTAGGTGTAAACTTTTTTTTAGGTAAGAGAAACTATTGAATTAAAATGTTTAGATTGTGTTTATGGTTTGGAGTAGAGTGAATTTGATGAATTTTTTTATTTTACATGATAGACTTTAAAGTGTTTGTTTAAAGATTGATTTTTTAGTTTTTGAAAAGCTTGAAATGTGTAATGCTTGAATTTGATTTATAGGTAACTTGTTTAATTGACACTGTATAAAGATGTCTTGATTCATATTATACGTTAATGTTTGAAAAGAGTAAAATGAACTCAGATGGGTCAATGATTGAATAGGTTTTATTTGCTGATAAAAAAAGTTTTAAATTACACTTATTTGTATGTAAAAATATTTGGTGGGACACAATACAAGGGTTGTGGTTATATTTCGTGCTACTAAGGGTATAAATTATGTTAACGTATATGATTTTTCTTGAGTTTATTGAACAGTTGAATTGATGAAAATTACCTTTGTTATGAGATGATGATAAATGATTTGTACGAGTTATTATAATCGCACTAATTTATCTTATTTTTAGTTTGATTTATTTTATTTTATATTATTATCATGTGTTATTCGTGAATAAATGATAATGCAATTGAAAATATGAATAACAATACAATTATTGATGGAATGATGGGAGTTGTATATGTATGTTTACATAGTTATATTTTGTAAATATTTAAATGTTGAATTAATTTTACATTTTCAAAAGATAATTTATAATATATAATTGTATTTTTAGAAATATTTAAATGTTAACCTAATTTTATATTTTAAAAGATAATTTTAATATATTTTGAATATTATGGAATTCAAAGTATATGTCTGTGTCTCTTCATGTTTAATACTAAAACCGTAATATAATCATACTAAGATAAATATTATATAACCATTATTATATATATATATATATATATATATATATATATATATATATATATATATATATATATATATATATATATGTTATTTGAATGTGAGTATATATATTACTTTTCCACCATAAACAAAGTGAGTCATTAATTTGAAAGCAACTTTTTTAGAAAAAATTTAATTTGAATGTTTTATAAGAATAGAATTGAAGTATATTGGTTTCATTAAAAACTACCATATATCTTTGTTTTTATTGAGAAGAGAGAACGAATATATATATATATATATATATATATATATATATATATATATATATATATATATATATATATATATATATATATTACATGTTCTGATTTCTCAAATAAATCAATAAATAAGATTAAACTTTGAATCAATTCTAACAGTAAAAAATATAAATTTTCTCTGGTAATTCTTTAAAGAAATCATTAATAATATTTAGTATTAATAAATTTTGTGACTTTATGATGTGAAAAGAAAATATTTAAAGCTATAGTGGTCTTTCAAACTTAGTTTCATTTTCATGTCTTAAAATTAATAATATAACAGTGTAAGAAAATTAATAACAATGACACTGAAAATTCTAGAAAAGAGATATACTTTTACTAACTAAAATTAGTTAAAAACTGAAACTTAGAATGAAATTCTTAAGTTTAATTTATAGTAGTTGATATTGATTTTAGTAAGAGAGAGTGAGTTGATGTAATGTTCTAGTAACCAATGGTCAACTGTTTGTCAAAATAGTATAAATAAAGCTACCCACACGAGCAGATACACAGAACAAGCTCTCTCCAACTTCAAACTGAGAAGAAGAAAGCTATCACACGCTTCCTCTCTCATACTCAAATCCAATACAATCATGGAAGAAGCATTGCGTCGTCTTAACGGAGTCGCACCAACTCAAGAACCCGACGTCGTTTCAGACCCTCACCCCAAGAAGTGTGCTGCCAAGCGCACCTTGCGTGACACCGCCAACTCCGGCACCGCCATGCGTTACCGTGGAGTTCGCCGCCGCCCCTGGGGTCGCTACGCTGCTGAGATCCGTGACCCGCAATCTAAGGAGCGGCGCTGGTTGGGCACTTTTGACACGGCGGAGGAGGCTGCCTGTGCCTACGACTGCGCCGCCCGAGCCATGCGCGGTGTCAAGGCCCGCACCAACTTCGTCTACCCTGACGCGGCTGATCCCCACCTCTTCCATCCCTTTAACCTCCCCAAGCACTGCCACGTCAGCAGGTTTCCCCATAACACAAACTTGGGGAGTGACTTTCCTGCAACTTCCCACAACAGCTCTTCTTCCTCTACTTCCTCTCTCAACATGCTTCTCTTTCGTGACTTCCTTAACTCTTCTTCCAACCCCTGTCTGCTTTCTTCTGCTTCCAATCAGCAGTTTCATAACAGTAAATCTCCTACTTATGTCAACACTTCATCTTCAACTCTACCTCCTACTGCTACTAACTATCTCCACGGCTGTTGTGTCGGCAACGCTGATAACTACCAAAACACTGTTGGTGCCAATCATGGAGTTGAGGTAGCTGATGTTATTGATGAAGACTCCGACTTTTTCCCTCGTGAGTCTTCGGATTCTGGGCTGCTGGAAGAGATAGTTCACAAGTTCTTGCCCAAGTCGAAGCCAAAAGTTGAGACTTCGACTTTGAATCAGTCTCTTCCCGAGTCGGTTCCTCAACAGATATATGATCATGTGGTTGTTTCTGCTAGCAAGGGTTATGGTGATTCCAGGATGAGGGTTCTTCCCAAGGTCGAAGGTTTTGGTGTCTGTCATGATTCTCCCATGCAACAATTTGAAGCTCTTAGTGGCTTTAATGCCATGCAGGGTATGACCTCTTTCCAGAGAGACAACCAGTTTATGTTGAACCACATTCCAGGGTTCTCCAGCATTGAAGATTATCTTCAGTATCCCGAACTTTTGAATTCCTTTGCGACCAGGATGCAAAATGCTTAACTTCTGGAAATTATTGATGCGTTAATGGTTGTTAAATTTGGTAGCTTTAGTGATGGAGAAAAACAGGAAAAACATGTCCAGTCTGTTTTATGGTTCTTTTGTTTTAATCTATATCTGAATTAATCAGATCTCTGTGTTGTTGTTGTTGTTGATTACATTGTCGGGTGACGTTAATTCTCTCGCATTCACGGGGAATGTGGTTTTTTTAGGGTTTGGTTTTTTATGATTGGTAGGAGCATTAACTAGGTTTATGTGTCGAAAGTCTATATGTGTATTCTGGCCCCTACTATGGGTTGGTAAGTACTTGAAATTATCGATAATCCTGAAATCGTTGACAGTGCTGTGTTTAAGCATGCGGTTGCGCTTTTCAGTGCTTGTTTCGATTTTTTATGTTTGCATTAATTTTGTGTACTGGGAATTTAAGGGTTTCGTGAGAACGACATACTCGGAGTAAAGTGATTCTCTTGTTTTCAATTGCACGATAATGATAGCTTCTGCGTTGACCTTGGAACTAGCATCATTGGCGTCCGTTGTGGCACATTTTATAATTTTTATTTTTTTTTGCCCTTTCTTTCTGCTTTGTGTGTTTGTTATATCTGTTTATTCTTCGCTCTGTTCGGAGAACATCCTGGTCTGCATTGAACAATGGCGGGTTGAGATGTCGTTGTCGTGTTGCTTTTGTTGGTAGTGAAATTTATTTGTTGTAGTAATGAGAAGGGAAGTAAGTAAAACCCTAGTATTGGAGAGTGGAGTGTTCTAGGGGAAAGTGCAGCACTAAAGCTGCTCATTGATCGAAAACGAAAAGGTAGGTTTCCAGGGTGAGGATTTTCAGTAACTCCGCAGGAACATAATGGAGGATTGGAGATCGTAGAAGACCCCATAAATATACCATACCCACTTTCATTGCATGTTCATGAAATTTTTACCATGTGAAAGTCCCGAAGCAAATTTGTGCTATGATTAAGAACGTTAATTATTTAAATAAAGTGCATAACAAAACCCTCTACCACCTTCTTCAGCTGCCAACAAACTGCTACACGTATTTATGCTATAATTAAGCTTCTTGAAAGTGATATTTGCATTTATAATCAATAAAAAATCATGTGGTAGTGTTAGAATAGGGATGACTATGTTTATGAACGTAGAATTTGCTCGATCATAATAAAAATAGATTTTTAGTTGTTACTTCTAAAATTTGAAAATAATATAATCTTTTGTCGTTATATGTTTAATTACTCCCTCCCTTGGTATTCTTCTATTTATTCTTCGAAAATGATTTTTTGACATTCTATTTCTTCTTCCAAAATGATTCTTTCACTTGTATTGAAGTAAAGCGATTAACATAAAGAGAGCAAAGTCAGTTATAGTAATAAAGATAAAATCTTGACATATAAATATATATTGAAACAGAGATAAAAAAAAGGAAACAACTTCTTTAAAATTTCATTAAAAATATAAAATTTTAAGTATTGCTTTTAATTTTGGTAATGAAAATCTTATATAGCTTTTGTAAAGCAACAGATGGAGTTCTAATAAATTTTAGTTCTTAAATAGTTTTTCGTTAATCGTGTTTTCTTTTTCATTTTCGATGGTCCTTATTAGTATAGGATGCAAATTAAATGAGGTTGAATTTAGAGTTAGTGTATGATCTAATTTTATTTTATACTCAAAACATGTAACTTTTTGAGGATTTAATCCTAAATGCTAAGTTGGAAGGGTTTTTACGTAAACCTCTAAATCTGGGTTCCAGCTGTTCATTTTGAATTACATGTCATGCATTGGAACTTGACGGGTGATTGACAATATCTGTTCAGAAATTATGAGTAGCATGAATTTGTCAAACTTATTTTCGTATCAGAAAGAAAACATTTTAAGTCTTACGTATAACACTTTTAATGGTCGAAATGATTTACTATTTCAAGAGATAGGATTGATTTGAGATGACAAGTTAAAATTGTGTTTATTTGGTGCAGGATGATTTGCAGACAAAATTTTGAAACAGATAATAAAGTATGAAACGAGAAAAAAAGTAGTGAATTTTTATAATTTGTTTTGTAAGTAAAATTTAATATTTTTTATTTTAACATAATTATAGTTATTGTTTTTTTTTTTCTACTTTTCATAATTATTATTGAAAACTAATAAATAATATTTCAAATGATTCATATTATTAAAAAATAATTTATTTTCAGTTTTTCAACTATTTTTTTAAAATCAAAATAATGTTTATATTTAAAAATATATACATAAAAGTCATTTTATATTTACGTTAAAAATAACTTATACCTTAATTTTTGTTATTCTTTATTGTTGATAAAAAGAATATTTTCTGCAATTCAATTCAATTAATCACCTATATATAAGTAAACATTTTACTCAAATTTATCCATTAAATCAAACCACTTCACTTTTACATGATTTTCTCATTAAATAATTAATGCTTCACTTTCCACGTCGCTAATCGAATAAGAAGCATAAAAGTTTTTGTTCCATTTGAATTGTCATCCTACAAGATTACTAAAAGAATTTCTATTATGTATGAGAAAATAAAAGAAAACGATAATGAAAGCTTTAATTATCATGAAAGATAAATAATATTTCAAAACAAACATTTTTTTTTATAAATATTTAGGGCCTGTTCGTTTGTGAGGATGATACTGTTGAAACGAATTAGGGAGCGCGGATTCATGAATGGTACTGTGTTCCATTGTATGGATTCAAAACGATTACGGAGAGCGGATTTGAGGGATGTGTAGGTTTTTTCATCCACCCTGTGATGAGCAGATTAGAGAGTAAAGAGGATTTATTTCCCATTTTGCCCTCGTTTTTTCACTTCGCTCACATGCACTGCAGTTGCGGGAGGGCCGTCACCGATCTTGCGGGGTGGTGGAGTGAGTGGTGTTGGAGGTGGAGTGAGTGGTGATAATGCAGTGGTTGTGAGGGTGGTGAGGGGTGCCCTCGCAGCTGGAGTTTGTGAATGCACCGGTGTGGGCACCGGTTGCAGGGCAGCCGGTGTGGGCACCAGTTGCAGGACAGCCGGTGTGGGCACCGGTTGCAGGGCAGTCGGTGTTGGGGTGGTGAGTGGATGGCACAAGTGAAGGTGGTGAGTGAGGTGTTCTGTCGCGGTGGTGGTGAGGTGTTGTGGGGTTGGGGTTGGCACCGATGTTGTTGTGTTAGTGAGGAGTCATGGCACCAGTTACGTAACCGGTGCCTTGTTTTTACATGGGGCGACACCGGTTACGACACTGGTGTCGTTGATTTTTTTTTTTTACGTTTTCCTTAACTTCTTTTGACTTTTTTTTTAAATTTTTTAACTTTTTTTTTACATTCATAAAAATTTAATTTTTATTTTATTTTAAAATTTTATATAATTTTAATATTTTTTTAAATTCGTATTAATTAATGATAATTATTTTTATAACATCAAATTACAAAATCATTCTTTTTTTTACACAAGGGTATTATGGTAACTTAATAAATATATCTATTTTAACATATAATTTTATCTATCACATCAATCAAATCTTTCACTAACTTTCATAAAAATTATCTCCAAATCCACTTACTTTACCCTCTAAATCCACTAAAAAAAACACAAATATTCATCCACCTAAATCTACACAAATCCATCTTCACACTCTCCCCATATCCATCTACACAAAGGAACACAACCTTAAGGGCCTGTTCGTTTGTAGGGATATTACTGTTAAAATGAATTAGGGAGCGCGGATCGTAAAATATATCGTGTTCCATTGAACGAATTGAAGCTGATTTGAGAGCGACGATTTAAGGGATTTGTGGATTTTTCCATCCACGCTTTGAGGAGAAGATTAGCGAATAAAGATGGTGTTTTACCCATTTTACCCTTCATTTTTCAGTCGCTTTTCCCATGCGCGCATGGCAATATTCGTTTTGCAGAAATGATTCCTGAACCTGAAAAGATTCCTGAAGTTGCTGTTCCTAAAATATTCTTCTCCCACCACGATTTAAACTGGTGCACGAAGTCATGGAAGGATGTTTGGTTTGGCTGTTTGGTTTTGTGAAGAAGAGGTTCTGTGAAGCTCGGACAGGTGAGTTATTTGGGGTGTGGTGGTCGCAGGAGGGTGGTCAGCGGGGTGTTGGAGTGAGTGGTGATAATGGAAGACGGTGGTGAGGGAGGCACCGGTGCCCTCGCAGGTTGGAGTTTCTGAATGCACCGGTGTTGGCAGTGTTAGGGCAGCGTTGGGGTGGTGAGTGGATGGCACAGGTGAGGGTGGTGATTGAGGTTTTCTGTGGCGGTGCGGTTTGGTGGTGAGGTGTTCTGGTGTGGGGGTGGCACCGGTGGCACCGGTGTGGTGCTGTGTGCATGGGGTGATGGCACCGGTTACGTAACCGGTGCCTTGTTTCTTAAAGGGCGACACCGGTTACGACACCGGTGTTGAGGGGCATATATAAATTTTTTTTTTCATGTTTTGTGTTTTGCGCAGGTGGACGTGGTGGTGTTTGAAGTTGCCGGAGGCCGCGCCTGGCAGAGGAGCTGTCAGTGTGGAGGTGAAGGTGGGCGGCCGGACGTCCGTCGAGTTTGTTTGAAGGTGGAGGCGCCGGGAGTTGCGAGTTGCAGTGTGATAGAGGTGTTGGCCGGAGGTGAGGAGGCGCTGCGGGGAGTTCGCGTTCGCCAGTCAGTTTGTTGGTGATACAGTGTTGTTGGCCTGGAGTTGAGACACTGTTGGCCGGAGGTGAGGTGATAATTGTTGGCCGGAAAAATGACATATGATAGGGATTTATAGGGATGTGAAAATATAAGTAATTTTTTAGCCGAAAAAATTACATATTATAGGGATGTGAAAATATAAGTTATTTTTTATTGGTGATGGTTGATTTATATATAATGTTTGATTTGTATAATGTTTCACAGGCTTGGTATTGGCTTGTTATTCAGTTACTTGCTTTGAATTGCGGTGTGGTCCTCTTCATTTTCATTGTGTTACCACTTGAGGTTTTGTTGAGGTAATTTTTTTACAATAATGTCAAATATTATCAGCATAGTATTGATAGTATTGATGTTTTAGTTAGTAACATTGATAAGGAAGTAGTATTGATGTTTTACGAAAATTAGTTTAGCTAATTTTTTTTAGTTACGATGGTAGTAATTTAAATTTATTTTTATAATTGGGTAATTTAGATGGATGAAGAATTAGATATGAGTTACTTGGACAGTGAAGATATTGTGGATGATGTAATGGGTGTGGACTTTAATGTAGTTACACATTTACGTCGTCAATTACAACTGCGTTCCGCCTTAGCTGCATTAACAATGCTATGCATTGTTGCACATGCATTGTATATACTAAATATGGCCATAGAAACAAGTAGTATTCATGAGTGCTTGTTAAACAAAGATCGTCGTAGAGAGCAGCTAATGTCATACTTGGTGCATACTAATCGCTGTCGTGACATTATCCGCATGGGACCCGAGACATTTATTAACTTATGTAATCGTCTAAGATCAACCGGGTTAGTGAACGATGCGGTTAGGTCAACTGTGGAGGAATAAGTTGCCAAATTTCTCCACATTATCGGACATAATGTGAAGAATCGAAGTGTGAGATTCTTTTTCCATCGTTCTGGCTCGACAGTAAGTAGGCATTTTCACAATGTGTTGGATGCAATACTATCTTTGGAGTCTGAATTGTTAATTCAACCAAGTGGCGCTGAGGTTCATCCCCATGTTCAAGGCAGTAGTCGATTTTATCCATACTTTAAGGTAAATCTCTTCAAAGACGCATTCAATTCCAGCAATGAATCCATATTTAAACAATGTCTTAATATTTTGAATTTGTCAAATATTAGGATTGTTTAGGCGTAATTGACGGAACTCATGTTCGAGTCCGAGTCCCAAGAGCTGATGCTCCAAGGTTTCGAGGAAGAAAAGACTGGCCAACACAAAATGTCTTCGCGGCATGTGACTTTGATATGAAGTTCACGTATGTATTGGCTGGCTGGGAAGGAACAGCATCCGATTCAAGGATATTGAAAGATGCTCTCTCTAGAAATGATTCTTTAGTCATACCTGAAGGTTAGTCAATAATTTGTTTATTTTGACATGCAACATATTCAAGTCATAACCTATGTGTGCAAAATAATGTAGGAAAATATTACCTTGGGGATGCTGGGTTTATGGTTAAAAGATCAATTTTGACCCCCTACAGAGGTGTCAGATATCATCTTAAAGAGTACAGTCGGAGAGGACCACAAAATCCTCGAGAATTGTTCAATCATCGTCACTCGTCACTCAGAAATGTTATAGAAAGAACCTTTGGGTTGTTAAAAAAACGTTTCCCAATTATAGCCAGTGGAACCAAACCACATTACTCTCTTGAAACAATGACACATATTGTGTTGGCATGCTGCATCCTACACAACTTTCTGCGATCTGTCGATCATGATGCAAGCTTGCTTGATGAGGTAGATAGAAAGTTGGCTGCAGAACATCAAGATGGTGGCACCACACATCAAAGTGAGGATGATTATCGACTTGGATGTAATTTAAGGGATGAAATAGCTCATCGAATGTGGAATGATTATGACAACAATTAAGTTGATGTACTAATGTATGGTACTGCAATGCAAATATGAATGACTAATGTCTGTTATATAGTAATGGTTAGGTAATCTGTGAACTTAATTTTATGGATTAAATTTTATGTTTTAGTTTCCTTTGCTTGCAATAGGTACTAAATGAACAGGGGTAAAGGACTTGCTGTCTCTGTGGGCCGACGTGAATTCACTAAATGGACAGAGGACATGGACAACCGACTCCTGAATGCCATGTTAGATGAAGCTCGACTCGGTAACAGGGTGGATGGTAGTTGGACAACCCAAGCATACAATAACATGCTAAGCAATCTACATGAAGCAGGGTTTGTGAACCTTAACAAAAACAACGTTAAGAATAGACAAAAAGTGTTGAAGGAAAAGTCGCGTGAGGTGCATGACTTATTTTGTTCACTAAGTGGATTTGCGTGGAACAACATATCAAAGGTCTTTGAGGCTGAAGATGAAGTGTGGGCAGAGTTGTTGCAGGTAATGTGAAACGCTAAAAATATAATGTATGAATATCATGTTAACCGTGTAATGTATGAATATGTTTACATTTTCAGTCAAAGCCGCACGCAGCGAAGTGGCAAAGTACCCCTATAAGGCATTACGACCTGATGGAGGAATTATGGTCATCAGATCGTGCAACTGGTGAGGGGGTGAGAACTGCTTCACAAGCTAGTCGGATTCGCCAACAAAGGCGTTTAGAAGTTGATTTGAATGATGAAATGGAGTACACACCTGAGCCTCCAGGCTATGAACCACGCGAGAATGCTTACCCATCCTCACCACCATCCATGGATGAGTATAGCCCAGGCCCTACCCAAAGTGTTCCTTCTGTACCATCTGGTGGAACCTCATCATCTCGGGGATCTAAAAGAAAGCACCCATGATTGACATTGTTGATTCTCAATTCGACAAGCTCACAACCAAGCTGGATGGATTCATGGAGGTTATGGGTGCCGGAAACTCACACTTTGAGAAGATGTCAAACATTGCCGAGAGACAAGTCATTGCCATTGAGAAACGTAACGACATTCTAAACGAGTAAGTTGGGATGATGAAGTGGAGCTCGACTTTCCAATATACAGAAAGTGATATTTGGGAAATGCTTGCAGGGATGAATATCCAAGGGGAAAGCCTTATGGAACAGTGCTATGATTACCTCTACTCAAATCCGACTCATACGAAGCGACTAATGAGAATGCCACAACATCTAAGATTGAATAAGTTATATAGTATGATGGTTGGTCGTAGTGGATAGGATTTGTACACAATGTGCTTTACGTGTGTATGTTTTATATGACTTGTTACTTTGTTGATTTGCGTGGTTTTAATTACCATGTTTTTGTAATGTTAAGATGTTATGTTCCCTGTATTATAAAGTGTTGTATGAACTAAACCTCTCACTTCCATAAGGCTTAGGCTGACGCACATATTTATGTTGACCATTAGTAATTTGGGAATGCCATTTCTGTGCCTAATGATTTTCATTTTTTTGATACAAGTCTGCTTTCTCATGGCTTCATCATCATCAAAGTATAGACCTAAAGTTCGTAAGGATAAATCAACAGCGATGGAAGATGAAGCACCCCTACAAAAAGGGCCAACCGTGGAAGACGTACTAGATCAAAAACGATACTTCAGCACTGTCAAACAAATGGAAAATTATGGGAATCACTTTTACCATAGACGAATAATAGAGCCAAAGATTATGAACTTGGAGTCATTTATGGATTCTGGGCTTTACTTCCATCAACATCTTTTGTTCCAAGGCCTTTCAAATTACGTCACATTATCGTATTCGTACTTTCCGGATCTAATTAAGGTGTTCTATGCAAATCTACAGATCTCCGGTAATGGTTATTTGATGAGTGAGGTCAGCAAGAAGAAAATTAAACTGAAACCATCTGACTGGTTTCAAATATGTGGTATGAAATATCAAGGTCGAAAGTTATCATTACCAGAGGTGCCACCTGACATGAACTATAACCGGGACATGGCTTTAGCCTCCATGGTAAGACCAGGTGCCCGTTTTAAAGCAGTGAAGACGGTTGGTGTCCTACAGATAAATGATAGACTATTACAGTATGTTATAGTGTACTTTTTGACACCGAGGATGACTAATATCTCACATGTTTTACAAGACGACATTTTCATGATATGGGCTTTAAAGAATGACATCTTAATTAATTGGCCACATGTCATCATGCAAAACATGCTTAAGTGCAAGAGTACTGAGACAGGTCTTCCATATGGAATTTTGATAACTGCAATCATGCAATATGCTGGAGTGGATCTTTCGGTTGATACAACGACGACTGTATCTTTAAGACACCGCTTTTTAGTGCAGAATTTGAGGAAGATGAATATTGTTCATGTAAACGGTGAATGGCAACAACTTCGTGGTCGTTCTGATGATGCACCACAACGAAGAGAAGAAAGTCCCATGGATGAAGACAGTGATGACGGAGATAACAACCGTGAAGAAAATATGGTGGAACCTCCAACCCCAACAACAGAACAACTATTAACTCAAATATGGGGAGGAGTACAATCCATAGAAGCCAGGTTACAAACATTGACCATTGATGTTGACAGACGTTTCAATGAAGTCAATTCCACTGTCAACCAGATTTATGACCTTCTTAACGGGGATGAAGACTCAGATGAGTGACTTGTATTCTCCTATTCTTTCATGGAATTAAATTAATTCATTTATTTACTATTTAATATTTTATACAATAATTGTTATTCTTCACTGCTAACTCCAATTCATTATTGTGTGCTTAAGTAGATGGAACAGAGAATAATGGACCTCCTAGAGGAATCAAGTCAGCTTAATAGAAGAATGAATGTTGCAATAGATCGTCAAAGAGTTGCACTTCAAGTAAGAAACGACCTCATAACGGAATATAATCGTCTTACTCGTTCTCAGCCTGAATTTCAATATAGCAAAGAAGACATATTTCAGATGTTATCAGTATGAACATTGAAGATGTCAACCTATTCACACGGTGCTATGAATACCTTTGTTCCCACCCATTACATACAAGATGTATTATGGGCATGCCCATACGTTTCTGGATGAATAGGTTACTTCGTTATATGAATGAAGGGGTTTGAACATAATGTTTATTCTGTGATGTATTTTCTTGTTATGTATGAACTTCATTACATGTGACACTTTTTCCATGTAACTTTATTTCGATGTCGTTTGCCATGGACTAAATCGAATTTCCGTTATCACAATTTCTACTTTTTTTATCGAATTTGGAAATTGATTTCGTAACTTCAATGCTTTACGGTATTTGGTATTGTCAATATCAAATTAATTTATTTAAAAAAATAAATCTAACAAATAATTTCAATTTTGTTGTACTATTTTTTGACATAAATCAAAATTCTTTTTTTCTAAGCTTTAAAAAAATTGATTTATTTATTATGAAAAAAGATAACTCATTTCAAAATTTATTCAACAACATCATTTCAAAAATTAATCTTTTTTTACAAAAGGGTATTATGGTAAAGTAATAAATATATCAATTTTAACATATAATTTTATCTATCACATCAATCAAATCTTTCACTAACTTTCATAAAAATTATCTCTAAATCCACTCACTTTACCCTCCAAATCCACTCAAAAAAACGCAAATATCCATCCTCTTAAATCTACACAAATCCATCTTCACACTCTCCTCCATATCCATCCATAAAAAGGAACACACCCTAAAGATTAAAAAGAGATGGACGATAAAACTAGAGTGAATGATGAATTAAAAATTAAATTCAGAGCATGCTGGAGTAGAAATTGGTGTGACAGTATTAAGAGTGAATAAAGATAAAATAAGTGGAATGAAGGAGTTAGTGGGCTTAGGACCAAAAAATACAGTTGTGGAGTTAATGTTGTGTGGTCTTAATTCATTAAAAGAAAATTAATGGGTAACGGTTGATACTATTATTTGCTTACGTGGGGGTTCTATGACATTGATTACAAAGTTACAGCTTAATTTTGATACAACAATAATGAAAATTCATAACTGTGAAGAGTATTATTGTACATGGTTGGATCATAGCCCACAACCTAAACCAAATTCGAATGAGAAGAAGAGACCGTTGCAGAGATATCTTTTTTATTTAATACACCATATCTAAGGTAAATTTAGGGGCAAAAAAATCAGGAAAATACTGCTACTTTTTATTCTCAACCAATAAAAATAATTATCTGTAAATAAAAATTAAATAAAACTGTGTAAATGGAATGAATAACCCAAAATCATTTAACAACTAAAAGTAACAAATTTTAGAATTTATAACTCATTAGCTTTATATAATTAGTAAAAGAAATATTACAAACTTACGTATTCATAGTTTACTGATTTATTAATGTTTTTACTTTCAGTTCGTGGAGATAAAATTGTTAATATATATATATATATACAACATACATTACAATTCTCAAAGTCAACCATTTAAGGCTATCAATCCACTTGTCTCGTTCTCATGATAGGCTTTATCCACAATTTAAAAAATAAAAATAAACATTTTACTCTACTACTAGAATATTTGTGTATTGAATTAAATTCAAACATTCCCATGTGGCATGTAATTTTCCGCTCACTAAAGTCACATATAAAAAATTAAGTTCTCCTTAAGGTAAATTTCTATATCATTTGTGAGATACAATTCTTTTTTATATCATCCCTCTAAAATATATAAATCTTTATCAGCACTCACATCCTAATATCTTTGTATTTGTGGGTCCAATATTAGTAGAGTCTGTAAGTCTCTGTTTCTGCCCAAAAGGGGTTGGGTCTGGCCTTTTGTAGGCCTAGTGTCAGCTCCTTTGTAGGACCCCAATACCCCTTCCAGCTGACTCATTGTTCACTTGTCACCTTTTCAGAATCAACTCCTACCCCTCCCTCTCAAATCTCCAGCAAAGTGCTCTGCTAGGGCACAACTTTCGTTCATCTCCGAGCTAGCCAAATCCTTCTCACCTTCAAGTAAGTTAAACCTTAAGGTTTTGGGTCTGTTTTCCTCTTCTTTACACCGTTTAAGTGTGTTAGACCGGTTAGGGTTTTGTCTCATACCCTGGTTTGTCTTCATTCCATGTTTCAGCTCACTGCTCTAGCCCTTGGAGCTGACTTACTTCTTAGTTGCGGGTCTGTTGCGTTTTAGCATCTAAGCAAGGTAATGGAAGCTAGTTTATTTTTGTTTTTGGAGTATGTTTCCTGTTTCGCCACTGTTTTATGTTTAAAAAGGATTTGAAAATGTTTGGGCTTGTGTGAGATCAAGAATAAAATGTTTGGTCTGTTTGTTCTGGGTTGCATGTGCGGAACAGTGGGGAAGAACTGGTATTCTCGCCCAGGCGAGCTTGCCTCGCCTAGGCAAGAATAGTAGAAGCTCGACCAAGATTCTGCCTCGAGCGCTTGCCCAAGCGGCCAGTCACGTTTTGAGCGATGCCTTGTCTCGCTCAGGCGAGCCCTTCTCGCCTGAGCGAGAGCTCGTGAAATCTCCCAGGGGTCACTGTTGCATGTCTCGCCTAGGCGAGAGCCCGCAATTTTGAGCGAGGCAAGCACCTCGCCTGAGCGAGGTCCCTAGCTTGGGCGAGGTCAGTGCAGTGGTGAGTGCGGACACTGTTTTCTTGACTGTTTTGATGATTTGATGCATGTATTGTTTGAATTATTCTTCCTAAATATGATGCTCGTGAATATGCTTGGGTGTTTGGACTTATGAATGAAATTGGCATGCTTGGTATGAGGTTGATCATGGATTTATGGCTTTGTGATGTCTTAACATGAGAATTGGATGAAGGTAATAAGGGAAGTGGAATTGTATGAGAAAAATGATTCTGATTGTGTGATAGGCGTAATTTCATGAGTCTCGTGGGGAGATCTCATGGTGGTGAGTAGTGTATATGTTAGGATAAGGATTCAAGTAAGGATCGCATCCCGAAACTCTAAAGGGTCAGTGAGTCTCAAGTAGAGCAAACTGACCCAAGTGGTGAGAGTAGCGGGAGACCCTAGTCTTTGGCAGGATAATGGCCTTAGACGCTTAAAGGCTAACCTTGTGTGTGGTAGGGTGAAACCCATTGGCAATGGCTCTGCAGAGCAGTAGAGGGCACCACAAGTGCAAGCGTCCAGTGAATCCGATCCTAGTATATGTATCCGGATAATCGAGTCATAGAGTCTTGCTTACTTGTTATAATGTGATTCTTGTGCCTACTGTGTTGTATGTTTGGACTATTTCTAAATATTTCGCTGCAATAACATGCATAATTTCATTCACTCTAGCTTACCCTGCTATTTCTTTTGTGTGTGTGTCCTTGTTCTGATTTTCCCTTTTGCGATGATCACCATTGGTGGGAGCAGATGGAAATACTTCTGGAGGTAGAACTGATGGTGGTAGCGGTGCAGCTTAGTGGGCTCATTGATGTGGCCCTCGAAGGACTATTCTATGGCCCTAGTGCCTTTGTAATCCCTTGCTCTATGAACTTTTATTTTGCACAATTGTGAACTTTGTTGTTTTCTCTTTTTGGCTATGGCATGGTTATATGCCTAGAACCCCTTTCAAGTACATTCGTGGATGACTGTAACAGTTGGGATTCTCATGTATGTTGTTCCAAATCTGACTGCTCTTTATTATGACTGTGTGATGTTTTATTTAGTAGATTTTTATCTATTCAAATGGGATGTCACAGAGTCAGGATAACCTCATTATCAGAATTCTCATTTAATACATATCCTAAAACCACTCAATATAATAATTCCTCCATGAAAATAACTATATTCATATCAGTCTGATACATATCAAATATTATTTCACAATAGACTTTTGGCAAAACTATGGGTCTAGACTTAACACATACTTAGTACATTTTTGTCAAAACCGTAGTCTCTACTAGACCACACATACTCAGTAGATTTTTTGCAAAATTCCAAACTCTACTATACCAAACACTCATGCATTGTTATCTCGCAAAAATAATTCCATATCAATACAAAGAATTTTCTTCTCTCGCTCAACGAGCAGGTACACTCCCTTAATAAATGTATTGCCTGGCGAGTGTATCGTCCAACGAGTACTTGGTTCACTGAGTGTCTAGTTCTTTTTTTAGCTCTCTTGATTTTCATAGACGATCAAGAACAAAACTTCAACAAAATTCACCCAGCGAATCTGGACCTCGTTTTGTGACCCAACCACCTTAAGCTCTTTGGACTTTACAAAATAATGCCACTCGCCTAGCGACCTAAACCTTCAGAGCCACGTCCAATACACTCATCATAAATCAAAATAAATCCAGTATTTCAACATCAAATAAGCAACAACCAATTTCACTTAAAACATAAATAGTAGAAAACAAACTAACTTCCCTCACCTCGATTGAATCGTCTACTCAACTATGCTCCAAACATATAACTTTCAAAAGATGTTCTATTTACAAAAAAAAAAACTCAAATAAATGATATGGTCATATCTATTGACCATAGAAAGATAAAGATTTGTCTTGAACTCTTTGAAGCCACATGCATGTAAAACTTAAAATGATTCATGAACAAAGAAAAAATGAACTTATTGTAGCCACAAATATATTTGGATAGAACTGTTGTGTTCTGATACAAGACTCTAATGATAGTATTGGATCTTAAAGAGATGAGGAAGAAAGTCAAAAATCTACGATTAAGATAGTGAAAAGAAAAATAATAATTTTCTAGAGAGATGACAACTTTTGTAAAGTCAAATTCAGTAAATTGATTTTTATTTATAGTTTAATATGTTAACAATAAAATAATTTAGTACCATTTATAAAAGTCTACTTCTACTCTTTACTTATTTTTTAAATACTTACAAATAACATAATTACAAAAAATAATTCTTAAGATTTTTCTCAATCAGCATAACTTTATAAATATTTGAGAACGAATATAGGATATTTCATTCTTAATAAAAAATTATCTATAATTAGTTTATATGTTAAATTTTTATAAATTAAATGTTTATAAATATGTTTAAAAGAATAGATATTATTTGAAACAAAAAGGAGAAAAATATGTGTCTAAAATAAGGTATAAATTTAAAACATAAATATAAAAAAAAATAGTCAAAATACATAAAATAAATGTTACATGAAAAAGTAGGCAATAAGATTTCTAAAATTAATGATTGAAAGAAAAAAAAGAAGAAGAAAAGAAACAGTACAAGAAGTAATAAGTACTCATTTTTTCATAATTTTTATTAATCTTTATTGCCGATAGTCTTTATTTGATCTCCAAATGAGATTCAAATTTTTATTTCGAAAATCTTATCAGGAAACCATTTCAATAAATCAAAATAATATCAGTATTAACTGATTTTTTTTAAAAAAAAAAGAAGCGAGAAAAGAAACCCTCTTTAGCAAGACGGGTTTTAAAAAAATTGTTTGACTTCATCCCATTCAAGAATATAGGTGGTAGAATTGCACGTGGTTACTCCTTTAATTGCACTTCTATTTGGGTCTATTTATAGGTGAAGATGCTGAGGTGTTTCTTTTATCAGCAAAAACGAATATTATTTATAAATTATAGAAAAAGAAATATCAAAATTACAAAAGTTTACAACCAATATTTAGCACAATTGGACAAGATTTTCAGCTGCTATCATTAAAAAATGAAATAATTTTTAAATAGACTAAAATCAATGATCCAAAAACTTCTCTCGAGTATTATCTTTTTAAAAATAATTTATAAATGAAATTATTTAATATTTTCTTGATTATAGTGTGGTGTTTACATAATTAGGATTAGGATGTTATTATGTGTTTGTACATTGAAAAGCTTGTTCCCTCGTGCTCCCAAACAACTCATAAACGAGACAATAATGTTGTTGAGTGCAGTAGATATCTTTAGCCCTAATTATCGTAGGAAAGGTCCCATTGGGTACACAATTTTAATTAGGTGAATTATGTGATGAACGATGCTGGTACAATTTCTAAACCCCCCTAAGGTACATTGATCTTGAAAATTTCCAACATCGCCACGGAATTTGGACCAAATCTTTAGGGGTGTCAAATTAAATTTGTTATATATAAATTTTTTTTAGTTAGAAAAAAAAAGTTTTTCATTTTTTTTTCATTTTCCCTGTTTAAAACAAACACATAAAACAGTAGAATTTAACAAAATTCGCTATTATATCATGCTATTAAATCATGATACCAAACCATGAATATCATTTTAGATAAGTCATTCATACCTCATCAATTTGATTTGGTGGGTATTGTCAAATTTGATGACGCTTTTCCCGGATCGCGTTCTAAATAATTTTTAAATTCAGTATATATAACTCTAAAAACTTTAGAGATTTATTTTTCATTATCTTAAATTCTTAGTTCTCGTGAAATTTCTCATGAAAAGTTTAGTTAAGGTATATGTATTTTTTTCATCTTTATCACAAACCTTCTTCTTAAAAAAACGAATCAATTTTTTTACTCTTTATCATAATCTTTTTAATATAAATTTATCATATCTCACCTATTTAGAAAAAGATAAAATTTATATTCACAAATCACAATTATCATAATGCAAAACATAACAAAACTCATACCACTTTAATTAAATAAGCAACACGGTATAAATTCAAAACTTAAAAAAAAATTACCATAGGCAACAGAAAACACAAAATCCATAAATTTCATAATTAAGGGTTATAATAATTTTGAAAAAAGTATAATTACAGTTCATATCAATTTCACAAAAGAATCCCTAAAATCATAATTAGGTTTGTACTAATTTTGAATAAACTTAATTTGGAGAAACATTCTAAAATGAATCATAAATTTAACATACATAAATCATAATAAGATACTAACATTGATCTGTGAGAGATCATGCGAGAAGTATACTTCAATTTCAATCTATGTGTTCCCCAATCTTTGTTTCTCAATTTATCTCTTTGTATTTATTTTATTTCTCTTCACACACTTTCACGATAATTTACACGGTGAAAAAAATCTTATAGCCAAAAAAAATCCTAATCTCTTTTATAAATGAATGTCTCTATTAAATTTTTTATTATAATTTCCATAATATAAAATTAATATAAATAATTTTAAAAATCTTAATTTTTTATTATAATTAAATATATATATATATAATAAATTTCAAAAATAAAAAATTGGGGGAGCCGTGGCTCCCCTCTGTCATGGCATAGGTCCGCCACCGTCCATGATAGTGGTCAAATTTTAGAGAATGGTCAAATTTTAGAGAATGGAACTCTTTCCATGACAAACATATTTATTTTATTTGTTGGTGGTGATGATCCTATACAAATTTTTAATAATATATATATATATATATATATATATATATATATATATATATATATATATGATATTTTTAAAAATTTATATACATCTATATTTAAATATAAAGGAAAATTTCTCTTTTTTTGTCTATATTTGTTTTTCAACTTTACCATTTACATAATTTTTTTAAAATTTAAATAACTATTTTATTAATATTTTAAGTGACCAATTATTTAATTTAACTATTTTTTTTATTTGTCTGATTTTTTAACATAATCATAATAAATGAAAATTAATTATAATAAAATTATAAAAATTATTTATATTTAATTTTATAAATATAAGAATGATAATAAAAATAATTTTATTATTTAAAAAAAATTAAATATAATGATTTTATTTGTTTATACAAAAAATTATTTTGGCTTTAATTACTATTTTGTTTCCCATTTTCATTCCAAAATATTAAGTTGGTCTTCCAGTATTGTTTAGTTTTAATTTGCACCCTATTTTTAAAAAATTAACACAATTTGAATTTTTTTGTTAAATTTCTTAAAACGGATCAATGTTTTTCCATGAAAATTGAAGTTGTGAATAAGAGTGATTTGCTTTTTTTGTGTAATTAACATAATTATAGTGTCAATTTAAAGAAAAATTCTTAATCCACTTAAAAAAATTTAATGAAAATGACCAAATTACATCAATTTTAAAAAATTAGAACCAAATTAAGATTAAAAAAAAAACTAGAGAACTAACTTATTTTCAAATAAAAATATGGATAAAAAAAGTAATTTAACCAAAAGTTTGACACTCGAAATATAGATTGAAGATCCATCATTGATTTAAACAATATTAAACTCTCCTTTTTTTTCTTTTATCACAAAACAAGAAGCAAGTTAAGAAAGAAAGAGAAAGTGATACCCCTATACACATATATAAACTTTGAAAATATATGTATAATCATAAGTAACATTTTATATTTGAAATGTAATTATTAAAAACAATCTAAACATAATAAATCTTTGAAATAATTATTTAAAAATATGTATCATGATTCAAATCATTTTATTTTTTTATCTTAGTTAAATAAACTTTAAAAGTTAGTTGTTTAAACGCTATTTTTGTTTTTTAGCATATAAAAATTACTTAAGAAGAATAAAAAAAAATTATATTTATATTTAGTATTTAATTATCTAAAAATCATCCGGACATTGTTAACATACAATTTACATTATTTTTGTTTGTTATACAATTTGTAAACACAATATTAGACCGAGTATATTATATCATCATGAACGATATAAATTATAAAAATACATAATCTCACTAAAATATAAAATAATATTGAAACTTTAAAATCGTCATTTGATTGAATAAGGCACTAAGGTAAAATTTATTACAAATTTTGTTTTTTTAATATCCACTTCTTTTCATAATTTTCCATTTAAACTCAAAAGATTGACTAATCTTCCTTGTAATTTTATGAACTTCACTTTTGGGAGGATATCCAAATGGATAAGAAAACACTTTCCTCATGTCATTTGTAAAGTTATCAACTTTTGAATACTCCAATATTTTGAACTTTAACTTAATATCCCGCAAACTCATTATCTTTTTTGTTTTGATCATTCTTCTTAAAAACCCATGCATATCTTCTCACCATCAAATGCTTCATTATTGTCCAACACTGCATCTTTTTGTAATTGTCCAATCTCATTGCATCTTTTATCTTTTGCTTGTTATCTCTTTTCTTCCACTCTTTCTTCAACATTTTCGTATCTTTTCTCTTATCGCATTTCTCGTACCTAATTTTTTGATCACTCTCACAAGATTTTGATGTATTTTTCACATCAACCCATATTGTTTTTGCATAATATTTCATTTTATTCTTTAATTCGCATACTCCTTCACGATTCTCAGGACATGAAGAATAAATTTTTATGATGAGTTTTTTCAATATTGTTATGTTTCTTCCATGAAGAGATTTGGTATAGAAAATGAATAAAAAAAGTATGAAGAGTACTAAAAATGTTGAAAATTATGAGTGAAACAAATATAATTGTACTTTGCATTATTATATATAGAGAACTAGAGATATGAAAATATTTACAAAATCGTATTAACTACTTATATTATATATTTAAATCTATTTTAATTAATGATGACAGTGAACTAAACGGTTAAATCATTCATCATATCTAATCTAATATAATTTAATTAGATATTGTGATATTTAGTTATATTATATTCCATCAATTATCTTATCTAATATACTAGCGTAAACACATATGTGTATTCATTTTTTTAATATACATGATATTGTAATGTTATCAAGTTAATAAACAAAATAAAATTATATTTATCAAAAATAAAGTAAAATGTATGGAGAAAATATGAGAAAATAACTGTTGATGAATAGAAAAAAAAAGAAAAATGAGATAAGTAAATAGTTTTATAAAAACTTATAAAAGTAATCGTTAATTTTTAAAAATTTAACAAATAATTATATTGTAAAGGGTAAAGTTGGAATTATAAGATGTGGACACAAAAGAGGCCTCTTTATATATAGTTATAGATGAAAAACTTAATTAAATGGTATTCAAATAATAATTGAGTGTAACGAAATCTAGTTTAGTTGGATATAATAATAATAATTAACCATATCTTTTTTAGGTAATATCTTATTAAATAATGTAAATGCAGTAACACGTGTAATTAGTTATATTATCTAATCAAATCTAATTTAAAAAAATAGATTAAGTAATTATCTTTCAGATCAAAATTATTTGTTTTCGTGATAATTAATGTTGGTAGGGGGAGCTACTTCAGCTATGAATGAAGAATGGTTTTCATGATGTCTACTGGATTAAAATAGAACATAGATTTGGTCTAGTTAAGTTATGCATTAGGCTAATAGTTTTTCTTTATCAGATGTAAATTAGGCATGCTTTATGCTGCAATGGACCATTACACTCTTACTTGTGCAAACATGCTTGGCTAGCTGTTTAACTAATGGATTAACTGTGAGTATTACACTAAGGCAGTGAAAATACACTCACGATAATCAATTAGGTAAATTGCTAATCCATTAATGACAGCAGAGAAAGCTGTATAAAAGCTGGTTTTAAAATCTGTTTTAAGTCTGGAGAAAATTGATAGATTACAACAGTTTCCTTCTGAGAGAGAGCCTTCTGAGAGTCACAGAGATATTGAGCATTCTGGAAGATCATTCAAGTGCAGATCCAAGAAGATTGATAGTTGATTCTACCATGATGGGTCTTGCTTGAATCAAGGAGCATATTGTCAAATCTGCACAACATAGGTGTATTCGTTTCTTGATTTTGTTTATTGTATTTCTGATTACAATTGCTTCAGTGTGTGAAGTGTAGGCCTAGGTGCAATTGTGTGGATGCATTGCTCCTAGGGGGAGTTCTTGATTGGCAAATCAAGTTCTTGGGTTTTAGGGTCTAGAATTATATAGGTGTGCTTGTAATTCTTTGATCCTATCCATGTTAGTGGAATCCTCCTAAGTGAGTTACTTAGGAGAAGACTGGATGTAGATTCATCCTGAGTCAAACCAGTATAAATTCTTGTGTTTTGTTTCTTTCTCTTCTCTCATAATCTTTCTTGATTGAATTAAAACAGTCCATTAATCCAGAACTGTGAAATTGATTAATTGAGCTTTAAAACTTAAAGATTTCTTCAAGATTCACCTTAAAACAGAAGAAAAGCTTGTTAATCAATTCAGATCCCCTCGTGGTTAAGATAATTAGACAGATCTGTTATTAACAATTGGCACCAGAACTGGTTAATCGCACGCTAATCGATTAGAAAGATCTTGTTATGTCTAATACATCTCAAACCTTTGCTAAAGGGGCATCCATTAACAGACCCCCTCTGTTTGCTGGGGAAAATTATCCTTTCTGGAAAATTCGAATGAAAATCTTTCTTGAATTAGTAGACAAAGGGGTATGGGATGCAGTGGTAAATGGACCTTTTAAACCAATTAAAATAGTGGATGGAGAGACTTTTCCTAAAGAATTCTCACAATGGACCCCTGATGAGAATAAGAGGGCACATTATGATGTTAGAGCCAAGAATATTATATCTTCTGCACTAACATTGGATGAATTTTACAAGGTCTCTGTGTGTGAATCAGCCAAAGAGATGTGGGATGTTTTGGAAGTCACCCATGAGGGCACGGATGAGGTTAAAAGAGCTAGGAAAAATACTCTTATTCAAGAGTATGAAATGTTCAGAATGAAGACTGGGGAAAGCATATGTGATGTACATAAGAAATTTACACATATAGTAAATCACCTCCTAGCTCTTGGCAAGACCTTTGACAAGGAAGAGCTCAACATCAAGACCTTGAAGAGTTTAAATAGGACATGGCAACCCAAAGTTACTGCTATTTCAGAATCGAAAGACCTCACTAGCATGAACATAGCCACACTCTTTGGGAAGTTGAGAGAACACGAACTAGAACTTGGAAGACTCAAGGCAGAAGAGGATGGAGAAAAAAGGCACACAATAGCTTTGAAGAGTGCTGTAAAATCTGCAACAAAACAGAAGAAAAAAGATTCTGCATATGACTCCAATGATGGAAACTCTAACAGTGAAGCCTTGAGCTTAATGGTGAAAAAGTTCTCAAAATTTTTAAAGTATAAGAATAAAACTAATAACGGTCATGTAGGAAACAAGAAGCAGTCCATATCTGGAACTCAAACCTGCTATGAGTGTGGCAAGACAAGACACATCAAGGCAGATTGCCATGTGCTGAAGATGAAGCAGAAACTGGAAGAGAAAAATGAGGCAGAGAAGCCCCTAAAGAAAAAGAAAGCCTACATTGCCTGGGAAGAAAATGATTCTAGCATTCCAGTGAATCTAATGACAGCACTGAAGAGGAAAATAATTTGTGTCTGATGGCTAAAGCAGAATCATCCAAAAGCAGTGTGAGTAGTTTCACATCTGAACATGAGGAAAATAATTACTATGAACTGCTTGATGCATTTAATGAACTACATAAGGAAGCTACAAAACTGCAAATAGCAAGCGTAAAGGAGAGATTAAATGGCTTGAGGGTAGGATAAAACAGTTAGAAGAGGAAAATGAGAATCTAATAACTTGCTTGGAGAAATTAGAAAAATCTGAAAAGCATCCTAGGTCCAGATGTGAGCACTGCTAAGGACAGCTAGAAAAGATAGAGTATTTGATGAAAACTCTCTCAAAATTTACCCTAGGAAGATCCAACCTAGATGCCAACTATTGGTCATGTTACAAGAGGTGATAATAACAAAGGTCAAATTTTAGGCATTGCCAAGGTGAAAAGTTCCTCTTCTATTGTGATCAAGTATAATTGTTGGTTGAAGTACCCTCATATTTTGAATTTACTGCATGTTTGTTCACTAAAAAGGAAGTAAAATGTGCATTTTTTTTTCATATTTCTGCATAAATTAATCCATTAGGTAATTCTCTAATGGATTATCGTTTTCCTGCTATGGCTAATTTGTTTCTGAACATTACATAATTCATTAGATTAGTCATCTGCTAGTACTATAATCCTTAACTTCCTGTATGCACTCTGATATTCCTGCTGTTGGATATGTTTATCCATCCCACTGGTCTTGGTTTTTATTTACTCTATACTTCCATAAATTTCTGCACTACTGATTTAAACTGATATTGCAATACTTAATTGCTGATTTGATTTATGGCTGTCTGCACTCTGATGTTAACCTGTGCTACTGATTTCACCTACTGTGTTGTTAGTATTGTCATACTTTGTATTGTTACTCTGTGATGTTCATGGTATGTGCTGGTTTGGTTGTGTTACACATCCCCTCATCTTTTAGCTAATGTCCAAAAAGGGGGAGATTGGTATATTGTTGGTAGGGGGAGTATGTTAATGGTATATGGTATGTGCTGTTGTTGTTGTTTGCTTTGTTGCTGTTGTTGTTTGCTTTATGTGTTGCAGGCAGGCCTATCACAGTCCAAAGTTTTGGACATCATCAAAAAGGGGGAGATTGTTGGTAGGGGGAGCTACTTCACCTATGAATGAAGAATGGTTTTGATGATGTCTACTGGATTAAAATAGAACATAGATTTGGTCTAGTTAGGTTATGCATTAGGCTAATAGTTTTTCTTTATCAGATGTAAATTAGGCCTGCTTTATGCTGCAATGGACCATTACACTCTTGCTTGTGCAAACATGAATAGCTAGCTATTTAACTAATGGATTAGCTGTGAGTATTACACTAAGGCAGTGAAAATATACTCACGATAATCAATTAGGTAAATTGCTAATCCATTAATGACAGCAAAGAAAGCTGTATAAAAGCTGGTTTTAAAATCTGTTTTAAGTCTAGAGAAAATTGATAGATTACAACAGTTTCCTTCTGAGAGAGAGCCTTCTGAGAGTAATAGAGATATTGAGCATTCTGGAAGATCATTCAAGTGCAGATCCAAGAAGATTGATAGTTGATTCTACCATGATGGGTCTTGCTTGAATCAAGGAGCATATTGTCAAATCTGCACAACATAGGTGTATTCGTTTCTTGATTTTGTTTATTGTATTTCTGATTACAATTGCTTCAGTGTGTGAAGTGTAGGCCTAGGTGCAATTGTGTGGATGCATTGCTCCTAGGGGGAGTTCTTGATTGGCAAATCAAGTTCTTGGGTTTTAGGGTCTAGAATTATATAGGTGTGCTTGTAATTCTTTGATCCTATCCATGTTAGTGGAATCCTCCTAAGTGAGTTACTTAGGAGAAGACTGGATGTAGATTCATCCTGAGTCGAACCAGTATAAATTCTTGTGTTTTGTTTCTTTCTCTTCTCTCATAATCTTTCTTGATTGAATTAAAACAGTCCATTAATCCAGAACTGTGAAATTGATTAATTGAGCTTTAAAACTTAAAGATTTCTTCAAGATTCACCTTAAAACAGAAGAAAAGCCTATTAATCAATTCAGATCCCTTTGTGGTTAAGATAATTAGATAGATCTGTTTTAACAATTAAGTCATATTAAAAATATTATTTCATCTATTTAAATCTAATTTAATAAGATATCGTGATAATTAGTTAAATTATCTTGTGAATTTAATTAAATTGTATTTAATTTATTCACATGTTTTGAAAAATTTATAAGTTTACACAAGACTAATATTTTTATTTGTTTTTAATAACATTGTAACTTTTTTAATTTTTATTAAAATTGTTTTAACTTTTTAAATATATATTCTCTAAATTTACTCTCTAATTAACTGTTTTCATCAATTTCTTCTGACAAAAATTTGTTCTCATTTATTTTGAGTGATGAAAACTTTTTCACGCATAAAAAATTATTTAGCTACTTTATATTTGAGTGTTGATAAAAAGAATACCATTTTTATAAATTTTATTTCGTGAAGGTGATTTGTTTTTTATTCTTTTTGTAAACCTCCGTTTTTATTTTCTCTTAAAGATTTGATTCCAAATCTATGATTCCAAATCTAATTTATCTTTAAGTAACTTAATTAGGTTTGAATTTTTTTTTAGTATAGTGTTGGTATGTCGGTGTTGTTGAATTTTAATATTATTGAATTTTATTTGAGGTTAGAATCTAGAATTAAGTTTGTGGTCTATTTTATTTGGTGTAGTGATGGGATGTCGAGCAAAGATTTATTTATGTTTGATATTTGTCCTGTTTGTTATCGAAACAAAAACCTTTTTTTTGTTGGAAATGATAAGATATAATTATTTGACTAATTGATTCATGGTAAAAATATATAATTGCAATTCTGATTGATGGAAAAGTTCAAGAACTTACTTAGATTTATTATAAAATATCTTTTTGAGTGTGATTGATATTTTCTCTTTAGTTCCATCCTTGAATAGTCTTATCGAGGACGTAAAAAATGTCGTTAGAATATTCTCTTCTAACAAGTCTCTTGATTTTGTTTAAAGATCGAAAAACTTTCATTTAATAACGACTTCTAAATGAGAAAAGATCATTGTGTTCTTTTAAAACTTTAATAAAAAATTATAATTCATTCTTTTAAAACTTTATTACAAATTATAATGCCCTTAATAAAATTAGAATTAATAAAATTAGAAGAAAAGAAACTAATTTAATATCTTTAAAATATTTTTTATATCTTTACTATATCTATATAATCTAATAGTTATCTTATTGAAAACCTTTTACATTAAACCAATATTAAATTAAAATAATCTAAAAAATAATAATTCTAATTATAATACATGTACATAATTTTATTATGTTGTTTAAATTGTATCTTGATTCTTTTTAATATTATTTTAGAAATAATAATACTAGTTATCTTAAATTGAGAATTTTAAAACAGTATTGTATTTTTAGATGACTTTGATAATTGTACATATATGGTTAAGTACGTGCCTACAACTTAAAGGTCGACATAAGATGAAAGGGGAGACACATATGTTATCGCTATAGTATGGATCCACCTAGTCAAAAGGACAAGTCACAGAGAAATTAAGGGTAAGTAAACATGTTAAGCTAAATCTTAAGATGACCTAATCCTGCATAATCTAGGCCCAACAATCTTGGCTTATCCAGGTAGTATAAATAGCACTATTCATGCGGTAAGAGTCTGATCACATTTATTGCAACAATAATATTTACTGTAGTAACTAACTTGAGTGTTAGAGTGTCCTTGTAGTCACCCTTGCCGCCCAGGACTTTACACTTTTATCGGAAGAGGATATCTCGACATAAGAAGTAAAGATGACTAGTGACTTATAGATAAAATTGAAGATTGGACTCAAGTGCCGACCTAAGACATCTCAACATCGATAAAAGATTTATCCTTTTACAAACATTTTGGTCCCTACAAGAACAAAAATGACTTTTATTTTTTCATATTGTTACAAATTTATTTTTATTTTATTGAATAATAATGTATTAAATTCACTAATTAAGAAACTAAAATGTAACTAATATATGTGTATTCTTATCACGTTTAAACCAAAGACGGAAGTATATATTGACAGATGGGCATTGTCCTCCCAAATTCTTTATATTTATATAATTTTATATATGATTTCAAATATTTTCTTTTTTAAATTTAATATATTTTTAATATATTTTATATATTTGATATTTGTAATATATATAAAGGAAAATTTCTTTCTTTTTTTTCTATATTTTGTTTTCCAAATTTATCTTTTAAATAAAACTTTTAAAATTTAAGTAATTATTTTATTAATCTTTTAAGTGACCATTTGTTTAATTTACCTATTTTTTCTCAATTTGAGTAATTTTTTAAACATAATCATAATAAATGAGAATTAATTACAGTAAAATTATAAAATTTATTTATATTTAAATTTATAATTATAAGAATGATAATAATAATAATTTTATTATTTTTTATTATCATAAAAAAATTAAATATAATGATTTTATTTTTTTATACAAAAATTATATTGGACTTAATTACTATTATGGTTGTTATTTTCGTTCAAAAATATCAAGTTGGTCTTTCAATTTTGTTTTGTTTCAATTTGGTCTAGATTTTTGAAAAATTGATACAATTTGATTTTTTTTTGTTAAATTTCTTGAAACATATAAAAAAATTTTCTTCAAAATTGAACCTGTGAATAAGAATGATTTGCTTTGTTCTTGTAATTAACATAGTTCTAATGTAAATTTTGATAAAAAATTCTTGATACATGATAAACCTTTGGTCGGACAAAAGTTTAATCAAAACTCAATGTCCTCATTTAAAGCATATTAATGTAGCAATGATGGATAACCGAGGATCAATCAAAGAGATAGACAAAGACAAATGAAAGATTTGTTGAAATTGATTTGTGAAAAGAGAGGAAATCTAATAACTTCTACTCAAATTAAAACTCAAACAAGTGTATAATGCTATGAAAATGCAAAAATGCAAATTGTTCGATGAAATGCCTAAATGAAATCTAATGCACCTAAGGTGTTTGATAAAGAGTTAACACTAAGCTATATGTGCCAATGCATGAATATGCAATGCAGCGTGCCTAAATTCCACCTAACTATGCATGACACTTCTAATACCTAATTAGAGCTTGACTCAACCTCTGAAAATAATTTACAACTTGAAAGTGCAAAAATCACATTTCTGCAAAATTCCCGAGAGCGTTTATCATGTGTGGATATAGGGCACTATCGAATCTTGAACCTCAGTGCATGGAATGCAAATGTAATAATGTGAAATGATCATAAATGGTCTCTATTGAAGAATCGAACAGGAATCATGCAAAAATGTAAATAAAAGTCAAAATCGCAATTTTAGAACCCTAATTAACTAAAATAGCGAACAGATGCATAAGCGAGCAATTGGATGCAACAAATGATGAAATGAGTGTGGAAATGGTTCAAAAACATCACATATAACATCATGAATCAATAATTTGCAACACAAAACCAACATAATCGAACATGAGCTGCAAATGGAACAATGAAACTTCGGTAGAGTTGCAATTCATGGCTTAAGGGGCATGATTTATGTCTGATTGGCCTTAAATAAAATGACATTTGATATAAAAGTAAGATGACAATGCACCTTTTGAAATTTAGAAAGACTTCATCCTAAATTTAGTGTTGAATTTGGCAAATATCACTCAATAAAACACTCTTAAACCATGGTAGCAATCCAGCATAAAAGAGAAAGGAAATTCAACACAATTAAAGGGTGAAAATGTAAAGACATAATGACTTGCTGCTACTGGCTAAACCAGGTTCATTCCCTTTGATTCATTGCTAGCTTGGACTTCATGACTTGCTACAACATGTGATTGAAGCCAATTGGCTCAAAGCAACTTTAGCTTTCTCTTTTCAAGTGTTCACATGTTAAGCTCTTCTCCACTCCTTGTCCATTTAATTACGGTCCACACCATTTAGCAGTCCTCCTTGGTTAGAATCAGCTCCAACATATCTCTTTCTGCATTTTAGGACTCAAGAAACGAATTAGAACCTACCAAACAATGCTATGCTACAATTATAAGCACCTAAGAGGACTAAACATGTGAAAATGAGTTTCTTTTAGAGTGTCATGCAACTAGGAACCACTTTTCAGCCATCTTAGAGTTAGAAAATGTGTATTTTGATGTGCTAAAACTTTTCCCACAAGTTCCAACCCATTTGGAATTGAATCTCAAAAAGTCAACTCAAAGTCAACGATTTGGTCAACAATTCCAAGAAAAGTCAATTATGCCATTTTGGGGTAACTTGGCTGATTTAGAATTTCTCCGCTGGCCTTCTTGAACTCTAAAATGATGTTTTTGGCCTTCCTTCTACATTCCACTCAAAAACCTCTAAAAAGGATGTTAGTCACACCAACTATTCCTAAACCTCTAAAGCTAGACCAACTCTACTTCTATGCTTTTACACTTAGACCATGACCAAACTAAAATGCTATTACCTAATTATGCGCCTATCCTATATGCTAGACTGAGCCAAAATAACAATGCTCCTAAAGATTGCACTAGAAATGCATAAAAACACTTAATTACACTACTTTTATAAAACTAGACTTGGAGTCCTTTTAGACAAAATCTATGCTAAAAAATCCTATTTAACCACTTAATCTTCCTAAAACAATGCAAAAAGACTAAGAAAAACTCATTAGACATGGGACTTAACAATCCACTTCAAAAAATTTAATGAGAATGACCAAATTGCATCAATTTTAAAAAAATCATGGCCAAATTAAGACTAAAAAAAACCAGAGGACCAACTTAACATTTTTAGATAATAATTGGGAAAAAAAAGTAATTTAACCAAAATTTTGGCACCCCCAAAATATTGGTCAAGGATTCGTCACTGTGTATGTGTGTCTATATGTCTGTGTGATTGTTGAATTGTTATGCATGTGATGTGTGAAGTGTTTCCAAGGAGGAAATGCTATGTTTGAGTGGTTTAGGAGGTGTATTGAATAAGGATTCTTTGATGAGATTTTCCAAACTACACTAAATATACAGGCTCATAAAAAAAAGTTTTTTTTTGATAAGAGCCGATAGAGGTTCTTATAACATGAATTTGGTAAGAAAGAAAATCATTTCAACATGTTATAAGAATTAAATGTGTTATAAGTATTAAGTGTGAGGAGGACTTAGTTCCTAATATATATGACCAAGTAGAATGAGGACATGATGCCATAACTGTAGTATGATATAGATTAAAAATCAATACACTAGTCTTTCAGAAGTAATAGATTCATTAGGTCATTAGATGATTCTATGTAATGATGTGTGTGAACTTGTTGATAATTTATTTTTGTTAGGGCTTCTATCTCTTTTATATATATGCTATAGCTTACTTTGATTTGTAGTTGTATTTTTCATGTCCTATGATCATGCATTATATGGGAGTAGAAGATAGTATATGTGGAGAGGTTGAGAATTTTTCTTTTTGTACGTGTATAATTCTTCATATCCCTCTAGACAATATAATTTATAAATTTATTTTAAATTTTTTATTGAGAATTATTGTAAACATATTTATACTGGTAAATAATTTATACAAATATAAAATACTTAGTAGACAATTAGTTATAATGCTGTTACAAAACTGAAATCAATTACTAATTGTGAACCTTTATTCAAAATTGTCAACTTGATGATATTGAGGTAAGTATACTTTCAATATAGGTGATATCTTAAACCTTCTATTTTATACTTCAAATACTCTAATTTTTATGTTTAATTCTATCATATTTTTAGGTAACAACTATTTATACTCTATTTATGTTATTTTAAAAAAAAAGTATAAATATAATAAAATAAAATAATGAAAACGTTAATTTTTCTTTATTTTAATATTGAGATTTATTTATAATATTTTCCAACTATAGTTACTATTTCTAAAATGGATAGATCCAAAAGCTTATGGATTAAGTCGAAATAAACCCACTTGACTTTGAATGTAAAAGGATTGGGCAACAAATAGTCTAATATCATTTAAGCCACAATGCTAGGACCAGTCTATTTTAGGGACTATCCATTCCAAACTATTTTAATAATTATCGATATAAGTAGGGTTACACTTTCCAATATATTATCTATTGGATATCCATTTAACTTTCAATTCTTAATTGAAGATTTATTTAGTCATACAATTAAGATTAATTCTAGAGTAATAAATAAATTATATTTAGACATCTTTAAACATAATTATACTAGTAAACATTTTCTACAAATATAAAATGCTTAGTACACGATTAGTTAGAATGTGACTCCAAACGATGGGTGTTATAAAACTGAAATAAATTATAAATCGTGAATCTTGTATTCAGAATTGTCAACTTTGATGGTATGAGGTAAGTATAGTTTTCAAAAGGAGGTATATGTAAAATTCTTAAAAAAAAAAATAATAATACATTTTTTTAAAATAACAAAAGCAGTCCAACTCTTAGTTTCATACACATAAATCTTTTTGTTGTGAAATAAATTTTCCTCCTTATCTCAATTTTCGTTCTCCAATTTTTCACTTTCACTTCATCTTCTTTGTGATCAAAGGTAGGAGTTTTGATCGTGACGGAGCTGTCTTCGAGTCAACCCGATCAATTGCGTTTTTGTTTCGCGTTGTGATCTTTTTTGGATTTTATTTATCTTTTTAGGGTTTTGGTTTAAGTTCTCTACTAATTCGTGTTTCATTCCTTCGGTCCAATCGCTCGTGCATTGTCTTTAGGTTGAAGAAGAGTTTTCGTGACTCGAAGGGTTTGGTGGGTTTCGTAAAGTTGTTTCGGGTTGTCTTTCAAGATAAGATAAGCTAATGATTGTCTCTTAGTATGTTTTTTCGATTTAGTTATGGTACTATATGTTTGTTCTTGTTTCAAATTTGGGAATTTTGTTTTTAGCAAATTTGGAGATTTTTGTTAATTGATAGTTTAATTCCATGTATTAATAAGAAAAGTTGAGTTTTCAAAATGTTATTTGTTACAAAATGGATGCATCTCTTCAAAGATATTGTGGTTGTCTATTTTATGAGAAACATATTGAATTTAGTGGGTTATAGTGACATGTTGAAAGTTGATGTGAGGTTAAGTTGTGGATTTTAGAGAAATATGGTTCTTGAGTTGAATGGAAATAAAATTGTATTATTTTTGCAGGTTACGTAAAATGTGGTATAAGGTTGGATTTTGGGGTTGTAACCATGTTTGAATTGAGAGTTTCATATTACTTAGCTAAGGTCTTCCTTTTACTCACATATGGATTTGGCAAATGTAGAATATAGGTAGTTTAGAATTAAATTGGAATGGGAGATCTTGATTGTTGCAATTGTTCAGTTTGGTATCATTTACAAACCACTTTAAAATGAGTTTGAGAAGAGAAAAGTGCAAGATACCAAATTATACTGTAAAACAAGTCAAAATCTCACAACCAAGAAACATATTGTGTGGCACTACCCAGTTTCCTGTACTACAACCTATTTGTAGAATGAAATTTTAACAGCTGATCCTAGACACATAATTCTTGACTTTGACTAGTCAGATCTTGAATTAGAAGTCTGTAGTGAGAGCAATTTTTATCGTAAGGTCCTCGTAGATTAGGTTATTGACAATCTTGACCTTTGTTGCTTATTCGGTGCATAACTTTCTCTATAGCTATTCAATTAGGTTGATTTTTTTTTTTGCATTTGGTTCTTGATTCAATCATCTTTAATTTGAATGTAAATATAAATTTTTTTGGAGCTTTACACTAACTGCAATTTCATTTCTAAAGTCCCAAACAATTTGTACAATGTGTTGTTAAATTGGATTGGATAGAAATGATAAGAATTAGTTATTTCCAAGAGAGACATATGTCGTACGGTTTCTAATATTTGTTTTCAAATGCCTGTGTGAGAATGTAGCTGATTCCATGGGGGAAATCCTATTTGACGTAATTAGCAGTGTGTGCATTGATGTAAGGAGATAGTGCTAGAGGTTTATCTTGATACTCTAATCCTCATTCAAGACTCATGTAGAGTAGAATGGGATATGTGTGAGAGAGGCAGAAGGTCTTGTTATTAAGAACGACCCAAGGGTTCTTATGATGATTAAAGGGACTAACCATTTTTGTGGTATGGTGAAACACATTGACAATGATTCTACAGGTAGTAGAGGTCATCACAAGTGCAAAAAACACCAGGAATCATACATCAATGTTTAGATCCAAATAATTGAGTCTAGAGTGTCATTATGTGTGATGGGTTACTTGATATTGCTTAGTTTGTTGTATTTGGCGCATTGTTTTGCAATTCTATAGTGTTGTATATATGTGTCTTTTGTTTTGTTTGCAATTAGTTTACCTTTTTATGTGTTTGTGTACTTGTGTTATTCTCTCCTTTTGCAATAGTCACCATTATTTAGTCTCAGCAGATGAGGATTTAGGTTTTGTCTCCCCTGACGATGATGATGATAATGCAACTGTTTATATTTTAGTTAGCATTTTAGTACTCGTTATCTTTTGAAAAATTTTGTAGTTACCATCCTTTTTAACTTATGTTTTTCGGCTAAATTTAAATTTATTTTAATTATAATTTTACCTTTATGGATGATTATAAATAATGTAATTTATATATTTTATGTATACTTTTTGAATAGTAATTATATAAGATCATATCAAGTAGTTCTAGATTATTCTTTTTGAGGTGTTATAATATCTTGAACCTTCTCTTTATACTTAAACACTCTAATTTTTAAGTTTAGTTATATCCTATTTTTAGGTAACAATTATTTATGCTCTATTTATGTTTTTTTTAAAAGGTATAAATATAATAAAATAAAATAATAAAACGTTAATTTTTCATAATCGTAATATCGTGACTTATTTATAATCTTTTAAAACTATAATTACAATTTCTAAAATTGATAGATTCAAAAGCTTATGGATTAAGTCGAACTATACATACTTGACTTTTTAATGTAAAAAGATTAGGCAACAAATAGTCTAATATAATTTATGTCACAATGCTAGGACCAACTTATTTTAGGGACTATCCTTTCCAAACCATTTTACTAATTACTGATATAAGTAGGGTTACACTTTCCAATGTAGTATCTATTGGGTATCCATTTAACTTTCCATTCTTATTTGAAGGTTTATTTAGTTATACAATTAAGATTAATGGTAGAATAATAAATTAATTATATTTAGACATCTTTAAACTTTGCATAAAAATAATTAGTTAATTAAAATTGTCAAGAAATTGGGACTAAAGTAATCAAGATTAATTTATGATAGAAGAAATTTTTTTATAATTAAGTGATGACACATACTTTAAATATAAATTGAATTTGATTATGAGAGGTGATTAATCTTACTTCTCGACTACAACTCATAACGTCACACTCTACTGGTCAAGTGCTCAATAATATGTAAATAACTTTTACTTGAATATATATTTTATTTAGAATTTCATTAAAAACTCGACTATTTTCTCTTAATTTAAATAAATACTTAAACTATTATTTTATGATGCCATTGTGTTAATTACTTTAACTTAAATTATTTTATTACTAATAGACTTGCTTCACACATTGGAACAAATAACTTGATTGATTTCTTAATTTCCACCTACATTCTCTCTTTCTTACTTCTTTCTCCGAAGCCAAACAAATCTAAAACAGAGTAAGAGATTAGAAATTATGACAGTAGAAAACAGCATTGTTCTTTTCAAAATGAGAGTCGGCAGTTGCTAAATGTAACTTCAGGGGTATGATTGTGTAATATACAATCTAGAATCTTTGACTTAAGGTATTCAAGCCACTACCTTTGACTCAGAGGTGAGAAACTTAATCACTTTGTATTAAAACAATTAAACTGTACTTCTTTCTCATTTTCAAAAGATAGGGTTAATTATTTATTTGGTTATCAAATTTTTATAATCTTTTTCTAATTCTTAAAAAGAATAAAACTTTAATATTTATAGATTTTATTATTGAATAATATAAGCTAAAAACTGTTAACAGAGGAAAAATATGCAGAGAAAAATCATGAAGAAAGTTGTTTAGAAATTAAAAATGAAACTAAAAGACAAGTTAACCTTTATTAATTACTTCATATTAACTTCAAGGTTGGCGTTGCAGCATAAAAGCTTCCTTGAGCCTCTTCTTTTTCCCCTGTTGTCGATAGAATTCTTGCATATATTCCTTGTACCTGTAGTTTCTGTAGATCGGAGGGTGCTCCTCATCTGTCATCTCCTCCATGGGGCCAATAAGTGTTTCATCATTCGGTGCGTAAAACATAGCCAGCGACAACCGTGGTAGCATCTTGTTAGTAACTGCTCTGTGAACTGGACTCTTGTACCTCCCATTACTCAGTAACTGATGTTTATCAGTGTCCAAACAATAACCATAACTGTAACAACATCGATTCATGACCTTATCTCTAATAGTGTTATCTTGAATCACGATCAAAGTATAGTACATACCTGGATCTGATCAGCTAAAATGATGACGAAGGCACCGGGGAGAGGGTCAACCGCCACCCAATTCTCATCATACTTAACTTGCAAGTCAGGGACTCCATTGAACTGGTGCAGTAGAGTGAGTCCAGTGATGTCGGCGTGCTCATTCAATCCCATGGTGAGGTCCGGTTGAGGACATGGTGGATAGTAATTTGCTTGTGAATAAAAGTTAGGGTTCTCACCTAACCTTCTCACCAAGGCATTCTCCTCTAGACCCAGTCCTTTCGACATCAAACTCAAAACCCTATTCATCACACTGCCTATCTCCCTTGCATATGCACTCAACACATCTCTGTATCCAATCCCACAAATTAAAAAAATTTAAATCATTGCTTTCACAACCAACAAAAAATTGAAAATCTCACGAGATTATTCGTGGTTGATACCAATACTCCGGTGGTTTTGTTGGCAAGTGATGGGTGAAATCCTCCGATGGATGCCAAGGGTGAGAGAAAGTTTCGCTCCACATCGTAACCTTCGTTTGCTCATCATCATCACTCTTCAAATAGTAGTTGAAGATTTTTATTCGTCGAGAGTGATCTTTCGTTTCGTAAATGGCTCTTTCTTCTGCAGGCAGCTGAAAGAATTTGCTTACAGCAACAGAAACGCCGTGGCATAAATCTGGTGGAACTCCATGGTTGATGACCTGAAACATTCCCACTCCTCTGCATGCCTCTGACACAGTTTTCACCAAACCATTTTCGCACTCATCATAGCCTTTCAGGTCAACGATGGGAACCACATTCACATCGGAAACCTCTGAAAGACATGGCCGTTGCTCCTCTGGGAGAATGAACTCCGGCGAAAGCCTCAAAACAGTGTTATTTGCTAAGCGATATGGTTTCTTCACTTCCATCTCTCTGAATTGCTTTTTCAGAATAAGTTTCATCCATTAAAAACCATGAATCAGATTACTATTCTGCTAATAATTTTTTTACTTTTTTCGATAAACATTGCGTAGCGTGCACACAATGAAATACATCCAAAATCAGCATCTTGCCTAGATAGACTTGATTACAAAACTGTTTAGTTTCCTTGTTGTATCGTCACTCACAATGTTAAGTTTTAGTTTAATGTGTATTTTATAATTAATTCTTTATTTGTTTAGGTTTAAGTGTGGATACAATATTTACAAGATAGAAAATAAATTTTTATTTTCATATATAATTTAAGATTTTATTTTAAATAATATCGTATAACATTAAGATGATACAACACGTGAAAGTTTTATTTTTACTCTCTTCATATGGTTACGCTTTAAATCACTTTTTTTAGAGAATGATATTACAATTTTTATGTTTTGACTTTTATTATTTATTTTTGAGGGTCATTAATTAATATATTATATTTTTTTCTTTAAAAAAATTAATAACTTACACTCAACCACCTTAGAAAGTAAAAAAGTGAGTAGAAAAATAGAAGTTAAATTATAAATTTCCTTCTTCTAATATGAAACGTATTTGATATAAACTATGCATTGTGTTGTTTATTAAATAAACCAAGTGCACAAGCTGAACCAATGACTTTGACTTGGCATAACAACATATCAAATTGCCACACTTTTTTATTCTAATTGCAGAGTGCCCCTTTTGTTTATTTAGACTAAACCCTTTACCGTTAAGAAATTGCGATGCATCTTAAAACCTTATTTTTTATTAAATTGTGTTGTCGACTTATTTGATTTTCGTTTAATCTCAACCCCTTTGATTAATGATGGATTATATGATATCGTCACTACTACAATTTCTTCCCTGAAACACTATCTAATCTCTAACTTTTAAAATACTCTGTATGGTTGCAAACAACAGAACCCCCCACTTTTTTTCTCAAAGAAAAATCCATCAAGGTTATTTCCCCCTGCACCGCTTTTTTTTTTTTTCTTTTTCTTCCTCCACCACCGTAAAATTCATAATCTCAAATTATCCTTCATTAAACTACAATGAAAAGGTAAAAGTTACAGCTTATCTCATTTTTTTAATTGTGCAATCCAAAATATATTTTCAAATCTAGAAATAGGTTTCAAAATATGTGTTTTGAAATACATTCAAATAATATATTTGAAAATGTATGTTCTAAATTTTCATATTTAAAAGATATAATATAACAATTCATAATACATTTTAAAAAAAGTATTCCAAATTTTATAAGAATACATTTAGAAAATACATACAGTTTCAATTGTGTAATTTGATAGATATTTTCAAATCTAAAAATGCATTTTAAATTGTATAATTTAAAATGCATTTAAAAATTAAAAAACTTCTGAAGTAGGTGTTCTGAAAAATATTTCCTCTTTACTCCTTGTTCTTCTTCTTCCGTACTTCTTCTACTTTCTCTCCCATTTTCTTTGACTTTGTCAAGTCAGAAATAAATATTGTAGATATATTTATCAAATGGTTGATGCATCAATAAGTATTTGAGTCATCGAGGGGAATGAGACTATAGCCCATAAATTAGTTGTAATAATGGACACTCATCTTCACATGAATGACAATCCCATGGAATGGAGTTCAATGGGTAACAATAAAGTTGTTGTTGACTAAAGTACACCAACTAATTTGATTAAATTTTATGTCTAATTCCTTTGACGATGTGTACTATAAATTGTGACAATAATTAGGTTGAGATATATTCATTATTAAGGTTTTTTTTAAAAAAAATACTTCTTAGTAAACCCAATGACAATTTATTGTAGGGGTGTGAGTCACAAACCACCTTTTGATAGTTTACCTAGTGAGTGTGATGGTGGGGCCGCCATTGTCAGACATGAGGAAGTCTCTAGGTGACACTCATGAAACAAGATACATGCACAAGGCCGTAATGTGCACCCACTGATTAGAACCTAAAATGAACACTGATATTGTACGTATTATTTACTAAAAATCAGTCACAGGGGATGTAGCTCAAGACAATTAAGTCTCTGCATCTTCTCGGGTGGAAGTTTATAAACACTAGGTGTAAGGCTCAAATCCAGAAGGTTCCTTATGTTGAACTACAATATTTTGTTTTAAAAGATAATATATTTTCTTTTATTTTATTTTTTAAATTATGTGGGGATTGATGGAAATATTTTAATATAATTTAAAAAATAAATAATTAAAATAAAAATTCTACTGTTACTAAAGTTTTCATGAACTTTTAATCTTAGTTAATGTTATTTATGACTAACAGCTATATTTTTATTACAATTTACTCTTATGTCTCCCTTTTCTACCTATAAATAACACTTAGGTGCATGAAAACAGATACAACAATATACAAAAAATACTAGAGTTTTCTCAGGAGTGTTATTCTTCATCTTTTTTTCTCTATACTATCTCTTAAAACAGTAGTGTTATAAGGTTCGGAGATCCTCTGCTGCACTCAATCGAGGTTGTTGTATTTTGGGAGAGAAACACATATGATTTTTTTTTTGTCATGTGCAGTAGGACGTTTTCTCTCCAAAGATAGCGTTATGCGTGTCCCTCAACCCAGACTATTTCTACTCTTTATCTCATTTATTTAATATTTATTATTTATTATTGTTATAAGACTTATAGGATCTCTAATTAATATTATTTGATTCATTTATATGTCAATATTATTATTGCTCTAATAATAATAATAATTATTATTATTATTATTATTTTATTATTAATAGTATTGTTTGTTTAATATTTTTCTAACACTATACACAAAAGAAGAAAGTGAGGGTAAAAATGTCATTTCATCATTGTTATGTAGTGCAAAGAAGCATTAGGAAGTTGGTTTTTTAATCGAAAATACATGAAGGGTCTCCATGGTGAGAAGAAGACGTCCAGTTCAGTGAGAGTATTATCATTTGTGGTTTGGTGCACTACAAAGAAAAAATTTGCAACAATAAAGGTTTCTATGAGTGCAGTTGAAGTCCAACCAAAGCTATAACAGATTTTGGCTTTTTTTTTGTATTTTAGGGTCCCTTTGACCAAAAAATTGTAAAATGGGGTCCGTTGATTTTTTTTTTTTAAATTGGGTCAAGTCGTTAACTGGGAAGACGACTTCCGGGATGAAATTGTCCTCTACAAGGCTTGTTTCATTTTTTTTTTAAATTAAGGTCGTTGCGTCAGATAACGACTTCTATTTAATAAAAAGTGAAGTCGTCCTGTAACATGACGACCTCACTTTTCATTTTTTTTTACTTTTCAGTTTTTCAGTTTTAATTATTTATTATTTTTTTCCTTATTTTATTTTTTAAATATTTTATATATTTTTTAATTTAACTGTTTTGCTTATTTTATTATTTTCCAGTTTTGATAAATTTTTTTATAATTTTTCAGTTTTCATTATTTGTTTTTTTTAAACGGATGAGTTTTCAATATATTTTGAATTTTTAATTTTTTTTTCAAATTTTGTTAGATAAAAAAATTATATTGATTGTATTTGTAATTAATTTTATTCCTACAATAAATTAACTTCATAAAATAGATTAGATAATATAAACTTACATAATAAAAATAAACTAAAATTGGATAAAACAATAAATTACTGACGATAAAGACAATTTCCTCTATGATGTCCTTCATTCTTACAATATGAACATTTACTTCGTCTGTTGGGATTTGGTTGATCCATTTCATTATGGATTCTATTAGTTGGTGGTCTTCCCCATACCCTACGACGCATGTTTGGGTCTGGAATGAAATTTAGTGTGGTGTATGTGGATCAATATTATTTATTCTTAACCGGATGAAATTGTATTTCATATGCTTTGTTGATGTTGTAGAGGCTATAAACTGGATGGATATATGAGGTTAGATCTACATGGGAGAAAGAGCACACAACTATTACATGATGACAAGGCAGTCGAAGAGCTTGAAAGTGACCACAATCACACCACCAATAATTTAATCTAATTGTAAAAGACATTGGTAGGCGGTGATCATGTGGAGAAAACATCTCTTGAACTTCAAATTCATTATTTTCTCTTGAGTATCGACGGACTTGACACATTCTCGCTTGTTTTTGATTTTTTCTAATAATAGCAATAATTTCCTCGGGATACTAGTGGCCTGCTCGTAACATAGAGTCTACCTTAACCTCTCTCTCAACAAACCATGTTGCGGTCCTTTCAAATGTTGCTTTAATTAAAGCACAAATTGGTAATGAACGAGTTCTTTCTAAAACAGAATTCATACATTATGCTAGATTTGTTGTCATGTGTCTAAATCCACTACCCCCATCGTAGGCCTGAGTCCACTTTTGTAGTGGTATCCTATCAATCCAAGTTGTCACTTCGGGTGAATGGGATTTCAATGCCGCCAATTTTGCATCCAATAAAGGTTGTTTGACTTCGTAAGCTGTTAAAATGCAATTATATTAGTTAGTTTAATTTAGGAATACCATTTTTGATGAAGAGATAATATGGTGAATGAAAAAAAAAATTATTACCCATATTCTTTAACCGACTTTTCAACTCGTGATTCTTGAACTTTTTGTTGAAGTTTGAAGCAATATGGTGTATGCAGTATACTGATTGCAGACCATTTGCTTCCCATTCTACTTATTCATATTGTAGTGCTGCCAATATGCCTTTCCCCCTATTCGTTATCAAACAGAGGTTTGATTGTGGTGTCACGTACTCCCTTAGGAGTTGAAAAAACCATATTAAGGCCTCCTTTGTTTCTCCTTCCACTATCGCGAAGGCCAAAGGGAATATATTACGTGACTCATCTTGAGCGATTGTTGTTAGCAATGTCCCTTGATATCTACCTGTGAGAATGTCACATCTACTTGGACAAAAGGCTTGCAATAATTAAATCCTTGGATGCATGGTCCAAAAGACCAAAATACTCGCCATAATATAGCAAGAAGGGTCAGGTTCGTCATTGACAACTACAGGAGGTCCTGTGCATTGAATTATTGTGTCGGGGTTACTTTCTTGTACAACTTGATACCATCGTGGAAGTTCATTGTAAGACTCTTCCCAATATCCAAACCCCTTAGCAAGGGCCTTTTGGTTACCATTCCAAGCTTTGTCGTATGAAATCGAATATCCGAAACGATTTTTTATTTCGGCTATCAAACTTTTGATAGGTACGGAAGGGTTTTCCTTTACAGAGTTCATGACTTCATGACAATAGAACCAATTTGGTTGGAATCAAGATTGACATGATCTGCAGGTTGCATGGTTGACAAACATGTGTGTGAACCGTCAATCTTCCTTATTTCCCACTTGAAACTGCGCTTGTTATAAGAAGCCCGTAAACGCCATGGGCAACCCTTTTCGTAGTCGATACATTGACATATATATTTATCATATTCGCTCTCAAGAACCACAAATCTAAAACCATTATCAATATGGTCTTGCTTTATATATGACATTGTCGACTCCTTTGTGTCAAAACACATGACGATACTTAGTTGTTGTTCACTCGCTGGAATTGAAGTTTGAAAGGAAGTGTGACTTGAGGAGCCGCTTTGACTTGATGATCCCCAAACCATTGTAGGGACTGTGTACTGGTTTGGCAGTTAGGCCCACTGTGAGTATTGACAATTATTTGGAGTTGGTTCACCTATGGTATCCATCTCATCCTCACTAAACTCAAAAAGAATATCAGGATACTGATTACACGAATCAACCATTGTATGAAAATTTCACCACCAGAGAAATAATAGAAATTATGGCTAAAAAAGTGTTGTGCACGAATAACTTTTCACACATAAGTACACGTTTGAAATGGGTATGCATCAGAAACCCTAATTTACTGAAACCGTAATTAATGTCAACGACTTCCTCATTTAATTTACTGAAATCGTAATTAATGTCAACGACTTCCTCATTTAATTTACTGAAACCGTAATTAATGACAACGACTTCCTCATTTAATTAACTGAAGTCGTCATCAATGAAAACGAGTGCTTTAATTTTGTCTGAAGAAACCATATTAAATGAACTGGGTGCTTTAATTTTGTTTAAAGAAAACATATTAAATGAACTGAAATGTAATAACTCGCTATAATGAAGCCGCTGACCACAACCACGACATTAATTATCATACTAATGGGAAACCGGTCCAGTAGAGGACGATTTTGGTTTCATTTAATAGAAATCGGTCCTAGCAAGCACGGTTTCATTACACAGAAACTAGTGTTGCTGCGCACGGTTTCTCTCTGCTCATGTGTTGATTCACGTTCACGGGACCTGCCTCTTTCACGGGACCTGCCTCTTTCACGGGTTTGCTTCCAACAGTGCACTGCACAGATTCCTTCCTGTTCAATTTGCATGCAATGGTCTACTACGACAGCTTTTCAACAATTATTTTGATGCTTTCAGAACCTCATTCATTGTTAATTTGAATGCAGGGTACAATAATTTAGGGAGTGCAACTGGACACCAACCAATGCAGTAATATATTTCATACATTGGCTCATTTCATACACACTTTGCTCTCACTTTCCTTGGGTTGCCTCGTTACAATTTGCTCTTGTTTTCCAGCAACACTTCTTCACCAACTTCATTGCTACTATTTTCAAGGTTTGCATTTTTTTAACTTTTAATTTGCAAATCACATTTTAGTCAATAATTATGATGTTTATAATTAATATTTTCCTCTTACTCTAATTTCCTTTCACCCACTTTTTTTAAGCATGGTTAACAACCGACACCTTCCCCCTGATATGTCACTACTTCGCCTTCAGCATGAACATATTACGAAGGACTTATGGGAAGGCAACGAACGAGTTCTTAGACCAAGACGAGCTGGAGTCTGGATTCTAAACAACCAAGATTTAATTGATCCGCGTGTCAAATTTTTAATGGAACTGGCTGGTTTTGGAGACGCATATTCCAGACATGGATGTCAACCACCTTCTAATCACTTCCTTATTAGAAAGGTGGAGGACAAAAATTCATACATTCCACTTCCCACATGGAGAGACCACTATGACATTAGAGGATGTGGCAGTCCTCCTTGGCCTACCGATAGATGGAGATGTGGTCACCGGTCCCACCATCGTGCAAGACATATTCTCGATGTTCCACGAACATCTGGGGATAATTTCACCACCGACGGTGATAAGAGGAAACTCAATTAGAGTTTCTTGGTTAAATAGTACTTTCCAACAACTCCCACAAAATGCAAACAACAATGTTATTGTTCAATATGCAAGAGCGTACATACTAACATTGATTGGAAGCATTTTAGTGCCAGACACGTCTACCGCAAGGGTACATGTGATGTGTCTTCTCAAGCTAGTTGACTTGAATGTAGTCAACAACTATAGTTGGGGGTCTGCAGTTTTGGCCCGTCTATATCGTGGCCTAGATCATGACATTCACCTAAGGCAAGAAAATATTGGTGAATGCATGATTTTGTTACAATGTTGGGCTTGGGAGAGGATCACTTCTATAACTCCATAACTTGACCCTTTAAGTGATGAGGAAGTGGTTGTAGGGGATGGTTTCCTCGTATGCAGAAGGTAAAAACTAACTTTCTAGCAATTATTTGTTTTTTTATTCTGCTTTCCTTGTAATTTAACTTACTTCAAATTCATACACTTTTTAGGTGGATGAACCAAGCAGATCGGAGAAATGCTGGTTCTTTATTAGTTAGTGAATTTCGCTTGAAATTTGATCAAATTCGTACAAGACAGGTAATAATTAAGTTAAGTAATAATTTATTTTTCTAAATTTGAAACTAATGTCTACAATTTTTTTCAGTTCTTGTGGAGGCCTTATATTCAAAATGAAGTTCGTCGATTGATTGCGGTTGACATCCCTATAGTGGCTAGAGCAACAATCCCTATAATTTGCTTCGTGACAGTCGAATTCCATCAGGCGGATAGGGTCATGCGTCAATTTGGTTTAAGACAGAACATCCTGCCTGACCCAATTAACCTCGATCAAGTCCACAGGGATGACTTGAGGGGGAGAAATGAAAGAGATTAGGTGGCACATCATCACCGTTGGATTGTAATTTGAAATGACCGACAAAATGGGGTCATTCAAGGTACACCATTTAGCGGAAACAGCCATTTGCGTGATGAAACACCCTACATGCAATGGTATATAAACCACATTATCCGCTATATATCTCCAAATACGGAATCTTCCGACGATGAGGTCAATTTTACTACAATGTCGTACATCTCTTTATCATGCGTACTTATTCGTGGGAATGACCTTGCTATTTATTTTACAGTATGATATGTCACAAGAACCATCCCAATTTGCTTCACAACCCTACACTGGCCATATCGGGTCTTCTCCAGATTTTATACATCATCCCCAACAATTTTTTGGGCAATCGTCTATGGGTCACGGTTAAATGTTTGGACATCCATACCCTCAGTTTGGCAACCCATCAAACACCTAATTCCAACATATCCCTTCCTCGTACGATTTCTTCCTGCATCAGTCAGGTTATGGTGCTGTCCATCACAAATGTTTGACACTTCAACCATGACACCACCATTCGCCTATTATCCAAGATTTTCTTCATCAATGTCATTCTATCCTCCGCCAATGCCTTCTCAAACTCCTCAAACAACGGTTCACCAGCCCCAATTTTCTCAAAGTCATCAACATGAATATGATGATCATGATGAACCACACCAAGAACAACCACCAACACGACCAACCAGACCCAGAAGACGACCTCCATGTGGAAGTGGAAGACATAGATGATTTTCTACTAACTTAATTGTTGTATTTTAATTATTAATCAATGTTAAAATATATTAATGTATTGTTTATTTCTATTCTATTAATATTTTTTACTGATTATTCTTCCAAATCCTAAAAAATAATCAAAATTTTTTTATTACGAAAAAAAAATGAAAAAGTGAAGTCGTCTATGTGTGAGCACGACTACACTTTTTTCGTTTCAAACAAATCGGTCCTCTGCATAATGACATCATCTTTTTAAAAAAAAAAATTAAGAAACCGGTCAGAGAGATGACGACATTGCCTCTGATATCGTTACCCTCCCTGACGACTTGACCTACTTTGGCAAAAAAAAATAAATTAACGAACCCATTTATGCAAATTCGAGTTTCAATAGACGCTAAACTACAAAAAAGTTGCAGATTTTACTACATTCCCACGGAGTTAACCACGAAGCCGACCATGGAGTCAAGTACTTCATTAAACCGATTGAAATTTTGATGGAGAAAACAATAACAAACAATATACCAGAGAATGCAGCGGATATAATTTCCCCTAACTTGCAAGAATCTATGAGGAGCAATAATCAAAGAGCAGCAATAATAAATCACCAAAAGAACAAATAAAGGCACCAAGATTTTTAACGTGGAAAACCCCTCAAATCAAGGGTAAAAACCACGAGTCGTCCAGACCAAAGAAATAGCTTCACTATGATCAACAAGAGTACAAAAGAGTCTCAATCAATAGCACAAATTAGTGTCAACACCCAACCAAATAACAAAGCAACAAAGCTTTCAGTGTAAAGTGCACCACTAAATGACTTTACCTTTAATGGGCCACAAACATCAGAATGCACCAATTCAAGCAATTCTGACTTCCTTGAGGGAGGATGCTTCTTAAAAGATACTCTGGTTTGTTTACCAGCCATGCAATGAGAACATTTCTCCAATTCTGCATTTCTCAATCCCATAAGCACATCCTTTTTAGCTAAGCAGTTAAGCCCTTTCTCACTTATATGACCAAGCCTCCGGTGCCACAAAGATGCCTCCATATACATAGCATTCACACTGTCTTTAGCAACCAAAGCTTTAGTCCAGTACAATTTAGATTGTTTCTCCCCTCTGGCCATAACCAAGTTACCTTTAGTGAGCTTTCATTTACTAGAACCAAAGTGGTTGTCATAACCACAATCATCAAGCAACTGCACAGAGATTAAATTAAAACGGACATCCGGAGCATGTTTGACTCTTTTAAGCAACAACTGCACTCCCATGTTGGTTTGCAGGCAAACATCACCAACATCAATCACTTTAGACTCACCATCATTACCCATCTTCAACACTCCAAAATCACCAAAAGTGTAAGATGTGAAGAACTCCTTCTTAGGTGTAACATGCAGTGTAGCACCACTATCAATAATCCACATGCTCTCATCAGATACAAGATTAACGGACTCAAAGTCACGAAGAAGAACAAGATCATCATCTGTAGCAGTAGTGACACGATAATCATCATCATGGTCATTCTCTCTCTGTTTGCCCTTCTTGTCTTTGTTCTCCTTTTTCCACTTAAAACAATATTTCTGAATGTGCCCAGTTTTATGACAAAAATGACACTCTAAATTCTTGTATCTTGACTTGGACTTGCTCCTACTCTTCTCTCTACCACCTTTATGTTCCTTTTTCTGACTTCTCCCCCTAGCTTCTGTAACAAGCATCTCAGACTGAGATGAAGAACCATGTGCCTTCCTTCTCATATCTTCATTAAGAGCACCGTTTTTTGCCATCTGAAAAGAAACAACACCATTCGAGGCAAAGTTCATAATTGAAACCCGAAATACCTCCCAAGACTCTGGTAGAGTATTAAGCAACCATAATCTCATAACTTCGTCATCAAACTTTATGCCCATTCTTGACAATTGATCTAGGAGCCCTTGAAACTCATTTAAGTGATCAGAAATAGAAGAATTCTCCCTGTACCTCAAATTCATCAAGCAATTTAACAAATACAATTTATTATTGCCCGACTTAGAAGCATACAAAGACTCAATCTTCTCCCACAAAGCTCTGGCATGTGTCTCATTAGCAATATGATTATAAACATTATCTTCAACATATTGCCGAATAAAACCACATACATGTTGGTGCTCAAAGTCCCATTCTTCTTCAGACATAGAATCTGGCTTCTGTGTAGTAAAGACCGGAAGATGTAATTTCTTGAAAAATAATAAATCTTTCATCTTGCCCTTCCACAAATGATAATTTGTACCATTCAAAGCAACCATCTTTGCATTTGCCTCCATCATTCAAACAAGTAAATATAGCCCAACCAAGAGCTCTGATGCCACGCTGATGGGGAAAACAATAACAAACAATATACCAGAGAATGCAGCGGATATAATTTCCCCTAACTTGCAAGAATCTATGAGGAGCAATAATCAAAGAGCAGCAATAATAAATCACCAAAAGCACAAATAAAGGCACCAAGATTTTTAACGTGGAAAACCCCTCAAATCAAGGGTAAAAACCACGAGTCGTCCAGATCAAAGAAATAGCTTCACTATGATCAACAAGAGTACAAAAGAGTCTCAATCAATAGCACAAATTAGTGCCAACACCCAACCAAATAACAAAGCAACAAAGCTTTCAAATAGAGAAGAACAAGAGAGGAAAACCTCTACAAATCACTGCTGCAGTGCGAAATTAATATCTCCCAACTCAGACCTCGTATAAAAGATCCGACCGGTCAGAATGAAGAGCAATGAGTTCCGAACCTGCTGTAAAAATTTCAGCCCGATCCAACGGTGAACGAATCCGCAACACCGAATTTACTGCGACAGCTCTACGAAAAACGTGAACAGAATTTTCCCTCTACCTCTCCCTCTCCCTCTATGTGTTAGGGCTTTCAGTGTATTCTGACTCTATTGTTCTACCTCTCTCTTTATTTTATAGCCTCCTCTCCTCTAGGTTAAATGAGATATGGGCTTCCCAAATTTTGGGCCTTTTCTCCACATAAGAAGGGAGCCCAATACCCAACAAATTTGAATGAGAAATCTAGTAGAATGTTACTACAGAAGGCGTTGTTAGAGAGATCCACAAACATATCAAGATGGAGTAATTAGGATTTTTTCGATGAAGAGATCGTAATTACAAAATCATAAAAACATAAATTTACGACAATTATTCAATGTGACGAGATAAGTTAATAATCACATCACCAATTAAAAGTCATGTTATATAATTAGAAAAAATAACAAAAATTTAATTGAAAAATATATTTTTGTTAAATATTAAATTGATCATAAAAATGTATTAAGAATTTAATTGAAAGTTGAGAGATTTAAGATTTACCATGAATTTAAAGAAAACAATAAAGTATGAAGAGAAAGGTGCACGCATCATGTGTGAATTGACATCCATCGACACTACAAAAGCTATGTGCATTTAATTTTTTTCATAGTCACGTGAATCTGGATACCCAAAGGAGTAAACTCCAAAAAATATATATGCATTGTAGATGTCACATCAACCAGAGCTTGGAGATATTGATCCATGAATACGCATATAGAGTAGAAGGCATTAATATAATGTATTGATTTAGAGAGCCTAGGGAAAGTTTTCTCCAAGAAGCACGAGGAGATTAGAAAAACCGATATAATCTAGGAATAAATAAGTTATATCAAGAACAAGATATTGAGGAATATCTTCACAATAATGCATCCACGTGATTTAGATCGTTCTTAAATGGGTTATGCAAATAACATCCCATAGTTTTGTATATGTAATACTTGTTATATTCAGATTTATATAAAGACAGTTTAATGGTTTACCTTGTTTTGATATTTTGTTGAAAAATATTGCATTCTTATTTAATGTTCTATAACTGTGGTTAAGTCACCAATAGGTTTCTTTTTTTGTGACGATCTTCTATAGATGGTAAGACGTACACCTCAATTAATTTATCCTAGTTAGCAAAATCATTTTTATTGAACGAGAAAGCTCTTTTCAACGATACTCCTTTAAGTCATGTATGTTTCTTCCACTGTCCTTTTGTATATTTTTATCTATCTTATGTTATTGTATAAACTTTATAGATACCGATACAAATTTATCTACCGATAATTACATATGAATTTTAATGTGTGAGTAAATTAAATATTTCTTTTGTGATTCATATTTTATGTGCTACAGAAAATATTTGGAAGCATAAAACCTTGATCATCCTCAAAAAGACAAAGAGCATCCACAACAACACAACCAACAGCAAAGTTATCAAGACCAACACCAAGACTATTCTAAATATTAGTTATTTATAATTTTGCATTTCTATATTATCATTTTTAGATTGTTTTTCTGTTAGAACCTGATTTAGAGTATATCATTTTAGAGTTTCAATATGGATTATGAGTTGTCGACAATTATTTCTTTTTTTTAGGTTAGATGTTGTTACTTTAGTTTTGGATTTTATGTTGTTTTTAACTTGAATTTGGATTAAGTGAAGTGTTGGTATGAAATTTTAATTGTTAATAATGTGTTGGTAAAATTTTATTTCATTTAATTCAAATTTCATTGCAATTGACATAGAATATAAAAAAATGAAAATAAAACAAAAAAATATTTTTTAATTTGAAAAATACATTACTTAGATTTACATATGAAATAATGCATATGTAATTACACTAGCTACAAGTTATTTTGTATGTAACACACACAACATTACCTTCACATTTTTCTTTATGTGACTTATCTACGGATTATTCCATATATAATTTAAACGTATGTATACTTCCAACATTACCTATAGATTATTCTATATACAACTTACATATGGATTATTTTGTATGTAACTTATAAACAAATTATTTCGTAAATAAATTTTTGTATATAGTTTTCTATGAATTCTATTACCTACGAATCTTATTTTGTATGACAATTTACCTAGGCATGTCAAAACAGGCTAGTTTGGCCCGTTTTGGGCCGATCCATTTTTGACCCGCCAATTGGCGGGTTGGCGGGCTGACCCACCACCTTCTCCCCTCTTTTTTGACGTCCTAGATTTTTTGAATAAAAAATCCATGAATCCAAGTTTCTCTTCTTCTCCTTGGTGATCAGTACCGCAAAACAAACAAAACCAACAAATCTTTCTCTCAGACAAAACACAACATATATGAACATTTGGGCTTGAGACAACAAAGACATCCCCAATTCGAAGAAAATCATGAGCGAGCAACCATAAATCCCCACCAACCCTATCAACGAAATCACCGAAACAAAAAATGAAAATCCCCAATTTGCAAAAATCATCACAACGCAGGTATAGATCACAGATTCACAACATAGGTTCAAAGAAGAAATGAAACCCCCAAATCAAATAAATAAGAAAATCTATAAAACACTAATTTTTCTCAGGAAAATGAAGAGTGGAAGGGATATTCAATTTGAAACCCTAATTTTGATCAAAAGATCAAACATTAGAAGGGAAATCCAACAAAGTACGGACCTGTGAATGGTGGAACCTATCGTTGTGGTTGCTATGACCATCGTGTGTGTTGGTGCGCCTGTGGGCTCTACATCGTCATTCTGGTAGAAGAAGACGAAGAGTCCTTTTGGTCAAAGAAGAAGAGAACTTCTACGTGAAGAAAAAGAACGAATATGATTGGTTAAGGGTTCTTTCTCTTCTCGGAGAAGACGGCCAAGCAACACAAAATGCGCGTAAATGAGTCAATAAACAACATTGTTGTAAATGTAAACCAGAAAAATAACACTACAAGAAAAAGTAGAATTATCTACAACAAAAATTCGTAGATAACATGTAAAATTCGTAGGTAAAATAGTTTTACCTACGAATTATTTACAGACAAAAATTCGTAGGTAAAGTGATCGTAGTTAACTTATCTATGGATCAGATCAATAGATAATTACATACGAATCAGATTGGTAGGTAATTACCTACATAGGTAATTACCTACCGATCTTATCTATATATAATTATTTACTGATCTAATTTGTAATGTGTTTCAAAATTTTAATTAAATTAAATTTTTCTACAATACCTGCGTGATCATAACCACATTAAAATACAAAATAGTAATTAAAATGACAAATATAAAGAAATAGATAATTAAAAATATCATTAATACAAATAATTGTTATTACAAAGTTCATATCTAAGTTTATTGAAAAAATCCCCTAAGTGAAGTGGGTTGGCGGGTTATAACGGGTTGGCCCGCTTTGTAGCCCAACGGACTGGCAAGCCAAGTGGAGTGGGTTGGGCAAGCTTCCAGGTTCAAACATGCAACCCAGCCCACCTTTTTCATGGCAAGCTGATAGGCCGGTCCGGCTAGTCTGACCTACTTTGACGTCCTTAAATTTACCTACATCATTTTTAGACACATATTTTTTATATGATTAATATCTAATTATTTACATATTTCATATATTACATACATATTTGTTTCGTGTGAAAGATGAATTATATTTTATAGTACGAACTATAATGCCAAATTAGTAATGTAAAAACATAAGAAAAATAACTCAATTATGTTCTTTTAAAACATTTTCTCTATTTTCTGAAAGATATTTTAAAGGATAACATATTTTTGAGCAAGAAGAAAATCAAGAGATAGACAATTTTTTTTTTATATTAGTTCATATCAATTATTAAGACTATGTCTTCTTGGAAACTTTCAAGTTTCAGTAATATACAAAAATACACACAAGGATTTTTTTCACAACCACTTTCCCCATTTTTTTCTTTTTTACATCTCCAAGAAATCTCTCCAAATATTATGTTTGCCTCCTTCTCCAAACAATCCCCAAGTATTATTATTATTTTTTTAATATTAACCACTTCATACCTCTACGTTCTCTAAAAAAGTTAATGAAAGTATTACTAACCTAAACGTCTTAAATAGACAAATGTAAGGATTAATCTTGTGTTTTAAGCAAATTAGTCACACTGCCCAGCAAAGCTTGATTTCAAAAGGAGATTCACAAATAATTGTGGTTATCTTTTTATTTGTGGAACTTTATATATGGAATTCTCAAAAGATAGTTACTACAAGATATCGACAACATTATTCAAAGAGTATCATCAAGATTTGATGAGACGAAAACAATATATCATATATAGTTAATTAACATTTAATATTTTTCATCAATTAATAAGTAACTCAATTTGCTTAAATTGCTTTCTTTGGTAAATTATATTTGACTTTCCGCAGCATATTGACACGTATTAAAGAATGATTTTATGCTCAAAGTACGTTTTATGACGAATTTGTTTCATCTAAAATCTTAACTTCAATAAATTATTTGTTCATAAATGTTGAACAGAAACATAACGAACTATGAAAAATAATAATAATAAATTACATTTATAGTTGTAATTACACATAATTCTACTCAAGTCGTGTTTCATGGTATTGTTTCAAATATTTTAGATTTAAATATTAGCTCAGATAAATAATAAAACAATGTATAATCTATGTACTCTTAGTATAGGTCCATGTCCTTTGACCCCAATCTCACAACGTTTTGATTATAATAGTATAAAAAATAAAAAAGTCAAATACAAACTCTTTCACTCTGGACAAAAAATATCATGAACTTAGAGTCTATTATATAGTTACTAACACTCACCTCATTGGTTGTCCTAGATGATGTGAAACTTTTCAAAACATGTTATTTTCATCGGCCCAACATTTTTCACCCTGATTAAAATAAATACATCTTCATTGTCTATACCAACAATCATACTCCATCATAAGGGATATCACTTGAAATCAAGTCGTCCCGAGAATTTCCACTCGAAATCAAAATATATCAAACTATCACAAGAATTTCTACTCGAAATCAAACCATCCCAAGAACTTTCACTCGGAATTAAACCATTCGAAGAATTTTCACTTGGAATCAAATCATCCCAAGAATTTCCACTCGGAATCAAACCATCCCAAGAATTTCCACTCGGAATTAAACCATCCCAAGAATTTCCACTTGGAATCAAACCATTCCAAGAATTTTCACTTCAAATTAAGTCATCCCAAGAATTTCCATGCAACCTGCATCAATGCTAACCAGTGCCCATGTATAATCACCACACACCTTGCGTAAATATTAGCTAAGCTTGCGCATAAACACCATACACACTTTGTCGGGACCATGCCGCAACCCACGATGCAAAACCACAGAACATTGCAAAAAGCCATAGATCGAACATCTGCACTTCGCATCCACCGTGTCATCTGATTCCCTCGCCAGAGAAGCAACACCTACTAGTGTAGGACCTCCATTGACTCTTGTTAAAGCATATATGTAAACCACATAGAACTTCTTCTACACATATGTCGCAAACTGTGACTCACACATATCAGATCTCCATCGTACATCACTCACTAGGCAACCCAGTTGTAGATTCACTGCATCAACACAACACTGACAATGATCCTTCCACAAATTTATTATTGCAACTTCAACAATCAAGGATGATTCTCCAACAACAAGGAATTAATCTTTTCTGATGTGAAAGATCAAACTATACTGCAACCACAAAACATACTAATTTATTCTTCAAAATGTGAAATTTAACTACATTTAGTCTAAAATTTTCTAGCCAATTGCATAATACAATATTTTCAGGACTTGTGGTAAGGTTGGAAGGAAGAGTATCAGATACTGTGAGTTTAACTTCTCCCACTAACACTTCAAAATTATAAGATTGGTTTAATAACAAATTCTCGGTTCAACTCTCCCTATCAACAAAATAACAATTTAGAACCTGAGTTTTTTTATAAAGTAACGATGAGAAGTAATTGATAATTATATTCAAATATATCAGAGTCATCTTCGTTAGACATCAGGTGCCATACATCCTCCTCAAACCTCTTTCCTCCTTAACCAAAGCTATAAGACAACGCACTTCACTCTCTGCACCACACGTTTTTTTTTTTTCTTAAATTCTACGTCCAACCTTTTTAAAGGCAATTTGTAAATAACTTTTTATTCATCATTCAACATAAAATCCTAAATTCCTGTGGTAGTTGTGCAGTGTCTACAAATGTGAAACAACAAGTTGTTAGCCAAAGACAAAGATCTTGAGAAGGCACATTATAACAATATATCATGCTACACTAAAATAATTTATTCAATTTTTTTTAAAGCAATTCACCCACATTATAGTTTAATGGTACCAAAATATTAATCACCCCATTTTTTATACTTTTTAAAGTATATCAAAATTATAAGGAAATAGAGCTGATAGATATCTCATTGGTATAGTATAACTTTTCTAGTTAAAAATAACTAAAATCTCACTTGTTACTGAAGTATTATTTATGGTACTTCTTTTTCTCATTAAAAATAGTATAAATATATTCTATTTATACAAAATAAAAATAATTTCCTACTACAATTACTTATTTCTACCTTAATCTTACTCTCTGTTAACTTTTTTAATTAATTAGTTTTAAATTTTTTCAAATAAAAATATTAACAAGTTGATAAATTTAATTTTTTGAAACATGATATCTTTTAGAATGTAATTTATTATACCACTACTAGAATACTACGAGTATACTCATAATATTCCTAAGTATGGAATACGTAGTATTAGACTTTAAACTATCAAAACTAGCAAATTTAACTCAACCGGTCTTACGTAGATCAATGGACTATTTAATGAATTTAAAAAAAAAAAAAAAGTGAATATAAAAGTAGAAGTATATTTTCAAAATTTAAATTATATTATAAAATTAATTTTATTTTAGATAAATAAAGTATAATATATATATATATATATATATATATATATATATATATATATATATTAATTTTACTTATACATAAAATTATTATTTTATAAAATGAGTAAATGGAAATAAATGAGAAGTAGAGATGACAAATAAATCCGGCCCTGTGGGTATTGTCTGAACTCATCCCCGTTTAGACGAAGAATCTTCGCATTGACTAGGTATTGGTATGGGTATGGAGAATCCCGACTTTTTCAATTAGGTATGGGGATGTACATATCTCCGTCATATCTTTGTCCTTGTTTAAATTTTTAAAATATTCACAATTAATTAAGTTACCATATATATATATATATATATATATATATATATATATACTTTTTATTTTTTATTTTTTCTAATTATTTAGTTTGTCATGAAACTCATTTGCATCTCCAATATATTTTTTAATTTATCATAACCTTTATGGAATTATGTTAAAATGATGTATGTCAATTAAAATTTTTTTATGTCTCACATTTGAATATTTCAATTATTTTTTAATATTGTTATTTATTGTATATTTTCCTTTCACCTGAGAATGTTTAATACTCTCAATTTAAGTGTTTAATAGCATAAACTTTCATTCACTAGGTAATATAAAAAAAATTACTTATTATTATTAATTTTTGTTTCATTTGAAGAACTTTTCTGTTTCGCTAAAATAATTTTTGTTATTTCTCAACCATTGAGTATATATGTTGATATTTGAAAAGTTTTCTTAAATCTTTAATGTATTTTTCATCTTATCATACCTTTGATTATACTTTTATTTTTTGCATTATGTGATTCCTTTCAATAATCTCTCAAATTGTTTATAAGATACACATTTGTTAATTTTTTAATATTTTTATTTCTTGTTTATTTACATCACATAGCATACTATTTTGATATATTTTATCTAGTTATTTTTTATTTTCTAACTCATTATCAATCATACTATAATTGTCTCACTATAATTGTATAAATAAATTTTATTTGCTATAATATAAAAATTTAATATAATTGTCATGAATGTTCTTTTATCAACATCCAACATATATTAGAGTTCAAAAGATACAAAATCTATGTTAAAATTTTATTATTATTTTTGTTCTTTGTGTCATTTTGATCAAATAATGTATTATAACTTTTATTAGTGTATAAAAAAGAGATTCATTAGAATTTAAAAAATTGAAGTAAACAAACATTTAAAATATATTTTAATTTGAATATTTATTTTCCTTTTATATTTTTTAAAATATTTTTAAATTTTATCAATTAAGTTTCATTAATATTTGCAAATTCAATAAATATTTTGGTTCTTATGAAATTTTATATGGTATTCTAATCTAAAATGTAAACAATTATAATTTATTTTAAAGTATTTAATATCGAATAAACAATCATCCTCATAATACTGAATATTTAATAATATTATGTTTACTTTGCCGTAATTTTTTATTGTTTTATGAAAATTAATATTAAAGTAGTAACAAAATGGGTACAGGTATGAGTACGAGATTATACCGTTATCCAATGGAAATGAGGATGCGACAAAAATTTGATACATGTTGAATTTGAATATGGGGATGAACATAATTTATTTTTATAAAAATGGATATGAAATACCAAAACCTGTGTCCCGCCATGTCCGGTTGTCATCCCTAATGAAAAGACAATTCTTTTATATAATGCATTGTCTTTAAACTTTTTAAACGGATCCATGATTGAAGGCCGTATCACATTTATTACAACAACTTCTTCTAACAAAGCAGCACGTGAAGAAATAGGAAGCAAACAAAGGAGGAAGCTAATTATTGGTATTTTACTTCACAGGAAGAGGGGAAATGTGCTTAAAAAGTTACGGTTGGAATATTGGAGAATCTCACTAAATTGACCTTTCCTTATCTACATATTTGGAGCTATACTGTTGCTCTGCGCAATATTTGAAGTGGTTAAACAAAGTCAATATTTACAGACAAAATCTCAAGAGCAACTTCATTATAAAATCACAAATAGAGTCACATGCAAGCTAAAGAGAGGAATACATGCACAATTTCTTGTATAAATACAAACACAAATTTAAGCACAATTAAAAATATAAACACTTTTACAATAACAAATACATATCCAAATGCAAACACAAATAGAATTTTTCAAGACATAAATATTTCATGCATTAAGATATCATCATTATAGTTTACCAAGAAACGTAGGGAGAAAAAAATATGAAGATGATAATATTGTTTCATTTTGTTTTAATCATGTATGTTAACAATTTTGTGATGTTAAAAGTCCATTTTCATTATGTTCTTGAGTTTGATTATTTTGAATATAGTTAAATTTGACATGTTTCCTATAAATTGTTTAGCAACACTTATTATATTTTTACTTAATGTTATTAAAAGTGTTTTATAAGGTACAAATAAAAGTATGAAATATTTTGGTCTAATGCAATTTGCTATGATTTTGTTAGTGATTAGTTATGGATATATTGTTACAATTTGTTACACTTCTGTTGAGGATTAACTAGAGATAATTTATTATAATTTGTTATGGATCAATTAAGGATCAATTGTTACAATTTACTAGGGATTAGCAAAAAATTAGCTAAAGAAGAGTTGTTATAATTTGCCATGGATCAACTAGGGATGAGTTAGGAATAAGTAGTAATAGTTTTATACGAATCAATTATGGATTGACTAGGAATAAGTTATTATACTGTGCTACGAATCAACTAGGGATTTACTAAAACTAGTTTGCTATGGATCAACTAATATTAGTTAGGGAGACATTGTATATATTGCTACAGATCAGTTAGGGAGTAACCACAGATTAACAAGTTTTCTTTAAATTCATTAGTGAGACATTTGCTACAAAAATTGTAAGCATTAGTGATAGAGTAACTCCTTCGCTACTTAGCTACCTATATTTAGTTACGACATAGTGTCTTTATTGTTTCCTCGTTAATCCTTTGATGAATCGTTTTGCAAGGGATCGGTGATGGATGAGTTAGGAATAATTTTGTCGTAACTTTCTTGTAGTGACAATTTATTTATTCTAAATTTAAAACTTAAATATAAAACAATATATCACTTAAGTACATATGATGTATAGAGATGTCAAAATGGGTTCTAATCAGTGAGCTAATTTGTCTCGCCACAGGTTTGAGCATGTTATGTTGCACAAATTTCTGTTTTTATAAATGTGGATTCAATTGAACTCGATTCATTTGATCGTTAAACGAGTTTGAGCCAGGTTGAAGGTAGGTTGACTCGTAACCCACCACACTTTATTAAATTTTTTACCATTTTTTATAACTTTTTTAATTGTAATTATTTATTACTTCTAATTACATAGATTCACAACTTGATCTTTTTAAATACTAGAATATTATTCAATAATATCAGAATAGTTTGGATGTTTAATTTATTTGTTTACTTTGATATTTTAATTTTCAACTACTATCTTTATAATAGTATTTAGATAATTAAGTGAATATTTTGATTCCACTAATATAAAAAAAGTGAATTGAGTTAATCCATTTTTATTGTATATTTAAATAAATATGTAAAAATAAATTACAAAAATAAAATATTCGTAAGTGAGTCAACTCACTAACTCATCAATCCGTAGTCGTAGTGTCAAACAAAGATACAAAATTTCTAACACACCAGAAAGTAAAACGAATTAAACTGAATTTTTTTTAGTTCAACTCATAATGAGTGAATACGTGTGAACTGGATTGACACACCCTGATAATTTATTAACTAATCTAATACTCAAACAATTGTTTAAGTCTTGAAACGTAAAATATATCTATTCATATTCTATTCTTAAAATATGAAATTTAACCACATTGGGTCTAACTTCAACTAAAAGAAATTTCTAGCCAATTACGTAATACAATATTTCCAAACTCATACACATAACAATTTACAACCTGAGTTTTTTATAAAGTAGAGATGAGAAGTAGTTGAGAACTATGTTCAAATATATCAGAGTCAGGCATCAGTTGCCATACATCCCCCTCAATCTTTCCTCCTTCACCAAAGCAAGTGTAAGACAACGCACTTCACTCTGTGCACCACAAGTTTTTCTCTTTTCTCCTTTTTTTTCTTAAGTTCTACGTTGTCCAATAACCTTTTTCAAAGGCAATTTGTAAATAATTTTGCATTCATCATCCACCATAAAATCTTAAATTCATGTGGTAGTTGTGCAGTCTCTGACCCAAAGACAAAGATCTTGAGAAGGCACATGATAACAACACAACATCTTCGCTCAATATCATGTTCAATCCAATGATGGCTCACTCAACCAAAGTCAGATTTTAAAGCATTCATAAACAGTAGTTCGTAATCACTTTCTCGAGTTGTTGAAACTCAAACTTTTTAAAGTTTTAAGGACCGAAATATATAAAAGTTTATTTTAATTTAAAATAAAAGTTAAAGATTAAAAATATATTAAACTTATTTTTAATATAATATATTATGCATTGTGTTTTTAAACCGATCCATGATTGAAGCTCGTGTCACATTTACTGCAACAACTTCCTCTGAACAAAGCACCACGTGCAGAAACGGGGAACCAAACAAAGAAGAATCTAATTATTAGGTATTGTACGTTACCGGCATAAAAAGAGTGAAAAATTACTTAAGAGTTACAGAAGGGTGGATTTTGCACAACCGAAAGTTGCAACTGTTGTGAGGCCTCTAATAACCGAATTAGTATCTTGAATGCAATGGAATATTGGAGAATCTGACTAAATTGACCTTTCATTATCGACATATTTGAAGCCACACTGTGTTTTGTGCAATATTTGAAGTGGTTAAACCAAGCAAATCTTTACACGTGTAACACGTTGAGACAGCACATGTAGAAGTTTGTGTTTGGTTGAAGATAATGGAGTGAGGGAATTTGTCTTCCTATTTTCAACCATAAGTTTTCTGACAAATAGTTGGTGGCTACAGATATATTTTTGGAAAGAACGCAGAGAATCACCATTCACCACTCATTCCCCTCCACACTTCGCTATGCTCTCTGCCACATTCCCCTCCCTTGTCCTCACCCACCACCACCATCACCACCACAACCTTCACCGCTCAACGCCCAACAATCTTAACGAATAATCAAACACAAATTCCGACCAGACACACACTTTTTCACATCGTTCTTCCTTCCTCAACCAACATGAATCCCTCCTGTCGCTTCGCTTCGGCTAAACACACTCCCTTCCTTCGCAACTCTCACGCCACCTCCATTTTCTTCCTCCGAAACTCCCACCGCGTCAACACCCTCGTACCCTCGCTACCGCCGATACCGCCAAAACCTTCCTCGCTTAGCATTCTCAGGTTCAGGCACTTGAGCGCCGCCAAGCGCTTTGCCACGCTGTCGTCTTTCGCCGAAGGGGAGGCGGAGGGGCGGAAGGAGGGAGTTCGAGCGGCGAACGGCGATGAGGTGGATGGGATTGCGAAGGCCTTTGACATATCATCGGGAACCGCGTCGGCCATATCGATATGCATGGCTTTGGCGGTGCTGAGCTTCCCGCTGATGATGAAGTCGCTGGGGCCGGGGCTGGCGTTGAAGACGAGGGTGCTGTCCTACGCGACGTTGCTGTTCGGGTTTTACATGGCGTGGAACATTGGCGCCAACGACGTGGCGAACGCTATGGGGACCTCGGTGGGGTCGGGGGCGCTGACGCTGAGGCAGGCGGTGGTGACGGCGGCGGTGCTGGAGTTTTCGGGGGCGCTGTTGATGGGGTCGCACGTGACGAACACGATGCAGAAGGGGATTCTGTTGGCCAATGTGTTCAATGGGAAGCATACTCTGCTCTTCGCTGGCTTGCTCTCTTCTCTGGCTGCTGCTGGTACTTGGTTGCAGGTAAAGGAAGCACGAAAAAACAAAAACAAAACCTCCTCTCTCTTTCATAATCTTCTCATTCATAACGCAAAATGAAATTGAAACATAATGTCCTCATTCAAAATCATCTCCCTCAACAACTATGCATGGTAGTGCTCATAAGATCAGGTAGAATCAGATGAGAACAGAGCTATTAAACTATTGTCGTTGTTATACTTACTGAACTTACAGACAAATGTGCTAGGAATTGCGACTTTAGATTCAAGTTTAAAACCTTCTAATTAAAAGAAATATTTAATTTAATTGGAATGCACTCTAAGCTTCTTGCCTATTTTATATCGTGTTTCAAGATTGTAATATTTAACTCAAACGGAGTAACCAGTTTTAGTAAACTTTCAAATTATTGATTTGTTCTTATTATTACTTTGTTCAAGAGATAAATGAAGAGTAATGTTTTGTTTATATATTGAACCATTCCAATGAAATTGAACATCTATTTATTATTTTGCTCTATGCAGTTTGCATCATATTATGGTTGGCCAGTATCTACTACACATTGTATAGTAGGAGCAATGGTGGGGTTTGGTTTAGTATATGGAGGTCCTGGAGCTGTTTACTGGGGTTCACTAGCAAGGGTGATCTCTTCCTGGGTTGTGTCACCACTGATGGGAGCAGCTGTATCATTTCTTGTCTACAAGTGCATCCGAAGGGTAAACTCTTGAATCCAACATGCTGTCTTCAGGGTTCTAGCATTTTCCTATTCGATTTCAAACGCAGACTAGAAAAAAGTAATCAAATTTCAAAAGAAAGGTTCTTTCGGTTCAAAATTATTTGATTTTAATGTATATGCACTCTGAACGAAAAAGGTTTAAACTGCTTGTGACATCTCATAGTTTAACGAGCTTAATGACATGAACTGTCAAACTCATTAATGGTGTGTTTGGTGGAGAGGATGAAACTAACATGGGTTTGGTAAGAAAGACAGAAAGAAAGATAATTTTCAATCTTCTATACTATTTCTCACTAATTTTTACTCATCTTAGTCTCTCCATCATTTTTCTACAACCAAACACTATTTTCAGTCTTCCATTTTATTCTCAATCAACTTATTTCTCTATTCTTCAGCAAACAGAGCATAAAGGATATGATGACTGGAACAATGTAAAAATTGTCTATATAAATATATATGAGGAGTACATCAAAATTAAACTAAAATATTTTGTGCTTAAGATTTATTATTCACACTATTTGTATTCATTTTCGAACTTTTTTATTACTTCAAAATTTAAAGTTTTCAATCAGAAAATATGCTGAATTCCTGCTCTTAATCCTTTCCCTGTCCAGTTTGTATACAGTGCACCTAACCCCGGACTAGCAGCAGCTGCCGCCGCACCAATTGCTGTATTTCTAGGTGTTACCGGGATTTCATTTGTTGCGTTTCCCCTTAGCAAGAGTTTTCCTTTAGCTTTGGCACAAGCTTTAGTGGGTGGAACTGTTGGTGCTTTTCTGGTTGACAGAATCATCAGAAAGCAGCTGGGCCATCTTCTTGTCAAGTCAAATACTCCAAAGCCTGAGCCAAAAGAAGGAACTGTCCACCACAACATAGGATTCCTGGACGATGTTGCAGGCCCAAAGGGTGCTCAATTGGAAATAGTTTATGGAGTGTTTGGTTACATGCAAGTTCTTTCAGCATGTTTCATGTCATTTGCTCACGGTGGAAATGATGTCTCCAACGCCATAGGTCCACTGGCAGGTGCACTGGCTATCCTTCAAGGTGGTGCCATGGGAGCTGAGATTGTCATTCCAACTGATGTTCTCGCTTGGGGAGGATTTGGAATAGTTGCAGGGCTAATGATGTGGGGTTACAGAGTGATAGCTACAATAGGAAAGAAAATTACAGAACTTACTCCGACCAGAGGATTTGCAGCTGAGTTTGCTGCTGCCTCTGTGGTTCTGTTTGCTTCAAAACTGGGGCTACCCATCTCTGGAACCCATACTCTAGTAGGTGCAGTAATGGGTGTTGGATTTGCAAGGGGATTTAACAGTGTTAGAGCAGAAACTGTGAAGGAGATTGTGGCTTCATGGGTAGTTACTATTCCGGTTGGTGCTGTTCTCTCAGTCATCTACACTTGGATCTTGACTAGGATTTTGTCCTATATTTTATGAGGGTGCATTCTGAGATATGAAAGCTTATATATAGGTGGTTAATTCAAGTTACTGTCACCATCTTTCAAAGCATTGTTTTGTGCAGTACAAATTGGAGAAGAGGGGATTGGTGTGGCTGCACATGCATCGTGGATGGAAGATTCTTAACTCAGTTGGCAAGGGATGAATCTTTTATGTTCGGATGTCAAGCCTGTGATTACTATGTTCATTTAATCTCGGATGGAAATTTAATAAGAAAGAAAATGAGTGGAGCATTCCTCAGCTCCAGCATTTTTAGACTTTTACTATTTTTTATTAATAAGCTTCATTGTTATGTTAAAAGGTTACAGATTCAGCGATATTGATCTGTATTTAGTGAATTCATTTAACCTTGTTGCCTCATCTCTGCTTAAAATCCATTTGTTAAAACATCTTATGAATAGAACTGTGATTCAATTAGACTTCTTAATCTCCAGCCCAATCTTATAGAGCCATATAATGTAAATAAAAATCGTACAAGAGCAATAACAGAGCCTGAATTAGAAGGCGATCACTAAGAAAATAAAAAAATCTCTAAGATAACAGGAAAATCTGAATTTAATAAAATAAATAAATAAATGAGATGTGATGGAGATACCTGGGTTCAAAATAACGAGATAACTCACTTTCATTTGTGGTGTTAGATTTGTGAGAAGTTCCGCCGATGTTAGCAATATTTTTATGCAAATGGCTCACATTTTTTTTTCTTCTTCTGTCTAATACACATGCCAAGGTTCCTTATGCACAAGGAAACAATACAATTAAAAAAAAAGGTGGGAATTATGTATTGATTTTATTAAAATGGTGTAACAGCTATCCAATAGAGAAAGCGGTGATTCAATAGCAGAATAAGAGCTCTACAGCACAAAATCATGGCGAGAGTTCCCTCACAGTTGGGAGGCTAGGTTGCCATGCCAAGCTCCGATATGGTCGTGGCTTTGGAAGAGGTGCCACAAAAGGCTTCTTCCCTTTTATTCCTTTTCGTCTTGAAGGTCTTGGGGTTATGGATTTCTCCCTACGGACATAGAAGTCCTTTGCAGAGTAAAAACAGTCCTCTACACCTCCTTCACCTAAACAACCATCCACATTTGACTCCACCTTCTCTACACCTAGCCCCATTCCCTCTTTCGCAACACTGTTGCTCCCTTCTCCTCTCGGAGAAACACTTGTCCTTTTTTCCAACCCTTGCCCTGCAACTCCATTTGCCTCTTTCATTTTCCCATTCTCTCTGTGACTGTTTCCACCATTGATGATTGTATCCAGCGTCTCATGGCCTGCTACACCATTTCTCTCCTTAGGAGACCTGGTCTTTGTTTCCACCACCACCCCATCACCCTCTTTGCTCTTCTCTTCCTCTGAAATTTTTCGTTTCAGCTTCTCCACGTCTTTAAACGAGATCAGGATATATTTGTGACCAGGCACCAGAATCTCCTCTCTCCATAACACCGATTGATGCGGCACTCTGAACACTTCTGGCCGTGCAACACACATCCCTGGATACTTTGTCATCAACTTAGACGCAGGAACTGCATGTCTATACAGTTCCTGATGTCCACCCGCGTGAGTTATCCTCACAACAAAATCCCTCGACTGTGAGTACAATTCCGGCGATGGCACCCTCTGACTCTGATGGTTCTTCCTTCTGGAACCTTTATCTCTGTGTTCCACCCGGCCTAACGAATGAACCACACGCTTCAGCATAGCCTGCACCTCAAATTTATTATTATGCTCTCTGAATCTTTCACCATCTCTTTTAGAAACTAGAGCTGGGTAGCGGAAGAGCGTGCGCCACGCAGATATTATTTAAAGAGAGACATCATAGATGCTTCTCAGTTTCCTATGGCCGGCTTTCTCTATGGCGCGATGAATCCGAGGTTGTGCCATGTGCAAACAAAGGGAAAGCAATGGCTTTTATTTGAGTGAGGACAAAACAAGTTCATAGACTTGATAAGAAGGAATCAACCCTTTCCTCAAAATTAACTTCACTGTTTGATACCGTGCCATGCCAGCTCCAAAGGCACATTCTTGTGCCAGGATCATACTCCCATAAACCCGACAACACTTGGCGCTCGAGTTTCTTGAGCCTCCCACTGATCCAGTTGTTGTGGATAATGTAACTACCCTTCTTCAAACATGCTGCTTTAACGTCTATTTCCCACCATAGTTCTTGGTAAGCCCCGTTTGGGAAAAGGTCTCTGTCTAAGAAATGTACCGTTAGGTTTGTTTCAGGTTCCACACATTGGTTGTCACCAACGCGGTTGGATCCTCCTTCGCCGCATAACGTGTCGTAGAAGCTTGGCTGCTCTGATAGACCAGAAGTTTCTGCATGTCTTACCACTTTCTCTATAGCAGCAATTGTCTGAGTGTCGGAATGAGCGTAATAGAAGCCGGAGTTTAAGCGTCTAGGTAGGTTTATTGGTCCTGCACAAATGACAACAAAAGAATATTTGAAACCTTGGAAACATCTGCATCCAACCTCGGAAACATTATGTTCGAATGTCTTTCTCTCTTTTACTCACTTGTCAGTCCAAAACTATCATTACCAGTGCAAAATAAATGATCATAGAATAGAAATTTTGCTATAGGTAAGCAGATAGGTTTATACTTTTTTCTTAATCAAATCATGGTAATGGATGTTTTATGTTTCTAGTTTGGAAAAGTGTGAATTCTAAGTGCAAAATAAGCAAGAACCTTGTTTTTTGTATTCATCAGACTGTGCAGCAAGAACAGCAGGGCCAAAAGAGTGAAGTAAGGGAACTGGGTTTTTGAACCAGTATACATCAACATCACTGAGAAGTACATTGTAACCTAGCTTCAGAATCTTTAGAACAATTCTTGACTTCACCTTTGTCACCCTTTGGAAGCACTTGGTGCCAAAGTGGCAGTCATCAAAACTTATGTTACTTGGAGCTGTTGGATCTGTGAAAACTGGAATTCCCTGTCTCAACAGAAAACGAATAACTGCATTCAGATACAATAAAATATGATAACTATACTGAAATAGTTAATTAAGCTTCGAGAGCGTTTAGGTAATGGCAGCATGAACACAAATAGAACTTTTTTGTATTATTATTATTATTTGAACACAAATAGAGTAATCAACCGTTATTGGTTTGTAACCTGCATGAACAGTTTTCACATTTGGCCAAAAACTAGCATAAGTGCGTTAACAACATTAATGATAGATTCGTCTCCTATACTTCTTCACAAATTGCACGTTGTACTAAACATAGCTAATGTGTATAGCTAATGATGAAAGACTGCATAAGTTAAAACTTAAAACAGCTTTCATGAGCAATATAATAAGATGAAATTATCTGAGTTTGTACAGGGTTACCGCATCAGACGTGATCCCAACCAATATTGTTTTATACTCGGACAATTTGTAATCTATTTTTTTATGATTTGTGGTATATTTTTATCGTTAAAAACTATTCAAATGCAGAACATTTTTCAGATTTTAAAATCTCCCCACTAATGCTGTTTTGTATATTGTTAATGAATTTGCTAAATTATTCACGTTTTGAGAGAAATATTGTAGCATAGCTGACTTGATGGTCCAAAACTACTAAACCATTTCAGATATCACGACTATGTAATTTTAGCTTTCAAGATTTTAATTATGTCAACTAAATATTGCTTGATTTCTAACTATGTAATGAGTTCTCAATTATTCAAACATCGAAGGTCAATGTTACGTATCTAACTTATCTTAAGCCTGAAAAGATCAACACTCCATTTAAGAGAACGACTCATAAGGTTCTTGGTGTTCATTTTGATGTAATAGTGTCAAGACCCACTAATATCATAAATAATATAGTTAAGTTTGAAGTATCTCCTAAATATGCTAAATATGGATATTTTTAATTAAATTTCAATTAAATTCCTTTTTATATATTTAATATTAAAAAACTTTATACATTTCTATTGACATCAGTTAAATATGGAATGATACTAAAACAACAAGTATTTTTTTGTTGTTTTAATTGAAAACATTTTAGATAATGATATCATTATACTCTTTGATGTCTTCCATCTCGTCACGTGCCACAATTATGGGACTATCATTGTTAGGTCCATGGTGATGACATGCTCTCTTATTATTCAACATGTTTTCAATAATGAAAGTCATTTATTAGATTATAATTTATAACTTTTAGCATATAGAGAAAAAGTTGGATAACAGTCACCTTATTCATCTAAGGGACAAATTAAACAATGTATATTCAATTGAAAAATACATAAAAATTTTGAGTAATTAATATGGGCACATTTAAAAATATCAAAATTTGTAAGAGATCAGTTTAATTAAGCCTTGATTTTGCACAAATATTATGCAGAGCAGGAACGCACATACCTGCAAGATGGAGAATTGATAAGTTTCCTGATCAAGGGCACACACAACAAAATTTTCAACAAACAGTTCTCGTAATCTGCAAACCCAACTCATGAGCATATCCTTGTAGCTATATCCAGCAACGGTAACTATAACTGTTTTATTTTTGTCTGCAGTGATAGACAGGAGTGATTCTAACGAGAACGGAAGCTCCAGAGTTGCTGAAATTTTCATCTGATCCTTCATACAGCAATCTAATGATGCAGTTTGTGGTTTCTGACGATCAACACAATACATTGTATTTTCCTTTAACCAAGATGGAAAATATTTTTCCTTCATCAGGTTTATTGCACCCTGGTGCCCAATTGAATAAACAGCATTTTTCTTGGTGTCAACCATAATGTACTGTTTATTGCACTTCAAAAGTTTGACCAGGTTAGAGTTATCTTCACTGTAGAAGAATGAGCCATAGTTTGCCCCAACATGGGAATTACCAATGTACTCCCAATTTCTATTCTCAACATCTAAAGCACTAGAATTTCCTTGTGTGGTCAAATAGAAGCTTGTGATGGTGAAACTAGCATCAAAGACAAATCTGAACTCAGATGACATTGCTTCATGAATCACCCAATTGTTATGTACACCTTTACCATACAAGAAAGGAGGAAGAACTCCATCATGTAGAGGCACATCCTTGCTGTTCCACACCATCAGCATTCTTGTATAACAACGCTTCCCCTGCCAATTCTGTTGAAGTATTTTCTGCAGCTGAAGAAGAAAGGACAATTCAATTTAGTTTTTTGAGCATAGAAATGTCTTCAGTGAGTAGTTTTTCCCAGATTTTACAATTTTTCATACCTGCTGGATCTTCATCCGTTTCCCATTACTTGACTGCCAATGTTTCCCAGACTCATCCAAATGGAATGGGAAGGAAGAAACATTTTGAGGTGAAGCAACAAGAAGCCAATCATGATCAAGTTGATACACATGGTTTAGGGTGGAGATGAATCCAGAAAGGATAATGGTTTCAGGGTCAACGATAACAGATATATCTGATATGTATGAGCTTGATTTTGCAATCATGGAGTGGAAAAAAGGAGTACCTAGGAAGCTGGATAAAAATCAATTGTTATAAAGCAGTAATTAAGATATAATAAGTTGACGATACAAGAACTTTTACACTGATAATATACAAAAACAAACACTAAAAGTAATTTAGTCTTTTATAAGTGTCTAGTATACCTTCAGTGTAACAGAATCTGTTTCAGACAGAAGAACTAATGAATATCAAATCATGAATACTAGGCCAGTTTGTTTACTTACGTAAAATCAATGTTCGTGTCTGCTAAAACCCTGGAATCAAAAACATCAGCAAAAGAGGCAACGGAAGGATCTTGACTGTACAAAACAACAGTAACATATGGAGACAGAGCCAGCCATGACCTAACAGCAAGTGTCTGTTTGGTCCCAGTAGAGCCCTTAAAGGGTTTTGGAGCTGTGAATATTGTAATACTTGTGGAATCCGATATTACATCTTTGGAAGCTCTGCTATGATCCTTCAATGAGGGTAATCTCTGAGTGGCATAGAGAGAGAGAGTAATGAAGACAAACCCAGATAGCCAAACAGACCATAGCTCCACCTGAGATCCCTGCAAATCAAATAGAAGATTAATTTACATGTTTTGAAACAATGTTTTTAAAGAATGCAATTCGAGGAACGGAAAAATTAAGGACCTTCATGGGTTGGATTAATGACAAAATTCTGTCCTTGTTTTGTGAAATCTTCATGGGTTGTTAACAGAGAGAGAGAGAGAGTGAGTGAATGATACTTTACCTGAAAGAAAGAAATGCATCTCTAACAAACCCACTAGGCCCCGACTAAGAATGTGAAGTTTGACGTCACAAGCACGTTAAGGGTTGCAAGAATTGAATTGAATATACAAAGCTAGAGATGAAAAAGAAGTAGCTAGTCAAGAATCAAACGCGTTACATATACTAAATTATAAACACTATCATGATTCATGAATAAAATCGAAGTTAATGACGTTCAATGTCGTTGCCTGTGTTTCTGCACCATGAATTCATGAATGGCATGTGGACGTTACCAAATGAATACGTAAAGGAGACAAAAACATGGCTATGTGCTCGAAAGCCGGTGAGTTGGTTAAACCAACACAAAAACGTACATATCAATTACCAACCTAATTACTGTTAACAATGAATAGTAGTTTAGTGATAGGTTAGTGCTTTCTTAACCAAAAATAAGTGACAACCATGATTGGCCCTCTAAGAACGATAGAATAGGACCTAGAAAATATAAAAATACAACCTTAACATATTACCACTTTAAGATTTTTCAGACTTGCTCAAAATGAACTTGTTAGCCTAACTTTTTCATGTCAAAGCATAAATTATTTTACATTTCTTGCAAGTTTATTTCCATTTGCAATTTTCTCGTTACTTTTTCTTCTCAAAACTCAAATTCTTTAAATTTAGAATTTACTTTCAAATGATTTATTCTATAGTAGTTTATATTTTTTTCGTGTTGTTGTTTTTCATAGCATATATTACGTTTACTCTGTTATAGTTTTCAAATAAATTTTACATTCCTTCGAAAAAAAATTTACACAATTCCTTCAAAAATTTGTTACACACTATTTTGAACAATTTTAATTATTCTCGAATTATGAAGCTATAAAGTTAATCTTGTAATAAAAGTTGGAAAGGAAGATAAAAAACGATGTAAGTTCAATTTTCTCACTACCAACTAATATTTGAAAGAAAAAAAATTATCCTCAAATTATGAATAAGATTATTCCGATGCATTGTTTGCTATTTTAAACTTGTTAAAGATAACAAAGTAAAATCATAATATGGATTTTCATAATAAATTTGATATTTTACGCACTAATTAAAGTTTTGATCTAATTCGAATTGGGGTTTCGTATATCCCTATAATGAAAACATAGGGTTTGAATTTTAACTAGAACACAGATTTTTATTTTCAGTGCTACAAATAGGAATATATGGCATGTTAGATTCCCCTTGAAAAGTCATCTATTTGAAAATAAAAGATATACTAAGATCCATGAATAAAACATTTACTAGTAATATATTGTAAAGTACAATAGTACCTCGAGGCTTCATAAAATTATGCAAATTTTTCCTATTTCTATCCTTACATCGACTCTCTTAATTGTTTGTGTGTGCGTGTGTATATCGGAAACAGTAGGAGCGTGTATTGCCACTCACTTTAACTTAAGCAATGTCATTAAACCAAACACGTTCAATTCGTAACTGTTTAGCACAGTAAAATTACCCGATCTAATCAATATTTGCGTCATAAGGGTAGTGTGGAAAGGGAATAAACACGGGAAAATTGGTCAGTAGATTAATTTATTAAGATTTATCTGAATCATTCAGATAAGGCATCCACCAAATATTGATGTTGATTGGATCAAAGATATATCGGAGTTCTGATGATGAAAAAGTAATCTATCAATTTTTTTCATGCCTTTTTATACACAAAAGCACATTACACCACACATCCAGCTCTACCTAGTTATATACTACCCTTAAACAACAGTAGCAAAACCAGGAAGAAACAACAGTATATATTGAACGTACAAAAATGGGAAAAAAGTCAGCACTACCTATTACTTTTGAATCAAAATTCCCTTTGCAGTCCAAAGACAAGATATCACATGCTTCGCCCTACTCCTCCTAATTGATGTTTTGGTGAATGAACCTCCACGATGAAAACTCAACCTTCTCTGTTTCCATGGTTCATCTCTGCCGCCGAACAGGTGATCTGGATCTTGACCTCCTTCCCCTACATAAAAAGAAACCAGTAAATAAACAAGGCACCAAGTAATCAATAAATATGAATCCTGACAAATTCACCTGTGCAGCTTAATCTTATATGATGGAAGTTTGTCTGAAAAACATAAATCTTAATCTCAGAAAAACTTAATGGCAACAAACCTGGAAGAATCAAGAGAAGAATAGGGAGAATGCCTGCGCTGAGAACGCTTGCTATGAGGAGACCGCGAAAGTTGTCTAAAAATGAAACCACCGTACTGCCTTGGTGAGTTTAAAGTATACAAAGTCTATAAATACAACTCAACCTGGTACAGTGTCAACACTCCATTCGAAGAGGTCTATTACAATAAATCTTTTCTGTTTCTTATGAATACGATCACAGTCAAAAGTCTTATATTCTAGCTTCAGGGTAGAGATATCCTAACAATTATGGATAAACAAGTGCCAAAATTTGTGCACATCAAAAGTATCTTGCTCTTGTATGTCTTATAATATATTGCAGAGATAAATTAAAAGGTAATACACACAGTAGACAAAAAAGTACACGAAAATGTGTTTATTACTGCAAAACGTGAACAACACGAAAAACATTCCATGTAGCAGGCAATACGATAATTTAACTTCAACTACATAAAGACCCAAATGATTGAATCTGTGGCATGGTATCAGCTTCAGAATCCTCAAACTGCCAAATCATAGGCTCGATAATTTTTCTCAAAGAACCAAGGTATAAAATAAGTCAACAGTTATATTTTCAAATTTGAAACTTTTGGTAACAGTAAGTTGCACTAAGATGCAGCATAATCCTATAAATAACGGCCAGCATAAATAATCTAATTATACATAAAATATGTATCAGAAAATACCTACACAAACACACATTTAGATAACAATCATCATATTAAAAAAAATTGAATAAAATTACACAAATAAAACTTTCTTTTCACTGAAAAAAGTGAATAAAACACATCATATTAGAAAATCCAAAGTCCAAAAACAATGCCCAATAAATTTATCCATTTCTGGCCTTTAGACAGCAATAGAGCTTCAGCGAAGATTGAGGTAAGCAATTAAGTCCTCACACCTAAATCATCTGAAGATTGACCTAGAGCTGAGATCATTAAAATAAAATATAGAGAAGCTGATAGTGTCAACATCTCAGATTCACTTAGCACAAAAGTTAAGATAACCTACTCTTAAATCACCAACATTCTATTAATAACAAGAGAAGGAAAACGAATCAACTGACACTATCAACGCCCAGCATAAAACATTAATCGTATGAATATTACTATAATGGTAAATTATTACACACACTCAAATACTGATATAGCCTATAAACACAGTCCAAGATGCTCTGGAACACAAACTTCAATATTGCAAACCTGAACAGTTTAAGGATCTCTTAATAAATGATACCTTCTTTTAGATCTGACAGGAGACGGTGACAAGTCACGCTTTCTTGAATGCAGCTTCCTGCATTACAAACATTATGAGACACTATATATAACAACCAGACAATTGAGGTTTAAGAATATACTATAGACCTTTTTGAGACATCTGATCCTTCACTTGAATTACCAGCATGATCAACACGATCCCTGTTGGTTCTACCTCTACTACTTACTGAAGATGAACGTCTTCTCCTATGCCTGTCAGGATTACTTGCATCTTTTTGCCTTGATTTATGTTCCCCCTTATCCTTTGTATGCTCCCTTTTCCGGCTAGTATCGTCAGTGGTACTACCTCTATGGGATTTTTCAGCTTCCCTTTTATCATCCTTGACATCAACATGAGATGATCTTTTCCTTGAATCTGATTCCTTTGCCTTTTCCCCATGCCTGAAATGGTGTTCTTTCACCCTTTCTTTTGCCTCACTGCCATAATCTGCTTTTTCCCTTTTATGATTTCTTTCATCCTTCCTTTTATGATTCTCATGACCTTTTTCATCTATCCTGGTCTTACTACTGTTTAACTCCTTCACAAAGTCTTTCTCAGAAGTATTCCTGTCAGGCCGCTCATTTTTTTCAGATTTTCTTCTGCTTTCCCTACCTGAATGATCATCTGTTGCTTTTTCCACACCAATGTTCTTTCCAGGCAGTTCAGATCTTGGTATCCCTGAAGTATCTTTAGAACTAAAGCCATTAAATCTATCATGGCTTCTTTGGATGGCATCAAGTCCATTATCCCTAAGATCTTCAGACACCACTTTGGAAGAATGTGAAAGATCGGATACTCTAGTAACCTTGTCATCATGCAATTGATCAGAAGCAGAATCATTGGATGGTATAGACATGGCTTTGACCTGAGCATTCACAAAATTAGTTTCATATCTACTACGCTCATGAAGTTGTGAAATGCCATTAACAGATACATCATGTGTATCTGGCAAAGGTTGCTTAATCCCTGACTGGTAAGCAGCATCTTTTGCAGGAGTTGGCACACTGGAACTCTCAATTTCATTGTCTTCATCATCAGCATCAGAACCATAATTTCCAAGACCTAAAACATCTCCAGGAGAGCTAGAATTAGATTTTTCACTGGTACCATCATTTTCTACTACCCTCTCTTTGACTGGTACTAAAACCTTTGCAGATGCCTTAGGAACTGTAACTGAGGGTGGAGAAGCAGGTGCCTTAAGGTTTGAGGTGACAACCTTGTGACCTACTGCAGGAAATAAATTGTTAGAACTTATACTATTTAATACTATATTAGTAGAATAAAATTATTTATTTAGAATAATAAATACAATTTAAGAGAAAATGAGAGTGCAACAGACAACTATTTACCTTCAGCAGTAAGATCATCTTCAGCAAGAACTTTGGTTGCGATTTCATCAAACAATTCATCAGTAACCTAAGAAGAAACTGTAATTAGAACTACAATACACTTTTTCTGACATCCAGTTCACAGACTTCAATAAGACCAAAAATTTACATTTTAAACAAAACTGACCTTCAAAAGAACTTCAGTCAGAACTCTTTTTATTTCTTGGTTGATTGCTGCAGTTCTAGCTACCTCAACTTGATCCTATACAAGAAATAATCCTAACTAAATTAAAAATGATAATGGAATTTTCTTTTCTTGACAAACTTTAATGTTAAAAAAATAAAACCTCTTCATCTTCTTCATCCTCAGCTGATCTAGATGAATCGATGCTTTTACTATCTGCCTCATCACCTCTCGTATATGGCTTGTCAATGCCATCATTTACAAATGCTGCTTCCTCCTTCAGATTCTCTGCAGGAGCAGCAATGACTGTTTTCTTTATTTCCTCTCTAAGCCAGTTTGGAACTGAAGCCTGAAATAACAGAAAATGAGGTTTGGTGACATACACACACACACACACACACACACACAAGCATTAACCTTTGCAACATACTTACCTTCTTAGGACGATCAGAAACACTAGATACCCCATATGCATCAGCAGAGAAAGCAGCCGTAGGATGAATTGTAGTTCCAGTGCTAAGGGTAAAGGGTGCACCACTTGGTGGAATAGTTGAAGGGAGGCTAGGTCCAGGAAACCTTCCAAATGGTGGTGCCACATGACCAGGAGTGGAGATAGAAGGGTCAAGCTGGTAAATTAACCAAAAGCCAAAGCATTAAAATGAATATATAAGTTGACCAGGAAAACAAAAGGTTTCAAAATTAAAACCTGTGGCCCAGAGGCAAGAATTGGTGGATAACCAACACCAGGGGCCACTTGAGCTGCCCAGTTATTCATTGAAGTACTTGAATCATGATGACTATAAGTTGATTGCATCTGCAAGTCATTATCACGATTAAACCTGGGTGCAAAATCTAATGGTTGATCAGCAAGACTGATAGCCGAGTCCACTGAGTGGCTGCCCGATGCAAAAGGTGGTGCATGCATTGATGGCTGCACATGACGTTCTTGAGATGATGAACTTGACAAAGGGAAGACTGAGTATGATTGTTGAATCTGATCAGCAGCCTCTTTACCTGCCAGGTCCAACAAGTCAATATTCAAATTACCATTGAAAAATAAAAAGGCAAGATACAAAAAATGTGTAAACTTTAAAAAGCACTTTCACACTGTCTGATATTTCAAAGTTCCAACTACTAGTTATTCTCCAACTCATTTTTAGATAGGCAAAATTGAGTATTATATCTACTATTACATGGGCCACAAATAAACCAGCATAACTGATAAGAGATGGGATAATCATTCCTTGTCCTGAACAAATTTATGAAGATGTAATAACTGTTATAGGGGTAAGGCAGCGAGGTGCCAAAAAAGGCATAAGGTCCAACAACTCATTAATTAATCCTATTACAATAAACAATGCTCAGAATATGAACAGATGGCTAACATAAAACAACTATGTGGGTAACACTTATAAATAAATTGACTTAACAATTAGCTATATAATGATATACATAGAAGTAATAAAGGATATTGTTCAATTCTCACTAATGGGTACTTCATCTAGACTTCTGATTTAATATACAAATAAGCCTTGTTATTGCTGAGAACTTGGATGGTGAAAACATGTAATCAATCCCCAATTTGAGCCACCTAGTTCTCAGCTCAAATGGCTTCACATGAAAAGTGGAAAAATATAATTTGCTTGACATGATAAAAATTAAGCAGATTCATATATGTTCCCTATATTTCTAACAAGAGCACAGCTTTCATTGAAACATCTATTATTTTGAATTACAGCGAGTTCAGTAGCACCTAACACATGAAGAAATTAATATCATCCTGTTTCTCAGTCTTCCTTCCCAATACTTGTCCATAGAGGACAACCTTGAAGATTAGCTGCCATAATCCCAGAAAAGACAAGTACTGATTCTGAAAAGGAAACCCTTCTTATCCAGATACTGTAAATTTCAAACCTTCCAGCCAAAGTGAACATTGTTGAGTTTTAGTATTAGGTTTCCCGTTTTGTTGAGTTATTTGTTGACAATGGGGATTAGCTGGTGCATAATCCTTGGGTGAAGTTATTTTGGTGGTTTCTCAGAGGAGATTCTAGTTTTCATTGTTTTCCTTCAGCTTTGTGTACGTGAGTCTAGTAGATACCTTGTACTCTCCCCTCCCCATCAATTAATATTTCTTTTCCTATCCAAAATAATCTATAAAATCACACTAGTAGTCCATTAAACAAGAATTGCGATAGGCTGATAGCATATCTTGTTTAAAAAGACAGCATGAACAACATGTCAGAACATGAGTGACTTATCATGATCAATTACTAAAATTATATTTTTAAACATAATAAACTTATTTGCGTAAAGACAGCATGGACAACATATCAGAAGACGTATACTGTTAATGGGTAATCAAAACATGAGCGATTCATGATCAATTACTAAAAATATATTTTGAAGCATAGGGATTCTTAACTTTATCTCTTTTAATTCTAGAACTTTGCAACAGAAACTCTTTTCCCAGCTGTCCCCCATCTCTCCTAGGCAATTGTCCCTCTCAGATCTACTGGTCTGGGAAGAGGCTCACCTCCAATCAACCTCACCACTTGTACCAGACCATCTTACCACAATAGGCTCATCGTTCCCAGAGCATCAACACAATTCCACGTTCGAATTACTGTAGTGTCTAGTCATCTGGGTAGCATGTGACAGCATTTGAGCATTTTTCAGAAGCCATCTTCACAAGCCTCTCTTCCACAAGATTCTGGCCACAGCCACCCAACACTGGCTTGGTTTTTCATCCCACGCAGGAAGTTTTATTAAAAGCCCCAACATTTTCTTTTCTGGGTTGTACACGAGTTGATCAAAGCCCAGTTGAATTTTTGTTTTGAAAAAGAATTGGGTCATACAACCCACAACCTGACCCAAACCCAAACAAAAAATAAAAAACCCCACCTGCTCTTCACTTCATTGCACCACACTTTGTCATCAACTACATCTTGTCATGTTGCCACCACTGCCACCACCTGAGTTGTGCAACTGCCACCATCACCTGGTTCGTCCCACCACAGCACCTGGTTTGTCTTTTTGCAGCAGTGCCACCCACTACAGTTCACCTCCTTCTGCATGGCACCAACCCACCTTGGTTCGTCCCATCATTGTGCCACCATCATCCACCCACCGTGGTTCATTCTCATTTATTTTTCTTTTTTCTGTTTGTTCTTTGTTTCTTCAACACAACCCACCCTGCCTGACTTTTTTCTCTTCTTTTGTATTCAATACTTCTTGACGAATATATAAATCTAATACCACAGTTATTAAGTTACTTGAACATGGTGGTGTTTTCCTTTGATTTGATTTTATTCGAACTTCTAGACTAACTATTATATTTCGTTATTGTCATTAATTATATACTTGTTTTACATTATTTTGCATTTCAAGTATATTTCTGCATTTTTCATTTATCTATATGCATATATTGCATTTGTTTGGTCTGTGATGCTTCTATAATAACCCATTATGGCTTCCAATATATTTTTTAAAGGACTTTTAGGTACACGATATTTTCCTGTTAACTGGTATCCGATTACACTGTCATCAAATCATTATTCATGTGATTCAACCAAACAATATTTTTTAACCAAATTTTGACAGGTTTGTATCACATATATACATTAAAGGAAAATTCCAGAATATTGATTTATGATCCATTCCACAGAAGCTTCACTTGCAACTTCAATAAACTAAATAAACAATTACCTGCAACAGAACTATAACTAGAAGGTACCTCCTGCTGATGAACTGATGGATTTGCTGGCATGTTCCCTTGTTCAAATGAAACATTTGAATCTCTGATGCTGGTCCCATCTCTAGCACTGTACGAATGTCCATCTTGAGCATAAGATGTCTCCAAACTGACGGGTACAGCATCCTGGGACTGTCCTGAAATTCGCTGTGCAGATGTATCTAAGTAGGAAAATTGTTGATAGCTTGATGTTGAATGGGATTGGTTTTGAACATCAGTATAATGTGAGTCAATCGATTGCTGATACTGATCATGATAGTGATTTTGCTCGTGCAATCTTCCAGCTGGTGAAAAATGTGTTTGTGGATGCTGACTTTCCATGGCAGCTTTAGCTGCCCAAGCTCTGGCCTTCGCAGCCCAATCTTCTTCATTGTTATGAGCTACCAATACAACATTATGTCACAACAACACAATATCCACTGCATTAAGAATGGACATACAGAAGCTCGGGGATTGGGGTTTCCAAGATGTCATATAGAACTTAAAAATCACACAGTGGCACACAAAGTCAATAAAATTATGCTGTTATTTTTTCCAATGAAAGCAACGCATATTAACAGACTAATGACCATTTAAACAAGTTGCACACTACAGTTGAAAAGTGGAGTAATTCCTCAGACACATGCAAGTATCTATCTTAGCCAATATTCAGTGTCAAGTCACGACTCAATAAGCTCATGAATACATACAAATACAAATGAATCACAAAGAAAAAAACAGTGTATTTGACCCAAATAACTTGGCATTAAATCAACTATCAAACATAAGCTAACAAAAAAATGCAAGATTCGTTTTTCCCCACTCCGTTTTCTTCTTTTTTCTGTACAAATGGTTCTCTCTCAAGTGAATATAACATTAAACTATTCCACACACCAATAATAGACAACAAAACCTTAATTATGGCACGAACAAGAAAACAATGTTTCCAACGTAACATTAAAAGAACAACTAACCTGGATAGCCCTGGTTAGGTGGCAAGTTTGGATTGCCCCATTCCTACAAAAATTTCACGCAATTAGTGAACCTATAACAGAAGAAACCCTAGCGAATCAAAGAGGCAAAAACACGAAGGGCAAGAAGGATATTTCACCTGAGGATAAGGCTGAGAAATGTGGGAGTGAGGGGTGAACTGATGAGGAGGCGCGTGAGAGCGAGGCGGAGGAGGAGGGAACGGGCTCGGATGGTACGAATATGCGTTCGACGGAGGAGGAGGAGGAGGCGGCGGCGGTGGTTGCTGCCACTGCGGCGGAGGGGAAGGGGTCTGCGAAGGGTGGTATTGGAATTGGGAGGACAACCAGGGAGCTTGGGGTGGCGGCGGCGGTATCTGGTGAAAGTGGTGCGGGTGATGGTGGGGATCCGCCGCATGCGGCGGAGGAGGTGGCGGTTGCGGTGGTCTCATGTAGCCGTGATGTTGCTGGAAGGAATCCATGGATACCTGGGGGTTATGGGATTTGGATTTCAATGCGACGCGTTTTGTCCTATTGCAAAGTCCGAAAGAAGGAAAAATTTTAGGATGAAAAAGAATGAGGGTTCAGGTAGACACCGTATGGCCACCCGCTTGCGAAGGAAACTCTTGTTCCCACTCACTCTTCTCCTCCACTCTACTATTGTATGGAGAAAATAACTAATAAATTAGATAACTAATAAATCAAAAATATTTATTTAATAATGATTTTGTAAAAAAAATAATGATTATATATTTTAAATTGTATTATTATTATATTTTTTAATTAATTACTCATAAAATAATAAAATTTGAAAAAATGTAAATAACAATTACAATTAATTGATATATGAGAGGCTTTTATACTGTACAGTGGGGAGAAGAGTGAAATTTGGACTCTTTTCAGGAAACCAAAAGAAAAAATTCCCCAAATAGACTCAATTGGTGTTATTCACTAAAATGAAACTTCTTTCCAATCTTATTACATAATTGGTTCCGTGGCTTCAGTTTCGCATCACGGGTTTATTCACTCATTTAATTAGAACCTTCAAGAAATTTCAAAAATGGTCCTTAGTACAATTTTTTTTTTACCTTTTTAATATTTAAAATGTTTAAATTATTTTTATTTTATCAAAAATAATTAATGACTGAATTATGTATGTTAATTAATAAAAATAACATTTATAATTAGTATTAAAACTTATCTTTGGATTTGTGAAAGTAAAATAAAGTGATTTGAATTAAATAAATATGTATTTGACTTGAGTGAATTGTATTCGAAAATAGTTCCAATTCAAAAATATTTTCTTTGAATAGACTCAATGAATTTATTTATGATAGTAGGCTATTTTATTTAGTATACCTACATGACTCATATTTACAATATCATTATTATTTTTTATAGACTCAAATAGTTCAACAAGTATAAAATGAGTGTGAGATTATATAAGAAAATAGAAAATTTATGATATATATATATATATATATATATATATATATATATATATATATATATATATATATATATGATATTGTTTATGATATAAACAAAATTTATTAACAATAACAAAACTCATTAAATTGTTATTCATAAGTTTAAAAGTTTTAAGGGTTATAAATACATGTTATCACGATAAGTATTATCATTTCAAAATTACTTTTAAACTAAAATGTATTTTTGTTCCTCCTATTCATTTGAAAATTTCAATTAGACCCACAATTTTTGTTTGGTGAAATTAACACTTATATGTTTTTAAGATGATCCAATTAGTTCATTTTTGTTAGATTAGTGTTAACGTTATGTTTATACATGTCACGTATTGGTTTGTAGTATTTCTTTTTTTTTTTCAGTTAAAAAAAAAGATTGTCATGTGTCAGGTCAACATTAGGCTATGTGGTAGTGGCAATGCCACATGTCCATACATCGCCATGTGTTAGTGTCACATGTCACATGGCAGTGTCTATATTCAATTTATTTTTTATATTTAAATTTTGTATTCTTTCGAGTTATAATTTTTTTAAAATGAAGCAATGTTATACCTCTCTAAAATGTGACCAAATCAGTAATTAAGTCTAATTACAATTTATATATATGTTAAAATAATTTTTTGAAATTTACACATCATATCACTCTGCCTAAATATTCAAATTAATTTTATTTTTCAATTTAAAGTTAGAAATCATGAAAAGGTATTTACTTTTCTTCAGTGGCGGATCTTGACCAACATTGTTGGGGGAGCCAAAATAATACATCCAAAATTTATACATTTAATTATTAGCATTGATACCATAAAAATGAATACATAACTTAGTATAACAATAAGTTACATCATTAGCGGGAAATCAAACCACACTTAAAATCCAATTATAAAAAACACATAGTACAATCCATTTTCTTCTATATTAATAAAATAAAAAATTAATATACAATATATTCATTAAATAAATTATTAAACTAATATTTCACTATCAAGTGAGACAAAAGATCATTACCTTCTTCTTTATTTCTTCGAGAATAGAAGAGAATAAATAACTAAGATATGAGAACAAAAATAATAGATCTTTTTCTCTTGAGAAACAAAAGAAAATAGACATATAATGGAACCACAATTAAAAAATTTGATTATAAAAAACACACAGTACAATACTTTTTCTTCTATGTTCATAAAATAAAAAAATAAGATAAAAGAAGTTCATTAAATAAATTATTAAACTAATATTTCACCATCAAGTGAGACAATTCTTCTTTTCTTCTTCAAGAATGGAAGAGAACAAAGGAGAAATAAGAGCAAAAATAAAATATTTTTTTTCTTTTCAAATACAAAAGAAAACGAAAACAGATAAGAATGAAATATGAGAACAATCTGTGAGAAACTCAAACTATAATAAAAAAATAATAAAAATATCTTGATAAATCTTTTTATTCTTTACTATGTACGATTTTATATTTTATTATCTATTACCATTAATTATTATTTTTATAAAAGAAAAGAATATTTAATTTAATATTTATAATAAAAAAATCAAAATACATAATATCCATATAAAATAAAATACCTATCATAAAAAAAAATTCTAAATTTTTGGGGGGCCATGGCCCTCCCCTGCCACCATTATGCTCCGCCAGTGCTTTTCTTGATATTTTAAAAGCTTTGTCAAAAACATTTTATGATGGAAGTAATGGGTTACATATGTTTGTTTTGAATGAAATAACATTCAATGCAAAACAAAATAGTAGAACCTTAATCAAATGTTATAGAAAGTTGGTTGAGATTTTTAGGGAATGTACCAACATGACATTAATTGTAAAGGGCGCTAGTGATAGGAAGTTTTATTAAAAGTCAATTAAAAGATTCATAATTCATATATTTATGGTTGGACTTGATGACGATTTTGAGCAAGTTTGTGGAGAAATCATGCACAAGGAAGTGCCACTTGATTTAGAAGAATGTTATGCATTCATCTAGGGAGATATAATTTGATGAACAACTTTGAAAAAACAAAAAGCAACCAAAGTAAAAGATTCTTAAAAGGGTAATTACAAATTTACTCGGTGTAATAAGGAGGGACACACAAAGGAACACTGCTATGAAATCATAAGATACCTTGAGTGGTGGGATAACAACCAAGCAATAAATAAGATTCAAAAAGAAATCCAAATGTTGTTGTAAATGTAAATGAAAGAGAGGATGACTAAGGCCTGATGCTTGTTACAACTACAAGCAACAATGATTGAAATGGTAAGGCCTTAACAAATTGTTAAACCTTCCTCAAAAAGTAATTTCATAGTCAATGACAATAAATTCATTATCATTAGGGAATGAATTGTCTTTATTTCAAATAATTTGAACCTTGATATTATCCTTGTTATTCCTTTTCTAAAAATATAATTTATTGTTTGTCTCTCAAACAACCAAAGTTCTCTTATTTGTTGTAATTTTGTGGCACGATTGGTGTTTTTAAGGACATTCAAACGAGGAAAATGATTGGTTGCGATATTAGGCAAGGAAGATTTTATTACTTGTATTTGACAGCAACAAATTCAAAGATACTTTGTCAAGTGTTAGCAATATAAGGGTCTCTAGAAGTAAAAAATGCAATGATACTTGGACATGACATAAGCATTTAGGACATGCATATTTTAGTTATATATAGAAATTATTTCTAAATGTATTTGACAAATTGACACTTCAAATTTGTATTGTGATGTTTGTGAGCTTGAAAAGAGACATAAAACTCATTTTCCTTTCATTTTAAATATTTTTTTCTTTTATGATCATTCACTTTAATACATGTGATCCATCTAAGGTTAAAATGTTAGATTGTTCAACATGGTTTGTAACATTTATTGATGATTGTACTTAAATAACTTGGCTATGTTCGATGAAGTCTAAAAGTGAAAACAAAAGGAGTATTTGAAATTTTGAAACTTAGTACAAAACACAAGTTTAGGTATTATGCAATGACAATGAAGGAGAATATATGCAATCAAAATTTCAACATTTTTTAGTATCCAAAGCAATTGCTCATGAGAGATCTTGTCCAAATACTCTACAACAAAATGGGGTAGTTGAACGAAATAACCATCACCTATTGGAGATTGACTAAGTTGCACTGGTTGGAACTAATATGTCAACAATATATTGGGGAGAAGCCTTCAAATAGCTCTTCAGTCACTTAAAAATGCAACAATAAGTTCTAAAATTATTGAATTAACATGATTTTTTTTTGTATTATATGGCTTATATTCACTTACACAAGCATCAAGGAAGTAAGTTGACTCAGAGTTGAAACATGTGTTCTTTGGTTATGATGATCACTAAAAAGTATATCAGTGCTACAATTCATAAACCAAGTTATTGTTTACTACTATGGTGTAGTTTTTCATGTGACCTTGATATATTCACTCGTCTAATTGGTCTTGTGACTCCTAATTTCGCATCATGGGTTTATTCACTCATCTAATTGGAACATTCAAGACAAAAATGCTAAAAAGAAACAAATTTTTTTTTGGGCCCGACAAGAGTTGACATTGGTCCTACGTATTCTCATTTAAAGTGAGAAATCAAGATTACGTAGTTCTTTAAAAAATATTTAAAAAACTATTTGAAAAATGATTTGATTTTTTTGTGGTGAACCTGACAAGGACTGGCCTTGCTCTTACGTATCTCACAAGGAAGAATCAAGAATCACGTAGTTCTTAAAAAAGATGTGATTTTTGAAAATGTTGATATTTTTGTATTTTTTTTGAAATTTTATATTTTTTGCAATTTTTGAAGTACTTGAGAACACATGTCACACGACGCAAGCGGTCGGACAAACACTAAAATAGAAGAAAACTATTTTTGATATTTTTTAGAAAATAAGTGTCACACGGTGCGAGCAACGGACATACACAATAAAGTGAAAGAGAACATTTTTATTTTTTTGATTTTTCTATTTTTTGCAATTTTTGATAATTTTCAAATATTTTATTTTTCAGAAATAAAAAAATAAAATAAAATAAATAAATAAAAGATAAATAAAAAATAAATAAAACAAAATAAAAAAAATATAAAATAAAATAAAACAATTTAATTAAGAAGGATGAAAGTGAAAAACAAAATATGAAAGTACATGAGTAATTAGTAAGAGATACATGAAGTAAATGAGGTGTGTTAATTAAGGGTGGTGGTGCGGCGACTAAATTATAAAACAAGCCCACAATAGGAGTAAAACACAAGTGAGTGTGGGAGTTAATAAACTTAGGGGTGCAGAGAGTACATGGGAACAAGCCCAACTGAAATACAAAGAAGGGGTGCAGGGATAAGAAGTGGGCATGCACGAAGAAAAGAAATGAGTAACATAACATAGCATATCGGGGTGGATGGGGTAAGAACAGGGGTGCATGTGGTAATGGAGGGGGCGAAGAATAAAGATGGAGGTGCAGCGAGCAAGCAGAAGCGTGTTAGCCCAATTTCCACTCAAACTAAACTTAATTAAAAAATGAAGCTTCTTCTTCTTCTTCGACGATGCATCAGCCTCTTCTCCTTTCCCCTACAAACCAACACGACCCCAATCTGCCACCGCACGCCGGCCAGAACCCGCGTCGACAATGTCGGCCACTGCGAGTCGACGACCGCAAAGGAGTTGCCAGCGTTCAGACCATTTTCTCCTTCATTCTTTTTCGCGTGCGAGACCCTTCCTTCTCGTCATTGTCCGCCAGAACGCCCCCATCTTTGCTTCAGCACACCACCACGCGGCTAGCTTGCTGGCGACGCCAATCGACGCTGGAGATGTCTACCTCCTTCGCGAGACTCAACGACCTGTTCTCGCGCACGCGACCTTCACTCTACCTCCGACTCGAACGACCTATGCTCCGACGCCCAAGGCCACTGCCGACAACACCCAGATCACCGCGACCCAGACCGCCACAATAGTGCCATTGCCGCTGAAGTTTCAACTCACTGACGGCGATGTCGTCGACGATTTTCTCTCTTCTTTTGGTTTTGTGTTTCTATTTTGGGTTGCAATGATGAGAAGGTGCACGATAGTGATGATGATTTCGTTTATTGGGTGATGGAGCATAATGGAGATGTTGATGGTTTTACGAATGGGGATCAAAAGTTAAGTTTGTGATTGGTAGTTCTTGGAGAGGCTGATGTATGTTTGTATCTGTGCAGGTGGAATGTACGGGCGAAGGTGATGACGTTTGTTGGTGACCGTGTGGGATGGGTTGGTTTGTGGTAAAAAGTTGGGTTGCGGCATGAAGGTGCTGATAAGTTTTTTTTTTTGGCGTATTAATGATGCGAACTATGTTAGGATGACGGAGAAAAGAATGCTGAGGATCTATGTTTGATTATGTGTTGATGAATGATGGTGAAACAAAGAGGATGATGTGGTGGTGGATTCTGTCTGGTTATGGATTCCTAAACAAGGATTGATAATGGAAAATGGGATGGGATGATTTGTTTATGTTGGTGTTGAATAAAGTTATGTTCTTTATTGTTTTCACACAGGTGCAATGAGAATAAACAAAATAAACAAAATAAATAACAGATTTACTATGTTCACCTCAAATCATCTCCAATTCATACATTCATGAATATCAATATCAAGTCACATCAATATCAAGTCATAGTAATAGAAGCTCCAATATATACATTCATGAAAATCAATATAAGTCACGGTAACAGAAGCTAAGAAGGAGTTAAGAAAATAAAACTTAATGTCTTAACAACTTTGCTTCCGTTTTCAATTTTGACTTATTCTCTCCCTCTCTGATTTGTAGTGCCTTTTCCCTTTGTAGTAAAAAAAAAATCAATCTCCCTTTCATGAATCTTCCTCTTTTATTATGTAATTCTCTCATTTGTTTTGTTTACTTCTCTCTGCACCTTCCAATCTCGAAACGTAAATAAGGCTGAGAGCATATGTTGCTTCCTGCTCTTTCAGTCATCATGACCATGTTACATGTCATTCTCAATACAAAAAATCATGATAGGATAGCAGACATGGGTCTGATAACAGAGACCTTACGTTACCTCTAGCATTCTTTTTCTTTTTCTTATCTTTTGTTGTTTATTTTTGTTTTGTTTGTTTATTTTCCTTTTTTTTTTCATTAAATTAGAATGATAAATGTAAAACAAGATGGAACTATACTAACAGAAAGAAAAATAATATAATAAAAAAATAGTAATAATAAAAATAAACATCACAAATAAATAAATAAATAAACAAAATTAAATTAAATTAAAAATAAAATAAATAAATAATAATAAATAAATAATAATAAATAAATAATAACAAATAAATAAACATAGATATTTATTCTTTCTCAAACTAAAACGTATTTTTTATTTTATTTTTTTACCTTTTTATTTTAATTTAGTTATTTATTTATTTTTCTCAATTGAACCTTAATTAATTTTTTTCTATTATTATTTTCATCCTTGTTACTTGGACGAAATTGGGTGTTGACATCATGTAAAAAAAATAAATAATAAATAAAAATATTAAAAATGGGTAGAAATAATCAAATGTGAACCTTAAAACTATTTGATTCATTGAAATTGATAATACATTATGTGAACATAACCACACAAAAGAAAAAATATGTAATCAAGGTTATCATAAAAGGGAAAGTACCTTCGAGATGTGAGTGAGTTTTGTTAATATAGAATAAGTCAAACAATTAGAAGAGAGGAGTAAAAAATATGCAACGAAAGAAAAAAGAAAAAGAAAGGATATGAATCTAAAGAGTAAGACCATATATATACGAATCTCAAGGATATGAGTTTTTTTATGTAACCTAATAATGGGTACTTTAGTAATTTAAAAGGGATAAGGATGCGAAGAAGGATGGGTATTGGGACAAGTATGAAGACGAGGACAAACAAATACATAGATCCTCGTCTCGATACCCATATTTCTACCTAGTCAATGCGAGATTCTTCTTCAACACGATGACAAGTTCAGAGAATATCCATGACAAATTACAAGTTAGGTTCTTGAGAGATTATTAGATAAGTTGGGAATGTATGACATCTATTTAACAACTTGAGGGAGGTGTCACGCTGACATCGTGCCATGTGTCACGCTGACATTGTGCCATGTGTCATTGTCACACCAGTTGTCGTTGTCTCTGTCTCAATTTGGTCCCTGTATTTTTATTTCCTCTCAATTAGTGTCAATTTTTTAAAAATTTGTGCAATTTCGTCCCTCTCTAAATTGAAATAAAATTTAAATTTTACATAAATGGTATGCAAATATTTTTATTAAATAATTTTTAACAAGATTAAGTTTATTTAAATTTATATTTTATATTGAACTTTATTTAAAATTGTTTTAAAGTTGTTAATAGAAAAATTCAAAATTAATTTCTACTAAAAAATATGTTAGTCTTGTTTATCGATTGTATTTCATAAAATAAAATAAATTTATGAAAATTTTCAACTCTTTTAAAATTTATATTTTACTTTAAATTTTATTTATATTGATATTTTATTACACCATACTTAAATATTGTTGCTTTATTTGAATTTATATTTTAAATAATTATATATTTTTAAAATATGTAAAATTCAATAATTTCTATATGCATGTTTGAGTTGGTTTAAAAACAATAATTATATGTAAAATTGTAAAATTTTAAAACAATTTTATAATAATTTAAAATAAATAAATTTAAAATTTAAAAATAATTTTAAATAAAATTTAATGTGAATTATAAATTTAAATAAGCTTAGTCTTGTTAAAAATATTTAATAAAAATATTTGTATAACATTTATATAAAAATTAAATTTTGTTTCAAGTTGGAGAAAAAAAAATTCTACAACTTTTTAAAATAATTGGACTAAATTGAGACACAATAAAAATACAAGACCAACTTAAGACTAAAATAATTACACTTGATGTGTCAGTAATAGATCACACTACTACCGTCACATTACACTATCATTATCACGTGACGCGACTTAAACTTGCCACGTGAAACGTTTTTAATATTTTTTAAAAGTTTAAAAATTTTAAAAAATAAATAAAAACAGAAAAAAGAAGATTTATAAAAGAAGATAAAATGACATAATTATGTCTCTATGCTGAAAAAAGTAGTCACCAAGATAGCGAAAAGTAAGAAAATAATAACCAATGTGATTTTTACAAATGTAGTTTCCTTAGTAGATGTTGCTTACCAAATCTAAAGGGGAAAAGGGGTATGAAATTTATCGTAAGAGCTTTCATTTCATCACCTAAAAAACACCTGAAAAAAATACTAAACAAAAAAAATATAAGAGTTTATCTTGATGAATTATCATTTTATCCCACAAACACATGTGAGAATTTGAAATTTCAACTTAAACTAAAAAGATTAGAAAAAAGATTATAAAGTATAAAAAACTTGCTCCATAATAAATTATAAATTATGATTGATTATAAAAGAACCTTTCTCTATCACCTCTGGAAAGACATTATTAATCTTTGATAAGAAAAGAAAAAAATAAGAATCAACTTCAGAATTATAGAGATGTCCAATGAAGTTTAATGAGAAGAAGTTAGAAAGATAGTGAAATATGTAAAAATGAATAAATAATTAATTAAGATTTTAATTTATATACTCAACATAATAATGATAGTAGTTAGAATCGGAAAATTAATGATAACAAAATAGCAACAACAATTTTTATAGCATTGATGATAGTGATAGTGATACATAAAAGTGATAATAATGTGGTAAGATTAGTAATTGTGAGTAACAATAATAATAATAGCTATAATTTTATAGTAATAATTTTGAATAACTGATACATTTTTAAATTTTTATAGTAATAATTTAAATTTTATAATAACTGTTTACGTAATCCAAAGTATTTTCAAATTTTTAACTGATACATTTATTAAAATTTATTCAAATAATATTTTAACAGTTAAGTTTATCATCAAACTTTTTAAAATTTATGATACATAACAATTTTACATTTGACATGCTTTCTATTTAACTAAACTAAATATATTTCACTTTTTCTAAATTAATTATTTTGTATGTGATACGAAATATACATAATGTATAAATACTTGTTAGATTTTTCTTTACATTAGCAAGCTTTCCTTTTTCAGAGTTATTAATGAAGGGATTGGAGAAGTTCATTTTCCTTACAAAATGGAGTTGATGGGGAAAGGGATTGGTAACGTAGAATGAGTTTAGGAAACGACAGCGTTTGGACGAGAGAGGGTGCCACACGTCACTGGCCTAGACGGCGCCACGTTCCCGTCTGAATTCTCACCCAAAAAGCGACAAAACAGAGAGGAAAGAAGAAGCTATGGAAGATATTTACGGAACAATGATAGAACTGAACAGTAGAGAATAAAGATATTTTTGGTTCTGCTTCTGTGTTCGTTATTAAAACCAATCAATTTCTTGCTCACTCTTTTCTATTCGCTCATATGGCTGTCAACCTTGGAAACCTGGCGCTGTTACTGGACCTGGCTTCGCCGCGCGGCGCGATTCTAGAGAGGAAGACTCGTCCCGTTGGATCCGACATCGTTTTGAGCTCGGCACCCTCCAAGAGGGACTCCCCCTCCTCCTGCTGCTATGCGCCCGAGGGAGACGCGCGGAGCCGCGTGGTGCTGGCGCGTGGAAAGTCTAACTCGGAGAAGAACGGCGTGGAGTTTGACAGCGACGAGGAGGAGGAGGAGGAAGGCGGGATGGAGGACTGGGAGACGGAAATGCGGCGGAGAGTGAGGGAGTTCGAGGCGAGGAGGGAGCTGGAGACGAAGGCGGAGGAATTACAGAGCAGCGTTGATGAAGGCAGGGAAGAAACTGAGGAGGAGAAGAGGATGAGAGTCAGGAAAGAACTCGAAAAGGTTCTTTTTTTTTTTTTTTCTTAAAACTCATATGACAACTTAGACTTCATTATCGGTACTGGTCTTTTTTTATATATGAGACCTAAATACCTAATTTATGCTGACCAAATTAAGATAGTTATATTGGTTAATTTTAATTAATATGTCAACTCTAAGTAGCTGTATGTTTGTCGTGTTTAAGAAAATAATGCCCTTATTTGTTTTTTTATTATGCATGACATGGATTATTTTAGAAGTCAATAAATTTAGTTCGCATGCAACGTCTGATTAGTTGCATTAAGTTTGGTAACTTGTGTTAATTTTTAGCACAACCTTTTATTGTGCATATTACTAAGTGAAGCTCCAGTCTAGAAAAACTAACAAAAAAATGAGTGATGAATTAGCTCTAGGTTTTGTTCTTTTAACACAGGGTAACAATTTTTGTATGGAGTCTATATGTTGAATTGGACTTGTTTCATATTTGTTGTTTATTGGTTTGGTGGATCAATCAGGTGGCTAAGGAACAGGCAGAAAGGAGGGCCACTGCACAGTTGATGTTTGATTTGGGCCAGAAGGCTTATGGCAAGGGCTCCTATGGACGTGCCATTGAGTTTCTTGAAGCTGCTCTCACTATCATTCCAAGACCTACATTATTTGGTGGTGAGGTTGGTTCTTTCTTGCCTCGCCTAAATAAGAATTTCTGTCTGATTGTTTTAAGAGGAGGTAAAAGTAATTATAAAAAGTTGTGTATTTCAGATTCAAATATGGCTGGCTATGGCTTATGAGGCCCATAACCGCCATAAAGATTGCATTGCTCTATACCGGCAATTAGAAAATACACATCCGAGTATCAGCATCCGACGCCAAGCCGCAGAGCTTCGGTACATTTTGCAAGCGCCAAAACTCAAGATATCCCAGGAGGAGATGGTGACCATACCCTTGATTGGCTCTAGTTATGACAGGTGACTTCGTTGTTCATTTGCAAGTTAGTCTCCTTCAAGTTTTTGTTTATTAATATCCTACTTTACCTCAGGTATGATAATGCTGTTGTTGTTTGTGTTACTTACTACTTTCGGTGTAGTAATTGACTGTGCATTATTCTCATATTAAATGGGATTCTTCTAACTTGTGCTGAATAGATATGCTTGCTTTCTGGTAAAGGTTTTAGTGTTTTGGATTGTCAATGATTCATTTTCAACAGAGAATACATGATTTGTAATTTGAATGCTACTTGTTCATCGAGCTAACTTTTGAAGGCCCTTAATAAGAGGGGAAATGTGTTGAAACAGTATTTATGTTTGAACTTATTAATATATTTATATCGCCACTCATTTACTTTATATGCATATGACATCACTAAGCAGAATGTGCATTATTCCAAGCTCAGGTGATACTGGATTTGATATTCATCCTATGTAGTTGATTCAATTTTGGTTAGCTAGTGATGTAGTTTATGTAACTTAATTAATGTCAAGGTCATTGTTATCGGTGCCTTAGTTCATAGTTCAGTGAGAATTAATTAAGTTCCTCTTGCTTCCGCTGCCTTCAGATTTGATATCATATTGACTATCATGAAGTCCTTTCTTTTCATTGAGATATTCATAGGTTTTTGCTCGATTTATTCTTTTATGAATCGCTTAAAAAAAAGTTCATCCAAATTCAAGATCTAATAAATCGAATAATTGAAAATTACTCTTCAATTTAACGAATTTGTGATTGCCGAATATTAAACTGATTGATTAATTTTTTATACCGTATTCCATCTTTCTTTGACAAATAAGACAATAATCCTTGCCGTTTTCCCAAAATTTTACGTAAACTTGTTTGGGATGAGTAGTCTTTTCGGTGCAATTCAAAAACCTGCTTACAACTCCCACTACATGTGCTATGTCAGGTCTGGTGCAAACCATAACATACATTAAGTTCCCTACTGCAGATGCATATGACACTTTAGACATGTGACTTCCTTCTTTCTCTGTCTGAGAAGATTGCCTTTTTAAGAACTTTAAGTGAGTTCCCAAAGGTGTATTCCTGGTTTTAGCATTTCCAACATTAAACCTGCTAAACAATTTTTCTATATATTTTTCTTGAGATAAGTTTAGAATACCTTCAGATCTATCCCTAGAGATTCTCATACCAAGAATTTGCTTGGCTGGACTAAGATCCTTCATTTCAAAATTTTCTGACAATTGTTTCTTCAACATGTCAATTTCTGTCATATTAGCACCAACAATCAACATGTTGTCAACATACAAGGCAATAATGATATAGTTGTTAACATATTTCTTCACGTAAAAACAATAATGTTCTTCACATCTGTGAAATCTTGAGTTTCTCATAAACTCATTAAACTTCTTGTACCACTGTCTCGGTGCTTATTTCAATCCATACAAATTTTTATGAAGCTTGCATACAAGATTCTCTTTGCCTTGTACTTCAAAACCTTTTGTTTGTGCTACTTCCTCAAGATCTCCATGTAGAAATGCAGTTTTCACATCTAACTACTCCAGATGAAGATTTTCTGCAGCTACTATACTCAAGATAACTCTGATGGTAGTCATCTTGACGACAGGAGAGAAAATTGCTCTAAAGTCAATTCCCTGTCTCTGTTGGAACCCTTTCACTACGAGTCTAGTCTTATATCGTTTGCTGCCATCTGGTTCTTCTTTTAACCGATAGACCCACCTGTTTTGCAAAACCTTCTTTCCTTTTGGAAGCTTAGTTAAAGACCATGTCTTATTCTTCTAAAGAGACTTAATCTCATCTTCTATTGCTAGCTCCCACTTAATAGATTCATCTCCCTGCATAGTCTCAGCAAAATGCTCTGGCTCACCAGCATCAGTTAATAACAAGTAATGCAATAAAGGAGAATACCTTTGTGGTGCTACAATTGTTCTGCTAGACCTTCTAGTCGGTAATTCAAGAGTTACTAACTCTACTGTTTGTTTAGGTTTTGACCCAGACCCTGACTCAGGCTCTGACTCAGGCTCTACTTCTGTATTCTGCCTTCTGTTGACTACATCACTTTTTGAAATTTCTTCTAATGATACCTGCTCTGGTTGTTTATTTGCATTTGCAAATTCTGCAGTTCTGTCATTTTAGAACATGTTTTCATTAAAAGTAACATTTCTACTTCTGATAATTTTCTTGTTTTGGTCATCCCAAAACCTGTAGCCATACATGTCATATCCATAACCAATGAAATAACATCGATTTTCCTTAAGGTTCAATTTATTTCTACTATTAGAGTTCAACAAAATATATGAAGCATAACAAAAAACTTTCAGATGTGAAAGGTTTACCTAATTTTTAGACCATACTTCTTTAGGTAACTGATAACCTAAAGGAACTGATGGTCCTCTGTTTATGAGATAGGCTAATGTGCTTATTGCATCAGCCCAAAATACCTTGGGTAATCCTAACTGGATTCTCATACATGATTCTCATACATTGCTCTTTCATTCAAGGTTCTGGTGTTCCTGGAACCGTCTTGATCATTCTGATTCGTTCTCTGAACAAAACTCTTTAGATTGACTACTGTCATATTCTCCACCATATTAGACTTTAAACATTTAATCTTTAAACCTGTTTGAGTCTCAATTTCTTTTTTCCACCTTTTAAACACAGAAAACACATCAAATTTATTTTTTAAAAAATAAACACATACCTCTCTTGTAGAGTCATCAATGAATGTTACATAATACTGGGAACCTCCAAGGGATTTCACTGGAGCTGACCCCAAACATTTGTATGCACTAGTTCTAATCTTAATGTTATTTGCACTGATGTCAATTGCGCAAGAACCCATTTTTAGGTTGATTAGCCTACGAATCAAATACACTTTATTGGCTGCAAATGGCTTCTCATACATATTTGACAACACCTTCATCTCTCACTACTTCTCTAAACTGAGATTCCTAAGAAGAAAAAAAAAAGAACCAAATCTTTTCTGATGTGGAAGATCAGACAATGCTGATACCAATTGTTAGGAACAAGGCAATAAAGGAGAGAAAAATAAACACAGAGAATTTAACATGGTTCAACGTACAATGTGTATGCCTACGTCCACGACTACACTAGGAAATATTTGTATTTCTGGTGTATTTCAAAGCTTTACATAGGGTCTCTTATATAGTAAAATAAAGAACCACATCTCACAATTCTAAGCGATATCGGACTAAATCAAGCACTATAATACTAACACATCGGATGGATATAATTTGAGACAAATAACTTGGTTAGTAATGGTGATTAAAATATTAAATAACTAGAATAAGATGGATCCACGTCCCATCTATTGGTGCTTTAGTAGAGTTACAGAGCATATTTCGTGGTCAAGTTATCTAAGAAACTGGTAGTGTATAATATTTGTTGTAATGTTTAAACATACATTAGTTTTTAATTTGTGTTATTTTGTGAGTCTTGTTCTTCTATACTCAAATGGTTTGCATTGTCAGCATGGTCCATTAGCCTTCCATTCACAAACATATCTAGAGCTATTTACTTTTTAAGTTTTATCTTGCTATTTGACTTCAACTTACGTAAGCAGTAGTATGGTTTATACAACTTGCACGTTGTGATAATTTTCAACTGTTCCATAACCAATTACGACTCTGCAAACGCTTATATTATGCTATTATTAGTTATACAATAGAATTGATCAGGTCTTTCTAGGTGGCTTTTTGAGTATTATGCTAAGATCGTATGTAAAGCGAGAAAGAGCTCTACCAGCTCCCCACTTATGTGGTGGAAAAGCAATGACCTTTTTGTCTTGCCGTGCCACCACTTTAAGCCGTGGGCTTTCATTGCTGAAGCGGTAGTCCAGGAGAGACTGATGTTGTAGAAAAAGGGATTTTTTTGTTATGGCTAATGCATAGACACATCTGTTGTTCTGACAGCCAAAATGATTGGCGACAAACAATCGATGATTATTCTAGAATTTTATTGCAAATAGAATTGCAAATCAGTAGGATTAGAAATAACTATTTTTGCTTCATCTATCTTAAGATAGATAGTGTCCTTTTCATATTATAAACCCAATTGATTTGGATTTCCATCTTTTCTTGCTGCCCGTATTACATTTATACCTAGTGTGAAGCTTTCCTTAACGTGTTTATAATTATTTTCTTGTATGTGGTTTACTGCTTTTATGGTGACCTCAGTTGTCAGTGGTCTAAAATAAAAATGATTTTTCAGTATTTCAATGCGTAAAGAGAAGACTAATTAGGTACTCGCTGATGGTGAACATTTAACAAATCGTCAGACAATATCAATGGCGCTATTGTTTAATAATTAACTCAATAAGAATCAGTGATAAAGCTGAATTTTTGGTAAAGCACATGGTAACTGAATTTGTCACTCAGGTAAGTCAAGAATGTAATTATGGATGCCCAATTCTTTCTCTTGATGGTCCATATTCTTTTTCAATTTTTCCTTCGTCTCTTTTAGGCCTAAAGGTTTAGGGTAACATGTAGGACTGAATTAGCTGCAACTTGCTGAAGTTGTATCATCCTTTTCCGTTCCTTTTGGTTCTTACAAAATCACCATATGTCTCTTTAAATGCTTCAGTTTTCTAGTGAAAGGAACACCCACTGGCATTATTACTGAGGAGCGTTATAACTGCATATACATTGTTCTTTTGTTATACTGTAATTGCATATTCAAAATTGTGGTTTATATCCTTCTTGCTACGTTTGTGATGTAAAAAATATGAATTATGATGTAATTGTAGCTATGCGGCAACATGGAGTGATAAAAACAAGGACAAGGATCGAAGAATGAGTGGATCTGTGACGAGTCAGCTTCCATCATCCAAGGATTACCTTGCGGACTTTCTTGTATGGAAACCTCCCATTGGGTTGGGGAAAAGTCGAGCATTCTGGGTTGGCTTAACGATATGGTTGGGATTGGTTGGAACCGTCCTCTTTATTCAAAGATAAAGTACACTTATATACAAAGTTGGACTTCTCCAATTGTGATGTATACATTCTAATTTGTTGCTATAGTTTTTCTTTTTAATATAATGTGAAGTCCATGGTGTAATATTAGAGAATGTATGGAATAGATTTGTAAAAATATTGTATGTATAAAATAGATGAATATGGTATTTTGTTATATTTCCCTGGTGTGATGTTCTTATGATGAAATTACAAGGATTATCAGTAGTTCTACTAATGAAGAAAGCAGGTGTTTAGCAGAATTTCTCAATCTCTGTTTATACCCTCTTTGTTGTCTGCTATACTAGTAAGCAGGGTCTGTTGGAACAGGGAATGCAAGGTCTTATGGTTCGTTATTTATTGGTATTGTAATAAGTATTTTATTTCTGACACGAATAAAAGTGTTCTGCAGTGCTTTGTAACAGCAACTTTTTGGGACCATTTCTTAGACATCATCAGCTTTATCTATAATCAGTGACTTTTGTCTGTGGGTTTATGCTGTCCAGCTCCAGCACTAGCAAAGCAAGACCACAACTGAAATCGCACTGATGGAATAAGAAATTCTGCAGTCATACTCAGTTTTATGCCAAATATAAAAATTTAAGTTGTTAAATACCATCTGAAAAGGAGTAAAATATATTTAGATCCTTTTAGATTTGGTTCAAATCTAGTTTGGTTTCTACATTATGTTAATAATGATTTTAGTTACGTAAGTGTGGTCAAGTTTCGCGTTTGATCATCCCAGTCATATTGCTCCAATTTAAAATTGTTGTTTCTTATCATGTCAGTAATTTGGGTTTATGTTTCGGGAAAATCATAGGATTTTGGAGAATTTTGTCATTTTGGCTTTGGATTTTCGGGCGCCTCTAACATGAATACTATGAAGGTTATTTCTTCCTAAATTTTCAAAAGAAGGAAAATAATAATTTGAAAAAAAAATTGACAAACTTTGACAAAATTTTCATAAATAAAATTAAATAGATTAATATTTTATTATTTAATTAAAATAATAGTTTTTTTTATCTAAAGAAGTAGTTTGTCAAAATATTTTCTTTTCAAACTATCATTTTTCTTTCCAAAAATATGTATTCTCATAACTTTTTTTTTTTCTTTCGAAAGATACAGTCTAAAAAATAATATTTTACATTTTTATATTATACATTTTGAAATACAACATAAAATATATTTCAGATTAATTAGTTTAAAATATAGATACATTTCAAATTTTATAATATGAAATATATATATATATATATATATATGTATATATATAATATTTTGTGTTATACATTCTGGAATATAAAATAGAAAATACATTTTTAATTATATATTTTAAAATACAAAATTTAAATAAAAAAACCTTCCAAAACAATGCATAAAAAGATTTAACATTGATAATTGTTGGGTCTTTTGAGTCTTTGGGAGATAAAACAATAGTGTTATTTGTAACGTTCCAATTAAACGGATAAAATCAATTTAAATAAAATGCCACATATAAAAATATATAGAGAGTACATAAATTTGGAATATGACGTACACAGTACTCAAACATATTCATAACAAAAGGAAAAGGTCCCACATGGCCTAAACGACGTACAGAGTCTCGTCAAGTGCGAGAGAGAAACTACTACTACTACACTCCAAGCTGTAGGCCCCCAAAGACGTCCAAAGATTTCATCAAACTACGACATCTTTACTATCGTTACCACTGCTAGAGATTCTCACATCTGCTCACATAAATGAGGTTGATGGTCATCGCAAAGGTGGAAACCACACACAATCATACAAACAGGCAAAGGGTAAGCTAGTGAAAAGAAAGTATTCACATCGTACACTCAACATACATTTCCATATTCAACCATAAGTACTGGGAAAACACACATGATATACCAAACCAATTAGAGCTCCAATAATAAACTATCCGGTACCTTATTGAGGCACCACAACGTGACGGTGGAATTACGTCCTGGCAGTGAGGCGTCACCACGAGGCCTTCGCGAAATTACACCCTTACAAGAGGCACCACCACGTGGCCGTTGTGAAATTACGTCCTGACCTTGAGGCATCACCACGTTACCCTCGTGAAATTACGTCATAATCTCGAGGCACCACCATGAACTCTCACCTCGAGGTTCATGGAATTAGGTCCAACCGTTGAGGCACCACCGTGGACTCCTCCTAGAAGGGCCCACGGAATTATGTCCATAAGATAAGGCACCACCACAAGCCCCACCACAAGGGTCATGGGATTATGTCCTAAGCAAACCTTACTCATGCATTATCAACCAATCATGAAGTTCCTATGCATATCATTAACATGTCATTTAGTATGAATGATCAACCATCAATTATATCCCATACCAATTCATTTGTCCTCACCCCTAACATACATAGTACATGCATATCCATCCCCTTTATACATAATAAATCACTGAACCAACCAATCAAACAACCATCAGCATTCATACAACAAAGCATAGCAAAAACCAAGCTAGGTCTCGCTCAAGCTGGGAGTCCTCGCTCAGGCGAGAGGAGTGCTCTCGCTCAAGCTGCAGACTCTCGCTTAGGCGAGACTGCGACAATACCCCTGGAAGGTTTCGCGAACTCTCGCTTAGGCGAGGCGGTCTCGCCTGGGCGAGACTGTTCGTCGCTTAAAAATACAGCCCCTCGCCTAGGCGAGCGCTCAAGCAGAAACCTGAGCAAGTTCCCACTATTCTCGCCTGGGCGAGATGAGCTCGCCTGGGCGAGTATATCAATTCTCACCACTGTTCCACGCATATTCAATCAAGGACTCACTCATGACAATACCCAAAGCATTTTTACATCACCATAAGCAACATACTATCACCAGAAATACGAAACAGAACCAACACATACAAAAAGTGAATAAAAAACATGAAGCCTAGCTTCCGTTACATGGAACTAGCTAGAACAGGGGTTCAACTCCAACAATGGGACGCAACAGTACAAGGAAGAGGTGAGCTAGTTGGAACAGAACAAGTCTTAACATAACTCACAATGAAACCCTATCTGGAAAAAAGAACAATGAACGGAAAAAGGGTGTATGAGTTGCAGAGTACCTACGTGAATCAAGAAGATGAACGGAGCTCACTTGATTGAGATTGAGTAAACCCTAGCAGAGCTTCTGGGAGAGGTTAGGGACTTGACGGCTGCGATTTCTGCGAATGAATGGAAAAGATTAGGCTAGGGCAGACTTAGGGTATGGTTCCCCTTTTTGGGCCAGCCTTAGGCCCAACCAACTTTGGGGCAACCATTAAGGATTTAGGCAGAAAATAAATGGGCCTTACATTGTTTATATTAATGGGATACGATTATCTGATTTATTGTTAAAGTGACTTTCGATACAGGGTCTCATATAATCCAATCACCACATGAACCAGGTTCTAATATTACGACTTTCGATACAAGGTTTCATCTAAGCTGATCATCACATGAACTAGGCTCTGATATTACAGTTGAGTCTTTTGAGAGAGGATCACTGGGAGATACAACACCAATGAGATACAAGCCCAACCCACACATAAAGGACTCATATCACTCTTAACTCAAAATTTTAAGGCGATGTGTTTATGAGCTTCATCCTTATATATTGTTTAACTTTCTCATTTTTATCCAACGTGAAATTTAGACTTACACTTGAATTCTCAACGTTTCAAAGGATATTTCCTTTAGTCACTTAAGGGAAATGATATTTATAAATTTTTTAATTCGACCTTCTTTCACAAGTTAAAAAAGTCTCTAAAAAATGCATATAAAAAATTCTATAACATCAAAATGTCCGAGAAAAACTCCATCAACTAGACTCGATCTATGAATTTGTTTTTTAAGGGAAAAGTCTTAAATGTAAAAATCCTAAAAATATATTTACTTCACAAACATATATGCATTAAAATTGTTAATTTGTTCCAATCTTTGATTACTTACAATGTAATCTAAATTAAATTGTTAATTTTAACATTGTTAATTTTGATATTATGATTCAAGATAACTAGATAACAAGTCTCAATATCACAAAGAAAAAAAAAGAGAATAAATTTAATTTTACCAAGTCAAATTCACTTTAACTCTAACCTTAATCCTAACTTAAGAAAATTATATTAGTGTTCATAGTGTGGCATATCACAACACAAGCATAAAGGTGGTGGTTTTAAAGATTACGTTAAGAAGGGTTCTTCTACCGAAAATGTTATGGTATCTTATACTCTCAAGGTTTAAACAATGATTCAAATGCAAATAATATTAAACATATAAATCGACTAAAAAGAACATGATCATTTGAGGTATCTCATAGATGGTTTGTAAATTGTAATGAAAGAAAATTGATTACATGTTTTCAAATACTAACAACAATCCAAGGGATATTAGGCTTAGACTTGGTATAAATGGAATGAAAATATATGACATTGAGTAAGAGTAACATATGTATGATTTAATATATACATGTATAAAACTTTTCTTTTTAAAAACTCTAACTTACCAAAATTTATGTAATTATGTTTTTTATAAATTATGATAATCACTTGTTATTCGGACAAGAGAGCTAAAGTATATATAAAATGAATTATATATTTGTATATTTATTTTAATTAGGAAAGTTTTATTTTAATTTTTTAATATATATATATATATATATATATATATATATATATTAATATAAGGTTAGAAAGAGAATGTTACTGTAATAATAATAACGTAATGATTTATATTTTAGTATATTTTGAAAATATATTATATTTTAATTTTATTTAAATAAGACATTAAATAATTTTTTATTATTAGTTTATAAATTTTGTATAGACAATTTATATTTTAAGAAAATTAAATTTATTGACAGAAAAATTTTGTTATTAATAAAATAAATCTGTAATAATTTTAATTACATAAATTATTCTATACATTTATTTGTGAGTAAACATCTAATATATACTTTATTATTCATCTCAATCATCAATAATGGAAACCACGGTAATCTATATAAAACTTGACCACAAATAAAATGTAGCTTTAGATAAAATTATCTGTCGGTAAACTTTTGTTTTTGGATAAAATATTTAACTTTTAATCATTTTTACAATTTAATTAGTTAAATCATTTTCTAATTATGCCTTGAATAAATACATTAGATTCATAGTTTAATTGAAACAAAGTACAATAGTATGTATAATTAAAAAATAAAAGAAATACATGTTTTCCAAAATCTAAAGATTAACAAGAAACACAATTAGAGAGAGTTGATTAAGATAATTTATGGTAAATTTGTGTTGTTGGACCTTTCTCCATTGTTGGGTCATATGAAAGTTATAGTCATTGAGAGATTGTAGTTCTATACATATATTGAATCATTGACTTTGATATTACCATTGGGTTATGTTTCATATGAGGATTATAATTGAGAGATTGTAGTTCTATATATACATAACATTGATTTTACACATATAATACATTTAATATCACTTTTAATTCAAAACTTTAAGACAATGATGTTATGAGTCTTTATTCTTATATAATATTTAACTTTATCTATTATATCCAATGTAGAACTTTTGATTCACATTAACTATTTTCATCATTCCTCCATTTGATGAAATTTGAATTAGCATCATAAAGTAAGTTTCAAAAGTTGAGTCCATACATAATACAGCACAATAAGTGGAGTGACATTTTTACTTCATATAGACATTAATTATTGGTAAAATAAATGATGCAGCCCTCAATCATGATATAAACTAAGATAAAAAGGTTTCACAGACATGGACATGCCTCCAACCATGATTTGCATAAAAGTAGGTGCAGATAAGACCAAACATTCTAAAACACACATAAAATAAATAACTAGGTATCAGGGTATATGCTTGGTGACACCTCCTCTTATAATAGTCTACATAAAATAAACATATTTACAATACATATATGGTGAGTGGCATCCTCTACAGGAACTAATCCTAGTTAGTTGTAGATAAGTTTAAGTGCGAGAGTAAGAAACGATGTGGGACTTGCATTCCTTATTTTTACTAATCACTTGTGCCTCCTTTACTAAAACATTTCACCAACTAATTACCTTGTCTTATCAGTTATTCTTTGCCCAAATTGGAAATAACAGCGTCCAATGATAAAATGATTGGCTTGATTTAACATTTTGAACATGACATACAAAATCTTATTTTTCTTTGGGACTCATCAGAAACATTCTTAATTTACGGATACAATTTTAAGGAATTGGGTAAATTAGCATATGCATGCCCAACACATACCCTTCAGAACTTTGCATTTGTCTTAGACCAACAACTATTATATGTGCACAAATCAGCATAGATACAACAGATGTAGAAAAATTTAACTTATCTTTTTTTATTACATTTTTCTTTTATTTAACTTTTACTAAACAACCTTTTTTGTTTTCACTCAGTTTTTTACATTTCTTTTTCTTTTTTCACTTATTTATTCTTTCTCTCCCATTCTTCCCTCTGTTCAGTGGCGGAGCTATTTGAGGGAGGGCCCTGGCCCCAAGATTTTTATTTTTTATTTTATATATATATATATATATATAAATATAAAAATATATTTAAAATATATTAAAATTTTAAAATTATAGACAATATATATTAAAAATTAATAAAAATTAAATTTTTTATTTTTTATTTTTTTTATTTAAACATAAAATTTAATATAAATACATAATAAAACATAAAATTAAATATAATAAAAAATAAAAATATTTAGGTTTAATTATTCTTTTGACCCTTGATTTTATTTAAAAATTGACAGTAGGATTAGGTTAATTATACCAACAAAGCAAATCATTCATATTAACAGTTTCAATTTTAGTGGAAAGATCATTGATATGTTTCGAGAAATTTAACGAAATTTATCATACAAGACGATCAGTTTTTAAAAAATTGGGACCAAATTGAGACTAAAAAAAATGGAGGACCAACTTAACATTTTTAAACGAAAGCATGAATCAAAAGAGTAATTAAACCAAATATTTATTAACCTAATTTTTATTTTCCTCTTCATTGTCTTTTTAATTTTTCACAAATTGTAACAATCTCCCACTCTCATATGTCTTCTTTTTGTTTTAAAAGAAAAAAAAGTTAGACATAAACTCATTATATTTCTCATTTATCCTCTTCCTTTCCTGTCTTTTGTCTTATTTGATAATGAAAACATTATTTTTTTTATCTAATGAGCTTTTTATATATATTTTTTTGTGAATATAGAAAAAATAATAGTGTATTATGTATTAAGAATAATGAATATATTTTTCTTTTAATAATTACATGTCTCAATTTTTTATTAGATTATGATCAATTATTTTTTAGTATTATTTTTAAAAAAGTATGTTGATAAAGAATGAAAGAATAAATTAATCCTTTAAGAGTGATGAAAAGAAAATTATTTACTAAAACAAGATAGATTCTACCTCTTCACATATTTTAAATCATTATACTAATGATAAAAAATATTCTATTTTTTGAAGTATTATACTAATGATCCAATCTAATAATCTCAAAATTATATTACTTTGACCCCTCCAACACTTTTAGTCAAGATCCGTCATTGCCTCCGTTAAACAAAAATAAAATAAAATGGTCTGTCATATGTTTTAGAAAAATAAATTTTGTGAATTTTATTGTATATTTTTATAATTCCACTGCAAAATAGGAAAAAGAAAGAATTAATTTTCTATGTATTATCCAAACATGCTCTTAACGCCGTCTACCTATGTCTTGTCAGGAGTGTTTTTATTGATTGAAACTACTGTTTTGCTATCATGCAGTGCTTTTAATTCAACAGGATTATTTCAACTACAGATTCTTTTGTGCTCTTCACTATGGTTTCTTGTTAGGGTGATTAGACTCTTGTTGCATCCTTATCATCCATTCTAATTGTGGTGTTTAATAAACATCAAATTGCTAGTGGAAGATGAGTAGGATAATTGATAATTTTTTAATTATTTTTTTATGTGGAAGTGATTTTGAACTGAAAAGTCTTTAATAAGAAAATGTTACGTAGTTTTTAAAAAAAAAAATCATTAGTTTATGTAAAAGTTATTTATGAATATATATATATATATATATATATATATATATATATATATATATATATATATATATATATATATATATATATTTTGCCAAACATATTCCTATCTTCTTATCTAAGTATTAATTTGGAATTTGTAACACTCTATTTAATTTAATAAGCGAAATTAAATGTAGCGTCACATAAATATAACATACAAGTGCAGTCCGGAAGTTTGAAAACTCAACTTCTTACAATCCCAAGACACAACACGATGTCCAAAAGAAAACAGAATAAAGAGTTCAACCAAAAGTATATAAATCTAAGGACGAACAAATACATGGGTCACAGCCCTAAAGAAACTCGTAAGGAATTATAAACCAGTCCACGCGGACTATGCAGAAGAATCTCCACCACCCTGTTGCCCACGGGTGTTCCTCGCATCTGCTCACACCAACAAGTTGATGATCATCGCAAAAGAGAGTTCCACACAACAGATCACACAACAAAGAAAGTAGGGTAAGCTAGAGCACAAAAGATTTCATCCATACAGTCAAAATATATTCACCATACCATACATACAGGTCAACCAAGCATGTTATGACTCCTCAAGCAATACACTAAGATGCGACACGACTCATTCGAATTCGTATAACTTGGTCGGATTCAGCGGATGCCCGCACTTGTGGTGGATACCTCTACTCACCCCCGAGCTGCTCACCCCCGAGCAATGTGTTACAAGTGTTACGATGGATCAATTTTCCTCACCACAAGGTTAGCCCTTAATGAATTTCAGGCCTCCTGCTACTCTCACCACAGGAGTCAGTCTACTCTAGGTGAGACTAACTGACTCCTTAAAGTGTCAGGATGCAACCTTATCTTGAATCCTTACCTAGTTATACAGATGGGGCACCACCATGGGCTCCCACTAATAGGGGCCATGGAATTATGTCCCGACCACTGAAGCGCGACCCTGAAAGTCTCACCTAGAGACTCCAAGGAATTACGCACTGACACAGGCCAAACATAATCACACAACCAAATATATTCACCATGCATGTATACGTTAATCATACCAACCTTTAAAGCCAACGCCTTTCATGTTCCAGGCCCAACCCATCTCAACTCATCATAAACCATCCATGCATAAAGGATTTCCAACTCATCTCGTTATCATGCCTCTTTAATACCAACCATTTCATTAAAACCTCATGCTAAACTGATATCAACCCATTATTCACAATTCATGACTTGCACCACTCATTCATACTCATTCATCTCATAACTTCAGCACAATACTTAAAATCAAGCAAGCATTATCCATACAAATCCAAGAAAACAATCACACCTCGCACTACCTCGCCCAGCACCTCGCTCAGGCTGAAGGGTCTCGCTCAGGCGAGAGACTCTCGCTCAGTCGAGCCCCCTTCACCTAAGCAAGGGCCCAAAAAGGGGAACAGTAGCTCACGCGAGGTCTCGCTTAGGCAAGACCCCTCTCGCTTGGACGAGATGCTCGCTCACTCAGGAGCGACGTGGGTGTTAAGACTTTGGCAAGTGTACCAAGTCGCACAAGTAGTAACCGGTAAGATCGGGATATCGTTTCCCAAGAGACTCGTGTATACTAAATAATTGTGTAATTAGTGACTAATTTAAACTAATGAATAAATTCATAATTTGGGTTTTTGTATGCAAGAAAGTAAATATTTCATAAACAAGTAAAATTGAACTTGGATATTTGAAGACTCTAGAAAATGGTAAAGACTAGAAATGCAATGGATTGATATTGTTGGAGTTAGACTTCACCTACTTCACTCTCATGTATATTAAGCAATAAAACTCTTCTCCATTAATTACTAATGTCAACCCACAAGTCTACTCAAACTCTAATCCCTTAGTTGAATGAGCCTAGGTTTCCTTATTTAGAGTCAATTCCTTGAATCCCTAAATAAACAAACCCGCTTTACAAATTAGGGTTTAAGACAACTAATGGGTCAAGTTCCATTCCTAGATACAAGTTCCATTAGGTATCTTGTTCCAATTCAAGGTTTCAAGAGATATTTTCCAATACCTAATGACCCAAATATCATGCAATGAATGGGTAAAACAAAGCAAGCTTTAAATACATAAACAAAGATACTAGAAATCAATGGAAGAAGCATATATATATATTCAAACCATTCGAAAATACATGAAAGTTCAGTGGCTACATCTAACCCCAACAAAAATGGGTTTAGCTCTCCATTGTCATGGAGAGCCCAAGCTTACAAAATGGAAAATGGAAGAGAAAGACATACAAAGAGGAAGATGGAGCTGTTCCCACAAGTCCTAGCACTCCTCCAAGCTCTCCAAATCGCGTTGCTCGAGCTCCAAAATGTCCAAGATCCATTTCCCCTCGTGAAAACAGAAGAAAAAGAGCCAACTTGCCACATCAGCGAACACTGGCGCCTGGCGGAAGGGTCTCACCGCCAGGCGCAAGTCACCAAACAAGGGGCAAGTCTTCCCGCTACCGCTCGACGGTGACCAAGTGCCGCCAGGCGGTGACCAACAATGACCGGTTAGCACTAGTCTGGCGCTTGGCGCTGCCTTTGTGTCACTAGGCGCTTCCTATTGACATTTTTGCACTTCTCCTTGCTGTTCCGGGTTACTCATTTGTCTGGGCTCTTGGAACAAAGCTTCCAATCTATAAAAAGGACATAAAAAATGGGGATTAGTGGTATATTTAGATCAATGTAACCCACAATGTATTTATTTACAAAAGTAAGGTAAAATTAAGGATTAAGTAGGTTAAAAGCTTTGGAAGAGATGATTTTGCTAATGAAATATAGCTTAGATAATGGTAATAATTAACATTATCAACTCCCCCAAACTTAAAACCTTGCTTGTCCTCAAGCAAAAAGGTAACTTGGCATATATGAACAACACAATAGCAATGATCTAGCAACTCAAGAAAAAAAATGTCAATTGTGCTTGCTCTTATTTGAAAGATTGTGTAGCACATGTGTTTCATTAGCAAAGCAAACTAAAGTTATGGTGTTCACAAAACAAAAATTTTACAAGTGCATGCAAGAGGTTAAAAGGGATCAACAATCATGGCAAAATGTTTCCTTGATCAATGGGAACCACTTCTCACAAGAACAGGTGTTTCACTCAAGCCCACTAGTGTATGGATATAAACAACATTCTCTCTACCATCACAATGTCACACAATTTAACTTTGCATTTTTTTCAAAATGGCTAAAACTTTCACAAGCATGCTATCATCACAAGGTCTTTTATGGCTTGTATCGTGGCTAGACTAAGAAGGAAATTTGGTTTTTCAGGATAACAAAAGTACCTTGAGCTAAGAGAGCAACTAATCAGATCATGAAAGTATTTTTCTCCCTTCTCTATTGAACCAATGAAACCAATTCCCAACTTGCTTGCACCAATTTTCTTTTCTTTTCTTTTCTTTTTTTTTCTTTTTTTTTCTTTTTTTTGAATTGAACCAAAAACTTTACAAATTTTCCCATGCTCCCTTGTATTAGCAATAATTCCCCCAAACTTGAACCATACTCATGACTAACAATCATTTGCTCTCTCAAGCTCAAAGTAAGGTAGTCAATATCTTCACTATGCTCAAGGTTCAAGGAATGAGGCTCAAAGAAGATTCAAAGGGTTTGCACAAAAAATCAGCTTGAAAAGAATTGGCTTAATTATGTAACAGGCAAAAAGAAAGATGGCATTGATCATTTGTAGCATGCAAGTAAATGATTAGCAAATGAACTCAAGCAAAGTCAATTATGAGTCCACAGTGATAGCATTCACACAAATCAACTCTGGGGCACAACCTCTCACAGGGTATTTGGGTTCCACAATTGTCAACATATGCCAAAATCATTGATCACAATTAAAATCAAGCATCACTATATCAAAATGAGAACAACCACAAGCTCATGCTCACAAGCCAATTCACATCACTTCATAACAAGCACAAAAGATGATCATGAAAAGTACCAATTCAATGCAAAAGATTAGCTCACCACAACCAAGTTACAAAGTTCTACACTATGCTAAAAAGTTCAATATTATCAAAAGAAAGTTAAAAAAAACTGAAATCTAAAAGCATAAATTAAATCAGGACTATAAGCAAAACAAGTCCTGCAAAATGTGAATCACTCTCTCCAAGTGCTCAGGCGTCATCCTCGTCCTCTTCGTCTAGCTCCTCATCCTCATCATCTACAACAGGTGAGGCTCCACCTCCCCTAGTAGTAGTGGCCTGGGCCCCAGGCCAAGCAACAGTGGCAGCAAAATCCTCAGCTGATGGGGTGTGCAGCTCGGGAATCGTTAGGGAGATGCCCCTAAGCATGTCTGCATTGGCCATCCCCAGCCGGTATAAGGCTTGCATCTGGGCTTCCAAGAGCTGAAGGTGATCGAGCTTGGCCTCTAAAGCCTGCAACCGCATGTCAATGGTAGGAGTTGCCTCGGGCTCGGGTTCTGGCTCAGCCTCTAGTTGATGGCGCCTCCTAGGTCTGGGAGCAACTGAGCAGAACCTCTGAAAATATGAAAAGTCCAAGTCTTGCAAAGGCTGCAAAGATGGGTGATGAGAGAGGGATGGCCAAGAGCGGCCTTGCCAGCGGCGTTGACACACCGGTGGATCTCATTTGCAATAAACTGCCCTACATCCATCACGCGACCTGTCAGGATAATGTATAAAATAGTGGCGCATCCCTCCGTAAGGTCAGACACATGGGAGCACGGGGAGATGTTGGCGTGCACAAATGCTGACTAGAAGCGGGCTAAGGGGTGAAGGGAACCTCTCTGAATCGTGCCCCTGTGAAATCCTTCACCCGCCAAGCAGAGTGCTTGGAACAGCTCTCCAAGAGCCACACCCTCATCATCCAACACTGAAAACTGGCACTCCACATCATCAGCCAACTGGGTGCCCAAAAACTCATTGATCGTGTTAGCATCAAAGGGCACCCTTTTCCCCCGCACATAGCTGAGAAAGGTGGGAGTTGCTGAGGTGGTAACCTTGGCATTAGCATAGAATTCTTTTACCAAGGTTACACTAAAAGTGCTAGGGTAGCTACCCAGCCTTTCCCAGCCACGCCTGATCAACTCCAACTGAAATTCATTGACCTCCCCAGGCTTGAGAATCACTTTCCTCTCTGCCACAAATTTTCGTTGCATGACCACTTGGAAGCGGTCCTCATTATCCTTTGTGAGGAAGTAGTGAGAGTGAATTCTCTCCTTTCGTTTTTGCCCTTTTGAAGGGTTACAACCGACGGTTATCATTCTTTTGGGATTTAAGGAGGATGCCATCTGCAAAATAAGCATTGGTACAAAGAGACAATTTAAATTAGCATTGGAGTGAGAGATTCAATAAAAAAGAAGAGTTAATTGCATCTAAAGACTAAACTAGAACAACAAAATATAGATTCCTTCAGATGCCAAAAACTATTGCAGCTCTAAAGTTTGACAATCCAAACAACAATTGAATGAAAATGGGAAAAAGAGAGCAAAAATAGGGGCCACTGCCTGGCCCCTTCAAAACGGCCGCCAGGCGCTAGCTCGCAACAGTGAGCTCTGCAAGGCGCCACCGCCTGGCGGTAAAACAGGCCAAAATGGCCACCGCCAGGCGATACACAACAGGGCAGCCAAAAATTGCAGTGAACGAGCACAAAATCAGCAGAAAAACCAACTACAATGGCAGCCCAAAAAGCAAACACGAGTTTATAACCACAAATAGCAACAAAAACAATGATTATCAAGGCAAAGCAAAACCCTAAACTAATGAATCAAGAATTTTTAAACAAAAACAAGCATCAACTACTCTAGAAACGATGAGAAAAACACAAGAAAGAGAAGTTACTTGAGTGAAATACTTGAGTGAGTGAAATTCAAGAAGTGTTGAAGCGTGAAGAGTGGTGGCTGGCAAGGAAAGAGTCGAGAGGAAGGGACTTCGCCTGGCAAGAGTGTGGCGGCAGTGTGAGTGAGTGTGAGAAAGGCACGAGAATGGAGTTTGGCAAGAGAGTGGGTTCAGATTAGGGGTTAGGGCTTTGAAATTAGGAGAGGAATTGGGAAAATAGAATTAGGGATTTGAGGTGAGAGTGGGGAACCAGCGGCACCAGGCGAGATTTAGGTTTTGAATTATGAGGGAGTGGGCCAGTTGAAACACAATTAAAAAGCCCAAACCAGTTCGCGCAGCGCTACCGCCTAGCGGTAGGTCACGAGCCGCCAGGCGGTATACCAGTAAAATGCCATTGGACCTCTTTTTCTGGTATGGCGCCAGGTGGGCGCTAGGGAGCCGCCAGGCGGCTGGCTCCTGGAATGCTCCCAGGGGCTGAATTTTTCGCTGTCGCCAGGCGGGAGGGTATTGACCGCCAGGCGGTTAGGCTGCAGGGGTGGAAATTTCGTGTTTTTGGCTATTGGTTGGGTTGGTTTTGACTCAATTGTGCTCCCACCAACCTTTCACTCTTGCACACATACTTTTTCAAGCTTTTCAACTTCAAACCAAGCATTCACACTCAAGCAAACATTCAATTCCCTTAACAAATGCACAACTTAATTTAAGGCATGATTTCACTACACAACTATGCTACTCCTATTCTCACAAACAACCAACTTTACACTACACAATCTATGATGCATAAAGGTTGAACTCCATCCAAAATGCAACAACAAGCACATGCTATCACATCCTAAAACTAAACATGCTTAACAACATTCTAGGCTATACTTCCATAAATACACAAATGCATGCAGCAAAATTAGCACAAAGTTTAAACATCAATTCAAACACAACAATCTATGCTAACACACTTCCCACATGCATAAAAACACAAAGTTATCTTAAAAACGAAAATTAAAAGCTAAAATGAGTTTAGAGCGCTAGGTTGCCTCCCAGGAAGCGCTTGTTTAACGTCACGAGCCTGACGGGTAAGACGCTTAAGCTTGGTTGGTGCTTTTGGTGTGCTCCTTCCCAACCTCACACCTATACAACTTCAATTGATCACTAGTCACCAATTTAGTCCTTCTAGAATAAGGAGCTTCAATTTTAATTCTTCCATCAACTTTGATGTCTCTAATAATCCACAACCTTGCCCATTTTGACTTGAATCTTCTAGAAGAAATCTTCAACTGTTCCTTTCTCATCACAATTGGTTGGCCAGGTCTAAGTCCATTAGTCCCCATCAAAGAGTGGTGGTGAACTAGAGCATCATCTTTCTCTTCCCTCTCTTCATTCACCTTCGCAGAGAAATAATTGGAGCACTTTTCAAGCAACTTTGAAGCTTGCCAAGGTCTACTAGTCACAGATAAGACTTCATTGGCGACCTTAAGACTAGTTTGTTCATCAGTCCGTTCTTGCACAGCTTCAAGAACATTGAACGTCACCTCCTCATCTTGGTCTTTCAATTTTAGCGTTCCATCATCCACATTGATAACAACCTTTGCTGTCTTCATGAATGGCCTCCCAAGAATGAGTGGTACCCCTTCATCTTTCTCCATTTCCATCACCACAAAATCAACTGAGAATTTAAGGTTATTTATTTGCACCACCACATCTTCCACCACACCATAGGGGTATTTGACAGAGTTGTCTGCTAGCTGCAAGGTCATCCTTGTTGGCTTGGCTTCGAGACCACCAATCTTTTTAAGCATAGATAGGGGCATAAGATTAATGCTAGCCCCTAAGTCAACAAGAGCTTTCCCCATATCTTGATTTCCAATGGTGCAGGGGATGGTGAAGCTACCCAGATCCTTGAATTTTGGAGGAAGATTTTTCTGAATTATGGCACTACAATTCCCTTGCACTTCAATGGTTTCCTCTTCTATGTACTTCTTCTTTTTGCCAAGGAATTCCTTCATGAACTTTGCATAAGAAGGTATTTGTTGCAGTGCTTCAGAAAAGGGAATCTTGATCTCAAGTTGCTTCAATATGTCTTTGAACCGAGCTAATTGTCTCTCTTTCTCTTTTCTTGAAGGATTTTGAGGATAGGGAAGGGGTTTCACAACAACTTTCTCTTTTTGTCTTTTCTCTTTATCCTTCTCTTCACTTTTATTCTTTTCTTCTTCCAACACAATCTCTTCATCAACTTCTTCCTTTTGAATCTTTTCTTCATTCTTTCTCTTTTCTCTAGCCTCCACCTTTTCTTTAGAACCTAGTCCAACCTCCTTTCCGCTTTTAGTGAAGATGGCCTTACATTGCTCTTTGGGGTTGGCTTCGGTGTTAGCAGAAAAAGAACTTCCTCGTTGATCAGCCAATGCTTGGCTAATTGCCCCACTTGCACCTCCAAGTTTTTTATTGATGCATCAATGTTCTTTTGATTTTGAATTGACATTTGCAAGAACTGTTGCATCATGTCCTCAAGCTTTGAGGTTCTGTCAGTCAGAGAGGGATGTTGGTAAGTTTGCTGATGTGGGGGCCTATTGGAAGGTCCTGCTTGACCCATGTTTTGGTGAGGTTTCCATCCTTGATTATAGTTCCCTGGTCGGCCTTGATTGTCCATATAACTAACTTCCTCTTGAGACGTGCTTGGCATAGCACATTGCCCATTGGAATGGTTTCCTCCACATAACTCACAACTTTGCACTTGTTGGAGTTGAGCTACAGAGGCATTTTGAAGCTCTTGAGGAAGTTGTGACAATTTCTTCATCAGGGTCTCCAGCTGCTGAGTCATAATCTTGTTTTGAGCCAATAGAGCATCTTGAGATTGAAGCTCTAGAATACCCTTCTTTTGAGAATGGGCTCTTTCAGTATAAGCTTCATTATCATTAGCTGCCATGTTCTCTATTAACTCATACGCTTCCTCTGGCGTCTTCCACTTGATACTCCCACCGGCAGATGTAACACCCCAGATGGATATTACTAGATAAAACTGATTTTTCACAAAATATACTTTAAGAAAATCAGACATTTCAATAAATTCCCAAGCGCGGGAAATTTCAAACTTGTCTCGCTATAATCCATTCGTACTGTCTCATCTTTATTACAAGTTCATAATGGATAAAACATCATAATGTCTATTACAAAAGGTAGGAAATCATAGCATAAAGAAAATCCCCCATCGGTAGCCCCGCTCTGTTGCTAAGCATCAGCATGATCACCTGAATTCACGTCTGCTCCCACGTAACAAGTCACGTGATCATCGCCAAACACAAACATACAAACAAGCAAGGGTGAGCTGAGAAAGAAAAATTATACAAATAATAAGATAGTAAGAATTGACCCTCACCCAATCTAACTTAGTCAATTTTAGTTTATCGACCTTTTTATAACATTATACCCCAATCTCATAACCTATATGAGAAAGATCCATGCACAACCTTGGTCCTTAGGGATTATCATGCTCCCACGAACCTACCCGCTCGTGGTCCAACTCTACGGACCTCCCCGCCCGTAGTCCAACTCTACGAACCTGCCTGCTCGTAGTCCAACATGCGTGAATACCTACTACGAACCTCCCCGCTCATAGTAGCCTCAAGTGTGAGCACGGAACATACGAACCTCCCCGTTCGTATCCCCACACAAGAGTACAACAGATACGAACCTCCCCGCCCGATCAATCACGCATCTCAAACCTCCGTTACGAACCTCCCCGCTCGTAACAAATCCAGCATGTCCCTGACCAAGTCATCAAGCTCATCCTTGCAAATCCATTTGCGATGGACCCTTGCCCTACACTATCGCCTGACACTTGCCTAAGCACTACCAGGCAAAATTGGATTACAAACCACCTAGCCCACAATATCTAAATCACTTTATATTATTATATTATCTTAAAATAATATAATAATTCAATATTTCATATTATATTATCTTTAACATAATAATCCTAGAATACGTAAACTATCAAAAGTTTACTGAAAGTCTATTCAAGTTGTTATCTAATATATATAATACTGCTAACAAAAATATAATTGAAACTATACTCCAATTTCTCTTTTTTTTTTGTTTTTGTAATTTTTTTTTTGTGTTTGTAAAAAAAACCATAACTTGACCTTCCACTGCCATTTAGTAAAGAAGTTACTAACACACGCATTGGTTGTCAAACCAAAATAAAACTCCAACCTTTTATAGGTATAAAGGTGGTGAAAGCTGCCATGATAAAACATCTATACCAAAATTCAACCAAGCAAATGCCAAACAACCCTAACTTCATCTGATTAAACTTTTCCCTTACAAAAAAAAAAACTAAATATATGTCAAGTAACTAAAAGACGCTACATGCACCGAAAATAATAATAATAATAATATACTCCACGCTTACCATATACTGAATTATAAAACAACGACTAGAAGTACGAAACCCCCAAAATTATCCTCATTATATAAATGAAGCAAATTAACCAGTATTAGTTCCAATGTGTAAAAAAAATAAGAACTCTGCATATAGTCATCCATAAAAAATGCATTTAGCCCAAGGCAACAATAACCACCAGACCTTAAATACTTTAATTTACTTTCCCATCACCAAACACAACAATTCCAAACTGTAAAAGTTCCCAGAGCCTTACAAATCATAACTATAAATTTATTAAACTACCCAAACATAATAATTTAACAAAATACCAAACCTCCAACTCCGATCACCAAAACCCTTTTTATCTTTATCTCAATGTACTAATTCCTAAATAAAAAAATATTGGACCTGTGATTAACAAGAACATCACGTAATGATTATTTCCACACCGCAAAACTCTTAATCTAACTTTTTATACCTTATAAAATTACCAACGCAATGAAAATGCCGAAATGCTTATAATGTATCTTAAACCTTATATAATATAAAAAAAAATTACCGTAGCCATATATACGTATAACAAGACCAAACAATCACCTTGGCAACTTTTTATGGAAACTGTAAAGATATATGAACCCCTATTGCCATTTTTTTTCTTAACATAATATACGAATCCTTCACAAAAATGATTGCCTTTAATAAAATAAAGAAACCCAAATATCAGTGAAATCAGTTTGAATTATAACAAATAAAAGAGACTTAGCTCCCAGTACACAAAAAAAACGTAATCCAAAATGGTATTTCACAATTTCACCATGGATTCATCCCTGAAGAACTTAGAGATCATATTAAAATCATCCATAAAACTCACTTTATCCTTCTATAATTCAACTTACAATTATTGTTCTGCACATAATCAAACAATACTAAGGAAAAGAAGAAAAAAGGTTAGCTCCCCTTACCTGGTGTTTTAGCTTCAACAATTCCAAATGAATTCTTCCTTGTTTCCCAAAGCTCCCCTCCTTGCCTCCACTCTAATTCCCTCTCTGGATTGTAATTTCTCAGAACTCCCTAGCCACACAATATGACTCTTTGTTTTCTCACTCACTCCTCCCCCCTCACCAATTCACCCCAAAATAAATAAAAAAAATTATAAAAACGAAATTAATTTAAATTTAAAGTTTAATAGCCATTACTACACCTAAAATGCTACCTTTTTGATTTCTACAGTTTTTAGATCATTTAACCACTTGGCAAAATAGTAAAACATAAGGATAATATATTCGCTCTAGCCGAGATTCAAACCCATATCCTTCCTACCCATCAAACACATGCACACCAACAAACTATCACATGATTCCTGTTAATTCACACACTCGTATGAACCTAATTCATGCTTTCACGTTCACGATATAATTGCAAAATAAAACAGAATTAAATAAATCTACTAATGACATACTCAAGACTTGAACCCAAGTCCACTCAACATAATCAAGTACTCTAAACCACTTAGGTTAACATTGTTTCCTGCTTAGGATTTATCAAAGAACTCTCTTATGGTAGTCTCAACCCCTCATTTCTTAGAGATGGCAAATAAACCCGTGCCCGTGGGTATCACCCGAACCCGTCCCCGTTTTGACGGGGAATCCCCACTTTGACTGGGTATGGGTATGAGTATGGGTAATACCCGAAATTTTCAACTGGAAATGGGGATAGGGATGGGGATATATATATACCCGCCCAAATACCCGTCCCCGCTTAAATTACTAAACTATTTATAATTTATTAAATAATCTAAAAAATATATATAAATAAATAATATATTTACACATAAAATATAATATAATATAATATAATATAATATAATATAGTATATATACATATAAATAAAATATACTTTTATATATATATATATATATATATATATATATATATTTACACATATACATGTAATATAATATAATATAATATAATATAATATAATATACATATAATATATATACATAATAATATAATATAATATATATAATATATACGTATAAAACAAATTAATCATTTAACTAGTGAGATCTTTTATAAACAAATTTATAACATTAAAAATTTATAAAAATTTAAAAGAAATATATATATATATATATATATATATATATATATATATATATATATATATATATAAAAACATAAAATATCTACGCATATACATATAATATATATACATAATAATATAATATATATTATTATATTTATATTATTATATAATATAATATAATATATACTTAAAATAAATATATATCTATAAATATATATATATATATATATATATATATATATATAAACATAAGATATCCACACATATAATATATATACATAGTAATAATAATATAATATATAATATAATATAATATATATAAATAATTATATATATATATAAACATAAGATATCCACACATATAATATATATATATATACATAGTAATATAATATATAATATAATATAATATAATATAATATATATATATATATATATATATATATATATATATATATATATATATATATATATATATATAACATATTTCTCATTCTCTTTGTTTTTTGTTATATAACATATTGGCAATTGCTTCAGTTTTAGATCCAAGGTACAAGATGGACATGTTAGAATATTATTTTTATAAATTGTATGGTAATGATTTTGATCTGAAACTTAGTAGGATTCGTCAAATGTGCTATGATTTGGTTTTGGAATATCAATAAAAAAAGAATGAAACTTCTTCTTATAGAGCTACATCATTGGAGTTGGGAAAGGATGTTGATAATGATGCGAATGAATTTTTAGAGTTTATGGCAAAAAAGAAAAAATCTAGAACTACAGTTATGAAAACAGAGTTGGATTATTACTTGGAAGAAGATAATTTGCCGGTTACACAAGAATTTGATATCCTATCATGGTGGAAAACAAATGGGTTAAAGTTTCCAACCCTTCAAGCAATTGCAAGGGATGTTTTAGCTATTCCAATAACAACTGTAGCTTCTGAATCTGCTTTTAGTACTGGTGGTCAGATATTAACTTCTCACCGTAGTCGACTTCATCATATTACTATAGAGGCTTTGATGTGTACAAGAAGTTGGATATGGAACTCAAACCATCTAGGTAAGTTACTCAAATTTATTAATATTTTTTGTTAGTATTTTTTGTGAATTCTCATCTAATATTCTACATTTGGTGTTTGTAGGTGTTAAAAAATTAAAAGAAAAAGATGTTCTCATGAGTGAAAATGAATCTGATGAAGAAGGTACATTATATTCTAGTAATTAAAATTTTCAATTTCAATTATTATATCATATCTAATTTTTCATTTTTTTTCTATGTGTAGGTGGATCGAATGCAAATGAAACCACTGATCATTTGTAAAATTAAATATTTTGGTTATTATAAAATTTTAGTAATGTGTAATTTTTTAGCTTTTATATAATTATTTGAATTTTATTTAGTTGTTATTTGATACTTTAATTTGAGATTTATACTATTATAATATTTTCTTAATATTTGACATCATGAAAATCAAAAAGAGTATGTTATTTTAATATTGAATATTTTGATAGTATCATGATTCCGTTGGTGTGATTTTTAAATTTTTTTTATAAAAAATATTTAATTGATATATGGAACAATAAAAAAATGGGTATGGGTATGGGTATGGGTATAAGAAAATACCCGTTACCCGGTGGGGATGGGGATGGGTCAAAAGTTGTATACCCGTTGGGTTTGGGGATGGGGATGGGGATGAATTTTTATTATGAGGATGGGGATGGGATCATGATACCCGTACCCGCCCCGCCCCGTTGCCATCCCTATTTCTTATACTCTATTAATTATTAATTTTTATGAATTTTCTGGATCTCACAGCAGAGGCATCCAACATAAGCTTTGACTGGGATTTAAGCCCTGCCAAGAAAAGAGTGAGCTGTGTAGGTTCATCAAACCCATGAATGGGAGTCTTTCTGAGCAGTCCCTTGAATCTGTCCCATGCTTGCCCCAAGGATTCATCCACGTCTTGCTGGAAAGCAGAGATTTCTTGTTTGCCTTTGTTGATCTTAGATTGAGGGAAATACTTGCTCAAGAATTTGGCAACCACATCCTCCCAGCTAGTGAGACTGTTTTCAGGGAAGGAATTTAGCCAGACTTTGGCATTTCCCGCCAGAGAGAAAGGGAATAGACTCAGTCGAATGGCTTCATCAGGCACTTGATGGATTTTCGCTGTATTGCATATCTCTAAGAAGGTGGCCAAATGTGTATATGGATTCTCATGAGCCAATCCATTAAACTGATTACTTTGCACCAAACGGATTAGAGCTGGCTTCATCTCCATATTAGTAGCATTCGCCGTTGGTCGAGCAATACTGTTAAAATTAATGGTCCCTGTGAACGCAGCATAATCTTCCAGAGTGCGTCATGCACGACCTCTACCATCACCATTAGGGTTTTCGGCCATTTCTTCTTCAGGAAAAGAATCGAGATTCTGAGAAGTAGACAGAAGAGTGTCTGAAGCAGAAGAGTGATGGGCGACTTGTTGTGCTTGAGCTCGCCTTCTCCTTGTGGCACTATTGTTTCTACGGGCGGTTTTCTCTATTTCAGGATCGGCAAGGAGTGGTTCTAAAGATGTAGTCCTCCTTGTACGGACCCTACCCTACATAAACTATAAAGCAACAACAAAAGCAAGCTCGAACTACAAGTTAGCCCAAAATTAATGTGCGTATAGAAGTAAACAAAAACAATAAATATGAACAAAAGAATTTAGTCTAAATAAGTCAAAAATCACACAAAAGTCTAGTATTAGACACGGGTCCCCGGCAACGGCGCCAAAAGCTTGTTAAGACTTTGGCAAGTGTACCAAGTCGCACAAGTAGTAATCGGTAAGACCGGGGTATCGTTTCCTAAGAGACTCGTGTATAGTAAATAATTGTGTAATTAGTGACTAATTTAAACTAATGAATAAATTCATAATTTGGGTTTTTGTATGCAAGAAAGTAAATATTTCATAAACAAGTAAAATTGAACTTGGATATTTGAAGACTCTAGAAAATGGTAAGGACTAGAAATGCAATGGATTGATATTGTTGGAGTTAGACTTCACCTACTTCACTCTCATGTATATTAAGCAATAAAACTCTTCTCCATTAATTACTAATGTCAACCCACAAGTATACTCAAACTCTAATCCCTTAGTTGAATGAGCCTAGGTTTCCTTATTTAGAGTCAATTCCTTGAATCCCTAAATAAACAAACCCGCTTTACAAATTAGGGTTTAAGACAACTAATGGGTCAAGTTCCATTCCTAGATACAAGTTCCATTAGGTATCTTGTTCCAATTCAAGGTTTCAAGAGATATTTTCCAATACCTAATGACCCAAATATCATGCAATGAATGGGTAAAACAAAGCAAGCTTTAAATACATAAACAAAGATACTAGAAATCAATGGAAGAAGCATATATATATATATTCAAACCATTCAAAAATACATGAAAGTTCAGTGGCTACATCTAACCCCAACAAAAATGGGTTTAGCTCTCCATTGTCATGGAGAGCTCAAGCTTACAAAAAGGAAAATGGAAGAGAAAGAGATACAAAGAGGAAGATGGAGTTGTTCCCACACGCCCTAACACTTCTCCAAGCTCTCCAAATCGCGTTGCTCGAGCTCCAAAATGTCCAAGATCCATTTTCTCTCGCGAAAACAGAAGAAAAAGAGCCAACTTGCCACATCAGCGAACACTGGCGCCTGGTGGAAGGGTCTCACTGTTAGGCGCAAGCCACCAAACAAGGGGCAAGTCTTCCCGCTACTGCTCGGCGGTGACCAAGTGCCGCCAGGTGGTGACCAACAGTGGCGCCTGGTTGGCGCTAGTCTGGCGCCTGGCGCTGACGGTGGCTGCCGTCTGGCATTGCCTTTATGTCGCTAGGCGCTTCCTGTTGACATTTTTGCACTTCTCCTTGCTGTTCCGGGTTACTCATTTGTCTGGGCTCTTGGAACAAAGCTTCCAATCTATCAAAAGGACACAAAAAATGGGGATTAGTGGTATATTTAGATCAATGTAACCCACAATGTATTTATTTACAGAAGTAAGGTAAAATTGAGGATTAAGTAGGTTAAAAGCTTTGGAAGAGATGATTTTGCTAATGAAATATAGCTTAGATAATAGTAAAAATTAACATTATCAGTGGGTCGCCTGAGCAACCTTTCGCGTGAAACATCTTGGGCGAGTCTCTATTGATCTCGCCTAGGCGAGACAAGCTCGCTTGGACGAGAAAACCAGAGCTCACCTCTGTTCTCTCGTGCATTTACACTCAACAGATTCAAAAATGGCACAAAATCATCACACCCCAGTTCATATAACATACCAAACATATCCAAACGGCAAAACAAAGGCACAATCAATATTACTCAAAAGAAAAGGGCGGACCCTAGCTTCCCGTACCTGGAAAACAAGCTAGTGGAATGCTCCGACACGCACATAGTGAGCAAAACTGTCCCTAGGATGGTCAACAAGCTGGAACGAACGGTAAAACAGAGAAAAGGGACGGGTTATTACCAAATCCTAACGGTAAACAATGAACATAGACCATGAAAAGAAGGAACATGAGCTGAGGATTGACTTACGTGGAGTAGGAGCTGGTGTGAGTTAGCTCGAAGAAGACCTAGAGCAAACCCTAGCAGAGCGTTCTGTGAGATGGAAGTAAGGTGACGGCTGATCTTTCTGAAAGAGTGAAAGCGTACACATTAGGGCAGACTAGGATCAGTTTTATCCGTTGGGCCAACTCTTAGGCCTATCAGATTTGGGGCAGCCCTTTCTGTTAAAGGCAGAAAAAGAATAGGGCCTTACAGAATTCGGATGTTGAGTTTGCATTATACATGTACTCTTTATACCAAATATAAAAATGTCCAAAAACTAAAAACTAATTACTAATATACTTGTTAAGTCTTTGTAGATACCATAACCTTTATTTGACTGTTTTACAATTGATTTTGTGTATTTATCTATAGGTAATTCAACTAGATACTTCTTTTAAAACTTGATATTTTGTATTTACATGTTTACGGTGTGTCTATGAGGAAATGTAAGAGTACTCAAGAGTGAGGGGTTGAGGAAAGTTGAATGATGTAAATATTTTGTATATTATAGGTTTATAATGCGTTTCTATTCTTTTAGATAAAATGCAATTTTTATTTTGAAAAACTTTATCGAGAGGAGGATTATAAAGATAATTATACTTATATGAATTATCCACTAAATGTGAGATGAGATGTTCAGTAAATCAATTAGTAGTAATATGGTTCCATAGTAATTAAGAGTGTCACATAAGCCATTTTTGTTTTAGACGATTTTCGCATATAATTTTTCTTTTACTTTTCAATTTTTTGTTGTTGTTTTTTTCTCACACAATCCTTCAAAGAAAATTTAACTTCTCATAAAGTATTAAGAATTAATATCAAATTAAAGGGTTAATAATGCAAGAAGTTAGCCAAATAATAGAGACTATATTTTTTTATAGAATACAAGGGAAATAAAATTGAAGAGGAAATGCATTATAGACCAACATTATAATAAACTATTTATCTTCTTATATATTTTTATAAACAAATTGATTTAATTATAAAAATAAATAAACCATTATATAGAAAAAAAAAACCTTCTTCAGTTCTAATAGTAATCAACCAATATATATAAAATATCAAACTAAATACTGTATATAAACTCTATATAAAATTATTAAAATATCAATCTGTCTATTATCTATAGACTAAAGAGACAATGCAGTTTAAAATACAGCTAAACGAATTTAATTGATAATCTAATAAACAATTTACAAAGAAAAAGAGTATCAGATTATTCCAACACAAATATTTGAGTACAGTAAAGAGTGACCAATCTAATAAACAAATTTAACACTAATAAACAAATAAAATCAAATCACCAATCTAATAAACAATCTTTCAATCTACTTTTAAGATCACCACTCTAGTAAACAATGTTTTAAAACTCCTTTTAAGACAGTATGATTTAGAATCATTGGATCTTTAGTCTTATTTTTATCCTTACTGTTAATGAAATCTTATCTTTTTCTCTGACGTAATTTTCATACATCAGAATAACATGCTTTCCTCTTACTTAGAAATTTTACAGTGTTTTCGGATCCACTCTCTGGGAAAGAGAGAATCACGGATCTGCGGAGAACCTTATGATATTGGCATTCGTGTCTGATCTGGATGCACCGAAATTCTGAGAAAAACAATATTTTTTTACTGTTTATTTCTTCAAACATAATATCAAAAAGGTGTGGAAGAGGAAAGAGAAGCACATGTATACCAGGTTTTAATTTCAAATAATAAAAATAAAAATTAATAATTTAATAATAAAAAATATTAATAAAAAACAATGTTAATAAAAAATTACTAATAGATAAAATGTAATAGTAATAAAAAAAATAAAATTCTCTTCAGAAATTGTTCATATTTTTACATTTTGATACTTTGTTGTTTGTAGGTAGTTGTGATAAAGTCGCAGGATGTTATATCTTTTAGAAGAGGATTGTCAGAGATATTTAATATTAATGAGATATTAATTTAATCCACAAATAAAGAATTAACATTGTTCTTAATTCAAATTTTTGAAACGATAATTTTATATGTTTTTATTCTTAAATGATCTCAACTTTCTTATTTTTTATTTGAACTTAAATTTAATATTTAGATTCCTAATAAAACAGGTGTTAGTCGGCAGTGCAATTGTTGGATGCGTTGCCTGGTGTTGTGATGGTCCCGCTGCTATGGAGGTGGTGGTGCGGGTGTCAGTGATAACGTATCATGGTCCATTGCTGGTGGTGTAGCCTGGTCCTGGCTCAGTGAGCTAGTTGCTCCATTGCTGTCAAGGAGTTCTTCCTCCTTCTTTTACCTGCTTGCCTTTATACATATGCAAGATGTAAGGAAATAATAATGACAACCTGTAATAATCATAATAATAATAAAATTAATAGTTATAATAATAAAAATTATAATAATAATAATAATTTTTGTGTTAAAAGTTGAGATGTTAAACTCAAGAACTCAAATAAAGTAAAAAATTCTTGAGTCAAAGTTAATGATTGCTTAAACTAAAATAAAACTAAAATAGTTGCATTTAATTTTGTGGTTATGAGTTAATATTTTATTTATAAATAAAATAGTTTTATTTAAACTGCTCAACCATAAATTATTTCAATTTATTTTTTTATCAATTTTACTTTATTTCAACATAATTTTATCATTTTATAACAATTCATGTCTCATTTTAACGTAATTTACACTAATTATATTTTTTTAATAATTATTAGTAATTAAAATAGTTTCAAAAAAATTATAATTAATTTTTAAATTAATAATTAAAATAATTTTTATCTGTTATAAATTAATGATTGTCCATTGATTTGATACACTTACTCATATAATTTCATATTATTGATACTCATATGATTCATTACTTTTTATATAAATATTTGTATTAATTTGGTTGATTTGTTTCCTGTATGGATTATATGTTGTATCTATAGGAGTCTTCCTATCAATAATAATATACAGATGAGCTACTCCATATTCTCTCATTCTCTATTGTTTCTTCTCTTCTTTATTATCTATTATTCTCTCTCTTATTCGCTTTATTTCATAACATTATCATAAATTAATCTTTAAATTGTCAAAATTTTCGACTATTAAAAAAGTCAACCTCCATATTAGATTTTAATTAAAAAATAACTTTTAAATTAATTTCTGAATATATTTTTTGTTATTAAAATTCGTCATCAATTAAACTTTTTTTTTTTGTAATCTGTATTTTACTCTTCTAAAACAAACAACCTTTACTTTTATTAATTTTTTATCTTTTTCTATTTTTCTTTTCATTTTCCTTCCCATCTCTATCAAACCTAACAACTTAACGGTGATCCTCTCTCATGAAACCTAAGCTAAGATATTAGTTTAACAGGCATGTTGGAAGAAGAAAGCAAATAACTATTATGGAGTGAGTGTTGGCACAGTGAAAGAGATGTTCTCATTAACATTATTTCAATTATTACAATCACGTCAATTGAGGTCATATTTGATAGAAAGGTTAAATTAACTTTTAGCATTTTGCATTCATTAACACATTATTTAGTCTGATCGGCATTGTTTTACGATAAATATCTGGAACAGATTTTCTTTATGTTTCGTTTGTGTTTTAGTATTAACCACAAATATATGGAATATATTTTCTTTTATGTTTTGTAGTATTTATTTAAAAAAAAAGAAGTAGGAGGACATTTTATTGTAACAGCCCAAATAAACAAATAAAGGTGATAGAGTATTTTTCCAACCCTTCCATTTTAAAGAAATATTTTTATATTAACTGATTACGAATATAAATACAAAACATTTCCTATTTTTCCAATTGAGATAGAAACGAAGGTAGATATACATATATTCATCTTGTTTCCATTTTCATATTTATGTTAAATACTCATTTCGTACCGTTCATTTTTTTTAATGATATAAATAATAAAATTATACTTATAAACAAAATATAAATAACTTTTACAATTTGATCATAGATTATTTTTATTTATTTTTAAACATGATTAAATTTAAAAAACGGTTAAATAACGAAACAGTTAAATTTGAAAAATAGTCACTTAAAAAATAAATAATAATAATAATAATAATAAAAATAATGCGTTGTGTGTTATTTTTTTATAAATAATTTTATTTATTTAGTAGATTTATTTATTTACTTTAAAAAATATATTTAAATTTAAAAAAATTGAAATTAAATATTACGATAACTTAAAGAATAAAAATGAAAAAAAAAGACAGAAAAAAATCCTTATATATATATATATATATATTATTCTTTTAGGTTTATAATATTTTTTTTAATTTTTTTTCTCTCTCTTGACTTTTTGTATCAAATAATTCACTGACATGTTTTAAAGGCACTTTTCCTCGTCTTATCATATAACTTTGTGTGGTTATATTTAAATTGTGGATTATGAATCATAATAAATTAAATATTTTTTATGTTTAATATTTTTTATTTTTTATATTATTTTCTTTACATAAAAATATATAATTCTCAATTTTAAGTTCAATTATATAAACTCTTCACTTATAAAATATGATTTAATATATTTTATTAATTAATAACTTAATAAATAATTCTATATAATGAAAAATAATAAAACCATACAACAAAGTATTAGAATTCTATAATACCACAGATATAAAAAAAAAAAAAAATCTTGTCTCCATTTTTTCAAATCTCGCAAATTGAAGTTCTGATAGTTTTATTTTCCACAATTTTTTTATGAAAACAGTGAACAATTGTTTATGAAGTGAAAATTTTAGAATTTTTATAATAATTTTTTTTTATATTTTCATTTTTTAAAATATTGATCTAATTATTGGATGTATTTTTTTTATGTTAAACTAAATAATTAACGAAAAGTATTGGTTAATATCCATAGATTGTAATAAGTATTGGTGTCCTAATTTAAATGCTCTATATCATTATGTTTTATTAGTAATTATGAAAAAAAAAATTATGATACGATAAATATCCATAGAGAATTACAAATAGTTTAATCTTCAACAATAATAGTTAAAAATCACAAATTATATTTCATAATTTATTAGATTAATAATGTTTAGATGCACAAACTATTTACATTGATATTAATTTTTTTTAAAGAGATTATCATAATTTAATTAACATTATTTACAACTTTAAATCATTACTTTATATAATTTATTGATTGTGGGTGTTGGGGTGGTTTAAATAAAACTATCATATTATATATTATATTTGGTGCCAATAAAACTATGTCTATATATGAAATTTTTTTATATTTTTAACCCATTTTTTAGTGGCAGATTAGTCCGATCCAATCCATTTTTGGCGGGCCAAAACGAGTCGTTTTGCCACTCCTACACATAGGCAGTGACTCATATCCATATCTCTTAAATTGTCATGGCTTTTAAGACCTTCCAATAGAGTTTTGAGAGTAAAATGATTGTTATGATATCACTATAGACTTAGGTGTCTCACTTATAAACACCATGTGTTTATTTGATGACTCGTACAAAGATAACTTCACTCTTTTTTTTTTTCATTTCTCTTTAACTTTCCAAAAGCATGTCTTATTTGTTGTTACCCCACTCATCATTAAAAAATTCATAAGATAAAAAATAATGCAAATTATTAAAGTAATATTTTAATATCAAGAAAGAGTTTTTTTTTTTCTTCAAAAATGGAATAGAACAAATAAGAAATGAGAGCAAAAGTAATGAATTTGTATTTAGTTTTCTTTTCTGTTCATAAACAAAAGGAAGACAGATGAGAGTGAAAAATTAATACAAATATGTAAAAAAATGAAGACAATAAAAAAAATAAAAAATATCTTAATAAATAATTTTATTCTTTTATTATATTTTATTATTATTATTTATTAATATTAAATATTATGTTTTATAAAAGAAACAAAAATATACCAAATTTAATTTCCATCCATTTCTAATATAATTTGAAACTTTTCAAAAAATATTTGAAAATTCCTAATATATATACATACAATCCAAAATTTTTTTAAAAAAATTGGAACATAAAACCCTCGCCCCTTAAATGATCTACCTCTGATTATGCGTGTAATATATTATAAATTAGTTATAACAAAAGATAAAACTAATAATCACTTCTAAAATATAAGAAAACAATGACCTCTGGAAAAGACCCAAATACCCCAACTTAAATTCTTGACAACTGTCCCATTTTTAGGTTTTTTGGTAAGTTTGCTTCTTCCGTGATCTGGCCATTTTCATTTCCATTTCTGACGAATGTTTCCCTATGATCAAGCTTCGATTTTGTTCGATTGTGTGGCCAAAGAAGTCATTTTCGGTTTCCCGCCTTAGATAGAGGAGTACTGCATGATTTGATTGATTTGCATGGATTAATTAATGAGCTCAGTTCCTTTGCGATCAAAGTTCATTGTTCTATATTTTAAAAATTGTTTCAGCTGGGTTCTTTTCTTCTTCCTCAGTTTTTACTCTCCGTTCTGTAGTATCTTATCCCATCTTCTTCAGGTTTTCCATTTCTTTGGTTTTTGTGGTTGAGTCTTTATTTTTTTTTTCTGAGTTCGTTGTGGGTTTGTGTTATTTTTGGTTTTCCATTTTTTTCCGTTTAATATTTGTTATTTTTTCAGTTCTCCAGTTTTGTTAGTTTTTCAGTTTTGGATATTGGGATTATTTATGTTTGTTGTCTTTTTAGTTGGTTCAGTTTTGATTTTGTAGTTTCGTTCGTTTTTTTTGTTGTTTTAGTTTTGTATGGTTTACCAGGTATGTATTCTATGTTTTTGAGTTTCATGAGTTATGGTTTCAGTTTGTTCTTTCCGTTTAAGAGTTGCTGTTATTTTTTTGTCAGATTCTGTAGTTGGTGTTATTACGTTGTTTGTATGTTAACTTGGTGTAGGTTGTGTTTGTATCTTCTGATGGCGAGAAAACTTGATCTCATCAAAGATATTGATGACAAGAAAGAAACATTGAAACTTGTTGTTAGAGTGAAAGACTTGTGGTTTGTTCAAAACCGGGATAACAGTCGTCATATTGAGTTGATTCTTTTGGATCAGAAGGTAATGCAATTGTGATGCTATTTTATGTGTTGCTGTTTTATGTGTTGCTATTTTTATGCTTTTTTTTCCAGGGTGATATGATTCCTGCCATGGTAAAAAAGGAGGATTTATGTTTGTGGGAAGAAAAAGTGGTAGAGGGTCAAACCTATATAATGCATAACTTTAAGATATTGAAAAATCAAGGATAATTTCGGGTATGTGAACATCCTTACAAATTGTTGTTCATTGGGGCAACAACTATAAAACAACAACCAATTTCGAGTATTCCACTGAACGTTTACAACTTCAAAAGTATTGAAGATATAGTGGATGGAAATTACTCTATTGATCTGGTGTATGGTATGTACATATGATGTTGTTCTTTGAAATTTAGTATATGAAGATTATGAGTTGAATGGGTTGTTATTATTTGTTTTAGATATTATTGGAGTGGTTGACAATGTGAGGTGTAATCCTCAGTCGAAGAATGTGGTCTTTCATATAAGGGATATGAGGTTAGTAATTATTTACTATGTTTTTTAATATTGTTGTATTCTCATTTATGACTTGATATTTTTAAACTATTGTCGCATTTTTTATAGTTTTGCAGTCATTGGTTGTACGTTGTGGGATTCATATTACTTCAAGTTTATGAGTAATTGGAGGGGTGAATCAGATTCCTATCTTCTTGTCGTTATGTTGACACAAGCTAAGATTAAGCCGTGTTCAGGTTTGTCCATTTTATTTGTGTGTTTTGTGTTTTTGTGTGTGTTGATCTTGCTGTTAATTTAGGACGGTGGCCAGTCTCAATATCCAATTCCTGGAATGGTTCAAAGCTCTTTATGGGTGAAGAATGTACTGAGTTAGTTCGATTCAGGGAGCAATGGATAGAGTATGTTTTGTTATATTTTAGATACTAACATTATGTTTAACATATATTGTATTATAATGTTTTAAATTTTGTACTTAGACGTTTTGGCAATGAAGTTAATCCGAGTCAAGAGTGTAGCCAATTGAGTTCACCGTCCCAGTATAGTGAACATGAGAAATTTATGTATAAAGCTGTTGTGCGTACGATATCTGAAATTACATGTATGAAAGAGGTAATCAGTAAGTTGTTCTGGGTTTTTGTAACATTTTTGTTGAATTTATGATTTATTTGTTGATATAAGTTTGTTTTGTTTTGTAATAGGAACAATATTGTGTTACCGTTCCAAATACTGTAAAGTTTAATTTAGGTAATGGTGGATGATGTTATCCAATATGCAATAGTTGCAGGAAGAAGATTGATGAAGTAGGTCCTTTTAAGTGTGTTCTCTGTGGGTTTGATAATGAAAAGCATGGAATTAGGTTTGTATTTATATTTTAGATATTTTTCATGTTTACATCAGTAATATGTTATTAAATAACTAAATCTTTTTGTTTCAGATATAAGTTAGAATTACAGGTTACAGATGGAGACAGTTACAAAAATTTTGTAATGTGGGATCAAGACTGTACTAACTTGATTGGTGTATCAGCTATTGAATTGATGAATAAGATGATTGAGGTGATATTAGTTTGTTTGTCAATTGTTTCACTAAATGGATGTGTAAGATTGCACTTTTTTAATTTTAGGATGGTGAAGATGATCCCAAATGTTTTCCAGAGGATTTAGATGCTTTGCTAGGATGTACTCTTGCTTTTAAGGTTAGAGTTCAACCAAGTAACAGATCTTCCTCTGTAATGAAAGCTTCAACCAATCCTGAAACTATTGCTTCAATTAGAAGTAAACTTGATCCTAAGATGGTAGGTTAATATGTTGTACCAAGAGAATTTATGTGTTTGACTTATCCTTCATAACATGATTTTTTTACTATTATTCATATGTAGATTAAGGACAGCAGTGGTGAAGGTACATGTGATTCGAGTACCGAAGCAAACTCCAAGGGCGAACCCGAAAGAAAGGAGGTCATTCTCTTGATTATGATTTAGTTGTTTTTCCTTTTTATTGATTTCGTGATGTAATAACTTAGTTTGAGATTATGTATTTAGTACTTTGATTTTCAATGACAGGATAAAGGAACTAAAGCAGCAGGTATATGCGTTTGGAATAAGCAACCAAAAACAATTGGGTCTATTAAAAGTGCACCTCATGGGATAAAGGTATATGTAATATCAATTTTTTTTACTTTCTTAATTGTAGATTTTTACAGTTTACTTTTGGCTGAATGATAGCCCAAAGAGTCAAGCCCCAAGGCTATATGTGGTCTCAATACGCAATCTCAAACAATTGGACTGAATATAAGTGGTCGTCATACAAAACAGGTACGTCTAATTTGTAAAATTTTGTACTTCTTTCATAATTATAAATTTATTCAAATTTGTTGAATGAATTTGACAGATTGAAGAGTCAAGTCCCACAACTGTATGTGTTTCCACAAAGCAATCTAAATCATTTGATGGATCCACAAACAAATCAAAGTCTGGTGGTTCCACTAAAAGTGCATGCCATACAGGAAAGGTATGTAGAGTTTAAACTCATTGTATACTTAATTTTGATAGTACTATTGATTTGAAGTAAGGATTTTATGTTTAAAAATCACAGAACAAAGAAATCATTGGACAGACAGGTTTTGATCAAAATACAGAAGCTGATATGTGCATGGTAATATATAATCTATTCTTATGTTAGTTTTACATGTTTTTGTAATCCACAAAATAAATATAATAAAAAATTGTTTGGAATGTGCAGTTGACTTTGAGTGGATCCGCAGATCATGATCCTTATATTGACTTCTGTGTTACCCCTACCAAGGAACTGTTGTTCGACTTTGAGGTTGACTGCGACCATCTGGATGATATTTCAATTGCAGAATTTTCTAGGTCCAAAACTAAAAAGCAGATGAAATAGGAGAAGCTCTAAGGTTGACCAGTCAAGTTTGTAAATACATATGGATTTTGATGTCGTGATGATCAAAGTTGGTGATGGTGTCCTGTATGGAAATCATTATCATATTAATGGTTTTGTCTACATTTGGATTTGCGGACAGTTGTTTATTTTTACTATACCATCGTTGTAATATTTTATCCACGAACTATGTTTACCAAATATTATGTTTACCAACTATATTATTATGTAAATGTTATTATTTACTATTGCACATCAAAATTCTAAGTTCCATTCACAATTAACTATTATGTTTGGAAATGTGTTTAAGTTATTTCGTCGTATATTCAAATTGATATTCTATCAGCTTAATCATTTAAGCCTGTGTGAATTTATCGTCCTAAGTTCCCACGCACATTCAATATATTATACTATTTATTGTGTAGAAGGTCGAACTATGGTTATAACATTATTGTATGCATGAAGAGGTACAAAATATAAGAATAAGCAAGGTAATTACAGATAGAATTAGTAATAAATAAGAATTCTATAGACCTACAAAATGTATGTTTATATATATAAATATATAACGATAACCAGCATTTGTTAACAGATATATATCAAAAAGATTGTTGTTCTTCTGATGGACCTACGAAATACTATTGTGGTTAATTGTTGGACAAAACAAACTACCAAATACAAAGGCTATACTTTTATCTTCATTACATAGATAAAATTCGATAGTTCCTTATCTACACCAAGTCTGATTATGGTTCATTCCTTTAATTTGTTCTGCTTGCAGAATTTTTTCCACCCACAACTTAAGTAGCATTATTTGTTCCTTCTTCCAGATCTTTGAATTGTACAAGGCCAACAATCACCTTCAGCATTGACCAATATGTATCGTGTTCTCTTCTTAACAAGAGCTTTAGCTGCAAATTCGGATTCCAAGTACTGAAAGAAAATCAAATCGGTAGTTATAATTAGAACACATGAAAATACATTGCACTATAACATCTAAGGTCAAAAATCATATACCAGTGATGATGATTTGGTATCATTCTCAGATAAGCATTTGGCCATTGAATAGTAAAAATCTGCAGGGTCATAGTCTCCGAGATGTGTATCATGGTTACTAACGCTGACCACTTGAGGAGCATAATTAATTTCAATTCCCTCAGATGAAAAAAGCCTAAATAAAAACGTATTTCTGTCAACATAACTCATATGTATGATTTTGTTTTCCTTGACGTTGAAATATTCAGCCATCTCTAACACCCCTTTCTGTAGAATCAAGTCACCATTTGCCGACTTGTGTATACCAACATCATGTTTCTTGTAACGTGGATCAATTAGTTGAATGTTGTCATAATCCAATTCATGTGCCCAAAAAATAACAAAGGCATAGTCCAACTTAATGCATGTCTGCACCAGTTTAAAAGTATAATTAATAACTAGCTTAAGAAACCAAGATGAACTTATGAATCTTAAAATAATACCTGAGGTAAAAATAGTTCTAATTTATAGCAAGTGAAAAACCTCAAAGAAGATAAAGGTCGTTGGGGATTAGGAACCAGTTTCGGAGCAGGATAATCTATTTCTTTCATAGCCAAATTGAAAATACGAATCTGAAAGTAACGGTGTCCACAATATAGTATCCCCAACCAGTATAGATCATCCAATTTATAAAAAATTGAAATTTCCCGTGCTATACGAAAGCTTCGATTTTGCATGAAAGGCTCTTCAAATTCAACCATAAGATAGTTTCCTACCGAATCACGAAAGTAGTTTGTCCCCATCTCCATATGTTGTCCCCAGTAGTCAAAGAAAGTTTCATCAAAACGAACGAATCCTACCCAACAGTTTCGAAACGAAAAGAAGTCATCTTTTTTATTCATCTTTAGAAAGAACCAAAGTATTACATATAGCAAGCAAGGATTTGTTTACAAAAAATCTATGTATTTACGGTGTGGAAGATGATAACTTGATGAAAGTTTGAATCTTTACCACAAATCTAACAATCATTATCAAGAAAAATGAAATCATAAGTTCAATACTTACCCATGTTGGAAATACCAAGTGCAGTGAACTCTGGAACCAATTCTTGAAGGAATACCATCTTGCAGAATTGTTTTCGTTTGCCTCAGAATTCGACATTTCAGAAAATTTGGTTGGTGAAGTTCGAAAGTTTTTTGGACAATGCAGAAGTGAATAGTAACAGACTATATATAACTCTGAAACAACTTGAAACTCATCGAATGGAAGGTTCTACGCCAACCATCATTACTTTTTAACTTAATTATAAAAATTATTTAAAAAAAGAAAACCTTCATTAATAAATGTAGACATTTGGATGAATGAAGTACATGCAGAATGACTTTTAGGGGTTCAACTGCCCCATCCTATACAATCAATCATTTCGATAATAAAGGATTAAATGCAATAAACTAAACAAATAAAATTAATTTGGCGTGCAATTTATATTTTCCCTCATCTAAAAGTTTGCTTAAGATATTTTGTTTCAAAGCTTCAGGTATATCAAAGACTTAAACATAGAAGAGTTATAGGAAGACCAAATCCAGAAATCAACTAGATTAAGTTTCAGGTACAATGTGTTCTTGTATTATTTTTTTTATTTCTATATCATTGTTACCTGCTTTGTGGCAACAACAAGATAGTAAATATGGACTGGGAGAAGTTTTTAATTCGTCAATGTAAAACAAATATTGTGTTTGGTTTGAAATACAATATGCAATACAAATGTGTACAATGATTTTGTATGAACAACAATATTATTTGTCATAATTGTTTTAGTAACAGCTTGATGATGGAGCCCAATGCATCTTGCGCAAATGCAAGACTAAAAAGAAAGTTGATGCTCAAAGAAAAGAAAATGAAATGTGTAGAGAAGACTCATAGAGAACTACATGATGAAGATCATCGAAGGAAAATGAATTGTACACCACTGTCTGATATTACAATGATGGATTTCTTCAATCGGCAGATTGAACCAAATAACTATATCGAAGGAAATTATAATCAACAACCACGTCAAAGGAAAACTAATGCTATGAGCTTTAGATTTCATAATGAGACTTTTCATCGCCAAAATCTGCTTCAGAAGTTTCAAGTTGCAATAGAGTTTTCATCAGAGTTTCGTCAAAGTTCAACAGGTGAGTCATCATCCCATGCTATAGTACAAGATGTTGCACTACATCAAAGTACAACTCCCCAGATTGAGAATATCGTTAGAGGTAATACTTTCTAAATTGGTAGTATATTATTTATAGATTGTTGAAATTTTTACTATATGTTTGACATATACGAATAACCTTTTTCAGATTCACCACCTGACCAGAACGAAGACATGGAACATGACTCTATAGCACAAGATTGGGAAATCGAACAGCCCATGCATCCTAGATAAGATTTTATATAATACCTATAATTTTTATTATTCGTATATTGTACTTCATTTAGTAAGAGTATATTTGAATATACACAGTGTACGCAGACATTGGAGATCCAATATTCATATGCAGGGAATGCAAGGCCTACATGTGGTACGAGGAAAGGATTAAAAAGACCAGGAGATGTGTAAGTCCGACTTTCCATTTGTGTTGCGATAATGGTAAAGTTCAACTACCAATTCTAAAAGAGCCACCAATTGTTTTGCAACGTTTGTTATTTGACAATGAATCCAAAGAAAGCAAGAACTATCAAAGTCATATTAGGACATACAATATGATGTTTGCCTTTACATCTCCTGGAGCTAAAGTTGACAGAACTTTTAATAATGGAAAAGGACCGCCCAATTTAAGAATCCAAGGTCAATCTTGTCATAGAATAGGGAGCCTTTTACCAGTACCCGGTGGGCTTCCAAATTTGCCCAACTATATATTTACGACACCGAAAATGAAGTTCAAAATAGAATGGAATCATTAAGGTACATGAAAAGTTTCTTCTATTGAACTTAAACAAAGTTGAACAAGTACTTATATTAGCTCTTACTCTTCGCATGAATCAAGATAATATTGATTTGGAAATTGTCAGCAAATTAAAAAAGATGCTCAATGAGTTCAATGTTCATGCTAAATCATTTAGAATGGCAAGGGACAGATATAGGAACCAACCATTTGATGATTTGAAATTGAGACTTATTGCAGACAGGACAAAAGATGGAAGGATATACAATGTTCCCAATGTTTCAGAAGTTGCAGTCCTTATTGTTGAAGATGTTGATACTGCTTCAGGTAGAGACATCATAATGGAAAAGCAATCCGGCAAATTACAAAGAATAAATGAATTGCACACAAGCTACGTAGGGTTTCAATATCCTTTACTATTTCCATATGGGGAAGATGGATATAGACATGATGTCAATCATCGTGATAGACCAGGAATCAACCAGAAAAGAAATAGACTGACAATTAGGGAGTGGTTTTGTTTCAGGTTGCAAACAAGACACTCAGAAGCATTAATTTTGGTTATATCTAGACGACTTTTTCAACAATTCATTGTTGATGGATATACAATGATGGAATCTAAGTTAAGGGTTGATAAATATAATAACATCTGTCAAGCTTCAGGTAGTTCACAAAGGATCATAACAAGGAAAGAGGGTTGTTCTTCCTTCATCTTTTATTGGTAGTAGAAGATTTATGGACCAACTGTATTTTGATGGAATGACAATATGTAGTTATATGGGATTTCCAGATCTCTTCATAACTTTCACGTGCAATCCTAAATGGCCAAAGATTACTAGAGCATTGAAAAAGTTAAAGTTATCCTCAACCGATCGTCCTGATATAGTTTCAAGGGTCTTCAAGATTAAATTCGAACAACTTCTCATAGATCTTACCAAAAATCATTTATTGGGCCGAACTATTGCATGTAAGTAATCCCTTCTATGAATAATGATATAATTGTATTATACTAACTGTTCTATGATTATTTTGTAGTCATGTATACTATAGAATTTTAAAAGCGCGACCTACCTCATGCACACTTGCTCATCTTTTTGCATCCGAGCAGTAAATACCCAACTCCTGATGATATTGACAAAGTGATTTCTGCTGAAATCCCGTGTCCAATTACATGTCCTCAACTACATCAATGTGTTCTAGATCACATGATACACGATCCTTGTGGTACTATAAATAGATCCTTGCCTTGCATAAAAAATGGAAAATGCTTGCGCCCATATCCAAAAAACTTTCAGAACACCACCAGTGTATCAGAAGATGGATATCCACATTATCGTATAAGGAACGATTCATTAACTGTGACAAAGAATGGTGTTTGCCTTGATAACCGTTCTGTGGTTCCTTACAACCCTAAACTACTTCTTAAGTACCAAGCACATATAAATGTTGAATGGTGTAATCGCAGTACTTCGATCAATTACTTATTTAAGTATATCAACAAAGGTTACGACAAAATAACGGCTGCCATAGTTCCACAATAGAACGAAGCATATTTGAATAAACAACCAGTAGATGAAATCAAACAATATCTGGACTACAGATACGTATCTCCATGCGAGGCATGTTGGAGAATATTTTCATTCCCCATTCATGGACAAAATCCAGTAGTAGAAAGATTATTTTTTCATCTATCGAGAGAACAGGCAGTGTACTTTAAGGATGATGACAAAATGGATGATATTGTGGGAAAAGCAACAGTTTCAGAATCAATTTTTACAGGCTGGATGAAATGTAATAAGAAATATGCAGAAGCCAGAAAGCTAACATATGCTGAATTCGTTTCCAAATTTATTTATGTAAAGAAAGATAGATGTTGGAAACCAAGGAAAACAGGAAATACTATTGGAAGGCTAATTTAGGTACCTCCAAGTACTAGTGAAGTGTTTTATCTTAGAAGAATGCTAACCCATGTAAAAGGTGCAACATCGTACATAGATATCAGCACAGTTAACAATGTAACATATTCTACATATAGAGAAGCTTGTTTAGCTCTAGGAATTTTAACAGATGATACAGAATATGTCGAAGCTATAAGAGAGAGAAATATTTCCGGAATTGCAGGTTATATCTATTTTGTTTATTTACACATGAATTGGATTACGAGATTGTCTCTTCCAAAGTAACAAGAAATTCTATAAATTATTTGTACGCAAATTTAACCATTGGAACAGAAATGCTCCAAAACCTGACTTTGATCGAGATAGAAAAATTGCTTGAAGATAATAGAAGCAGTTTAAAGATCTTCCCAACCATGCCATACCCAAATGATTTTGTTGTCCAAAATTGTGGAAATAGGCTTATTTATGCAGAACTGAATTATAACATTGCTGAGCAACGAGAATTGTTCCAATCCAACTTAAGATCAATGACAGGTTCAGAATCTATGTTCTTTCTTATTGTATTACTTTAAACGAAAATGACATTATTTAACAACTGTCATAACAATTTCTTTCAAGTGAAGAAAAGCAATTTTTTTAAAAGATTAGTAAGGCCGTTCTAAATAAACAAGAAGGAGTATTCTTTCTATATGGATATGGTGGAACTGGAAAAACTTTCATGTGGAGAACACTGTCAGTAGCATTTCATTCTGAAGGAAAAATTGTACTAACAATTGCTTCAAGTGGAATAGCTTCTCTATTACTACCAGGAGGACAAACAACGCATTCTAAATTTAAGATACCAGTACCAACATTAGATAATTCAGTTTGCAATATCGAACAAGGATTTGAAGATTCGGAGTTGTTAAAGAAAGCTAAACTTATTATTTGGGATGAAGCTCCAATGGCACACAAATATTGTTTTGAAGCATTAGATAGAACTTTGAATGACATAATGAGTGGTATGACAAAAGAGAATGTTGTTTTTGGTGGAAAAGTGATAGTATTCGAAGGTGACTTTAGGCAAATCCTTCCTGTTATTCTTGGAGGTAGCAGGTCTGATATTTTAAATTCCACAATTAATGCATCTTATCTTTGGGATCACTGTGAAGTTCTAACATTGACAAAAAATATGCGTATGCTACAACGAGGTTTACAAAGTAGTACTGCATCCGAGATTCAGGAATTCTCAGATTGGATTGTTAAAATTGGTGATGGTAAGTTAGAAGAACCAAATGACGGTTTAGTAGAAGTCGAAATACCTAAGGAATTTCTGATTTCAAAGTTCAATGATTCGATAGAGGCAATTGTGAATACAACATATCCAGATTTAATTCACAAGTACACAGAAGAATCATTTTTGCAGAGCAGAGCAATATTAGCAAGTAGAATTGAGATTGTCAATCAAATCAATGAATACATGTTATCACTAATTCCAGGTATGCCAATGGAAGTCATGAATTTATAATGGTACATGTTGGTATGATTGATATTAATAATAGTCTTATTTATATATCTAACAATTGTTTACAGGGGAAGAAAAATAATATCTTAGCTCTGATTTAGTGGATGAATCCACTTCAAGTGATGCTTATAGCAATATCACCTCTGAGTTCCTAAATTCACTTAGTATGTCTGGACTTCCTAACCATAAGATCAAACTAAAGATTGGAGTACCTATAATGCTTTTGAGAAACTTGGACCAAGCTACAGGATTATGCAATGGAAGCAGATTGATCGTGACAAGACTTGCAAACCATGTCACAAGTGCTAAATTGATAACAGGTAACAAGGATGGACAAGAAATTTATATTCCTCGAATGTCAATGTCTTCGTCCCAGTCCCCATGACCATTTAAGCTAATTAGAAAGCAATTTCCCATCATGCTCTCATATGCAATGAAAATAAACAAATCTCAAGGTCAGTCACTAGGTTTTATCGGATTGTATTTGCCGACACCCGTATTTAGCCACGGTCAGCTCTACGTTGCAGTTTCTAGAGTTCAAAGTAAATCTTGATTAAAGATATTAATCCATGACAATGACAAGAAAAGATGCAGCAAAACAACAAATGTTGTTTACAAAGAAGTCTTTCAAAATGTATAACTTAGCAATCTTTTGTTATGAATTTCAAAATATTTTTTCCAGTAATGTTTAGCAATATGATATAGTATTAAACATTGAAGCAGAGACTTACTTTATTTGGACATACATCTAAGCAGACCAATGATGCGTGAAACATCTACCCATGCTGGAAGTTGGAAATCACGATATCAATTCCCAGCAATGAAATATCAATCTCCACGCTGTTAGATACCAGATTAAGAATTCCTGAAAACAATAAGTGAATAAATATCACAGAAACAAATTTGGTATACATTTGATATGCTAAATCCAATAACGATCGACAGAGTAGGTAATTATCTTATTCATGAATATTTAAAGACAAATTTACAAATTTTTCATTGTCCCCAAATTCATAGGCAAATCACAGTGATGGAGGAGTAATTCTTACCCAGATCGATCCATATTTTGTTCTCTGGTCCCATTTCTGCTTTGTTCATACAAGCTGAATGACATGAACGAGTGTAGGAAGTACAATCGAAACAACGAAGCTTTACCATTGCTTTGTACCATTACTCCACATATGCAACGCTGTATTTAAGACAAAACCAACCCATCCACCAACTCATCCTTAATTTAACTAACAACACCACGATAATTCATTTATGCACCTCCATTACATAACAATGTGACTGTAAAATATTTATATATTATTTCTAACTACATAACAGAATATCTTCAACCTAACGGCATTATCATACCAACAATGAAACAAACGAATGGATTGGATGTAATTTCAAATCCGAAAATGAGTGCTGAATATAAATCTATAGGTCCCAGGTTATTCTAATTATTAATAACAAACAGCATAATTGTACATGTTTACAAGAGTCAATTACACAGTTCCAACTAACATATTTTAGATCAATTTATGGACGAAGAACTAATAAAAACTATTACCAATATGTAGAAAGCAGTGGTGAATAATTCTTTGTTAAATTTTCAACATTTGTTATAATGATAATCATATGTTTGAAAATCTGTAATATGTAACATCCCTTTTTTTAATAAACTGTATTATTTATAAAACAATTAGAAAATCTTCTATTTTTACTAACGTTTCATATTTTATCTAAATGTAGTTTAAACAGTAAAAATATATTTTATCATGATATACTTTTTACTTATTTAAAATAATTATAAGAAGAAAACAAAACTAATAAAATATCTATATATATATATTAAAAAAAATTAGGTAAATATATATATACATATATATATATATATATATATTAGGTAAAAATATTTTAATTAAATAGGTGTGTGTAAAATATATATATATATATATATATATATATATATATATATATATATATATATATGAATTTTCTAAAAGAGATAAAAATATATAGAAAAAAAAAAGTAAAAGGAGAAGTAGGGATAAGAAGATAAGAAGAAAAGATAAGAAAGAAGAAAAAAAAAAGATAAGAAGAGATAAACATTATCTCTTAATTAATGAAGGCAATTATGACTTGAAAAATCAAATAGCACATGCATAAAGGCTTATATATATGGATGAGGGAGGGAGCTTACGTGAAAGTGAAAGAGAAAGGAGAAAGAAGGAGAAAGAAAAAGAGAAAGAGAAAGAAATGAGAGAGAGAGAAAGAAGAGAGAGAAAGAGAAAGAAGAGAGAAGAGAGAGAAAGAGAATGAAGAGAGAGAAAGAGAAAATAGGGTAAGAAAGTTTAGAGCAAAGATTCAAAGAGATCCTAGTCCTCTTCAAATATTATTGTGCCCTTCAATCAATAAGGTAAGGGGGAGTGAAGTTAAGCTCTTATATATTAATCTTGATAAGCTCATGAATTTTATATTAATCTTTTATTTATTTTGACTCATATGTTATTCTATTTACTTTTATTTAACTTATTTTCATTTATTATCCTCTTATATTTATTTTATTTAATCTCTAATTATACACAGATCTTGTTTACTTATTTATTTTATTTAATCTCCAAATATGTATTGATCCTATTTATTTATTTTATTTTATTTATCTTCAATTACGCACTGGTCCTATTTATTTATTTTATTTTATTTATCTCCAGTTACACACTGGTCCTATTTATTTATTTTATTTTATTTACCTCTAGTTACGCACTGGTCCTATTTATTTATTTTATTTTATTTACCTCTAGTTACGCACTGGTCCTATTTATTTATTTTATTTTATTTATCTCCAGTTACGCACCGGTCCTGTTTATTTATTTTATTTTATTTATCTCCAGTTACGCACTAGTCCTGTTTATTTAGTTTATTTTATTTATCTCCAATTACGCACTGGTCCTATTTATTTATTTAATTTAATTTAATTTATCTCCAGTTATGCACTGGTCCTGTTTATTTATTTTATTTAATCTCCAATTACGTACTGGTCCTGTTTAATTTATATTTTTGTTTATTTATAACGTTCTTACCCTTATCTAATTATTTATTTAAAGTTCTTGTTTGATTCTTATTTTATCATTATTTTTACAATTAAAAATAAATAAATGTGAAGTGAAAGTATATATTATTTTATTCAGTGAGCTTGGATATAAGAAAATTGTATGTACATTTTATCGTTGTTTTATATTCTTTGTATAGTTTATACAATGACATGAATTGATAGTCATCACATTTAATGACCTTTGAAAATATCCAAGAGTATGTCAGTTAAGTAAGAGTTAAGTCTGGTTTCAATAAGTTGAGATTAAACCAGTGTCAAAGTGTTTGTATTTGGGAAGTCACAGTTTGGTACACTGCGGGATGAAAGGCAGGGACCATGGTGGGGTCTAAGGAAGTTTTACCAAGTAGGTGAATATCTGGATAGTTCAGAATAGCGCCCTACACTAGGATATTCATAAGCCAAACTTGGGACTATCCGATACCTGCTCGGCATCGCCAATGTTAGGTAGTGAGTATATATCTCTTTTGTGAGCCGATGAATGGCTAATATTCTCGAGAAAGAAATTAATATGATTGTACCAATGTTTTATGAGAAATACTCAACTACCTAATCACTTCCCAAAGTAACTTTTGATGTTCAGATTGGATCATCAAAAGTGAAATATGGATCCATATGTCTGGTAAAACAAGATCAAGTTTTGTGGTTGTAGGTCCAAATCTAGGCCCCCGGTGTCTGCATTGTTTGTTGAGTTTATTAAGATTGATATTTAAGGCTTATAAAGACCTCACTCCTTTCATATTTTTCTTTCATATGTACCTGTTGCATGAGCAGAAGAGGAACCTACTTAGTGAGAGTTGTTCGGGATATTATTGGTGGATCTTCTGAAGATTGACTCATGGATAATTTCTATTAATATCTTTAGGAGATGTTAAAAATATAGAAAATCTTCTATTCTAATGTAGGACTCTTAATATTTAACAAATATATATTTTTGTAATATTTTATGAACAATTACATAGATGCAAACTACATATATGAATATGAAGTTATGTTATTATTAATGTTCTTTCAAGGATAATCATATGGAAAAAAAAATTGATTCCATATCTTTTTATCAAATAATAATTATTTAGTATAGTAGTCGGGGCGTCACATTTAGTGGTATCAAAGCAGTTCATTCTGTCAAGACCTTGGGTATGGTGTCTTCCATGTTTGTATTCTCTACTAGTAAGTAGAGGTGCAAGTTGTTTGTTCTTACATTTTTCTTGTAAAAGAGAAATGCAAGATAAGTAGACTAATAAAAGTAAGTAATAACAACAATTAATACTTGTAGTAAGGATAAGTTTTAACAATAGTTAAAAAAAAAGAAAATCTAAAGAAAACTAAGGAAATTGTTCATTCTTTCAGGAAAAGATGGATAACGGACCAAACATTACCAATGAGTTGTTGGAAAGAATGACAATTGTCCTGGAAAATATGAGCCAAAAACAAAATGTTGAACCCATGGAAAATCAAGGATTAGAAACTTTTCGCAGGAATAATCCACAAAAATTTAAAGGGGGATTTAATCCTGAAGGTGCTCAATCATGGATAGCAGAAATTGAGAAAATTTTCATCGCAATGACGTGTGCAGATGCAAATAGAGTCACATTTGCTACATTTATGCTCGTTGAAGAAGCTGAAAACTGGTGGAGATTTACAAAACAACAATTGGAGGATGAAGGGAGACAAATTACTTGGGAAGCCTTCAAACAAAAGTTTTTGGAAAAATATTTTCCAGAGGATCTTCGGAGGAGGAAAGAAGTTGAATTCCTTAATCTTCGTCAAGGAATCATGTCTGTAGGAGAATATGCAGCAAAGTTTAACGAGTTGTCAAAGTTTTGTCCTTACTTTCATGATAGAGTTGATGAACGTTCCCGTTGTTCCAAGTTTGAAAGTGGACTAAGACCTGATATTAAACAAGCAGTTGGTTATTTAGAGATTTCTTCTTTTCCCATTCTTGTAAATCGTTGTAGGATTTATGAGGATGATACTAAGGCAAGACAAACTCAGTGGAGACAAGGAGGGCCTTTGAGGCACAAAAGAAATGATTTTAATAATAAGAAACCTTACCAACGTCCATCTCATGCTTCGTGGAATTCTTCAGGACAAAGACATTCCTCTGCTGCCAATAATTCAGGTATAACCAACCATATCAAATGTTTCCACTGTGGAGGACCTCATCTGTCAAGAAACTGCACCACAAGGACTATAACTTGCTTCAATTGTGGGAAGTTGGGTCATTATCGTAATGAATGCAAAGAGTTAATTAAGGAGCAAGGAAGTGGGGGAAGCAACAACAAAGGAAATAATCAACTTGGAAGACCAAAGACAACCGGGAGATTCTTCACGATGAATGGTACTGAAGCTGTTCAATCTGAAGATCTAATCCAAGGTAAATGCATCATAAATGGTCACCTCGTTAATGTACTATATGATTCAGGTGCTACTCATTCTTTCATATCACATGAATGTGTCCAACATTTAAAGTTACATGTCTCTTATTTGCCATATGACTTAACTGTATCTACTCCTACCAATGTTCCAGTCACCACTTCACTTACATGCACAAATTGTCATATTTCTATAGGGAATAGAAAATTTTCTATAAATCTTATATGTCTACCCTTGTCTCATTTGGATATTGTTCTTGGAATGGACTGCTTATCTTCCAACCATGTTCTCCTAAACTGTCACGATAAGACTTTAATTTTTGAATCACACATAGGTGAAGTTTTTGACTCAAAAGAATTAAAAGAGAGTACTACCAACCACAATGAAATCCCAAAAGGATCTCAAGTATACATGATCTTAACTTCTTTAAAAGTCAAGGAAATTCCAGACATTAATAAGTTTCCTGTTGTTTGTGAGTATCTTGATGTTTTCCCTGAGGATGTTCCTGGGTTACCTCCACAAAGAGAAATAGAATTCACTATAGACTTGGTACCAGGATCAAGACCTGTGTCTATAGCCCTTTATAGGATGTCACCTCTAGAGTTAGCAGAGTTGAAAAAACAAATAGAAGAATTATTGGATAAACAATTCATCAGACCTAGTGTTTCTCCCTGGGGTGCACCAGTATTGTTAGTCAAGAAAAAGGATGGAACAATGAGGTTGTGTGTGGATTATTGTCAGCTTAACAAAATCACCATTAAGAACAAATACCCTCTACCAAGGATTGATGATTTGATGGATCAATTGAGAGGAGCTGTGGTATATTCCAAAATTGACTTAAAATCTGGCTATCATCAGATTTGTGTCAAGGCGGAAGATATTCAAAAGACAACATTTAGGACAAGATACGGTCATTATGAGTACTTGGTAATGTCTTTTGGTGTGACCAATGCTCCTGCCATTTTTATGGATTATATGAACCGTATTTTTCATGAATTTTTGGATAAATTTGTGGTTGTTTTCATTGACGACATTTTAATTTATTCCAAAAATCATGAAGAACATGAGAGGCATTTGAGGATTGTGTTACAAATTCTAAGAGAAAGACAATTGTATGGAAAATGGTCAAAATGTGAATTCTGGTTGAGAGAAGTTCAATTTTTGGGTCATGTGATATCACAAAATGGCATTGCAGTTGACCCCTCAAAGGTTCAAGCAGTATTGCTTTGGGAACAACCAAAGAATATCACAGAAATACGTAGTTTCTTAGGATTAACAGGCTACTATAGAAAATTCATTAAAGGATTTTCTAAATTAGCATTGCCTTTGACTAAGTTAACACGTAAGGGACAACCTTTCGAATGGAATGAAGCATGTGAGTTTAGTTTTCAAGAGTTGAAGAAAAAATTAACATCTGCACCTGTTTTAATCCTTCCTCACCCTACAAAAAATTTTGAGGTATATTGTGATGCATGTGGACAAGGATTAGGATGTGTGTTGATGCAAGAAAGAAAAGTTGCAGCTTATGCTCCACGACAACTCAAGCAACATGAGCTTAATTATCCTACACATGATTTGGAATTAGCTGCAGTGGTGTTTGCATTGAAAATATGGAGACATTACTTGTATGGAGCAAGGTTTGAAGTTTTTAGTGACCATAAAAGTTTGAAGTACCTTTTTGATCAGAAAGAACTAAACATGAGACAACGTAGATGGATGGAATTTCTTAAGGATTACGACTTTGAGTTGCAATATCACCCTGGGAAAGCAAATGTTGTTGCGGATGCTTTGAGTCGAAAGTCTATACATGCATCTATGATGATGGTGAAAGAATTGGATTTGATAGAATCATTCAGAGACTTGAACTTAGCTGTAAAACTTAGACCCAATAGCATATGCTTAGGAATGTTAAAAATATCAAGTGAATTCTTAGAAGAAATAAAGAAAGCTCAAGAAAGAGATCAATTTTTGCAAGAAAAGTTGATGGCAAAAGTTGAAGGAAAGGAATATGAATTCCACAAGGATTCAAATGGAATCGTCAAGTTTAAAGATAGAATTTGCATACCTACAGAAGAAGAGTTGAGGAAGCTGATAATGGAAGAAGCTCGTAAGAGTAGCTTAAGTATTCATCCGGGTGCTACAAAGATGTATCAAGACTTGAAGAAAATGTTTTGGTGGTCTGGGATGAAGAAAGAAGTGGTGGAGTTTGTTGCACGTTGTCTAGTGTGTCAGAAAACAAAAGTTGAACATAGAAATCCTTATGGGGAACTACAATCTTTAGATATCCCAGAATGGAAATGGGAAAGCATATCCATGGATTTTGTGACAGGTTTACCAAAGACTGTGTCAGGTCATGATGCAATTTGGGTCATTGTAGATAGATTAACAAAATCTGCTCACTTTCTACCTATTAACATTAGATTTTCCTTAGAAAAGTTAGCTCATTTGTACATAAAAGAAATTATCAAGCTGCATGGAGTACCTTCTAGTATAATTTATGATAGAGACCCTCGTTTCACATCTAGATTTTGGGATAGCTTACAAAAAGCCTTGGGAACAAAAGTTAGGCTCAGTTCAGCTTATCACCCTCAAACTGATGGACAATCAGAAAGGACTATCCAATCTTTAGAAGACTTGTTGAGAGCCTGTGTTTTAGAACAAACTGAAAGTTGGGAGAAATTTCTACCACTTATAGAGCTCACTTATAATAACAGTTTCCACTCAAGCATAGGAATGGCTCCATATGAGGCTCTATATGGGAGAAGGTGTAGAACCCCGTTGTGTTGGTATGAGAATGGAAATTCCTTAGTTTTGGGTCCAGAGGTAATTCAACAAGCAACTGAGAAGATTAAAATGATCAGGGAAAAGATGAAAACTTCTTAAGATAGGCAGAAAAGTTACTATGACAAACAAAGAAAACCCCTTGAGTTTGAAGAAGGAGATCATGTTTTCTTGAAAGTTACACCTGTAACTGGGGTTGGTAGAGCTCTCAAATCTAGAAAACTTACACCCAAATTCATAGGTCCTTATCAAATTCTTAAAAGAATTGGTTCTGTCGCATACCAAATTGCTTTACCTCCAAACCTTTCAAAACTTCACAATGTTTTTCATGTGTCTCAACTTCGTAAATATATTCATGACCCTTTTCATGTGATAGAACCTGATGTAGTACAAATACGAGAAAACCTTACTTATGATGTGCTTCCTGTAAGGATTGGAGATCGAAGGATTAAACAACTTCGGGGAAAGGACATACCTTTGGTAAAGGTATTGTGGAGTCAACAAGATAAAGGTGATGCAACTTGGGAATTAGAAAGTAATATGAGAGAGATGTATCCCCATCTTTTTACAACCACGTGAATTTCGGGGACGAAATTCCTAAAAGGAGGGGAGAAATGTAACATCCCTTTTTTTTAATAAACTGTATTATTTATAAAACAATTAGAAAATCTTCTATTTTTACTAACGTTTCATATTTTATCTAAATGTAGTTTAAACAGTAAAAATATATTTTATCATGATATACTTTTTACTTATTAAAAATAATTATAAGAAGAAAACAAAACTAATAAAATATGTATATATATTAAAAAAATTAGGTAAATATATATATATATATATATATATATATATATATATTAGGTAAAAATATTTTAATTAAATAGGTGTGTGTAAAATATATATATATATATATATATATATATATATATATATATGAATTTTCTAAAAGAGATAAAAATATATAGAAAAAAAAAAGTAAAAGGAGAAGTAAGGATAAGAAGATAAGAAGAAAAGATAAGAAAGAAGAAAAAAAAAAGATAAGAAGAGATAAACATTATCTCTTAATTAATGAAGACAATTATGACTTGAAAAATCAAATAGCACATGCATAAAGGCTTATATATATGGATGAGGGAGGGAGCTTACGTGAAAGTGAAAGAGAAAGGAGAAAGAAGGAGAAAGAAAAAGAGAAAGAGAAAGAGAAAGAAGAGAGAGAAAGAGAAAGAAGAGAGAAGAGAGAGAAAGAGAAAGAAGAGAGAGAAAGAGAAAATAGGGTAAGAAAGTTTAGAGCAAAGATTCAAAGAGATCCTAGTCCTCTTCAAATATTATTGTGCCCTTCAATCAATAAGGTAAGGGGAGTGAAGTTAAGCTCTTATATATTAATCTTGATAAGCTCATGAATTTTATATTAATCTTTTATTTATTTTGACTCATATGTTATTCTATTTACTTTTATTTAACTTATTTTCATTTATTATCCTCTTATATTTATTTTATTTAATCTCTAATTATACACAGATCTTGTTTACTTATTTATTTTATTTAATCTCCAAATATGTATTGATCCTATTTGTTTATTTTATTTTATTTATCTTCAATTACGCACTGGTCCTATTTATTTATTTTATTTTATTTATCTCCAGTTACACACTGGTCCTATTTATTTATTTTATTTTATTTACCTCTAGTTACACACTGGTCCTATTTATTTATTTTATTTTATTTATCTCCAGTTACGCACCGGTCCTGTTTATTTATTTTATTTTATTTATCTCCAGTTACGCACTGGTCCTGTTTATTTAGTTTATTTTATTTATCTCCAATTACGCACTGGTCCTATTTATTTATTTAATTTAATTTAATTTATCTCCAGTTATGCACTGGTCCTGTTTATTTATTTTATTTAATCTCCAATTACGTACTGGTCCTATTTAATTTATATTTTTATTTATTTATAACGTTCTTACCCTTATCTAATTATTTATTTAAAGTTCTTACTTTGATTCTTATTTTATCATTATTTTTACAATTAAAAATAAATAAATGTGAAGTGAAAGTATATATTATTTTATTCAGTGAGCTTGGATATAAGAAAATTGTATGTACATTTTATCGTTGTTTTATATTCTTTGTATAGTTTATACAATGACATGAATTGATAGTCATCACATTTAATGACCTTTGAAAATATCCAAGAGTATGTCAGTTAAGTAAGAGTTAAGTCTGGTTTCAATAAGTTGAGATTAAACCAGTGTCAAAGTGTTTGTATTTGGGAAGTCACAGTTTGGTACACTGCGGGATGAAAGGCAGGGACCATGGTGGGGTCTAAGGAAGTTTTACCAAGTAGGTGAATATCTGGATAGTTCAGAATAGCGCCCTGGACTAGGATATTCATAGGCCAAACTTGGGACTATCCGATACCTGCTCGGCATCGCCAAGGTTAGGTAGTGAGTATATATCTCTTTTGTGAGCCGATGAATGGCTAATATTCTCGAGAAAGAAATAATTATGATTGTACCAATGTTTTATGAGAAATACTCAACTACCTAATCACTTCCCAAAGTAACTTTTGATGTTCAGATTGGATCATCAAAAGTGAAATATGGATCCATATGTCTGGTAAAACAAGATCAAGTTTTGTGGTTGTAGGTCCAAATCTAGGCCCCCGGTGTCTGCATTGTTTGTTGAGTTTATTAAGATTGATATTTAAGGCTTATAAAGACCTCACTCCTTTCATATTTTTCTTTCATATGTACCTGTTGCATGAGCAGAAGAGGAACCTACTCAGTGAGAGTTGTTCGGGATATTATTGGTGGATCTTCTGAAGATTGACTCATGGATAATTTCTATTAATATCTTTAGGAGATGTTAAAAATATAGAAAATCTTCTATTCTAATGTAGGACTCTTAATATTTAACAAATATATATTTTTGTAATATTTTATGAACAATTACATAGATGCAAACTACATATATGAATATGAAGTTATGTTATTATTAATGTTCTTTCAAGGATAATCGTATGGGAAAAAAAAATTGATTCCATATCTTTTTATCAAATAATAATTATTTAGTATAGTAGTCGGGGCGTCACATAATACATATAGTAGGATTATACATTTTGTTATAACTATATATTTCTACAATACGTAATGAAAAATTACTTTCAAAATGTACAAACTATTACTATTAAAATAAATTATACAAAACTTGAGTAATTGAAATTTTTTTAAACAAGTTGATTATAGTTTATCATAAAACAGTTGGACGTCATTGTTGAAAACAAAATAACAATTAAACTTGGACCTCATTGTTGAAAACAAAATAACAATTAATTGTTTATTAAAGACCAATTCATCATCACAAAGGAAATTCAGTAACGGATATAAAAACAAAAATATAACTACGGATAAACATATTAACAATATTGAGCACACAATATTAACACAATAAATAAAATAGTAGAGTAGTTAATAAAATATATAGATGTACGGTTAAAACATACTAAAGTATTCCAGGTGTTCAAAGTTTCCGACAAGATATAAACTACTACATAAAAACTACTACATAAGGCTTTACAGTCTAAACCTTAACTACATGGATTACATTTTTCTTTTCATTGTCCATTCCAAATTGAATGATATCACCAGCAACCAACAGATTATATTTGCATAATCTTTTCCACCCACATGTGATATAGCATTCATAACAAGTTCTTCCAGTCCATCGAATTCTACAAGGCCAGCGTCTGCAGGTTTCATTGGTAATGAAATATCTCTTCCTATCCTTATCCAAAAACTGTTTAGCAAAATTCGAGTGCAGATACTGCAACACAATGAAATTAATTTAGACAAACTAGCAAAACCAAAATACCAAGATCAAATTAAAGACAATAAAGAATTTGCATACCAGACATGAAGCTTCAACATCATATTGAGTTAGCTTCTTGGTCAGGTTATGATTTCCATTATCAAGGCCATTACTAAACACCGTATGAGTATCATTACCAGTGGAAGTATTACCATCATTGTTCAGCAGTTCAGATGAAACCCTCTCATACAATATTTGTATTCCTTCAGCCAAGAAAATCTTATAAAGAAAAACATTGTTTCCTATATAACTAAAATGTACGTAAAAATTGCTATTCAAACAATAATACTTAAAGAACTCCGCGAAACTAAACAAAACAAAATAGCCATCTATATTGATGTCCACAAAGAACTTGAACGTTTTGTATAGGGGATCATACAATTCCACCTTGGAGTCCAGTTTAAGATCATCTTGACAAAACATTCGAAATTCCTCTGGCAAAACTATAAATAGCTGTTTTCAAACATGAAATAAAAAACCAATATTACCTACAATACACATATGTATACAACGAAATAATAATAAACAAGTATAAAAATTATTAACTTTGATGTATCGACCATCAGTCGAAAACATTAGAAGAACTTAGGTGAGCATGAAGGTTTACATAGTTTTCCTGATCCTCCTGAATTCCCTACAACAGGATATTGTACTTCCTTCCAGTGTACGTCAAATACTCTTAACCTAAAATATCGATCACCTCAATACAGGGTACATATATATATGCAACATCATCTATATCATAAAAATCTAAAATCTGTCTTCCATCGACAAACTTCCTGTCGGCCAAAAGCCTTTCCTCGAATTCAATATTCAAAACATTTCCCCTCGGATCTGAGAAAAAATTTGTCCCTATTACCAACGTATTAGCCCATTCCAAAAAGAACCCTTCGTCAAAATCTAAAAACTCCTGAAAAACAAATTACCCAGATTTTAAGGTTGATTCAAAAAGCCAAAAAGAAACGATCTTATAACAGAAACGGCTACAAGGATGAATGCATGATGATATTAAAGTCGCCAAGAAATTTTACAATAAAAAAGAAATTCAAAAAACGAAACTATAAACTCAAACCTGTCTACGATCCATAAACATTATGGAGTTCTGGAAAAAGTTGTTAAAGCTAAAGCGTTTTGCACTTTTGTCCTCCATGTAAGCAGATGAAAATGGAAGTCTCTGGGGCACCCGATTCTTCTAATTCAGGAACATAAAAATGAAAAACAAAACCACTGAATGTGTACACTACACGAAACTGAAAAGCCAAATCAAATCTGCAATGCACTCTTTGCAGAGATACGAAAAAACTCTCTGAACTTTTCGGAATATGCGTTGCCGCCAAAAACCGACATATTTTTTCAAGAAAGTAATTATTAATATATCTCACATATTTTCCCTTTCAGCTTTTTATTATTTTGGAAACACACAACCTTTTTTTAAGTAGGTTTTTCGAAAGAGTATTTTCTTATATTTAGATTCCTCTACAACTAATTGAAACATAAATTAAAACTATATCGATCAATCAAATAACAATAATTTTATTTACTTTTAAAATTATCAAATATCTAATAATTAAAGCAAATGAGTATAACAACAATAACATAAATACAAAATACACACAACAACGATAACAAAAAAACAATAAAAGGCCCGTACGTACGCACCGATCTCATACTAATTAATAAAAGACATTCTTAGTTGAAAACACACTTTAACATACTTTCTTAAATACTAAATTATTATTTTTTGCGCTCATTATCTTCTGTTTTTCATTTACTAATTTAAGCTTCAAAATTATATTTAAAAATGTAGTTTTAGTTGATGTTCTGTTTATTCCTTATCAATGTCAAGTCTATTTCTCGTTAACATACAAATATAGATAAATTTATATTTTAACAAGTCCACTAAAGAATTAACTTTTTCTGGTAACTTTTTTTATTACAAGTTGTATATAGGTAAGGTTTTTTCTAATAATCAGAAACGACATCTAAACATCTTTTAGTGATATGATAGAATAAATATAAATTAAAATGAAAGTAAAGTCGAAGAGGCCATATAAAGAAGTTCCACTAGGAAGATGAGCGAATACAATCCAATTCACTAATTCAAAATGTTAGTGTCATGTCTTCCATGCACATTTCTTTTTCAATCCTTTTCTTTTCCTTCATCTACAGGGACCTATGATCATTTATTCCACTTTTATAAACATGATGATAAGGTCCTCACAAATGTGATGTTAAGTTTATCCCTCAAATATAAATAAATAATAAGCCTAAGATTCAACAACTTAGACAGAAGAATAATAAAGTAAGCAGATATTCTCATAAATTTTGTATTTTGTAACATATGTTCATTATTTACCAAATTACATTTTACTCTGCAGCCGCCTGAGAAATTCTCAACGTTAGTTACATTTCTGATTCTTCTTCTGCTCAATTGAGAAATCGATTGTTGCACTAATTTCTCTTCTTGCATTTTTTTTCAAAAGAATTGTTTAAAATTTAAAATAAAAGAATTGTTTAAAATTTAAAATAATTATAATTACCTAAAATAATTTTGAAACTTTCATTAAAAAAAAATTAATATTTGTATTTTTTTTTTCAATTTTGTTTAAACAAATGTAAGTCGATTTTGTAAACAATAGTGTTATAAAATATGTAAATGGGAATTAATTAGTAGTATGATCAAAATAACTTTAAATTGTTAGAATATACTTTTTTTAAGAAGAGTAATTGATTATTTATTTCAAATTCTTGTAATTATTTAAAATTGGTAATTTATAAATTAAAAATTGTTATAATTTTTGAAAACTTCTAACCATTATTTTAGTATTATATTTATTAACTAAGACAATGACGTTTTTGTTTAGGGTTAGACTAAAATAACATTATTTTGAAAATTAAATTAATCGGCTGTTTTAATTATTTAAAAGCAGCTTAATATTTTGAAAAAAATGTTTAAATTCGTTTAAATAAAATATACACAAATATAGAAAATATTAACAGTAATTTATAAAACATTACAATTAATTTTAGCTATTTTTAATTGTAAACAATATTTTTTTAGGGTTAGAGTAAAATAAAATTATTTAAAAATTAAATTAATTGGCTATTTTAATTATTTAAAAGTAGGCTAAGTTTTGTGGAAAAATTATTTAAGTTTGTTTAAATAAAATTAAAAAAAATTAACAAATATTGAAAATATTAACGATAATTTATCAAAAAATTACAATTAATTTTAGTTATTATTAATTGTAAACAATATATATATATATATATATATATATATATATATATATATATATATTAAAAAATAAGATAAGTATATAAATCAACGGCAATTAAGTAATATATTCTTTTGAAATCAGTGTCTCTAAATCGGTTCTTCCCAATAGATTTCTCAATGTGCTAGTTTGATAAATAACCATTATCTGGGTAAATAATAAATAAATTGATGTTATTTAAAAGGTCCATTAATGATTGGATGCTTTGATAATATTTGATAATAAATCATTTAATTTTTTATTCATTTTGTTCTCTTAATTTAAATAATTTTACTTGATATTTTATTTATATTAATTTTTTTTTCATTCGTTAATCTATGCAAAGACTAAACATGATCACAAAATATTCCCTAACTTTATCTCAATCTGTAGATGAAAATTTGGGTATAAATACGTAATAAATCTAGCAAAAAGTTTAAAACAAAAATCTGATATACAACTTAAAAAATATAAATGCCATGCATCAAACAAATAAATAAACAGAACCCAGAATTAACTGCCACCATTCGGAAAATATCTTCTCTTCGACGGCGCCAATCACTACGTCCACTTGTTCAACCATCAAAACATGAAATTTAAAAGAATGAGACTTCTTAGGATCATTTTCTACTGTTTTAGATTTTTTTTTCTTAACTATCGTAGCTTCATCTCTTCTCTAAACTATTCATCCACATTACTATAACTCAAACACATCATCATCATTGTATATATTACTTATACAAGTAATATATTTACTTTTATATATATTATTTTTTAAAGAAGATGATGGGAACATATTTAAAATACGAGGAACTTTCATTTTAACTTATATTTTGGATTCCTCTACTCTAAACAAAATTCTCACTCTCTTTCTTACATAATACCACAATCAAATTTAAATAATTTTTGTTGTCACATAATGAAACTGACTTTAATATTTTAAGACATTCCATTTCACTGATTCTCAATATTAATGTAATACTAATTCTTTTAATTTTTTTCTCCTACTATATGAGACAACAGTAGTTATGAAAAGAAGAACTACCCCAACTACCATGACGATGATAATAAATAGTTTAGTTTCAATTGCATTATGGATTTATGTTTTATATTATATATATTTCAATTATATTAATGATTTACGTTTTTTATATTATATTATCTTCGAATTTGAGCATGTTAAACTTTACATATATTATTCTTGACCTTGATTTCATAAAATAAATATATATATTTTAAATTTTGAATTCAGAGATATGTTTATTAGTATCAAGAAGTGGTCTAACATACTCTAACAATAATTCTAATTTCAGATTAAGAAAATAACTTTTAATTTAACTTAATGTCATAAAAATAACATGAAAAATAAAATGGATAAGTGTATTTTATTTTTCATGAATAAACAAAGGACACACACAATTAAAAGCTTCCTAAAAAAAATAGTACACGAAGACATATTCCCACCTCTGACCAGAACTAGTAACTACACTGGCCAAGGCATTCATTGCAGTGAGATATAACATTCTCATCAAAATTATTTTGGATTGTTAAATCGGTTCATACATGAGAATATAAAAAAATCTGCTTGAATAATTCAGATCATTTGAATATATTATCAAAAGTCTTAGAAATTATTAGTTTCTACTTTATAGCACTATCTTTTTCAACCGAGTAATATTTATTTTCATTATTATGTACCGATTTTTTTTCTTTTCTTTTTTTATTCAACCCAATAATCTCTACCAACCATCTCATAAATGTACGGGACTGGCAGATGATCTCTCTCTTTCAAGTGAGATTAAGCATAAATTTGAAATTTGAGTTGTTAATATTTTTTTATTGAACAACTTAAAAAGTTAGCCTTTTAATAAAACAGAAAGTTCTGTTTTCATGAAAACAAGTTTAGAAACTTTGGTTAACCACTTCGTACATGCAAAAATTATAATGGCTAAATATTTGGGACTTATGATAAGGATTCCTCGTCTAACAAATTATATTATGGGTAAAGTTACGAGTTTGAATTTTCGTACAAAATCATGTACTTATAGAAAAGTGGTATTAATAACATCCTAAGACTGAGAAAGACAGGAAGCCAAATCAAAGTGTTCGTTGTGTTCAACGAGTGCATCTCGACTTTGTAACAACAGTGCTAAAAACTGATTATATATAAAAACATATGTTATTTCATTCAAGAACATTACTAAACAGAGTTGTCGTACAATCTCGTTTTATTCATTTCTTTTTTATTATGATAAATATAAATTAGTTTCCAACCCGTTAACTTTTTTATTTTAATCTCATTCATCATTCTCATAAAAAATTAGCATCTTTTATTTAGCATCAGTAATTAAATTATCCTATTCTATACTGTTTAAAATTCTTTTAATCTAGATTTCTCAAAAAAAAAAAATCTTATAAGAAGTATGTAAGCAACACGAAAATAACTTTCTCACACTTAAATAATTAAAAAAAAAAACTTAACAAATATTGTACAAGTATTTAAAAGGGTAGTTGTCAAATCTATTTGTCAAAAAATGCTTTTGGAAATTATAGGATACTTTCCTCGTCCAACAACTTATAGTTTTGCTATCGAAACAATTCAACTCTACGTCAAACTTTATAGTTCAATAATTAAAAAAGAAGATTAATAGAGTGTATTTCAATAATTAAAGTTTAATTTCAATTATGATACAGTTAATTTGTTGACTGAAAAATGTGATCGAATTTAGAAGTAGAAATTAGTTCAGAAGCTAATACTTGTGGAATAGTTACATATATTTAAGAGTGAGGAAAGAAATACTCTTCAAGAATATATAGCACGGTTGTAGTTTATATAATGAGAGATTATGATGTATTTTCACAATAAAAATATTATTATCGAATATCTTGATAATGAACACTAATTTGTATTTATTGATAAATATTTTTATTATTAATAAATTAATATCTTGATAAATATATTAATAAATTAAGATTTGTATTATTGCCAAATATTTTTGTAAGTAATGTATTTGACGATCAATTTAGTTGGTAATTTTCATTGATTATTTGTGATTTTTATTACCGACGAATATTTCGTCAATAAAATGAGCGACAAATTTATCATTATTTTTATGAAATTATTTTGTATATTAAGAGAAAATGGGTGATAAGAAAAATAGAAGAAAAATAAAAGGATGAGAAAAAGGAGGAGGAGACGAAGAATAACAACAAGGAGGAAGAGGGAAGAGGAAGAGGGAAGAGGAAGCACAATAGTGGCGATGGCAGCGCAGTGGCCCAGTGGTGGAGGTGGCGCGACGACAGTAACAAGATGGCACGACGAAAACTAGTTGAAGGTGATAATTAAAGTTAGAGAAGAAGGAATAGAAAGAATATGAAGAGGAAGATGAATTATGAATATGAGGGAAAAAGGAGCCAAAGGTAACAATTAATGACGATAATGATTGAATGGGAGGAGGAGGAGGAGGAGGACACTATTAAAAATTCTCATATTCCATGATTTTTTATTTTGCAAATTTGTTAAAAAAATTTGCAAAAATGTTTTTTTGCTATTTTTTCTAAGAATCTTAATTAACAGATAATTCCTTCGTGGGTAATTATTTTCTACAAAATTATAAAATTCGCAAGTATTTCCTATAAAATTTGTTGTGAAAAGTGTTTTATATAAAATATTTTGCAAAAAAAATTAGCAATAATTTCCTATAAATTTTTTTTCCATAACAAATTTATAAGTATTTCTTACAAAACAAAATTGACAAAGTAATATAAGTTTTTAGTAGTGAAAGAAGAAAGAAGATCAAATCACATCATGTACCAACAAATTTTACTTATAACTAAATCACATCATGTACCAACGAATTTTATTGATGACTAAAATTTTTCGGTAATTATCTACAAATTTATGATAGATTACACTTTGTGAGAGATATTGTTGAATCTAGGATGATTAAGATTATGAAGGTGACTTCAAATTGCATATAAAGTCTTTGTCAATATCAAGATTCAAATATTATTTGAAACAAATTATTTCTTTTTCGATGATAAAGAAAGGTGATGTGAAAACTCTTTTGTGATTAGTTAAATGGGAGCATTATAATGTATTGACTCTAAATCATAACTGTTTTATTAAAAATGCAAAAAATTATCTACTATAAAACATCTAATAATATTAAGTTTTCTTGGACAAGTCTACCACCTATATTAGATACTCCTTTATCTTAACTATTTTAGTAGTTTTTTGTTATTCTATTTTATTAGTTTTATATACAGAGAGGAGAGAGAGAGAATTTTATGAATATGCAATATATATTATTTAATGCATACTTTCTATACAAAACTCTCAGTTATAATATGACTATTTCTTTTATTCTTATTAATGTATTTTTTTTTATTGCTATATATTAATGAATGAACCCAACAACATCTAAGTTTTTCCTTGATGCAAATGCATCCCTTCAACTAATTTATAGACACAGAAAAGGCGTTTATAATGGCACACGTTTTATTCATGCATATGCATTCTGTACATTGTGACATTAGAAGTGTCCTTATCCGATCATCAAGAAATTTTCAATTTCATTTCACCATTTAAACAATTTAAAGAGGCACGGAAAATAAATAATAGAACACAACGGTGGACCCGAAAGGAAGGGTAGACACAAGGATGTAATGGTGGTGGAGGCCTTTGCACCGGTGGTTGTTTGTATAAATTTAGAACCTCTATTTGTTACAAACTTGTTTAATTCTCATTATTGCTCATAATTTCTAATAGTAATTTTAGGTTTCAACCATGTCATATAATGATGGTGATAATTAAAATAAGGGTTAATTATGTTTTTAGTCCCTCAACTATTATCGTTTTTTGGAATTGGTTCCTCTCCCAAAAGTTAAACCATTTTGGTCCTCGTGATTTTGGAACTACTGACTTTAGTCCCTAATTTGTGAACGGCGTTAAGTCTGTGACTGCGTGGCAAACGGCGTTCCACATAGGCTGGTTATCTGATGACACGTGTCTACTCAGATGCTGACACGTGTTAAATTAATATTTATAATTCATAAATTAAATTTTTTTTTCTTCATTTTGAGCACGTGCAGTTGGCCTTTTAAAGTGTGGAACCGTTAGGTTTGTGGAGGTCTGTGAATCCATCGAAAGCCATTACCACGCCATCGAAGAGAAAGAGTTTGGAAGAAAGATGTGGATGTTGAAATCTGAAGGAACGGAAATAGAAAGCCACCACGCCATCATAGAATATTGAAGTGCTCAAGATTTGTGGGTCAACATAAAGGTAGGTTGATTTGATTAATTGGGAATTTTTTGTGTTTTAGGGTTTGTAAATGAAGAGGAGTGTTGGGTCGAAGGGTTGTCCATTGTCTTCGTCTTCTTCTGCGCAAGTGGGATCTTCTCATTTTGGAAGAAAAGTTTGTGGTTGTGGCGACCAATTACTGCTTCTGAAAGCAACTACTACAAAGAATAATGGCAGATTTTTCTTCAGGTGTCGAAATTGGGCTGTACGTATATGTTGTTATGGTGTGTGTTTTGGTGAATTTGTTTGTGGGCATGTCTCAGTTTTCTAAAATTTCTTACTTTGTTTTGTAGACTGAATCACATTGTAACTATTTCCGATGGGCTGATGCGGTAGAAGGTGAAGTCGAATGAAAGCCTCAATGTGACGAACGAAAGCCTGAATGTGAAGGAGAGAATGAAAATTTAAGTGGCAGTGATACAGTGATACTTCAGTTGTTGCAGAAGAATGCCAAACTAAAGAAGAAATTATCGGTGGAGAGAAAAATGGGAGAAATAAAGTTATTTTTGTTCATTTTATCTTGGGGTTTTACTGTCATACTTTGTGTTCTGTTTCTGTTAAAGACGAATTGTAAGGAATAAGGTTGAATTTAAGTGCAGATTCTGGAATGGGTTGTTGAATTGAAGTGCAGATTCTGTTTTTGTTTTTGTCAATGTTATGAAGTGCAGATTCTGGAATGGAATGTTGAATTTAAGTTTGTTAAAGCTGGTTATTTAGATTAGATTCTGGAATGGAATGTTGTTAAAAATTTTTATTGATTTGGATTAATATTGGGAGCAGTAATGACATGAATGGTTGGTATGATATTTTGAACAGATTTAATTGGTCATATTTTGAATCAGTTGAAGTCCATTAATGTGCCCGCGAGCAAGAATTTTTCGCATTGCTTCCCTGATTTGTAATTGGCACCATTAACCCAGATTTGTACACATGCTTTTGTTCACTTTAATAACCCAATTGGCACCATTAACGACCATTTATATTTGGCACCATTAACCCAAATTTGTACACTTTAATAATCCAATTTAGAAAATGGAGCATCAATTTAGAACCTGCCCATGATTGATAAAGGACGAAGCAAAAAATAAATGTTAACAGTACATGACATATACTATTGAAAACAGTGATCCAAGTGGTCCTAGATGTCTGCTAAAGCTAAAACAACAACAGCTGGAACTCTGCATCACAACTAACAAAAAATACATTTACTTCAAAATATCCATGTGACCATCACTACAAAACACAACTCCCAATATTGTTCACATGGGTTGTCCGCTAGGTGGGTTGCTTGAACTTGCTTGTGAACCTAAAGTTGGTGCACCGCTTGGGAGCTTCCATGACCTTCCTCCCTTCCTATTAAATTTCCTGCTTGTGGTGGTAGCAGATCTTAAAGTGGTGTTCCTCCCGGATGTCTTGCCAGTAGCAGCTGTAGTTTTTGCAGACTTCTTCCTTTTCTGTTTTCCCTGCAAAGACCGCACAGTCATTAGTTTCAACTTCATAATTACATCGTACTTCATTTGATTATGATAGACAGATTTACCTTGTTAGTTTTTCCCTGCTTGCAGCTTCTGATATTGTGATCAAACTGGCCACAGTTACTGCACTTCATTCTAAGATGCTTCTTCCCCAACCTAGAGTGGCTGACATCTTCATCAGGTTCTCTTCTTCTTAATTTTCGTGGCCTCCCAGGAGGAGTCTTAAATATTGGGGGTAGGATTTGTGGTCCATTACTTTTAGGCCACAGTTGTTGGCCATTAATGGGTGAAATTGGTGACCCATAACAAGCTTCATAAGCCTCCCTTTTGTAATAAGCATGCACATAATCAGAGGGCTGTTCTACCTTGTAATTGATTGCAGCCACGGCATGTCTACATGGTATGCCAACTAAGTCCCAAAAATAACATGTGCAGCTGTGGTTTGTGAGGTCAACTATGAATTTATCCATGGTGAATCCTTGTGTAACTTCAAACTTACCATCTCCAGTCCAAACAACAAACCAGTTTCCACTTTTCTCTATTTCCCTATCTAGCCTTTTGTTAGGTTTAGGCATTACAACACCCGTAAATGCAGTTAATTTTTCCCGCAAATGTGCAAACCTACTCATCAAGTATGTCCTAATCCACTCCATCATTGTTATAATTGGTTTATCCCTAGCTAACAATATAGTGCTATTAAATGACTCTGATAAGTTGTTCATGAGGACATCACACCTAGAATATGCACTAAATGCATGTTTACACCAAGACTTACGTGGAATTGTATGTAACCATTCAGCAGCTTCTTGATTGACCTTCTTGAGCTCTTCCATACTTGCTTCCCAGCCTTGGTAGTATGTGGCTTTAGCAGCAGCCATCATGAGATTCCTAATGACTATACCACCACCAAATCTCTTCTTGTAGTTGCTGTACAGATGCCTTAGACAAAATCGATGCTCCACTTCATGCAATAGTTCATCAAATACTTGCATCAGTCCCTGTAAAATGTACGTATACAATAAGTCAATCATACATATAATTTATTTGGTGACACTTAAGTACATGAATTTGAATTTACCTTCTGCTGGTTCGAAATAAATACTCATCGATTACTTTGAATGTCTCCAATGTCCTCTAACAATAATGTTAGGAACCACCTCCAAGTCTCCTTGCATTCATTCTCTACAACAACAAATGCCAGTGGAAAGTACTGGTCATTTGGATCCCTTGCCACAGCAACTAAAAGTTGGCCTCCATAGGTAGTCTTCAAATGACATCCATCAACACCTATGAATGGTCTACAGCCATTCACGAACCCTTTCTTGCACCCATCTAGACACAAATAGAAAGAACCAAACCGTGGCTGCAATGTGGGCTGAGGTTGATTAATTTTTATCTTAACTGTTGTTTCAATAGACACTCTCCTTAGCTCTGCAACATAATCATATAGCATATTGTATTGCTTTTGCCCATCTCCTTCAAGAATGTCCATTGCAATCTCTTTTGCTCTACAAGCCCTCCAGGGGGTTATTGCAACACTGTACGACCTTCGTACATCATCAATTATTTCATTGGCTGTCATTCTCCCAACATTTCTAAACTTATCAACTACAATTTTGGAAACCCATTCCTTGTTTGCATTCTTGTTAACAAAAACTCTGCCACAATTATGACTATCAATCAAGGTCTTCACCCTAAAAGTTTGACTTCCTCCAACTTTGCTGCATAAAATCAAAAATTCACACTTCCTTTTGCAAATAGCCCTCACTCGGACATCATCATTCTTCACAAATTTAACTTCTCTACCATTCAACACAGAATGCTCCATCAAAGCTTGCTTGAATTGTTTCAAGGAAGAAAACTCCATCCCAAGTTTGAATTTGAATTCCTTGCACATGTCTTCGCCCCTGAATATTGGGTATTTCCTCCCACCATCCCCATAAGCAATGTCAACATCACTATCTAGCTCATCAGTGCTGTAGTGCGCATCTATTTCATGATCAGCAGTACTCTGTTGTGTGGTAGAAGTACCCACACCTTCACTTTGGTTTCCTTCAGCTGTAGGTATAGCAGTTGTTCTTGACCTCTTCCTATTTTTCCACTCTTGTTTGAATTTTTTCCACCTGTTTAAAACTTGAGAAAAATGCCTGCGTGGAATATCTTCCAACCCAAAATAGTCATCATCATCTCTATGTCTTTCTTCCTCACTCTCATCCAATTCATCACCTTGATCATCACCTGAAACAACACCAGATTCATCACCAGATTCAGCACCAGCGTTTGATTCTTCTTCATTTGGTCCAGCAGCAGCAGCGTTTGCCTCTTCTTCATTCACCTCACCACCATTATGAACAGCGTTTGATTCTTCTTCATTTGGCCCAGCAGCAGCAGCGTTTGCCTCTTCTTCATTCACCTCACCACCATTATGAACAACACTTTCTTCTTCTTCATTTGGCCCAGCAGCAGCAGCCTCTACTTCATCTATCACACCAACATTAACAGCGACACCAACCTCTTCATTTGCCCCAGCAGCACCCTGTTCTTCAAGTATCACACCAACATTAACAGCAGCAACCACCTCCTCATTTGTCCCAACAGCAGCCCCTTCAATAAGTTCAATAACTTGAGCAGAACTAACCACATGCTCCACATAAATCTCAACCTCCTCGTTTTTATTTTCTGCATATTCGGCCAACTCCAAAGCATGTCTATCGTCACATAATGGCCTTAGATCTCTATCCATTCTCCCCTTCTTCGGCTTCCACCACATATAAAGTTCTCCATCATACTTAAAATCCTTCTTCAGAATACCCAATGCTTCGAAGTACGACCACATATCTGGATCCAGTCCACAAACTACATGCTCCTCTCCACCTTCGTAACGCAGCATCCTTCCCCTAAATCTTTCAAACTTCCCCATGTGCCGAAAAACCACTGAAAAAACCATCTGTATAACAACCAAAACACAACCCTAAACCCATCAAACCCAACCACAAATCGAACCCACACTAACACAGCCGCTGCAAATTGGACCTCCAAATGCGCAATAGATTCCCCCCAAATGAAAACCATTGAAACCTTAAATCAGAGTGACAAAGGAAAGAACTTACCTCTGCTTCCAACCAATGCTCTGCTCTTGCAACCTCGTCGAGAAAGCCAATCACGAGCTACGCCAACAACTTCAAACAACCTCGCCCAGAACGGAATCTCGACGTTTGGTTTTCCACTCTCACCGGCACAGCAAATGAGCTTTCGCGGAGAAAATCTTTCTCCCTAACTTAGGAACCAGAGAATGACGCTGCTAATTCATAATGCCAAGCACGTGCTCAAATTCACGGTTTTAAAATTTGTATTATAAAATAATTATTAAACGACTTAATGAAGAAAAAAAATTTTAATTTATGAATTATAAATATTATTTAACACGTGTCAGCATCTGAGTAGACACGTGTCATCAGATAACCAGCCTAGGTGGAACACCGTTTGTCACACAGTCACAGACTTAACGCCGTTCACAAATTAGGGACTAAAGTCAGTAATTCCAAAATCACGAGGACCAAAATGGTTTAACTTTTGGGAGAGGGACCAATTCCAAAAAACGATAATAATTGAGGGACTAAAAACATAATTAACCCTTAAAATAAAGCAAGCTAAACGAAAACAATATTAAAATAGTTTCAAGAAAGGAAAACAATCATTTTTCAGAAAAAAACAAAATAAATAAAACTCAAATTTGATGAAAAGTAAAACCAGAAGTGGCTGATATTCTAATAAAGACTCCTTTTCTGATAATCACATATAATACGTTTTGTTATTCCATAATTAATCAATAATACGAGAAAGACATTCAATTTGACTTGTAATGATTTGAACGTAATGTTTCACTCATCATGGTTGACACGTTGATTTTTATTTTTCGAAAAAGAAAAATCCATGTCAGTATCATCATACAATCAGGACAACAACTTAATAAAGTTCGTAACAAAAATCTAATAATTTCATTGACAATTTTTTTACTTTATTGTCCAGATGAAAGGACCAACAATTTTCCACAATTCACGCTCAAGCAATTTTTATATTATATTTATGTATTTTAATTAACGAAAATTATTATTCAACAGACCTTTGTATTTATCATATCAATCTTTGACAGAGTATAGTACACACGTTAGATTATATGAAAATAAAACAGGGTCCCATAATTAAAATAATGTCGGCTCTTTAGAATTATTAAATTCAAACTCGTCCACCACTACTAAAATAAAATTTGATATTCATGTGGCCTACCTAATTATATCTAATCTAAAACCAGATATTTTACATTTGTCATGTTTTCCTAGAAAATATAGTGAAGCGAGATGGAATTATTTGCTATTACAAAATGTTTAAACATATATACTTTACCCAAATTTAATATTGGTATTGCTACATAGTCGTATCTTAGTCTAAAACAAAATATATTACATTACTTGTGTTCCATAAAAAATATTAAAGCAAATTTGATTATTTCCGAACAAGATGATTACACACATATACTTTATGAGTTGGATGTACTATGATCAAGAAACGAAAAAAAAAAAGTAGGTATGAATGAAACTATTATTTATTTTTGTGTTACCTAATTTAATATTGAGTTATTATTAAAGTTTTCTAGCATTATTTACATGTATAATGTCCTTTATTATCTATATCGATCGTTGTAATCGTATCGCTTAATTATATTTGTGTTTTGTTTTAAACATGTATTGTTAATAAATTTGGTACCTACTATTAAAATATATTTACAAGTTAAATTTATTATTACAGTGTGTTTTAATAATAAAATTACTAAATTATTAATTTCGATACAAAACTAGCATTTATAATACTAAATACAATCACTAATTTAATTTAATTTTATTAGTTAAAGTTATACATTTTAGGGTTAAATAAGTTTTTGTTCTCTTAACTTTAAGTGAAAATTGAAATTAGTCATTTTTTAAAACTTTGACCTAAGTTAGTTCCCAACTTTATAGATATGAGAATTTAGTCCTTTTAGTCCAATTTTATTAAATTTATTTGAGATTTCAAATGCGTTTTGAGATAGTTTCTTAGTTAATATTGAATTGAAAATGTGTTAAACGGTATAAAAAACTTAAATGCTATTATGAAACGCATTTAAAAATCAAATAAATTTAATAACATCTAGTTAAAAGGAGTAAACTTATATATATATATATATATATATATATATATATATATATATATATATATATATATATATATATATATATATATATATATATATATATATATATATATAAAGTTGAAGGACTAAATTGGACTAAAATTGGAAAAAGAGACTAATTTCAATTTTTATTGAAAATTATCAAAAATATATTTAATCTTAAATTTTATTAGAGTTCAGGCTTATCAACTTTTAAGTTTCTGATAAATTTTTTGGTCTATTGATAATCAATAAATATATATGTTTTAAATGAGTTCTCCCTGTTTAATTTTTTTATTAATAATCAATTGATAATTAATAACCACATCACTTAATTCACGTAAAAGTTAAACAACAGAAAAGTTAAACAAGGAAGAATCCAATTAAAAATTAGCCGGATTCAATGTATCAAAAATTTAAAACTTAATTAAGTCTTTAGTTAATTATTCTAACAATCATTTAGCTTAATAATATTTATTCTAACTATTATAAGTTAATAAATTAATTTTCAAATATTACATTCAAAATTATTTTTCATTTAATTTCAATAATTAATTATTTATTAATATTACAAAAAACCTAAAACCTTTTCTAATAAAAAAAATCAAATTTCAATTCTTTCTAAAAAAAAATTCTATCTAATTAATTTTTAAACAATAAAACACATACAAACATACATCTTGATTTCACGCATATTTATTACACATTTATTTGTTTTCTTCTTATCACATCATATATCTATAAATTTATTAACTTTATTCTCGCTCAAATGTATATTAAGTATATTAGCCTTTTTATATACATAAATATTTTTGTATAATATTTCAGACACCTTTCAAAGAAAAGAAAAAAAAGTACATAATTTGATTAAATTTTAAGGCTCTGGTCGGGTCCTGTAACTAAAAGGCACACTATTTTGATTCTGGAATACTTTTCCAAAATGGATTTTTCAGGGAAAAAAAAATTAATGATAGATTTACTCATTTAATTTTTAAATATTGTAACTATTTCTATACAAACGTTTTCTAAGACAAGAAAAACTAGAATTCGACTTTGATAGGAAACGATCAAAAAAGAATTCTAACTAACCATACAAATTCATGTCCATTTTTATAAAATTCTGGGACCACGTTGGTCTGGGAATTTTTTATTAGGTTTTATTTGGATAATATTTTCTCTCTGTTTATGTTTACGTTAAAAATTGTCAGTGAATATTCTTAAAAACGTGGGAAGAAATTTATATTTGGGACAAAAATTTGTATAGGTAATTTTGATTCCATTTTGAAGTTATATTTTCCAATTTCTTTTTGTCATTTTCTTTCTTCTCCCCTCCCTCTTCCGCAGGGAACAGGGGGTGTGAGACTATTAATGTGTTTTTATGGCCCTAACCTCTCTTTATAAAACTCTCACTTCTCTCTATGGGAGATCATATCACCATGGGGGACAACGATAGCCAGACGCAACCGCTTCTCACGCCGCGCCCAGACACAGCAGTCTTCACGGCGGATTCCGATGACATCGCTCCGATCACCGGTACCGCCGACTTCGCCAGAGAGTTCCTCGTCGAGTCCAAAAAGCTATGGTACCTCGCCGCCCCCGCCATCTTCACCTCCGTCTGCCAGTACTCCCTCGGCGCCGTCACCCAAGTCTTCTCCGGCCACGTCAGCACCATCGCCCTCGCCGCCGTCTCCGTCGAAAACTCAGTCATCGCCGGCTTCTGCCTAGGCATCACGGTACCTAACAAAAACAGAAAATCTCCCCGTCTTATTTACGCATACTGATTTTCTCCTAAAGTTACTACCACTCAGTATTCATCGTCTTTTTTATTTTATAGATACAATTTTTATATTAATTTCTTTAGTATCATTTTGACTTCTTTCAATTTTTATGTAAACACTAAAATAGATTAAGAATACCGAAGATCCTTTACCATAAATGATGTTGGTTCCAATCTTTGCACTTTCCTATACGAAAATGGAAAAAAAAAAAGAAAAAGAGAGTATCGGAATAGATTCATCAACAGTATAAATAAGATCATGGTTTTACATGTATACAACAAAACAATTCTTGTATGAACTATAGAAAATAAACGATTCACATTTGTATAATTAATCTCTTTTAATTTCCATTTTTATTAACGTTGTCTATTTTGTTTCACTGAATTTAATTTTAAATGATTAATAAAATTAAATCATATAGATTAATTTTATTTCTATTCTAAAGAGTACAAATATAATTAACACATTATTGATTGATCCATTAATTAACGATGGAGTTTGGTGCAGTTTGGAATGGGAAGCGCGTTGGAAACACTGTGCGGGCAAGCGTACGGGGCGGGGCAGGTGCACATGCTGGGTGTGTACATGCAGCGCTCGTGGGTGATTCTGAACGCCACCGCCATTCTCCTGACTCTGCTCTACGTCTTCGCAGCGCCGCTGCTGAGGGCGATAGGTCAGACGGCTGCGATTTCTGCGGCGGCAGGGGAGTTCGCGGTGTGGATGATTCCGCAGCTGTTCGCCTACGCCATGAACTACCCCATGCAGAAATTTCTGCAGGCGCAGAGCAGGATCATGGTGATGGCGTGGATCGCCGCGGCGGCACTGGTGCTGCACGTCGTGTTCAGCTGGCTTCTCATGCTGGAGCTCGGGTGGGGCATGGTGGGCGCCGCCGTGGTGCTGAACGCCTCGTGGTGGTTCATCGACATAGGTCAGTTCGCGTATATACTGAGTGGGACCTGTGGTGAAGCGTGGTCTGGCTTCTCCCTTAAAGCCTTTCACAACCTTTGGGGTTTCGTTCGCCTCTCTCTTGCCTCTGCTGTCATGCTCTGGTTTCTCCTTCTCCCTTTTTCTTTTTACCATATTCACTTAACAGATAAAAAAAATACTATTTTTTTTTAATTCAAAGTTATATTTATTTTTACTAAAAAACAGCTAAATTATTCAAATATATATAAGCATAATTGAAAAATTACATAATGAATGGATTATCACAGTTACACTGTTTTATTTAATTTTAAAATTTAAAGCAATTAATATTTTTAGTGAAGTATTTTTAATATTTCCATTTTCTTGACAGATCTTATAAGACAATAAATAGAAATGACTGCTGTAAATATGGAAGAAGAGTTTTTAATATCAACTTTACGACTTGTTAAGGGTTGGTGAAAAAGTAATTACCAATTGAGTGGCAGCAAAAAGAAGATAAAAGTTAAAATATATATTATTAAAATACTATATATATTATAAAAGTGTGGACTTATCTCTTTCTTTACCAACTAGTTATTTTGTTGAAGGAGGATGTTTTTGACCCGATCGAAATGACAGCTGTTTTTTAATCTGTGGCTGTAATATTGTGCATGCAATACTTACCGTTCACATTCCTTTCATCTTGCTTATCCCTTTCATGTTGCTTATCATATTAGTGTGGTCTCCTTCACCTCAACTGGCCATGCCATCCTAGATTTGTTTTCCCCGTTTTGTACGTAAACAATAGCGTCTTTGGATTGTCGTGGTCGTTCTCAGTTTTTTATTTTTCTGTGGTACAAAAATTTAAAGATCAGATAGAATAAAAATAAAAAATGAAAGCAACTGGTGGATCTCGCCTTTATTATTTTATTCCATATTAAATAGACTTTCTTTTTTTAATTCCCGTCTGTTGTTTTCCTTTCGGCTTCTTCATTAAGGGTCAACAAACGAGGAGCAATTATTTATGGATTTGATTAATATCAATCCTTATTGTACTAGATTGTAGTGAGTGTGTGGAAGAATTAACAAAAATAATTTGCATAAAAATAAGTTAATTTTATTTTAATAAATTTTATTTAGAAAATAAATGTTTAATTAATTAAATTACGTGAACTAATTAAAATGGCATATTAATGTTTTATGAAATCGATCTTTATTTTTTGGTTTTTAATAACTTAATTTGGTTGAATGTGCGCAGCCTCGAAGTGTGGTACTTTATGGCCCTGATTCTCTTCGCCGGATATTTGAAAGATGCGGAAGTTTCGGTTGATGCGCTGTCCATCTGGTGAGTAATTTCCGAATCATGCTGCTGATTAACATTGTGAAATTAAAAAAACAGAAGAAAAAGTTAACAACAAGAATATTCACTTTTTTAAGGAAAACATTCAAGTGTTTTACAAGTGGGGTAATAATTTTTTATTTAATATAATAGATTTGTTTAGCATACTGTATGAAACTAATCTGAACAGCAATACTACGCTGTTATTACTCACTTGGTGCACATGTATTAATTAGCCGAGTGTACAGGTCATGCATCTCGGTGGAATTTTTTTTTCATCGAGATGTGTAAATAGCTACATCACATGAATATGAATCCACTTAAAACAAAATGGCAGCCAGCCGGCGGGGTTCAAAATGATGACTTCCACTGATGATATTTGTTTATTTAATAAAGTTATTAAATAATTAAAAGTTGAACATGGAATTTAAAAATTAACGTGCAGTGGATCTGAATCCATATGCACATTCATTTAGTCATTTAGTGCCTCTTTCAAAAGTTTAATTTGACTTGTACTCATCCTTAAGTGGTTTGTCTTACCCCCTGTTTCGACAAAGGATTAGTTGTACGTGCTTTTCACTATTATATCGGGGATTCTTGTTATTTCCTCCTGTTTGTGGAAATAATTTATTAGATTTTGATGGTAGGTGGACCAAATAAATTTTCTTTACTTAATATTAATAAATAAATTACTTAAATATTAATGTTTATTTAATTTTATATTTAATAAATAGTTACTGATATCTGTAAGTAGGTGTGTATATATTCACAAACTGTGTTGATAACTTTTATCCACTGGAGTGTGTCTCTGTCATCTCCGATTAAGACTTTGGAAACGTATTAAGTTTGTCTACAGCTACGTGGACCGAACTTGTTTACATCATTTTTTTTATGGAATATTGACGTTTACTGAATTTGCAGCATGAACCTATTGGGATGGACCATCATGGTCTCCTTCGGATTGAATGCAGCTGTAAGGTTTGTTTCTAGCTACCTAACCATTTTAGGCAATGCAATTTAATGATATTTATTTATTTTATGTATTTATAAAAAATTAATTCATCAAAAAGTAAGAGAACAATGGAAAAGATATTGTTGGAATGACACCTCTTAACAAACAGTCAAACCTTGGAATATAACGAACTTCGTGAAGAAATATAAAATAAAAACATCTATTGACAAATTCAAAATAAAGTCATTAACTTAATGACAACTTAACTAAATTCCTAATTATTTTACCTTTACCTAAATCAGTAAATGGATTATAAAAGTACATCATTAGTTTAAAATATATATATATAGCTACAGTGAGAGAGAGTTTACAGAAAGTGACAAACTTTGGGCTAACTGGTTGATGAACATTGATATAAACTTGCAGTGTGAGAGTGTCAAATGAATTAGGTGCATCTCACCCGAGAACAGCAAAGTTTTCACTTCTTGTGGCGGTGATTACTTCGACTCTGATTGGTGTGACGCTGTCGCTGATTCTGATAATATTCCGGAATGAGTATCCCTTTTTGTTTTCAAACGATTCAGCAGTGAGAGAGATGGTGGCAGAGCTGACACCGATGTTGGCCATTTGCATTGTGATCAACAACGTGCAACCAGTTCTCTCAGGTGTTGCTGTTGGTGCAGGGTGGCAGGCTGCAGTTGCATACGTGAATATTGCTTGTTACTACCTCTTCGGCATTCCTCTAGGTCTTCTTTTGGGCTACAAGTTTGAAATGGGTGTCACTGTGAGCCTTCTTCTTCTTCTTCACCTTCCCTTCATTATTTACTTCTTCTTTTCATCGTTCTTCATGGAGTAATGGATTTCTTTATATGATGGCTCATTTCAGGGGATTTGGTCTGGAATGCTGTCAGGGACAGTCTTGCAAACTTCTGTTCTATTCTTCATGGTCTATAGAACTGATTGGAATAAAGAGGTAATGATACATGTTTTTCAGTGTGTGTGTGTGTGTGTTGAGAATGCTAACCAATCTGGTGATGCTTATGATTAAGATTTTTGGTGTGAATTATTGCAGGCATCCCTTGCAGAAGATAGGATAAAGCAGTGGGGTGGTGGGGAAGAAGATTCAAGAGGGAAGAATGACCAAGAAACATGAAATTTTGCAGATTCTTGAAGCAGATTGTATCTTATTTTATTTCAACAAACATTGTTTTCTTTCTCTAGGGTCGTGTGGATGTCAATCATCCATTCATTTTTGTTCTCAATAAGAGTGATCTTATATTCCGTCTCTCACCAATTTTTCTAGTGTTTTATAAAATAAGTATTAAAAATAAGGGTTAAATATGTTTTTTTTTTTCATAAATTTTAATAAATTTTGGAATTAGTCATTCTTTAAAATTTTATACCAATTTAGTCTTTCATTTTCAGAAATACGTTAATTTAGTCATTCTTATTAATTTTTGTTAAGTTTATTTGACATTTTAAATGTATTTTATGATAATATTTGAGTTAACATTGAAGTGAAAATATGTTAAACGATATAAACAATTCAAATACTATCATGAAATGTGCGTAAAACGTTAGATCAACTTAACAAAATTTGGTTAAATTGGACTAAATTCACGTATTTTTAAAGATGATGGATTAAATTGATCAAAAGTTTTGAAGAGTGACAAATTCTAAATTTCACTAAAACTTAAAGGACCAAAAGTATATTTAACCCTAACAATAAAAATGTTGAAAATTTAATATTTTTAAAATATATAAAAGACTTCTAATAAATAGGAGTTTTTTTTTTTTTTTACCAGGATTTTTATAAGAATGGATTTAGCTTGGCCACATCGAGAAATTCCCATTCGTGAGATGAAGTGCACTGTTTGGTATGTATTTTGTTTTTCAAAAGATTGTTAGAGATGAATTCTGTAAGGCTAATTAACTTTTTAATCATTATTATTACATAGATTACTCTTTTTTATGTCACAATTAACTTATTACTAATAAAAAGGTAAGTTGTACGTCATTATTAAACCAATTTGTACACTAATTAATTTAATTATTATTGAAAATTATAATACATCGTAAAATTAGCTTTTTGTGGGTATAATATATCGTAATTGATTTAATTTCAACAAATGATAACTGTAAAAAAAATAACTTTTATAGTTAGATATATGACTTGAACGAATATATGTTATGTTTTGTGAAATACATAATTGTTTACGTTATGTTATGTTATGCGCTGGGAAGTCACACAGAATTTAGATTCTCTTATAGGTTTTTTTTTTTCTTCAAAATACATCGACACTAATTTTTTATATTTTAAAATATATTAAAAGAAAAATTAAAGTACCAGATGACAATGTCAAAAGTTATAGTAAAGTCTGGACTCAAGTCACACCTAATAATAGCTCATAATCCAAATCATTGGTTTTGCGAAAAAGATACTTTTTAAAAGTTGAGGATGATTTAGAAAAACATTGGGTGCCAATAATAAATTCCTAATGTTTATTTATTCATTGACACAGTTTGCTAAAGTTGCGTTAGTGTGGTTTTCACATATGGCTTTGCGTTTGCTCTTATAAAAGGGCCAACGGACCCAAATTTGAATAATGAAAATAAGGTTTTTCTTCTCGTGTCTTCATAATTTCTAAGTGTACTCCCTAATTGCTAAAATCATATTTTATTCTTTATAGACGTAACTTTTTGATCATTTACTTTGAAAATTTTCTGAAACTAGTGTTCTATATTTTGGGAATGAATAAGACTATTAGAACAAGTTTTCTGGAATACATAAAATAAAATACATTTTGGAAGGAGTGAGATATAACAATTTCCTAAGAGTGAGAAACATGTTACATAGTGCCTTGGCGATAAATGAAGTAGGAGATGAAGCACGTAAACATGTTACATTGTGCTTGAAATCCATTATAGTTTTTTTTTTAATATAAATTTTCTTTTACTTTTATGTTCTTTCTCACCTAAGGTTATGACATTTAATGGCATACCAAGGTTTGTTACAAAATTGAAGACAAACATGTATATAAGCAATTTTTCAATTTAAAAAAAAAAAAAATTCATTCATAGGATGTCCACTAAATAACATTTTTATCCATAAAAGCTGGGCGAGTCCTTCTATCACTATTGAAAATAACATGGTAAGGGTGTTATTTTCAACTTCACATTGATTACAGGTAAATATCATAGTCTCTTATTTATTATAACCAAGAACAATTATTGGGCTTAGTTTGCCTATTAAATGTATGCAGAGGTTCTGTTACTACACTTCCCCAAACAGGTCTGCTATGTCTTCAGTGTCTGGTCCACCACACTACTAAACTATCCACATTTCTAGTTCAGCCCATGATCCTATAGTTGGACAATTTTGAATGCTACATAGAGCTTCTGGGAGTTATATTTCATGTATTTTTTGTAGATCCCGTTTATATTTACCATTTTTTTTTATTTTTTTCAATAAATATAAAGGTTTATTTCCTAACAATTATATATGAGTAACTCTTGTCTAATGTTGATTTTTTGTAATGTTCATACTTAGGATAACAAATTTAAGGAAATAATTTGATAGATTATATGCCAATTGGCTTAAAGTAAATACTCATGATGTAATTTGGAGTTGTCCTGATTTAGTTAAATGTGATAGAATGTTTGGATAATAGAGAAAAATATATCGATAATTTTTATGTTTTTTAAGGGTGTAGACTTTTCTTCATGCTAAGTTTATGAAAATTATTTATGTTTTGGAATATGTTTGGAGGAAGGATTTCATCATCAACTTGGGTAGGAAAGTAACTCTACTTTGATTTGTCAAGGTCCTAAGTTCCAACAAGTGATACCTTGGACTCTTGCCTCTGTACCTTTTTGGGAGATGACTTGAGAGATAATGAGTAGATGAATTTGAGGGAGAATAGGAGATAAAGTGGTGTTTTTTTTAAGAGATTTAGAAGTAAAAATAGAGAGATTTGAAGGTAAAGTTTGTAAAAGTTTGAAAATGATTTAATGAGCGTTACAAATAAAAATAATGTTTTAATAAAATAAAATGTAAGATTGCAATTTTGTCTTTATTTTTAAATGAATATAAATAAAATGTATTTAGTTAAAATTAATGGAAAATAAAATGAAAATGATTAATTTTTTTTCGCAAATGTTAGTTGTTAGTTTTTTGTTAGAACTCACAACATCTTCCACACGTATTTTTAAATCCACCAAAATAACCTTATTTCTCAAAATTGTCTGTTGAAGTCAAACTCACGACCTTTTCCTCCCTTTCCTCTCATCCAATCACTAAGCCCTTAATTATTTCATTGATCCTTGTTTTTGTAGAAAAGTGTGAAGTCGGTCTTCCAATTTTTTCTTATCTCAATTTGATCTTGACTTTTTTAATCTGATTGAATTTTGTCCTTGTAGTTAATTTTTTTAAAATTTTTTCAAAATTTATTTTTTATTTTTTTACATGTGTCACTTCACATTTATACTATGACACAGTCAGTGTGATGTGATAGTAGAAGTGTGATTTAATTAATATAATAAATTTTTAATGAAATTAATATATGATTGGTTGAAGCAGTTTTAGTTATGTTATGAAACAGATGTTAGAACAATTACCGACAAGCCATAGGGTTCACTATTGCATTGATATCTGAAACATAACTAGTGTCAATAGTTTTTCATTGGATGGTTATACTAAAAGTGTGGAGTCAAGACAACAGGTGGAAGAGTCCTTAGAAAAGCAATGGTTTAATCACAACGTGTCATCGTGAGTAATCCAGTCTAACAAAGTTTGGAAAGAGAAGTAATTATATGTTAAGATCTACGACCGTAAGTGGTTAAGATGAGTGGGAAAAATGTTAAGGGAAAGGAAGTTCTAAGAGTGACTTTAAGTAAGGTTTTTCAAGAAAGATGTTATCAAGGTTTCGCGACAAGTTTCTCAAGTGTGAAGAGAGTTGTCAAGACATTGAAGAAAAACATGATTGACGCTTCAATGATTGATTGTTCTTTGTGGTCGATTGCGGCTAAACACATCAGATGTGAAAATGGTTGTTGATCAGAGTACGCAGCGGAGTAATGGTGGGATATACTTATCAATAGTGGGAATACAAGAGACGAGGAGGTATCTAACTCATAACCTGGTGGTTGACGTGGTAGTGAGTTCTCTAAAATAATAGACGTGTCAGTGTTATGATGATTTGTAAAGATGTTTAGTGATCATCAACAGCTAGAAGTATGGAGTTGCATAGAGGGAGATGGATAGGAAACGAAAGAGATGAATCGAGTTATGGTTTTGAGTTGTGCTATTACCTTAGAAGTGGAAAAGTACTAGTGTGTGTTTTAAGCAGAAAGAGCATTGCAGTGGTTGGTTCGATAATGAAGAATAAGAATTGGTGGAGAGATGGTTGCAGATTAGTGGTTTAATAAATGCTAAGGACGTGTTAGAATTTGGTGTCGTTGTTGCCGCAAGTGAAAGGTCTAGTCTGGAAGTGGGATAACATTGTTATAGACTCTGCTGCTCTGGTCAAACTCAGTATGAGAAGCATGATGTCATGCGGATGGTGATGGATAGGGTGGTCAATAATGTTATAAAGTTGTGTGTGATCAAGTCAGATGAGTGGTACCTCAAGGAAGAAACTAGATGATGAGAAGTGATAACAATCACGTTTTAGGTTGAGATCGGTTGCAAATCTTTAAATTTTGGTAAAAATCTACCAGAAGTAGTGGAGAGCATATGGAAGGTCAGTAAGCATATCAAACATAAGTGGGTTGGTTAGGTGTAAAGGATCATTCAAGTTTTAAGGTAGAAGCTGGAGAGTTGCTTAGAGAGTAGTGACTAATCCAATCTACATTGTTAAACATGCATCACTTAGCACAAAGGCAGAGTTTTCAGTAAGTTTAGGTGTTGCAATCGTTAAGTCAGTCATGTATAGGTGGTTGTTGTAGAGAACATGAGGAGAGCATGGTTTTCTTTCTATCTGACGAGTGAATTTTTGGGGACGAAAATTTGTCTTGTTGGGGAGAATGTAAGACCCTAGAAAATGGCATTTTAAAAGTGATAGTGGTTTAAAAATAGTGAGACTCGATTATTTTAATATTAAAAGGTTTTAGTATAAATAGAATTGTTATAAATGAGTTTCATTATTTTAAAACACACCATCTCTCTAGAAACCACTTTTCTAGAGTTCTCTGACTTCTCTCTAGAGGTTCTGCCTCTCTGGTCGTTTGATTGAAGAACCGAGACCATAGGATTGATCCTCTCGGCGAGCTCTTCAAATTGGACCGACCAGTTTCTCCGTTCGTGTAAGTTGAGTTTTCGCTATCTTTTTTAGTCTTTTTCTATTTTCTGTTGCATGGAGCCTTTTTCCGCTTGCATGCGACGTTTTAATCATCAGTATGAGTCTCTGCTGATCAGTGATCATAACGGTATGTCGTGATCGTTCTTGTGATGTTTCTATGTGTAGATAGAGCATCTTGTGGAGTTAGAGGTGTTGACGTTTTTAAGGCATTGACGTTTATAAAGCTGTCTAAACAGGATAACAAGTAAGGGAAGCTAACTGTTTTACTTGAATTTCGTATAGAAATCATTCTGATGACTTTGAATTGCATGATTGAGTGTTGTATGAGTGCTTGAACTGTGTAATTGAGTGTATGATTGGATTGTGCTAGATTTCTGGAATGTTGCATGTGAGAACAGATTGGGAATCTGGTATTTTCGCCTAAGCGAGCAGCTCTCGCCTGAGCGAAAACACCAGAAACTCATCCCCTATCTCTGTGCGAGATCTCGCCTAGGCGAGCCAGTCTCGCTTGAGCGAGAGTCACTCTTGTCTAAGCGAGACAGCTTAGCCTGAGCGAGAATTTGCCCAGAGTTTGGGTTGTTCTCTGTTTCGAGCCTCGCTCAGGCGAGAATGCCTTGCCTAAGCGAGAGAGCCTTTTTGCCTGGGCGAGATCTTCTAGCTTGGGCGAGAACCTCTGCAGCTGAGTGTTATTTCTCTGTTTCTAATGGATGAAGCTATGTTTGAATGTTAAAATATGAACTTAGTTATGATATGCATGAATTGTTATGACTGGTAATATGTGTGGTGAAATTGCATGAAGTTGGAATATGAGAATATGTGGTTGAACTAGGATTTCAAGCGAAAATCCTAAGAGGAATGTTTTAGTGTATGTAAGGACATAAGGACTTAGTTTTGGTTGGTATCCTGACGCTCCAATAACCATGAAGGCTCATGTAGAATGTAATGGATTATGTCGTGAGGAGTAGCAGGAGGTCCTAGTCTAGTTTGTGGACCCAATTCAGTCACAGACGCGAAAGGGACTTATCTTGGGAGTGGTTGGGTGATAACCCCTTGTGTCCAAACTCTGCAGAGTTTGGGAACCGTCATAGGTGCATGCCACCAAGAGATCCGATGTCGTTTACATAATCCTAATATCGAGTCTAGAGTAATATATTTGCATTGTGTTTGTGGTGGTTTATGTGATTCTGGTGAAAATGAGAGAGATTGCATGATTTATGTTTATAATTGAACTGTATGATTCCTTTAATCAGATTAGCTTACCCTTGCTTTTTGTGTGTCTGTCTCGTGTTGTATGTTTTCCTTTTGCGATGATCACCTATTCGCTGGGAGCAAATGTGGTTGCAGTGTCAAAGGCGCTTCTGGAGGATAAAGAGTCATCGTTTTAGTGTTGAGAAGGAGGTTTCCAGTGGGAGCTTTAGCAGTGGTCAATTTAAGTATAGAGTTTATTAGTTTAGTTTAAGTGTATAAGTGATATATTTTTATAGTCATATCTTTTGTAAGATTGTACTAATATATTGTGTACACTGGATTATCTATTTTGGAACTATGATGAAACTCCCTATTTTTATTAGTTTTAAGCTGCTAAAATTGGGATGTTTAATAAAATAAAAAATATTATAAATTAATTATCATTGTGATTAATGTTTTTATTATGGATTTAACTTAAAAGAGCATGTATAAAATCCCGAGCATACTTAAAAAATAATTAAATGTTATGAAAAGTAATCTTTGCATGGAAATAATGTAAAAAATTAAATTAAAGCAAGGATAAAAAAATAATTACATATGAGAGTTGGCTTTTTGCCCAAATCTTTATGTTTAGAGGAGTAGTATTAATAACTCTCCTCCCTTTCTTCTCCCTTAAATTGTTGCAAATCAAGAAATGGAATAAGAACACATCCTTCAAATCTTCTTTCACAAAGGGTAAATACTTTGAAAGTGTTAGAGAGATGGCATAAATATTTTTTACGTGTCAAAACACAATTCAAATTAGTGTGTTTACCCTGTTTTATATGTTCCGCTCAAATGTTAATTTTAAATATTATTTAATCAATAACAAATTTAATTTTATTAGATAAAAAAATTATATTCATTCATTTTTAAATTTAAAAATCAAAATATATAAAATTTGAGACAAAAACAGATTTCAATTCTGTTCAAAATTTATGAATTAAAAATATATTTAAAAATTTCTAATAACCTCATTACCTTTCAAAACATTCACATTTAAAATTTAAAAATCAAAATATATAAAATTTGAAACAAACACATATTTCAATTCTGCGTCAAAATTAAAAGATTTAAAAAATATATTTAAGAATTTCTAATAACCACATTACCTTTAAAAACCCTTTATAATAATCACATTAGCTTTGAAAGTGAATTTTCAAGTGATTGGTGAAGTGTCAAAAGATTATTTTTCTTTATTGTATTATTTCTTTTAGGTTAAATCTTGAATATGACATCATGTTTAATTTAGTAATCATCGACCGTTAAAATGTTGCAACCAAGTTGAAAATAACTAGGATTTATTGTAGGACTAAAAACAACAGATCCCTCTTAATATTAACATAAGACACTTATTTTTTGTTTAATCCTTATATTTTAGTATAATCGCGTTCAAATTGAACATATTATAATCACTTTATACAGCTGGATAGGAACTAAATCGTTAAGTTTCTCATATGATACGTAATTTAAAAACAAAGAATGGAATAAATATAAAATATAATTTTAATATTTTGTTTTTTAACTTTCACGAGGAATTCTTAGAATTTATGTAGCCAAAGTTGTCCTTGTCTCCTGGTGGAAACCTCTAAACCAATGAGGATGTTTAATTAATTATCCAAAAGTCTTAATTTGCTCTTTCACCTCTTTTTTCCCCATCACCTTGTTGCTACTTGTTATCATTATGAAGAAAAAAAAATTATTGTGGGAGGTTTTTCAAATAATAATAATTGTTATTATTGCTAGTATTTTTTTCTTGTTATACTTAAAGAATTTAATTAAAATGTAAATTTTACATTTATTCAGTTACAAATTATTGTGCATGATAAAATCATTATTTTAAAAATTTAAGTTTAAATAATTTTGATTAGTTGCAATAATATTTTTTTTACAGCTATACTACTATTATGCCTTTTTAAACTTTTGCATATAGTTAATAAAAAGATGTTATATTTAAGTGGGCGCATAGATTTCAAAATTATTTCAATTTAATTTGTAAGGATCATGTTGCTGGCCAGATAACCCTTGTCATATTGTCATCACTTTAATTGACCAATTTTTTTTTTTCAGAGATCTCTCATTTGAAAGATTTGACCACCCTAGTTTTGTGTCACCCTCTAAAGTGAAATCAAATCTTATGCAAGAAAATATGTTATAAAAAAACCATAAGATAGAGGCATGTTATTGATCTTATCTTTCCACATATATTGAATGATATCATGTAGCCAATTAATGATAACATTACGTTTCATTGTCTACATCATGAAGATGATATCTTCACTATCTTGAGAATTTAGAATATAACTGTCCACGCCCAATTTTGTTTGGGTTATAATGTTTTTTTTTTTCTTTTTTTTTCATTTTATTTTATTTTTATTTTATTTTATTTTTTTATTTTTATTATTATTCTATTTTTATTTTATTTTATTTTATTTGTTTTAATCTTATTTTATTTATTTTTATTTTATTTACAATTTTTTTTTATTTTCCTTTTTTTACTTTTTATTATTTAAGAAAAAAAATGAAATGAAAAAAAAAGAGAGAAGACCAAGAGGTTAACGTAAGGTCTCTGATGGCTAGCTGGCCATGGTCATGATGGTTGAAGAAGGAAGGAACAAGAAGCAACATCTGCTTTCAGCCTTATCCCACGTCTCGAAAAAGCGTGTTCCCTTCAGATAACACGCACCGTAGGCCTTCTTCGTTTTCGATGAAAAACAAAAAAAAATCTCGATCTCCGAAAGCGTTTTCCTTCCCCTGCCGCATCTCCCTTCGTCGAGCCTTTCCTTTAATGGTTGGGGGAAGCATTCCCTTATCTGAACTTGGCGGGCATTCTTTCCAGCCTTATTCATTCAATCAAATCAAATAGGGGGTGGGTTTGAACATAGGATAGGCTAGGCTCAAACATGATTTGAAGATCCTAGCTACGCCATACGTTCAATACAAAATCTGGAAAGCTGCGGGGATGACAAAAAGAGGGTGCTTTCCTGTGTTGCACTGAAAAAAAAGAAACCTAAGAGGAGACGCTCTTCTCTTAGGTTTCTTCCTCTCGCACCCCTTAACTACTTAAGCGCCCGGCCCACGTTAGAAGGGAAGATTAGCAAAGCGAGAAAAGACAGAGGGAGGGGGAGCAGCATCTTATTCTCTTCGCGAGAACTTCCAGATCGGAGAAGCATTCGGAACGGGCTCCGCGTTCATTTCATTGGTAGAAACGATCCACAATCCATTCGGGGCTTCGGGGAACCAAAATAAGTCTTTCGACTTGATTCATAGATTGAATCAATGATAGATAGAAAAAAGAGATCTCGTTCATCTATCTTTTTTTCTCTACTCTCTCTCAAGAGGAATAGAATAGACATCCCCTTAGATGTCTATGTATCCTTTATCCATCCCCTTTTTTTTAGCGTTATATCTTATCTACTCTCTCTAAAAAATGGAGAGAGAAAGAGCAGATGGATCCTATCCCCTATATCGAACACTAAATCCTATCTATTGATAGAAAGATCTTCGTCAAATACCGGACTTTGCCTGTTTTTTAGGAATTCCTAAGACTCATATCCAAGGCAACTTACCACAAGCACCCCACTCCATACGACTAGTTGGGGTTCGCCTTTTTAATCAAACAAAGTAAGTATAATATAATAGAAGTAGTAGGGGCTTCATAGCGACTTTCATTCTAAAGGAAACCGAAGAACAAACCTTTAGTCAATAGGAGCCCTACTTCCCTCTTTGCGACCTCATCACTTCAAAGCGCAAACCAATTTCTTAGTCACCGGGCAGAGCGCACCTTAGGTACTTCAGTAGGGCGAGCTTTTTGATAGCGACTTCTTTCGTTTGGTAGGGCGACGAAAGAAAGGCTACTTCAATCTAGGAAACAACCGGAAACTCGAGAGGGTCGCCTTTGGAAGCGGGTGTAGATAGGTTAAAACTCGAGCTCCCGTTCTGCGGCGTGGTGGCAGGACCGATAGGAGATTGGCTCCGAGTGTAGATAGGTTAAAATCCGCAGGAGTCATGCAAATACATAGGCCCCTTCCCCTATCTTTTAGATGAATGGGGTGGTTTTATAACGTTCCGATCTACGGTCCCTCGGAGCGAGGGGTTAGGCAGGTAGTATGGGCCCTCTAACTTCCAGCTATGTGTTGTGCGGCTGCTGCGAAGCGAATGAAGGAAAGCTCTTCGAGCTTACGCTTACTCTCAGCCTCTTTGATTGGTAGGCAGGCGGGCTAAGCCCCCCACTTAAGATTCCATTCATAAGGGTCATTTTCTGTTGTCGTGACGCTTTGGTTAGGCCGACTACTAGAGGTTACTTCTAGCTTCTATAGGGGCCTTTCCACTTTGGTGTAGTTTTTGTTTGTATTGGTACTTAATGAACATATCAAACAAAGGCGAGCAGTATAAGCCCTTCTCTGGCCTAGGAAAAGCAGCGAACTCTAGAAGCACGCTAGGGCGTTGTTCACCTTTGGACACGAACACTATTCCGTTCTCAGCGTAAACCCACCTTAGAGATTGAACGGCAATAAGATAAGTCGACGTTCAATCTAAGACAGCGCTGATAGCTTGTAGTGAACAACCCCCTTATTTACCATTTACCAACCGAAAGCAGCCTTTGGTACTTTACTTAAGTAGTTCAGGTTTGGAACCCTTACAACTATGATAGAAAGCCGTTTGCTTGTTGCCAAACCCTTCGCCTTTCTTTTGTTTTGAATCAAAGTAGGTTGCGACTGTTGTATTTTTGTTTAGTAGGTCGGGGGAAGCTACCGCTTATACGACAGCTCTGCTTCCCCGTCTTGCTTCTGGCAAAGCTTCTACTTTGCTTGCTTCTCTCGCGCTTGCTTGCGCGAAGGCTTATAAAGTCCTTTTCGCTAGGTCCAAAAGCTTCTGTCAAAGCGAAAGATCTGATCCAACTGAAATCCCGCATATCCGCTGCGCTCAATATGCGGCTACGGCTAGGCGATCATATCATGCCATAAAACTCTTTTTTATGTATAGAGAGACCCCCTAGATATACAGATAGAATAGATGTTCATGGATAGACAGACATTCCATTGATTCTTAGTTTTGGGGCTCGTCGATCCAAATGAATCATTTTTGTGGTCTCTCTTCGCCCTCCGCCCCAAAACTTACCCACAGCACAGCGCCCATTCGCTTCGCGCGCGGGAAGGCAACGAAGTTCAGTTCATGAGACCGCGACGGAGTGGAGCAGCTGCGACACGAAGTTCCTTACCTTAGCTGGATCTCGCTGGTGCCACCTAAACGGTAAGTAGGCGACGAATGTGTGACATTTGGAGTTGTCGTTCGTGCACCTGTCCCCAATGGAAGAATGAGTGATCCGTTCCCCTGCGGATCATGGCCTTACCACTTGGTCCCCGATGGCCAGCGGGGGATTCAGTATAGCAGCTTACGTTTTTTTGCGCTGCGCGTTCCCGCTGGACTGGACATGTGTTAGCTTTAGGAAGTATGGTTCCGAAAGTGACTTCGGTTCGCCAGTTCAGGCTCAACTCCTCGCTTTACGTTAGCGGACCTACACTACAGGTCGGGCCGGGGCTCTGCGCTCTTTCTTTCTGTGTGGGACAATGCCGGGGAGAGAAGGGAATGCGTCGAGGCGGCGAACAACAACAACACAACTACATTTTGGCTTTTCCCTCCATCCATGAGATGAGCCCAGTGCATTGGACCGATGGATAAGAGAACTGAGCTGGCCTAAAGCTTGGGCGCTCTACGTACGATGTAGACTCCATCAGATACATATCGATTTCTTTCTGATGGATCAAGAAGAGTTGTCTTCTCAATAGATAGAAAAAGGAGATTTCTCCTTATTCTTGATGGATTCCCTCTATTTCATAGATACTCTTTCGATCTATCAGAACGGATCAGGCTATCTATCAATCGATTTAAAAATAGCACGTTCATCTCGCTCGTTCATTTCCGCCACGCTAACCCACAATAATAAGAAGCAGCTAGAAGCGCTTCTAGCCCTTGAATTCTTATTCACGAATGAATTGGGAAAGCCAACGCTTTCGGGAAGAACATAGAATAGTAGAGGATCCAGCATGCAAAACACGGCGATCATTAGAAATTCACGAATTAGAGATGCTGTAATATACTCTTTCCCATAACTTCTCATACCAGACCAACCCACTAAAATACAAATAGGGATCAGAAATGTGGTCAATATTACGAAGAAAAAAGAGAGATCGTCTATACCCAAATTCAAATTGATGTTTTCATAAGGAAGCCATCGAAGGTTTTCCACAAATTGAGATTTGGCCGTAGAAGGATCGAATTATATCCGAGGAATAGGGGAATACAAAAAAGTAATAAGAGATTTGCATTTGTCTTTGGCCATAGTTGTTGTCCATTAATGGGTGAAATATGAGGCCCATAACAAGCTTCATATGCCTCTCTTTTATAAAATCAATCTTCAGGCTGTTCTAACTTGTAGTTAATAGCAACAATGGCACGTCTACATGGAATGCCTACTAAGTTCTAAAAATAGCAAGAACACCTATGATTTGTAAGGTCAACGACCAACTTCTCCATAGTAAATCCTTGAGTGACTTCAAAAATGCCATCACCACTCTAAACAGTAATCTAATTGCCACTCTTTTCACCTATATGCAACTAACCACTCATATGCAACAAGATTCACCTACTTCAAGTCTTCCATTTTAGCTTTCCAACCTTGGTAATACGTTGCTTTGGCATCCCCCATCATGAGGTTTCTAATCAAGACACTCCTCCAAAATTCTTCTTGTAGTTGTTGTACAAGTGTCTTAGACAAAATCTATGTTCCACCCTATGTAGGATTTCGTCAAACACTTGCATTAGCCTCTGCAAATAATTACAAAACAGCAAAAAAATGATTCAGATACAGATACAATGTGCCTAAATAAACAGATACAAATTTAAAATTTACCTTATGTTGATAAGAAATAAACACCCAGCGATTAGATTGTACATCCCCAATGTCATCCAACAAGAGACTAAGAAATCATCTCAAGGTCTCCTTACACTCATTTTCCACCACTACAAAGGCAAGTGGGAAATACTGGTCATTTGGGTCCCTCTCAACAACTACTAACAATTGCCCTCCATAACTATTTTTCAGGTGACAACCATTAACACCTATAAATGGTCTACAACCATTAATGAAACCTTTCTAGCACCCCTCTAGACACATGTAAAAAGCCCCAAAACGTGGTTGTAGGGTGGGTTGGGGAGGATTAATTTTAATCTTGCATGTTGTACCAGCAGACACTCTTTTCAACTTTGCAACATAGTCATGCAACAAGCTATATTGCTTCTCCCCATCCCCTTCTACAATGTCCATGGCAATTTGTTTTCCTTTCACAACCCTCCACCTACTAATCCCAACATTGTATGTCTTCTTTATGTCATCTATAATTTCATTTGCAGTCATTTTGCCAACATTTTTGTACTTGTCAGCGATAATTTTTGAAATCCAATCCTTGTTTGCATTCCTATTCGTAAATACCCTCCCACAACTATGTGAATCAACCAATGTTTTCACTCGAAATGTGTGACTGCCTCCAACTTTACTACATAGAATAAAAAAATCACATTTCTTCTTACGAATAGCCCTAACTCTAATGTCATCATTTTTAAGAAAAATTACCTCTCTCCCATTCAATACTGAGTATTCCTTGAGAGCTTGTTTAAACTCTTTAAAGGAACAAAACTCCATTCCTAAGCAGAATTTGAAGTCTCTTCCCATATCGTCAGCTTTAAACATTAGGTTCTTCTACACATCCTCCCCTTCACACTCCAGATCACTTTCTAATTCATTTGTACTATGTATTGCATCCATCTCATGATTTCCACCAAATTGGGGTGTTTCAAAACCACCAGCACTTGCACTAGCTGAAGGCTTCATTTTTCTCCTATTCATTCTCATATTAGACCACCTTTGAAGAACATCTCTTATGTTCCTGTGTGATGTATCATTGCATCCAAAACCATCATCATTGTCTCTATGAAGTTCTTCTTCACTTTCATCCAACACTTCATATCCACTTTCAACTGCACTATCATCACCACTTTGGACATCCACACCTGCAACCACATTTACATCACCCACAACAATAGCATTTAACCCAGCCTGTCCGTGAGCATCCTCATTAACAACTTCATCATGATCCCGAGCTTGAACATCAACATCCCCAGTTACATCAATCCCATCCTCAGGTTCATTAACCATGTCACTATTAACATCACCAACATGAACCTTCTGACCAACCATCTCATTAACACCAATAGCTCCCTCCTGACCACCACCACCCTTTGTACCACTCTGTGTCCATTCAATAAACTCAATTGGTTCAGCAATACTAACCACATGTTCTACATAAATTTGGACCTCTTATTTTCTACTTTTAGCATAGTCAGACAATTCAAGTGCATCTTTTATCTGTTACCAGAGGCCTCTAATCTCTGTTCATCTTACCTCTTTTAGGCTTCAATCACACTTTCACCATTCCGTCATATTTAAATTCCTCCTTTAAGATGGACAATGCCTTAAAATATGACCACCTATCAGCATTCACTCCATGGACCACATGTTCTTCCCCTCCCTGGTATCTTAGAAACCTTCCTTTAAAGGATTCAAATTTTCCTATTGGTAAAACGCAATCGAAAAACCCATCTCTGAAAAACCAACAAAGGTACACTTTAGTTAGCCCAAATATTGACACCAACTCAAGCAATTGATCACCCCAACAATTCATACAAACCATTCAAAGCATAAATGGAAGAAATAGAAACCCTAAATGCATGAAATAAAACCATAATGGCAGTGAACACAAACCATTGTGAAAACAAACACACAAACCCTAAATCAACTGAACGAACTAAACTAAACGCCTCTTTCAAATCAAAAAATCCATACCTTCGTTTTTGTTCTTCACCAAAGGGATACAACTTTATCGAACAAAATGACCTTCGTCTGCAAGGTTTTCCACTTCTATTAAATAACGCAATTCAAACCAGCTTTCTCTACAACCTACAAACCTTTATCGAAACAATTTATTTGTTGCGCGCGATGATGAATGTTCTCCCTAACGATGGTGGTCACGATTCATTCTTCCAGTGGTGGTCTTTGAATTCACACAGGTAAAAAACAAACGTAGGTTAAAAACGCAAAACACACGTTTTGATATTTCATTTAAGTAAAATAATAATAACACGTGTCAAACATATCTTAAAATATGTGTCAAAATCTCTCCTGTTGAGGTGGAACATCGTTTGCCACGTTTTTAAACACAGTCCAAACTAAGGGACCAATACTAGTGATTTCGAAAGTATGAGGACCAAACAGTGACAAAGTTTTGATGAGGGACCATTTGCAATTTTTTATGAAACTTGAGGGACCAAATACGTATTTTTTCCATATATTTTTAGTGGATAATAACAGGTTTGCTCAACACCTCTGATCTTATTGTTTAAGCCAAAGCAACATCTCTAATGATTGAATTATTTAGGGATGTCTGTTTAAATCAAACTTTTGTCTCTCATATTTTAAGTTTGTGACATTGACCTAATAATCTTACTTGATTATGATCTTCTTCAATTCCTCAATGTTTAGATTTTCTATGTTAAGGAGTTGGAGAGTTCTTTGCAAGATCTCATAGTGCTTACCTCTCAAACATAATTCTTTATAAGAATTAAAAAGCCATGTTGAGGAAAAGAAAATATAGTCGTCAGAAGGAAAACAAGGTCTTTTACCTTTTGTTGGACAATGATTCTATTCTCATTATTATTATAATTTTTTTTTTCATTTTTCTTATTATAATCATTGAAACATTATATGTTTTAAGAAATTATTTTTATTAAAATAACTTTAATTTCATGAATTTAAATAAAAATATAATATTAAATCAACTTCTAAATAATTTTTCAATAATTAATATATTTCTCTGGCAAAAAAGTACTCATGTAAAATTCATTAACAAATAATGGTATCTAAGGGTTAATCTTATGATTATCTATTAAAAATATTTATTCAATATCTATTATGAATTTTATCCGGGGTACGAATTTTATTTTATCATCATCAACTCATACACCTAGTTTTTATTTTATTTATTTATCTTAAACATGATTTTCTTAAGAAATCTCAACTACATGCTAACACATTTTGTGTGTTTTTACCTGGTCAAACAAGTCTGGTTAATAGCCAAGCTCCTTAATTGGGCTCATTCGATCTTATTCTAAAAGTAAGGACCACATCCATAATTTTTTGACTTCACATTATCATTTATTCCATTAAATGATGATTGTTGGATCATATTTACTTGTATTAGAATTTGCACACATTTGTTCAAAAGTATGTATTTATTCCAGTTTAAATGTGATAATAATTGTGATAAAGTTTTTCTATATATTTTTTGAGCAAGATATTGTTAATATTTGTATCATAAAATTCTTAATCACTCTTCAACCAAGTGAGACTCTATTGGGTAAATAAGGATCAAACCTATCACTACACAATCTCTGACCTCAATTTGAGCCTGTTAGAATGTATCAGGTAAGTTGAGATTGAACGTACTACGACACAGTTCCTTCATCATCAAATGAGTTAGGATGCATTAGGTAGATGATCATGGTAGTAACTTGCAATAAACAATAAAGATATTTGTAAATATTTATAAATATTCACACACATAATAAAATTTCATAGATATTATGTTACGACTAATATAACACAGAATTTTTTTTTTATACAGCATAAATAGAGAAGGTGCGGCAACCTTTTCGTCCTACTCAAAAAGTTTACAAAAGCACACGAAGAAGTTAAAGCAAATGGTTACCTCGAAAATAACCTATAAGCAAATCAGAACCTCCAAAAGGTTGAAGCAAATGGCCCGAATCATAGTTTCTATCTTATTGATGTTTGTTTCATATTTTTTCAATGACATATTTATATTACAAATTGTAACTACAAAAAGGTAGTAGTAGGAGCACTAAAGCTGGAAGCAATAAAAGGGATCCGTTCGTTTGATGCACACGCAATTGCAAAAAGTTAGGAGCACTATATCGCATCATTTTCCTTTCCTTTGTGGCACAGGGAATTGCCACATCGTTGGGCAACTTGGAGGAGCACACTGAAAACAACCTTAATTTGAATAATTGAGTGATAATTTACTCCACGTATAAGTGGAATGATAATGCAAAGAAAAGGGTAAAAAGAAAAGATAGAGGAATGAGTTGCATGTTCCGTGGGAGTGTGTGTTGCATCACTGTCGATGCTGTCTGATATGCTTATTTGGCAACCTTGTCGCTTTCGCTGAGGTGACGTCCTCTCTTCCCCACCTCCACCTACCTTCCCTCATCCATCCACACACTCGCATCAACCACTAATCATTATTTTAATTAACCAAATTCCATTCACCAAACTCCACTCACCCCATCGTTTTTCCCTTCATCCCTAATTAAAAACAAAAAAAAAAGCTTATTTCTTCTTCTTTAAAGCACCGTCCTCGTGTGATCCCGGTCAAGTGAGTCATTCAGTTGTTCAGTGGGTGATAGTGGTGGTGGCGGCGGTGGCATACACTCGAAACAACTGGCATTATTGCTGTATGTCAGTGGGGTATTACACTGGAATTTACTACACTGAGCTCGCTAACCCTCTCCAATGGCCACAGCTCAGGAAAAAACGACGCCATGTTGCGCCACCACCGGGGCTAACAAACCGTCTTCTTCTGCGTCGCCCCAATCACAACAACAACCTTCACAACAGGAACAACAACAACGGTCCTCCGTTGCCACCTTCATTCCCGCGATCGATTCTCCTCCAAAACCGGCGTCTGCCAAAGGTCTTTCTTTTTTCTTTTTAAGTCAATTTCGTTTTTATTTGTTTAAAACTGGATATTATTATTATTTTTTACTTGATCTCGTCTCCGTCTCCTTGGTTGCTGATAGAATGATACCAATAAACAAGTTAGTGTTGTCAAAGTGTTTTTCTTTTTTGGGTCAATTTATTTCTTTGACTTCAAGTTATAAAGCACACTTTACTTGCTCCTTTACTTGCTCGCATATGCATGATTGATCATGCTCTCTTTCTCGGCAGTATTATATTGAGTTCGTTTTTTTTCCTCTGTTCGAACTATCCGATTCCAAACTTCATTTCATTTTGACCGTCATTTTCTCCTTATACTCTCATTTTCGAAACAGAGTAACATGCATACTCCTTTCTTACGGCTTCCACCACTTACGACATGGTAAACACTGCGTGCATCAATTGTACTAGGTCTTCATGTTTTCTCTTTTTCTTTCTTCTTCTTTTTGCATCAATTTCATTCTCGGTGGAAGTTTCAACTTGTCATGCAGGAGAACTTGAATGAAGTGTCATGTTTCTTTTAATTGCATAAAGAAAGAGAACCTTATCTTTTTCCTCTCTAAATATCAACATGTATTAATTTGGAGAGTGATGGACGACTTCTTCTGGGGCGATCTGTAGTTTATGCAGTCCTTAATGTGCCTCGTTAAGTGAGGACTTATCTAGCCTAAGTCCTATCTTTAATATGTGTTTTTTAAGTTCAAAATTTAGATATCGTTCTTAGTTGTTTTAGGTTTTAAGTTCATTTCGGTTACCTTCTTAGTAAAAGTTTGCATTAAATGTGAGCCTAAGTTATTGAAGTGAGATCTCTAATTTTGATTCCAGAATAGTACTAAAAGTACTTTAGAAATTACATCTAAGTTTTGTCCCTTCTTAAATTCCCCCAATTTCAATAAGGATAGAGTTACCCTTTTAGCTTCTCTGTGGTGCATTGCTCATGGATGCTTCAACTTTGTTGCTCTCTCAGGTTTTCAGGGAGATTAGGAGCCTTATGTATTGGGTCTTATGCTCAGCTTTTCCATTTTTGTTGCTCTTGGTCTTTTGTGTTTTTCTTTATCGTCTCCCTAGTTTATCTCTTCATCTCTGATGAAATTTCTTCTTATGTCCAAAGTTGAAGAAATGTTCTTTTTGACGTAGGTATCACAGTCATGGTGAGAGCTCAAACCAGTCATCCTTTGGATCCACTATCTGCTGCTGAAATATCAGTAGCTGTAGCAACCGTTCGAGCAGCTGGGGCAACACCTGAGGTACATAACTTCTTCCCTCCTTGGTATACATTTTGCGTGGTTTACTACCGATTTATGGAACAACCGTGCTAAGCTATAACCTCTTTATGCTACTGTCTGCATGTTGATGAAGTTATTTGATTATCTTGTTAGGTGAGGGATGGCATGCGCTTTATTGAAGTAGACCTGGTAGAACCCGAAAAGCAAGTAGTTGCATTAGCAGATGCATATTTCTTCCCTCCTTTCCAACCATCACTGCTCCCCAGGACAAAAGGGGGACCTGTGATTCCTACTAAACTTCCTCCAAGGAAAGCAAGGCTAGTTGTTTACAATAAAAAGTCAAATGAGACAAGCATATGGATTGTTGAACTTAGAGAAGTTCATGCAGCAACTCGAGGTGGACACCATAGGGGCAAAGTTGTTTCATCTACAGTTGTTCCGGATGTTCAGCCTCCAATGGTGAATACAAACTTACTCCAAATTTTATTCTTCCTTAAAATGGTGATGCTTATTAGGTTTTTTGGAGTCCTCCTTATGCCCAGCTAATTAATTATTAAACTATTTACCTTTTCTTTTCCAATTTTTCTATGTTGAAGTTTATTACTTCTTTTCCGATTTTGCTAACTGGTCAATAAAAATCCTATTTACCAATTTATGATAACTGCTGCAACTGTTACATTGAGATTCGAGTTGTTACTTTCAATTATTTTCAAATCAAAATTGTTTGTGTTGTTCTCTCTGTCCCATAGGATGCTGTGGAGTATGCTGAGTGTGAAGCTATTGTGAAGGAGTTTCCACCATTTCGTGAAGCAATGAAGAAGAGAGGCATCGAGGATATGGATCTCGTGATGGTGGATCCCTGGTTAGTGACTGCTTTATGATGATTTTATAGACTAATACGGTAATTCATTTAAGCTATGCTTTGTTCTGTCTAATTCTTGTGCTGTTGACACTTTTAGGTGTGCTGGATACCACAGCGAAGCTGATGCTCCTAGCCGAAGACTTGCTAAACCACTAATCTTTTGTAGAACTGAAAGCGACTGCCCCATGGAGAATGGCTATGCCCGTCCAGTTGAGGGAATTCATGTACTTGTTGACATTCAAAATATGGTTATTCTTGAATTTGAAGACCGTAAACTTGTTCCCCTTCCACCTGCTGATCCACTAAGAAATTATACTTCTGGTGAAACCCGGGGAGGAGTTGACCGAAGTGATGTGAAACCCTTACAGATTATTCAGCCAGAAGGTCCAAGTTTTCGTGTTAATGGACACTTCATTGAATGGCAGAAGGTGGTTGTCTATCTGAAGCATATTTTCCAAAACCGCATTATCATACATATTGAGAATTGCTAAAACTGATGGACCATTTTTGCAGTGGAATTTTCGTATTGGATTCACTCCTAGGGAAGGTTTGGTTATTCATTCAGTAGCCTATATTGATGGAAGTCGAGGACGAAGACCAGTGGCCCACAGATTGAGCTTTGTTGAGATGGTGGTCCCGTATGGAGATCCTAATGATCCTCACTATAGGAAAAATGCTTTTGATGCTGGGGAAGATGGCCTGGGTAAAAATGCTCATTCTCTCAAGAAGGTCAGGACATTTGCTTATATTCCAATTAATTTTTTCTTCATTTTATCTTCCTTTCTCAATTTAGATGAAATTAAACTGGTTATGCATAATATCATCATTTCAGGGTTGTGATTGTTTAGGCTATATCAAATACTTTGATGCACACTTCACTAACTTCTATGGAGGTGTTGAAACTATCGAGAACTGTGTTTGCTTGCATGAGGAAGATCATGGTATTTTATGGAAGCATCAAGATTGGAGAACAGGTCTGGCTGAAGTTCGAAGGTCTAGAAGGCTGACAGTGTCTTTCATATGCACCGTGGCTAACTATGAGTATGGATTTTTCTGGCACTTTTATCAGGCAAGTTAGATTTCTATCTTGCATATACCTGTCAGTCTGTTGAATGATATTGGTGGAACCATCTATGATATTTGAGGCCTACTGATATATAGTTACTTTCCTTTAATAAATACAAGTATCTCAGGTAGTAAGTTTGTGTATAATAGAGAATACTATCAGGGATTCAAGAGGACGGTCGTGTTATGTTACCCTAAATCAGAACGGAGTTAGATCTGTAGCACCGCTTTCATCGTTATGTTATATTGCAGCGAGATATTCCCTTTACTGTTTTAAATTGCATACATATTATATCTATGTCTAAGCTTCAAATATTCTAGTTTGCGGTCTGTAATTTTTTTTTCTTGCAGGATGGGAAAATAGAAGCAGAGGTCAAGCTCACAGGAATTCTCAGCTTAGGAGCATTACAACCAGGTGAAACACGAAAGTATGGCACAACTATTGCACCTGGACTATATGCGCCTGTCCACCAACATTTTTTTGTTGCCCGTATGGACATGGCAGTAGATTGCAAACCTGGCGAAGCATTTAATCAGGTTAGCATGCAATTTCATTTTTAAGTAGGAAAGGTCTTTAGTGCAAAACGCAAACTTTTCTCTTACCCCACCTGGCCCAAATCTTAACTTGTAATAGTAAAAATATCAAATAGAATGTCATAAATCAGGTGTCTTCGCTTTCTATAGCAGGACAATGAGCTGTGTAGAACTATTCATGTATCAAAAGAATACCACATATGAACGGTGCTGTGCTCAGTAATTTCTATTTTCATTAGGTCCTTTTTATAGCAAACTACTGATCTAAATCTTTTAACATTGTTAACATTGCTACCGTGGCTTATGAGGTTTCTGTTCTTTTATCTGTTGAATTTTCATGTTGAACTCCTGATTTTATGACTCAGTAGTTTATTCTACAGTTCCTTTCTGATATTTATGTTTTTTCTCTTCCATCGTATAGCTAGATTTCATTAAGTATAAGCTTATATCTACCCTCTCTGCCCAGGTTGTTGAGATGAATGTCAAAGTTGAAGAACCAGGAGACAATAATATTCATAACAATGCATTTTATGCTGAGGAAAAACTGCTTAAATCAGAATTGGAAGCAATGCGTGACTGTGATCCTTTAACCGCTCGTCACTGGATTGTAAGTTCTTTCTTATTTTTAACCCCCTCCTCCAGGAAAAAAAAAAAATTGGATATTGAATTTTTCCCTGGGTGAATATTTCTGCTGTCACTGTCCACTTTAGATGTTTTAGCAGGGACAATCTAAAATTTTCAAATCTGGCTGCTGTTTTAAGCTGCTTCTGCTCTGTAAGTTGTGAAGGATATTTCACAGTACTATTTATGCCTACATATATGTTAAATTTATTCACATCAATTGAAAAAAATGTTATAGTTATTGTGTGTGTGTGAGAGAGAGAGAAATTGCATGATTCAGGTCGTCATTGATTTAAGATTGCCACACTACTAGTATTGTGGCCCCCGTATTGAGAAACTATAAATTGTAGAAATTGTTTTTTTACAGATTCCAGGATGCTTATAGTTTTTGAAAATCGTGAAACGCAGGAATGCGTTTGTTATCTATCTTGCCAGTTTTTCTCCCTACTTTTTCTGTATTCCAAATTTCCTAGGGCATATATTTCCTACCGGCATATTCACTGTGGCAGTAGTTATATTTTAAAATGTTGGGATTATTTGGTAGTTTGAACAAACTCTATATCTTACGTAATAATGCACATTTTAGGTTAGGAACACAAGGACCGTAAACCGAACTGGGCATCTAACTGGTTACAAGCTAGTACCTGGCTCAAATTGTTTACCTTTAGCTGGCTCAGAGGCCAAGTTTTTGAGAAGAGCAGCTTTCCTGAAACACAACCTTTGGGTTACTCCTTATGCACGCGATGAAATGCATCCTGGCGGAGAGTTCCCTAATCAAAATCCACGCGTTGGAGAGGGTTTGGCTACTTGGGTTAAGCAAAACCGATCGCTGGAGGAAGCTGATATAGTTCTTTGGTTAGTTCACTCCATTCTTCTAGCTAGATGATAACTTCTACTTCCACAGTTTAATATAAAAATATACAAATTTTATCAACTATATTTCAATTTTTTTAACCAAGATGAAATAGTTTTATTCATTTGACTTTAATCTGTTAGTTTGATATGAGTATGGTAAAAAACAGTGTGTAGTGTACTGTTGTATTATACTTGCTATGATGCTACTCCTCCAATACCCTTTTCCATTGCAAACTTGAATATGCAGCAGTGCTTATAATTAGTAGCTGAGTTGCCATGAATAACTGATAATTGTCCTATACTTGAAGTTCTGATGTCATGGTTATTTATTTTTTGCACTTGTCACCTTATTTGACGGAATATTTCAGGTACGTATTTGGAGTGACACACATTCCTCGATTGGAAGACTGGCCTGTTATGCCCGTGGAACGCATTGGTTTTATGCTTATGGTATGCTATTCATCCTCTCTGAATTTTAAATGAGATTCATCCTGAAATGAAACACTTTTCACTCAAATATACAAGAATAGAAAAATATAAGCAACGCACTCTATCAAATCCTCTCTGTTATTGGTTAAATTCATTAAAAATGGGTCTCATTTTTTCATTCAACGAGTCTCTCCTGGTACTATACTTTTTAATAAATTTTAACCAATAGAAAACTATGGTTAGAAAGAATGTTTTTAGCACTTTGTTCCACCAAATGTTGAAACACATTTTTACATGAAATCACAAGTGATACTAGTTTTTTGATCGTGCATTTTATGATGCAGCCGCATGGTTTCTTCAATTGCTCGCCAGCAATAGATGTTCCACCAAACCCAGGTGATTTGGATGATAAGGAGAACAATGGCTTGCCTGCCAAGCCTATTCAAAATGGGCTAATTGCCAAGCTTTGAAAGGATTGAAAATCTAGACAATCGGGCTCTGTCTCTGTACGTTATGTTCAAATAAATCAATGTTAAATACTACTGTTTGTACTGGTGTGGTGTTCAACCTGGCTGGATATTTAAGAACAGGCTATTATTGTATGTATAATTAACATGTATGTTTATTGTTGCATGGTAGATGCAAGGTAGCTTTATGTCATTTGATTTTATGAAGAATCTATGGGTGAAGGTGAGTAATTGTGCTAAGTAATAAATGAAATTGGATAATAGTATCGGAAAATGTTTTCATACATGTCTAAAATAGTGATCTACCCTTCACACACATCAAGAGAGGAGATAATATAAGTTTATTGGAGATATGATCTAATAAAAGGATATGGTTCACAAAGAACACAATAATAACAATGAATGAGAGTAATTGTATTATAATATCAAATATCTCTATGATGCAATGTATATAGCATGTAGTGTACCCGAAAGAGTAAATAGGTTTCTATAAATACAACCTAGCTAGGGATAATAGAAAACTATTAAGATAGTTAAGAGTAAATATCATTTAATATATATGTGGTAAATGATCTAATTAGACTTAACATTCTAGATGATGTTATCTAATAAACGATGTTTTGTGCTTTTCATCCGTGCTTTTCATCATAAGATAATAATCTTAGAGATAATACATCTATGGTAGTTAAAAACGAGATCTTATTCAAGATGGGAAAGGAAAATAGAAATCGTAAATAAAAAAATCGTAACACGAATCGTAAGATCCTAAAAATTTATAAGTAAATTTCATAATACATGAAATAAAAAAGTACATCACTAGATGCCAACATCCTCTGTATATATAGGAGTTGTAACAAAATAATGATTCATCTAAACCAAATAGTCTTCTAAGTTAAATTCACAATCTTCAGCTCCATCATTTCCATCTCCTTCATCATTCAAATCAGTCATATCTAAGTCTTGACTATGTAAAGTTTCATCTTCCACAACTTCAACTGGAATCAAGTTCTCATCTAAATCCAATGTTTCATTTTGTTCATGCTTATCTTCCTTAATCCATTCTTCATCAAATGAATAATCATCAATGTTAATTTGAGCTGGTTTTCTTGTTTTTTTTTTCTTGGCTAATTTTGAGTTGGTCATAACAAAAACAACATCATTCATTGTGCTTTGCTTTAGCCTATTTCTTCTCTTTATGTGGACCTAAACAAATGCAAAGACAAATATGATAAGCAAGCACTACTAGTAATTTATTATAGAGTAATATTCTAACATTAAATTACTATCTCAAAGGAACTCCAATTACACTCACATCCAGAGGAACTACATGTCAAGCTTAATACATGAATCACAAATTTTTGTAGTTCAAGATACTTATCACCATAAGACTCCCACCAATCTGCTGGAGTCTTTAAACTAATTGACCTAGCCAAGGGACAACCAAAACATTTTTCTCGTTTTCTAAAATATTAATTTGAACATCAATGAGAGTTTTTTCATCCTCATCCTCTACCATCCTAGTTATACATTCCACCAAACCTTGTTTCACTTCTAAATATACTTTAAATCCAGGACGATAATGCATTTGACAGTTAAGAAAATAGCCTATAGCATGCAAGGGCCTATGGAGTTGTTTGTCCCACCTTTCATCAATGATGTTCAACAAAGACAAATAACTAACCAAAATACATTACATTGAGTTAGTTTTTACTTTCCATTAACAGAAAAATATAGATAGTTAGATGACTAATACATTTTTTTGACAGCATTGAGAGCCTTTTGAATCTTCTCCTTTGCTTGATCCATTGCTTCATAAATGAATTTTATGGTTGGCTTTTGATCCAAATCAACCAATCGAAGCATTTTAATTAAAGGCAATGCACCCTTCAAACAAGTTATTATATTCTTCAAAAACTCCTTATCTAAAACAACATCTTCAGCAATTTTACCATCAGTGGTCTTAGGAAACTTACTAAACTTCCATTCATTGCTAGTAAACATTCTAATCAAAGCTCATTTATTCTCATATAGGCATCCTAACATCAAGTACGATGTAGTGAAACAAGTAACACCCAACCTCACCAAATCCCTTTTTTTTGTGAAATGTTGTAATAGAGATTTTAGAGAAGATCTTGAATAGATAAAGGTAGTCATTTTTTTACCCTTTGGAATTGTCTCCTCGTGAATTGGGATCTTCTTTTCATAATCTTCCAACATTAAGTCGACACAATGTGCAACACACAGTGTCCAAAATAGCCTTTTTCTCTTTGTCATCAACAAATGGCCAACAACTTTATAGTTTTCTACATTATCGGTGACAACTTGAATGACATTTTCTTCTCCTACCTCTTCAACAATGTTATCCATCATATCAAAAACTTTCTCAGCTGTTTTAGATATTGCAGAGGCATCTATGGACTTCAAAAACACAGTTCCCTTTGGGATGTTCACCAAGAAGTTTATTATTGTCCTTCTTTTCTTATCAGTCCAACCATCGGTCATAATAGTACACCTTTTTTTTTCGTTCATCCTTATGTTCTTATAAAACAAGGGATGTATTTTTAACTTACTCCTTTAAATATTTAACTTTGATCTCATGATAAGATGAATGCTTAAATCCAAGACCATGCCTTGAAACCAAATCAAGCATAGCAATGAATTCTTCACTTTTTGCCACATTGAAAGGTATAACATTGTTACAGAAGAATCTAGCAATTGCTTGACAATCTTCCTCTCTCATACATTTCTTAAACATGTTATTGATGGTAGTTTGTGTACTAACTACTCTCTTCTTTAAAATATTTGTAGGACTTGAAGCTTCACTATTTTTCTTTTCTCACTAGCTTATATTGTTTCCTCCTCCATATTCAACCTTGATTTCTTGTTTAAACTTTGTTGCAAACCAACAACAATTTCCCACATTTATTTCTCCACTTCATCAATAACATCCTTGCAAGCACCAACATCTTTTTGAGTACTAGCCAAGTGATGCTTCAATCGATAAACTCCCCATGTTACTACCTTCTGACAGTATTTGCATTGTCGCTTTCTAGTATCCCCACTAACAGAATTACAATGTTTCCATGCTATATCACTCCTATTTCCTAGGACATTTTTTGGAGCAACAAGCATAGAAGATTTTGAAGTCATTTTAATAAAGCAAAGTGGATAACAATTTGGATGTCGTGAACATTGTAGGTTGACAAATTGATGTGGTGATGGTGTGAAAGAAACAAAGGGAATGGATGTTTGGGTACATGTACACTAAGTGAGGAAAAAAAATAGAGAGAGTAGAGGGAACTGTGCAGTACAATTGTTTGTGTCATGTGTGTCGTGGTTGTTCTATTATTTATATAAAAGAGGGAGTAGCTTTTTTAATCTTAACAAAAGGAGGGAATTAGTAGTTTTTAATTGTAAACAATGGCGACAAAGAGGGAATTAGTAGTTTTTTTAAGGTAAACAATGGCAACTATTATTTTTTAATCTTTCACTGTCCCGCTTTTTTTATTTTCTTAATCTTAAGGAGTAGATTTTTCAAGCCTAACAAAAGGAGGGAAACAATAGGGGCTATTATTTTTTAATCTCTCTTTTTTATTTTCTTAATGTTAGATGCCACTTTTTTTAACAAAAGAGAGGGAGTTAGTGACTTTTTTATTAAAAGTTACTTTTACCTGTAGCACATAAGAGACGGAGTAGTGACTTTTTAAAAAAAGGTTACTTTTACTTACAACTTTTACGGTGCAGGTTTTATGGTGACTCTTTTTACTTTTTAGAATCACTAATGGGATTTTAAAATTAGGCTTTAGAAGTTTAAAAAATTAGGTTAAAGAATTAGGGTTTTATTAAAAAATGTCTCAGTTCTGTCACCCTTCACGAAGAGAGGTTGTTGCATATCTGTGAGATGTGAGACTCGCCATCAACGTTGTCATTAGAGTCGACGTTGCAAGACTTGCCGCTGATAGAGGGCGTTGTCGCTACCGCTGCTGCCACAAGGTTTATTTGCTTAGTTTTCCTCACTGCTAGAAAAGATTGTGATGTGAGGCCGCGAGAGAAGGATCGTCGCGATTGGAAGGGACTGCATCGTCAGAATTGCCATTCCAAATCGAGTTGTGATTTACAACGACGATCCAACATGATTCGTGAAGATCACGAGTTTTAAGTGAAAAGAGATCAGAGAGGATGAAAAAGATTGTAGACTCGTACGATCTTATGTTCTGGGTTGCGATTTTAAGAACCATGAATACATCATAATTTTCCAAATTATGAAAGAGACATAATTTTTTTCTTCCAATAAGTTAGATGTAAATTTACGTCTGACATGTAAGATATATATGTAAATTTATGTCTGGTTTACAAGGGCCAGATGTAAAAATCCTCTTTTATGTTTGACCTTTGCAGGTCATATGTAAATATGTTTCAAAAAACATACAAGGCCCATTTCTTCCTCTCTTTCCTCCCTTTTGAGAAGCTTTCTCAACTTTGGAGACAATTTTTTGCACATGGGGACTTCCATTGGTTACGTTTTTGGCATTTCTCGTGTGTAGTTCATTGAGAAACATCTTTTCTTTGATTATTTTTCTAGATTGAGGTTAGTTTACTATACTTCTCACTAACCTATGCGCGTGACTAATGGTGGGAGAACTCAGTCTAATTATGCATGAATGTTTCCCTTGTTTGTCTCAAATGTGAGTTTTATGATTTTGGGTTTATACTTTGTTAAATTAGATTTTATATTAGTTTAGATGTAAAAATTTGTAGAAAATACTGTGAAATTATTTATAGTTTATATTATTTTTTGAATTGGACATATTATTGTCCATGTGTTTATTGTTTGAATCAGATACGTCAGGATTTGGGCGAAATGTGTGATCACCTATTCATCTTCGGTATAGTCAGGGGTTATACAATTTGAACTTGGCATGGAAAAGTATTAGACAACCCTACTACGTCACAAACAATATAATACGTTGAAGCGTGGATGAATGATCGTTTAGAGGATATGGTACGTGATGTTGGTGAAGATAATTTTGGAAGAGCTTATTTGTATGATTCTTTAAAGTCTGATTTAGAGGAATAATTGTACCAATGATGCAATAAATTTACATGACTGTATGCAACGTTGAAATTGTTTAGTTTGAAACCAAGAAATGGATGATTTGATAAAAGTTTCACATAATTATTGGAATTGTTAAAAGAACATGCTTCTAGAAAATAACATGTTATCAAATTGTAGCTACAAGGGGAAAAATATTTTATGCCCAATGAGTTTGGAGTACAAGAAGATACATGCATGTCCAAATAGTTGTATATTGTAAAGAAACAAGTTTGTGGCATTAAAGGTATGTCCAACGTGTGGGTTATAACAATTTAAAAAGAAAGTTGATGGAAATAGTGTTGATGAAGAAACATATGGTCTCCTCGCTAAGGTGTTGTGGTACCTTCCCTAATACCTAGGTTGAAATGATTATTTGTCGTTAAAGAAGATGCAAAGAACTTGACATGACACGTAAATGGAAAAAAATGTGAAAATCTTTTTCAACACCCAACTGATTTTTCACAATGGAAGAAGATTGATGTAACATTTCTAGAGTTTGGTACTTGGACTTGCAATAGATGGTATGAATCCTTATGGGAACTTAAGTAATAAACATAGTGTTGATGATTTATAATCTTCCTCTTCCGTTGTGCATGAAGAGAAAATATATGATTTTGCTTGTGATGATTTTTGGAACTAGATAATCGAGAAATGACAATGATATGTACCTGAAGTCTTTGATTGATGATTTGAAATTGTTGTGGGAACAAGGCGTTGATGTGTTCGATTTATATTCTGAAGAAAATTTTGGTTTGCGTGCAATGTTCTTTTGCACAATAAATGATTTTTTAATATTTGAGTTATTTACACCATTTGACACGTTTCTACTTCATCTTCTAGTGGAAATGGAACATAAGGCCTATTGGGCCTTGAAATTTCTGAACTTTGATACCTATTTGTCGGGTGAGAAGGGGTAATTGCAATTGCAAGAACTTGAAGAGATGATATTGATTGCTTATGATAGTTCAAAGTGATACAAGGAGAGGGTCAAGTTGTATCATGATAGAAAGCTTTTGAAAAAGGATTTTCAACTGGGCCAACAAGTTTTTCTTTTCAATTAAAGATTCAAACTCTTTTCGGGTAAGTTGAAATCCAATTGGTTTGGGTCATTCACTGTCAAGCCTTATGGTGCCGTTGAGTTGATGGATCATTCATTTGAAGATCCACTGATAAAGGACTATCTCAAGATTCCATACAAGAAGAACTTGAAGATGAACCTTTACAATTTAAAGGACCTAGCTATGACAAGGGCAAGGAGCAAGAGATTGAAAGATCAAAACTATTCAAGGCTCCTGATGCTACTAGCAATCTAAAATTCAAAGAATATAAAGATCATGACTTGAAGCACATTTGAAAGATAGTTTTTAGGAAAATTAGTTTATGTTTTTAGACTTTGGGTTTCCTCTTAGAAATTAGTTATGTTCTATGTTTTGGGCTTTGGACTTTCTTTTATAAATTAGTTTATGTTTTTATGTTTCGGGTTTGAGCCTTCTTGTAAGGTTCTTAGGTTTTCTTAAACTTATGTGCCTATATATAGAGGTACCAAAAAAAATGTAGACATTTTTAGTCATATATTGAATTGAATTTGATTTCATTAAAGTGAAGATTCTCTTTGTTCTTGGCTTAGGCCTCCAGTTCTTATCAAAAATTAACATCTTTGTGGCGAATCTTCACTTGACTTATCAATCTACTAGATTGTGGCGTTCTCCATCTCTATCTTATTCCGCGTTCTTCTCTGATTTATTCATTTTGTGCCTCTTGAGGATTCAAACTCAGAAACGATCACACTTTTTCCCGGATAGGATCGTATCATCCACTTAGAAGTTGGGTGGTGAATGGTCAAATATTGGAGCATTATTTGGAAGGTGAAGTTGAATGCCTCACCACTACTTGTCATCTACATGATCCATGAACTATTACAAGTCAAGCTAGTGACGTTAAAGAAGTGCTAACTGGGAGGCAACACAATGTTTATTGTTTTTTCTAGTTTTGTCTCATGGTTGTTGTTTCTATCTGGTTTGTCCAATGAACACGAGAGTCGTCCAGCGAGTCTGGTTTTTCACAGAGTCTGATAAAAAAGTATGTAGACTCGCCCAGCGACCACTTATCTCGCCTAACTCAAAGCATTGCAGCTTCTAAAAAAAATGGTCAAACAAGTCATTAGGCACCCAAACTCGCCCACCAATCAAAACTCTGACTTTTTTCTCGCTGGACTAGCACATTCACCCAACGACTTATGGTGGTGTTTCTAGCCCTGGAATCAATGGTTGGGTGACCCATGACTCACTTAGTCCAATAGATTAAAAAAATATATACCTAACTCAAAAGAACACATAACACTCAATATCCGAAATGAACATAAAACATGATTAAAAATAAAAGGTTAATAATTTTAAATACTAATTATTTATCAAACTTCTCGTATAATTCTGAAATGTCCTAACAGAATAAAGATCGAAGAGTCCATACTCTTCAACTTTAAAGTGTACAATAATCATGTCAATTATGAAGCTCTCGTAAACGTTCAACTTTTGCCAAGGACTTAGGAGCGATGCGAGTCTGATGCAAAACTTATTCTCAACTCACGGTGAATCCCAAGTTGAACTATCATTGAGATCAAGGGCCTGCATTCAACATTCAAACGATCATATTAGCTGAAGGAGAACGACAAGAGTAGAAATGTTAGGCTTTCAACATAAGAACAACATAAGACTTATCAAATCATCCAGAATAAAAAATTTCATTACTTTTATTTTCAACGATAGTCGAAACATATTCTTAATTATTAGATAGATCGAACATGAATTTCTAACTTTCTCTTGAAGAATAATAAAGAAAATTTTCTCATTCTAGAATACTATAATATAATTTTTATGGACAAGTATTATTTTAATATAGGATTCGTTGTTGATAGTTCAAGAACGGTCAAGAATCCATGCTAAGAAAAACAGTTAATATATATGAGCCAATAAATTTTGCTTATGGTCTCCAATAATGAGACTCCATTCAGGACTATTATATATCAACATAAGCAACAAACAACCCACTAGAAGCCAAGAAAAATTTTTCATTCTTCCTCTTGAAAAAATTGAGTCATATACTGTTTTTTTTAGTGGTGTGGATTAACCCAAATTAAAACGAAAGCACTTTATATTAAATGATAGTATAAATTCTTGAGTTACGCAAATATTTTATATCATAAACCTAATTTAAACACACTACATAAAGGTTTTTTGTCTTCTTTTTACATGTGTGAATGCAAGTTATTCTCCCAATCAAATACCAGATCCCGAGGGACCATTGTTTAGTACACAGTATTCGATGAAGTTTCTGAAGTCATTCCCCACTTGGTAAGCTAATGAGGTTTTTGTATATTCGTAATAAACATTCTATATTTAATAACAGTCTAAGAAGGAGACAGATAAGATAAGCATGACTTTATATTGTACTCTAGTGTTCAATCTACCAATTATTGGTCATCAAAAACATAACTTTATTATAAGTGTAAAATATATATACATAGAGAGGGTGATTCAAGTAGCATAGGATTCTAATTTTTCCCTCCACATGTGCCTTGTCCCTTTACCATATGAATCCATTAGCTAATATCACACAGAATAGGGAGAACCTTCCCACTATCAATACTAGCAAGAGGGTAGGGTTCATTTAGATAAAAAATATGCCAATTTAATTCTATTTATGTCCATCATTTCCACTAATCATTAAATTTTCATAACTTTGGATTCAAGAGTAAATGTTGAGCTCCTCTTCTTGAACAACAAATTACTTGTTAGATAAAATTATACTCTTTTCAAACTTTAACATTCATAAAGTTTACTTTGTCATAGATGGGCAGTACAAAGGATTATTTTGACATCATAAACTAAAATTCAGTTTAAATATAACTATTGTAAAATTGAAAACCTTAAACTATATAGGTCAATCTATAATAGATGTAAAGTAATTTTATATATGAATTAGCTCTGTGTTTTAATTAAAACACACACAAATTTACGAATGTATATGAATTTCTTTCCAATTCACACTATAAAACCAAAATTTCCCCGGGAAAATAAAGGAATTATTTACTTAGAAAAAAATGTTTATATTTTCTACTACAAAAGTATAGCATAATTTTACTTATTTTACTTACAGATTTAATTTTTTTTTTCATAAAATAGTAAAAAATATTTTTTTTTTAAATGTGAAGGAAACTCACCCTTAGGTTGAATATCAATAGTATCAACATATATATAAACACAAATGAGTGAATTTAAAGTATGTTTTATATATTCTACTAAGTTTCCAATACCTACTCAGACTTTTTTCTAAAATATGAATAAGAAATTACATATTATACGGACACTTATTGAGCCTGAGCCGTTCTTGTAAGCATCAAAACTCTAATATAGGTGACGACCTTGTTTTATATTGGAAATCAGTTTTCGCATTAATGAAAGTCACGCCTTCTCACAAAAAACACATCTTCCTAGTTAGTTTACACAGCTTTCAACTGTTTGAAACTCAACTTGATTTTATTCAAACTTCAAAGGTTTTCTTTTACTACAAGGTTTACACCAGTGAAGTTCAAAAACTCACCAAAATCACATGTCTCAAAATCTACAAAACACTTACACAGAGATAGTTATATACCCTTACCAATAAACTCTACCCTAATAACAAAGTTTGAATCTATATTTTTGTAAAGTGTGACTTAAACTTTTGATGAAAAGAAAACATTTAATGACAGAAGGAAAGGTAACGGTACTTGGCATGAGGACTCGTGTGGGGCTTCTGTGTGCAGTCAATGAACAATGTGCTGTGCCCCATCTCCTCTCTTTTGAAAACGATTGCATATTCCTCCATTCGCGTTTGGCAACCCAACTATTTCTTACTTATCTCTCATTTTGACTTCATAATCAAATTTCTTATTCCTTCGCGTGTTCATGAACAGTGTCACATGTACCCCTTTTTGGAATCGCACCATTTTTTAGCTACCAATTAGATAAGGAAATAGTTCTTCTATCAACATTATCTAAAAAAGCACAAACACATACCGTTTTTTCAGAAAAATACACTCACCATCTCAGTTCGCTTTCAATTCAACAAGAGGCCCGTTTTCAAAAATCTCACATATTATTATAAAGTAAAATGATTAATATCATGCAGAGCTAATTAAGATGCGATTTCATTTATTTCTAGCTGCTCTATACAAAAACACTTTCTGAACTACCGAAGCTCTAGCCACAGAACCAAAACGGAAAACACTTACACTATTGAGAGAGACGCTAAGATACAGAAAAACAGAAGCAGAAGCTATAGCTATAGCTATCTCTAAAGAAGAAAGCGGTGACTAAGATTCATTTTTTGATTTTTTTCGTTCATATTTTCTCCTGCGTGGGATCAATTACGTGGCGTATGAACACTGTTTCCAAGTCTGGTGGCGTGAAAAAGTCTTGAACAACGGCACGATAATTGCACTTGAAGGAAGGTTTTGGCTTCCTAGGAGGAGGTGGGCACGTGAAGGGTGTTGGGATCTTGGATTCGACGGCTGTTGGTGTGGTGGAAAACTCTTGTGTGTCATCCTCTTCCTTGTGTTCCTTCTCCACAGGGACAGTGTAAATAGGCTTCAATGGCGGTCGTAACGCGATTCCAGCGATGACCCATTTTCTGTTGGTATCTGAATCAAACCCTCCCTCTACTTGTGGCTTCTCGGAGAACCCCATGTGAATGAAAAAGCATAAGACTTTGTGTTGGTTGTTGTTGTTTTGATGAGGAATGGGAAAATGTTGACTGAAGAAAAAGAAAAGATAATGAGAGGGGAGAGAGGAAATGGAAAAGAGAAGAGAGGGTTGAGGTGATGGTGAGAATGAAGAGTAAGATACAGTATTAAATGTGTGGAATATAAGGAGTGTGAGGATGATGAATGTTGGTGTGTTAGAAGAGAGGTTAGAAAGCAATTGGTGAAGAGAGAAGAAAAGGAAGGAGAAACTCGTGACATAAGCAGTGACCATTAAATAAAGAACACCAATTAGAAGAGTGTGAGAGAATGGTGCTGCTGCTGAGGGTGAAGATGCCCGTGAAAATGCCTCAACATAAGACAGGATGTGTAAATAAATGCTTAATTTAGTAATAAAATAATTATCATCTCCCTCCACTTTTTTTCTTTACTTTTCATTTTTACACTTCTGCTTTCAGTTTATTTTTAGAGAAATCAAATGTCTTAACTCAATCTTAGTCTTAATTAATTTGAAAAAAAAGAGAGTTTGTTTAAGTTAAGAAAAAGTTGAGTTCAATCCATAAAGAATATGTTGGTCATCCATTCATGATTGGAACAATTTGTTTTCATCATTGGAACTAATAAAATAGCAAAATACTTCTTAAAGTTGTACATTATTACTTAATTCAATCATTCAAATTGTAATCGATCATCCCTTAAACAAATTAAATAGTTCTTGAAATATAAAGTATCAATCATTTTATCCATTGAAATTTTAATAGTAAAATAAAAGTTTATCTACAGCTATTAGTTTCTCTAAATCTATTTTCATGTCTTTTTGGTTGGGGAATCAAAAAGGCTTAAGTGCAATATTGATTGATAACTTATATTTTTTAAGGATTTTTTATTTTTATTTATTTCAAAAATCAATTTGATTATCACTTTATGTATATATTTTTATTAGTTCACTTTTATTTTCCTGAAAAAATTAAATCACATGCGGACATGTATCCATATCAAAATATCTCATTTAGGTATTCATATTTTTATTTTCAATTTTATCCTCTAATAAATAATAAATTTTTTAATTAAAATAATTATGTTACCATTTTAACTTCCAAATATCACTAAGTTAGATTTAATTATTTCATTCATTTAATTTTTCTTTTAAACTAATCATTTTTAAATTAAAATAAGTATTTTTAATAAAAAAATTATCTACAAAATAAATAAAAAATATTTAAAATATTATTCATATTTATTTTTAAATTAAAAAAAGTGAACATACATGCGTATGATGCATGTATTTTCACTGAACAATACGAGTATTTTATGTGAAAACTCAACATAATTTTAAATATAAATAGTCTTTAACAAAAAATAGAACTTTTAATACAAGTAAATTTAAATATAAGATGAAGATACCATTAACTTTTATAAAAAATATAAGAAAGAAACATTTTTTAGTTTTTATTTTTTTATTGTCAACAAAAAGAATCAAAATATATAACAGTAATAATAAATGTTCGTACTATATCTAATAATCATACATAATTTAATCAAAATCAAAAATAGTTTAAATATTCATTTCTTTTACCATTTTTAACACTTTTTAAAAACAAAATTCTATAACCAACGATACTTCATACTAGGGCTAATTGATCCTAATGGTATCACATTGTATCCGAGTAAAAAAAAAAATGCATAGATATTAAGATATGTTGAAAGAAATAGAGTAGGTTGAAAGTTGGCGGGAATTGTTTTAGGGCATTATGTTGTTTGGATGAAGAAGAATGGGAAGTTATTCCCTCTATGCCAAAAGCCATAAGCAATACAAAGCACCTTTCTCTTTTACCGAACTTTTTTGAGATGCGGCTCACAGGGAATCATGTCACCACCAATCAGTCTTGTTTTCAATTTTTCTTTTTTTTATTTTCCTACTCACTATTACTGGTCTTTCAATTTTCTGCATCTCCATCATCATTTGTCCCTTATCCTCATCAAATTTTTATTTCCATCAAACTTTTTTCAAACTCCAATTTTAACGTAACATGCATACATACTTGCATAGGTGGTGCCTCCAGGCCCACGATTTCATACCATAAATTAAAGCTGTTCTTCTTGTCTGCTCATGCACATCTTTTTCTCTAGTTTTCGCTTCCTACATTTGTACTAATACTTCAATCAAATAAATTAAGCCCTTGTGTTCATAAAAAACAAGTTCCCCACTCATTATAATCTTATTTAACTCAAACAAATGCTTCAATAAAAGATACTTGTTTTCATATAAAAAGTTAACACCCATGAAAAAAACGTGATATTAACTGGATACGAGAAAGTGTAACACTTTATAATTTAGTGTTTTAAAATTTTGAATTTGAAGTAATATTAATCTCGATAAATCGTAAAAAAATAAGAACAAAGTTAGCAAAATTACAATAAAAGAAAACACCTAAAAGATCTCCTTGCAAAGAAGGTGACCACAAATTAAGATTCAAGCTTTTGAGTATGTGAACTGGAATCAATTCAATTTCGTCACCCTATTACTTTCACGAATGAAAACAAAATTACCATTTTTTTATTCAAGTTAGTTAATAGCATCAAGAATAATGGAAACAGAAGTATGGGATAAAGGTGGCCCTTCAAAATCAGCTGTAATAAAGTGATGTCATTTTGGTCCTTCAAAAATGTTAACATCGCTATATATGATTCTTCAATAAAGCAAAGTATAGTCTATTATTTAGTTCATTTACCGTACAAGTATCAACAATTTAACATCTAAATTAGAATTTTCTTTTTCTCACTTATTTTCTCAATTCAAACATTACCAAATTCATGGTTTTTCATGACTGAGTTTTTATTAAAAATGTTTAGGATTAAAGTAACGATAATTTTGTGTAAAAATTGATATAATAAATTGTCATGTTGATTTCAAAGTCAAATGGTTGTCCATCCATGAAAAGCTAGAAGACATAATTTGTTTACTAATAGAACATTCATTAAACATATTCACAACATAATTTAGCAATCTTTAATATTCTATTTACGAACAAAAATTTCTCCACACCCTTTTATTCCCTTGTACCTAAATTTTGTAATGGATTCTACACATGTGGTTATTTTTATTCTTTTGTGCTCCTCCTATTTTCCATACCAATCGCATCGTTAAATATACATATCCTTGGTCCTCTAAATTTTCTTGTGACTTTCAATTTTGTCCTCCTTTGTTGATATGACATAACATTATTAGCATATATTTAATTTATGCATGTGAATGACCTGAGAATATCAATAAGCATGTGGAAAGAAAATCCAAGCAATGTTTCCATGGTCATTTTTGTCATCTTATGCGTATCCTATAGTGTTCTAGAAGGAATGTTGATTCTTTTACCTCCACAATAGCTTCTTCTAAGCAAAGAAGAATGTGATACATTCATTTAAACATCATAGAATTCACATAAGTGATTATGCTCATAAATCCGAAAAGTCTTCATGAAATAACCACCACAAAGTTCTATATTTTATAAGAGATGAAGATTATACTGTATGTGGTGTTTGTTCTCACTATAAAATGTGTCCAGCCTTATTTAATTATTTTAAATAAGAAAAAAACAAAATTACCTAAATTTGGTCAAATGAAATGAGTAAGTGGTGCAGTAAGCAACTTGTCGTAATGTGATCTTGAATTCATTTACCTGTTCTCACTTGTCACATGTGAGTTGAATTCAAAGTAACGAGTAAATCAATAATTTTTTAGAAATAAGTAAACGAAATGATAGCTATATTAAAATATATATATATATATATATATATATATATATATATATATATATATGTATGTATATATATAAAATATGTTTGACATAGAACAGTGGGACCTTATCTTAAAATTAAATATTTGATAATAATTTATATAGAAAAAGTTAGAAGTTGTAATTGTTTTTAGAAGTTTGCAAAATAGCGCAGTGAAGTAGGTGTAATTAAATGAAGGAGAATGACATTAAATTCTGACACAATGGGAAACCGCCAAAGGCAACATCACAAGTGGCTTCAAGTACACTTCTGAAACCCTTCAACTTCGCATAGACAGCCCACCAACACCATTTTTTTTCTTCATATTCTCAATTTGTTCATTCTTTTTTTTTTCTTTGGATCCTATCATTTTTTATTTTACCATTTAATAATTATAAATATTATTATTTTATTTCAAAATCTTGTTAGTTAAATATAATATATGTTATTATTAAAAGAAGTTGTAAAATGAAAGCAAGGAGAAAAGATAGATATCAAATAATAATTTTTCTTTTTTTTTTTTCGTGTCACCTACTTGCCCCAAAAAATAAATACGCAGAACATACTAAAAACCAAATTCTACTAGTGTGCCACTAAAAAGAAAAGAAAAGATAAAAAAAAATGAGGAAACAAAATGAATTTTTGTTGAAAATAAATAAATAAAAATCATAAATTTATAATAAATGTTAATTCATTTTGTACCATACATTTATTGTTTTACTTTCATTTGAGAAAAAAAAAATGACATAGAAAGTGTAAATTATGGAATTCTTCACAATCACAATTGGAGTTTTGTTTTGTAAGGAACAGGGTTTCTCTTCTTCCTTTGGCAGACTCTCTATTTCCTTGTTGTGATTTTCTTTCCTTCTCTCTTTCCTTTTTTTAACCACAATGTTTATACTATTTTTTCATTGTCCAAATAAAATAAGCAAAGGCTTCTATTTTTTGTATTTTGAGGAAAGGCTTTTCTTTCTATTAATTTAGATTGGCCCTTTAGTGTTTTAATGACAAAATGATCATGTTTTAGGTAAATCAAATTAATTTTTTATTATTTTTTTGAGTTTATAAACATAAATCTTCAAGCCAAAATGATTAGTTTTAAATAAAAGTAAAATATTTAAATGTTTTTACCAAACTTCTTTTAAAAGGATTTATAACAAGACGATTAAACTAAAATAACTTCTACATACTTTTAATTTTAACTTAAAAGTAACTTTAAATTTAAAAAAAGCTTGGTCAGATGCGTCATAAGAAAAACTTGCTGTCATTGAAGGAAAACTCATAATATCATGTTTGCTTAAAAGTGGTTTATGTGTTTAGTATAGTTTTCTGATATAAAAGGAAAAAGGATTTTGTACTTTAAAAATTCAAGTCAAAACACAGCCAAAATTTGAGGATCAAGTGCTAATTTAAAAGTAAAGATAGGTTGGACTAACTTTTACAAGCCGAATATACCAATCTATTGGTTTAAACGTGCCCAGCCTAATGCAAAGCAAAGTTTCGAATTACAGAACTTCATTTTCTTTTCTTTTTTTTCACTAATAACCTAAAAACAAAATCTGTTATCTATTTAATCTTCAATTTTTTGACATTGTCATCTCTTATACACTAACACGCAACACGTAACAAACGGTATCAATTCAAATGTGCAAGTTTCTTTAACAGTTTGCACTTTTTTTAGTCCTTTGCTAATTGAAATAATTTTGTATGGATAGAACAAAAATAATCCTTTTCTTTTATCATTTTTATCAAGCTTAAAGATTAGCGTATGTATACAACTCATTGGGTAAATATATATGAATAGCTTTTTTATTTACAAGACTCCCCATAAACCGGTGTATCCATCCAACAACAAAAACATGTTAGATACTTAAGTAAACAACATTATGAGTATAATTATGGAATTACACACTAAATTAACCCAAATTCATCTACATAAAAAATCCATGAAAATACTATAAATATATAAAATAAATAATTATTTTAGTATAATAAATATTGTTATATTTTAGTTTTAATACAATAAAAAAAAGTTAATTTTGATACATTATCATTAATTTTGTTAATTTTATTTAAACTTTATTAATAATTAATATAGTTAAATACATATTTAATATTAGTAATTAATAATGTACTAATTAAAGAAAAAAATAATGTTAATATACAGTTATCTTTTAAGCATCAACTAAATATTTTAAATTACATATTAACATTGATTTTTCTTTAATAAATACACAATAATTTCTAAACATCAAGTACATGTTTAACTAATTTAATCATTAACATAATTAATAAACAATAATAATGTAATATAATGTTTCCATGTATCTACAGTTACATTCGTCACGTATTCATCAACTCATCTAAAACTATTGTTAGGTGAAGAAAGAATAATCTAGACAGAAGATATCATAGAGGAAAAGAGTTAAATCTTATGGAGTCTATTCAGTCTCAAAGAACAAGTTTAATCTTATTCATTCAAGTTTTATGTGCAAAAGATTATTTCATTGGTACAGATAAAAATCACAGTTAAATTTATGAAAATAGTCTCTTCCCAAATTGAACATCCTATATTTGTTGGAGAGAGTCTTAAGTATACAATAAAAAGTCGAGACCAAAACACCATGATCGAGCTAACAATAATCTAGAACACGTTGGCAGTTAATGTGTCAAGTTCTCTAATTATAAATTTGTAGGAAGTTACAATGTTCAATTTCCAATAAAACAATACACAATTTCTTCTCCTGACTAGAATCTTGCTAAACAATGTCTTAGCGATATTGGCGAAGGTATTAAAAGAAAAAAACATATTATTGAAAATCACAAGCACACTGGCACACTTCTATGTATTCTAATTAAAAACTTTCCCTGTTAATTTTTTAACCAGTGTCCTAAGAACACTGGTTAGCATTTGTATATTAGTATGCCACCCTAATTACAAATGAAGCTGCTATCTGAGCGTTCTAAACATGTTGGAGATTGCTATCCAAACGTAATCAAATCCTCAAAACTGATGAGTAAAAAAAAAACCAATGCCTCTCCAATTTTTTCTTTCTTCCATATTCATTACTTGGGATCAAGAAGGGGGAACCCATTTAAGGTTGTTCCTACGCTTTTAATCTCTCACATGTTCAGCACGTTGTAAAAGTAAGGTATTTTGCAATGCTTAAAAATTCAACCCATCTTGTGGGAGACCTTGATATAGTTTAGAAGTCGTTTTAGAGCATTACCACTGTCGATGGCCTCTCTAGCCCTATCCAGCGCAGCAGATATATCTTCTGCACCATCAACTCCAAGCAAGTGATCCACAACTCCAGCATTCAAGACAATTCGATCATACGCTGGTCCTTTTTCTCCCAACAGAGCTGATAAACCAAATTCAATGTTCTTCGAGACCTGAAGTTCCAAAAAGGAAAAAAGATCATAATGCCAGTTAAAAATCTCACAATATAAAACAAACGACACACTAGAGGCTTCCTACCTGCAATGCATTACCTTATACAATAGTTTAATGAAACTTAATATTTCAACACATCACCAAACATTAAAATTCCAGACAAATTCACGAAATGGTCAGATCAAAGTACTACAATTCATAAATGATGGTCCTCCAAGTTCATTGATAAAATAGCACACGCATGCAAGGAGTAAGATAATTTACGAAATATATTATTCAAACATTGTGTTTGAAAGTTAGGTAAGTAGATAGAGCTCACTACAAAAGACACCAGAACTCACTAAGAGATAATTAATTGTAGAATGACATGTGCGGAATCACAGACCTCTCTGATGGTTCATAAATAGAAACAGTCGCGTATTGTATTTTTATCAGAGTTTTGGTAAGTTTGATTTTACTATGGATTTGAGATGTCTTGTCTTCTGTCTCAGAAAAGTGTGTTGGAGATCTACCTTAATTAGAGAAATAAGACTAATTTTCACTATATCAATCATCATGGATAAAAGGTATCAAGTGGCTTCTAAATTTTCAGTCAAATTGCATTGGATGAATGGAACAAAGATTTTATTTTTAGAAGATATAATTAAATCAATTAGATTGTTAGAAATAAGTATAACTTGGGACTTGTTCACTTGGTAGTTGATGGTAGATATTTAAAGCAGTGATTTGAAATTTTATTTTGGAATTATTTAGGTTCAGCTTTTTAAATACTCGGGAGATTCTCATGCTATAGGAATTAGAATTTCTTGAGGTTTACATACATACACTGTCTAATAAAAAAGGCAACATTTACAATAGCGACACAAAATTTTAAACATATTGGGAATAGTTAATTGCAAAGATATTGCTGGTAAGTTTCAAATATAGGATAGAGAAAGATCAAAGGAAGAAAATACAAAAAGCTAAAGAACTTTACAGATCTATCAGTTCTTGGTGTGTCTGTGGGTTGGAAACCGTACTCCTTGGCATTTACTTCGAGACTAAAACCTTGACGTGTCACTCCTGCAATATAAAAAATAAATTTACTTCATGGGTATTAATCTAAGATATGACATAGTACAGAATTATCAAGTTCGCCGATCAGAAACTGGCACAGTGACAGGGTTGTCAATTTGCTTTGAAAAAAAAAACCTAAAAACAACCACATTTACAGACTTGGACACTATGACGAAGTAATCATTTAAGTACACAAATAATGCATAGAAGTAAACAACGAACCAATACATACCGCCAAGTTCAGATGTGGACGAGACATCAAGTGCACGGAACCCTGAACAGTAGTTCACAGGAGGTCCCCTAGTTGCGTTAGCAGATCGCAATCTTGTAGTCAGTGAGAGGCCCCCTTCCTCTCCCTACAAAATGACCATAATCAACATGGTGTGGCTTCTTTTGCTAAGGTGTTAGCAACTTCCGATATTAATATATTATATTAGGACTATTTAACCAATTTTATGAGAAGAAAACAAATGTTCATAATACAAGCATATTAATATTTTTATGTTCGAAAAGAAGGATAAGAAAACACAGACTGAGAAGCGTCAAACGTGGAATCCCAACCTTCACTACCAAACCTGAATGTACTCCCCTTCTCTTCATGAGCATTAACAATGGCTCTTCATAACCTTCATGATAAAACCCAGCTACAATAGCTTCCTTACCACTTGCCTGTTGAAAAATGTCAGCTTTTAGCTAAATTGGGAAACAGTGACTTCTTTGATAAAAAGGGAAATCATGCTTGGTACCCCCATAACTTGGGCCAGTTTAATTGGTCTACCTAAGGTTTATAAGAGAAAGAAAAAGAAAAAATCCATCCAATTCATGGTCTGTTCTTATTCAGTTCAGACTTACATTCAAAATACAGAATTTCATATACTACAACAACGATAACAATAACCTTGTCCCACTAGTTGTGTCGGATATATGAATTATACAATGACATTGAACTTAAAAACCAAATTCTCAGCCATATAATTCACAATTAGACCCCTTTTAATAATTTTCCTGCTTAAATACACATTTTGTCCCTATTTTTGTTGTGTTTGTTCAATTTGGTTTTCATTTTCGTTTTACGTACAATTAGATCCTCATTTGTGTCAAATTGTGGTCAATTTGGTTCTTTTTATTAATAGCGTTTAAATAGTTAACATTTTCGAACAATGCATGTCACATGTCAGCTCCTGGTTAAAAAAAATTAAAGAAAAAATAAAAAAATAAAAAAAAACAGGAGCTGACACATGACATGACACTATTAAAAAATGTTAACTATTTAGACACCGTTAGTGAAAAAGAACCAAAATTTGATGAGAATGAGGATCTAATTGAACGTAAAACAAAAATAAGGACCAAATTGAACAAACACAATGAAAATAGAGACAAAATGTGTATTTAAGCCTAATTTCTCCATACATCTTTCTTCGTTCTCCTTCTAAGCCCTATTCTTACCTCCATTTATTTTTGAGATGGTTGCAAGTCATGATTCCAAAACTCATAGGCTTTAACTAAAAGTGAATAAACATTTTTTTCCATGTGAGACTAATGTGTGGTATTTATTTCGTTTGAGCAACCAAAAGCTTTTATTTTTCAGGCTTTTACAAAGAACCCCCTAATGGCCTTTTCAGAATCAAAGAACCGGAAAAGGAGTTAAGTTCTTATCTTGTTAGCACTCGTTAGGTTGAAAACTTCATTACTTATTAATACTTAACACAAATTTTTTCTTCTAAAAAATTCAAATTTGTGCTAAATTGACTGTGAGTTATTTTATTGATTTCTTAGTAACTTCATGCACAAAAATCTAATAACTTGTTAATATAGTACACGGAGTGCAAAACTAAATGTCCTATCAAGAAATATAATGTCATACTAAAATCACTTACAAAATTTACAAATAACCTTTTTTAACAAATAATGGCTTCTGATACAACTAAAGACTAAAATTAAAAATAGACTATTGAGTGGTGAATTTAAAATTTGTTAATACAGAATCAAGTTAAAATCCAAGAGAGATCAATAAAATTAACAAAAGAAAAACAAGTCTGTATCCCACCTTTACATATTGCTGAACCTTTTCAGTTGATGCAAGTGGAGGGCGTTTCTTTATGTGTTCCCTAATCCCAATTAAAGAGTAGCTGTAGGAAAAAAGAGGGGATTGAGGAGGGGAAACAAGTTTAACCTCCATTCCAAACAGTATTATTATAAACTTGGTTCTTGAAGACAACTCCCCTATATTATTAGCAGACATTATAATTTCAACCTGTATTGCTAACAGCATTAGTCTCTGTTAGTATGAGTTATACCATTTTTAACAATATCCACCTATATTAATTGACCCCATTCAATCTCACTGCTATTCTTGTAGTACTTTCCTAAACTCATTAGAAACGTGGGATATTATGGGAACTCAAATCCCACATCGAGTAATGTGAGATGTTGGTGGAGTACTTGAACGGGTCTTCCCCCATCAAAGATGGTTTTTAAGAGAGGATGCAACATAATAACAAATGCACCAATAGGTATAGTAGTGGAATAGAACATACCAATTAGGTAAAAATAACGGAAAATAACTGTTTTGCTTCTTTTTTCTCTACATCTGAACACATTTTTACCCTCACTTTTGCATCCATCTTTATCAACTTTTTTCCCTGTTCCAAATATTGGACTAGTCCATATGGTTTTACCACATTCAACAAAGTCTCCATCATTCAATACTGTTTTATGAAGTGCCCCTAGTTTTCATAAAATGAAAAATAGTCCCTACAATTTCAAAACCAGGTAATATGTCCCTATTTGGTTTAGTTTCAATCAGACTAGTTTCACGAGAAAGCAAAACTAGCTACAAGAGATATTTGCATTATTCCAAAACTATTGAGGAATTGTTTTCAATGATTCTAAGCTATCGTCGAGTGAGAAGAAAATATTGTTATAAGAGGAGATTGTAATAATTAAAAGTGTGTTGTAATAAGAGGATATTGTAATAATAGTTACAAGTGTGTTGTAGAAAGATACTATAGATCTTTGTCGAATCATGACTTTATAGATAGAGCTCTCTGTATATGGATGCTAATGAACTTTAGAGATAGAGTTCTCCCTCTTACACCTGAGTCTTTTCAATTTGGCATCAAAGCTCCCGATCGTGGGCGCTATGCTTTTGCATTCTTTCATTGTGGTCTTAGTTGCGACTTCCTTCTAGGGTTGCTTGAGGTGCACCAATTTCCTTTGTTTATCTAAGTGCCTAAAGAACACCTAGGTTGCGTTTCACAACCTCTGTCACTGTCACCACCAACCTAAACAAAGTCCACACCAAGAGATTCGTCATCCTCTGTTTTGACACTTCCTAGAGTCAGCTATCAATGAAGTAGCCATGCGCTCACATGCATGTTTACCTTCTCTACGCGTGGGTTCCAAGTGTCACTAATTTTTGACGTGTGACAGCACTTTTGATCGCCATTTGTGTCGTTGCTTGATTTTTCAAAGGCACCCTAGCAACTCATCCAAGTAATTTTGATCTTCCACATTTTTCTAATGTTTGTCATCTCAATAACCGAAATCATCTCTGGTGGGCTCAATTTTTTAGACGCAAATTGAAGGGTTAGGGTAAGTTCAACCATATTGGAGGGAGGTCATATCCCAAGATAAGCATAATTTTCAAATTTGGGACAATGATGTCTTGCATACTATTATTAGGCAATGGGGATCCATGACTATAGAAATAAACAAAAATTGTATGTTCTACTGTGAAGTTTGTCTTGGAAATACTTACTCCATGCGACATGACATCCTTACATGATTTAGAAAGCAAGATCTTCAGCGCCAAAAACAAGATCTTCAGCGTCAAACAGGACGCTCTCTTTGTTGCAGAATAATATGGAATATTGGAAAGTTTGTGGATTGAGTTGGAGCAACATCAAAAACTGAAGCTCGAAAATAGCTGAGATGTTATCACTCTCGCTCAGCTTGAAAGATGATATTTTAGTTCCTATCAAGATTGAATCCTATTTAGGCACAAATTATTGGGAAGGAAAGACTACCCTATCTTTTTGAAGTCATCTACATAGTTTGTGATGATGAGACTCGTCGAATGGTTATGATGAATGAACCCTCATCGAAAGAGTTGCCATGTTTTCTAGAAAGGCTTCCAAAACTAGGACCTCAAACCTTGGAAACATGAAAATCAACTCAAAAGGCAAGGAGGATCATTGATGCTCTCATTATAAGAAATTTGGCCACACCAAGGAGACTTGCTTCAAGTTTCATGAAAAGGAGAAGGTTCTCATTCGTCTGGCAGAACTAAAAGGTCATCCCCCAAGAAAGGTTTATCAAGCAACTTCAAATTTTGAAAATTTTGGCAACAAATCTTTCATCCTCTTCAATTGAAGAAGAAATGTTTTCACTACATGTTGAACTTAAATGTCTAAAAATTCTCATGGATTCTATAAGTTATCTTCGGGTACTTGTTAACTAACCATAACCGGTAAGAACTCTAATTCTTCTTTTAGTATTTCTAAAACATTATATAAAGACTCTTGCAATTAGTGCTTTGGTGTGACAAACCATATTCCAATAACTAGATGTGACACAATCCTTCATGTTCCACAACATTCTATACATAAGTTAATCTTTAAAAATTTTAGAATTCAAAATGTTTAATGAGATGCTCATACAGAGACGGGCGAGCTTCACGCTGACTGACATAAGCAAACCCAACTTCGTCATCCTGGAAAGACAATAGATCACAAATAACTTTATTCATAGTGGCTAAAAGAGGATAGTAAGAAAACCACTATGATGGTCTTACAAATTATTTTCCGGAAAATAAAAAGACCTCAAGAAGTTTTTTGGCCTTGACAGGGGATAAGTTTACATTTGCCCCCATAAACTTCAACATCTGCTCCTCAGTTACACCCCCCTAAAAAATAAACAATAGTTTATTCAAGAAATAGAACGTGGCTCAATGTGAAAAACGAGCAGATAAAATATCAAAGAATAGAATTCCGAAGTAAAAATTTGAATTTGATGATGCACTTAGTCAGCTCCAAAGATAGAATTTCAGTAAACTTCATGATCCGTAAGCATCTTAATTTCTGCTTAAACAAATAAAACATCCAACACTTGGAAAACAATTCACACACCTTAGGTGCCATCCAATCAACACCATGAAGCAAGCAAGACTCTCCATAGCAAGATCTAACAGCAGCAACAAATAAGGTACTCCTGAAGAAGCGTGTGTTACCATCATAAGGTTCACCATAATGAGTCAATGATCTGACATCAGCAACTGGAGGGGGGCCTGAGAATCAACTCACAATAATATTAACAAAAAGATTCTTATTTGTGACAATTAAAAAGAACAAAATGGAATAGTTGGGTTAAAATTCATACCAAATTCATCATCAAATGCAAGGCAGTATGCTTTTAATTCACGGTCAGTTTCACGGTTCATACGTTGACCAATTAAAAATGCAGAAAGCAAAGCCTCACTCGCTTCCTTGGGCTTTTCATGGCCCTCTTGGAAGGGAAGGACATCCTTTAACACACCTTGCACTTCCTCAAATCCAAGATGGCCACCAGCCAACACCTCCCTAAGAGCACCAACCAATCGCATCTCGCTGGTGCCATTGCCAACATATTGCGGCCCAATGGAACTTCCAACACCCATCATCAACCCTTCCGGGTCTGCAATGAATATCACCTCAGGTGGAAGCACTCTAACCAGAAGTGGCCAAAATGTCTTCATTGCACGGGTTTCCCCTTCACTCCATTGTGTTGCTTCAGGAAATGCATTTGCGCGGATTGTCATCCCCGCGAAAAATGCCCCAAGTTGTGCTTTAGAAACTTCATCTTCATCTTTCATTTCTCCCCTAGCTAGGATGAAATACAAAGTAATCAAATCTTAGACAATTTATTTGTTTATTTTCAATGACTCTAATATAGCTTGTAAAGAAAAGCATTATTTCAACAAAAATCATCTATTAGATATGATTGAAGGCCTTTATTCTTACAAACTTAATTTGTTCTAACAAAACCATCTTGGAACTGTTCAAATTTGATTATGATTATTGATTACTAACATTTGACCTCTGATGCACTGATACTACAAAATCAGTGACACGTCTTGAACACATACGAAATACTGATAAGCGTATCATACAGAACCTTAACTATCAGAACCTCGATGTTTCATTTTTTAATCCCTTATATTATAAAGAAAGATTTATTATCATAACTGAATCATATTAGTTTTATTTAAATTTGAATACACAAACGCTTTTTCAATGAATTTTGCAAGAGATTAAAATATTACTAGTAATATGATAACAATGCCAAATCAAAACAAATATTAATTATATTAAGAAAAAATAATTTAATAAAGAAAAATAAAATAATTAAATAAATATAAGAATTATATAAATATAGTAATTTTAATTAAATAAATTATTTATCTAACATATATACTGTATTTTAATTCTTTGAAAATTTAAATATTCAGAATGGTATTGTCCCGGTATCCATGCAACATAGCACTTGACTAATACTAGAGTCCTGTAAGCTGATATACATACTTTGGAGGAAAAAGTGTAGCCATAATAATTGGATTAAAACACCATTTTGGTTCCTTAAAAATTTAAAACGCTATCATATTAGTTCCTCGAACTAAAGAAATTTAAATAATTCTCTAAGATCACATCAATCCCTAAACTTAACTACTTATTATCACTCTAATTCATAAAAAATGTAAGTGTTTTCACTTCAGTCACTTGACATCTTTGAATTTTGAACAAAAATAATTAACAAATTGAAACTTCAAGGTTACAAACTGTCTCGGAAAATGCGAAAGGAAGATTCACAAACACACACTACACTGATTGTTTGCCCAAATAATTGATGAGAAAGTTATCAAACATTTGAGATTGTGATGAAATGAGTATGCCAAATTGTTAAATCTCAACTATTCATTTTCTAATCAAACAGTATGACTTTGATAATGTATTGTTCTCCGTTTCTGCTCTCACTTTAGAAAAGTAAAAACCAAACCACCACCAATAGCACATCAATGTGACATGAAAGAAAGAGTAACCTGATCTGAGGATTGTGTCGAAGACCTTGAAGGCTTGCTGCTCGTCGAGGGGACGAGTCTGGGTTGGGCCTGTGCAAACCCTAGCTTGGGCCTCCAGCACCGTCTGGTTGGGCCTCGGCAGCGCCGAACTGCGATACGAGGAAGACAGCGCCGGGTTCCGAACGTCGAACTCGGGAATCCCGAATTGTTCGATGGTGGTAGAATCCAGCGTGGCCCTCGGCGGCGGCGTGGAAGAGAGCCTCCGGTTGATCGAGCGGTGGCGATGGAGGTTGGGAAAGGGGCGAAGCTGAAAGCGAGTGATGCATGGAGGCTTGTTGGGGAAAATGGAGTTTGGTGGGGAGAGAAATGGTTCGGGATTAATCAGAACTTTCATCCCTTTCAAGTATTCGTTGTTAACGATTTTTCGCTTTCTCTCTCTCTCTCTCTCTGGCTAAGGGTGCTTGGCAAGCTTGGGAAGACCAACCTTGTGAAGACTATTGCTGAACGATAAGCTCAAACCTCAGTTTTTAAAATAAACAAAGAGCTCAGTAGTTCCTCATTCAAATACAAAAGTAAAAATAAATTAATAAAGTCAAAATTAAAGATTTCATACAAGCCCGTGTATTTTCCAGATTTATTCCTTCACAACTTTTTTTTTTGCTGACCTGGCACGGTTCCAGTTATTATTTATTTACCCCAATAACACAAGAAGCACAATATTTTTTATTTAATATAAATTATTTGTTAGGTTAGAATTTTGTGTAGGAAAATTCAATTCTAATCGTTTTGTTTGGCCCACGTTGGAAATAGTCGGGAAATTGTGACTACATATTTCTATTTTTGTAAGAAAATATAAGAAAAATATTGGAAGTAAAGAAATAATTAATTAAATAACAATTATTTTAATTTTAAATAAAATCATTAATTTGAATAAATGATTTGGAATAATTAATTGATGGGAGATATATTTTAATCAATACTTTTACATTTAATAAATTTATTTCAATTAATGAAATAAATGTTATGATATATTTTGATAACAATTGAAACTTTTCTTCTTCTTTTTTTTTGAAAAATAAAACTTTGTTAAATCTAATCAATTCATTAAGTAGTTATATTATGAGATAATTCATTAATAACAAAAACTGAAAATTTATTATTATTTTTTATTTCATGTATAATGGGATTTGTCTCATTAAAAACTAAAAATAAGTATTATCATTAAAATAATAAAAATGTAACTCAAGCAAACATCACATGAAAGAGTTTGTAATTCAAATATATTCTCTAAAGACATTCGACTTCTTAGTGGTAAAATTTGTATATTTAATATTGAATTATTTATTTGAATCATCTTCTTGAAGTTGACAAGATGAACATGTTAAAAATGGCCTTGGTACTCAAGTAAATAACATGAATTACTAAGTAAATGAATTAAGTCTAAAATATGAATGCTGTGTCTCTTAAGTAGACGTGGAGATCTTATATTTATTTCAAGTAAATAAGTGATAAGACTATAGTTGCTTACTAGCATTTTAAAATTGATTATTTTAATTAGGTCAGTATTAACAAAATAGGAAGTTACGTAAGATTAACACTTTCTTAGTTTATATTTTGGATCACACTAGGGAGATTTCATGATTAGACTAAGTCTATGTGACTAAAATGGATGACACTTATGGGAGTTGCATTTATCTATCCATATGGAAGTTATATCCATACATTGTTATCAATGGAGCATCACACTCGTTCTTAAATCATACATTGTAAAAATCATATTTACACCAGTCTGTAACTAATTTAAAAATTATCTATATTTGTATATTTTTTAAATAATGAATTAGCAGGCAGTTTGTTTTACAAGCAATAATAGTGCATCATCCGAGCGGCATATATAAATGAACATAAATTAAAATAACAAAAAAAATCGAAAGAGAGCATTTGAAAAACGGAAAATGGCGGGCACCGTGGCAGTGATTGAGCAATCGGTGAAGAAGGTGAGAGACCAGTGGGAGATATGCTTCGCTCGCTTCATCCCCTATCCCTCTCTCCCTTCCTCTTCCGATCTCATTCCTCTCCCTCCTCGCCTCCGCAACCTCCCTCCCCGCGGCAGCTGGATCTCCTCCTCCGCCGTCGCCTTCCTCCGCCTCTCCTCTCACCTCTCCAACCTCCTCCTCACTATCTCCTTCAATGCCGCTCTCCTCGTCCGTTCCTCCACTCGATCCTTCTTATAACTCCATCTCTTCAATGTTTAATAACCGTTGCTATTGCTTTTTCTTCATTAGTAATAACCTTATTTGTTTCGCTCCTTTTTCGGACGACAACGCCTTCACTTTGAATTGTGAACTCACTGTGTTTGAATATCGTGACAGGAAGAGCACTACGTCTCCAAGCTGCATTTTACCTGGCCTCAGGTGTCGTGCGTTTCTGGATACCCTGCCAGGGGCATCAGAACTGTGCTAGTTAGTTACAGAGATCCCCTAGGCGAGGCATGATTCTTTATATCTATCGCAAATTGATTTTTAAGATTTTTCATCCAACACAACAACTACTAAAATTGCTCAATTCAGTTTGAATTCAGAATCAATTCTTCGATGTGAGAAACTTATGAACATTTACCTAAAATCACGTTAGCCCCTGTTGCAGTGTAAATGAAGCATGTTACTATGTTAGGAGTGAAGCTGCACAGAGTAGCTTATAAGATTTTGTTAATTGGACGTGGAATTTAGTTGGAAGCTCAAGTCAGCGATGAAAAATTTAACCGCACTATCAGTTGATATTTCGACGTGCTTTTGGATAACTCAACACGAAAAATGCACTTAATTAAATTACATCTGTCTGGTAGAAATAGAATGTTTTTTCTCTGGATTGCATAACAGGAGACTTGTTAATTCCCTCTGTGACTTATGTAAAGTTTAGAGATACAATAGCTCTATGACGGCTCCTTCAATATTGTTGATTATTTAACATTTATGTAAGATCAGTAGCTGTCTCGTGGTGGTTGGGTTGGTAGGGTGTAAGTGAATGTGATACTATTGTGTGGAGTTTTACCTGGCTAAATTGATTATTGGACAGTTAATGCAAGTTTTACACAGCCAATTTTCCTCTGTCAGATTCAAAAGTTTGCTATGCGGTTTCCATCAATCTATGAAGCGGAGTCATTTATCGGTGTTTTAAAGGTAATTATTGCTTATCATAGTTTACAATCGTCATTCACCAAAATATCTGCAACCTTGGGGCTGAACTTCTTCTAAGATCACGTTCTCTCTTATCAATTCTTGATGATTGTGTTGCTTCATAGGAGATTCTGAAAGCTGACAAGGACCCAGAACCTTTGAATACCGACTTTTGTTCTGAAATTTCATCGCAGTCAGAGTTTATGTCAACAAACGAACACTCCTATAGTAGGTATAAAGGAGTTCGCGTCATTGGAGAAATAGGAGGATGTAACTGAGTTGTTGGGCCCTGATAGATTGTTAAATAACCTTTCACTGATCTGTTTTCTGTTTTGCCACATTTATCTAGATTAGATATCTGTTCTCATTACTTATATTAAGGTATTAGTTGACTTAGCATGTTTAGAGGAAACTTCTCTATAAACACTTTTAGGGGAGAAAAATCGAAAGCTGAAGAGAAATTAACTTATGCATCAGTTAAAAAACAAATTTTGAAGAAGCTAACAGAAAATAACTTTACAAATTAACTTATTCATAAGTTAATTTTGACTTATTGAGAAACTGATTATATTTTTTCTTTATATGTTTTTCTCTTAGAAGTATTTATGGAGACGTTTCTTCAAACAAACCCTGAATTATGTTGGAGACTTTGAATGAATACTGAGACTTTGTTTTATTTGTAGAGGTTGTGAAGAACCGAGCTTCATGACTCCGGCTAACAATTACATTCCACAATTGCCAATATTTGTGAATAATGAGATGGGGCAACCTTCAGGATCCGAAGTAAAGGGAACCACACCCAGTCACAACTTTGAAGGCATGCTCCCAGCCTTGCCACCCAGTTTTTCCTCACTACTAATGGACTGCTCTCAGAACAACCTGGGTTTGTGAGCCTTTTTGTTTTGACCTAATATTTGTTCTGATTTCTATCACAACCTATTTCATTTGAATAAAATCATACATTGCAGCTCTGCCAACTTTTTCGGAGGATATTGAGCTCAAATCCCAAATTGTGGTACATATTTTTTAATTTTGGCAAAGATATTACTGGTTGATGCTTTAATTAACACAATCACATTGATATGATGCTCATTACAATTTAAGTTTGCTCTAAGATGCAAATATTTTGAGGGTGCAACTTCTCTACCGCTGACATGATGTTTTTTTATCTCTTTGATGTAGAGGTATATGGAAGATTCTTCCTTCCAAGGTAGGAATCCTTCTTTCTTATTGCATATTAGTGTCTCTTAACTTGGATAACCATGATGTGCTGTTTTATTTATTTTGTTCATTGTTTCCCTTTCTCCAGTCCCCGGGCAGAATCCGAATGGAAAATTCTGAAAGTTTTTATTTTTGTTTTGTTTGAACATTGATCGTTTTATGCACCTCGTATCATCGGATGCTTTAGTTATGCTTTTTAAGCTTAGGTATTTATTAGTAGTAGAGGTCATGTACGGTCTTCCAAATTGTGTCCAAGAGATTCCTGACCCATTTTCTTGTCATTAGATATGTTGATTAAGGTGGAGAAAGTTATCAGCGAATTGGGGGGTGATATGTCCCTTGAGTTTACCACTCCAGGGAATTGAAATTGATTAACGGGCAGCTTAGCATCTCTCCCTGCTTACTGCACCTGAACCACGAAGACCTTCACCACACATTCCCAACAAATGTACAGCGGACTTCTTTCTTTACAGTGAGGCTAAATTTTGTCTCGTTGTCTTTTATTGTTCAGCAAACAGCAATATCTGATGAAAGGTAATGCATAGTGTTTAGCTAGTGCAACCGTATCAAGTGGTTTCTGTTTAAGAAACCTTAGTTAAAACAATGACCTCAGAGTAATTGTAATCTGGTATAGTACAAATATATTAACAATGTGCTCCTCTCCATTATGGCACCACATGATATTGAGTCTAGCAAAATCGAGTCATAACACCCCTGTTTTTTAATTATGGTCAAAATTCATTTAGAAATTCACCAGTACTTATTTTTTAAGTTATTCTCAGTTTACTATCACTCTAACCATGTGTTTGGTTGGTTGCTCGTTCATTGCTTAAAAGTTAAAACGTAGTACCAACCATGCACCAAGTGGTGGAGTTGAATATTTATTTCAGAACAAAAGGAAAGGGCTACCTAAATATCAGCTACTACAGATTTGCTAGGATTAGGAGAGTGAAGAGACAGAAAACGTGGAAAGTCAAACACCGAGTAAACAGAGAATAACAGTTAATTTCTTTCCTTGTTTAACAGGTAACAAAAGAAGGTATTGATCATCAAAACAGTTAGTCCACGTAGTAAAGAGGTAATATTTAGATACAAAATCTTCGGTACTTACTTTTATCATTAGAATCAAACCTTTTGTTCAATAAGCAATTTTCTATTATGCGAGTTAGTGAACTAACGTTATAATTTTCATTGGAAAATAGTATAAATACCGTCTAAAGTATTTTACTTAAGTTTTTTTCATTGAAAGGTCATGTATAGACACTTAAGTGCCAATTAATAACAAGAAAGAAAAAGAATCCAAATATAACAGGTGATACGAGGAAAAATAGTAAGTTTTATTTAGGTGTGTGATATGTACAAGAGTGTTTATTATGTATTGTCACTAACACAATTAGGGACGTCAAAAAAATCTGTACCCGCAGATATTCGTGGATAAAACCCGCAACGAGTAGAAAATGGATATTAAAAATGGATATTCGCGGGTACGGGTATTTTTGATACCCGTATGTTAACGGGACGGGTACGGGTATAATAGTATCCGTACCCGTGGATACCCGTACCCGCTAAACTTTAATTCACAAAAGTACCATTATATATATATATATATATATATATATATATATATATATATATATATATATATATATATATATATATATATTAATAAAAAACATTCTGGCCTAATTTTTTTTAAGTTGGACATCTTGTCTTCCGTCTTCATTCTTCAAACTTCAAGTATTGGTACATTTTTTTCTTCCAAGTACACTCCTTGACATTCTTCTTTTTCCTTTATTTGAAATTGTGCATATACATCAAATCCTATATAGACAATGACGTTTATGATATGTTTGTTATCAAATGATGAAATCAAAATAAGAATACTTGGCGATGTTTATTATTTGTTTATTTTTAGGAATCAATTGGAGAAAGTTGACTTTTTGATCAAAACACTAATTAAAGAATTTTCATTGTGTTGAACGTTCTTTTATATTTACTTTTATAATTATTTGGACTTGTATGAATTTGAGTTTATTTGAACTTTATTTAAAATTTATGACATTCATGTATTTTATTTTATTTTATTTGAATTTATGATTAAATATTTGTTTTTTAAATAATTTTGTAAATACCCATGGGTATCCGTGGATATCCGTATCCGCAGATATGAAAAAATAGGCAGGTACCCGCATAACGGATACCCGAAAGATATGGATACGGGTACGAGACGGATATTTATCCAGCAGGTAGGGTACGGGTTGACATCCCTAAACACAACAATGAAAAGTTACATGAAAAACATCAAGTTTGAGAATAAAAATATTATTTTAATATATATTTTAGGTTGAACTATGATTTGAGTTCTGAATAAATTTAGAAATTTTTAGTTGAGTTTCTAATAAATTTTGTTAGCATATTGAATCTTGAATATTTTAAAACTTACATGTTTTGATTAATCTCATTAGGTATAGTTACGTTGTACCGTCACTCTTCTTATATGTTGTCACATCATATTTTATTATAAGAGACCTTGATGACATGATAAAATTATTCTCAAATATTTACTATATTTAACATGAAAATTGTTTTTAAATTTAATTAAAATTTTAAATTTCAAATTCAAAAATATAAATTATAAAAATATTAAATATAAAATTATAAAATTATGAATTATAAATTTATAAAATAGCAAAATTAAAAAATTTACGATTTGATAATGATATAATTTCATAATTTTATATTTTAATAGTTTCACAATTTTGTATTTTTATAATTTCATAATTTCACACTTTCATAATTTTATAGTTTTATAATTATTAAATTTCATATTTATATATTTTATAATTTCATAATTTCATAATTATAAAATTATATATTTTTATAATTTTATAATTCGTTAATTTTTGTAATTTTATATTTTTTAGTTTTATAATTTTATAATTTTATAATTTTATAATTTTGTATTTCATAATTTTATAATTACATATTTCATACTTTTAAAATTTTTGTATTTTTTATATTTTTAATTTTAAAATTTTAAATAAATTTAAAAAAAATCATTAAATATAGTAAAGAATTGAAAAAGGTCTCTTCATAAAAGTATTTTTGCAAAAAAATTATTTTGTGACGACATTTAAAAAAGATGAAAAATAAGTGTCATATCGTAATGTTAACAACAACATTTACCAAATCACAAAATTTATTAAAAATACAATCGAAAATTTTCAAATTTATCATAAACTCAAAATATAATAATTAAACATATATTTTATATATATAATTTTAATATATTTTTTTATTTTCATTCATGCTACTGTTTTTTTTTCTATTTTTTCATTTTTATTTTCTAATCCAAATAAGACCTCAAATTAGCTCCCAAATATTCTTTTTCATTGTAATTTTTTAAGTAAATTATTTGAAATCTCAATCACCACAATTTTAAGATAAATATATTCGCATGCTTTGGCAGAGATGCAACCATGTAAAAAAAATGTAAAATAGAGAGAAAAAAAACACAAAGAGGCGTGAAATTTTTAGGAAATAAGAGAGTTATGTAAACGAGGTACACATCTCGATTTTCATTGCTAGATCTCATGTATAATGTATAATATTTAAAAAAAAAAAAACTTAAATGACTCTAGCTCTTTTATGAGGCGATTTGTTCAATGCAACAATATATAACCTATTCCTAGGTGTGTCATTAAAAGTTTCCAAGTAATGAAATAGTTCCAACAATACAAAACAAAAAATAACAGTTAATAAGTTGCAGCAAGATGTTTCCGCGTATTGATCTTTTCTATATATATATATATATATATATATATATATATATATATATATATATATATATATATATATATATATGAATAAACCTCTTTTAGGGGAGAGAAGAACTTAATTCTTTAGTGGAGATATATTATGAGACTAGAACCATTCATTATTATTTTTTTTCTTATAGTTTAAAATGTATAGGAATAATTAACTTTCGTATTCATAGAGTTGGACGTAATAATGTATATTTAATCTTTGTGATTTTTACTATTCAATATATATTTTTCTATAACCTTGTGTTATATTCTCATTTTTAACTACGTGAATTGAATGATTGTATATTTGTGAGTATCTAATCATTTAACACGATGTTTGAACCTATACCGTAATAAAACAATTAATTGATTGTGCATCTATAGATAGAACTCAGTGCTCAATAGAGACTATTAATGAAAAAAAAATATCTAACACATTAGGATTTTTATTGATAAGTTTATACTTATCTCTAAGACATTATGACTTGTTAAATAGTGATATGAAGGCTAGAGTAAGAATTGGAGGTATATTTGTTAGTGTTTTCACGTTGATTTGCTGTATGAAATCTAAGTCTTTGCCATGTATTTTAATTTTAATTAGCTTTCTATATTTAAAAGTAAAAAATTAATATTTTTCATTGTTTTAAAATTCTTGGCCTTACTTTAGTAAATAATCATAGTTTCTGCAAACAACACCAGGCTATGTGGAAAAACTATAACTGAATTTGGACTTATCCATTTTATTACTTTTATGATTTGGTACATTTGTTAATTTTGTAACAAATTTTGGGTATACTATTTATATATATATATATATATATATGCTTTGTAATAATTCATAATTTAATAATAAATAAACATTAATTTATAAATATTTATTAAATTTTATATTAAATATATTCTTATAATAAAAAAATTTTATATATACATTTTATAGTAAATATTTATGATATATATATATATATATATATATATATATATATTAAATTTTTTTATATTATTATTGTGAGAACTTTTTAATTTGTTAATTTTATGAATAATATTTTTGATAAATAGAAAATATATAAATGTTTATCATTAAATTTTGTCACAAAAACTCATTTATTGTAGTGAGTAAAAAATGTTTTGTTGAATTAATTATCAAAATCATCTATCAACAAATCATAAGTATTAGAATGCTCATCAATAGATTATACTATAATGTTTTTAATTATTTTATTTCAATCATTTAGGTTAAAACATTTTATGTCATTCTTTTACGTTTATATACTTTCTTTGCTCCAAATAGTTAATTTTCAATCATTTACTTTACACTTCTTATCTTTTTCTTTTACTACTTTCTTGCACTTTCTTGGTTTGATATTTCTTATCATTAATTTAGACAAATATTTTACACAATGTTTTTTCTACACTATTTTTATCAAATAGACTATATTTAGAATAGTATATTTATTTAGGAAGATATTTATAAACATTCAGCTGGTAAGAATTTAATATAAACTCATGACAAATTAATTTACCATAATGAAGTGTCCCTAAAGGAAATACTTGTTCCCTTCCTCAAAAATAATAGTGTGATTATGATTGTTGAAGAGATTTCCTTTTGATAAGTACATCATGAAATATATATATTACACTAATTTTAATATATATTAATCAAATATAAAATAATTTTGGATGTATAATTTTTTATATATATGATTTATGTAAAATGTAAGGCCCATTTATTTTATTCTACCCTATTTTTAAAGGGGCTGCCCAAATTGGTTGGGCCTAGGGCTGACCCATAAGGAACTAAAGACCCTAACCTCAGCTAACACTCTCATTTTTGCCACATTACAGAAACGAAGCCACCTTACACTCTCAATCTCCCCAACTGTGCTCTGCTAGGGTTTTGAGACCCATTCGATTTCAAGTGAGTTTGGCTCATTCTCCCATCCACGTAAGTTGTTTCTACTTCGTACTCTCCCCTTTAGTTGGATTTTCGTATTTCTAGTTAGGTTTCACTATGATAACCCATTTGGAATCTGTTTCCACCATTATTTTTCAGCTCCTCAGATCTGTTTCCAAAATTGTGGTGCTCGTAGCTTAAGAGTCGAGGTTTTCTGCTAGCTCTTTCCAGGTAAGGGAAGCAAGGGTTTATAGTTATTTGCATTTTTAGTATGCTTTCTTAGTTTGAATCATATGCTTGAAGTATGCTCGTGGTATGATTGCTTGATATTGGTGAAAGCATGATTTTTGGTGTTGTTTATGCGTTTTCACGAGTGAACAGTGGTGAACACTGTTTTTCTCGCCCGAGCGAGCGTGTCTCGCCTAGGCGAGACTAATAGAGGCTCGCCCAAGCTTTTCTGTGCGAACTGTCGCTCAGGCAATTGATCTTCATTTTGAGCGAGGTGTAATCTCGCTTAGGCGAGAAGGGGCTTGCCTGAGCGAGAAATCGCAGGAGCCACTGTTCCACTGCTTGAGCTCTCGCCTAGGCGAGAAGGGGCTCGCCTGAGCGAGAGGACCTTTCTCGCCTGAGCGAGGTCCTCTCGCTAGAGCGAGACTGGAGAAGGTTTTTGTGCTATAGTGTGAATGGCCCACTAACGTGGTTGCTTGCTTGCCGACTTGAATGCTTTACTAGAAAGGTTTGAGGGATGACGTCATGATTTCGATATGAGGTTGAGATGAAAATGATATGTTGCTTTATTGTGTATGAATTGGAAAGTATGAGTTGTATGATTGGTTGCCTATATTCATATACACATTGACATGAGATTAGTATTTATGGGGACTTTCTGATTGGTTGGTGAAACATGTACCAAGTGTGAGTAGGACGTAATTCCATGACTCTTGTAGTGAGAGCTCATGGTGGTGCCTCATCTAATGGACGTAATCCCATAGGCCCTCCTAGTGAGAGTGATTGGTGGTGCCTCACCTATTGGACTTAATTCAATGAACCTCGAGGTGAGAGTTCGTGGTGATGCCTCAATATAAGGACGTAATTCCACGCGAGTATCATGGTGGTGCCTCAAGGCCAGGACGTGATTCCACGAAGGCCTCGTGGTGGTGCCTCATGTAAGGATGTAATTTCGCAGAGGCCTTGTGGTGATGCCTCACCGCTAGGACATAATTCCACGGTCTCGTGGTGGTGCCTCATTATGCGTATCCAGATAGTCTGGTCTTGGAGTCTTAGATGGTTTGGTATCTTTGGTGTGGTTTCTCGTTATTTATTGCTTGACTATGTAATTGAATGTTGAGGGTTATGATATAAGAATCTTTTACACTAGCTTACCCTTTTGCTTGTTTGTATGTTTGTGTGTGGTTTCCTCCATTGCGATGATCATCAATTTCATTGATGTGAGCAAATGTGAGAACCCCTAGCAGTGGTAATGACAATAGGGATACTGCAGCTTGATGGTTATGGACGGGTATTGGGCTTTCTATGGAGCTCGCCGCTGAAGGAATGTTATTAGTTAGATTTCTCTTGTTCTGGACAAGAACTTGTGCTACTTTTGAACTATTGTACTTATGTTAGACAGTGTGGCGCCTCTTTTCTTTCGTTATGAATATGTTTGGGGTACTTGTTAAGACTTTGGCAAGTGTACCAAGTCGCGCAAGTAGTAACCGGTAAGACTGGGATATCGTTTCCCAAGAGACTCGTGTATACTAAATATTTGCGTAATTAGTGACTAATTTAAACTAATGAATAAATTCATAATTTGGGTTTTTGTATGAAATTAAATTTTGCATAAATAATTAAAATTGAACTTGGATATTTGAAGACTCTAAAAAATGGTAAAGACTAGAAATGCAATGGATTGATATTGTTGGAGTTAGACTTCACCTACTTCACTCTCATGTATATTAATCAATAAAACTCTTCTCCATTAATTACTAAAGTCAACCCACAAGTTTACTCAAACTCTAATCCCTTAGTTGAATGGGCCTAGGTTTCCTTATTTAGAGTCAATTCCTTGAATCCCTAAATAAACAAACCCGCTTTACAAATTAGGGTTTAAGACAACTAATGGGTCAAGTTCCATTCCTAGATACAAGTTCTATTAGGTATCTTGTTCCAATTCAAAGTTTCAAGAGATATTTTCCAATACCTAATGACTCAAATATCATGCAATGAATGGGTAAAACAAAGCAAGCTTTAAATACATAAACAAGATACTAGAAATCAATGGAAGAAGCATATATATATTCAAACCATTCGAAAATACATGAAAGTTCAGTGGCTACATCTAGCCCCAACAAAAATGGGTTTAGCTCTCCATTGTCATGGAGAGCTCAAGCTTACAAAATGGAAAATGGAAGAGAAAGAGATACAAAGAGGAAGATGGAGTTGTTCCCACAAGCCTTAGCACTCCTCCAAGCTCTCCTAATCGCGTTGCTCGAGCTCCAAAATGTCCAAGATCCGTTTCCCCTCGCAAAAACAGAAGAAAAAGAGCCAACTTGCCACATCAGCGAAAACGGGCGCCTGGCGAAAGGGTCTCACTGCCAGGCGCTAGCCATCAAACATGGGACAAATTTCCCATCTACCGCCCGGCGGTGGCCAGGTGCCGCCAGGCGATGACCAGCAGTGGCGCCTGGCTGGCGCTTGTCTGGCGCCTGACGCTAGCGGCCTGTTGCGCCTGGCGCTGTCTCTGTGTCGCCGGGCGCTTCCTGTTGATATTTTTGCTCTTCTCCTTGCTATTCCGGGTCACTCATTTGTCTGGACTTTTGGAGCAAAGCTTCCAATCTACAAAAAGGACACAAAAATGGGGATTAGTGGTATATTTAGATCAATGTAACCCACAATATATTTATTTACAAAAGTAAGGTAAAATTGAGGATTAAGTAGGTTAAAAGCTTTGGAAGAGATGATTTTGCTAATGAATTATAGCTTGGATAATGGTAAAAATTAACATTATCAACTCCCCCAGACTTAAAACCTTGCTTGTCCTCAAGAAAAAAGGTAACTTGGCATAGATGAACAACACAATTGCAATGATCTAGCAAATCAAGAAAACAATGTCAATTGTGCTTGCTCTTATTTGAAAGATTGTGTAGCACATGTGTTTCATTAGCAAGGCAAACTAAAGCTATGGTGTTCACAAAACAAAAATTTCACAAGTGCACGCAAGATTTTATAAGGGATCAACAATCATGGCAAAATGTTTCCTTGATCAATGGGAACCACTTCTCACAAGAACAGGTGTTTCACTCAAGCCCACTAGTGTATGGATATAAACAACATTCTCTCTACCATCACAATGTCACACAATTTAACTTTGCTTTTTGTTCAAAATGGCTAAAACTTTCACATGCATGCTATCATCACAAGGTCTTTTATGGCTTGTATCGTGGTTAGGCTAAGAAGGAAATTTGGTTTTTCAGGATAACAAAAGTACCTTAAGCTAAGAGAGCAACTAATCAAATCATGAAAGTATTTTTCTCCCTTCTCTATTGAACCAATGAAACCAATTCCCAACTTGCTTGCACCAATTTTCTTTTCTTTTCTTTTTTTTTTGAATTGAACCAAAAACTTTATAAATTTTGCCATGCTCCCTTGTATTAGCAATAATTCCCCCAAACTTGAACCATACTCATTACTAACAATCATTTGCTCTCTCAAGCTCAAAGTAAGGTAGTCAATATCTTCACTATGCTCAAGGTTCAAGGAATGAGGCTCAAAGAAGATTAAAAGGGTTTGCATAAGAAATCAGCTTGAAAAGAATTGGCTCAATTATGTAACAGGCAAAAAGAAAGATGGCCTTGATCATCTGTAGCATGCAAGTAAATGATTAGCAAATGAACTCAAGCAAAGTCAATTATGAGTCCACAGTGATAGCATTCACACAAATCAACTCTAAGGCACAACCTCTCACAGGGTATTTGGGTTCCACAATTGTCAACATATGCCAAAATCATTGATCACAATTAAAATCAAGCATCACTATATCAAAATGAGAACAACCACAAGCTCATGCTCACAAGCCAATTCAACATCATTTCATAGCAAGCACAAAAGATGATCACGAAAAGTACTAATTCAATGCAAACGATTAGTTCACCACAACCAAGTTACAAAGTTCTATACTATCAAAAAGAAAGTTAAAACTGAAATCTAAAAGCATAAATTAAATCAGGACTATCAGCAAAATAAGTCCTGCAAAAAGTGAATCACTCTCTCCAAATGCTCAGGCGTCATCCTCGCCCTCTTCGTCTAGCTCCTCCTCATCATCATCACCAGCAGCTGAGGCTCCACCTCCCCCAGTAGTAGTGGCCTGGGCCCCAGGCCAAGCAATAGTGGCAGCAAACTCCTCAGCTAATGGGGTGTGCAGCTCGGGAATCATTAGGGAGATGCCCCTAAGCATGTCTGTATTGGCCATCCCCAGCCGGTATAAGGCTTGCATTTGGGGTTCTAGGAGCTGAAGGTGATCGAGCTTGGCCTCCAAAGCCTGCAACCGCATATCAAAGTTGGGAGTTGCCTCGGACTTGGGCTCTGGCTCAGCCTTTGGCTGTGGCTGATGGCGCCTCCTGGGTCTGGGAGCAACTGAGCAAAACCTCTGAAATTATGAAAAGTCCAGGTCCTGCGTTGCTTTCTCCAACGGGGGTACAGAAATATCCACCCCTGCCAGGCTGCAAAGATGGGTGATAAGAGAGGGATGGCCAAGAGCGGCCTTGCCAGCGGCGTTGACACACCGGTGGATCTCATTTGCAATAAACTGCCCTACATCCATCACTCGACCTGTTAGAATGATGTACAAAATGGTGGCGCGTCCCTCCGTAAGATCAGACACATGGGAGCACGGGGAGATGTTGGCGTGCACAAATGCTGACCAGAAGTGGGCCAAGGGGTGAAGGGAACCTCTTTGAATCGTGCCCCTGTGAAATCCTTCACCTGCCAAGCAGAGTGCTTGGATCAGCTCTCTAGGCGCCACGCTCTCATCATCCAACACTGAAAACTGGCACTCCACATCATCACCCAGCTGGGTGCCCAAAAATTCATTGATCGTGTTCGCATCAAAGGGCACCATTTTCCCCCCGCACATAGCTGAGAAAGGTGGGAGCTGCTGAGGTGGTAACCTTGGCATTAGCATAAAATTCTTTCACCAAGGTTACACTAAAAGTGCTAGGATAGCTACCCAGCCTTTCCCAGCCACGCCTGATCAACTCCAGCTGAAATTCGTTGATCTCCCCGGGTTTGAGAATCACTTTCCTCTCTGCCACCAACTTTCGTTGCATGATCACTTGGAAGCAGTCCTCATTATCCTTTGTGAGGAAGTAGTGAGAGTAAATTCTCTCCTTTCACTTTTGCCCTTTTGAAGGGTTGCCAACGACGATCTTCATTCTTTTAGGATTGGAGGAGGATGCCATCTGCAAAATGAGCATTGGTACAAAGAGGCAATTTAAATTAGTATTGGAGTGAGAGATTTAATCAAAAAGAGAGTTAATTGCATCTAAATACTAAACTAGAACAACAAAATAAAGAGTCATTCATATGCAAAAACAATTGTAGCATTGGTGCCTCACAACCCAAGCAACAATCACAAGAAAAGCAAAGAAAGAGGCAAAAACAGGAGCCACCACCTGGCCCTTCCAAAACAGCCGCCAGGCGCCAGCTTGCAGCAGTGAGCACTGCTAGGTGCCACCGCCTGGCGATAAAACAGGACAAAATGGCGACCGCTAGGCGGTACATAACAGGCCAGCCAAAAATTGCAGTGAACGAGCACAAAATCAACAGAAAAACCAACTACAATGGTAGCCCAAAAAGCAAACACGAGTTTATAACCACAAATAGCAACGGAAACAATGATTATCAAGGCAAAGCAAAACCCTAAACTAATGAATCAAGAATTTTTAGACAAAAACAAGCATCAACTACTCTAGAAACGATGAGAAAAACACAAGAAAGAGAAGTTACTTGAGTGAAATACTTGAGTGAGTGAAATGCAAGAAGTGTTGAAGCGTGAAGAGTGGTGGCGAGCAAGGAAAGAGTCGAGAGGAAGGGACTTCGCCTGGCGAGAGTGTGGTGGCAGTGTAAGTGAGTGTGAGAAAGGTACGAGAATGGAGTTTGGCAAGAGAGTGGGTTCAGATTAGGGGTTAGGGCTTTGAAATTAGGAGAGGAATTGGGAAAATAGAATTAGGGATTTGAGGTGAGAGTAGGGAACCAGCGGCGCCAGGCGAGATTTAGGTTTTGAATTGTGAGGGAGTGGGCCAGCTGAAACACAATTAAAAAGCCCAAATCAGTTCGTGCAACGCTACCGCCTGGCGGTAACTCACGAGCTGCCAGGCGGTATACCAATAAAATCACTCTGGGGATGTTTTTCTGGTGTGGCGCCAGGCGGGTGCTAGGGAGCCGCCAGGCAGTTGGCTTTTGTAGTGGTTCCAGGGGTCAATTTTTCAGGTGGCGCCTGGCGGGAGGGAGTGAACCGCCAGGCGATTACTACAGTCATGGAATTTTTTTGTGTTTTTGGGTTATTGTTGAGTTGGCTTTGACTCTATTGTGCTCCCACCAACCTTTCACTCTTGCACACATACTTTTTCAGGCTTTTCAACTTCAAACCAAGCATTCATACTCAATCAAAACATTCAATTCACTTAACAAATGCACAACTTAATTTAAGACATGATTTCACTACACAACTATGCTGCTCATATTCTCACAAACAACCAACTTTACACTACCACAATCTATGATGCATAAAGGTTGAACTCCATCCAAAATGCAACAACAAGCACATGCTATCACATCCTAAAACTAAACATGCTTAACAACATTCTAGGCTATGCTTCCACAAATTCACAAATGCATGCAACAAAATTAGCACAAAGTTCAAACATCAAATCAAACACAAGAATCTATGCTAACACACTTCTAACATGCATACAAACCTCATACTGAATTGAAAATGAAAATTAAAAACCAAAATGAGTTTAGAGCGCTGGGTTGCCTCCCAGGAAGCGCTTGTTCAACGTCACGAGCCTGACAGATAAGGCGTTTAAGCTTGGTTGGTGCTTTTGGTGTGCTCTTTCCCAACCTCACACCTATACAACTTCAATTGAGTACTAGTCACCAATTTAGTCCTTCTAGAATAAGGAGCTTCAATTTCAATCCTTCCATCAACTTTGATGTCTCTAATAACCCACAACCTTGACCATTTTGACTTGAATCTTCTAGGGGAAATCTTCAAATGTTCCTTTCTCATCACAATTGGTTGGCCAGGTCTAAGCCCATTAGTCCCCATCAAAGAGTGGTGGTGAACTAGAGCATCATCTTTCTCTTCCCTCTCTTCATTCACCTTTGCAGAGAAACAATTAGAGCACTTTTCAAGCAACTTTGAAGCTTGCCAAGGTCTACTAGTAACAGATAAGACTTCGTTGACGACCTTAAGACTAGTTTGTTCATCAGTCGGTTCTTGCACAGCTTCAAGAACATTGAACGTCACCTCCTCATCTTGGTCTTTCAATTTTAGCGTTCCCTCATCCACATTGATGACAACCTTGGCTGTCTTCATGAATGGCCTACCAAGAATGAGTGGTACCCCTTCATCTTTCTCCATTTCCATCACCACAAAATCAACCGGGAACTTGAGCTTATCTATCTGCACCACCACATCTTTCACCACGCCATAAGGGTATTTGATGGAGCTATTTGCTAGTAGCAAGGTCATCCTTGTTGGCTTGGCTTCGAGACCATCAATCTTTTTAAGCATAGATAGGGGCATCAAATTAATGCTAGCCCCTAAGTCAACAAGAGCTTTCCCCATATCTTGATTTCCAATGGTGCAGGGGATGGTGAAGCTACCCGGATCCTTGAATTTTGGAGGAAGATTTTTCTGAATAATGGCACTACAATTCCCTTGCACTTCAATGGTTTCCTCTTCTATGTATTTCTTCTTTTTGCCAAGGAATTCCTTCATGAACTTTGCATAAGAGGGTATTTGTTGCAGTGATTCAGAAAATGGGATCTTGATCTCAAGTTGTTTGAATATGTCTTTGAACCGAGCTAATTGTCTCTCTTTCTCTTTTCTTGAAGGATTTTGAGGATAGGGAAGGGGTTTCACAACAACTTTCTGTTTTTGTCTTTTTTCTTTATCCTTCTTTTCATTTTTATTCTTTTCTTCTTCCACAACAATCTCTTCATCAACTTCTTCCTCTTGAATCTCTTCTTCATTCTTTCTCTTTTCTCTAGCCTCCACCTTTTCTTTAGAACCTAGTCCAACCTCCTTTCCGCTTCTAGTGAAGATGGCCTTACATTGTTCTTTGGGGTTGGCTTCGGTGTTGGCGGAAAAAGAACTTCCTCGTTGATCAGCCAATTGCTTGGCTAATTGCCCCACTTGCACCTCCAAGTTTTTTATTGATGCGTCAGTGTTCTTTTGATTTTGAATTGACATTTGCAAGAACTGTTGCATCATGTCCTCAAGCTTTGAGGTTCTGTCAATCAAAGAGGGATGTTGGTAAGTTTGTTGATGTGGAGGCCTATTAGAAGGTCCTGCTTGGCCCATGTTTTGGTGAGGTTTCCATCCTTGATTATAGTTCCTTGGTCGGCCTTGATTGCCCATATAACTAACTTCCTCTTGAGATGTGCTTGGCATAGCACATTGCCCATTGGTATGGTTTCCTCCACATAACTCACAACTTTGCACTTGTTGGAGTTGAGCTACAGAGGCATTTTGAAGCTCTTGAGGAAGTTGTGACAATTTCTTCATTAGGGTCTCCAACTGCTGAGTCATAATCTTATTTTGAGCCAATAGAGCATCTTGAGATTGAAGCTCTAGAATACCCTTCTTTCGAGAATGGGCTCTCTCAATATAGGCTTCATTATCATTAGCTGCCATATTCTCTATTAACTCATACGCTTCCTTTGGCGTCTTCCACTTGATACTCCCACCGGCAGAAGCATCTAACATCAACTTTGACTGGGATTTAAGCCTTGCCAAGAAAAGAGTGAGTTGTGTAGGTTCATCAAACCCATGAATGGGAGTCTTTCTGAGCAATCCTTTGAACCTGTCCCATGCTTGCCCCAAGGACTCATCCACGTCTTGCTGGAAAGCAGAGATTTCTTGTTTGCCTTTGTTGATCTTGGATTGAGGAAAATACTTGCTCAAGAATTTGGCAACCACATCCTCCCAACTAGTGAGACTGTTTTCAGGGAAAGAATTTAGCCAGACTTTGGCATTTCCCGCCAAAGAGAAAGGGAATAGACTTAGTCGAATAGCTTCATCAGGCACTTGATGGATTTTCACTGTATTGCATATCTCTAAGAAGGTGGCCAAATGCGTATATGGATTCTCATAAGCCAATCCATTAAATTGATTACTTTGCACCAAGTGGATTAGAGCTGGCTTCATCTCCATATTAGTAGCATTCAACGTTGGTCGAGCAATATTGTTGAAATTAATGGTCCCTGTGAACGCAGCATAATCTTTCAGAGTGCGTTTAGCACGACCTCTACCATCACCATGAGGATTGTCTGTCATTTCTTCTTCTAGATAAGAATCAAGATTATGAGGAGTAGACGGAATAATGTCTAAAGTAAAAGAGTGATGGGCGACTTGTTGTGCTTGAGCTCGCCTTCTCCTTGTGGCACTATTGTTTCTGCGGGTGGTTTTCTCTATTTCAGGATCGGCAATGAGTGGTTCTGAAGATGCAGTCCTCCTTGTACGAACCCTACCCTGCATAAACTATAAAGCAACAACAAAAGCAAGCTCGAACTACAAGTTAGCCCAAAATTAATGTGCGTATATAAGTTAACAAAAAAAGTAAATATGCACAAAAGAATTTAAGTCTAAATAAGTCAAAAATCACACAAAAGTCTAGTATTAGACACAGGTCCCCGGCAACGGCGCCAAAAACTTGTTAAGACTTTGGTAAGTGTACCAAGTCGCGCAAGTAGTAACCGGTAAGACTGGGATATCGTTTCCCAAGAGACTCGTGTATACTAAATATTTGCGTAATTAGTGACTAATTTAAACTAATGAATAAATTCATAATTTGGGTTTTTGTATGAAATGAAATTTTGCATAAATAATTAAAATTGAACTTGGATATTTGAAGACTCTAGAAAATGGTAAAGACTAGAAATGCAATGGATTGATATTGTTGGAGTTAGACTTCACCTACTTCACTCTCATGTATATTAATCAATAAAAATCTTCTCCATTAATTACTAAAGTCAACCCACAAGTTTACTCAAACTCTAATCCCTTAGTTGAATGAGCCTAGGTTTCCTTATTTAGAGTCAATTCCTTGAATCCCTAAATAAACAAATCCGCTTTACAAATTAGGGTTTAAGACAACTAATGTGTCAAGTTCCATTCCTAGATACAAGTTCCATTAGGTATCTTGTTCCAATTCAAAGTTTCAAGAGATATTTTCCAATACCTAATGACCCAAATATCATGCAATGAATGGGTAAAACAAAGCAAGCCATTAAACAGAAGAAAAAGAGCCAACTTGCCACATCAGCGAAAACGGGCGCCTGGCGAAAGGGTCTCACCGCCAGGCGCTAGCCATTAAACAGGGGGCAAATTTCCCATCTACCGCCCGACGGTGGCCAGGTGCCGCCAGGCGGTGACCAGCAGTGGCGCCTGGCGCTGGCGGCCTGTTGCGCCTAGCGCTGTCTCTTTGTCACCGGGTGCTTCCTGTTGATATTTTTGCTCTTCTCCTTGCTATTTCAGGTCACTCATTTGTCTGGACTTTTGAAGCAAAGCTTCCAATCTACAAAAAGGACACAAAAAATGGGGATTAATAGTATATTTAGATCAATGTAACCCACAATGTATTTATTTACAAAAGTAAGGTAAAATTGAGGATTGAGTAGGTTAAAAGCTTTGGAAGAGATGATTTTGCTAATGAAATATAGCTTGGATAATGGTAAAAATTAACATTATCAGTACTGTGTACCTTCATATCCAAATTTCCGTACTCTCTGGATATTTATGTATATGGCATTTTATTAAATTGAATTTATGTATTTAATTGGGACGTTACATAAAAACAATCAATGTGGATTTGAAAATTACTCTACGATTAAAACTTATTGATGTTTGATGATTGTTAATTAAGGCTATTTGAATATTCAATCAAATTAGAATGTTTGAACAACTAACATAGTGATGTGAAAAACATATTAAGAGTAAAATTTGAATAAAGTTGATGAAAAATGTGAGATCATGAATATTGGTAACCAAGTTGAAAAGGGTAGTTCAAATTCATTAGATTGGGAAGTAAAAATAACTTTTAGTTAAAATATCTTTTATGAGATTATATTAAATTCGAATAAAACATTTTCAAACAAATGAACCGAAGAAAGTAAGGTAGAAGAAAGTAAGGTGATTACCAACATATTTTAAATAAAATACTTTTCAAACAAAAGAAAACAACACCAACTATCGTAATATGCAACAAGATTTATCAGAATGTCCAACAACAATTTATGATCTTTGGGAAATGAAAGTGAGAAATACTCATCTACACAAAAGTTCGTGTGGTGTCAAAGTTTGGTTTGTGTGGTAACCAACACAAATGAGTCCATGTATCAAAAGTTTTCTTGACGGTGAATCACGTAAGTGTGTTTCATTAAGATGAATGACAGTACAAATAAGAAGTACTTGTCTAAAGGGACTCACACTTAAGGGAAAGATTATTGAGAATCCAAGTGTGAGTCTAAGTTTCATATTGAGTAAAATAAAAAAGTTGAACACCATATAAGAATAAAGACCCATAAAATAAATTCATCGTCTTAAGTTTTTGAATTAACAATAATGTCTCTTATGCGTGGATTGGACTCATGTCTCATTGGTGTTGGACTCATAAATGATATTAAAGTCAGTTTAATCTTGGTAATTGACTCGTACAAATACATTATGGTCTCTGTATAAAAAATCTTCTTAACAAGGACTTGGATGGAAGGTGGTGCCTTTCTTTTATGTACATAAATAATTAGAGATCACATGTAAATATTTTCGAATTAATTTGTAAATTTTCATCAACGATATAATAGTTTATAAAATGTATGGCAGTGTAATTTAATCTCTTCTCAATGTACTCAACAATATAAGAAAGTTAATCCTCATGGTCTTTATTATTTTTTAATCCAATATTTAAATGTGAGTTATTGGAATTGATCTCTTATATATGCTTAAGGAACATCTCCACACGGCGTGTTTGGTGTTAATTTACCTTTGAAACAGGTTTGTTTTGTTTTCTTGGTCTTTTCTCCGTTTAGCATTGAAAATGAAGTCTTTAATGAATTAGCTGGAACTTGCTCAAAGGTAAAAGATGAACAAAGGTTTCGAAAGAATTAATGAAAATACTTTTGTTGTTTGGCTTGTTTCATGGTTATAGAATCACTGGTCATAACTTGTTACGATAGTGGTTACTAAAAACAAACGGTGAAAACAAAGACATAAAAACTAGACAACCACGTCCCAGCTTATGCAGGTCATAAGTTCCCACAGTAGGATCTCTATTGGTCTACTCATGTTAAACCAGATGATATTTCTTCTTGTATTACTCAACTCCATTCTTTAGAGTAAGGTTTTTAAATTTATATTTTGTAAATAACAAATCTAGCTGAAAAAATCTTATTAAAGATAAATTTATCGATTGGAAATATAAGATTTTTAAATTCATCTTATTAGACATATGTCAAGAAAAATAATTTTATGTTTGTTATAAGATTTGTAGTTGTATTTGACCTTTTTGTTATAATGTTTGTGGGTGTAGAAGAAAAAACTAAATATTCAGAATTTTTAATCCATGGTAGGCTCATTCAAATTAATTTATGTCTATTTAAATTGATCATTTTAAACTAAAATTCATATTTTTAGTTTAATCCAATTAATTAAATTTAAATTAAAAATAAGTTGAATAACTTCTACAATTTAAAAAATTATATAAAATCATTGTTTATTTTAATAAATTATATAGTCTAAAAAATGATATAGTCAATATAATGTTTTATTAATTTTGGTTTAAATACTTTAAAGTATCGTTGATTTGAATATCAGTCAAGATCCTATCAATCGTAATCAATCATTATGTTAAAAGCCAGTCTTACTCATTACATAAATTATTAATTATTTTTAAGAATTAATATTAAAAGAAATAAAAATATTTTAACAAGCAATAAGTCATTATGTTATAATAAACAAACACAACATGTAATTTTTTATTTTTTTAATGCAAGAGCACTATTTTAATTAAAATTGACAAATGGGTTAGATTGTTAAATCAGAGATACTTAATAATAATTTGTTTTTGTCACGAACTTAACACTTCTCAGTTATATTTACAAAATAAATTTATTTGATTCCATGTTTTTTCAATTTAAAGTGACAATCATAACATAACAAACATTTAAATTTAAAGGTTGATTCACTTAGTGAAAATCTATGCATGATAACAATTTTAGTAAAAAAAAAATACTCATAACTAATTTAGAAACTAATTTATAAAATTAAAAATTATTGGTTATTCAAATAATCACTATTATGAATAAAAAATTATAATTGATTATAAATTAATCTCTAAAATTAGTTATCAAGATTTTTGTTATAAATGAATTAGTTTATAAATTTAAATAGAGATCAATTTATAAATTAATTCTTTCTGTAATCAAAATCTTGATAACTAATTTTAGGAACCAAACATAATTTTGTATCATAATAGTAACTATTTTAGTAATAAATATTTTGTTATTTTATAAATTAATATCTAAATTGGTCACTACAATAACTAATTATTTTTTGTCATAAAATTAGTTACCATATAAAATTTCTTATAGTTTTTGTCACTACAATAACTAATTATTTTTTGTAATAAAATTAGTTACCATATAAAATTTCTTATAGTGATTTAAACGAATTTAAAACTTTAGGAAATTGGTATGGGATTTATTTCATTATTGACCTTATCAATATTCTCCATATACAATATTCTCTTTTATTGGCATATATTCACATTTTAAAATAACTTATTTTTTATTCTATTTAGTTGTTTAAAATTGTACTAAATATTGATTTTTCTAACATATAATAAACATTTCTCAATCTAATTATTTAGTAATTAAGTGTTATCAACCATATTAGTACACATCGAAAATCAAGTTAATAGTTCATAATAAAACATAATGTAAATTTTATTCATATAAAAGTTTCCAAAAAATATTGTATAGCAATTACTACATAATTTCACGTCCAACGTGAAATATGAAATTTGTACTCACACACAAAGACTCTCATAACCCATTCATATACCAAGAACCAACAAACTCAATCTTGGAAGGACTATTGTATTGACTAGCATCCTCAGACCATGCACCTACCATTGATCTTTCACTCTTGCCTCTCAAAAGTTATAACTATATCATGTTCGGGTTGTTTCATGGTCCATAAGCATGGTAAGGTAAATGCAATATCACGATTTCAATCTCTTGCCAAAACTACATATATGAACCTCCCTAGACTCTCGCAACTAGTTATTTTCATCTATACAAATCTAATTACTAGTAGAGTCGGGATGATCTTATTCAATCATTTTTGTCAAAACAATTACACATAAATACAACACATTGTTGTATTCCAACTCTAGGAATAACTACCTTCTCATTCCATTCATATTCATCTCAACTCATAATCAACATTCCAATTTGTATACACAATCATAAGAAAAATAGACAAGGAACAACATATCATTAAAAAATAGAGTAGGGTCCGACGATATAGAAGGGCACCCAACACTCACAAACATGGGGCTCATTGCCAAGTGAGCAACCAATGATACCAAGGTAGCATCCGGTGTCCTAGTCTGTGGAGCTCATTGACCTTAATTTTTGAAATAGCACCCAACGCCTTACATCCACTACCCGACACCATATAAGTAATTCAATGAAATTGGGCAACTCAAATGGTGGGTCACTGTGGAAAAACACACAAACAATGTGGTCACACAACAAATGGTGAAAGAAAACAACAAAGAAAGAGCTCTTTAAACGAACATGAACAAAGAGGAAATGAACATGAACATAGAATAAGAAAGAGTTCTTTAAACACGACAATGGCAAACCTACAAACGCAAGAAAAAACAGATAATACTTGAAAATGAAGATGTTCGCAACAACGGGAGGTAACAATGTTATGTGCGGGCTAAGTAAAAAATGTTGAAATTAATCCTAGGGACATAATCTACGGGTCATTTTATTGTAAAACCGTAGCATATATTCTAGTAGTAAGAATATAGACTATGGTTCCTCTAGAGAACCGTAACCTATATGTAGGCTACAGTTTTATCTTAACCCAACCTATACCTTCTAAAAAATTGTAAAAACTCCAAAGTGTTTTTATGGGCTACATTTTTTTTATAATCATAGTTTTATAATAGATTGTTAAATGTGATATGTGCACCAGTAACAACAAAGTGAGTTCATAAACACAAAAGTAGGAGAAATGTTACTTAAAAATAAGAGTTGAATGCAATGAAAGCTTTGATTCACGAACACATGGATGTAGTTTGCATATCCGTTTCCATGAAATATTTAACACATATACTTTTTAATTCGTTGAAAATTCACTTACCTTCATAAATGCAAAATCACTTGATTTTGTGTCATATCACTTATTCTTTATTTCATTAATATCACGCCACTTCAACCCATTTTTAATATATTAGAATATTGTTATTTTATTCTTTTTAACATTTTCTTTTTTTAATATTAAGAACCCAATACTAAAAACCTACACAAATATATATATTTAGATAAATTTTTTATCTTATCCTTTTTAGTATTCCTTTCTTGAATATTAACAATTAGCATAAAAATAAATTTGAATATTATTTTTAATTTATTAATTATCATTGAATTTTTCTTTAAATTAAATTTTTAAATAATGATTACAATAAATAAAAATAATTTCAAATAAGAAACAAGTTAATTCTTAAAATATTAATAACAAATTATAATAACACATATTAAAATAAATTATAATATAACATTATATAAATTTTAATATAAAATAAATCGCACAATCAAAAACATGCCATATCCTATCTTTTTTAAGGTAAGATAAATCGTTGTATAAAATATATGTCTTACCTGATACTCATATTATATTTGTGCATTATGAAACAAATTTCTATGTTAGTTATAAATTGAAGACATATTCATTTATTTTATATGTAAAATAAAAAATAAAATTCTATATTTATAAAATTGTTACCGATGTCATTTATTAATTATACTAGGTAGATTAGAATATTAGAATACTAAATACTTTTTATTATTAAATACCTTTTATATATTTTAATGTTATAAAATTACAATATGTCATTATTTATATAAAATCATTTTATAAATTATTATTATTATTATTATTATTAACTAGTTTCTCTTTAATTACTTGTTTTTGTTAATTGTTTCTTATTTGGCTTGTATAGCAAGAAGTTATAATGCACCAACACTTCAATTTGTATCATGTATTCGTGTCCAATACATATTGATATCCGATTAGATACTTTACTGATACTTATCAATGAAGAATCTAATATGAAAACTAGTAATACTTTTATGATGACAATAATTTATGATTTTTTTTATGTTGAAAACATTTAAATACATTTGAATTTAGTTTGGATTAACATAATAGTAATCATATATTTATCATGTTTTTAAGAATTCTTGTACATTTTTTCAATATACATATATTACGTATCGTATTTTATTATTTTCAAAATACACATGTCAACATATCAAATACGTATCATATCGAGATATCATAAGCAAACAAGTGACTCTCGTCCTCCCATAATCCTTCTCACTTTTTTAACCACCAAAAACTTATAATCATGTAAAAGTTATTTTAAGTCGCGGTAACATCTTAAGTCAATCCAGGTAGAACAAAAGTTTGATTCTACTTTGGTAACTATCATGATTACGAACTTTTACTATATCATTAAAATTTGAAACATTTTTATATGTTTAGAGATCTTGAAACATTTCTATAAACTTGTGTATTATTTTAAATTAGTCACAAGATTATTTTTCGGTCTTATACTTTGATATATATGCTGACCAAAAAAACCTTTTATAGACATAATTTTAACCACGTTTTCGAAAGAATGTTTTATATTGAATAATCTTTCATGCTTTTAAAAACGTATTAACACCTTCTATATTAGCCAAACATATTTGAATTCAGAATTATTCCTTAAAATAAGTTTAACCATTCACTTTAGTTTCAATACGAAGCTAACTAACACCATTAGTTTTAATTAAGACATATTATATGATATAACATCATTTGTTTCTCTTCTTTCTTCTTTAAATCTAAGATAAGAATATTCATTTTCCTCTTCTATCTTTCTTATTTATAAATCTAAGTAAAACACACTTATTTTCTTCTCACCCATTCCTTCTTTAAATTTGGTATAATAAATTACTTTTTCTTTTCTTTTCCTCGTTTTCTTCCCCTTTATTCTTTATTGTTTATTTTTTTTAAGATCCTCCATAGTTTTCTTCCCCTTCCCTCTTTATTGTTTATTTTTTCTAGATCCTTTATTGTCTCCTTTCTTCTACTTTCTTCTTTTTCTTCTTTCTCCTTTTTTCTTCTTCTTTCTCCTTTTGCAGTACAGTTTAGTGATTGTATTAATTATATGTGATATTCTAAATATTTTACATGAACTATGATAAAAAATTAATATTTTACTTAAATTTAGCATCAAAATTAAATTCTTTAAAGCGATGGAAGTGGATGAAAGAGAATAAATTGAACAGTAGTGTTGTTACCAAGCTTCTACATCTTGTAATATAAGTTATATAAGTATTAGTGCATACAAAATGCAATTGCAAAACTTCTTTAATTTCAATTTAGACAATGTCTGTGCTTATATATTAATATTCAATTTATCCATATGAATTTTAAGTCATTTCCTCCACTCACTTGTATCAAATTTCAATCCACATCAATTTAAATTAAAGCATTCTAATAAAAAGAGGAGACAAAAAATAACAAAAAAGAGAAGCGAAAAAAGATACATATACTTTAAATATAACATAATATATTACTTAATGGATACAAATTCCCTTTTACATTGCTTGTATTGTTCTTGTGTTTTCAAAATACACAAATTTTAATATATTAAAAAAGTTTTACGTTTTTAATATATTTTAAAACATTGAAATCAGTATCTTAAAACTACACCACCAAAAACTCAGAAGGAATCCAAATTAGTCCATCAACAAAATTGTAACGGATACAATATTTAAAAATTGAATTTAGCAATTTTTCATAGTTCATCGTGTGCTGCCAATCGAGTAACGTTGATTGGATAGGAAGTTGCCTCTAATACATGGTAACAATCATTAATAGTTAATGTTGTGTTTGACAACTATTTCTAAACCTACAAGAAAAAGGGTCCCAGATTATATCTATCAACAAAGAAGACTAAAACGTTTTTTTCTTGAAAGAATCTACAACCATGTGATGACAAGAGCAAGGGATGCACCTTAAAACTAGTACGATGTTTTCCTTATTGTCTCTCCTTCACCAGGGGAGTTTCTACATCACAACTATGGCTTCTCTCACTCCTCTTCTTCCATTTCTTTTCCCTTTTCTGGCAACTTCTTTTGTCACAGTTTTTGCCTTTCAGGTCTCAATCAAACCTTATAATTTGTCTCCTTTAAATTGCTCTGCTAAGATCACATGTAATGCCTCCCTCTACCACATATCTCATAATCTCACCATTCAGCAAATTGCCTCTTTTTACTCCGTTACTTCTTCCCATATCACACCTATAAAACATGGCACCAAACAAGACTACCTCGTCACAGTACCTTGTTCATGCAAACATACGAGTGACCTTAGCGGATATTTCTATGACACCATCTACAAAGTAAGGCCACGTGACACTTTTGTGAATATTTCAAACCTGGTTTTCAGTGGCCAAGCTTGGCCAGTTAATGGTACATTTCACCCAGATGAGAATTTAGCAATACACCTTCCGTGTGGGTGCTCAGAAAGTGGCTCTCAAATAATTGTCACCTATACAGTTCAGCCAGATGATACACCAACACTGATTGCTGATCTGCTAAATGCTTCACTGGTTGACATGATGAGCATGAACAACGTTCTAACTCCGAACTTTAAATTCATAGATGCTGGTTGGGTTCTATTTGTTCCCAAGGGATCCAAAGGGGTATTACCCAGTACTGCTGCTGAAAATGGTGACCTCTCTGCCTCTTCTTCTGCAATATTCCATAATGCATGATATTTACTAATTTACCTTTTTATAGAAATTGTGTGCAAAATTTACCTTTTTACCTTGTTTGCAGAAAAGAAACTTAAGTGGACAACAACAATAATTGGCATCTTAGCGGGAGTGACATTGCTTTCAGTTACTACAACCATCATTCTCTTTGTCAGGGTAAATAAAGTGACTCAAATGAGCAGTGAAGATTCACACCTTTTCTCTAGAAGATCAATGGCCAATAGAACTATTTCCTCAAAGTATAACTTTCAAAAGGAATATATAGAAGGTAATTAAATTGCAGTTTTCGTAGCAGATGCAACTTATGATTCAAATATAATTTTTTTAGTCATAATCTCTGTCAATACACTGAAAGAGAAAGACTGCTATACTTATTCATGCTAAATTTTGGTGCAGATGTAATTTCATTAGAATCAGAAAGACCAATAGTATACAACCTTGAGGATATTGAAGAGGCTACGAATAACTTTGATGAAAGTCGAAGAATAGGAAGTGGTGGATATGGAAGTGTTTATTTTGGAGTGTTAGGGAACAAGGTATGCAAATACCAAGTAAATTTTTTAATGATCCTCAGCGATGCACGCACATTCTTTGATGTGTTGACTAAAAGCTAGATATCATTTAACTGCAGGAAGTTGCTGTGAAGAAAATGAGGTCCAATAAATCTAAAGAGTTCTATGCAGAACTCAAGGTCTTGTGTAAGATCCACCATATCAACATTGTAAGTAACAAACAGTTCTGATGATACTTTCTTTGTCCATGCGTTAAGAATTTTATGTTTGAATATAACACTGATATATGATCTATTCAAGAGCCAGAGTTCGATCAATGTCCAAGCTAAGTTTAACCATTTTGAAATGCAATCAATTAAAATTTGTGTTGTTTGCTTTGAGAAAAACAAAACGGTGCTTTTGATAATGACTATTACAGGTGGAGCTGTTGGGATATGCAAACGGAGAAGATGACCTCTATTTGGTGTATGAGTACGTTCCAAATGGATCTCTCAGTGATCATCTTCATGACCCATTACTGAAAGGTACTTTTTTTCTTTTCCTAGCAAAACTAAAAGCAAAAATTGTTCCAAAAAAAGCCACAGAAACAGAAAAATTATAAGAGTTTGTCCTTGACAAGTCTATTGATTAGTTCAAGAAAAAAATGTAGACAGTTATAAGATATATTTGGAGAAACCTGAAGCATGATACTGGAACAGGGAACCAGCCTCTTTCTTGGAGTGTTAGGGTTCAAATTGCACTGGATGCTGCAAAAGGTCTTGAATATATACATGACTATACAAAAGCACGATATGTGCACCGTGACATAAAGAGTAGCAATATTCTACTTAATGACAAGTTCAGAGCAAAGGTACTTGTCAAATTGCATTGCTCCAATAAAGTTTATGTGCTAAATTTAGTTCTCATCATTGTTCTTGACAATGGATTCAAAGGTGGGAGATTTTGGACTTGCAAAGCTTGTAGACAGAACCGATGATGAAAATTTTATAGCAACCAGACTTGTAGGAACACCAGGCTACCTTCCACCAGAGTAAGGTTTTATGCATTTCAATCATCATAACTAGAATTTCAGTCCATTATAACACAAATGCCAGAAACCTCTTTTGAGCACAATCTTTTCATTTATTCATTCTGGTATTGTTTTTTACCTTCTAAGGTCTCTGAAGGAGCTTCAAGTGACCCCAAAAACCGATGTGTTTGCGTTTGGAGTGGTGCTTTCAGAGCTGTTAACAGGGAAACGAGCATTATTTCGGGAAAGCAAAGAAGAGATTAAAATGAAATCACTCATTAGTGTTGTAAGTGTTGATAGAGGAAATAATTAAAATGGTTGGTCCAGTTTGAAATTCCTTGGCTGAAAGCCGAGTGAACAATCTCATTCACTGAAATTTTTTGATTGAGGTTTTTCTTTTCGTGAAATTCAGGTTAATAAAATATTCCAAGATGATGAACCTGAGATTGCCTTAGAAGATGCCATAGATAAGAATCTTGAAGCAAGCTATCGGATGGAAGATGTCTACAAGGTAGTAAGATTCATCTATGATCATAATAGTTCAAAAAAATAATTGTATTAAAATATTAAAACAATAATAAACCTTATTGATTACCAAAATGAATATCACTAATATTATAATGTCTGACATGAATATGATGTTGCAGATGGCAGAAATAGCTGAGTGGTGCTTGGAAGAAGATCCAATAGAGAGGCCTGAAATGAGGGATATAATTGGGGCACTGTCTCAGATTGTGATGTCCACAATAGAGTGGGAAGCATCCCTATGTGGAAATAGCCAGGTCTTCAGCGGGTTGTACAGTGGAAGATGAAGATTATTAGGGTTTGGAATTATTGCTTCAAGTCTTTGTTAATTTTAGTAATTAAGTGAACCATTTCATGTACATTTATTCACCACATGACCATTTTGTCTTGAGCTTTTTGCATTTGCTCCCTATGATTTTCATTACCACTTCGAGATATATAAGTTTTTCAAAAGGAAAACAAAGTTTGGTTCGATAAGTTGTTAGACAACAAACTTTAAAGAACACTTTATTTACAGATAAGAACAAACTTTAAGGAAAACAAAGTTTGGCTCGATAAGTCTGAAAGTCGTTATTGAGAGACAATTTATAGAACACTTTTAAAATAATAAATAAATAAATGATTTTAATAATATAAAAAGTAGGTATTAATCAAAAGATTAACCGTCATTTTTAATTATTTTATTCAAAATATATGACATTGGTCAGATTGGAAATAAAAATAAAATAGTTATTTTTGGATTTTATGTCTCGGTTTTTCTTATAACTGAGGTAGAATGAAACTTTATGTCACATTTTCTTAAATAATTGAGACAGAAAGTTAGGTTAAATATTTTTAAATTTAATCAAATTACATTATTACTCTTTCTTTTTCCTCTCACGAATTTAGCAATAATGTTCCTGTTATATTCCAGAAGAAGAGAGATGTAGAGAGATTACTCAAGAGGGAGAGTTTTATATATATATATATATATATATATATATATATATATACCAGAGAATTATCGAGTTTGATACAATAGATTCTAGAGAACAAGATAAAGGAAGAGTTTTTATGAATACCACATCCTATACGGTTACAAGCTATTGTATATATATGAAACACATATTGCAGTTACTACACTTAATTGATTTTCTCCTTTTGGATCAATAACTTCCAAGTTTTCTGTCTCGCACGCTTACTACACCTTGGTTCAATTATGTTGCGCTTATCTCCACTTGCAGTTACCATATAATCCATATCAACACTCCCTCCGTCGAAAGGGACCTTGTCCCCAAGGTCAAATGTAGGAAATTGAGCCTTGATGAAAGAAACAGATTCCCAAGAACTGTGAGCATGAGGTAAATTAGACCATTGAATTAAAACTTGATCATTCAAACAACCTTGTTGCCAAAGACGACGAGAATCTAGAATTTTAACAGGTGTGAGAGTGGAAGCCTCTTCAGCAGAATGTAGGGGCAGCGGAAAATATTGTGCAGAGGGGTCACCAACACACTTCTTAAGAAGGGAAACATGAAAGACAGGATGAATACGGGATGTAGAGGACAGTGACAAACGATAAGTAACCTTACCAATACGCTCCAAGACCGATAAAGGACCAAAGTAACGAAGGCCCAATTTTTGATGACGATGTGCTCACAATGTGAGTTGACGATAAGGTTGGAGTTTAACATAAACCAAATCACCAATGAGAAACTCAATATCAACACGTTTGCGATCCGCAATCTGCTTCATGCGATTTTGAGCACGTGCAAGATTATGCTTCAGAGTAGTTAAGGCTGCATCACACTACTGTAATAAGTGGTCAATCTCCTGAACAACAGAAACTGCAGAATCTCGTACTAAGGAAGGTGGAAGACGTCCGTAAACAATTTGAAACGAAGTCATGCCAGCTGAAGTTTGGTAAGCAATATTATACCAAAACTCTGCCCATGGTAAAAATTGCAACCATCCACGAGGACGATCAAATACAAAGCAACGAAGGTACATCTCAATACAACGATTAAGAGCTTCAGATTGACCATCAGTTTGTGGGTGATACGCCCTGCTCATGGCTACGGTAGTGCCCTGACACTTAAATAAGTGCTGCCAGAAGTGACTAGTAAAAGTCTTATCACGATCGGAAACAATAGAACGAGGAACGCCATGTAATTTCACCACATGTTGGATAAAAAGTTCTGCAACGGTAGAACTCGTAAAATGCGTCTTTAAGGGAATCAGATGGGCGTATTTGGACAACCTATCAATAACCACCATAATGACTGTGTATCCATTCACGAGCGAAAGTCCGGTAATGAAATCCATTGCAATATCATCTCAAATTTTATCCGAAATTGGTAGTGGATTAAGTAACCCAGCAGGTAAGGAGTGAGATACCTTTGCTTGTTGACACACTTGGCATTGGCGAACATAATCATGCACTTGTTGTTTCATTCCTGGCCAATAAAATTGGAGTAGGAGGTGCTATAATGTGCGTAGAAAATCAACATGGCCCCTAATCGGAGAATCATGAAATTCTCGAATTAACTTCAAAGTGAGGGGGATTGTTTGGGCACTACTATTCGGTCTTTCCAATATAAAAGTCCATCGTGTTCGCAAAAATAAGGGAAAGTTTGGCCAGCACGGAGATTGAGAATGAGACGACTATATTCAGGATCTGCAACAAGTTGATATTTCAATGTAGAAACAAGAGCACACTCTTGTAGATATAAGGCAAAGCAATCCATACGAGATAAAGCATCAGCCCCAACGTTTTGTTTACCCGGCTTATACTCAATAACAAAGTCGTAACCCATGAGTTTATGCATCCATTGTTGTTGCTCTGGTGTTTGCAGGGTCTGATCCATTAAAGAACACAAACTTTTGTGATCTGTGCAGATGATGAAACAATGGCCCAATAAGTAATGGCAGAACTTGGCCACTGCCTCTGTAATTACGAACATCTCCCGAGCATACGCTGATTTATTCTGCAGTCGACTAGAAAGCTTTTTAGAGAAAAACGCAATAGGATGTCCTTGCTGGCCCAATATAGCACCAATTCCTGTACCAGAAGCATCTGTTTTCAATTCAAACAGAATGGAAAATTTTGGAAGGGCAAGAACGGGGGCTCAGGTCATAATGGTCTTGAGATTGTGAAAAGCTACTTCAGTTTCTGCAGACCAATGAAAAGAATCCTTCTTTAATAATTCATGTAAAGGAGCGGTGAAAGTAGCATACCCTTTAATGAAGCGGCGATAATAACTAGTGAGACCAAGAAAACCACGAAGTTGCTTAAGAGTAGTAGGAATGGACCATTGGAGAACTGTTTCAACCTTGTCAGGATCCATATACACACCCGAAGATGAGACCAGATGACCCAAATAAGAAATTTGTGTTATGCCAAAAGCACATTTGGACAACTTAGCGTGAAGGTGATGTTCCTGCATAAGAGATAAAACCTGCTCCACATGCTGTAAATGGGCAAACCAAGAAGCACTATAAATTAGTATATCATAAAAAAAAATACCAAAACGAACTTGCGTAAGAATTGTTGAAAGATTTGATTCATAAGAGCCTGAAAAGAAGTTGGAGCATTAGTGAGGTCGAATGGCATGACCAACCATTCATAATGGCCTTGGTGTGTGCGAAAGGCTGTTTTGTGACAGTCCTCTGGTTTAACCAATAATTGGTGGTAGCCAGAACGCAAGTCCAATTTAGAAAAGTAATGGGCACCGTGTAATTCATCTAGTAACTCATCAACTGTTGGAATCAGAAAGCAATCTTTAACTGTGACTGCATTTAATGCTATATAATCAGTGCAAAATCGCCAAGAGTCATCCTTTTTCTTAACCAAAATCACTGGAGAGGAAAAAGGACTTGTGCTATGTTGAATAAGCCCTTCCTGTAAAAGGTCAGAGACAATCTTCTCAATCTCTGTTTTGTAACTAAAAGGATACCGATATGGGCGCACCTTCATTGGGGAAACACCTGGTAACAAAGGAATGGCATGGTCATGATTTCGCGATGGTGGTAAGCCATGAGGCTTGTGAAATACCGAAATGTATTTCCGAAGTAAAGCAAGCATATCAGATGGTGGAGGCGGTAACAAATCAACCAAAAGATCCTTTACATCAGTAGATAGAAGAGGGTGTAATGTGAAAACAGCGAAGATAACATTCGTATGATGAAGGCGACGAAGATGATGGTAGTGGGCTTGTGAAGCAGAAGGCAAATTTGGAGAATCGCCCCAGAGAGTAACAAAAATAGAACCATCGAAGAACTTAATTGTGAGTGTGCTATAATCTGCGACATGAGGGCCTAAGGTTGCCAACCAAGAAGCACCAAGGATAATGTTCGCACCTGGTTACTGGTAGAAGAAAAGCAAATAGGTGAATTGTATGTCCCTGAATGGACAGTGGAATTTGTTTCACATACCCTTCACATGTCAAAAAGTGACCATTACCAACTAATACCTTGAAATTAGGCACATGCTCAATTGGAAGGTGAAAAAACTTTGTCAAACGTGGTTGAATAAAATTATCAGAAGATCCACTATCAAGAAGAATTTGAACGTCATGCCCACACAGTAAACCGCGAAAGCGTAAGGTACTAGGTCCAGAAGCACCATGAAAAGCACAATGCGATAAGTGATGATATTGGGCAACTGTCTCCTCAACTATTGGAACAGAAACATCGGGGAAACTGGACGATGAAGCATCCGACGATGGGTCATCATCATGAAGAAGAAAAAGAAATTGACGATTGGGACAACGATGCCCAGGTGAAAACTTTTCATCACAAGTATAACAAAGCCCACGATCACGACGAACCTGCATCTCAGCGGCAGTGAGGCGTTTAACGGAATGAGTAGAAGGCAACGATTTCGGTGTAGGAAGCAACCTATAAGATGTGGAAGAGGGGGAGGCAGGAAAAGGGCCAGGGTAACGGTGTGGGGAAGAGGAAACAAGTGGCTTTTTTGAAGGGTGCGAATAGGACATGGGCTTAGCATCATATAATTTTGCTAACGCCACCGCCTTAACAAAAGAAGTAGGAACCTGGACCAAAACCTCCCGCTTAACATCATATTTGAGACCACTAATAAAACAGTCGAGTAATGCAGCATCGGTGAGGCCTTCGACGCGATTAGCCAACGATGAAAATTCATGAGAGTAGTGTTGAACGGAATCAGTTTGTTGAAGTTTGAATAAAGCAGCATGAGGAGAGTCAAATGGGGAAGGACCAAAGTGTGCTTAAATTGCATGCACCAAAGCTTGCCAATTAGGAAGGAGATTAGTGCGTTGAAGCATTTGAAACCACGGGCCAACGTCACCATCCATATGTATAGCAGCAATGGCTAATTGTTGCGCGTCTGGCGTTTGATAAAGAGCAACGAACTGTTCCGCGCGAAATAACCAATTGAGAGGTGCAGATCCATCAAACTTAGGAAAATCCAATTTCATAGAGCAAACAGGCAAAGCATTATGAGAATTCTCAGAAATAGAATCAGGCCGGACTACTCGTTTCAATTGACGGGACATGGTTTCAATTGAACGCGTAATGGTATCCATGGAAGCTTCAAAACGATCTAAGCGAGAGGGTTCATTAGAAATCACAAGGGAATCCAACGTTTGCTCTAATTTATCAACACACGCAAACGTGGTTTGATGAACCATAACTTGGTCATGGAGTCGCTTTAACTCCGCAGTAACTTCCTTCAAATGAGTATTTTCAGCCATGGGAGGGTCAATGAAAGCACCAAATGTTATTTTCCAGAAGAAGAGAGATGTAGAGAGATTACTCAAGAGGGAGAGTTATATATATATATATATATATATATATATATATATATATATATATATATATATATGTATATATATGTGTGTATGTATGTATGTATTGATAACACACCAGAGAATTACCGAGTCTGATACAATAGATTCTAGAAAACAAGATAAAGCAAGAGTTTTCATGAATACCACACCCTATACGGTTACAAGTTATTGTATATATATGAAACACATATTGCAGTTACTACAGTTAATTGATTTTCTCCTTTTGGATCAATAACTTCCAAGTTTTATATCTCGCACGCTTACTACGCCTTGGTTCAACTATGTTGCGTTTATCTCCACTTGCAGTTACCATATAATCCATATCAGTTCCCCTCTGTGTTGCGGCGACATCGAGCAACACTGTTCACTACCGTTCCGTCGTGGTTGCACCACCAATCAACTGCCACTTTGTCATTCTTGTTGTCCATCGTTTAACCTCGCGATTTTGCGGTATTTTCTCGCATTTTTCTTCGTTTTTGGTTGAAGATGCCCGCACCATCAACTTTTGCTTCGTTTTTGCACCATCGGTTCATGCTTATGCAACATTGAGGGTTTCACATTCAAGCACGGTGATTGCAAGTGCATTGTCAACGTGGTGTATGGACATATCTAGTGTCACGAGGTGGAGATGGTGATGACACAATGGCTGTGAAATTGCAAAAGGTGAAAGCTCTGGGTTTGTAGTTCTGATATTTTTTTTTGTTTTTAATTTTTTAATGACTATTATGCTTTGATTGTCTTTATAACCTAGGTAATAAAACTCAATTTTATGTCTTGGTTCCGAACTGAGGTAAGAATGTCACCTCTTTTCACCTTAGTTAGATATGTCTCGATTCTTAAAACGAAATGAAATGACCAAAATAACCGCAACAAAAATCCTTTCTTGCAATAGTGAGTTTGAACATAATAATTAGTTGTGACACGTTAATATGATAAAATAATAAATAAGAGATGGACATTTTAAAATTTATAATATGATATTTTCTTATTAAATTATATTACTTCTTAATTATCTAAGTGTTTTCGATAAAATTAAAATTGAAAAAATTAAAAAGGATGAGATAACAATGTTGAATTGAAAGTGTGCAATCATTACAAAATATCCTTTAAACACCTAACACCGGTAAATTTGAATTGGTGAAGGAAGAAAGAGCATAGTATAATAATAAATTAAAAGATAAATTATTCTTATCTAAATTGTAAATTAAGAAAAGAAGAAGAATTAAAAATATTTTAACGGGAGATTAAATTAATTTATAACTAAAGATTTTATCTCGATAATTTAAATGAGAAAAATAAATTGGACAACATAACTACAGATACATACTAATTATAATTCAAAAATTAGACTTTGAAATAACTATTCTTTTGAAATAACTTTGAAATATCTATATTAAACTTTAAAAGTAATTTGAAATAATTAAAGTGTAAAATTATTTTGAATGAGTTGAGCTTAACTCCATCATGAAAGTAAATTAAATTAAATTGAGCTACTCTAAATTATTTGAATTATATGGATTTTTTGAATTATTACCAATAAAAATTCCATTTTGAGATATATTTTTCAATATTATGAATTACAATTCAATTTTGTTGAAGCATTTTTAATTACAAGCAATTCAATTTTTAAAAACTAAATATATAGAACAATTTAGTGTAATTTTTTAAATAATTTAATTTTTTACGCCATTTAATTCAATATTAAGTTGATTGAGTTTATTTTTTAATAACTCTAATTAGAGATACTTTCGCTAATGCCAGCATGTTTTAATTTCGTGATTTAAAATTCAAATATTGAAGATGACATTTTGGATATGAAATAAAATGATTTTTATTTTATTTTTTATGAAAAATTTGATTAGAAACTGGATTTGGAAAATTCACACTAAATTAGACTTCAAACTTTTTCACTTTATAAACGTTGGATTTGCTGTTTTTTTTTTCATCTTGTTGAAGATTGTTAATGTTTATAATTTTAGAAAACTTACAATGAACCAAATCTAAAACAAAATTTAATTGGAGGAAAAATAAAAATAAATCACATATTTGATGGACTAAATTGTTATTTAGTCTTACATTTATTTTATTGTTTATTGATAGAACGTCGTCGTCATAGTTCGTAATCGTTTTTGGGTTTCAACCCACCACCACCTTGAATGGAATCCGACATTGCATTGCAGCGATAGGTAGAAGAAACAATATCGAAGGCTCCAATTCCTACACGCAGTGAGCGAAACCCAATGACTCTAGCCATGGTTTAGCTTCTAACATGGCTCGCTGAACCCCTAGCGTTTCTCCCTCTTTGCAACGCTCGTCCGATCCCGATCCCTTTCTGATTCCGATCTGATCCAATCCAATGGCAGGGGCAGTCTCTGCTCTGTTCCTTCTCGACATCAAAGGCCGCGTCCTCATTTGGCGCGACTACCGCGGCGATGTCACCGCCATCGAAGCCGAACGCTTCTTCACCAAACTCATTGAAAAAGAGGTTCGTTCCTTCTTTTCACCAATCTATGATATGATTATTTATTTAACTCAGCACCAAGTAACGTCTCAATTGCATTCTTTTCGTTTCAGCTCCTGTTTTGAACAATTTGTTTCTGCTGTTTCTGGTGCAATTTATAATGTTTTTGTCAAACCTAGGCTGGATTTTATGTTAATAGGAATGGAAAATTTTGATTGTTGTATAGTGAAGTTTGTTTTCAAATTGTTGCAGGGGGATCCGCAGTCTCACGATCCGGTTGTGTTTGATAATGGCGTGACCTACTTGTTTATACAGCATAGCAATATTTTCCTCATGACGGCTACCAGGCAAAACTGCAATGCTGCTAGCCTTCTTTTCTTCCTACATCGAACTGTTGATGTAAGTGTGTTATTTCTAATCACGGTTTTGAATTGAAGGCTTGGTTTTGTCATGGCGATAATGATTGATAGGAATGGTTCGTGTCTTTGAGGCAGGTGTTTAAGCATTATTTTGAAGAATTGGAAGAGGAATCTCTAAGGGATAACTTTGTTGTTGTGGTAAAATGCTAGTGTCCCTTTGAACACCAGTCTCTTTAAGAGCTGAATTAGTCCTTCTGGGCAAAATTTTGATTACGGATATGTCCTTTGCAGTATGAACTACTTGATGAAATAATGGACTTTGGCTACCCCCAATATACTGAGGCAAAGATTCTTAGTGAGTTTATCAAGACGGATGCTTATAAAATGGAAGTTGCACAGAGACCTCCCATGGCTGTGACAAATGCTGTATCCTGGCGCAGTGAAGGAGTGACCTACAAGAAAAATGAGGTGGGCATTAGAGTTTATCTTGACTTATAATTCCATGGTCTAGACTACCAACTAATATTCTTCTTTTTTCAGGTTTTCTTGGATGTGGTGGAGAGTGTTAACATACTTGTCAATAGCAATGGGCAAATAATTAGGTCAGATGTGGTTGGGGCATTGAAGATGAGAACATATCTGAGGTTTGCTTTATACTTTCTTTGAGAACTGGAGTTTCAAACCATTGACATGGGCTATTAGTTAATTGGGTTAACACTAAGTGCTATAGTTCTCATTTTTAAAAACTTCAGGGGAGAGGGTAGGTAGATCAGGAATTCCTTTAACCAGACAAAATGAAAAAAAGTAACTGAAAAGTGCACTCTGTTTTCTCTGAATATCTCAAAAGGAGCTCCCTTAAAACACATACGCATGAACCAACATGTAAGAAAGGAAAGCTATTGGTATGAAAGAAGATTCTGTGGTGAAGAAGTTTCCAGTAGGCAACCTCTTCTAGTAAGTTGTCATCACTGCCAATCTTTCCTGTGATTTTTTGGCAACCTGTTCTAGCAAGTTCCGTTGGACATTTTAACAAGCTTGTAGAGATTTTTTACTGACAATGTTCTAGGCGTGCTGCAACTCCTAACCTTTCCAGCAACTGCTGAAAAATGTTCCACTTGTTATTTTTGGCATACTTCAAGTGCTGGTGAATTTCTTCAGTGAAGTTATCCTCCATTACCTCTATTGTTTGATCTCTTTCATAAATTCTCAGCCATGCCATTCTCCAATTGCCTCCAAGTGCTTAGTTGTCAGCTCCAGCAGTGTGGACGTGTGATTTTAACAAGTGTTTATTGAATTCTCTGATTCTAGCTAATCTCAACATTTTTCTGTTATCTCCTTGAAAGATTTGATGTTTTTCCAGTTTTTGGGGAATTCGGAGAAGTTTTCTATTCTGTTACTTTTAACAATCTATTCATAACTATAATCACTCTAGCCCTTTTGTTGTGCTGTCTCTCCAGCAATGGTCATATTTCCATTGTCTCCACCACTGGATCCCATGTTAATTTATCTATTTTTAAGGGGTTTATTTGTAGCAAGCTAAAAGTTTAGTAAGCTTTTGCTTGAGGGGGATAGTCGTAACATTCACATGTGATGTGTCTCTCACGTGTTAATTGCATTTATTGTTCTTAGAAATTAAAATTAGTGTCTAGGAAGTAGCAGTCCACTTATTATTAGCCTAGGAAACAGTGCTCACTTGTATATGTGGATGTTTTGCATGAAGGATATACTGCTATTCACTTAAGTTATTCCATTCCATTATCTTTTCTTTCCCTCTAAACTCTACAAGCACTACACATTTTCTTATTCTATGCTTTAACAAGGTTCCCTTCAAGAAAGTGCAATAATGAGTAGACATCCCCTGGTTCTCCTAGCTCAATTTGCGTCTTTGCATGCTTCTATTTGCAAGTCCCCATGCTTCTTACAGCCTCTTCCTTGTGACCCTTTTTGTCAAATCAAAATTCTATAAACAGCTACAAACTGTTCTAGTCCTGGTGATTAGGGTAGTTAGGTTTAACATCTTACTGGCTTGTTAGTATTCTTTTCCTAATTATGGAAAACCACTTTTACATACTTTCTATATTATCATGTATGACAGGGTTGAGAAGCTCTCTTTCATACACAAGTTTTGTGTTAAATATTTGTTCCTAGTCTCTGTTTCAAGTTGGAGTTTCTACTGCTTTGCGTTTTCACAACCCAGTCTCCTTTAGCAAATCCAGTTCATATTTTTTGTTGGTTTATGAATATACCTCGTTTAGATGTAGCCAATTCTATGCTCAAAATGTTTCAGTGGACCTTCCTAGTCTTTCCATTGGTGATGCCGTTTGAAGAAATTGGACTGGCCACATGAATATGTATGAGGGGAGAATATTTTATTTGGGACCATTGCCAGGTTGAGTTAGGCCTAAACCATTTTGTAGAGCAAAAATAGAGGAAATACCTGATAGAATAATTCTATCAGCCCAGCAAACTGGCCCCTTCACCTAGTGAGGATTCTCATTGATTCTCTCTCTTTCTCTCTTAATAATTCCATCATCCATCCTTTCTCTCCCTTTATTCTTTACATATTTAACTAAACCCCACATGTCATTTGTCTCACTCCATTGCCAATGCCAACTCAGCATCCATCCCTATTCTTTCTCAAACATTTCCTACGATAGAGATTCTGAAGTTTGGTCCAACCCCACTATTTGGCTCTGATTGGCCCATTTCTTCCACACTGTTCCTATTACAATCATAACAAAAAGTACATTTTCTGCTCATATCATAATCAGTCTTGACTAACTTAAAACAAGGATTGAATCTATATACTAGCATATAATTCATTGTATCTGAGTTACACAATCAAATTCATTGCATCCAAATACTTTTTGAACATGTAGTTGGGGCATCAGTGTACGAAACAAGTAGGATATCAATATTTTTCCTTTCTTTGGAGTATTTGGGCTTCATAGGTGTGATGAATCTGGATGTTCTTCCTTCCTTGTATCCAACATTTATGAAAACTGTTATGAAGTTTTGCTAAAGTCCGAGAAATGCAAATGAAAATCGTATGTTGGAGTATGTTTTCTTTTGTTGATTAGACTTTGAATTGCTTCATTCATTCAGTACTGTTAAAGAATTTTAGGAGCTGGTGCTAACTGTACATGATTAGGTATTAGTTACATTGAACATAGGTTCTACTTGGCTCGTTTTAGAGGCTACTTTAACAGTTGATTGATGTTTGGATTAAGAAGACTGTTCGTTCATTTGGAAGTATCTATTAGTATAATCAAATTATGTGCTTGAGTGTTCATCTAAATCATGGAGATTTAATCCATGGCTTGTACAATGCAGTGGTATGCCTGAGTGTAAACTTGGGTTGAATGATAGAGTATTATTAGAGGCACAAGGTAGAACAACCAAAGGAAAAGCAATTGACTTGGAGGACATCAAATTCCATCAGTATGTATGCTTGATTCTCTTCCTTATATTCACTGATTGGTAACTGAGTGCAAATTTGAATATATATACTTTCTACAAGCATGTCTATGTCTATTCTTGACTAATTCTCAAATTATGTGCTGACAATTGACAAAGGTGTGTGCGCTTGGCCCGATTTGAGAATGACCGAACGATTTCCTTTATCCCTCCTGATGGATCATTTGATTTAATGACATATAGGCTCAGTACACAGGTACATTTTCTCACGACATAAAATAAAATTCTGACTTACGATGACATAGTAAATACATAATTACACTCATACTGGAGAAAGAAGTATTCCAAGTCTGTTGATTCTCTGATCTCTGTTCCCAGGTTAAGCCTTTAATTTGGGTGGAAGCACAAGTTGAAAACCATTCAAAAAGCCGGATTGAGATTATGGTAAAAGCTAGGAGTCAATTTAAGGAACGCAGGTTCTGATATTTTTTCTTTCCCCCTTTTTATCTCTTTCTTTTTAATCTGATTTTTCCTTCATGAAAAATAGAGAACTGCTTACATTAAATTTTGTCTCTGCGCGTTTGCTCTAGATTTATACTATTATATGTATTTACTTCTACAACTACTCAGATAATTGAATTTTTCAGTACTGCCACAAATGTTGAGGTCGAGTTGCCTGTCCCTGCTGATGCAACCAATCCAAATGTTCGAACTTCAATGGGATCTGCATCATATGCACCTGAAAAAGATGCATTAATCTGGAAAATAAGATCATTTCCCGGAGGCAAGGTATTACTTCACTAGGAAGTTCCATTGTACCCACAAATAATGCCCATAGTCTATGATGCACAAATACGATACGTGTATCGAATATGAGCCATATCTGATACGTGTATATTTTGAAAATAATGGAATAATTTATTTTGAAAATAATAGAATAATTTATTTTGAAAATAATAGAATAGTTTATTTTGAAACTAACAGGATAGGACAAATGATATATGTGTATTGAAAAATGTACAAAATTATTTAAAATATGATTGCTATTTTGTGAATCCAAATTAAAATCAAATGTATTAAATGTTGTCAAAATAAAAAATTATAAATTATTGTCATCATGTTACTCTTTTATAGATTAGACACTTCATTATATGTGACACAAATTAAACTATTCATCATAGTCCATAGTTGATGCAACAATTTGATTGAGAGCTAATGGATCTGGTTCTTTTATTTGATATGTCAGGAGTACATGTTAAGGGCAGAGTTTCGTCTTCCCAGTATAGTAGATGAGGAAGCAACCCCCGAGAGAAAAGCTCCCATACGCGTAAAATTTGAGATACCATATTTCACTGTGTCTGGGATTCAGGTATTGCTACGCATACAACACTTTCCATATATTCTGAAAATTACTATTCTTATATGCATCTTTACCTTATTTAAAAATGAATATTTCCTCTATTATATATGTCCTATCCTGAATCACAGTCTTACAGTACTGGATACAACATTGACGAGGATAATCTAACACCCTAAGATCCATAATATAGGATACTGGAACATTGCACACTACTTATATAGGAGACTGAAAAACTAAAATGGAATGAAATACGATCATATTAACGGTCTAATTAATAGTCAATATTTTTATATTGTTACAAGTTTATCTATTTCCTACGATAGTGAGCCTCTCTACAAAAAATTCAGAAACATTATTTTACAATCACTAATTGGTTTCTTTACAAAAGAATTCCAACAAATGAATGTTTTATTAATTCTACTAGTGGGCATGTCCATTCATAGGGTCTTGGCTTAAGTGTTGAGCTGACATTTTTATTGAACGCCTAATCGGAGTGTCTGACATGTATGAGAGTTAGTGTCAGGAGCATGTTCAACACTGTAACACTTAAAAAAAGATAGGTGTCCATGCTTCATCATATAGCTCACACTTTCACTGCCTTTATTTGTCTGTTGGTTTCTCACTTGTCATTTTGATTATTTCTCGATGAGCAACAATTGTATTTAACTCAATGAATCTCCTGAAATTCATTCGTTTTCACGGTTGAATTGATATTCCGGTCACAAAGACTGTTTATAGATAATATTAAATTGTAAAATAACTATTAATTACTATTACTAATGGGAAGAAAGAACTTGACATCAAAAATGGATGAGATAATATTATTCACAATTTTATAATTTTTCTATAATTAATAGTTTTTTCTAGTAGCAATATGAAATGCATGGGACTAGGTAATCTGAACGAAACATCAATATTCACACGACATTATGCGGAAATCGTTGTTAAGTTTATCATATATTTTCTTTGGATTCATATATAAACAAAAAAAGTATGCTTAGTAAATTTAAATACAAACAGATTCCTACTAACTCCACTTTATTTAATGTTATTGTTTCAAAAATAGTTTGTTTACACAATTTTGAAAATGTAATTTTATTTTATTTTATGAAACTTCGAATATTAAATAAACTTAACTAGCATGAATGTGAACGTAAGCCATTTTCCATTATTTTAGAGTCTGGAGATATATCTGTGATTTTTAAATTCAGTAATTTAGGTTATGATTGCTTAATTAATCAAGGAGTTATTCAACCGTGTAAATGTTTTGATTTGTAGGTAAGATATTTGAAGATTATTGAGAAAAGTGGGTATCAGGCTCTTCCATGGGTGAGATACATAACAATGGCTGGAGAGTATGAACTGAGGCTCATTTGAGATTTGTATCTTTGTTTTGAATGATCGTGGATGGAAAAGGGAATCTCAGGTGAAATTAGTTTTTGGCCGACCGCATCAAATTAGAAGTTACTCATTGTCTTGAAAGATGCTGTCAGCAGAAAATGATGAGTTGCTAAGTGTAAGCTAGAAACTCTTATCAAACCCCTTCGGTCAAATCTGTTTTGATAGGGAAAATGGTTGGTTCTCCCTCTTCTTTTTAGGCCTTTTCTGTAATCACAATCTGTCCATCTTTTTCCATCTTCTCCTTGTAATTTCATCTTCTTTTTAAAGAGAATTATAGGGTTTTGTATTACCAAGTAAATTACTTCTATAGACCAATTATAGACAAGGGAAATAATTGTCCCTCGGCTATGTATGAACGATAAATACAAATGCATTTTTTAAATATTTATTTACAAAGTTTTACAGATTAGTTATGTTGTGTGATTTTGTTTCTTTATCATGTTAAGAATGCTGTTATTGGGAGAATTTGTATTATACTGGTACACATTATATGTTTTTGTGTAATAAATCGATTCTCAAACCTACGTGAAATGCATGTTTGAATTAGAAAGCGTAAAAGTTAATGAAATTATATAGTTTGGAGAAAGTCTTATTAACTAAATGAAAAGAAAAAGAAGTAAAATGAATTGATTTTGTCTGAAACTTAAAATTTATTTATTCACAATACCTCTTTTTTTGTTTTTTTATAACTTTTCCAAAGTTGAAGTTAGTAAATTGGTTTACCTAAAAAAATAACCATTCTCTCTATTTCTTTTCCCGTAAGTTTTAATATACAAATTTGTTGAAGTTGAGCCTATAAAACCTTAAAATTTGGTGCCTAAACTCACTGGTAAGCATAGCTCTTACTGCATTTTTCTGGCATACAGTACTAGATATGGTCAATGCATATGTAAATATTTGAAATATGTTAAACCTTATTTTTGTCAGAAAGATATTTGTATCAACTAAGTTTTTGTTTAACTAGTAAACTATTGAGTACTTAAGTATATTTATCGGATTTTTTATTTTACGGTGAATATTGTGGAAAATAATTTATTAAAAGAGATGATGAAATGTATTGATAATCACTATTCTTCAAAAGGAATTGGATTCTAATTATCAGCTAGAAATACCCTAAGTACACAAAAAGAAAGGATGTTGGAAAAAAAAAAACTTCATAACTATATATGCTTTGCTCCTATAATCTTTGTATTAGTTCTTTAGTTTTTTTTAATCAAACCATAACTTTTTTTTTTCTTTTATCTAACTACTAAGTCATCTTATAGCTCTACAAACAATATTTGTAGTGGCAATAGACAATAAATTTATTTTGAATAATTCAGCACCATACCTAGTAAAAATTTGATGAATTATATTTGTAAAATAATTTATATAACAAATTCTATAAATAAAAGAAAGAGAAAGAGAAGCATGACATCAATAAATATTTTAACGGAGAAAGATGAGCACATAATATATTTTTATATGCTATTGTACGAGTAATTACAACTCTAAGAATTATAGATAATAATATTTTAATCCATTTTTGTTTTGACCACTCTAAATCCATGATTCTCTTCATTATTAGATAATTTATTTTGATTTTTTTAATGATGTGATGTTATGATCTAAGAGTGATGAAAATAATGAATTAAAAGTGAGTCAAAAACAGTAGGTCAAAGTATTATTATCCAAAATTTATCCCATCTTATACAATTTTACTTTAACATGTTATTTCTGTCTAAGCTTGAACAGACAATATTTTCTTAGCACAAGAGTTAACTCTTATTCTTAATGTCTTGCACAAGAACCTCTGGAAGAGTCATCGCAATGAAAAAATTGGGAGTATAAGAGTATCATTGAAACTATTATTTGTTAAACTTATTCAAAATTAAAATTATGAATAAGAAATAAGACTCAGCAATTTATGTATATATACATACATTAATAAATTTTAATTAATAATAAAAAGGTTTTAAGACATCTCGACCCATGTTATTGGAAATATGGCCGGAAAGCTCATTCTCAACCATTTTGGGCCTCAAGAGAGCGAGCCCAATATTCTTTTCTTGTTGGTGCGTTGGAGCAGTTAGGGTTTTGGGTTTGGTTTCTCTGAGCGCGAACATTTCCGATCTTTAGAATCAGCGAGTAACAGCAATCTGTGAAATGTCGATGATGCAACGTTACGGACGCAACAAGAGCGTGGTGAAGCGGTCAAAGAAATACTTGGAGGAAGCACTGTACGTGAAGCTCTTCAAAGATGGCGGTTCCCAACTCAGCGTTCGTCAGAGCCTCAACAACTTCATCAAGACCGGAAAGCGTGTTTACAAATGGGAGGTTGGCGACACTCTCAAAAAGCTTCGCGATCGGAAGCTCTATCAACCTGCTCTCAAGGTCACTCGTTCATTTTCATTGTTCGCTTTTTTAGGTTCTAAGTTTAAACTATTTCTACGTAATGTTTTCCTTTAGAAACAGATCATGTAAGCGATTCTACTCATTTAACTTCTATTTCTTCTTGTTAAACTTTTTTGGGGTTGAATGTGAGTTTAGTTACTTTATATACTGAATGGTTCACTATCAGCTTCTTGAAGTGAAATTTGTCTCTCGGTTATGAAAATGTATTTAGTGTAGTATACATCTTACGCGCAAAATAAATCGTATCATTTTGTTATCAAATTTATAAACATAGGTCTGCCACTTTGATTTCGGTGGCAACAAGGTTTTTGTGGCCACATTGGCTGCATTTCACTGTTGTTTCTTGCAACATCAAGGATCACAATCTTAGGAATCACATCATATTTTCAGAAATGGAAAACTAAGAAGAGATTATTTTATTTTGAGGGAAAAGCAGACGTTGTCCTATTTGAAGGGAATGAATATATATTCAGTCCCTGTTTCCCATAGTATGACTTCGGATCTGGTACGTAATGTTGTAGGAATTGTTTTATTGTTGTTGCTATTTAACTTTTAACCAATTGGCATTGGTGTTTGTATAAGCTTGGGATTTTGAATTAATATTGTTTTGTTAGCTTATGTATGTGAATGCACCAAAGGCAGTCATCGGGGTAGTGATGAATTAATGATAGTATGTGCTGTCAACTTATTAACACACTAACACAATACTGATGAACAGATAAATGGGAAATTTTGCATCCTATTTTAAAGAAAAGTAGAGTATACAATTTTCTCAAAAAGAAGAGAAGAACTTGATATTTATCTTTTTTATTAGTTCTTTGAAATTTGAGTGATGAATTGTCTTGTGTGATTATGTTTTCTTTGTGCAAGTTGGGAATAAAACTATGCTAGCTCTAAATCTTGAGTTATTGTTGTTAGCAGACTATAATTTTTCATAACTTTTATTCATGGGGAAATACATTTTGTTACAGCTATCGGAAACCATGGCTAAGAGGAACATGATCAAGACAGTCAGTGACCATGCTATACATCTCGACCTGCTTGCCAAGGCTCGAGGAATTACCACTGCTGAAAATTATTTTGTTAATCTCCCAGAATCTTCTAAGAATCATCTATGTTATGGAGCCCTTCTGAATTGTTACTGCAAGGAACTGATGACTGAAAAGGCAGAAGGTCTTATGGAAAAGATGAAGGAGCTTAGCCTTCCTTTAAGTTCCATGCCTTACAACAGTCTTATGACTCTTTACACAAAAGTAGGGCAACCAGAAAAAATTCCATCCATTATACAAGAAATGAAGGCTAGCAATATCACGCTGGATTCTTACACCTACAATGTCTGGATGAGGGCTCTTGCTGCTGTTAATGATATTTCTGGTGTTGAAAGGGTTCATGATGAGATGAAGAGGGATGGTCAAGTCACTGGAGACTGGACAACATATAGCAACTTAGCATCTATTTTTGTTGATGCTGGCTTTTTAGATAAGGCGGAAGTGGCGCTTAAGGAATTGGAGAAGAGAAACGCTTTCAAAGATCTTTCTGCTTATCAGTTTCTAATTACTTTGTATGGGCGAACTGGTAACTTATGTGAGGTTTATCGGGTCTGGCGATCACTCAGGCTGGCATTTCCTAAAACTGCAAACATAAGCTATTTGAATATGATTCAGGTGTTGGTTAACTTGAAAGATCTACCAGGAGCAGAAAAATGTTTCCGGGAGTGGCAATCTGGCTGTCCTAAGTATGATATTCGAGTTGCAAATGTTCTGATTGGAGCATATGCAAAATTGGATATGCTGGAGAAGGCTGAAGAGCTCAAGGAGCGCGCTCGGAGGAGGGGTGCCAAGCCTAATGCAAAATCCTGGGAAATCTTTTTGGATTACCATTTGCAGAAGGGTGACTTTAAGTTGGCAGTGGATTGTCTAGACAAAGCAATATCAATTGGTAGAGGGAATGGTGAGAAGTGGATTCCATCGTCAAAGGTCATGGATGTCATGATGGGGCATTTTGAACAAGAAAAGGATGTTGACGGTGCAGAAGAATTTCTAGAGATTGTGAAGAAATCTGTGGATTCTCTAGGGGTGGAGGTTTTTGAATCCTTGATCAGAACTTATGCAGCTGCTGGTAGGACCAGTTCGGCCATGCAACGGAGGTTGAAGATGGAGAATGTGGAGGTGAGTGAAGACACCCAGAAATTGCTTCAGGCAATATCTGTGGAGTAACTCACGATGCTTTCATTCTTCAAGTTTTGATTGTTGTAAATTTAGATGATGTGGTCATTCTACACATTTTTGCTTCGTTGATAAATTTATACATTTTGGAATGTACGTGCTGTAGAACATTAAGGGCCTCTAATTTGATTATTGAAAAATAAAATACACATCTCATAGTAAATCTTGTTTGATACAGTAAACATTTATTGTGTGCTTGGCGTAGAATAAAAATGTAAGAAATAAAGATAGAATATTTTAAAAGTTGTGTAGGTTATATAGAAAATAAAGAAACGTACGGAGAAAAGTAGAAATAGAGGAATGAGTTCAATTATTATCTAAATTTAAAATAATGAATTTATACGTTTTTTTATATATTTGTTTTACTTTCTTATTTATAGTATAACACGGAACTTTTATCCATAGTTAGATTCCTAAGCATTAAAATAACATGTTGAAAAATATGAATTTGGTGTATTGGTATCAAAATTCTTTAATTGCAATCAATGTGATCCCTTTCCTATGATGCAATATACATTGATTATATGTGAAATTAAGAGTATAATGAAGAAACAATGATCAATATTTCTTAATTTTTTGTTAATTTCCTAATAATATGTGAAATTAAAAGTATAACAAAGAAACAATGATCAATATCTCTTATTTCCTTTGTATTTCTTATTTAGGAAAGATAAGAAATCTAAGCATGGGTGTTGGAGAGCTTTTCAATTTATTTCCATAAACCTTTTAGAATAACTTAAAAAAGATGGATAATGATATTTTAATCTACTTTTTTTGATTTATTTTTAAGTCACCATTGTAATCATCATTAAATTATTACATCACATCACTTTAAAGAATCAAAATATATGATCTAATGATGATTGAAATAATGTGTTAGAAATGAGTCAAAGGAAGTTGGTTAAAGTATTATTATCTTAAGAAGATTACTCTCCAACTTGTATTAGTATGTGAAAATTATATCATTTTAAGGTAATTTAAGCAAAAACTTCCATCAAAGTTTTAGGTCATGTTTGTATGTGTAGATGGATTTAAGGGAGAGTGTGAAGATATATTTGTGTGAATTTAAGTGGATGAATGTGTTTTTTTGAATAGATTTAGAGGTTGAAGTGAGTAGATTTTGAGATAAATTTTATAAGAGTTAGTGAATGATTTGAGTGATTTGATAGATTAAAAAAAGTTTTAATAGATAAATTTTAAAATTACTAACCCCTAATGATAAAAATAAAATTAAATAATTATTAGAAGAGTTAAAAACATTAAAATTTAACAATATTTTAATATATATATATATATATATATTATTATTATTAATTATTATGAATAAATTTAAATAATAATAATTATATATATTAATAATTTTTAACAATATTTTAATTATTTTTAATTATTATACATATTCATATATTTTATTATTATTAATTATTTAAAAAAATATTAATATTAATTATTATTTTATATATAATACTAATTATTAAATATAAATATATTATCATTGATTATTATAAATTATTAAATACATTAAAAAATCAATAATAAAAAAAATATATTATTGAATAAAATAAAAATATTAAATCTTAACAAAAATTTTATTACTATTATTAATTATTATAGACATTTATATAAATTTTAGTTTTATTAAATATTATATACATTATTAAAAATAATAGTTATTATATATATATATATATATATATATATATATATATATATATATATATATATTTCAATAAATGTATCATTAATTACAACATAATTTTTTTAATAACTAAAAAATATAATAATCATTATAAAATAAAATTATTTATTATTATTATTAATTTATTACAATATATATATATATATATATATATATATATATATATATATATATATATATATATATATATATATATATATATATATATATATATATATATATATATATATATATATATATTAGTAACCGGTTACATAATAACAAGTATTATGTGTTATATATATATATATATATATATATATATATATATATATATATATATATATATATATTTATTTATTTATTAATAATTAATAATATACAATAAATTGCGGTTACTAATATTTATTTATATATTTTATATAATAAATTAATAATAAAAAATAACATATATATATAATAAAATAATAATAATAAATAAATAAATAATTAAAATTATTAAAAATTAATAATATACAATAAAATATTTATTGTAAATAAATTAAATAATAATATATTATGATTGATAATTATATTAGTAGATATATATTTATATAAAATATGTAATATATATATATATATATATATATATATATATATATTAATTAGTAATAACCTGTTACATAATAACATGTATTATGTATGTTATATTTTATATATATTTATTAATAATTAATAATATACAAAAAATTATATAACCGGTTATTAATATATATTTATATATTTTATATAATAAATTAATAACAATAAATAATATATATGTATAATAAAGTAATAATAATAAATAAATAATTAAAATAATTAATAATTAATAATATACAATTAAATATTTATTGTAAATAAATTAAATAATAGTATATTATGATTAATAATTATATTAGTAGATATTTATTTATATAAAATTTATAGAGAGTATAAATAAAAAATATTTTCTGATATTCTCAAATTTCTACGAAATGAGAGGGATGAATTTTTAAAAATTATTCATAAATCTATCATTTTTTTTTTAAATTATGTAATTCGAACATAAATTCTTTTTAAATCCATCCTCGCATATCGTTGTACTGGATATCTATTGTAGCATTTATTTTTTTACAATTATTGTATAATTTATTAAAAAATATTTTATAACCTATTATGACAATTTTGTTATTAATTGATCCACTAGAAAACGGTGTTTTATTTCGCACACCATTTGACGTTTTATTTCCCACACCATTTGACATGACCTGATACCGTTATTCGTGTTTAAACTATTGGGGAGCCTATGGTAGAAAGAAATTGTAGCTTTCCGTGAATCTAAACACGTTCTGTTTAACTTTTAAAAACTAACATTATCAGGAAACTATAATTTTGTAAATGATTTTAAATCATGCTTTCAACAATAGGAATTTGATCATCTAACTATTCTAATTTAAAATAAATAATTTTTAGAAAATAATCACGTTGATTTTATTAAATAATTTAATATGATAATAAATTAAAATTTTATTAAAAATAACATATTACTTCTTTATTTTTAGAAAATTTATGTGAATATATTTAGAAATATTTTGTACTAGTCAAAGAGATTTTAGTGATTCTTAAAATTTATAAATTCCTATATTCGTGATTTTCAGATATGAAAAAAAAAAGCTCTTGTTTAACCATTATAAGCTAAATTTATGAAAAATAATCAGCCATAACAAATGATATTTTACATAGGTTTATTTTAAATTATTATGATATATTATAATATTATATAGAGGTATGAAAAGAGATTGATATTTCATAGGTCATTTAATACAATTATAATTGGTCTGGCGCATATTTTAAATGAGAAGTAATTTTGTATCTGGTCCAACTTTATGTTAGATCAATATATTATTTTACCCACTTTATAAAAAATAAAATACTAAAAGTAGAATATGTATATTTAAACTTTAAGACATAATAAAATTTAGTTTTTTATATAAATATCAATGAATTAATAGTTTCAATGCATTTTTTTTCCTTTGCTGGTGTTTGTGTTTTGGGATTGGATTTTTTCGTTTCTTAGTGTTTTCTTTTCATTTTTGTAGAGAATGACCCACAATAAATTGCTTGGTCTTAGAAAATAGTACATTTACAACTATTATTGTATAACAATGATTTATAAATCCAAGTATCGATCGAGCACAAATTCAGCTTAACTCAGAATTAAATGAATTTGTTGGATTTAATGCATCCCAACTTTTATAATTTGATCTGTATTATGAAATTTCGAAATATTTATTTTGATGGAATAAATTCTCATAAAAGTATATTATTCTTATTCATTCATTTGAAGTTTAATATTAAAAATAAATTATACGAACTCTCTGCAAATATCATTACGGGCAATAGAAGAAGTATATATAGAAACAAAAAAAGGAAAGTATATATGATAAAGGCAGTATATATGATAAGAACCCTAATGTTTTATGAGAACAAATGAGCAAAGTTGACTGGGAAGAAAACCTATGACCAAAACGAAACCCAGAAATGCGAAAAGGAAAGTAAAGAGAAAGGGTTCATTTCATCTCTCTGCCAATGATTCAATGATTCCCTTAGGGACACTTTACATTTCTTCCAGGTCCACCATAGAAAAAATAATTCCCCCATGCCTTACTAGACCTCTGTTGTAGGTGGTAGCAATTGGGGTGATCTACTAGAACCTTTATATTTGACAAGGGGATCAAGCTGTTGTGCCAATCCACAACTTTCATATTCTTGAAATATGAAGCTTTTCCAAAACCCTCTTCTGCAAAATGCCCACTACCCATTTGAGTGGAAGTGTGACCTGATGACCCTAAATTTACTATTTCTCCACCAAATTGAATCATGCTTGCATGATATCTTAAGTTGCTGAACAACGATGCTGGCCAGTACCCAATAAGGTTATCGGCTCCATATTGAAGCCACCAGTTCCCACTCTTTGGATCCTGCCAAATAAACCAAACCTTATATTTTTCTCACAAACAAAACCTACTCAACACATACACATAATCATTCATAGCAACATCAGAAATCACATGAGAAAATGGTCAAAAGTGTTGAGATCCAATGGTGGACGTCACTCTTCTATCATTAAAATCTAATGAATGCTTTATTTCACAGATGAGACCCATAAACTGATCTTGTGTAAATTATTCATTATCTTACAACATTAACTGTAAATTAAGAATGTGAACTCTTAAATCGTTTAATTTGTGAAAAAAAACTTAACTTTTCTCCTCAACAGTAAAACCTATCTAAAGACAAAAAAAAACTAAAACCTTAAACAATAGGCAAACATCTAGATATCCAAAGTCAATTTAGTAACATGATCAGAATATTACCTTCCAAATGAGTAAGGTAATATCAAATTGGCCACCATTGTATGAAGAAATTGGAGAGATTGCTGCTCCAAGTGCAATTTTTTTGTTGGTTTGAACAAAGCCCGGACAAAGTAAATTGTAACACCCAGTTCTGTGGTACGAATCATTCTGCAAATAATGACAATAATTAGTGGGTTTGAATAAAAATTTTGTTATCAGATATCTTACAATTGAAGAAAAAATAATTATACGTAGTATAGTTTTCCACCTCATTTCCTTGAATAAATTTACTTACCGTCCAATAAATAAAGAATCTAGGTTTCCTGTCCCCAAATATCCTCGGGTAGACCTGTATAGAAAATTACTTGAAATTAGTTGGATTAGTTAAAGTAAATGATTTAAATTTAATACATGGATGATAGCAACATGCCTGCCAACCAGCTTCAACGGTGTTGAGATCACTCCCAAATGAACCAGAAATGACCCACATTTGAGACAAGCTGAATTCAGTTGGGTCTTCCACAACGGGTGCCCACACGTTTATGGTAGCCTTTGCTCCGTAGTACTTATTCCCTGTTACATATCCAATTGCATGCTGTGCAGTATGCACCACCCACAAACTTTTGTCAAACCAATTTCAACATACCATAATTAAGCTTCACATAACAATATTAACAATACATAGATATTCTTTATGTTTCTCTTCACAATCCATTATACTTTTAGTTGCTTTTCTAAAAGGACTAGGAGAAGTTCATTATTGTATTCAGTTTCACCGTACGAGGACTCACAAATGATACAATAGAGTGGAATACAATGCTTTAATGTGGTTTAATTTACTTAACTTTCAAAAGGGTACGATAAAAAAAATTAAACATTGAACTTCCATACGCTTGCTTCTATACCAATTACTCTAATATGTTTGTTTGAAAATTATTAGTTTATGCTTACTTCACTTTCTTTGAGAAAAAAATAAGGGAAATATAGAAAAGAATATAAGAGTTTGTGTTGCTTTCTATGATTGCTCTAATTAATATACCTCATGTCCATTGCTGGTGATGTCCATTTTGACACTGTTTAGTGTTTTTTTCATTCCAAATCTACGTACAGAGCTAGCTCTCAAAATATCCTCCTCCCTTGTTCTTCTTATCGGAATTGTCCCTTCCGGACACGATTCACCAGACAAACTCCACAACTGAAAGTTCTCACTCAAATCATCCATTTCGTTATGCCCTCTCGGTCCTTTTGGGGGATCCTACAAAAATTAAGATCACTAAAAATTACCAATTTTTTATGCTAAACTAAAACTATAAAACACACAACAATAAAAAATAAATACCAATGGTTTCTGTCCTTTCAATAAAGGATGATGAAAGGCTGGTTGTTGATGAGACATAACACAGTCTATTATATCTCCATCAGGACTCTGCTCAAAAGAAATACAAAAGTATATCAATTATATAGCATGGTCAAGAAAGAAGCCAAGAGAAGGTGAATAGAACAATAATTTGCACAAACCTGAATTGTCTTAACAGGAGGTTTGTTGATTTGCTGAAGGCGAGCCCTTATGACGTTCAACTTGCGCAACTCTTCCTTTGGCTGAAAAGTGTGATTGGCAACTAGGTGGTTACCAAATTGCGATGAACGAACAGGACAAAGGGTAGATACAACAAGAAGGAAATGTAGAAGGAGAGAAATGATTGGGGAGCGTAAACATAGGGTAAAGGCCATGTTTGGGAAATTTCCTTCACTCGTATGTGTTGACAAATTTGTGTGTGCTTGTCCACATTTATGTTTTCTTGTTCCAGCAACGGAACGAGGTTGTGTTTTTCTGAGTTTTGATTTTGTCCATGAAAACACATTTACCGCCATGTCAAAATAATGTAGGACGAGGACTCTGAGAAAGTTTAGTTACACTCTTTCACTATTTTCGAACAACCTTTTACTCTCTCACTTGTGTGTGTGGTGCTACAAACAACTAAAACTTGATTCTTTTTGGGGTTCGACTTCTGTTCTATTTTGCCCATTCGTTTTGTGCACCTTTCAAGTACTATAATGCACCTTGCACCTTTCAAGTACTATCTGTTTATACATTATAAGAAAATTTCTCTTTTAACAATCAATTTAGTGACATAAAAATTGTTAATTATTATAGTGACAAAAGATTAAATATCAATTTAGATACCAATTTAGCAACCGATTATATATTTTTGGCTTAAATACCTTTTTGGTCCTCATTTTCGTAGTGTTTGTTGTGGATAGTCTTCATTTTGACAGAATGTTTAAAATTGTCCTCATTCTTACCGAATGTTTAAAATGATCCTCATTTTCGCAATTCGTATTTTATTTAGTCCTTTTCTGTAACGCCGTTTAAATCATTAACGGAGCATTGTACAAGTGACACAGTTTGTATTAGAGTGTGTTATGTGTACTGTACAAATGTGGTAATTATATATTTGCGACTAATATCAACATAATCAAACTAATTCATTTCTTCATTTAACAATAATACAAAACAGATTGGATTTACTTTAAAATCATTAATCTGTCTCATTTGTGTCATGATGATGATATCTTTTCATCAACACCACTATTTAAAAAAGTTGCAACTCACGTTATTGGAACCACCACTATGTAAATCAATAAACCAAAAATTAAAACCATTTTATTATTAACACAAAAATAAAAACAGATTGTACCCAAAATTTTCTACCAATATTCTTTGGAATTTTGCCATCCTCAAAGCTGCCATCTCTCCGCAACTACAAATCGGGGTTAATCCATTTCTCGTTGAACCACCAACAGTGCACTAAGTGATACAACACGGTTGCCTCCAACGATTACAACCAGAGGTAAAGGAAGAAGATTGAGACTGTAATATACCTATATAATGGGATTGCAGGAAGAAGAAGATTGCAACAACATCAATTGGGAATGGAGGAACAACATTGCCAAAACTCACCAACTGCCCAAACATTCCTTACCAAAACCCCAACTCACTTATTTAACCCTAAATATCTAATTACCACACATGTACAGTACACCTAACACACCCTGATCCAAACCGTGCCACCTGTACAATACTCCGTTAATGATTTAAACGGCGTTAACACCTGTACAATACTCCGTTAATGATTTAAACGGCGTTATAGAAGATGACCAAATAAAATACGAATTGCGAAGATGAGGATCATTTTAAACATTCGGAAAAAATGAAACCATTTTAAACATTCTGTCAAAATAAAGATCATTCCAACAAACACTACGAAAATGAAGACCAAAAAGATATTTAAGTCTATATTTTTTATTCATAATAGTAATTATTTTAATAATTAATAATTTTTTATTTTGTTAATCACTATAATAACTAACAATTTATTGTCATTAAAATTAATTATTAGTTAAGAGATATCTTCGGGTGAGATAGTATAAGAAATGCTGTTTTCTTTTTCAAATATCATCATTTTTGTTTTTTTATGTGTATAAATACAGAACTTTAGTTATTTTCTTAAACGTACGCATTGATTATATATTTTGATGACATATTCATTCCCCAAAAAAAGTAACTATAAAGACTTTCTTTTTCATAATGAGAAAAAGCAAATGTAACTGTTTGTGTGCTTTTTTTAATGAAAATATATACGGATATTGTGGATTGCTTTGACTTTTATAAACCTGCTCAAAGGAACTTGACTGAATGTTGAAAATAATAGTTATTATTATCGTTTAAATCGTTCTCACACTTAATGTTGAAAAGAATAGTTATTGTTACTGTTTAAACCGTTCTCACATTTAACGTTGAGGAGGTTTGAGTTTAAAAGTTAATGGATTGATCTTTGAAGTCTTCTATTGACAATCTTTATTATAATATTATATAACCATATCCCTGAAAAAAACTCTTTAATAATAATTAATTTTAGTCACAAAAAATTACTATGATTATTATAATAATTAATTTAGATACTAATTCATAAAATAAAAAATCATTGGTTACTAAAATAATCATTTATGAATAAAAAATTATAATTGATTGCTAAAATAGTCAGTAATTAATTAAAAACTAATTTAGAAACTAATTCTTTTGGTAATTAAAATCTTGATAGTTAATGTTTACTGACCAATTTATAGACTAATTTTTTTGTAGCTAAAACCTTTGTAGCTAAATTTTAGAGATCAACTGTAATTTTTTATTCATAATAGTGACTATTTTAATAACCAATAATTTGTTATTTTATAAATTGGTATATAAATTTGTCATTATAGTGGACAACAATTTTCAGTCACTAAAATTGATTATTAATGAAATATTTTCTTGTATTGCATCACTATATGTTAGAAGTCCCACATCGACTACATATAAGATAATTTCATAGTATATAAGTGGAGTGCAAAACTTATCTTACAAGTTGATTTTGTTAATAATCAATTTTAGTGACTGAAAATTGTTGTCCACTATAATGACAAATTTATATACTCTTACAACTGGAGTGCAAAACTTATTTTACAAGTTAAACTTAAAACACACCTCTTAACATGGTATCAGAGTCAACTTAAGCAATGTTTTATTTTTATTCTATATTCTTATTATAATCCTCTTATATATTTGCGAAATTACATGTGCATGGTGGCTATCCACATTTTTAATTAGTCTTGTAATATTTCTATTAGAAAAAAAAAAACGAGATATTAGATTGATATTTCGCTAGTTTGTTTAAGGTGAAATGTAGAAAAGTTTCTATAAACATTATTTGAGTTAAAAGATTTTTTCTACGTAGAATATGCATTACTTCCTTTCATGGATTTTATTCTTAAAAATAAAACAAAATAAATATATTTATATGTAAGTGATGCATATCTAATGGTTTGTTTGAAACAATTCGTTTTATATATATAAATATATAACATGATATTTTCTTTTGTATTCACATTTTAATATTTCAGACTTAATTATTATTTTTAAAATAATTATTTTATACATAATTTATTCTTAATCATTATTTTAATTTTTTTTTGTCTTTAATCATTATTTTGAAAATTTCTTTTATATACATATCTTATTTTTCAAATTTTACATTTAACAAACTATTTTAAAAATTAGTTATATATTTCTTATTCATTTTAACTCAATTTTTTTTTCAGAAATTAAGAAAATGCAAATACAAATGCGTGATAACATCTGTATTTTTGCTAATATATATATATATATATATATATATATATATATATATATATATATTTGTGCCACTTGTCAGAAATTCCTATTTCTCAACTCAACACTAAGATGGTTGAAAATATTTATGAGATGTCTATAGGTTAATCAACACTAGATTCTACAAGTAAATTTGACATTACATTTAACTCATTATTACAGATTTTGGCAGCTGTATCGAATCACAAAATATTAATATTAAACTGAAGTTAAAAAAATATATTTATCAATTAAAGGTGAAAATGTAAATGCACTATGTTGCTTCAAAAACAAAATATAACAAAAAAAAAAAAAAAAATCAAACTTAAAGTTGAAGTTGTTGGAACAGTTGACAAAACAAATTAAAAGGATTTGATGATTCGATAAAATATAATATGGAAATATTGAGTTTGAGTTTTAAAAAACTACCCCTCATATAAATTATTTAAAATATATGTATATTAGTAAATCTTAATCATATCATTAACTAATAAATTATCAAAATCTTAATGTCATAATTGAGCCTAAACTAATATGAATCTATTGACAATCACAATAAATCAATTAATACTACACATCAATAGTTTCAAAATACGTAATTAAAATTAACTTATCTAAGTTTGCAGATTTTAGTATATTGAACTCATTTTAGAATATATAGTTGATGGTTGTAGAAGTTATTTAGTATTAGTGTCGTTTGATGACTTAGAGGTATATCATTGGGTGAATTAATCTTTTGTACGTATGCTCTATTTTGTTAGATAGATATATGTACTTCTATTCACTTTATATTCACTTTATAAGTGTGGGTGATATATACATGGTATTCGATAGACGTAATAATGCTTATTGATTAAGACAAATTTGTTATTTAATTTCTATCTTCATGTATATCTTTGTGTGTTTATTTTTTCTTTATGTATCATTATTATTGTGCATAACACTTTGTGTGCAAGAAAATGAGTTAAATCCAATTTCAATATCTTTTCGTTGTAAGTGGCTATAATTCATTGAATAAAAAACTCTCGGACTATATTTATCAATTAAGGTTCATCTTGATAAAGCTTATAATTCTATTTTGGTGGAGGTTGAGACAAAGAGGCCATAGTAGTAGATGAAGTGAAATAATGATTTTACTAGTCTCTCTTGTACTTTCTTACGAGAACTTGATTAATTCTTTGATTACAGGTTAGGATTCACTACTAGAAAAATTTAATTTAGTTACCGAAATTAGTCATTGAAATAATTTAGTCGCAAATTTTGAGTGAAATAACCACCGATTTGTAGTGATTGCAAATTAGCCACCAAAATCGTCACAATATTGAATCATATTTGACGAGTTTAACCAAACCTTATAAAATAGAAATGTTCCTCAATGTATTTAAGAACGATGGTGATACATCGTCTTTAGGATTAGTCGTCTTCAAGAAAGACAAAAAAAATACTAAGAAGAGATGAGGATGAAGCTTTATCCTAAGTATCTTTACAAGTATTGCAAATATTTAAGTCAGTGAAGGAAAGATTATCCAGGATTTGGAAAATGTGACAATGTAACAGTTACTTTTGTAGAAGGACATGTTATCAATGAAGACATTGTGTTAGATGTTTCATTTAAGCAATGGTTATCTCTCTATTGGGTACCAATTGTGAACCTTTTGCTGCAAGTTATTCTCCATTTTCAATATACTTTTTCACAACAAATTTGTAACATAAAAAAAGGTTAAATATGTTTTTGATCCCTCAATTTTCAATGAAAATTGAAATTAGTCCATCTTCAAATATTTAACCAAATTTAGTTCCTCAACTTTAGAACTACGTGTATTTAGTCCTTTTAACCTCACTTTATAAAATTTATTTAACGTTTCAATCGTATTTCATGATAGCATTTGAATTGTTTACACCGTTTGACACATTTTTGCTTCAACATTAGCTAAGAAACTATCATGAAACACATTTGAAATGTCACATAAACTTAACAAAATTTGGTTAAAAGGACTAAATTCACGTAGTTCTAAAGTTGAGGGACTAAATGGGGTCAGATTTTCAAATATGGACTAATTTCAATTTTCACAGAAAATTAAGTGACAAAAAACATTCCAATTTTCACTGAAAATTTCACACACACACATAATGTTATCGTTTCTTCAATATCAAATATTTATAAAGAATTATAATTATCTATACCTCAAGTTAGAGTACATAATAAAATTTTATGATAACCATAACTTTTATTAAATTTGAAAACGTTAATAAAACAAAATTGATAAAATTTAAAAATATATTTAAATATTATAAAAAAAATTATTCAAATTAAAAATTATTTTAAATGTATTTTTACTTCCATTCTTTAAATTCCAATGAAATCTTTTTTTATACAATAATAAAAATTATAATACACCACTTGAACAAAATCACAAAAAGAACAAAGATTAAACTAATAACAATTGAAATTTAGCAACAATATTTCATATTTTGAACTTTAGTATATGTTAGATGGTGATAAACAAGATTCATGACAATGACATTACATTATTCAATTATAGTAAATGAAATTTTTTATACAATTGTAGTGATAAAATTACACTTACGATAATGAGTTAAAAAATAAAAATAATTATATTAAAAAATATCAACTACACGATAAAAATAACCAATAATTAAAAATATAAAAAGGATCAAATATGTGTCTTAGAACAATTTGATAGACCCTTGAATAAAATCGCAAAAAAGAAAATAAATGTATAATTAATGATATGTTAAGATGAAAAACATCTTCAAAATCTAAGAAAATTCATATATCAAACAAGTCAGACACTTAAGAAATAATGAACATTATTTTAACCAAACAAAAGAGTTATTCAAATGAAGGAAAAATTAAGAATAAGAGAATAAAGAAGATAAAATTTTTATATTATTTAGTAAATGAAAGATTTGTGCCACTAAGTACTTAAATTGAGAGTTGAACATTTTTATGTGAAAAAAATAAAAAAAGTTTAAATATTAGACATAAAAAATATTTAATTGATATAAATCATAAGAGAGGAAAATTATCTTCACTCCAACTAACATTGTAGAGATGAAAATTGACTCTTTCAAGAATATTAGAAAACCAAATTATTGGGTTGACGTGCTTCATTTCATTTTAAAAGGTTGAGCTCTAAAAGAAAAAGTGCTCAAACAAGCTATCATACTTAATCACACATGACATAAACATGCATGCCAATGTGCTGGTGGCATCCATTAATACTACAACTTATGGTCACCTCAAAAACAATTCAAATTCATTCTTCAAATAACATCTATGGTAGATAATCCTATTCCCTTTATAATAACATTCAAACTTGCATCTCAGTCGAAATTCTCTCAATGCTTACGTATTCATTATTGCCGAATCAAATAAAACAAAGTGAAGTACGATAGAAAATAGAGTTAAGCAAATTTTTTTCTTCATATTTACTGTCATTAAGATGCATGACAATTAATTAGTGCTACATTTTGTTTACATTAAATGTCAAGCACTATTATATAATCCCTTTTCTTTTTTCTTTTTCACAATATTTTTTTTGTCATTATTTTATCCTTCAAGTCTCTACAAAAATCTTTTGCTGAATTCTTTATTACTTTAGAATACTTATTTGTTTGTACATAATAAAAAATATATATGTGTAAGGCCTTCAATCAAAACATCATATAAACAAGCATTATATGATATAGTATTTGAGATGTACTATAAGGACCAAATTTTAATAAATAATGACAATGATAATAACGAGATAACGATTTGGAACATGACAAAAGTATTTGAACCAACAATGTGAGTATTATGATAAAAGTGTTTGAAATTGTTTGAACCAACAATGTGGGTACCTACTGTTTTGCCTATCTATAGTTTGTTTAATAAATTGCTTGCTCATTGATATGTTGAAAATTTCTTTTACTGTAGTTTACCCTTTCTTTTTGGTGTCTATTTCCTGTTTGACTTTTCTTTTTGCATTGATCACCAAATATTTGGTGTGAGCAGATGTTGAAACCCCTAACGATCATCATGGTGATGGAAATGCTGCAGTCTAGTTTTAAATTCTAGTTATGACATATGTTTTGTGTCTTAGTCTTCCTGTTCAGTATATTTAAGATAACTGTAATAAATAACCCTTCATACCTTATGTTTCGTGCTTTATTTATATTATGAATATGTGATACCTTAATTATTAGTATTATTCTAATTTTAATGATTGTTAAAATTTATAAATTCCTATATTCGTCATTTTCAGATATGAAAAAAAAAGCTCCTATTTAACCATTATTAGCTAAATTTATGAAAAATAATCAACCATAACAAACGATATTTTACAAAGGTTTATTTTTAATTATTATGATATATTATAATATTTATATGCTCAACCACAAGTTATTCTTAGAGATGTTTGGTCTGGCACATTTTAAATGAGAAGTAATTTTGTTTCTGGTCCAACTTTATGTGAGATCAATATATTATTTTACTCCCTTTATAAAAAATGAAAATACTAAAAGTAGAATATGTATACCTTTTAAAATTTAAGAGAAAATAAACTCTAGTTTTTTTATAATATCAATGAATTAATATTGTTTTAATGTATCAGAACAAAAAGCTGGAATAACTCAAGCCCTTAACCATTTGAGGTTCAAGCCCTTCTTCTAGTGCAATGGGTTTTTATGCAATTTTTTTTTGTTTTCTAACTTTTATTTTCTGAAAAAAAAAATGTTTTTAATCCTTTGAAGTTTCACATTAATTTGGAAATGGTTCCTGGTCGAAATTTGATCACTCTTTGATCCCTACATTTTTAAAATAATTGTTTTTAGTCACCATTTCTGGACAACGTTAAAAATAACAAATGATGTGTCATATGCTATTTAAATTTTTTTATAAAATAAAAAATAGTGTCGGCTTAGCAAACGTTTTTTAGGAAAATTGGAAAAAATATATTTTTGGTCCCTGAAATTTAAACTTAATTTAAAAATGGTCCTTCGTTGAAACTTGGTCATGATTTGATCCTGCACATTCAAAATCATTATTAATATATAATAATAATATTACTAATACTAATACTAGTATTATTATTATATAATTATTATATATTATTATTAATATTAAAATAAATAATAATATTACAATTATCAATAATTTATAATAATAACACTAATATATAATTATTATTAATATTATTATTAATATTAATACTATTAACGGTTAACAAATAACAAAAAATCGTATATTAAATATGAGTAATAATATTACTATATCAGTAATAATATTAATAATAAATAATAACAATATTAATTATTATTAATATTATTACTGATATATTAATATTATAAATTATTATTCATTTTAATATATAATAATACTATTAATAATTATATAATGTTATTATAATTATTATATAATATTATTATTAATATTATTATTATTATTATTATTATATATTAATAATGATTTTGAATGTGCAGATCAAACAATAATCAAGTTTTGACCAATGATATTTTTAAATTAAGTTTAAATTTTAGGGATCAAAAATATATTTTTTTTCAATTTTTCTGAAAAACGTCGGTTTAGGCTGGAGCTAGTTTTTTTTTTTTAATTTTATAAAGAAAAAACATGTGATACGTCTTTTGTTATTTTTAAAGTCGTTTATAGATAAGAACCAAAAACAATGATTTTGAAAGTGCAGGAATCATACAATGATTAAGGTTTAATCAAGAATCATTTCTAAATTAAGGTCAAACTTCAGGACCAAAGATATACTTTTTCTTTCTCTTTTTCTTTTTTCCTTTGGTGGTGTTTGTGTTTCGGGATTGGATTCTTTCGTTTCTTAGTGTTTTCTTTTCATTTTTGTAGAGAATGACCCATAATAAATTGCTTGGTCTTAGAAAATAGTACATTTACAACAATTATGTATAACATTTATTTACAAATGTGAGTGTCGATCTAGCATAAATTCAATTTAACTCAGTGACTATATGAATTTGTTGGATTAAATGCATCCCAACTTTTATAACTTGATCTATATTATGAAATTGAAGTATTTATTTTGATAAAATAAATTCTCATAAAAGTTTATTCTTATTCATTAAAAATACAAAGATTGATGTAATCATTTGAAGTTAAATACTAAAAATAAATTATACGAACTCTCTGCAAAGAAAGAGGTAAGGAAGGGATGCCAATAAATAAAGGCAATATATATATATATATATATTATTTCTCTTTCAAGGTATACAAAGAGTCCTGGTGGAACTGCAGCGTTGTAATGGATAAATAAGAACCCTAATTTTTGATAAGAACAAATGACCTAAGTTGATTGGGAAGAAAACCTTTGACCAAAACAAAACCCAGAAATGCCAAAAAGAAATTAAAGAGAAAGGGAAGTAAAGTAAAGGGTTCATTTCATCTCTCTACCTATGATTCAATCATTCCCTTATGGACACCTTACATTTCTTCCAGGTCCACCATAGTATAAATAATTCCCCCATGCCTTATTAAACCCTTGTTGTAGGTTGTAGCAATTGGGGTGATCTACTAGAACCTTTGGATTTGACAAGGGAATCAAGTTGTTGCGCCAATCCACAACTTGCATATTCCTGAAGTATGAAGCTTTTCCATAAGCCTCTTCTGCAAAATGTCCACTACCCATTTGAGTGGAAGTGTGAGACCCGAATAACCCTAAATTCACTATTTCTCCACCAAAGTGAATCATGCTTGCATGATCTCTTAAGTTGCCGAACAACAACGATGGCCAGTACCCAATTAGGGTCCCGGCTCCATATTGAAGCCACCAGTTCCCAGTCTTTGGATCCTGCCAAATAACCAAACCTTATATTTTTCTCACAAAGCAAACCTACTCAACACATACACATAATCATTCATAGCAACATCAAAAATCATATTAGAAAATGGTCAAAATCGAATGAATGCTTTATTTCACAGATCTTGTGTAAATTATCCCCTATCTTACAACATTAACCGTAAATTAAGAAAGTGAACTCTTAAATCGTTTAATTTGTAAAAAAGAAGAAGAAGAAAAGCTTAACTTTTTTGAGTAAAACCTATCTAAAGACAAAAGTAACCAAAAACTAAAGCCTTAAACAATAGGCAAACATGTAGATATCCAAAATGAATTTGGTAACACGAACAGAAAATTACCTTCCAAATGAGTAAGGTAATATCAAATTGGTCACCATTATATGAAGAAATTGGAGAGATTGCTGCTCCAAGTGCAATGTTTTTGTTGGTTTGAACAAAGCCTGGACAAAGTAAATTGTAACACCCAGTTCTGTGGTATGAATCATTCTGCAAATAATGACAATAATTAGTGGGTTTGAATAAAAATTTTGTTATCAGGTATCTTACCATTGAGGAAAAAATAATTTTACGTAATATAGTTTTCCACCTCCTTTCCTTGAATAAATTTACTTACCGTCCAATAAATAAAGAATCTAGGTTTCCAATCCCCAAATAGCCTCGGGTAGACCTGTAAAGAAAATTACTTGAAATTAGCTTGATTGGTTAAAGTACAAAATTTAAAAGTATTACATGGATTTTTTTTTTATTGACAAAGAATAAATAAATTATAGGAAAGGTGCTCTAACCCTTTTATAAAAAATACACAATTAGTTGAGAGAAATAGAGAAGCATGACAAATTTAATACATGGATGAAAAGGAGAGGTAGATGGTTGAATATGTTAACTTTTTTTTATTGCATAACCAAATGGAATGGATTTAAGACAAACAACTTGAAAGATATAGAAAATAAATAGTAGAAAGAAGATGAAGAATTAATTAAGATGGAGTAATGATGATAGCAACATGCCTGCCAACCAGCTTCAATGGTGTTGAGATTATCCCCAAATGAACCAGAAATAACCCACATTTGAGACAGGCTAAATTCAAATGGGTTTTTCACATTGGGTGACCACACATTTATGATAGCCTTTGCTCCATAGTACTTATCCCCTGTTACATACCCAATTGCATGCTGTGCGGTATGCACCATCCACAAACTTTAGTTAGACCAATTTCAACATACCATAATTAAGCTTCACATAACAATATTAACAATACATTGATATTGTTTATGTTTCTCTTCAGAATAGAATAATTAATAATTAAGCTTAATCACAATTTATACATTCATATTAAAATAATTTTTTTATCATTTATACATCAAATCTCTCCCTAAATACTCATGTTTTTTTATTTTTTACTTGTAATTTTTCACACTTAAAAATTTGTACACATGTAAAAAAAAAATTGAATAGTTAGAAGGAGTAATTTGATCGATAAATATAATAAAAATTATTTTAACATGTATATATAAATTGTAATGAAGTTTAATTACTAATTTGGTCTCAAATTAGAGAGGACAAAATTGAATCATTTTAAAAAATTGGAGGACTAAACTGAATCAAAATTGTAAGTAGAGGGACTAAATTGAAAACAACCAATGATAGTTTGACAGGTGACACAATCATGATGTGCCACGTGGCACTTGTTATTTTTTTTAAATTAAAAAATTAAAATTAAAAAAAAAATCAAGTTGACACGTGTCACAATCATAAAGTGACACGTGGCAGTTTAATATTTATTTAAAATAAATTTTAAAAAAATTACAAAATTCCACAAAATAACACGTGGCATGTATTGAAATGGTATTAACGTCAACTTAACGGCAAAGACCAAATTGAACCATTTTAAAGAATTAGATGACCAAATTGAACCAACAAAAAATAAGGGGACCAAAATGAACCAAACCAACAAATTAGGGGACCAAAATGATAATCAAGCCTATTAATAAAACATAGATATTGTTTATGTTTCTGTTCATAATCCATTATACTTTTAGTTGCTTTTCTGAAGGGACTAGGAGAAGTTCATTATTGTGTTAAGTTTCATAGTACGAGTACTGACAAGTGGTAAAATAGGGTGGAATACAATGCTCTGATGTGATTTAATTTTCTTAACTTTCAAAAGGGTATGATAAACATTGAACTTCCATACGCTTGCTTTTACCAATTACTCTAATCTTTTTGTGTGAAAATTATTAGTTTATTCTTAGTTCACTTTCTTTTGAGAAAAAAATAAGGGAAAGATAGAAAAGAATATAAGAGTTCGTGTTGCTTTTTATGATTGCCCTAAGTAATATACCTCATGTCCATCATTTTTGGTGTCCATTTTGACACGGTTTAGTGTGTTTTTCATTCCAAATCTGCGAATAGTGCTAGCTCTTAAAATATCCTCTTCCCTTGTTCTTCTTATTGGAATTGTCCCTTCTGGACACGACTCACCAGACAAGCTCCACAACTGAAAGTTCTCACTCAAATCATCCATTTCGTTATGCCCTCTCGGTCTTTCTGGGGGATCCTACAAACATTAAAATCAATAAAAATTACCAATTTTTTATGCTAAACTAAAACTATAAAACACACAACAACAAAAGAATAAATACCAATGGTTTATGTCCTTTCAATAAAGGATGATCAAAGGCTGGTTGTTGATGAGACATAACACAGTCAATTATATCTCCATCAGGACTCTGCTCAAAAGAAATACAAAATCACAACAAAAGCATATTAATTATATAACATGGTCAAGAAAGAAGCCAAGAGAAGGTGAATAGAATAATAATTTGCACAAACCTGGATTGTCTTAACAGGAGGTTTGTTGATTTGCTGAAGGCGAGCTCTTATGACGTTCAACTTGCGCAACTCTTCCTTTGGCTGAAAAGTTTGATTGGCAACTAGGTGGTTACCAAATTGCGATGAACGAACAAGACAAAGGGTAGATACAACAAGGAGGAAATGTAGAAGGAGAGAAATGATTGGGGAGCGTAAACATAGGCTAAAAGCCATGTTTAGGAAACTTCCTTCACTCGTATGTGTTGACAAATTTGCGTGTGCTTGTCCACATTTGTGTTTTCTGGTTCCAACAACGGAACGAGGTTGTGTTTTTCTGGGTTTTGATTCACTGTTCTCGAACAACCTTTTATTCTCTCACTTTTTGTGTGTGGTGCTACAAACAACTAAAACTTGATTCTCTTTGGGGCTCGACTTCTGTTCTATTTTGCCCATTCGTGTTGTGCACATTTCAAGTACTATCTATTTATACATTATAAGAAAATTTTCCATTAACAACTAATTCAGTGACAAAAAAATTGTTAATTATTATAATGACAAAAAATTTAAATATATATTTTGATACCAATTTAACAACTAATTATATTTTTTTATTTATAATAGTAATTATTTTAGTAATTAATAATTTTTTATTTTGTTAGTCACAGCTAATAATTTTTTGTTATTAAAATTGATTATTAGTTAAGAGTTATCTTGTAGTGATATAGTATGAGAAATGTTGTTTTCTTTTTCAACAATCATCATTTTTGTTTTTTTTTATTTGTATAAATATAGGACTTTAGTTATTTTCTTAAACGTACGCATGGAAAACATACAAATATTTAGAGAGTCATAAAATCTCAGTCAAGATTATATATTTGTATGAGGTATCCATTCTCCAAAAGAAGTAACTATAAAGACTTTCTTTTTCTTAATGAGAAAGAGCAAATGTAACTGTTTGTGTGCTTTTTTTTAATGAAAATATATACGGTGCCACTAAATATATGAGTTGAATTGCAGGTTAAGAAAATTATTATTATATAAAATATTGTGGATTGCTTTGATTTTTTATAAACCATGTTAAATGAACTTGACCGAATGTTGAAAAGAATATATAGTTATTGTTAACGTTTTAAACCGTTCTCACACTTAATGTTGAAAAGAATAGTTATTGTTACCATTTAAACCGTTCTCACACTTAATGTTTGAGAAGGTTTGAGTTTAAAAGTTTGCAGTCTTGTATCGACAATCTTTATTATAATATTTTATAACCATCCCTAAAAGAAACTATTAAATAATAATTAATTTTAGTCACAAAATATTAATATAGTTATTATAATAACTAATTTAAATACTAATTCAGAAAATAAAAATTATTGGTTACTGAAATAATCATTATTATGAATAAAAAATTATAATTGATTGCTAAAATAATCACTAATTAATTAGAGACTAATTTAAAAATTTATTCCTTTGGTAGTTAAAATCTTCATAGTTAATGTTTAATAACCAACTTATAAACTAAATTTTTGTAGTTAAAACCTTGGTAGCTAAATTTTATAGATTAACTATAATTTTTTATTCATAATAGTGACTATTTTAGTAACCGATAATTTTTTATTTTATAGATTGGTATATAAATTTGTCACTATAGTGACCAACAATTTTCGGTCACTAAAATTGATTGTTAATGAAATATTTTCTTGTAGTACATCATCACTTGTTGAAAATCCTACATCGACTAGAGATAAGACAATTTCATAATATATAAGTGGGGGTGCAAAACTTACCTTACAAGTTGGTTTTTTAGAGTTGAGTTAGGCTTAAAATCTACTTTTTAACATAGTATCAAAGTCGGCTTAAAAAGCTTATCTTTGCAAGATTTCTTAGACATTTTATTCCATCCGCTATATTCTCGGTGCAAGAAGAGTGTGTTAAAGCCCACTTCTTAATATATATATATATATATATATATATATATATATACACACACACACGAGTAATTTAAAGTGTGAGTAAAAAATTCAATGGTGGAATTTTGTTAACAAATCCGAAAACAAGAAAAAAATAAAAGAAATGATAGCAAAAATGTACTATTATATGATAAAAAAAAATCATATGGATGACTTTCAACATACATGAGTTTACTGTGAAGAAGAATTTCGACGTAACAGATTCGTGTACCTAAATTAACCACTAAGGTGAAAAAAGAAGAAGTTATATTTGTACCACTTGTCAGAAATTCCTATTTCTCAACTCAACACTAAGATGGTTGGAAAATATTTATTAGATTCTATAGGTTAATTAACACTAGATTCTACAAGTAAATTTGACATTACATTTATCAATATTAATATTAAACTGAAGTTAAAAAATATATATTTATCAATTAAAGGTGAAAATGTAAATGTACTATGTTGCTTCAAAAACAAAATATAACAAAATAAAAAGAAATGAAACTTAAAGTTCAAGTTGTTGGAACAATTGACAAAACAAATTAAAAGGATTTGATGATTCGATAAAATGGAAATATTGAGTTTGAATTTTAAGAAACTACCCCTCATATAAATTATTTAAAATATATGTATATTAGTAAATCTTAATCATATCATTAACTAATAAATTATCCAAATCTTAATGTCATAATTGAGCCTAAACTAATATGAATCTATTGACAATCACAATAAATCAATTAATACTACACATCAATAGTTTCAAATTACCTAATTAAAATTAACTTATCTAAGTTGTAGATTTTAGTACATTGAACTCATTTTAGAATATATTAGTTGATGATTGTAGAAGTTATTTAGTATTGTCGTTTGATGACTTAGAGGTATATCATTGGGTGAATTAATCTTTTGTACGTATGCTCTATTTTGTTAGATAGATATATGTACTTCTATTCACTTTATATTCACTTTATAAGTGTGGGTGATATATACATTGTATTCGATAGACGTAATAATGCTTATTGATTAAGACAAATTTGTTATTTAATTTCTATCTTCATGTTTATCTTTGTGTGTGTTTTTTTTTCTGTATCATTATTATTGTGCATAATACCACTTTGCAAAAAAGTTTGAAGTTTACTACTTGATAGATAGATTACTTCGTCTTATCATGACTCTTCCAGTTTCTACAACTACAACTGAAAGATCTTTTTCTGCAATGAAAATAATCAAGAACAAGTTGAGAAATAAGATGGAGGCTGAATTTTTAGCAAGCACTATGATAATCTATATTGAAAGGGATATTGCAACTAGCTTCAGCTCTGATTCAATTATTGAAGATTTTAAGTCATTGAAAGAGCGTAAATGAGCACTCTGAATAAAGGTAACTTTTGTTGTTTTTTTTTTATATTATTGTTGATGATAAACTTTATGTTACTCTTTCATATATATTATTGTTATATTGTTTAGATTCTATTGTCATGAATGCTTATTTTGAATAAAAAAAATGATGTAAAAAAATTAATTTTTTTTAATTAAAAAAATTATTATTTTTTAATTAAAAAAAGTTTATATATAACAAATATAATTTAGCACCCCTACAATTTTTGGTCTAGTTCCGCCACTGTTTCCTACATAATTTAAATGTAGGAAACAAGGAGAAACAACCCATAGTATGCAACATACTGACAAAAACTAAATAATACCATCCTTCCACCCTCATCTGTATCCACAAATATTTCAAACTTTTTTGTCAAAGGATCGTACAACTTCACCGGATGGTTAAACAATTTTTTTCTGACAGAACATTTGGAAGTAATCGGGCAAGATTATCAACAGCTACCAGAACAATCAACAGAAACCCTATATTAGTAAAAATAACTCCAAATGTACACTAAAAATTTAAAAAAAATTACTAAAGTTTCATACCATGTTTGGAATGAACTACACTCTAAATGCTTGGAAAAATTTGATTGAGGACAGAGGGTCACATGCTAGACCATTGTTTCTTCTACCAGGATACACAACTTCATTCCAGTCCAGATCGAACAACCTTATGCAAAAGTATCGATCTCCACAGTAAAGGCTACATACGTAATATACATCGTTTAGCTCACAAAACCACATCAACTGCTCTACCGCACGGAACTGTCTCTGAGGAAGAAGAGTTTGTTCAAATTCTATGTTGATCACGTTTCCTTTCAGATCACTAAAAAAATTTGTCCCCAGTAGTAGAGATTTGCCCCATTGTTCATAAAATTCTTCTTCGAACTCCAAACACTCCTGTCATACATAAAACCACAACGATCCTTAAAAATAAGAAGTGCATAAAATATAATATGGACATGGTTGAAGCAAAGAATGACAGAAAAATTAAAACTTTCATCCAAAAACTAATTGTATACATCAAACACACAAAACATAAACAAAATCAAACATGCAAACGGACTTACCTCTAAGGGTTCCATCACCATGACAAAGTTCTGGTATAAATTGGTGAAGCTGAAAGCCTTGGAGGTAGACATTGATCGTCGGAAGGTTTTGTAACTCGTGAGGAAGACTGTTTTTCTTCTTCGTTTCTGAACAAAATAACCTACAGCCTTCAAATCTCCTTTTAACTAAACTAAAGGAAACATCTGTTGCAACTCCAAACGTTCTGACCTTTAGAATAATAAGCTACAGAATATTAGTCTGAACACGTTGATAAGACAAACCATAATTCCTTTTGCCGCCATCTCTTCGTATTCCCATCAATATCTTATTTGGAATTTAATGATATTATTAATTTAAACTAAAAAATAACATTTCTGATACAATTTGAAATATCTACTAATAGGTTCAATCACCAATTAAAATCTTAATGACATTATATATCAAATTTAATAGTAATGACATCAAATTTAAATTTAGCAACAATTAATAAACTTTTAAATCAATAACATTACAAATATAACCAAAATTAAAAAAATTTGAATATAGTACATCAAATTAATTAATTCTTCGTAGTTATAGTAGATTATATTTACTTAATAATTGTAATAATTTCATATACTCAAATTAACAAATCAATTCTTTAAAATCATTTAAATTGAAATAAATCATTTATATACAATAACATTAAATAACAATATGTATTAAAACAAATCAAATTACATTTACATATATACTTAAACCTACCTTACAACTAATTCATCATGAAATATACTAAAAAATATAACATAAAATAATAGTTAATTTCAGCTAATTATATCAATAATATTCCTTAAATTAATCTAATCGGTGCATACAATTAAATTAAGTATTGAACTCTTCAAAATATTTTTTTTTCCTAATCATTTATTTATACATAAACATATAAAAGTCATTTTTTCAACATTACCAAATTTTAAAAGCAAAAAAACACGACTCGTGCGTATGCACGGGTCTCCTACTAGTATTGAGTAAAAATAAGAAAGTTGAGCACCATATAAAGATGATGACCTATAAGTCCATCGTCTTAAGGTTTTGGGTTAAGAGTGGTGTCAATCCCTTATGTGTGGATTGGACTCATGTCTCATTGGTATTGTATCTTTCCAATGATCCTCTCTCAAAAAATTCAACAGTGGTATCAGAGTCTGGTTCGTGTGTTGTGTTTCAATGGATAAGATTGGGAAGAAAACATATGATAAAAACAAAATCCAGTAATGCAAAAAAGAAATTAAAGACAAAAGAAACTAAAATAAAGGGTTCATCTCTCTACCTATTATTCTTTATGATCAATTCATTCTTTAATTGTGTTTGAACGAGACAATTTAAGAGAGTAATTAATTTATTTGAAGAATTTGAAATTTTTTTTAAGGAAAATGATATGTTTAGATGAGAAAATTAAAAGAAAATTGAAGTTGAAAACTTTTAAGAATGTGTTTTAAATAACTAAAATAATAGATTTTGAAATTCACTCAATAAATAAGGAATTTCAATTGAAATTCCCCAACTTGGTTAGGACAAAAAAAAGTCTATATGTCCAAAAAGTTGATCGGGTCGGGTAGAAGGTCGAGCTGGGTCGGCCAGGATTGAAGGTCGAGTCGAGTTGGGCCAGCATAGGCCGAAGGTTGAGACGGATCCGTCTAGACTAAAGGTCAAGTCGGATGACCCAGGTCGGGCCAAAGGTCGATTTGGGCTGAAGGTGAAGCCAAGTCAGGTCGATCCAGATCGAAGGTCAAACTGGTCTGGCTTGGGATGAAGGTTGAGTCGAGTTAGGCTGAGGTCAAATGTAGAGTTTCGTTGGCCAGCCAAAAGTTTAGCGTGAGCCGAAGGTCTAGCCGGGTAGTCGGGTAAAAGGTCGAGTTAGGTCGGGTCGGGCTGACCTACTCAGGTTAGGGCGAAGGTTTATTTAAGTTGGTCCATGTTGGACTAAAGGGCAAGCCAACTTGGGTCGGTCTGGCCGGGCTGAAGGTCAAACTTGGTCAAGTCAAAGTTCAAGTAGGGTCGGGTGGGCCGAAGGTTGAGCTGGGCTGGGTAAGGCAAAAGGTTGGGTCAAAGGTCGTGAAGGGTTGGTCTGGGTGGGGTAGAAGGTCGAGTTGGGCTAGTCCAAGTTGAAAGTCGAGTCGAGTTGGTCCGGACCGAAGGTTGAGTCGGGAAGAGCCGAACCAAAGATCGAACTGAGCTGAAGGTCAAATTGAACAAAATGTCAAGACAAGTCGTATTGAATTAAAGATCGAACTAAGTTAAGTTAGTTCAAAGATAGAATTGAATTCGTTGTAAAATAACAATTAAATTATTTTATTCAAACAAAAAAAATTAAAATTTAGAATATTTTAATTACTTTATCTTATTTAACTAATTAAGAAATAGAAAAAATTTAATCGCAAGTAATTCAATTACTAGATATTTTCAATTTCTTTGGAATCGTCGACATCCTCCCTCCAAATGAAGGTTAGGGACAATTTACATTTCTTCCAGGTCCACCATAGTAAAAATAATTCCCCCATGCCTGGTTAACCCCTCCTTGTATGTGGTAGCAATTTGGATGATCTGCTAGAACCTTTAAATCTGACAAGGGAATCAAGTTATTGTCCCAATCCACAACTTGCATATTCCTGAAATATGAAGCTTTTCCAAAACCCTCTTCTGCAAAATGTCCACTACCCATTTGAGTGGAAGTGTGAGACCCTGATATCCCTGAATTCACTATTTCTCCACCAAAGTGAATCATGCTTGCATGATCTCTTAAGTGGCTGAACAACGACGATGGCCAGTACCCAACTAGGCTCCCGCCTCCAAATTCAAGCCACCAGTTCCCATGCTTCGGATCCTGCCAAAATAACCAAACCTTCTATTTTTATCACAAAGCAAACCTACTCAACACATAGACATAATCATTCATATATAGCAACATCAGAAATCACATGAGAAAATGGTCAAAAAGAGCCACCGCTTGAAAGGTGCAGAGTGAAATATGCAAAAGTGTTGGGATTTTGCTAAACTGTTACGGAAATGAAGGAAAACAAAAAACAAAGGTGTGGTGAGCTCAAACATTTTTAAGCTCTTTAGTTGGAAAAGGAAAAAGAATCTTAAAGAAGAAAAGCCTATGGGAGTTACAACACATTATTCGTATGCACTCTCAATCACGCGTGTGATGTCCAGACTACTAAAGTGGTGTTGCACATATTAACTATGACGCGACACTGTACACAATTTTTTCTTCCCCTTTTTCTCTGTCATTGTTTCATATCTTTCAGATAAATCATTACCCTGCCAAATTTTGTAATCACCTTGTCTTTACTTAATTTAGAGTTCTTTAATTTATACGCCTAATAATTACAAATTAATTTTATACACGTTTAATAATTTAGAGTTGTCATACTATGATGACTTCGCAATAGAATGGAATCATATTGGATAAAATGGTGTATGCAAATTAGATTCTTTTAAGATAAAATGTATTTTTTTTTGTCTTTTCTTTATATTTTGAAATTCGGTTTTGATTCTTTTAAAAGCTTTTGTCCGCATTTACTTTCTTTACTTTTCCTCAAACACTGTATAAATATTCTTTTCCCTATAGTGTTATTGAAATCACTTTTATAATAAAGAATATTGTATTTTAAAATTAGAGAGACTAAGAAGTAAAAGATTAGAACACACTAAAGTTCTAAAAATTTTAGAGGAAGAAAAACATTTTTTTATGATATAATTCAGAGGTAATAAGAAACTTCCGAAAGTGTGGAGAGCCCCACATTGACAATCTTTTTAGTTTAGATTTTCTTTTAGTTTTTTGCACCTTTGACTACGAGAATTGCATATTTTGCTTGACTAAAAAAATTATTGAGATTCAATGGTGGACGTCACTCTTCTATCATCAAAATCCAATGAATGCTTTATTTCACACATGGGACCCATAAGTTGATCTTGTGTAAATTATCCATAATCTTACAACTTTAACTGTAAATTAAGAAAATGAACTCCTAAATCGTTTGATTGTGAAAAAAAAAATATAAAAATAAAACAGTTTAACTTTACTCCTCGACCAAAAACACTATCTAAAGACAAAAGAAATCAAAAACAAAAACCTCACATGTTTAGATATCCAAAGTGAATTTGGTAACATGAATAGAAAATTACCTTCCAAATGAGTAAGCTAATATCAAATTGGCCACCATTGTATGAAGAAGTTGGAGAGATTGCTGCTCCAATTGCAATTTTATTGTTAGTTTGAACAAAACCTGAACAGAGTAAATTGTAACACCCAGTTGCTTGGTATGCATCAGTCTGCAAATAATTACAATAATTAGTGGGTTTGAATAAAAATTTTGTTATCAGGTATCTTACAATTGAAGCAAAAATAATTATACATAATATAGTTTTCCATCTCTTTTTCTTGAATAAATTTACTTACTGTCCAATAAGTAAAGAATCTAGGATACCTATCCCCATATAACCCTGGACTGACCTGCATATAAAATTATTTGAAATTAGCTAGATTGGCTAAAGTACAAAATTGAATACATGGATGAAAAAGAGAGAGAGGTGATTTAATATGCTAATTGTATTTTGAATGCTTAACCAAATGGGGTGCATTTAAGATAAAGAAAATAAATAGTAGAAAGTAAACGAAGAATTAATTATGATAAAGTAATAATGATAGCAACATGCCTGCCAACCAGCTTCAATGGTGTTTAGATCATCCCCAAATGAACCAGAAATGACCCATATTTGAGACAAGCTAAATTCAGATGGGTTTTCTACCATGGGTGCCCACACGTTTATGCTAGCTTTTGCTCCGTAGTACTTATCCCCTGTCACATACCCAATTGCATGCTATGCAATGTGCACCATCCACAACATTGTTAGTCCAATTTCAACATACCATAATTAAGTTGTGCATAACAATTTAACTTCCCAATTTAACTTTTATGTTTTTGTTCAGAATCCATTATACTTATATTTGCTTTTCTAACAGGACTAGGAGAAGTTCATTACTGTGCCCAGTTTCACAGTAAGAGGACTGACAAGTGGTAAAATAGGGTGGAATATAATGCTCTGACGTGGTTCAATTTACTTAACTTTCAAAAGGGTATGATAAAGAAATGAAACATTGAATTGTAGTTTGTTTGTGTTAATATTATTAGTTTATTCTTACTCCACTTTCTTTGAGAAAAAGAGAAAAGGGAAAGATAAAAAAGAATATCAGAGTTTGTGTTACTATCTATGATTGCTCTCAAGTAATATACCTCATGTCCATTGCCACTGGTGTCCCTTCTGACACGATTTAGTGTTTTTTTCATTCCAAATCTGTGAACAGATTGAACTCTTAAAATATCCTCTTCCCTTGTTCTTCTTATCGGAATTGTGCCTTCAGGGCATGAGTCACCGGACAAACTCCATAACTGAAAGTTCTCATTCAAATAATCCATTTGGTTATGTCCTCTCGGTCTTTCTGGGGGATCCTACACACACAGATGAACAAAAATTACTACTTTTTTTTTATATAAACACACACAACAACATCAACAAAATAATAAATACCAATGGTTTGTGTCCTTTCAGTAGAGGATGATCAAAGGCTGGTTGCTTATAAGATAGAACACAATCTATTATATCTCCATCGGGACTCTGCACAAAAGAAGCACAAAAACACAACATAAGCATATCAATTATATAGCATGGTCTAGAAAGAAAACAAGACAAGGTGAATAGAACAATCATTTGCACAAACCTGAATTGTCTTAACAGGAGGTTTGTTGATTTGCCGAAGACGAGCTCTTACAGCGTTCAACTTGCGCAACTCTTCCTTCGGCCAAAAAGTTTGATTTTCAACTGGGTGGTTACCAAATTGTGATGAATGAACACAACAAACAGTAGATACGAGAAGGACGAAATGTAGGAGAGAAATGATTGGGGATCGTAAACATAGGCTAAAAGCCATGTTTGGGAATGGTGAGAAGTGGATTCCATCGTCAAAGGTCATGGATGTCATGATGAGGCATTTTGAACAAGAAAAGGATGTTGACGGTGCAGAAGAATTTGTAGAGATTGTGAAGAAATCTGTGGATTCTCTAGGGGTGGATGTTTCTGAATCATTGATCAGAACTTATGCAGCTGCTTGTATGACAAGTTCGGCCATGCAACGGAGGTTGAAGATGGAGAATGTGGAGGTGAGTGAAGACACCCACAAATTGCTTCAGGCAATATCTGTGGAGTAACTCACGATGCTTTCATCCTTCAAGTTTTTATTCTTGTAAATTTAGATGATGTGGTCATTTAAAAACGATCTTTTTAATCCAGTCATTTAAAAAAAAGTAGATTCTCGTGTTTGGTAATAATAATTTAAAGTAAAAGTAGGTTGTATAAATAAACACAAATCGTTAACGTATTTGGGACATGAATACTAAAATTGGTGCACAAATACTTTTTTTATTTTCTAAAATAGACTCCTGAATAAAAAAGATCAAATTTTAATTTGAAAACTAAAAAAAAAATTATCTCAAATTAAAAATACTGTTATTATTTTTATTTCAAAATAAAGGTTACTGTAAAATTATTGTAAAATTCTCAATCTAGGGAAAGTCTGCAACTGTTATTGACATAATCGTGTGTGTGGAGTGTGTGTCTCTCCATTTATATAATTTAAACTCATAGATGAAAAAAGTAAGAATGTGGGTAAAACATACATTAATTCAATAATATTAATTTAGGGAATCTCACTTTATATTTTTTTTATCAACTATAATGTTATTAAACAACGTTAAAATTAAGCATTTATAATATTTTATCGTCAATATATAAAAATAAAATTCATTCAACATAGTCCAACATTGTTATTGTAAAAAAACTTGAATAATTTTAATATTGAGAAATTTTGTACACTAAAAATAAATAGTTACTTGCAAAAAGTTATACACAGGTTCTAGAAGTAGACTATAAATTATTTTTATGGAATTTAATTTACAAAGTATCACTACTAAAATTTTCGAGAAATACATCTAACAAAATTAATTATGTCATTACATCATCATATTTATTAATATATATATATATATATATATGTGTTGTGTTTTTTTTTTTTCTGCTTCATTATCATATAAGTAGTCTTTTACACAACATCATGATCAAGAAGTCATAATCTAATTCATAAAATTTGATATATTTTTAAATAGATTAAGGTTTTATTTACAAGTCAACTCTACATTTTTTTTACTGAAGTAAACACGACTCTAATGAAAAAGAAAGCCATAATCAATCCAGTCTAATTCAAAAAAAAATTAAAATATGACTTATATATGGATAATATTTTTAAAAATTACCTATATAATTTTAAAATCACTCATTTCTGTAAATTACTAAAAATAACCACACCTATATCATAAATTTTCTTGAAATAACCGTATTATGATTAATTTACTACGCACACGATTTAATTACAAATTTGTTTTTCAATTAACATGACAAATTTGTTTTTCAAGGTATTAAATATGTTTTTATTCTTTAAATGTTGATTTAAAATTAAAATTCATTTTTTTCCAAATTTTAATATATTTTTGTTCTCAAACTTTAAAAGTAAATAAATAAATAAAAATTTAGTCCAATTATGTTAATTTTTGTTATGTTTCAAACACGTTTCATGTTAATATTTAAGTTATTTATACTATTTGATATATTATCACTTTAATGTTTATCAAAGAAACGTATTTAATATATTAAAAAAATTTAATGTAATTTAGTTAAAAAGATTTTATCTATTAATTTTTAAAATTTAAAAACAAAAATGCATCAAAATTTTGGTCAGGAAAAATTTCAATTAAAAAACAAAAAAATATCATTGTATTGTTTAGAGTAACGAGGTGAAAGAAGATGATTGGTTATTGGGGGTGATGGAAGTGTTTATGTATGAAAGCATTCAAAAAGTGTTTTGCCATGGATTGGTAGGAATCATAGCTGCTCCTATAGTAACGTAAGCTTTAAGGAGAAGATAGGTCGTAAATTAAATGCGACCAAACCTAAAACTTCGACATCTTCACGTGCAAACATTATAATTCTACTCCCAAATATCAATGCAATGTGCTCTTGCTTATTATGGCTTTTCTTTCTCACAGTGGAACAATGTTAATTGTGTTCATATAAAAAAAGTTGCAATGAGAAGAACAAAAAAGTCAACTCCCAAAAAGTACCGTAAGTTTATCAGTAAGTTTTGAAATTAACCATTTGTGGTGGTTGCTGATTAAAACAACGCGTTTTTGGTAGTACATATGTTAATGCATGCGTCTTCTGCAATCACAAATTAGTCAAAATACATTAATGGTAGATTGTGAGACACTTAAAGGATCTACGATACGCCAACTACACTTATAATTTTCAGGATAATTAATGTGTATAGAAATTCATAAAAACATATACAATAATAGATATGGATTATAAAATTTACATTTACATAACATGATAATTATTAACAATTGAAACCAACTAAAGTAAACTACTGTACAAATAAAATTATGAATTCGACTAGGTTGTTTTATATTTATGATTCAAAAGAACTATATACAAATCTACAAAATAAAAGATAACTTAGGCAACTCAACAAGTTTCATCTAAAACTTCAAAATCGAATTTACTGTGCAAAGTTATAGCAACTACTTTTGAACCTGTTATAGCAACAAGTTTCTATAATACTTAATGCTAGATGATATTTACTTAGTAACTAGTAAAATAAAACAAAGTTAATGACATAATAAATTCATTTCAAAATCTAGTGATTTAAAGGTGTACGATGCCCCATCGGGCCATCGGCCATGTCCAGTCCTCCGGTTCATCGAACAAGGCTAGGAGAGCTCGTATATAAAATATATCCACCGGTCAAACGGCCTCACGGATGAACTATATAGGACCATCGGTCAATCGATCTCACAAATGAACCACGTATTATATCGTAAAGGACCATCGGTCGATCGGTCTCGCAAATGAACCATGTATTATATCGTAAGGGACCATCGGTCGATCGGTCTCGCAAATGAACCACGTATTATATTGTAAGGGGTCATCGGTCGATCGGTCTCACAAACGAACCACGTATTATATCGTAAGGGACCATCGGTCGATCGGCCCTACATATGAATTACACATTACTCCACAAAGGATCATCGGTCGTTCGGTCCCACACGAACAGCGCCTTAACTTATAAAGGACAATCGTTTGATCAGCCACCAGGTCGATAGTGCACCAACCCATAAGGCTCCATCGGTCGATCAGTCTCCTAAGTGATTCGTGTAGCGCCTTACATATGACCATCGGTCGATCAGTTATAAAAATTAATTATTCACTTGTTAAAATCATAAGATAACCAGTCTAGTCAAGCGGCCATCGGTCGAACGGCCAAACGACACCAGTCAATTGGATTAATTAACGTTAAACAAGTTAGTAATCTTGATTAGAGGATCATTGGGCCGTGATTAAGGAACCCTAATCACAGGCCCACACCGGAAACTATAAATAGGGCCTAAAGGTAGGTTGGTGAGGATCTTAAATTCGCATTTATTACTGCATTTACACTTATACACCGATCGGTTCATCAACTGATTTAAGCATCAAAACCTTTTAGACAGGTACCACGATCGTCTGTTCGACCGATCGAGCGAGGAAGCGGATTTCTTGGAGAAGAAGTTATTGCAGTTGTGAGAAGAGGAGATTTCAAGAAGAGGAGTAAGATCGAAGAGGTTCTTAGTAGGCTCTTGGTCCCTACACCCGAAATAAAAAGGGTAAATAATAAATCATATTATTGTAAACAATTTGACATAATTAAACTCATGAAACTATAAAGTGTGTTTGTTATTGAACTTCCTTTAACTTTTCTTTTACCATCTTCTTGACGTCGAATTCAAACATTTTGAAAGTTTTTCATCCTATATGCGCCTTGAATTTTGGAAATTTATATTCCTATTGGGGATTCAAATTAATTATGATGTTTTCATATATTGTTAAGGTTATTTAATTGTGATGACCTAATTTTATTTTTTCTTAAATAAACATGTTAAAAAAATCTTTGTCTATTACGAGTTATATCTCAAAATAAAGAAAAAGTTATTTCAACCTAAATTCACATATATTTGCAAGTGTAATGAATCATCAAGGTTGTCCCATTCTTTTGCATTCCAACCCTAGTCAAACTCCAGATATTCCAAAGTCAAACGATCTTCCTCCACATTCTTCTGCATAATTATATCCGATCCCACTTGAAAAGAACATGTCTTTGAATTAAGGGTATAAATATAGGTTAAGAACATGACTTTTGAATAAGTATGGAAGATTTGAATGTAAAATTTTCTTCAACCCTTCACTTGGGTGTTGAGATTAGACCATAATCAACTCCTTAATTAGCATTTTAATTGGAAGTGGTATAATGATTGGCATGAAATGTGAGCATTTTTCTCCACATTCTAACAAATCAAGAAGTCCAAAATAGAGGGCAACGTATCGTAAAGATTGGTCATAGATGTAACTCCAGATTCTATTCCATGTCCATCACCCCTTTCGTGCAAATTATATTCTATCCTAGCATAAAGCACCTAACTAGCAGAATGTTTTGTGTCTAAAAAGAGGAATATTGGTAAAGTGGCCATATGAAAAAGAAGAGAATAGAATCATGAGAAGGAGTGGTAGGTACTTGGGTTTAAATCATCAACATACATTACTTTACCTTCCATGAATCTCAACTGCACTAAGCACTTCAAGTTTATCCATACATTTTAAATTTGAGTTTGAACTAATATTTGTTGCCAGAAGTATTACATTTATTAAAGATAAAGTAAATTTATAATTTATGACTGAATGTAAATTTTATTTTAAAGCTAGTATGATGAAGTTAAATTTAAAATTCAGTTTTTAAAATAATATTAGAGTCATTTGAGACTTATCCTCTGGTAAGATTGTTGTACTAGTTTATTATCTTATCCATTATCAAACTATTATCATTATTATTAATATTTAGTGTTATGTTCGAAATGTATATGTCTCAAAATAAAAATAAATGTGCTAAATTCTCATATCAACTAGATATAAGTCAAATTCATTGTATAAAATGGATGTAAATATACGAGCCACTTTTAAAAGAAAAATATAAAATTTTATAATATATAAAATATTTCAAAATAATGCCTGCTCTTTACGTAAAAATGGTATAATATTAAAATGAAAAGAAAAGGGTGGGACAGAAATATATACATCATATGTTTCCAAGCATTGAACAGTGATGTTAAGTAATGATTTTGTCTAGAGAGCCTAAGAAGCATGACCTAGTTTCGAAGTTCTAAGTGTTCATACCAACAAGTTCTAAACGGGTTTGGGAAGAGACAGCAATTAAAGATGAAAGCAAGCATCTGGGTCAAAAAGATTGTTGCATAAAACATGATTTGGGAGAGTGAAATTCTAAGAAAATAATGTTGAAAGTTGTCCATTTCTTCACTTATGGTGCACTGCATGCTACCATCATCTGCATCATGTTGCTCCAACCAAACTATAATTTACATTTTTAATAGGACTGTGTTTGTGTTGTTACAGTTTAGGGGACAAACAATGATAACTAATCATCGCCATGAATGTAACATAAACCTCTTTCTCTGACTTCCAACATGGACCGATAAAAGGAATTTCAATGAAGATAAATGATGGTTTCTATACATCAATTATTTTAATAACATATTTTATTTTCATAGACAAAAATCAAATTTAAAACATTACTTAAAAGTTTTAAATAAAAGATCATTCTTTTTTTTTAATTAACCTTTGATTACTTTGAGGATCCAAACGATTGATTTGATGCAATGGTCTAAAGTATGATTAAAAGGCTCTTTCTTTTTATCACCTCCATAACTTATTAACACACTTCCACAGGTATACAACAAAGATCAAAAATTATCTGAAAAACAACATCCAAATTCTTAACTTCAAAATTATACAATATGAAAACTTTCCTATCGAGGGATGCTTTTGATATTTTGCATAATCTGTCTATAGAAGAAATTATGGAGTTGCAAAAAGGAAGAGTCTTCCCAAAATTCGTTAACCTAATAAATTGTTTACTTAAGAGGAGGATGACATACAATTCCAATACTCCCCCACAAAATAAATCCAACTAATAAGAAAGGGTTAGCCCAACAAGTTTTGACAACCCATCTCGGTCAGTTTCTTCGGGTTAGGCCCAACCAATTTGTACAACCAATCTCGGTCAGTTTCTTCTTTCACCTCCAAAATTTTCTTCCTGCACCACCATATAAAATAGACTTTCCATTTTGCCTAGTTTAAATTATGTAATCAAGAAATAAAAAAATAAAAAAATGAGTTCCATATTTGTAATTTGAAAACTTTTTGGATGTATAGTTTGAAAGTAAAAATTGATTTACAGATTGTTCTACAAAAAATGACTTTCATCATGAAAGTTTCATGTGTAATGTGAAAATAAAAAATAACTTGAATTATATAATTTAGAAGTTATTATTTTCTAAAAAAAATAGTTTTCGGATATCCAAACTGAAATTCATTTGATTTTCAAATTTTATAATTCATAAATATTTTTAAATTTTAGATCCATAATTCAAGAAGTCATCGTAAAAGCAAAATTAGCTTCTAAATCGTACGATCTGAAACTAGTTTTGACTAGGAATGTTAAAAACAAAAAACAAAAAAACCGTACATGTGAGTCTGGATAAAATCCGTTACGGGTAAGAAATAGATATTGTAAATAGATACCTGTGGATAACAGGTACGAGTATTTTTAATACTCGCATGTTAATAGGATGGGTACGGGTATCATAGTATCCGTACCCGTGGATAATCATACCCGCTATACTTTAATTTAAATAAAAAATTTTAAAAAAACATGATTAAAATATTAACATATTGATTTTGAATGAGTTATTTTTTGTCAATTAGTTTAAAAAAAAAATATTTCTTTGTAAATTGTCATTCAAGACTATTTAAATGGGTTATTTGAACTTTGTTTAAAATTTATGAATGTTATGTATTGTATTTTATTTGAATTTACGATTAAAATATGTTATTAAATATTTATTTTTATTTTTTGTAAATACCTGCAAGTACCCGTGGATATCCGTGGATATTAAAAAATTATGTGGGTATCTGCATAACAGATACCCGACTGATATGGATACGGGTACGTGGCAAATATTTATCCAGCGGATAGGGTACGGGTATCTGCATAACAGATACTACTTGTATCCTACCCGCCCCATTGACACCCTTAGTTTTGACTTTCAAATTACATATTTTAAAAATTATAAAATAATTTTTAAATCGTAAAATCTAAATATTATTTTTAATTTCTAAATTACACGATTCAAAAATTATAAAATAATTTTTTAATTGTGTAATTTAAAAAAAAATAGAAAACAATTATGGACATACAAAAAGAAAGTTATAGAGGTGCAGAAAGAAACTATCCAAATTTAGCTTGGATCATAATTTAAAAATGGTTAAATATGTTTTTTGTCCTTATATTTTTTAGTGAAAATTAGAATTAGTCCCATTTCGAAAATTTTGACAAATTTAGTCACCATAAGAACTTATAGATTTAGTTTTTTTAACCAAATTTTGTTAAGTTTGTTTCATGTTTTAAACACAGCTAACACTCAAATGAAAATGAGTTAAACGAGATAAATAATTCAAATACTACCATGAAATATGTTTGAAACGTCAAATACACAAAGTGCTATTTGTCCAATAAACTTAACAAACATCAAATCAACTTAACAAAATTTGGTTAAAAGAACTAGATCCATGCATTTTTAAAGTTGGGAGACTAAATTGTGCCAAAGTTTCAAAGGGAGACTAATTCAATTTTTTAGTGAAAGTTTACATTACAAGAAAATTCCTCATTAACAACCAATTTTAGTGTGAAAAAATTGTTAGTCATTATGGTGACCAACTTAGATACTAATTCATAAAATAAAAAATTAATTGTTACTAAAATAGTCACTACTATGAATAAAAAATTAAAATTGGTTTCTAAATTAATTTCTAAAATTTAGCTATCAAAGTTTTGGCTATCAAAGAAAATTTGTCATTAAACATTAGCTATCAGGACTTTTAGTACCCAAAGAATTAGTTTCTAAATTAATCCCTAATTAATTAGTATTCAATTTAACAACTAATTATAATTTTTTATTCATAATAGTGTCTATTTTAGTAACCAATAATTTTATATGTTGCAAATTAGTATATAAATTAGTCACTATAATAACTAACAATTTTTAGCCATTAAAATTAATTATTATTTAATAGATTTTTTATAATATTAGGAAAAAAATATTTAATCCTACAAAGAATATTTATCTATAAATTTATTTGAATGAACTATTTTTAAACTAACTCTTAAAATTCTCTATGAAGGAGCCCCGGTACGAATAATATTTATGATTACGAACTAATCTTTAAGAATTCTGGGATATAGTTCCACTTTCTTTCGGCCATCATTAGTAAATTACTTCTTTCTCTTTATTTATTCATTAATTAATTATTTATTCTGTTAAGGGAATATCTCACATCTACACTTGTCTTAATCCTCTCACAACATAATGCCGCACTAAATCTCACCAACATAAAGTTTAGTTAACTATCACTTCATGTATTTCATTATCTTTATTAATTAAATATTTTTCTTTTACAATTCTTTTATTATTGCTCTAATAAAGAGACACGAAGATTCTAAGTTAGACTATTTAATATTGTATGCCTTTCTCTAAGAATATAAAGATCTTTATTCATTTTATCATAATTATGGAAATTCAATCTCATCTTTTCTTTTATAATTAAATGGTGATCGTGATGTACGGACTTGTTGATATACGTGACAATAGGAGTTGATCAAGAGACTATTTTGTAGAAGATTTTCATATATGTTATTGACTTGTTAGCTTGAGAGAAAATTATAATTTTGGTCGCACAGCTCCACCGAACGGATACATCATTGGCATAGAGGATATGCTAATCTTCTTTGTATCGTTCCTCTAAATAAATGCAACTTGGTTTGGTCGATTATGTTGAACAGATCGATTTACCTGAAAGTTAGTTTATCTTCCAATCTAGCACAAACAGGTCACTAATGAGGATTAAATAGAATTGGATCGTGATTAGGCTAACCCTAATCAAAGGTTCACAACAAAAACTATAAATAAAAGTCAAATATATGATTATTAAAACTTTTATCTTGCATTAAATACAACATGTATTGCTTTCACCGATCGATCATGCACTAGCTTTAACATTGAAACACTTTTAATATGTATCCACCGATCTGTTGACAAACAAGAACACCGAAAAAAGAGCAAGAGAAGAGTTTTGAAGGACTTGAGAATTGTTTAAGTGAACATCCAACCCAATGACTTCTTCCCTACATCAATAATGTACAATTTATTATTTATATTTATTAATCGATACATTTTATTTAACATCACTTAATTTCTAATTCCGCATGTAATATTTTCAAGTCTTTTTGGGTAGTGCATTATTTTGTTCATCTTTTTCTTTCCTTGTGTTTTTCACGAGTTGTTTTTGTTGTAAATTATAATATCTCAATCGTATATGCATGATCCCCAGTCCAAGGTATACTAAATTTTACAACATACCAAAGCACTTGTATTTAATCTCATTAATTAATTTCTTTATATCTTTATATATATGTTTTTGATGGTACGATGAATGCTAATGGAGTAACTATGAACAACACAAAGCATTTATAATGTGTCGCTTTAAAGAAGTGGGAGACAACACAATCATTTTGGGAAGGAATAAAATCACTACTAAATATCTTAATCCTAATCCCAACTGTGTTCAACTATTGATGCAAAGGACCAAAAGTTAGCTACTTTCAAAACCTACCAAACTTTATACATCCATCTAATCCTAACGTATCTCAGTTTTCTTAATTTATAAGAAATTTATTATGTTGCAATACAAAATTATAATATTGTTAGCTTAAATAAAAAGAATAATATTTGTTTTTTCTTTTGTCAAAGTTTAAATCAATCGACATGAAATATTTTTAATAAAAAAATTGACACGCTTAATGTGACTTAGTGTTTTGTTTTAGGATTAAATTGGTTAGTTTTGAATATGTTAATTTAATTGTGAGAGTGAGTTTTATGAGACTAAGTGGAAAATGGAATATTTTAGAGATAGTGTTTAGAACATAATTGTTAGAGTTGTAAAAATGGGTTGGAACCCGCGAGCCAACCCAGTCCATCACGGGTTCGGGCCGGGTTGTTTTGAATTTTTTTTATAAATTTCAATATGGGTTGATTTTTTATCCGACCTACCTAGAATCCGAATCATCCGGATTGAATCCATGGTGAGCTGGATTGGCTCACCAACCTGTAAATAAAGGATCATACAAGTACTTTTTTTGTTAAGTTGGGTTTTGCATTTGGGTTAGGTTAGATTCTTTTTTTTAACCAAACACATAGATTTGTATTTTTGTGATTTTGGTTTGTATTTGGATTGTGTTGAAGTTTATTTAGATTTTAATTAGAATTATAATTTAGTTTTGACCGAAAAAAGTAAAAAAAAAAATGTATTTTTTTTAATTAAGTGAATCCGTGAGTCAATCTGTTAAACCCACCAATCCGTGATGGGTCAAACTGGTTCGAATTTTTTTGGCTCGCTAATAAGTGAGCCGAGTTGGATTGACTCCCTAAGTGATCAACCTATGATGGATCGAGTCGAGCTAGGTCGGATTACCCATTTTGACAATTCTAATAATTGCTAACACCTTTCAACTATTCTTACCTGAATGAGTTTGAGAAATTTAATGAATATCAATAAATAAAATAATAAAAATGTTGACAATTACTTGAGTTGATTTAGACAATTAAAAAAAGAGATGTTATACCCAAGTTTATGAGCATGATTAAGTTCATTTGGCAACAAGTTTAGAGTTTAAAAAAACACTAGCAAATAGGCTAATAAAATGGTGATTTTCTTTTTTGAAAATTCAAAAGGCCGCGTAAGAAAATATAGCATTTGAAAGCCTTAATTAATAATAAAGAATTAAACGAAATGGATAAAAATGAAGATGTGTCAAATAAAATAATGATGTGAACATTGTTAAAATACAATTAGGGCTTTTTGGCAGCAAGGAGAAGTTAAAAAAATGGACTAATCAATACATATAGTTTCAATGTAATAAAAAAATTGGTAAGATATTTGATATTTTGCTAAAAGTTAAAAAAATTAAATTAAGTAATGATCGTACATTTTCCTCTCTTGAACAAAAGAAGGGTAGAATGTATTGTAAATATTATAAAGTTTATTATGGTCATTAAACTAATAATTGTATTCATTTTAAAAATGTTACTCAAGCGGTAATTTAGCGAGAAAGGCGAAGATTTGAGAAAAAACTTATAAAGGTGGACACAAATTCGTTACATACTCAAGTATCGTATAATGGACAAAGATGTCAAAAGGAATTATAATTTGTGAGCCAATACGATTTATTATGGGTTTGAGATCGGTTAAATTAGAAAAAAATCATTTTTTTTAAATGTAGATTAAATTGAACTCGGTCAATTTATTTAACCTACGAGTTAAACAAGGTCAAGTGGAATTGCAAGTGGGTTGACCTGTGATCACCACTAACAATCTTTTATTAATTCTTTTACCATTTTTTCATAAGTTTTTTTATTGAAATTATTTATTACTTCTACTAATGCATGTTGATAATTTGATTTTTTTTTAAATACTCGAGTGTTGTTCTATAATGTTTAAATATTTTAAATATTTAATTTATTTGTTTGTCAAGTTATGTAGATTGAGACTTTAATTTCAAACTATTATCTTTATAATAATGTTTGGTAAGATAAGTGAACAATTTAACTGAATGGTTACACAAAAATAATACAGAGTCAACCCATCTTGGTTGTACTACAATAAATATATCAAAGAAATCGAAAGAATAAAATATCATTAAGTGAGTCAATCCACTAACACTAACCTCTAATAAATCTTATTAAATTACAAAATTATCAGTTTGAATTGAGTTAAACTAACTTATTTTTAGCTCAAATTGTGGTGAGCAAATCTATATTAATTGTGTTGACTTACTTTTACACTCTAAATGTTGAGTAGGTATTGATTGATATTACTATAATTATAAAATTACGTACTCCAAATGTCGAGTAGGAATTGATAGTTGATATTAATGTAATTATAAAATTACGTACATTGACAGTTAATGTTACTGGGACATCAACCTTAAACATATTAGATATACGACAGACATCAACCTTTAACATATTATATATGATTTTTTATAAGAGAATTTGTTCACTGAATAAAATAATTGGAAAAAATTGAGAAGTAAGAATTTCCAAAATCATGGAAAACTGTGAGTGATTTGTTGAATCATAAGAAATAAAATGAGAAAGATGTTATATTGTGTCAGAGGTGTAGTGTGGCTTTTTTGTGTTTGAGTGTCTTTTTTTTAACTTGAATTTATAAAAATAGGTAAGTTGATTTTATTTTTTTTTAAAATAGGAACAAGTCGTCATGGTAGATGACAATATTAAAGGTGAAGTCGTCATCCACCCTACCAGTTTCTTTTTGTTTTAAAAAGTAAAATAGTTATTTGAGAAGCCAATTTCTATTAATTTAAAAAGTGATGTCGTCCTCGTACATGACTACTTCACTTTTATTTTTATTTTGGTTTCGAAGAAAGAGCATATTTTTGGAAAGAAAAAGTTCTCCACAAGAACCAAGTTTCATTTCATGAGAAGGGTAGGTGGCACGAGATTTCAATCAAATGCAAGTTTACAAGGGAAATAATAATGGAGAGTTTCTGAGTGGGGTTCAACCAGAGATGAAGATAAGGATTGATGGACACTTGGTGATTCATGTGAAGCACTTTTAGTGGAAGTTTAGAAACAATCAGGACTAAATGCAGATTTTATAAAAACAAACTATAACTACAACATAAAAAAAATAAAAATAATAGTGAAGTCGTCATGTACTACGAAGACTTCACTTTTTAAATTAATAAAAATCGGTTTTATAGATGACGATTTTATTTTTTGAAAAAAAAAATGGCAGGGTGGAGGACGATTTCACCTGTAATGTCATCCTCCACCCTGGCGACTTGTCCCTGTTTTACAAAAAAAAAATTTCAACGAACCCATTTTTACAAATTCGAGTAAAAATAAACACTCAAATACAAAAATACCGATATAGTGTCGTACTTTATCAATTGACAATAAATACTTATGAATCAGAGAAGAATATAATAAGCTAAAAAACCATCAACAAAACTATGATTTCATGGGAAAACTAATGGTGTATATGTCAATTGGAAATGAAAGGAAGCTTCCTAAAACCTTTGTGTCTTATGAAAATACACCAATGGAAGGGTGATAATTATCGCCTATGGTGAAAAGGGAATATATATATATATATATATATATATATATATATATATATATATATATATATATATATATATAAAGTGACATTAATTATTTTGTAATATAAATTAAATAGACCGAATCACAGTTAAATTTTAGAATCAATATCACAAATTCGATTTTACAAGTAAAACAAAATTCAAATAATTCGACATAGTATTACCTGAGCATGAACAATATCTCGGTTAAAACTACATATATTTAAGTGCTTTATGTCGTTAAAGGCAAATCTTGGTTAAAGTGCTTACAAAAGTTCATATAAGCAATTTATTAGGTGAATTTGGGTGATGATTCAAGTGACTAACAATAAATATGGAAATAATAGGAAATATAAGCAGTTCAAATGTTACCTCTTTGAAATTATTCTGGTGGTTACCTTTACGAAGTAAGAGATATACTTCATGAACAACACAATAATTGTTATCACTTATTCTCTCATCCATATTTGAGGTCCTAATTTCGAAAAGACGGTGTGATAACAGTGATTGTAACCACTTCTTATTCCCAATAAAAATTGATGCATGTTGTTACTATAATAACATGCTTAATGTTTGCTTTTTGATTGCTTAGGCGAAATTTTACCCATACTTAAGTGACATATTGTCTTCTGGTGCATGCCAAAAACGACATTATTTTAGGTGTTCCACGATGAATAATATGAAATGAACTTGGTACTACCATGTTCGGTTGGATCTTATGTTCAATGTGTTGCATTAGTCATTAATGCATATTTGGATATTACTAAGTATCCTTTGGGATGTATATTAGAGAATGATGAGTGCTCATGTTCCTTGTCGAATTGAGGCACTAGAGTACATTTTATGTATGAGGTGTCATGGTCAAATATGAAGGATGGGAGAATATTAATCCATTATGTATTCAGAGGCCAAATCTGAAGACCTTTTGCGGATTCGGCTCACCTTTATCTTTTAACATTACTACTCTTTCTACCCGTGCAACGCACGAGTATTTTTAAATGTAATATTTTTGATAATAGTAATTTATTTTGTAATATTTATTAATCTATAAGGTTATAATATAATGTTTTTAAAAAAATAACAATAAAAGAAGATCAAATTACATATCTATAATGTGTTTTTTGTTAATCAACTTCATAACTTCATTTTGTACACAAATTTGATTACTTCTTAAATCAATATGATGTTTATTGTAAGCCTTGGACTTTAGGCAATAGATCCTGCATTGAACAACAAAGTTATAACAAATATTTTAATTATAACAATAGATCTTGCATCTATATTTATACAAACTTTCAAATTAAAAGAAAATTAGAAATTACATACCTATAATGTGTTCATTGTCAAAGAGTTTCAAAAATTTCTTTGTACACAACATTTTTAGTTGTGTTTGTGATATTTCCATTTTCATCCAATATAAGTATTTTCAATCCTCTCTTGGTTTTCACTCTAGAAATAGCAACATATAGTTGGCCATGTGTGAATACAGGTTATGGAAGATAAAGTCCCACTCTAGAAAGTGTTTGTCCTTGACTTTTGTTAATCGTCATTGCAAAGCATATGAAATTGGGAACTGTCTTCTTTGAGATTTGAAAGGCAATCCTGAATCAGATGGCACTAAATCCATTCTTGGAATAAAAATTTTGTCACCAATGTTTTTTCCAGTAATTACAGTTGCAGAGATTACATTTTTTACCCAAATGGTTGACTTGCAATCTTGTGCCATTGCAAAGACCTTTTGCTTGATCAATATTTCTCAAGAGCATAATTGGCACACCTGTTTTGAGCTTGAGTTTATGATTTGGTATCCCTGAACATTTGATATCATTTAAAAATTCAGATGTAAACCATTCAGATTGAACTTCATCTTGTTCATCAGATTGGCAAGGTGTATCTGAACTTAAATAAGTGACCTCTTCACCACCTAATAAAGACAACATGAAATCATTGACTTGCTCTACAGAATCATTAGTTGGGCACAAGATTGCTCCATCATCAAAATAATTTGGCTTCATCATGTTAACCACAAATTGAGGATAGACAAATTCAACCAATGACAATAAAGGTACATCTGTATTTATAACCAGCAGCTCTTCTGGAATTTCAACCATGCACTCACCATTCTCATTTACATCCATTTGGCCATCTCCAATTTTCAATATCCAATCAGCAAATTCTTTGATATCATTGGTTGTTTGATTGTTTGTTGTAGTACTTAATCTCATGTTCTTGGACAGTTTGAGCACTTTACAACAATTCCATAACTCTGAATAGTTGATTGCTGATTTGATGATATCAAACCTAGATCCTTTCTTGATAACGGGTAGAATTTGTCTGAAGTCACCTCCCAAGACAACTGCTTTGCCACCAAATGGTTTGTCATTATTGGCATTATCAACATTTCGCATAATATCTCTTAGTGTTCTATCAAATGCCTCAAAGCACATTCTATTTATCATTGGTGCTTCATCCCAGATAATTAAATTGGTTGCCATCAGAAGTTTAGCACGGAGACTACCTTGCGCTATGTTGCAAGTTGATTCATCATTAATTAACAGTGGGATGCAGAAGGTAGAGTGTGCTATTTTTCCACCAGGAAGTAGTAAAGAAGCAATTCCACTTGATGCTACGTTCAAAACAATCATGCCCTTACTTCTTAGAGCAGCCGACAATGTCTTCCACATAAAAGTTTTACCTGTACCACCATATCCATATAAAAAGAAGAATCCTCCCTTGTTTGAAACAACTGCTGTCATGATATCCTGATATACATGAATTTGTTCATCATTGAGTGCTTTAAGCAAAATATCATGTTCTTTTGCCATCTCTTCTTTATTGTATTGCAGCTCATCAACAATAAATCTATTATTGAATGTATGTACATCTGAAATATCAAGTTGAGGTAATGAAGGATAATCTTTCAAACATCTACCATTTGACATTAGCATTTCCTGTATTTCCATGAGACATATTTTTTGTAATTCAACAGTCTCAATTTGAAGACCTGCATGAACAAAATAATGCAATTAAAAGTTATATTTGTATTGAATTAAAAAAATAACAATATAAATTACCTGGTAAGTTCATCTCCTTTCTCTTTTGGTACAAAATTCCATCACATAAGATACTCCATGTAGAATTCCAAACTATATCTGGTTTAGAAATTGTATTCATGGACAACAAAGTAACAAATAATCTTCTAAGTTGATACCCCGAAGCAAATTCACTTGCTTCTTTTATTGCAGCAATATATTCTTTATCGTCAGCCAACAATCCCAAAGCATAGCAAACATCTTGGTATGTTTCATAAAATTTCCCATCAATGGTCTTAATGCTTTCATAATCAATACAACCTTTTTGAATGGTGAGTAATATCCTTAAATAATAAAGTTCTCCAGAGCCCGGAGGAATATAAGTAAGTCTACCAATGTTGTAGCCTTTCTTCCTTGGTTTCCATTCTTTTTCTTTAGCAAACCACACAAATTTGCTTGGAAATTCAGAATAAGTCAATTCTTTTCCTTCTGTATAAACTTTGTTAGCCTCAAACCAAGCTAGAAACATTGTGTTAGCATTTTCGTACCTGTTGCAAATCACATTAATATCATCATTATCTTTAAACAAAGTTGATTGTTGTCCAGGAAGATGGAATGTCAATCTCTGAACAGGAGGCCATCTGTGATGGATGTCAAAAGCAAATATTCGCCAAGCTGCTTCACATGGTGATAGATACCTACAATCATAATACCTCTTGATCTCATCAATAATGGTTTCTTTGTCACATTGTGCAGAGTTGTTGCTTATTTTAAGAGTAGCTCTGTCAGGACCCTTGTTGACATATTTGAACAAATATTTTATTGAATTGGTCTTGTTGCAATACTCTGTATTCACGTGAGCTTGATACCTCATTAGAAGTGGTGGATTGTAAGGAACAACACTTCTATTGTCCAGCTTAATTCCATTCTTCTCAACAAATCTACCATTATCAAGTCTTCTATAGCATGGATATCCATCTTCATCAATAGAAGTTGAAGATGTGAATTTTTTAGGATAAAATTTGGAACATCTTCCTTCTTTCATGCATGGTGAAGTATATCTCGCAGGTCCGCATGGTCCATGAATCATGTAACTTGCTACAACTTTTTCCAATTTTGGATACAAATCCGCATTGGGCAATTCAACTGATATTACTTTATCAATATCAGTTGAATTTTTCAATTTGCTTTCTCCATCCAACCATAAAAGTATATGTGCATGAGGTAAACCTCTCTTTTGGAATTCTACTGTGTACATTCCTGCATATATAACAGAACAAATTAAATAGTTACAAAAATCTAATTTAATAAATATTCATACAGTCTATACTAATGCGTATAGAACATACCTGCAGTGGTTTTTTCAAAGAAGTCTTTTTTTTTTGAAATCTGTCATCATTTCATCCAGCTTCATTTTGAATACTCTACATACAATATCAGGTCTATCTGATGGTGACAACCCTTTTGGTAAAACAAAGTCTCTTATTTCGCTCCAATTGACATTGCATGTTATAGTAATGAACAAATCAGGATATCCAAATTTTTTACAAATTGCCATAGCATCTTGACAATTGTTGAACATGTATCTTGTACCACCAGTGAATGAAGCAGGCAGTACAATACGTCTTCCAATTAAAGAAAGATTTGTCTCTCCTCTATTAACAACCTCTTGTAATCCATTAAGAATATCACAACGAATTAACTTTTGATTAGCTCTAATGAACGACAGTCGTTGTGCTTCCACCATTGTATAGCAATCAACCAAAAACTGTTGGAATAATCGGCATGCATTCACAATATTTCCAGGTTCTATAGATCTTTGTTGTATTCTAAATGCAATAAATTCTCGCAACGAAATTCTAATTCTGACCCTAGATTTACTTCTTGAATGAGATTCTCTGATTGGAATATCTTCTTGATAACCATCTTCTCCATATGGAAACATGAGAGGATATTGAAGTGGAATGAAAGCTGTGTGAGTTTCATGCAGTCTTGTTAATTCACCAGAAAATTTTTTGACAATGATATCTCTGCCTACATCCAGATTGCCAAAATCACCAACTATTAGAGCAACTATTTCATCACATGAAGGTGTGTTGTATACTCTAGGGTCTTTGTTTCTGCCTCTAAATAGTCTTAGTGTGAAATCTGATTCCATATGTTGTAGTGACAATTCTCTTACTCTTCTAAAAGATTTCGCAAGAACATTGTGAGTGTCAATCATTTGAATCAAATCAGCAACCAATGATTGATCTATATCAGATTCCTTGCTGTTAGACCTAAAACATAATAAAGAAAAGAAATGTGAACAGATGTATTTCAATATTTCATTTCAGCAAATAACTTCATCTTTTAACTAACCTGAAATGCTTCAATCTGTTACTCATTTCATTTTCGGTATCATATATGTAAAGTTGTGCAAACTTTGGCTTTGATCCACGTTCTGGCAATAAACTTCCAATACGATGATAGTTCTGACCATTAAGAATAAATTGTGGTGGAGCAGAACCATTGTTCATTGAAGTATCTATCTTACCACCAATTGAAGTAAATGAAAACATGCTATTGTACACTCTTATATTCTATAAATATGATTTGCTTCTACGATCTACACCATTTAACAAACCTTCAAGAAGATCAGGTGATTTTTTTAGTAGTGGAATTTGGACTTTTCCCTTTTGACAAAATAATGAGAATTGAACTTCCTTTGATGTGTTACTTTTTTCTGCTCTTTCTTCATACCACAGTTGAGCTTGAGAGTATTGGCATTCCAAGCAAGGGTCTCCAATATTGAGTAGTTCTGAACAAAAGCATAAACCATTAGCCCATCAACTAATATTTTATGTATGAAATTCTGTACAATTTTGTGTCACATTACCTTGTAACTCTCCTTTGCAATACAATTCGTTTGTAATTGTAGTACTTGTATTATCTCCTACAATATTAGTCAAATGAAAAGTAATTAATCATTTAAAAAAGGAATTTATTGACATCAATAAGTTAGCAATTCAATATCTGAATTACCTTCATATGTTGTTCTTGTTGAATCATCATTTGTTGTGTCTGAACAATGTTGTTCTGTTGTTGTTTCATCATCAAGATTGAATCTGTTTTGAAGTGATTGTATGACTTGAAAAGGATATTTGACAACTTTATTGTTAGAGACAGAATATGAATGATTTTGAACTGCAGATGTGGCACCTATGGAAAAGAATTATTAAAACAATTATGTTACATTCAATGTCATTTTCAGTATGAACATTTGTATATATGAGTAAAAAAACCTACTTACCTGCACTGCAATTGTAATTATTTTGTACATAACTTCTGTGAATGTTATTGCTGAGAACTGAAATCATTAAAAAAATGAATAGAATCATTAGAAATCATTAAAGATGAATGTAGAAATACAGCTAAATGTAGAAATTTACCACAAGGAGTATTGTATGTTATAGTAGAAGCTGCGGATTGTGAAGTCATTAAGTTTATTTCAATTGGATCTTCAACTAAAGTAGTGGAAGAATTTGATATATTATTTTCAGACACTGCATTGAAATAAACAATTGTTTATAATTTGTTAAAGTGATATTGCAATACTAATCTTCAAAAATAAACAAACATAACTTACCAATTGTTGACTGAAATCTTGATTTAATATTGTGAAAATTGTTGTTGTTTTGCAGATCTGAAAAATGTTTATTGTAGCAGCATTGAATGTCCAACAATACAAAACCATACATATGGCATTCATGTAACAACAATGTGTCAAGAAAGAGGTAAGAAGAAGAATACTTACTAGGATGCAACTCTTGTAATGGCTTCCTTTGGATACTGTTATGGACTAATTTTTCAGATTCACTTCTTTTATCTATCATTAAAACAACAAAGATATTTGATTATCAATCTATGTTGTCAAGTTCAAATCAAAATATAATTTTTGAAATACAATTAAAAAAAATGATATTTTTATACTTTGAGAAGAATGGTTGACGATTTTTGGTTTTTTCCTTGCATTCTGTTCTTTGTAATCTGCAAAGAAGATATAAACATAAAAATGCAGAATTTGTAAATAAATGTTTGATGAACAGATTGTGTAGTCAAATGATTCAAGATATATGTTAGAAAATTACCTGAATGTTGATTACTTCTTGCATTAAACCTTTGTTGTAGCACCAACTTCCTCCTCACCCTTGCATTTTTACAATCGTTTTCCTCCATTTGAGCAGAAAACATATGGAATACTTTCAAAGGTGTCAATGGAATAAACAAAAACAAAGATAAGTTGACTCAATGGATGAAAAAGTGTTCTTTGTTTTATTACTATATTGGTGAATGATTTTCTTAAACTTTTTTTGGGAGATTGCACCTCTAATCACAATTTTGGAAACAAAAATATTTGTAATTGTAATAGGAAGCAATTGTAAGACTACAAAAAGTATTTAGCAGTAGACTAAGATTATAAATAGTAATAGCATGCAATGGTGACTGGTAATAGATCAGAAACATTCATATATATAGTAATTCTTTGATATTTGATTTGTTCTTACAAGGAACAAAAAATTTGCTTTTTATGTAGGTACTACAACACGTCTTTTTTATGCAGTACTATATATAGTAGAACAAAGAGTACATTTTCATATCAAGTATCTGCCATTCTTTTTTCATGATGTCTACAAAATTATAACATGTATCGATACATGTATGTTTACTTATAACATACTAAACCAAGATACATCCATACATGTATGTTTACTTATAACATATTTAATTATGTTTAATTATAACTCATTTCAATATGTTAAATTAAATTATAGTATGTATCAATTAAACTCGATGAATTAAAGATTAAGAATAAATTTTTATTGGAATTCATAGAATTTGAGACAATGTTCAAAGAAATTTCATTAATAACAAAATAGAACTATACATATGCATTGCTGAAGATATAAAAACTTGTAGCTTGAAAACTACCTAAGTAGTAGACATGAAAAGAAAACTAATTATAATTAAAACTTTCAAATAACACCATAAAAGAAACTGTAAATTAAAGATTACAATATGTAAGCACTTTGACATTCTGATTGCTTTTCATCTAATCAACTTCAAACACCAAGTCAATAGATTGATCAAATCCATGAGCAGTACAAAATTCCTTCCACCCACTTCCTATTTTGTTAGACTTCTTTGGATGATTTCTCAAGAGTAGTTTGCACTTCACTATTTTGCGCGGTCCTTGAAGAAGAATGTTTTTAAATCTTCCTTGACGAAGATAATTGTCAAAATCAGCTGGCAAATCCTAACACATAGAATGTAATTAAAGAATTCAATAAAAATTATTAATCAGTTTAAGATATCGATTAAATTGTTTAAAAAAATTAAAATACATAAATATAAATATAACTGAAATGAATCTCACCAGATGGCTAGCATGACATTGGTTTGGATTCAGAAATATGCAAAAATGCAACTTCGGTCTATTGAAAAGTGGTTCATCTGCTTGAAGTCTTTTAAGAAAACGTCCAATAGATAAAGGTTTGCATTTACTTGGAAAAACAGTGATGTGGAAGCAAGAATGACCAATATATCCAAAATAAATATTGTGGTTATCGTGTAGTTCATAAAGTTCCCTTAAATCATTCCATCCTCCTATTAGCATTGGTTTCTGTAAATTCTTGTTATAAGTGACGACATGTCTATTGCCTTCTTCATCTGTTAAAGTCCATTGACGTTCAAGATCATGATCATAAAGAATGGCGAATGCACGAACCACAAACCCAACCACCTCCAAAGATATAATTTATTTGAACAACGACATAGATTAGTTGAAGAAAAAATGATAATATAATTTCAAATCCGTGAAAAAAATAAGAAGAGTAGAAGAATTTTTGTAAAACCAAAAATTTATACAAAAATTTACCAAAGACGTACCTCATCCTGAAGGTGGATAATAGAGAACTGGTACCTACTCATTCTATTAAGAACTTGTTCTTCGTTGAAGTTGTTCTCCATTTGGTAGGACTTTCAGAATGGAAGTAGAAATAGAGTTAGAAAATGGAGAATATGATGGAACTTATCTTCAAGTGTGGTTTTGATGGTAAAATGCAGATGAACATTTATAGAGGAAAAATCCCACATGAAAAGACGGGACAATTACAATTAGATTTCAAAACAGTAATGTAATTATTACTTTGGAAAACGGGCAGACCATTAAAAGGACAATATAAAATTATAAAGATATTACGTTATAAAATATTTTTTAAATATAATAATATCATAATATAATATAATATATAATAAAATAAAGACTTTTTTTTATAATATTAAATACGGTGGATATAATAAAGTAACAACAAAAATCTATATCTATATATATATAATATATATAGAGATAAATATTATATAATATATATAGAGATAAATATTATATAATATATATAGAGATAAATATTAATATATATATATATATATATTATTATATTAAGACCAATCGAATCGAAATTGACTTAGTAAGTTAATATATAATAATTGGTTGTAAATTTATGATATATTAAATTTTACTTTTTGATATATATGAAAATTAAAATGGAATTTATTTAATAAACTTGGTAACCATTACAAAGAAAAATGATTCAAATTTGTGTATGGCAGCCTGTTGTCATAACTTAAAATGTGTCAACATTTAATTGGTTTGCCAAATATATATTATTTATGAAAACCAATGTAAATAAGAAATGAGAATTATTTAAGAAAAAGATATCATGCATTTATGAAAATAAATATAACTAATAAATTGGAATTTCTAAATAAGTTTTTGATAAAAGTTATTTGATTATACTAAAAAATAATTGATGCTAAAAAATAATATCAATTTTGAAAAGTTTTGATGTAGCTGGCAGTCAAGTTTGTTGACAATAATTGAAAAATGTCAACAATATTTTACAAACCAACGGATTGAAGAAATAAAATTATACAATTTGTAACAAATAAAAGCATAATAAAAGCATAATATAGTTATCATCAAATTAAACATCAAAGTTATAGTTTAAAGGAAATTGAAGACATAATCATGCGTACACATATTACGGTCCCAAATTGTCAAACATAAAAGAAATTGTCTTTAAATATTAAAACTAAAATCATTTATTCTTTGACTAATTTTTCCTTCTTAATATTTCTTTTTAGCAGCTTCAGTGGAACAATGTCTTCTTCGATAGATTCAAGTGGTAAGGTCTTCTTTGCATATTCTCTCTTAAGTGAACTGATACCATCCTCATTCGTAGCAGTATCTTTGATTAAGTCAGGAGATTAGGATGCACACTCAATTGTTTCTTTGGTAAATCTGACTAATAAATCCTATAGTACAGGTTAAAAACAAATAAAATTAATAAAATAATATGTCATTAACAAAAATTGAAATTTATTAAATTTGTATACCTCTGCAATATCAACAGTAGACTCATTGACTACATGTTGTTTTTCCCTGCTAAACTCACCATTGCCAGCATAAACATCCTTCAAGAAGGTTAAGAAAATTAAATGATTAAGAACTTACATATATGTAAATTCTAAAATGTAAATTGTATATTTAAAGTTATATATTACCACAGATTTCAACGAAGAATCATTGAACTTCTGAATTATATCATCATCAAGACATACTTTCTTCACTCTGAAAGATTGTTCAAGTTTGAAAGTTTGATCGTTCCTACTTTCAACTTTAAACAGCAGACTTTTATTAACTAACTCTTCAAACTCCTTAGGAAAATTCCCACAACCATTCATCTACGATAACAAAATAATTTAATATCATATTCAGAGAGATATATCGCACTGTGCTTATTACTGTACATATATAAGTTGATATATTGAAGAGTATACCTTATCATGAGACTCTAACATATCAACACAAGTTTTTTTGAAAAGGGTGGTTGCATCCCTATCAAACAGAACAAATGTGGTGGAATCGGATGAGTCAATAACTCGAACCTTAATCCTATATCTGTAAAATATATAAAAGTATTAATTCCCAAAAGTGTAAATTATAATCATATATGTAAATGGGCATTAAGTTTAATAAAGTTAAAGTTAACCTTGGAAATACTTTTATAACATGCTTGTTACACTTCTCGCAAAAGAACATCTTTGAATCTGGATAAACAGCTTTGTTGCAAACACAAGCCGTATACCACCAGTCATCCTCATCCCATATATGGTTAATGGTTCCAAACAATATGAAAGTGGCAACCTTTGAATATAGGAAAGATTAATCAAAAAAGGTATTGACAACAACAAAATTTCATGAAATAATTTAGAAGTCATTCTAACCTCTTTACAATCTTTAAGACCTTGAATGTTCGTCCTAGGTGTAAGAGTTAAAAAGTCTTCTTCCACAGTATGTTTGGAAGTCTAAGAAAGCTGCGTTAATCCTTGAGAGGGAGATTCATTGTTCTCAAACATTCTGGGCAATACAAATTAAAGTTAAAAAAATGGATTAACTAAAAAATTATCAAGTATTGCAATAAATGAATAACAATTTGAACATTACCTTGATTTAAGTTCAGATGCCTCCTTGAAGTTAACATTGTACTTAATCCTAGTGCAAAACTTGCAATTTTGAAGTTGAACCTTATCTAAATTTAAAAAGATAGTGTATGTGAAAGTACCATGGTAAAAATTGTAATATAACAAAACTAAAAGAAGTCACAGAAGTTTACCTTGAAAAGTTTTGAGTTTCGCAAATTCTATACTTATAGCCCAATTTTGTACTTCTTCACTTGAAAGAAATACATTCAGTTCATCCACATAAATACCAAACAAAGTACATTCTATTCGAAACCTAAACATTCAATAAATGTTATGTGAAATCATTATTTAAACAGAAATAAAAAGGTATGTAGTATAGTATAGAAATAAAATACCCATCAGCTTCTATTGCAATGACATTTAATTTTGTTGTCTTTCCATCAACTTGCAATTCTCTTTCAGTACCCACTCCGACCAGTAATCCCAATATATCTAAATAAAAAATAATAGAATTCATAACATAAAAGGACGAAATAATTGTTGATAACTAAAAAATATGAATGGTAGAAAAACAAAAAATATTAACTTACCAACTAAATAATCAGTATCGAATCCATTGATTGTCAATAATGACAAAGGTGTGTATTGTGGTTTCAGATCAGGAACCAAGTTACCATCAAGCAAACTAACTTTGGTACCAAACTGGAAATTAATCTTATAAGGGTGGTGCGTAGTTCTGTATATTCCAGAATTGGGAGCAACACTGAAATTTTGGATGGCATAAACATGACCTTCAGAAATTTCAGTCTGAAATTTGTAAATTAGAGTACGTCTGATGGAAGCATGTATTTTAGAACCCTGAAATACATCAATATAATAAATATAAAGAAGTTTAACATACACATATTTTGTTCATAACAATGATGGTAAATAATTAGAAGAATAATAACCTCTTTGTCTTGAATAACCAACTCCATGGAAAAAGGACACCTCTGTTTAGTGAAATCTAGAACAAACCATGAACGTATCACCCTAACGATGATATTCCAGTTCTCCTTTTCTGGAGTAACTTGGCTTACATTTTGAGTTTGCTTTTGAACTTCAGAGAGAGACATGTTGATCTCAACACAAAGATATTCAAGAAATGAGAAGTAAAAAAGTCAGTATTACATTGGTGACATATTTAAACTCACATAAAGAAGATAATAATTAATTCTAAAGCATTTAATTAAGAAAAATAAAAAATAAATAAATAAAAGGTTCAAAGCAGCTATAGAGTAATATATATCTGTTTGGTCAAGGATAGTAAGAAAAAGATAACATGGATTTGGCAAATTTTGAAAAAGTAAAGGTTCATAGGTTATTGGATTCTAAAATTTGAAATGGTTAAAGAAAGCAAGAAGTACAAAAGCATTAAGTAATCTGTAAACATGGAGTAATAGACATGACATGTTAATAGAAAAAAAAATTGACCTACGTTTACAGAAATCATACTATCAATTTTTTGTGAAAACTGCGAAAAACAGCTATTGATGTCAGAAACCAGTAATGTGTTGCAATGGTTTTTTTCACAGGTTTCATATAAAAGGAAAATAAAGGAAAAAAAGCATTCTGATGAAGATGAACCATGAACAGGTTACTTTTAAATGAAAATATTACCTCTTGGCGTGATGTATTGAGCAGTGAACCATTAATTGAATCACTAATATGGAAACAATGAAGATCTGCAAAAAAGTATGGCTGTATAAACAAATAATTTTAAGAAAGAAGCAATGTGCGAAGATGTTTTTTCAGGATTTGTTAACAAATGGACAAAACCTACAACTGTACAAAAGAACATATGAACTGCTACGCTTCATGTATTACTATATTTGTTAACAAAAACAAATCAAGTACATACCTTTGGTGGAAGATGGTTTGTATGAATCCAGACTAGGCAGAGAAAAGAGAACAGTTATTTGGATGAATAATAATTAATTAAATTGTACAAAAAGAGAACAAAATAGTGTAATACACAATATACTTTATTAGAATAAAATAGATACAAATTAGATGACATACAATAGTGCGAGAAACTTCCTGGAGAAGACAAAAGGGTTGGATGAATTAAATTAATAATATATAATATCAAATTTTCAAAAAAACTATATTCGTATAAAAAAAAGTAATCATATCAGGGATTGGTACGGCATAAAAAATGTGGAAAGAATTAAGAAATTTCTTGAGCAGTGCATAAGTCATATCAATCTACTTTTTTAAAATCATATTAAATTTTAGTTTAAATTTTTAAAAATGAGATGTATCTGAAATAAATCATGGTCATATCTTGTAAAATATAAAATTTAATTGAAAAAGCAAAAATGAATGATATGACATTTAGGGGTCTGACATGAATTAAATGGCAAAGATATTCGTATATGGAAGAAGATATGTAATAGTTAAAATTATATCAGATTTAAAAAGTTGTATTTACCAAAATAAATATATATATATATATATATATATATATATATATAATGTAAAAAATGTCTATAATAATTCCTACAAAATATTACATTGGCCATACAAAAGAAGTAATACGTTAAAATAATATTGTTCAGGGATGATTTCAGTGGCCATGATAACAATCAAATATATTAAGCAGCACATTGACATCGTTGCTTGCTTTTTCACCGTCAACCTCAAGAAGTATTATATCTATTTCCTCTAGTCCATGTAGTTCACAAAACTTTTTCCATCCACTGCCAATCTTCACCGATCTATCTCTAATTAACAACTTGCATTGAACCTCTGCTTTTGGACCGTAAAGCACAATTTCTGAGAAATTACTATTGCGAAAATACTTACATAGGTCTGAATTCAAATCCTGCGGAAACCAAAAAAATATAATTACAAAACAAAAATATATATACATTAAAGCGAAGATTAAAAAAAGACAAAAATAATGGTATACAGATTACAAAAAAAAAGGTAAGAAAGATCACCAGAGAGCTTGATTTGTAGTTGTATTTAGAAAGGCGGAACTCAAAGTGAATTAATTTTGACGTTGTGAGTGGAAGATTTGATCGAACATGACTTTGAAATTTTTGCAAAGTTGTTTCTGAACAGTGATCATAAAGGTGTATTTCAAAAACAGAATTTCCAGTATGCCTTAAGTAACATAGTCTCGGTGGTTTTAAATCATAGAATTTTCTTATATCACACCAGCCATCAGTAATCCTCGGATTATAAATATCCATGTTGAAGGTAACATGGTGCATATTACCCTTGTTATCAGAAATTGTCCAAATTGGACCCAGTTCACGGCCTAATGTAATGACAAACAATCGGTTGACGTCACCAAAATCCTTCAGAAAAAAGAAAGTTCATCAAAAATCTATTATTTAAATTCAACAGAGAATAATAATGGTGAATAATTTATAACTGATGAATTAAAAAAAACCTGTTCTTCGATGAACATAGTAAAGAATACACCCTTCCACTTGGTTGCAAGTATGGATTGATCACCCAATATGCATTGTTTCGTCGTCATCTAAGTAGATGGTATAAAATATTTAAAAAACATTGAAAAACAGAGAACATGATGATCTGAGAAGTGTAGTTCATAAAAAGGTAAAAGTTTAACATGGTTATGATGAAAAACAGAAAATCACGAAACACATTTTTTTATGTGGACTGTGAAGAGAAGTGTAGTTCATAAAAAGTTAAAAGTTTAACATGAATACCTTCAAAAAATTTGTAGAAGTGGGTGATGATGAAAAGGAGAATATGATAAAAAAAGAAAATGATGATGATGATGAAACAGATAAGATGATGAAACATAGAAGATGATGAAACAGAAAAGATGATGAAACATAAAAGATAATGAAACATAAAAGCGTGTCGTTCATAAAAATATAAAAGTTAAACATGCATACCTTTGTGTAATGGGAAGCGCTTTGGTATCTGACTGATATATAGAAAGATTAACCCAGATAAGTATGAGACAAATAAGATAAGTTGAAAATTGTAGAGGAAGGTGCGTTTTTGGACTGTGAAGAGAGGTATTTGTAATCAAAGGTGTTTGTCATATGGAAAAGAAGATGGTGAGGATAGAGCAGTTTAAAAATGTTTGTGTAATGGAAAAGAAAATGGTGATGATGAAACGGAGAAGATGATAAAGAAAAAAGATGATGAACAGAAGCATAGGTCATAAAAGTGTAATAATTATACATCCATACCTTTTGTGTAATGGAGAAGCACTTTTGTAAATCTGATCTAAATAGATGAACACAGATGAGTATACTTGAAAGAAGATAACTTGTAAATTGTAAACGTAGAAGCGTTGTTTGAATGTGAAGAGATGTAGCGGTAATCAAAGCGTTTTAGTGTTGATTGCGTAGTGCAATCATGATTTTCGTCTTGAGAAGTGTTTGAATGTGAAGAGATGCAGCGGTAATCAAAGCGTTTTAGTGTTGATTGCGTAGTGCAATCATGATTTTCGTCTTGAGAAGTGTTTGAATGTGAAGAGATGTAGCGGTAATCAAAGAGTTTTAGTGTTGATTACGTAGAGCATTCATTATTATCGTCTTGAGAATTGTTTGAATGTGAAGAGATGTAGCGGTAATCAAAGCGTTTTAGTGTTGATTGCGTAGTGCAATCATGATTTTTGTCTTGAGAAGTGTTTGAATGTGAAGAGATGTAGCGGTAATCAAAGAGTTTTAGTGTTGATTACGTAGAGCATCCATTATTATCGTCTTGAGAATTGTTTGAATGTGAAGAGATGTAGCAGTAATCAAAGCGTTTTAGTGTTGATTACGTAGAGCAATCATGATTATCGTCTTGAGAAGTGTTGATAACTCTGGACAGTGCAATTAATTTGACCTTGAGAAATGAAAAGAAATTTAAAAAATGAAACGTTTGTTGGCTTCTGATTTATTATTTAATAATTATGACGTGCAGCAGATGATATCCGCAGTTTAGTCATCATTATCTCGAGCAGTGCGAGATTTAATGCATTTAAAAACTGATTGACAGGTTGATTTGAAGACAATTACAACCACTTTTTGAAGGCGGTGGAATATAAAACGCTTTCTAATCGGTCATTTTAAATTTCTTTTTCAATTAATTGAAAAATGGTGAAAAAGATTATAATTCATTTATAACTTATAAGATTCTAATAATAATAATTAATTATAATTCATTTTGTGTTATGGTAATTACTGTTAATTAAAAATGTAATTAAGAATAAATTATAATTACTAAAATGAAGACGAACAAAAAATAATACAAAATAAGAAAATGCATATAATAAAAGAGAACAAAATATAACTTATATATTGAGATATATAATAAATGCATACAAAATAAGAGTCCAATATAAATCATCTTATATATATATATATATATATATATATATATATATAAGAAGTTCAAACAAAATAAAATACAAATTTTCAACTTTAATACCAAAAAAATGGATAAAGAACTTTGATATCTCTGCTTGTTCTTTCACTTTCAACTTCAAAAAATAATTTAGGGTGATCCTCTACAAAGAGTTGATGAAGAGCACGAAAGTCTTTCCAGCCAGATCCTATCTTAACATACCTAGGTCTTATTATCAATTTACACTCGACCTCGCCCTTGGGTCCATGTAAAACAACAGAAGAAAGTCCACTCTTTTCAAAATAAGTAGCAAATTCTTTCTTCAAATACTGAAAAAAGAATAAGAATGTGAAGAGATATTAATTATTAGAAAGGAATGGAAATTTAAAATAATATTAAAAATTCAAAACTAACCAGGTGGCATGCTTGACAGTAGTATGTGGATAATTCAACAGTAAAATGGATTAAGTTCGACATAGAGAGAGGACGACGTATGGCAACATTGTTAAGGAACTTGGTCTTAATTCCTATGTCTGCAGAATGTTTAGAGACGTGGATTACGAAAGATGAATTTCCCAAGTATTTTAACACAAGCAACTTGTCAGACTGATCTCCATAGAAAGATCTTAGTTGGTTCCAGCCTTGAGTAATCATTGGAGTGTGAATATCCATGTTGTAAATAACATGGTGAACATTACTTTGGTAATCCACAACGGTCCATTTAGCACCAAGGTCCTTCCAATAGCGTATGATGAAGACTCGGTCGACGTGTCCACAGTCCTTAAAAGATTAGCAAGTTAAGAATAAAGAAATAAATAAATTTAAATAACAAAGATAAATGAGTTTGAATCAAAAAATATACTTGGTCTTTCAAAAACATAGAAATGAATCTGCCAACCATGTCTAAAGAAAGTATGGATTGTGGTGTGGGCATGGGTTCCATTGAAGCAGAATAGGTTGGTGATGAAGTAAAATTGTAAGAGAATAAAATGGTTAACAGTAGAAAAATCAGATGTCTGACTTTGAATTGGTAAACACAGGGAATATATATATAAAAACAATAGGAGAAGTCATAGTTGTTGGAAGTATTCGTACATACTGAAAAGTCTTAAGTGGTAAAAGTACAGGTTAATAAATACGAATTCAAAAATTATACGTTAAATAAAAAAAAATTATGAAACGTCGTAAAAGTATAAGAAGAATTATTTAATGTAATTTTGTAATGTTGATTTTTTTGAGGATGGTGTATATTTAATATTGGAATATAATAAAGTTTAATAATTATAACGTGTGGCAGATGATGGATCAGTTTATTCATCATTATCTCGAGTAGTGCGAAATTTAATGCGTTTGAATACTGATTGACAGGTTGATTTGAAGATTTATAAAAGCAATATTTGAAGGGGTTGGAATACAAAACATTTTTAAAACGAAAAGCTTTTGATGGAGTAAAGGGTGATTTGAAAAATGTGAAAAACTCTTTGAAAAATGTGCAAATGAAAACGAAAATTGGGTAAAAATTTGTAGATTTGGTGATAGAATGAATTATTAAAAAAAAACCATTAACGAATAAAAATGAAAGAGTTTAAGAAAGAAAAATAAAGAAGATGAAGGGTTTGCTTGTAAAAGGTGAAAAAATACAGAAAAATTGGTCAAGAAAAAGGTAGATTTTCATACAAATTACTTACCAGTTGAAATTGGTGAAGACTACTGCATTACTTTGAAATGTTGATTTTAAGCCTGTATCCAAAAGAAAAATATAAGAAACAGTTTGATCAAAGTAGATAAACGCCAAAAATAGTTAGATTAACTATTTTTAGTGAAGAACTTTGCCAAAATATAGTGTAAGTTGGTAACAATAAAGAGATCTGCTGATTAAATGCTTTATTAAAAAAAACCATGAACGAAAAAAAAAATGACAAAGAGATTTGAAGGTAGAAAAGTAAAGAAGATGAACGATCTCAAAAGTGAAAAAATACAGATAAACAACAGTTAGATCTACATAAACACAAAAAAAAGTTAGATAAAAAGTTTATTTCAAACCTGATGTTAAATCTGCGGCAGTGAACCATATTAGAAATGTAGCAAACCTAGAAAATACAATGATGCAATAAAATTGTTAGATATAACAAAATAAAAGAAGAATGAGTTGTTCGCTGGAGAAAGGTAGAAATAACAACGAAATCTGGGTAATAAAACCATATGTCGCAGTGAGCCATATTAGTCCTGTACAAAGAAACGCATGAAAAAGATAGATCAGACAAAATATAAGAAGAAAAAAAGATGTTCGGTTAAGAAAAATCAAAATAAAAACGATATCTGGGTTAAAACTCTAAAAAAACTATTGAAAAAGATAAATATCACAAAAAAAAAAAGAAGAAATAAGTTGTTCGGTTGAGAAAACTGAAAATAAAATCGACTTCTGGTTTAAAACCTGTAAAAAAACGCATGAAAAAGTTAGATCTAACAAAATATAAGAAGAAAATTAGATGTTCGGTTGAGAAAAATAAAAAAAAATTACTTCTGGGTTTAAATGTCTAAAAAAATGATTGAAAAAGATAGATCTCACAAAAAAATAAGAAGAAATGAGTGTTTCGGTTGAGAAAACTCTAAATAAAATCGACTTCTGGGTTTAAACCTGTAAAAAAAAGCATAAAAAAGTTAGATCTGACAAAATATAAGAAGAAAATTAGATGTTCGGTTGAGAAAAATCAAATAAAAACGACTTCTGGGTTTAAACGTCTAAAAAAACGATTGAAAAAGATAGATCTCACAAAAAAATGAGAAGAAATGAGTGTTTCGGTTGAGAAAACTCTAAATAAAATCGACTTTTGGGTTTAAACCTGTAAAAAAAAGCATGAAAAAGTTAGATCTGACAAAATATAACCAGAAAATGAGTTGTTGGCTTAAGAAAACTCAAAACAAAAAATACTTCTCCGTTTAAACCTGTAAAAACACGCATGAAAAAGTTAGATCTGACAAAATATAAGCAGAAAATGAGTTGTTGGCTTAAGAAAACTCAAAACAAAAAATACTTCTCCATTTAAACCTATAAAAACACGCATGAAAAAGTTAGATCTGACAAAATATAAGCAGAAAATGAGTTGTTGGCTTAAGAAAACTCAAAACAAAAAATACTTCTTCGTTTAAACCTGTAAAAAAAAGCATGAAGAAGTTAGATCTGACAAAATATAAGCAGAAAATGAGTTGTTGGCTTAAGAAAACTCAAAACAAAAAATATTTCTCCGTTTAAACTTGTAAAAAAAGGGATGAAGAAGTTAGATCTGACAAAATATAAGCAGAAAATGAGTTGTTGGCTTAAGAAAACTCAAAACAAAAAATACTTGTGCGTTTAAACCTGTAAAAAAAGGGATGAAAAAGTTAGATATCACGCTTGGCTTGACCTTAGTTCTGCTCACGCAAGTATGTTTTAATCCCTACCGCCTTTTTCTAGTATAGTTTTCATGGTCACAGTTGGAAGCCCTGTAGTAACTCATTTTTGTCCGCTGTTCCAGTTTGCGAGTCTGGTTCTAGAGCTGCTGTTTGGTTCAGTGTCGAAGTCCCGTACGAGCCCATTTCCAGGTAGGGAAGCTATGGCTTACTCCTATATTCCTTTTTCCATGTTGTTTGGTTGTTATTTCGAGGTCCTGTGGTTGATGTGATGATATGTTAACTGTGAATGTATGAGTGTGTTGTTTTGGACTGGTGTGGGTGACTATTGCAGGAAAATAGTGGCGAGACCTGATAATCTCGCCCAAGCGAACCAGTCTCGCCTAGGCGAGATGGACAGGGACTCGCCCAAACCCTTTTTACGCGAAAGGTCGCTTAGGCGACCAGCTCAGTTTTTGAGCGAGCGAGCAACTCACCCAAGCAAGAGGGGTCTCGCCTAAGCGAGATCCCGCGTTAGCTCCTGCTTCCTTTTTTCAAGCCCTTGCCTAGGCGAATGGGGCTCGCCTAAGCAAGAGCCTCTCGCCTGAGCGAGACCCTTCAGTCTGAGCGAAGAGCTGGACGAGACAGTGTGATTGAGTGGTTGTTTTTGAAATTCTGAAATGGTTTATGCTTGCTTGGATGTTGATTATTGTGTTAAATGCATAAGACAAATAAATATGCATGAGTGATGTGATTCATGAATTGTAAATGATGGTTTTGGGCGTGAACCTTCGCATGTGAAATGAATGAGGTGGTTGGTACTAAATTGACACGACATTGGCATGAGATGGAATTTCACTATGTTGGTTGAGAATGATGAGCTGGTATGGATTTACTGGAAAAAAATGAAAGAGATGGATTATGAAGAACTAGTATGCGATATGCATGTATAATCTGTATAATGAATCTTTCTTGATTGGTTGAGCATGTTTAGTCCGTGTCAGCGCATAATTCCTTGGAGTCTCTAGGTGAGACTTTCAGGGTCGCGCTTCAGTGGTCGGGACGTAATTCCATGGCCCCTGTTAGTGGGTGTCTATGGTGGTGCCTCATCTGTATAACTAGGTAAGGATTCAAGGTAAGGTTGCATCCTGACACTCTAAGGAGTCAGTTAGTCTCACCTAGAGCGAACTGACTCCTGTGATGAGGGTAGCAGGAGGCCTAAAATTCATTAAGGGCTAACCTTGTGGTGAGGGAAATTGATTCATTATAACACTTGTAACACATAGCTCGGGGGTGAGCAGAGGTATCCACCACAAGTGCAAGCATCCGCTGAATCTGACCAGGTTATATGTATCCGAATGAGTCGAGTCGTGTCTTAGTGTATTGTCTGAGAAGTCATAACATGCTTGGTTGATATATGTATACGGTATGGTGAATATATTTTGATTGTATGGATGAAATATTTTGTGCTCTAGCTTACCCTACTTTCATTGTTGTGTGTTCTACTGTGTGGTACTCTTTTTTGCGATGATCATCAACTTGTTGGTGTGAGCAGATGCGAGGAACACCTGTGGGCAACAGGGAGGTGGTGATTCCGCTGCATAGTCCGCGTGGACTGGTTTCTCATTTCTTTACAAGTTTCTTTAGGGTTATGGCCCATGTATTTGTTCATCCTTAGATTTATATACTTTTGGTTAAACTCTGTATCCAGTTTTCTTTTGGGCATCGTGGTATGCCTTGAGTTGTAAGGAGTTGAGTTTCAAACTCCCGGACTGCGCTAGTTTGTTATCTTTATGTGACGCTACCTTTAATTTCGCTTATTAAATTAAATGGAGTGTTACATAACTAAAATATTTTATTAAGAAAATAAATCCCTTAGAGTATGTTATTTGTCACTTGGAACAACATCACTATTTCTTAAAAATTTAATCTTTGTTGAAAGTGAAATATGGATGTTTAAATTTGCTCGTTTTAAGTGTTTGTCAATATTCACTTAGAGCATGCCAATCAAAACGAATTCACCTTTACGTGGGATTGCTTAAACTGAAAATATTGTTACGTATGATTGAATAAAGCACCTATGTTCTTAAGTTAAGTGAGGAGACAAAATTTTACTTACGCAAAGTATGGAACTTGATGTACTTGAATGACTTATTACCTTTGTGATTAATTTAGTCCCATATTTTAGGGATAAATATTTCTTCTATCACGAAAAATGAATTTGAAGATATAGTTTTTTGAGATATACCGAGTCACAAATCTCCATTAAAAGTAATTTTTCTTTCAATAGTGAGAGAAAAAAAAATAAGGGTTAAATATGTTTTTGGTCCCTTAACTTTAAGTGAATTTTGGAATTAGTCCATTTTGAAACTTTGGACCAATTTAGTCCTTCATCTCTCGGAATATGTGGATTTAGTCCTTTTAATCAAATTTTGTTAGGTTTATTTGATGTTTCGTACGCATTTTAGGATTGTATTTGAGTTGTTTATACTGTTTGACACATTTTTTCTTCAATGTTAAGTCAAATACTATTGTGAAACGCGTTTGAAATGTCAAATAAACTTAACAAAATTTGATTAAAAGGACTAAATTCACGTATTTCAAAAGATGGAGGACTAAATTGGTTCAAAGTTTCAAAATAGACTAATTCCAAAATTCACTGAAAGTTAAGGGACCAAAAACATATTTAACCCAAAAAATAATTGCTACAAATAAATTTATGAAAAAAATTATTTGTTTATTTTTAAAAATATTTGTAGAAAAATATTTAAATAAAGAGTAACATGTATAATTTGACATGGAAATCTGCTGAGATTACGCAAAAAAGTAAAAGAGAAAGTGAATAAAATAGGTAGTGATTAATGAGGAAAACCCCACCTCACTCCTGCTTCCACTCCTTTTCTGTGTGCTGTGTGCTGCTTCTGTCTCTTTAAAATGGGCACGTAATTTGGAAAGAGAAGACAGGCAGTGATGGAAACAGCAGTGATGCACTTTGTTTACTATTTGTTGATATCAATTTGTTGGTGCAGTGGCAACATGGGGCAGGCTATTGAATTACCTAACTACACACCCATACTCTCTCGGTCAGATTTTCAGATTAGACTCTACAATGAATCCACATGGGTATCAGCCCGTGTTTCTGGAACTTCCTTCGACCAGTCCTACAAAATTGGATTTCAAAGGTTTTATCTTTTATTTCCCTTTTCAAAAGTGCTGATAATGATGTTCTGATGGTTGTTAATAAGTGAGTGTTAATGATGCACCAGGCTATACCAGTATATCCATGGCGCGAATTCCAATTCTTCAAAAATTGCATTTACTGCTCCAGCCTTAACGAGTGTGCCGTCTTCATCGTCACCCTCTGGGAATGCCTATATTGTAAGAATATTCATATCAACTCGTTTTCATGGGAAACCTCCGTTGCCCAATCCTGAACTCAAGCTGCGGATAGAGAAGTGGAAAAGTCAGTGCATAGCAGTTAGGAAGTTCGGTGGGTATGCGAATGATGATGATATTAACAAAGAAATCGAAGCTCTTCTAACTACCCTAAACAACCAATCCATAACAATACAAGATACCGACTCCTATATCATTGCCAACTACAATGCTTCCTCTCATAATACTACTCAACGCTTGAATGAAGTGTGGATAAATGTGTCGGGAATTGGGACCCAGTGCTGACTGAGTGTTGTTTTTCGTTTAAGTGCAGTATCTTGTTTTTGTGTCATTGTGCTTCAAATGGCTTGTGTCAATGATATCATGTGTGAAATGTCTTGTTTCGGCGTTTGAGGAGGGTTTAATGTAAATAAAACTAAATTATAAAACATTTGATGGTTTACTTAATATATAAAAATAGTTCCTATTGAATGGTTTAGGATACGAATTATTTCTTACTAATTCAATTCTTTGAATGGGATTATTCTGTATCACTTGTATTTTGAACGGTTGAGGTTTTATTTTGTCCAATTCACCTTTTACAACAAATTAGCGTAAAAAGTTATGGCATAAGATCGAAATGAAAAATCTATTGCCAAAACAATGTCAACTCATAACGGGTAAAGATGTTTGTTTTATATGAGATAGTGTTGGAAGGAGAAACATTTTCATTCAGCTAATCAAACATCCGCACAATGCGCTTATAATTAAAAAATATAGATATTATCAAGGTTAGGTTGTGAGGTTTTAACAGAAGTTTTTGAAAGACAAAATAGTGCTAACGAGTTTTGGAAAATATCTCGAAATTCAATAATCTTTGATTGAAGAAACAATTACAGACTATGAACATGGGTGTGGCAACGAGTCAATCCATAAAGATATTGATAACTTCAAATGATGTTGACTAAGTTGTTTTCTTTTTTCATTGTCAAGTGCTTATGCCAGTAGCAACAGACAATGAGATGGAGATACTGGTATACACAAAAACCTGTGAACCAACATCTCTTAGCCGATGAAGTGAAAATAATTATTGTTTCATTTGGTTGTAATAGCTTTAGGTTACACAGTATGCGATTTAGCAATTATAATCTTTACAGAATCAGAATATGAAAATAACTTCAAAAGCATGATCATAAAAGAATCAAGAGATATAAAAGAGGATAGAAGTGGAAGAGACAGAAAAATAGAGAAGGTGAAGAAAAAATAAGATGTCCTGAAAGCCAACCTTCTGGTTGTCCCTAAAAGTGTAAGTCATTTCTTTTTTGAGATCGTCCTCGAAACTCCATATAGAGTGCTCGCAACAAATACAGTGAAACAGTCAAACTATCAAATACTATAGCAAGCTAATGATTTTAACTAATGCAGAATATAAAAAAGGTACTTCGAATATAAATGTGGAAATATTATTAACCTGATCCCGGTCCATACACCTCAAGTAAAAACACAAACTTGATTAAGAAGTAGCTTTAGATATAATCTATGGTGAGGAAAAAGAAAGCCATTTAAATTTTTCTTAATTTACATTATTCTATGTTTATACACTTATAAATTATTCCTTAAAATTTAATATATCACATGTATTAAATCTATAAAGCCAATTTTTGTAGTCCGCAGGTTTAAATGTTGAACAGGCAGATGTTGGCACGGGCACGTTTGAAACGCCATATTGCACGGGGATGAAGAAAGTGGAGGTAGGTGGGTTTAGAAGATATGGATGGTAGAAGTCTACATTTGTGGTCTGGTCTGGACAACATAGAGTTTTCCATCCTTGATGACACCTTCAATGTCCTGAGGAGACCCATACAACCCTTCAATTTCATTTCCTGCACGGGCAATGCTTGACAAGATTGACTGCCGAAAGTTTCCATCAAGGATCAGTTGGTCTGATGAGTAATCAAGCACCACCTTCTCCTCTTCATCCATTGGCACACTGTTCAGGAAGGAAATTCAGTAAACCGGTGTCAGAAAGCATGAAATGGAATTGGAAAATAATTACTTGAAACAGTTCACAGGACCACTCTAATCTCCCAAATATCAATGCACGTACTATTTTCTTATATCCTAAGGGTTACCATTATTTATGAAAACAGAAAGACCCGAAAATGAGATACATTTACCAGTGTAGCCAATTATACTCTCTTATCCATCATACACATACCATTTTGCTAAGCCAGGCAAGTTATGCAAAGCTAGACAAATTCCATGTTCAATTCAAAATGACTTGTGTACATTGGATATAATTCTTGCCGCAATTTCATATTACAAGGGGAAAACAGTTAAAATGATTGGCATCGCGTTAAGATAATAAAACATGCAGATACAATTCAATGCCATCATTTCATTAGCTATGAACTTGTTTCATAGAATAAAATAAAAAGGTAAATAAATTTATTGTAAAAGTTCAATTTTTTTTATCAGGAAAAAGATTAATTTAACTGATAAGGAAGGGTAATTCGATCTACTTTCTCATAAAAGTTAATTCTAACAAAGTTTCTATGGAAGATGATCATCGATGAAGAGTTGTCAAAGTTCACCTGTCATAAAGACCTGCACCAGCATAACCTTCTAGGTCTTCACCATTGGAATCAGATCGAAAAATAATTGACCGTCTTATAAATAGGCCGACAGGTTTGCTAGGATAGCCCAAGATCTAAGGAAGCCCAAAAAATTAGAAAAATAATGAAAAATTCCAAAAGCATATGCCGTACTGGTAAAGATAATTCATATATGATGTTCTTATATTTGACATAATCGATAAAAGAATGATAACTAGGGCATTAACCATACAAAATACTACAAAAACAAAACGATCTTGCAGAAGTACCTGAGGAGAGTTCAAATCACTCTTTTTGCAGATAAAACTCAAAGCACGACCAGGATAAGCTCCAACCAGTGTTTCTCCAAGTCCCTTTACCACCTATATCAGAAGAGTACCACAGTTAAAATAGCTTCTTTCCCATATCGATTCAATAGTGAATATGTTTACTTAAATGGGCGGAAGAATAGGGGAAAACATGACATCATTAAACATACCTCAGCATATATCTCTGACGAATCCCCAGAGGACGGATTAGTCGTGTGGATGACAAAAGCATAATCAGCATTTACCACTTCCTGAACAAGGACAGCCATGGAAAGATACTCGTGGTCCAATTTCACTTTTCGTGTGCTGAAGTATGCCCTTTCATTCCACTTGGAGCCCCAAACCTTTTTAATGAATCAAACAAATAAATAATATTGGTTCATGACCACTAAAATATACACAAGTATTAAGGTTTTTACACTAAAATTCGAAATAGATCTAAACTACATATCTAACATATATATGTAGGAATATATTTATTTTGACTGTACATTGCAAGCATGTCCAGGTGCAACAACTTGGGAGATTTTAAAAAATAAAGGACGAACAAGGAAAATCGGTGGATAGTAGATTGTGAATGAATTCGCTTGAGAAAAGGAAACCAAAGATACAAATTTAAATTAACTTAAACTTCAAGCTTTTAACCCACACAATACATCATATTAAGAATTTCTATATCTTGAATATCCAAGAGCCGATAAATTCATAATTGAGAAAAACAAATCATGAGAAAATAACATTAAATGATTAAAGGGAAAAGCATAGAACATATGATTTCCAGAAGGCATCATTTGCAGAGTATGTGATACTAAAATGAAGAATAGAGAACTTAAATATTGGTCTCTAATAACATCTCCTGAAAAATATTTCAAATTTGTGTTGACCTTAGTGAAAATGGGTAGTGGGCAGTGGCAAAATACACAAGAAACAAAAAATTCTCTTGCATAAGATATATCAAACCCAGTTCATTCAAACAAGGAGAGAAGTGTTAACCTTTTTTATAGCCTTCCAAGCTTGTTCCCATCGCTGTTCACCTTCATCACCCGGCCAAGGCATTCCAGAACTCTTCATTTTAGTTTTCAACTCCTCAACCTGAATATAGTTAATGTATAAATTCATTGGCTTCTTCGATAAGACTCCACATCATTTACATGGAATAATTTAAAAACTGCAGGGTAGCCGAAGAACTTTAGACTAATATCAACTTTTGGTATTCCACCAAGAATAAAAGTAATATGTCGAGCATGAGACAAAAACTACTACTTCTTAAAAGAATAAATGAGTGATTTGCAAGAAATATTTGGAAGGGGTGGAAGGGGTATATGGGGTGTCATAACAGAAAAGTTTAGACTCATGTTCATTAGAATGATTGTTGGAATCCCAATTCAAGTCGAGCTATTAGAGAAGCATAATTTAAAACTTAAATAAGCAGTTTTCTTCAACCAGTCAAGTACATAATAAATAGGGACTGATAATTGTACAGTTTGACATACAAGAAATACCAAAAAGTTACACTAGATTACACGGAAACCCTCTGTAATATTAACATACTAACATATCATATAACCATCAAGACCAAACCTTGTCCTGTTAAGTGGTGTTAGTTACATAAATCAAATCATCCCACTAGTCTCTATATTCAGAGTAGTGGCCTTTCAATATTAAACGCAACAATAAGAATCAAGATAAATAAATGTTTATTGTATCATGTTAAAGTTAAGCCGGTACTAAAAGAAAAATACCAACTGGGGTGGTGCATTCAACTGTAAAACTGTTTCGCGAATCTCCTTGAGAACACTGAAGTCCCCCTCAATTAGCTCCTTTTTCAAAATATTGATCCTGTCAGCCACTGCCTGTTGATTAACATGCAGTCCAAGATTTCATTAGACTACAGGAAAGGCTGGCATAAAGTAAATGAAAAATGAGATAAGCTATAGATGTCAACCATGCAGTTAAACAATCTTTGAGATTTAATCCTATGGGGACTACTATGCTTTAGTATAAGACTTTGCCTCTGCCATAACCTCAATTTTACTCCTAGGTTATAAACAACCACTAACTGCAACATGAAGTGGGGGAAATCCATTTTTTAAAGGGTAGAGCATTTGAAATGTATTCAGGTTCAGTTATTATAAATTGTTATGAAAATTCAATTTAGCACCTTAAAAGTTCACATTCAAATATATACACCCATTAAGATTTAAGAGTTACCAACCTTCTCGTATACAAATTGAAAACTACAACGGATCAAATACAATAGTTTAGCAATTCAAAAAGCCAAAATCAGAAGCCAATGTGTGTATTCCAAACCCCAATTCAAATTATAAAAAAATCACACTAGTTGATATACATGGAAAATCCACGATAACCACAAAAAAGGAGATGCAGACGTTCATTAAGCAACCTGAAAAATATGGACAAAAATATAATATATAGAACCTGATTTGATTTATCAGAAAGAACATGTTCAAAAACTCCAAATGGTATGGCAACTGAGGTAGGAATTCCAATCCAAGAAGCTACTTTCCCCTTTAAATAAGCGATATTACGAGATTTAGCTCCAACCTGGGAACATAACTTTGAGCAAGTTATTCTGGAGGAAACATGTATAAGAAAAATGCATATGTATACCGACACGTAGTTCATTTCGAAAGCTAACCATTTCACCAGTGAATTCTTCGGATGAGACAGCATATCTACCACTAAAATTCTTTCTCGCCAGAGATATGGGTGACACTGAACCAACATCTTTCAGGTGAGTTGATTTGTCATCAGTAAACTCCCCCTCCTTGACCTGACTGTATGAAATGCCACAAAATGAAAAATTGTATAAGAAAGAAGTAAAACACAGCAATTAAGGTTGAGCAGTAGGAGGTGAAGTGAATATTTTAACAGGAAGGCATTTAAACATCTTTAGGACTTTAATCCAAAGCAGAAACAATGTTTACCTATAAACTACATCAGCAGATGTAGGCTTTAAGCGCAAAAGCTTTCCTTTATGTTCTTGGAGGTTAGCAAGGATATTGGGATCAAAGCATGTAGCAAAACAAACCTGGAAAACTCAAAACTTCAGCATTTGACAGCCATTGCATTTCAAAATCTTCTCAGCAATAAATAGCGTATCATAGGCATGGTAATATGATATAATAACAACAATACCCTTATCCCACGTGATGAAATTGAATACATGGCTCACAACTGTTGTGTTTGGTTAGAAAACCACAAGATAAATATGATAACTAATTTTTTTATTTTTTGTCTTGGATTAATAGACATTGCACTCTATAACAGGTTAGCTGATGAAGCGTGTCAAGTCTTTTAATCAAATCTTCATAATTGGTTAAGTCTAAATTTGCAATTTATATCAATCCTGGTAGAAACCCAACCTACACGAGAAAAGATGGATAAAATTACTGAAATAAGAAAGGATTTGTAAACTCTCTTTCACAACCCAGATGCTAAGACTTCAATATCGAAGGCAATCTCTGCCCAAGCCTACAGCCAAAAACTGTTAAAACATTCAGATTCCCTGATTCTACCCCTCCTTACTAGGTTTAATAACTGGGTCTCACAATGTGTGTGAATATCCTCGTTAGCCTAGTAAGGAGTAACTGACTCCCAACAACGTGAATACAAATTCCAGCACTTTCCCTATCAGCAAGTTCTCCTGGTCATTTACATTTTGACCTTTTATGTGTAAACCTTCCAAATCATGGGCTTTTGATCCAACTGTCCTTGAATTTCCCAGAAAAACCTTTTGTTTACATTATTAACACTAACAATATCACCGACTTTGAATGATTGGATGCTGAATTTAATGAGAATCAAATTTAGAATCATCTGAGAACGAAGGTGAATAGTTTTCAATAAAAATACTGTTGTTGGAGTATGCTAATTTACCTAGGGAGCATGCACTCAAATGTCATCATAGTTAAAGAGTGACTGTGCGCTATTTGAATATAGATACCACTGATTTAGTGTCAAACTGAAGATGAAACACACAGGTCTATCATTTAATAACAGCATCCTTAAATATAACCAAAATAGTCTGGCTATCCAAAGTAAGATGATACCTTGCTGTTTCTTGCTCGAACAGAAACATGAGATAGGACATCAGGCATATCAGGTGTCAGGACAGCAACTGTACCATCTGGAATTTCTTCTTCTCCTTTTACACTCTTGGCTATCAAAATTGTTGGTCGCTCGTATGTTTTGTTTTGAACAGCAAGCAACTCATCTACAACCTCAACATATCCAACAGTTTCAATTGGGCTAATAACTTGCCAGCTGTTTGAGAAAATTATAATTAGATTAGAAGGTTATAATTATCTCAAAACCAGAATGATGGTGTATGGTCTAGCCTGTTGACTATATTATATTGAAGATGACATCAGAAACAAGCATGATCAATTCACCTTCCAAGATTAGCTGTCTTTCGGAGCACAGGATCCAGTCGATTTAGAAGAGTAGATAAAGAGGCAGCAGATCCAGCACGGATAATTTCTTCAGTAAATATTTCCACCTGCAGCAGGAGATATTCTAGATACAAACAAAGGCAAAACAGAAAGATAGAGAACAAAACAATCAAAAAATACATACAGCCCATTGGTCCACGCCAAGCAGTGATCCAAGGTATTCTGCCGATGGTTGCAGAATTTCCTGGTATAATTGAGCCTTGTTTGTGAGTGCAAGGCGGGTTCTGTCAAGGACTGATTTAGCGTACAATGCCCAATGAGTGTCATTACTCTTGCACATGCTTAAGGCAAGATCCCATCCCTTCAAAATAAAACAAAGAAATACTAATGGATATTTTCCTTTGTCTGATTAAATATAGACCAAGAATATCTGAAGACCCAAGACACTATGTAGCACCATTACTGGAACAGCATCAGTGGTTTTCTTGCATTGTTAGTTATGATCCTTTATACTCAGCTTTAAGAAGCTTAAGTTAACACAAAGCAAATTCAATCCTCAAATTAATGAGGAATGAATATTTAAAAACGAATGTTGATGAAAGAAATTCCCACATTGTGTGACCACATTACTGTCAATTATAATCCATGAGAACAGTGGAATTGACCATGATAAAAAATAATAATTGCACAATTAACAACTGAAAGAGCGAGTTTGGGAAAAAATAATTTTAAAGATTTCAGTTCTTTATGGGGTAAAAAAAGATTGCAATTTCAACTATATGTTATTTTAAGGATAGCAGCTGACATTTGTAAGAAAATCCAAAAGAAGCTGATTTTATGAATATGATAAATTGTAACATGATTGTTTTTCAACAATGTTTTTCCCTTTCAGCTTCATATACATATTCTTTTTCTCATATCCAAATGGAATAAATTATCTTAAAGCCAGTTTTCAGCAAACTTAGATAAATACAAATGATTTTTGCTGTAATCAATTATACATATAATTGATTTTTGAAATAACATACCACATCTACAGGCTTTATAAGCCTGAGTCTGAGTTTTGAAATAACCCAACTAGTGAGTACGAAACAAAAAGGGACAAATCACTATACCTTCAAACAGTAGATAAGATCTTCATTGTCATCCGATGAAAGGGCAAGATTTTCAAGAACCAAGATGATGAAGTACATTATTTTCTGCAAAGTCCACACACCAGTGTATAACAGAATTTGATTTAAAATATGTATCAACACAACAAAATTCAGCAAGCAACATTTAAAAACAGTTACACCCCAAAAACAGGGAATTACCTCAGGTGCAGCATTGTTTAATTCCTCATAACCCCTTTCCACTGCTGTTCTCACGGTAGAATCAAGAGCAACATCCAAAAATATAAGATCTTTCAGACGACTTTGGGATTTACTGAGTGATGGTTGGAGTTCCAGACGAGCCTCAAGCAATCCCTATTGAATAGAAACAAACATATATTAATAGGACTGACGCTTTGTATTTCACACCACATCAAATCAATATCAACTTCACGTTATTCATTAATTAAATATTCTCACTTTTTCCTCTTCTCATACATAAATTATATAATTTCAATATATACCTCAAGAAGTGGTTCAACATTCTTATCTTCAACGTGCTCCATGACAAACTCTAGTAATCCCTGCTTGTGGTAGATCAAATAAATATTTTTATATTTCAGAAGACATAACATCATCAGAAACTGATTTATAAAGAATTAATAAACATTACTTGAAAACCAGCAGGCAAACCCGGCACTGGATTTATCTGCACTCCAACCATGAAGCCCTGACCCTGAGAAACAATTAAGTGTAAATTAATTGCATGAAAATCTCAAGATATAAGAAAAGGATGAGCAACAGAGATCTTATCTGTCTTGTTACCTCAGATTTGTAGCCCATACAATTTGCAATAGCAGATTCAAGATCCGCACCTGAATGAACTGCCTGCATATAATGTAATCAAACCAAAATCATCATATGACAAAATATAATCCACAAGGTAAGCCCAATATGTCAAGGGTACTATGCTATGGTGGGAAATACAGCAATGGACAATTTTCTAAGACCACTAAAGAGGTAACTAAAGGTGGAACAAATCTTCAAATCAGTAGCAGTATTAGATTAATACAGAGGTAGAAGCCTAATGAACCTTGCCCTCCACTTCTGAAGAACCTTTTGCAGCTTATCATTGGCAAGAACAAACAAACCTTATCTGGAAAAAATGAACTCCACTTCTGATAGGCAAGGGAAAAAGGAGGGGGTCTTGAAAGTATATATAGGAAGAAAAATAAAAGCAGTAGCAGTTAACTGGTTAACAGTTAGCTGTTATTTGACATGAGATGAAGACTTTTTGTAGAATTCTATATATTGTCATGTCAAGGAGAGCTATGGGAGTCTTTTTGAAATGATGTTTGTGACAAGGAGAACCCTATGAGAAAGGAAAGTAGTTTTCCTTTGTAAGCTTTGGTTTTTACAAGGTAAAGTGAATAATATGCAGTACAAGACTTTATCTTTTTGCTTCTTTTTCTGTCTTGTCCTTTCATCACTGTTTCTAGGTTCCTAACAACTTCATTTACTTATGCTATCATGCACACACAGATATAGCAACTATTCTATCACGATCACTCCTAATTTATATGCGCAACCATATTAGCACGACAATAAGAATTTATTACGAAAAGAATTGAATAGAAGCCAAGAGCATTTTCAACTAATAACATTCACTAACTGAAAAAAAACAAATCAGAAAAAAATAACACATAATTAAGAACGCATATATAAATACAACCTTCAAAGTCCTCATGTAGTTTCCCAGATCACGCAGAAGACCTTCCTTCTGATCTCTCCTAAAATTTGGCTCAGAATGAATGGCTCGATCATAGCTCAGAAGCCGTTCTTTAGTTATTCCGTTGTCATTCAATGTTTTCCAGTAAACACCAATATCAAAGTCACTATTTATATAATCAATTAGTGCCTGGAGAAAACCAAAACAATAAAGGTAAGGAAGATAAGGGCAAACCATAAGGAATTACAAAGAGAACAACTAATTACCTGACAGATCACAACATCATCAGGGCTAGTATTATTGTGTAACTTCTGGTGCCATTCCTCCATCATTCCACCTTTGCAATCATTATTTCTCTGTAATAGAAATTTTTCATAAGATTAATCCATATGCAGACAAGAGGGAAATATGCAGATGCTATAGAAAAGCAAATAAAAAACAAATGTACCTGAATAACAAGGATTTCATCCCGAATCCTTTGTCCAACATCTCCTTCACCTCCACGACCAACAGTAGACAAGATCATCCTTACAATTTCTCTATACTGTGGATAACTTGTATAAACATCCTGGAGCAAGTCCGTAAGCCTGTCCTGTGCTTTACTTATCTCACTGTTCCAATCAGTAACCAATGCTTACTAGAAGAAGACGATCAAGCATATAAACAGGACAGACATAATCATAAACTATATAGCAAATAAATAAGACTGTTACAAAAGAAAGACAATAAACAAGCAAAATCTAAAGCAGAAAGTTAATTGTGATTCATAATCTTAGTTTCCCAGAATGGTTAATATTATTCATTATCCAGAGAAGTGCACAAACCAAGTGAGAAACATTTCATAAGGAAATCTACCGTGGTTTCACATTGTAATTTTTGTTCCATATGAGCTGCCTTGTAGCCATGAATCTCATCCACACCAAAATTCCCGCAAGACCCAGTCGACCAGCACTTTTGGCTTCATCTATCAAGTCCGATGCAATGTTAAATCTGAACGGGGTAAAAGGATGAGTGAGCATCTCAGAACCAATAGAACAAAGTAACATCCTAATAAATATTCTGTATTTGTTCAGTCAAATGCATCAAGGTTTGTTTTAAAAAAGGGAAATTAAAAACGGAAGATTCCAAGCTTTTACACACACTATTCAACACATCCATATTATTAAGTGAAATTTATGTGTCTTGCTATTCAGTGGAACTTACACGAGTTTCACCTACTAGTAAGTGGTCAGGTAATAAAGGTGCCAATAAGTTGAACATACAAAATAAACGAACAAGCAAAAACTAAATATTAGTCCGAGAATATAAAAAAGTACACATCAGGACAATTTATCATATCACAATTAACAACTTTTTTTTCTACGTATCTATGACACCACAAAAGATGCATTCAGGGACAAGACTGTCAATCATTCACCAATACTTCCATGTAACAAAATGGTAACGTAGTCCCTTCTGACATTCATACCTTTGATATTGGCTAACTGATCTTTTACAACGCACACATATCAAAAGTTGATGACATTAATTTGGAGCTGCACTTTGAAATTGAAATCTATGACACTATATTTTTAGAAAATAACCCACATTCAAAAGCCTTATGTGAAGGTGGTGATGAGATTAACCAAATATATAGTCTTTTTACTCACAAAATATATTATTTCTTCTGAACGCTGTCAGAAAATAGGTTACCTACTTATCCATTAAAATTTCATTGCATATAAATGGTATCAAATTAAAAATTATATAACCGAAATTATGTTGCAAAGGTTTTGGTTATACATATCTCTCACCTATACAGTCATATAAATCAAATTAAAGTACCCAGTCAACCACATCCAATCCAATAAAATTAAGTTATTTCACTTAAACCTCTTTTCTTCTTCCTTTCATAGTTTGATAGATGTCTATCACTTCCAACATAGCAATTCTATAGTATTAATATTGTTCACAACAGGACAGATCTAAAAGATTAATCCCTAATGGACATAAAAAATAACATAAAATGCATAAATAGTATTTTCAAGAACCCAATAACTCAACGAAACCTTTGGTATTAGATGCTCTAACACAAAAACATAGTATATCGCATTGGTACTGGTGAAGAAGCTCAAATTGCCGTTAAGAATACAACTATCAGTGGAGGACCCTTGGCCAGTCTATAAGCTACATGTTTTTGCTACAATAGTAACAGAAAATAAGGTTTGCTATAATCCTGTACAAATCCTATTTCTAGTTTCAAGTGACAGATAACAATAATTCAATAAAGTAGTAAAAGTTTTTAAGGGATTTCTGACCGATGCATGAAGGACTTTTGTGCCTCACTTTCCATTTCTGCTATTTTATCCAACAAGAACTTGGCTGTACCTTTGCCATCACCAATATCCTTTTAATGGAAAAAAATATATATATTGTTGATCATGATAACATGGTGACATAGGCCAACATAATTGGAGAAAGAAGAAATACAAACACAATTTCAGGAAGTGTAACCTTTTGTATATGCTTTTTTCCAGCAAATTCAATATAAAAATTTGATCCATTGTTCTTTATCCATTTTCCTTCAGATAAAATGACAAATGGTATTCCTTTAAAAGTATCATCAACTTCGATATCCAAGGACTGGACCTGAAAATTAAATTGATGTTATTAAACTTAGATTAAAATCCAAAGGTCTAAAGACTTAAAATACTTAGGAATGATATTGTAGACACCTCAAAGGAAGGATGAGACAAAGAACCAGCTCTGAAAGGTGTTTCAGCAGCCTCAGTCAGAGCAACAGATCCAGTGGGCAGAGCATTTCCAGGTGGTAGCTAAGATTGCCAATGAGTTTATTGTAAATAAAATGCCTTAAAAAATATGATGAAACAAACAACACAATTTTAACACCCAGGAGAACATTAATCTGGTATATAGTACAATAAACACTCACCAACCACTCATTAGATGTTCTAGATAAGGCCCAGTGAAGTGTAAGAGGTTTCTTTGAGTCTGTAGCCAGGTGAACCTTAATCTTACCAGCATCTTTGGTAACGAGGACCTTTTAAAGATAGGAAAGACTATCAAAATCAGATGGTCAATAAAAGACCCACCAGCTCAAAATATCAATTTGGCAAAAATTATCTCACCAAAAGATCATTATCATCAAGCTTGTATATTGTCTTGTTCAAAACAGGACCACTTTCATATTCTTCCCTTGCCTCGGCATATTGTTCAATTAGTCTCAAGGTCTTTGGAACATCTTTAAATTGTTCAACTATATTTTCATCAACAATTCGGTTGATAATCTGCCTCAAATCTCTTTTTTTCCTTTGTATTCTTTCAGCGCGGAAGTATTTTTTTGTTTTCAACTGCTTGGCAACTTTAGTTTGTATTTCTCCTTTGGTAATCTTCTTTCGTATCTCATCCAAAGAAGCACCCTTCTCAAGCTCTGCTGACAACTCTTTTCTTGCTTCCTCAAATTCCATCTGGCAATTAAGCAGCGAGTGCCAAAAGGTTCTCTTAGATAAAATGAATTATAATTTGACAACCTAGGTAATTAATATTCAACAGAAAAGTAGAAATTGGAGAGGATGTCACAAAGTTACAAGTTGTTGTTCCTGAGAGTAGTTAGGCTTTCCAGCTTTTTCCCAACGAATATAAGCTTGAATCTGTACAAGTTCATCAGGGATAGTCTTTGTTTCAGAAACAGAAGGCTCCTTCACTTCAGCAGCTTTAGTATTCTTAGTTAACCTTGCACGAAGATCTTGTACAGAAGTACCCCTAGATACTTCCTCCAATAGTTCTTGCCGAGCTGCTTCATATTCCGCCTAACATAATTGAGGAGAAAATTATATACTAATCATGTATGTGAAGGAAAAATGCAATAGTCCTGACGAGAGCAGTAAAATATAACAGACTAATGTTGAATTCCAGCAAAAGTAGAAGGCTGTCACTAAATCCATTTTCCATATAATGTTAGATTATCCAAAAATGAACTATACAGAACAAATTGCGATCATAAACTTACAAGCCAAAAGGAAGGAATCATATTTATCATTCTTTTTACAAAAATAGAAGAATCAAATCCAGTAAAAGTAACCCCTACCTACCTCCTCCACTTCCTCTTTACTTTTCGATTCTGGAAGTTTCAGGTAGAGAATTCTTTTTCAAGAGAATAATTTAAGGAGCATGTAAAGCAGTGCTTTTTATAACAGCAATGAACAATCAAATAATAACAAATTTGCATAGAAGATCTAACTCCCAGAGCCTGTTGTACAAGGGACATTTCCTTTTAACTTTCCCCCATATAACCCCCATTTTATGGCAGAATAACAACCACTAACAAAATGTTCAACATGACCTAAGTCCTAACAACTGGCTAATCATTACAAAATCAAATGATGAATATAATCAACAATATTTTAACATAATTATCAGTCTATTTAGAGCGGTTAACATGTTGTAAAGCATGGATATCCAAAGAATAATTTTAAAAGTAATAAAAAATATAACATATCTTGTAAGCAAAAGTGTTCTTCCAAGAGATACTCTATAGTGTAGTGAGATGCCTATCCAACAGGCACAAGAAAATAATCTTAGCTATATATCATGTTAGAGAAGAAAGAGATGATGCGTTTGGTAGTTTATTCTCAATCACAAGTGAAAGAATGCTCTTTCATCTGAATAATATTTCATGGAAGCTAAAGACAAAAACCAGAGAGTGGGTCGTAGTAACCCAATGTGATAGAATCAACTTAAATAAGGATTAGGAGTGGGAATGTCAATAAACCTGGACAATACATGAGCATAGAATTTATACGAGATTGCAAAGACTAATCTTTTCCAGAGATTGTTATGGAAGGCATAACCAAGAACGTTTACCATGGATACATTCAGAAGAATATTCTTCGAATGAAAAGCAGAAAATTGATATAACAAAATTGGAGAGCAAAACAAACTAAAGGGAGAACTAGGAAATTATAAAAAAGAATCAGCTGAAAGGAACAAAGTAGGCATCAAACTTCAAAAACTTGCAGCTAAATGTAAGACATGAAAGACCATTTCATTACTGACCTTCTCTTGCTCTGGAGTGTACATCTGCTTACCCTTTCGTTCCCACCTAAGATATGCTTGAATCTGTACAAGGTCTTCAGGAACTGAAACTTCTTGAGATAGCTTATTTTTTACTGGTAACTTGATGTGAAAGTTCTCACCATTATTTTTAAACCTACGTTTAGAAAAAAATAGAAAAAAAAAAAAAGCAAAAATAACTATGTCTAAGTTTACCGTGAAACTATTATTCAACAATGGCGATAAAAAAACAAGGCTATGAGAAGCACACCACTTATTTTTAGCCTCATCAAGTATGAGGAACTCAATGGATTGTGCCGCAGGGTCGTAAATTTCTATTTTAAGGAAGGATTCCGAGTCAGCCTAAAGCAACAAAAAAAATTAGTCAAACGGATATGCAAATCTATATTTAAAGATGTCAAGTCAGTTTATCAACATTCCGATAAAACTTTCTTTTAATGTTGCAGTTAATGTTGAAAACTTACTTTCATGAAAGGAGTTCTAAGAGCTTTGTTCTTGTAAACTTTAGTTCCTTCCGGGCGACGAGAAGGAAGTACCCACTTCCTGAACATAAAATAAAAAAACGGGGGGAAACAAATCTCCTTCAAATTACAAGATATATTAAAGACTATTATTAACTAACCCAAACACCTAAAATGCTTGAGGAATATCAAAATAACTTAACTAGTACAGAACATACCCTGGCTGATCACACACAACTCCCCAATGTAAAAGCAGAGAGCTACTACTGTATGAAACTTTAATTTCTACTTGTGTTGCAGCTCCTGGTTGTGAAGAACTAACACTAACCTGCTCCATTGAATACCACCATCATTGACTAATAATGTCTTATTACAATCTCATATTTACCATCCATGAACACAATTAAATATTATGGGCCACATGAATACCTGCAAGTCAATATTTCCATCAAGGTTGAACCTCCCAGAAAGCTGTTCAATGGCCAAAAAGGCAGTCAACACAACACTCAAATTCCAGTTAATAAAAACAGACAAGAAAAGGAACACATTGAATATTATTGATTAAATTTTATACGCTCACAAAAACGCGTAATGTTGATTTGTGCCCAAATTAATAGTTACATCCTAAGCTACTGTCTTATGTCATGTTCATGTATGAGCATTCAATCCAATGCCTCAAGAAAATGAACGCAGTTTCTTAACGCTCTGCTTGAGACATTATCAAGAGCGAACATATTTCAGCATTTCCATTAAAGTTACTGTTTCTTTATGATTACATTTTTTACAAAGCTTCATTCAAGATTACCTAGCAGACGTCCAGCAATTTTTTTCTCAGCACCATTAAATAATTTAAATAATAATAATAATAATAATAATAAAATAAATAAAAGGAAAGACTCCAGGAGTTACTCTTCCCCCATCAAACTTTAAGCTTTCTTAATTTAACATTTAACCGCTAATTTAACAAAATGAATCCTTCCTTTTTTTTTTCATTCTTAATATAATCTCGATCCTTAAATAAATGAAGAGGGTAAAGATTTTATAATAATTAGTTTTCCCTTCACTAATACTAATCATAATAATAATAATAATAATAATAATAATAATAATAATAATAATAATAATAATAATAATAATAAATGATGATAATATAATAATAATGATCAGACTGAAACGACGTAATGATATTATGGTGATTGGAGCATACCTCAGAAGCCGGATTCGTGGTTAACACAGCGCGTGGAATAGCGTCGACGTGGCGGTGCTTTCCCATGGCTAATTTGCATTTCCTCACATACAGCCTGTTCCCGCGAAAATTTGTACGAAACGCGAGATTCTTCTTTCCTTTGTTCACACTGACCGGGAAGGAACTTACCTTACTTTGATGCTCAGCAACCGTTTGCGTTTGACAAAGCACCGTTTGGTGGAAGATACTTTGGCTCATCTTCACGGATCTACTCCTTACTATTCCTCTAGACAAATAAGGAAAACATTAACATGCGTCCATCATTCAAATTCACAATGAGCAAAAGTTGCGATACCAGAACCTATGAATAAATAAGAACGAGAAGGAGAAGAGGCAAATTTGGAAGAAAACAGAGAAAGAAAAAGAAAAGAAACCTTCGTCTTCCTCAATCGGTGGAAGGTGTGAGAGTGGCTTCGTCTGAGACTTCGAGAAGAGTGTGAGATTGGAATCACGTAAAATTAGAAAGAAAATCTTCACTGTGATGAGAGAGAGCTTGGAAGTGTGTGTATGGTATCGGTTGGTTCACTTGGAACGCTGAGAGAAGTAATATCAAGGGAATGGACACGTGGCAAGGTGGTATTGGTCAAAGATGGGGCTGGAGAAGTTGTCACGTGCTTCATCGCATGATGGCACAGTGTTTGTGAGACGAACCCGTGGGGCCCGTGAGAGCTGATACTTTCTTCTTTATGATATTCATAACCGCTTTCTTCCTTATTTGCCCCTGCTTTTGAATTTAATTTCAACAGTACCATGATTCTGTCCTATGAATGAGAACAAAATCAACGTGAATCACACGGTTATAATTGTCCGCATCAGATTTCGGGAAATCTTGGAGAGGAATTCCAAATTAAGTAAGCCACTTGTTTGTTCAAGAAATGAATTTGTGTAACTTTATTGTGATTTTACTATTATTGAAGTTACTTCAAAATATTAGTTCCCATTGGTTTATTCAGCGACAATTTTTTAGATATTTAATGTTCGCACAATTGGCACCCATGTATTCATCACGCAAGAAGTGCGCAAGTTAGATTTTTCTTTTTTTCTGTCTAATCAATTAAATTCATTTTAGAAACTAAAAATTATCTTATATGCAGTATATTGATTTGTGTCTTGAATTTCCCATACCTAAGCCAATTTTTAATATAGACTTAAATAGTATTAATTTAAATTTTTATATTCATTTTCGGATCCTTATTCATATTTACTCAGTAAAAAAGTGAGTATATAGTTTTTTCCAAGTTGTGCATCTCATCTTTCATTGTGTTCAGGTAGAACCATTAATATCCTTTCACATCTGTATATATTTTGCCTCTATATATCAAAACAAAGAAATGATTCTACTGTGTTAAGTACTAGAAACTAAATTAGCTTTGGGTTTATTGTTGAGATTAAAAATGCAGATGTAGGAGTTCCTTGGTAAGATTGATTTTGCATTTGGTTTTTGTGAACATGATAAATAGGGAATTAGCATGAAACACATGCACACGTGTTAGGAAGTTCATTTAAAGCATAGGATAACATTGTAGGAAAAAATAAAATTATGGAATCATTAAGTGACAAAAAATAAATAAATGGAAAATGGAAAATCATTTATAATTATTGTATGTCAAAACTTTTGGGAAGATAAAATAAGAAAATCACCGATGACTAGTTTTAGGTCAACTTTAGGTCTTGTTCAAAACATATCCTTTTTGAAGAATTTTTTCTTGCTTTACCATCTTTGTTTAAGCAATTTTAAGTTAAGGAATTACTAAAATTATAATTTTACATAAAGTTATAATTTTTTTACAATATTATAATATTTTATAAGATTGTATAAAATATTATATAGTAATTTTAATTGTGAAAAATAATTTGAATATGTGAGATCCAAGTTATCTGAAGGGCAACCATTTTGAAAGTTCGTCTTAGATTGAGGTCCAAAGTTAACAATTGGAAGGGGTAAGCACTAGGAGAAGGCAAAAGCAAAAATTGAAACATATATCGTCGCATTTCTGAAGCAGACAGCGGACAAAGTAAGGGGAAAATGGGTGATGTTTGTTTCTTTCTACCTCTGCATGCACTTCTCACCCCATATATGTGGTGGATCCAGATTAGTGTTTCTTGTTTGTTTTCAAAGGGGAAGATGTTAGAATGCTATGGTCTTCAAAAACTTCAGTTTCTCTGCATTTGATTATAATTCTGATTTATTAGAAAGTTCTTTTTACATAAATGACATCGACATTCACCTTTTAATTGATATAAAATTTTAAAAAAAAATAATACTGATGTAAATGAACACTTTTACAACTCGTCATAGAATCTATAAATATAAAAAGTATTAACATGGGAAATAAATTAATAATTTAAGATTAAATATATTTTTTGTCCCTTGATTTTCAGTGAATTTTGAAATTAATTTATTTTAAAATTTTGAATTAATTTAGTTTTTTATTTTTCAAATTAGTTCTTTTAGTCAAATTTGGTTAAATTTACCTGATATTTCAAGGATCTATAACTATATATAAAGAGGATTCCCTCTTTTGTGTCCACATTTTATAATTCCAACTTTACTTTTACGATGTAATTATTGTTAAATTTTTTAAAATTAATGTTACTTTTACAAATTTTTATAAAACTATTTATTTATCTCCTTCTTCTTCTTTTTTTCTTCATCAACAATTATTTTCTCATATTTTCTCCATACATTTATTTTTGATAAATATAACATTATAATATAATTAACTACTAATATAATATCATGCATATTCAAAAAATGTGTACACACAGGCGCGATAGCGCCTGTGTTTACGCTAGTGTTTCATAATAGTATTTGACTTAACGTTAAAGTAAAATCTGTCAAACAGTATAAATCACTCGAATACAATCTTGAAATGCGTACAAAACATTAAATAAACCTAACAAAATTTGATTAAAATGACTAAATCTACGTATTTCGAAAGATAAATTACTAAATTGGTCCAAAGTTTCAAAATATACTAATTCCAAAATTCACTGAAAATTAAGAGACAAAAACATATTTAACTCAATAATGTATGTGAGAGTGAAAATGATGATGACATAAATGTTTAACTTTTATCTATCTATCTATATCTATATCTATATATATATATATATATATATATATATATATATATATATGTATAAATTGGAATTCCTGTGTTGTATTTAAAATGTATTTTTTGAAAAAATAAAATTTTAATTATATATATTTTTAATTGATTAATTATAATATTTAATTGAATGAATTATATATATGTAATAATATTTAATTATAATATTAATTTTTATCTTTACATGTTCAAATTGTTTTGTTGTAATTAATAATTGAAATTTAACTTGTTTTAAGCTAAATTTTAGTATTATTACACATTTACAACTGTTAAATAATACAATAAAAAATTAATAATTTAAATTATGTTCTATTTTTTTTAACTAAAAAATTGGCCAACAGGCTAAAGAAAGGTATAGTTTCATTCACTATAATTGTCAATCATAAATAGAATTACAAATACTATATTTTTCAATACTTTCACTTATTCTTAATCTATTTTGAAATATTTTCAGTCAAAATTATTATTAAAGTTTTAAGATTTTACTAATTTTTTAGATTTTACACTTCAATCTAGATATTTTGTATAGGTCAAAGCTAAATAATCCAAATCGGAGCATTTCTAACCAAAACAGACCATAATTAAAGTTGAAGGATTGATAAACTTGTTGTCATTTGTTTGCTGCAACCTAGTTTTTAAGTTAGAAATTATTTCTTAATAATGTTTGATTATATTAAACTTACATTTTTTAAGATTATTTTTTAAATTTAGATCAAACTTCTAATGTTGCAAAGATAATTATAATTCAAATTAAAAACAAATTATTTCTTGCTAGGAAGGAAGCTATGAGATTCTTTATTTAATCTCCCCTCTAAGATATCCGGTTCTTAATCCTATTTAATTTTTTTATTATTTTAAAATAAATCATTATTATTATTATTATTATTATTATTATTATTATTATTATTTCTATGGATCACATCCCATCACGTGTACAGTAGTATCATTTCCGTAGTTTCATTCATGTAACGAACCCAATTTGGTAAATCCAAAAGTTGCTTTTCTAGATTCTGAAATGGTTCTTGTATCAAAGATACACTTCGCATATACATCATACTTATCTTATTTATATTCCGTTGATGATTAACACATCAACGGTTTCCAATAACAGTCCCATTTAAATATCTTATCTTGGACGCCTTATTTAACCACGGTTTCTTCGTTATAAACAATTTTTATTTAATATTCATATCTTCATATTATCATTTTTTTTTCATTTCTGTAAAATTAAATATCATATTAACGCCGTAAATTTTTATAGATAATATAAATCAATTAATTTTATTTTAATTTTAAAAAATCAGAAAAAAAAAAGTAGTACATGGGCAGATCTTAAAAGTGGACACGTCAATTACTAACTTATGCATTATCACGGACAGCTTGTCCAAGCAAATAAATTTAGGTGCTTGAATGAGTAAAGGAGGGTTTAAAATCCACAACTTTCACAAGCAAGGAGCTGTAAAACAAAGTAAAGTTGATTAAAGAAAATGGAAACTAAAGCCCAAAAATCTTTACACCACTCTCAAACTTTATTATTAATTAAACTTTACTAAAATAAAAAAATTATAAATTAAAATTTATTAAAGGGTAAAATATACTTTTTATATTTTTTTCTTATTATGAAATTTTATTATATTTTTCCTTTCAATTATAAATTTTAGTTAATGTTATTATTTTGGAACAAGTGTATTATTTTATTTTGGGAATGATCTTGGTTATATTCAATACGTTAAATTTAATTGGTTAGATTTACCTTATAAAACTTAATATTGGAGTAAAATATCAAACACTATGAAGATAAGATCATGGGAAGTGTGAATTTGATGAGCAATCAGTACATCCAAAATCTAATCTGTTGCTAATGATGAGACTTCATATATTGTTTTTTACTATGTTTATGGTTCTTTATAATTGAAACACAAGTTAAAATTTTCGTAATTTTTATGCGAGTACATATAAAAAAGTTTATAAAATTATAGAAATAAAAGTATGTCTTAAAATAAAATAAAAAAATGGACTGTAGTAACTCAAATTTAAACATTAATGGATGAATGAAAGTATAAGGATAAATTTGAAGTCCAAGAAAAACGACAGAAAAAATGTGTTGGAAAAGCAAAATGATTCGGAGATGATTTGTGTTGTTCCGATGAAAAGGAAAGTAAAAATGAAAGGCGAGAGACACTTGGCTAAACGCAGAAGCAAAGGCACAGCTCAAATGCTTTATATTTGTCGAGAAATGGCTGACCAGTGACCACCACATCATAAGATATGGATCAGTATGCTCAGCAAGTCACCAAAGATATCATTGGCGGTTAGATTTATCCACTCACAATGGTGTGGCAATGGTATGGCTCATCCCTTTCAATACCATTTCATCTAAAACAGTGTACAAGGCTAGAAGTAGAAGCAAGCAACACCAACTTCCTTTCAGATTTTCATTTCCTTAGTTAGAGTATTTAAGAAATTATTTCCATTATAACTTTTTATTATTCATGTTTAAATGCCATTTCTTAATTTTAATTATCTTTAAATTCTACATTTTGTAATATTATATTATGCATGACTCTTCCATCATTTGTGTTTGAGATTACATAATCAAAAACATCTAAATGTAAAACATTTAAATGTGTACATTTGCAAGCAAATGAATTGGTATTGGAGCTCTTCATCCTTACCTTCAATATAAGTCTCAATCTTTAACGATCTATTGACGTCAAAAAAAAAGAGAATAGTTTAGTGTCTCTCACTGGTTGGATGCGATCGTCGCCTTCTATATTATGGGTTGAGATCTTCAACCTCTATCTCCATTATGTGATGTATGCTGTTGTTGGGGCATGGGTGAAAGGAGGCTTGTGATATAACATTCTCATGCAATTTTTTTATCAACATGAATTTGATAATATCTCCTGTCAATGACTGGGAACTTCATGATCAGAGTGTAGATATTATGGTCTTTAATGGGTCAAAGGAAGATCATTTTAACAATCAGTTACAAGAGGTATCGATGTCTACTACCATTATCCACTCCAAATTTCGTTCGGATGACAATAATAAAAAATAAAAAATGAAACTAATATACAGAGAATACAAAAAAAAAAAACACAAAATGGAAAATGGAAAATAAAAGATATTTTTTATTATTTCAAAAAAAATATACACTTATATTACATTTTTACTTTATTTAATTTGAATCTCTTTATTTTATCTTATTTTATTTTATTTTTATCTTTATTATTATTATTTTATTTATCTCCTTTTTATTTTATTTCACTTTGTTTTTTTTTACTTTTCTTTTTTATTATTATTATTATCTCGTTTTATATTATTTCTTTTCTTTTATTTTTTATTTTGTTTGTATCCTTTTCTTTTTTTATTATTTTTTTTAGTTTTATATTATATATATATATATATATATTCTTTCTTTCTTTCTTCTCTTCTCTGATTTATTTTTCCCTTTGTTTTGTTTTTCTTTTCTTTTCTTTTTTAACTCTTTTATTTTATTTTTTGGACTTTTATAATCTCTACTAATTTCAAAGGCAGGAACAATTAGTATAGAATTTATTGTGATGGTCAGGTTCACGACTAGCTTTTCCTTTATTTAGGGAGTAATTAGTTGGCTAAGGTCCTACTTTGTTACTATTTATATACATAAATGGAAAAATTGTACCGGTGGGAAGTGATGGAAGGGGAGATAAGGTGACTGATTCCATTTGTTGGAAGTGATTAAAGGGGAAGATGACCAATAGTAGAAGAAAAATCAGGGAGGGTTGGTCCTTGCACCAACTAGACGTAAAATCTGCCTTCTTGAATGGGTATTTAGAGGAGGAAATATATGTAACACAACCATTGGGTTTCATAGTCAAAGGAGAAGAGCACAAGGTGTACATGCTTAATAAGGCACTTTACGGGCTTAAACAAGCTCCTAGAGCTTGGAACCATCGGATCAATCAGTTCTTGGAGAAGATTGGTTTTGTGAGTGTGTTTCTGAACAAGGGGTGTACACCAAGTGCTGGAAAGATCAAGACAGAGAAGAGAAAATAATAGTATGTCTTTATGTGGATGATATGTTGTTGACTGGGAGCAAGCCAGAAGCAATTGTAGAGTTTAAGTCTCAAATGCATAGTGAATTTGAGATGAGTGATTTGGGAAGGCTCAACTACTTCCTAGGCATTGAGTTCTAGTTCACAAAAGCCGGAACTATTATGCATCAGATGAAATACTCACGTGATCTTCTCAACAGGTTCGAGATGAAGGATTGCAATGCTGCAGTAACTCCAACGGAAATGGGTCTCAGATTAGAAAGGGGCATTGAGGAGGAAGATGTTGATCACACAGAGTTTCGAAGAATCATTGGGAGTCTTAGATACTTATGTAACACCAGACCCGATTTGAGTTATGGTGTTGGTATTGTTAGCAGACATATGCAGAGCCCGAAAGTTAGCCATATGAATGCCGTAAAACGAATCTTACGTTATTTGCGTGGAACATGTAACCTTGGTATAATGTTTCCATGCAAGAAGCCAAGGGGTGAGATGAAGTTGGTGGGATTTGCAGATGCAGATCGGTGTGGTGACATGGAAGACAGGAAAAGTACTGCAGGTCACATTTTTTACTATGGCAAAGGACTAGTATCCTGGAATTCAGTCAAGGAACCCGTGGTGGCTCTCTCCTCATGTGAAGCAGAGTATATAGCTGTTGCGCAGGCTGCATGTCAAGCTGCATGGCTCAGGATGTTGTTGAAGGAGTTGAATGCAGAATTGATCCAACCACCAACACTGTTTGTTGATAATAAGTCTGCAATAGACTTAGCTAAACACCCATCAGCTCATGGAAAAAGCAAACATATAGAGATGAGGTTTCATTTTTTGAGAAAGCAGGTTAATGACAAGAAGCTTGAAGTAGAGCACTGCAGCACAGAAGATCAGAGTGCAGATATCTTTACAAAGCCTTTGAAGGCTGCTAGATTTTGTAAACTTAGAGAGTCTCTGGGAATTGTTCGATTTTGACTTAATGAGGCATGTTGAGATTTAAGTCAATGTGTATGGGCCTATGCATGGGGCATGGTTACGTGCATGGGTTTATTTTCTGTTTTTCTGTTGAGTCTATTACTTCCTTTTCAGTGTATATAAACACCACTGTTTTCATACTTCAATAATATGAGAAAGTTTTCATTCTCTATCAGTAGCTCTCCCATTTACATGTTGTTGTTGGGGCATGGATGAAAGGAGGCTTGTGATATAACATTCTCATGCAATTTTTTTATCAACATGAATTTGATAATATCTCCTGCCAATGACCGGGAACTTCATGACCAGAGTGTAGATATTATGACCTTTAATGGGTCAAAGAAAGGTCGTTTTAACAATCAGTTACAAGAGGTGTCGATGTCTATTACCATTATCAACCCTAAATTTCGTTCGGATGACAATAATAAAAAATAAAACTAATATACAGAGAACACAAAAAAAAAACAAAATGGAAAATAAAAGATATTTTTTATTATTTCAAAAAAAATATACACTTATATTACATTTTTTACTTTATTTAATTTGAATCTCTTTATTTTATCTTATTTTATTTTATTTTTGTCTTTATTATTATTATTTTATTTATCTCCTTTTTATTTTATTTTATTTTGTTTATTTTTTTACTTTTCTTTTTTATTATTTTTATCTCGTTTTATATTATTTCTTTTCTTTTATTTTTTATTTTGTTTGTATACTTTTCTTTTTTTATTATTTTTTTAGTTTTATATTATATATATATATATATATATATATATTGTTTTTTCTTTCTTTCTTCTCTTCTCTGATTTATTTTGCCCTTTGTTTTGTTTTGTTTTTCTTTTATTTTATTTTTTAACTCTTTTATTTTATCTTATTTATTTATTTTATTTTTTGGACTTTTATAATTTCTACTAATTTCAAAGGCAGGAGCAATTAGTATAGAATTTATTCTGATGGTGAGGTTCACGACTAGCTTTTTCTTTATTTGGGGAGTAATTAGTTGGCTAAGGTCCTACTTTGTTACTATTTGTATACATAAATGGAAAAATTGTACCAGTGGGAAGTGATGGAAGGGGAGATAAGGTGACTGATTCCATTTGTTGGAAGTGATTAAAGGGGAAGATGACCAATAGTAGAAGAAAAATCAGAGGCAGGAAGCAACCGCCATTTCTCTGGCTTGACCCTATATCCTGACGTTGGTGGCATAGAGTGCGTGCTTCAGGTTTAGAATCTTGCCCAAGATCTTTAACAAAAAGAGGAGATTTGGATAACAACAGAATACATACCTCTGAGGAGGATAGAAAAAAGAGAACTAAGATTCATAAGCTCACCGGAGAAATTTTGAAAAAATTTCATTACAGAGGAAAGAGCACACAAAGAGAAGCAAATACAAGAGGAGAACCACCTAACATCAAGCAACACAAACACAAGGAGGCTACAAGAGTTAAGCATCATTCTATTCTTGAATGTTTGGATGAATGTGAGATTGTCTAGTCTTTGAATGAATGATGTCGTGTTGTGGTTGTGCCTACCGTGCTTCATTTGTTGCTGATTCATGATAATACTGTTGTGAGTTGTTGTTTGTTTTTGTTGCTGGAGTGTTTGAAAATATAATCCACGATCCAACACCAATGCTTTCACCGTCCAAGCCTCAAGCGAACCCCCACAGCCACAAATTCCCTCCATCTATCCCTGCCATCTTCATACTTCATCTTGCCAGCCAAAACCTCCATATTCTTTCATCTCGTCACTTGCATGATAAAAAAGGAATAGAACACAAGCACAACAAATATCATCACATTCCCTTCATCCAACATCTTTCACCTTCGTCACTCACGCTTGCTTTCCTTAATTTTCTGCAAAACAAAAACAGAGAACCTACATTCCCTCCACGCACCTTCATCACTCCACGCACCTTCATCCTCTTGATTCCAACTAAAACACCACAACATTACCCCTTGATTCACGCAACAGATTCACTTCCTCCCCAATCCTTGCACCATCCATTATTTCACTTTGGGCTACAAATCATTCTACTTTGCGCACCCCATTGTTTTAATCTTTGTACCTCTTTTTTTTGTGTTGGATTTGTTTGTATATATTTTTTTTGCCTATTTATTTTTAATTGCAGCCCACATTTCACTGCACACACCTCCCATTAACTACTTTCTGCACCACTTTTTTACTATCTTGCACACCTGTTGTTTTATTTTATTTTTTGGTTTCACTCTCTGTTTTGGACTTTTATTTTAAATTTTAAAACACTTTTCACACTTTCACCTCATTTCCTTTTAATAACTCACCTTCTCACACTTATACAACGTACCAATTTCGGCTCTGAACTTGTTTTCAAGCTCCATCAATTCTTGTAATTGCATGTACCTAGCATCCCTCTACCTAAGCTCATCCATATCTGTAGTAGGTTTTTTGCAGAGGCTATTAGCGAAGGGTCTTATTTGTAGTGTTGTGACCATGAAGCGGAGAGTGACCTCAAGGTTAAGGTTTTAGATGCTAAGAGCTATCTTTCCAAAGCGTTCCATGAACGTTCATAAAGTATAAGGTTTTAAATTCAAATGCATTTTGGATCGTATAATTTAAAATATATTTTTCTAATAAATTTTGGAATATAAGTTGTGAAATATATTTTCAAATATGAAAATATCTTTCAAATTACACAATTAGGTGAGCTTTAAAAAATGAAAATGAGAGGTAACTTTTTACATTTTTAGTATAATTTTAAGGAGGGTAAATTTAGAGTTTATGAATTTTATGAGGATGAAAAAAGAAAGGAGGTGCAGAAAGAGACAGGCTTCACTTTTGGGTGTTAAGTGCATTGTGGACAGACCTTGGTATTTGGGCCGATAAGAGCCCATACATATTATTGGGTACTTTCAAAATATCAAAATATTATGTAAATAGTTAAAATCAGATAATTTGAGATTTTTGCTTTTAGAAAGACGTTAAATGTAGAACATTTTTCTAAAGCTTGAAAATGGTCTCATTTTGTATTCATATTATGAATTTTCCACTCTCCCTTTTATCTCATCAATTCGAGGTATAATAATAATAATAATAATAATAATAATAATAATAATAATAATAATAATAATAATAATAATATATTGCTATTAGGTGCGAGAGGGAGCGTGTCACTAAATAATATTTATCATTTCATTTTTGCACGTGAATCATTCAAAACAGTTTTAGTGAATTTAATTATGATCATGTAGTTGTAATTATACGATTAAGATTTTTTTAAGGAATTATGCGATTTAAGAATTGTTATTCTTATCTCTCACAGCTCCATTTCGTACACTAATTGCATTCAATAAAGATCCACCTTACAATGTCGTTGACCATGTAATGGCTTTTACATGATTACATTCAAGAATAATATTTGGTTTTAAAATTATTATTTGTAAATCAAATTTTGATCATTTTTTAAATATTTAATAATTTAAAGTAATCTTATATAACAACTTAAACTATATATTATCGATAAATAATTTATTGCATACACAAAAATACATACATATATATATATATATATATATATATATATATATATATATATATATATATATATATATATATATATATATATATATATATATATATAAAGATCTTATGAATTTATATATGTGAGTTTGACTCTTACATTCAGACAAAATAAAAAAGTTGAGAAATATATAAATAAATTTTTTATAAATTCATTATTTTAAGAGACAATGTTTTGATATCTAATATGAACATGCTTTATAATTTATTGGTGCTGAATTTTCTTTGTGTATTTTTTCAAAAAGAAATTCCGACTGGTTTATCTTGATAGCTTGCTTGAAAAAATTATTATAATAAATCAAATTTAAAAAATATAATAAAAAAAGGTTATACTCCATAACAGTTATCGTAAGTTTTAAATAAGTGAAATTGTTTAGACAAGACTTGTTAGATTGTGCATTTTTCCACCCCATTTAACCAGAAATGAAGCAATCAAGAAAAAGAAATAGTTCCATCGCAATTGGGTGGTTCTTAATTAAGTGAAGACTTTGTTTTGTCCCATGTATCCATGTGGCATGAAATGACGATGTCGATGCAAAGTGAAATATTCAAAGTCACGAGTTTCCACGAAATGATTAAAAGACACGTAATGAATATTCTCTTCGCTCAAAATATCGTGCATAAGATTCGGTATATACCTTCAATATTTTTAATAATAATATAAAAAAAAATGGTCAACCTAAATGAAGCCACCCATTTATTAACAATGGCGGGTCACCCTCCCACTCAAGATGTGACTTCATTTAAAAATAACTTTAAATTTCCCTTAAAAAAAATACACTAGCAATTTAATCATCCTTAAATAATTATAATCTCTCGTACTCGTTATACACGCTATATTGGTCAAACTAAAATTACTTATGTGTAATATATAAAATATAAAACAAAATATAACACTTACAACTTTATAACTTACTTTGAATTGGTTTTAATGTCTTTACAATTCCACTCCGGATAATCAATTATGGTTTAATCTTCAATTTGATTTGATAAAAAAAAAAAAAACATTGTACGAAAACATTTCTATGTTATTGTTGTCTTTGATATTTTTTCTCGTCCCTCAAAAGTGGATCAACGTTACTACGTTAAGTAAGAGCCATATATTTTGACCATGATCTCGAATGTCTCAATTAAATTAAATTATATATTAAAAAAAAAACCGAACTGGTGAATGTTACATTGGTGAGGTGAAGCATGCCATCCATGTGGTGTGGTGCAAGACGAGGGCACAAAGTCAAATAAGAGATTCAATAATGAACATGTTACGAAGTGAATATCCCGTTTCCACGTAGAACCCATTCATAACATTCTCTAGATTCCGTTTGCTTCAAGTTTTTCTTTTTCTATAACTTTTTATATATGCAATTTTAACTTTTATAAAATCTTAATTATAAATTTAGTGTTCTAATTTTAGGATTAAGAAATAAAAATCTACTCTTAATATATTTTAAATTATTAACGTATTTATTAAAATAAAATGTATTAAATTAATTGTTAAATCCATTACAAAAATGAGTATAAATATGTAATATTCTTATTGGTTAAAATACACATTTAGTCCTTGGTTTCATTCAGATTTGTCATTTTAGTCCTAATATTGTCTTTTTGGTCAATTAGATCCCAATTTTCGTTAATTTTGTTCAATTTGGTTATTTTTTTGCTAACATAGTTTAAATAATTAACATAATGATAGTGACTGTCATGTGTCACTTCGTAGTCTTTTTCATTTTTATTTTTAAAAAATTGTCCATGTGTCAATCCACACTAGCGTACCACATGTCAGGATCAATGTTTTATATTTAATTTGATCCCTATATTTATTATTTTCGTTCAATTTAGTTTTAATTTTTTTAAAATGAAACAATTTTGTCCTTTAAATTGAGACCAAATTTAATTTTTGTATAAATGTTATAATGATTTATTTATTGAAATTCAAATTTTTTTAACATATTTTGATTTAGGGTTACAATTAGTTTAAAATTAGAACGAAAATGGTACGGATAGAGACTAATTTAAAAATTTTAAATCTATGGTTTTACTTGTCATCCTTAAAATTTTTATTTTAATTTTAAAATGATAGTAACCTTAAACCAAAAATATTTAATAAAAATATGAATTTTAATAAAAAAAATCATTATAAATTTTATATAAAAATTAAATTTGGTATCAATTTCGAGAGACCCAAAATTACTCAATTTTAAATAAAATTTGGACTAAATTGGACAAAAATAACGAATATAATAACCAAATTGAATATAAAACATTGACCCCAACACCCGACACATGGTTAGATTGACACGTCGACATTTTTTTAAAAATTTAAAAAATTTAAAAAAATTTAAAAAATAAAAAAACCACAAAGTGACATGTGACCGTCACGGTTTATTACCGTTAATTATTAAAATAATGTTAGTAAAAAAATGACCAAATCAAACAAAATTGACGAAAATTGAGAAATGGTTGAACAAAAAAACAATATTAGGACTTCAATGACAAAATTGAACAAAAATAGGGACCTAGTGTGTATTTTAACCTTAAAATAACTTAAGTTATATATTAATGTTAAAGTAAAATTGTTTAATTTTAAAACATAAGAACATTAAATTTATTATTTCAATACAAGACACTCTCTCATTAATTCACATAAAAAGTTCGCAAAAGACATTATCTCACTTAACTAAAACAAGAAATCAACCTCACTATGGATAGAATTTTGACACATGAACATCACTTTTCTTACATGTTACACAAGAGCAAATCTTTTTTACATTACACAGGATATTACATTAGAGTATCACACTAGATTTAAATGAGATATTATGCTTTCATAAACATTTTATATACTTAATACATTACTAGTTTATATATTGTTCCTATCACACCCAATAGTCTCACATCGCTCAGAAGTCGAGACTCAAGACAGTTTAAATATGCCTTCCTCTTTTCACCATTTGAAATGACTTTTAAGGTAAATACAAAATTGTGACGGAGCACAGACTCCAAAATTGACAATAACTCATATGAGGGGTGATTAATCATAACTATGTCACTTGACGGACTTGCATTGAAACAATTATTATTAAATTAGTCACTTCATCATTAATAGTCTTTATTATTTCAATTCACATTTTTTTATTAAAATAAAGTTAAAAGTGTTATTATAATTTGTTATATTATTTCCAATTTATTGTATTATTAATTGAAATTTAGTAATTATTAAGTTTTTGCTTAAATTATTAATTATTAATTAAATTATTATTAATATAATTAATAATTAATAATATAGAAATTAAAAATATATTAAACTTATAAATAGTTATGTACGCAATTAATATCTCATGTAATCTACTATAATACAATATCTAATGTAACATATTAATATAATATTTGGTGTAGTGTAGAAAAGAAGATTTGTTCTTGTGCCAAATATAAGAAAAGTAGATGTCTACATGTTGAAATGGTAGATTGTTAGAGGTTGGTTTCTTCTTTTAGTTAAGTAAGAGAATGTCCTTTTTTAACTTTTTGTGTGAATTAATTATAAAGTGTTCAGTGATGTTTTTTATTATAACTAATAATTAATAATATATACTCACCCAACAAATATGTTAAGTGATGATGTGGTCTAACAAGACTCATTTAATTTTACTGACCTAAAGTGGTTAGACGATATTTTGAGATATATTTGTTGGTGTAAATATTCATATATAAGCAATATATGTGACCAAATATCTCTTTAGTTTGATTACCTTATAATATTCCTTAATACCATATATTTATAGAATATTTGGTATATCACATTATATTTATTATTTTGATAATTATTATATATATGTTAAGTTGTTATATATATTTTTTATATCATTGAATATTCTCTTGATACTATTTGTTTTTTCAACAAACCTTATAAGGCCCATAAACACTATAAATACACATGATATTTCACCTGGAAATACAGACTCTCATCCTTACTCTCTTTTACTCAAGAGATTCAAACTCTCTTACTCATGTGAGAGCACGAAAAAGTTTTTTTGCATATGGATCTCTCTTGTGTTCCAACCCTCAAGAGTATACATCAAGATTTCTCATTCCATTCAGATCATGTCCAAATGTCCATGCTCGGGATCCCGGTAAAATTAAAATTTCATGAAATTCATATATATATATATATATATATATATATATATATATATATATATATATATATATATATATATATATATATATGTACGTATGTATGTATGTATAATTGAGAAAGCACAAATAGCAAATTTTGGTAATATGACACTCTCTCATTAATTCACACAAAAATTTCAAAAAAGATATTCTCTCACTTAACTAAAAGAAAAAACCAACCTCACTACGTGACAATATACATTTTTGACATGTGAACATCTAATTTTCTTACACATGACACAAGAGTAAATCTTTTCTACATTAATACACAAGATATTACATTATAATATTTCACTAGATATTACTATATGGTAGATTACATGAGTTATTAATTGCTTATGTAAACATTTTATAGATTTAATACATTACTAATTTATATATTGTTTCTATCACATCCAATAATCTGATATCGTTTAGAAGTCAAAGCTTAAGGCAATTTAAATACTTTTTCCTTTTTCTACTTTTCCACTCTTCGCCTTTTAAGTTAAGAACAAAACTATGAAGGAACATAGATTCCAAAGCAGAGATATCTCAGATGAGGGATGATCAACCATAACAATGTCACTCGACGAACTTGTGATGGGAATAATTATTATTAAATTAGTTACTTTATCATTAATCGTCTTTATATCTCAATTCACATTTTTTATTAAAATAAAGTTAAAAGTATTAATACAATTTATTATATTATTTCCAATTTATGATATTATTAATTGAAATTTTGTAATTATTAAGTTTTTGCTTAAATTAGTAATTATTAATTGAATTATTATTATTAGCATAATTAATAATATATAGACTAATAATGTATTAAACCTCTAAAATATTTACGTAAGTAGCTAATATCTCATGTAATATACTATAATGTAATATCTGGTGTAATACTCTAAAATAATATTTTGTGTATTATAGTAAAGATTTGTTCTTGTGTCATTTGTAAGAAAAATAGATATCCACATATCGAGATGGTAGAATGCCACGTAGTGAGTTTAGTTCTTTTTTTTGTTTTAGTTAGATAAGAAGTGAGATAATGTCTTTTTTGAACATTTTGTGTGAATTAATGAGAGAATATCATGTCTCAAAACTTTGCTATTTATGTTTTCTCTTTTGTGTTATATATATATATATATATATATATATATATATATATATATATATATATATATATATATATATATATATATTCAAATAATTTAATAAAATATTTATTATTAAATTATCTACTTTATCATTAATCATTTATATTTCAATTCACATTTTTTCTTGAAATAAAATTGAAAGTATTATTATAATATATTATATTCTTTCCAATTTATACATTATTAATTGAAATTCAGTAATTATTAAATTTCTGCTTAAATTATTAATTACTAATTGAATTTTAATTATTAGTATAATTAATGATTAATAATATATAAATTAATAACGTATTAAATTTATAAAATATTTACGCTGCAATTAATTTGTAATGTAATATCATGTGAAATGTAAAAAATTCTGCTCGTTTGTCATTTGTCACGTGTAAGAAAAGTAGATGTCAAATTGTCAAAATTGTAATTGTCACGCAGTGAAGTTGATTTCTTCTTTTAGTTAATGGAAAACGAGATAATTTTTTATTTTTAGCTTTTTGTGTGAATTAATGAGATAGTGTCATATCTCAAAAACTTTGTTATTTATACTTTCTTCATGTATATATATCAGAAAATGATGATATAAGTTAAGAACATGGAACTTCTACTATGTCACTTTCGGTATAATATATCATGACTGGTGCAACAAGGTAGAAATGTAATGTGAGAAACTAGAGACCGAATGAAAACATGGTAGAAATTTAATGTAAGAAAAATTAAACACAACAGGTTTTCAAGGAAAGCGGCTGGTTATATACAACAAAGTCATGGGTTAGCATGAATAATTTTTAAGAACCCAATTTAAATGCAAATTATTATTAATTCAAAACTATACTATCTAAAAAAGCCAGTTTGAAATTTTGTAGTCTGAATCTAAATATTTGAATTAGATCAAAACATAAATTCACATTTTAAAAGTAAAAGTAGTTTGGATGTTTATAAATTAATTTAATATCAATTTTTAAATTGATATTCCTTTAACATCGATTTTAAAACTAAAATCATTTTAAATTATTATGTAGTTATAAAGAATAATCTTTAAAACTAAAATTTGTTAGAATTTTTTAATATTTTATATAATGTGCAATTAACTAATAATTTAAAAAATAGACCAGTTTTTTCATATTTAGTACATATTTTCTGTATAGCTACTTACAATATTTGTTATATGTTTTTAATTTTAGTAAATGTTACCTCCGAATAAAATCAAATGGTGTATTCATAAATTCAATCCAAATATAATATAAATTTCAATAATTGGATTGAAATTAAATCTAAATTATTTTTTTAAAAGTTAATTTAAGTTTTTATAAATTGAAAATCCAAATAATCTAAAACCGTTATTTTAGATAGAATAATTTGAATGTTTACGAAACTGTTTGATAATTTTTAAATCAATTTTAAATACAATATAATTTAAAGTTAATATATATTTTTTAAGAATACTTCTTTAAATGATAAATTGTTTGAATATTTCGTATTTCATTAAATATACAATTAATTAATAATCTAAAAATCAAAGTAATTTTTTACACTTAATAAATGTTTTGTGTAAAGTTAAATCTTAAATATGAATACACGTCACCCTCTAATAATAAGAACTCTTGATGTATTATTTAAATTTTAGTGTTGATTATCAATTACTATATATAGTACAAAGTATTTATGCATGAATATTGAATATAAAAGTAACATTATATAGTACAAAACATTTATGCATGAATATTGAACATAAAAGTAACATGTATGTTTTCTGTTTTCTAAAGAATAATACAATGGAGTTTGATTTGACTGATAACTTTTATACAGGTTTTTCTTTTAGGAAAAGTTGTTACATATACTTATAAGAGTTGAAAAAAGAAAACATATAAATATTTTTTTATTTTCACACTAGATCAAATAAATGTAACAGGTAATATTATGTAAATGTGCAACGCTTGATGTTCTCTGATATTTTTCAGTATCTTTTGCCGGCCATCATTTTCGTTTCAAAATTGATGTTCTGTTTTGGTATCATCTTCCATGTTTTCTCTCTTTTGTTTCTACCTTCCATTTTTCAATTTTTGTCCTTTAATTAAAACTCATAAACTTGTTCAAACACTCTTCTTATTTAACCTCATTCAACAGCAAGGTAACTTTTTAACAGGCGTTGCTATTTAACTTCAACTCTTACTTAGTTCTTATAATCATCACGTGTAAAACACAAATTATAGATAACTACAAGATTTCCCTTTCAAGAAAAATTGAGAGCTACCTAATATGCTAGTGCTCACGACAGCACAGACCCTACTATTGTCATTTTACAAGTACACAGAAAAATAAACCCAGTTAATTATCCAGAGATGCCACCTCCTATATACATTAATTGTCAACACTTCAGTTTCACATTTCCAAACCAAACGCCTCTCTAAAGTCAATGCACGTTACTCAACTTGTTTGCAAGGACTTTTGCTTCATCCAATTCCTTGGCTTGAAATGCATTGTACTGCAAGTGAAAATTTTGAATTTTCGCTTCTTCATAAAGTCCTTTCTTTAGTCTTTGATTTCAAACCTGGTTCATTACCCTTCCCAGAGAGTAAAAAAAATGAGACTCGGCGTCAGTAGGAGGGTTTGAGCTCCCAACTACACCTCTCTTAACCATGAAAAGTCATTTCTTAGAGATACATTTCTCCAAGTCTCAGTTTCTGAACCAATCTTTCCTGTGGAATTTTCAAAACTGCCAGCCTTGAAAAGACAACAACATCTAATTTTATATGCTTTACTTAACTATCTTGGCATCTCTATTTCTCTTCTGAATATGCCAGGTTTTTAGTAGACAATGACATCAAAATTAACTTCAGACAACCCCAGAGGACTAGAAAGCTTTAGCTATTATTACCACCTTTTAAATCCCTTCAAATCAACGTGATTAATTCACATTTACTTTTCAACTAAGAGACAGAAAAAGTGGTTGGTTTGGTTACCATGGTGCGCAGAACAGTGGGTAAAACGTGGTTCTGTAATAACACTGACCCTGGTATGTTAGGCCGGTTCAATCCAAACCACTTTCTGTAATTACTACTCGTAAATTGTCCGATATATGTAGCCTGATTTAGGACTATTATTATATATATGCAATTGTTGATAGCGTGTCTTTGGCCTATTGTTAGGGGAAACAGATTTATATAGTTGAGAGAAAAGAATTTCTGATTCACAGTTACAAGCATGGAGGTGGAAATCCCAGGTGCAGCTGTGAAAGAATCGGAGCAACAGAAGTTTGCTCTACCTGTGGATTCTGAACACAAGGCCACCGAGTTCAGATTATTTTCCATAGCTAAACCCCACATGAGATCTTTTCACCTATCATGGATCTCATTCTTCTCCTGCTTTGTGTCTAGCTTTGCTGCCCCACCCCTCCTTCCCATAATCCGGGACAACCTTAACCTCACAGCCACTGACATTGGAAATGCCGGTGTTGCATCGGTTTCCGGTGCAGTTTTCGCAAGAATTGCAATGGGAACAGCTTGTGACTTAGTTGGACCGCGCCTGGCCTCTGCATCACTCATCCTCCTCACAGCACCATTTGTGTACTTCACTTCCATCATCAACTCAGCCACCTCGTACCTCCTTGTCCGTTTCTTCACCGGCTTCTCCCTGGCCACCTTTGTCTCCACACAGTTCTGGATGAGCTCTATGTTCTCCGCTCCGGTCGTGGGTTCGGCAAACGGGTTTGCCGGCGGATGGGGCAACCTTGGAGGAGGAGCCACCCAACTGATCATGCCCCTTGTCTTCTCCCTCATCCGTGACATCGGTGCTACGAAATTCACGGCATGGAGGATTGCGTTCTTTGTCCCTGCCATGTTCCAGATGCTGACGGCATTTTCAATCCTGATATTTGGGCAGGACATGCCCGATGGAAACTTTCAGCGGTTGAAGAAGTCAGGGGAGAAAGCAAAAGACGAATTCTCAAGAGTGGTGTATCATGGGATTACTAACTACAGAGGGTGGATTCTGGCGTTGACTTACGGCTACTGCTTCGGGGTGGAGTTGACCATAGACAACATCATAGCTGAATACTTCTATGACAGGTTTAATCTGAAACTCCACACTGCAGGAATCATTGCTGCGAGCTTTGGGTTGGCTAACTTGTTTTCTAGACCTGGTGGGGGTTATATATCAGATGTAATGGGAAAGAGGTTCGGCATGAGAGGGAGGTTGTGGGCTTTATGGCTGTGCCAAACCTTGGCTGGTGTCTTCTGCATCATCCTTGGCCTTGTCGGTTCTTTAGGTGTCTCCGTCCTTGTTATGATCATATTCTCTCTCTTTGTCCAAGCCGCATGTGGAATGACCTTTGGGATTGTTCCCTTTGTCTCAAGAAGGTGCCTTTCTCTATACTTCTTCTTTCAATCAAAATCACTTCAATTTTTTATTTCTACTTTCAAACTTTGTTTCAGTTTCTTTAAAATGAATACTGATAAAACACCTACATCATGTTATCACTCTAGATAATTTATCCTTGGATGTGAAGATTGTTTTTCTATTTATCACTTTTGTTGGAAACAACTTTCAAAAGTTATTAGATTTTGGAGTTGAGAAGTACGAGATTCTTATAAAAACAGCTTTTAAAGCCAAAAAGTGTGAAGAGAACCAAAGATTTCCTTATTAAACGGCTTTGAATTTTCTAACAAATCAGGATCCACCGGATCATGAGAAACAGCAGGTAAAGTAACATATGTATCATGTTAAATCATATGGATATGATTATCTAACATATCGTACATGTTTCATGCATCTTCTTGAGACTAGATGTGTTGATAACACTTAACAGCTCTGTTTTCAATAGCACGAGTTTGTGCAATCAGAGACACGTGCACACTTAACACAAAGTTGAAAGTTAACACAGTTATGTTAACAAAGCGCACAGCACTATGCCAATAACTGTGCAATCAATTGTAATGTTGTGAAAATGTTCAGGTCATTGGGGGTGATATCTGGAATGACAGGAGGAGGAGGCAATGTGGGTGCAGTGGTGACCCAGCTAATTTTCTTCAAAGGATCGAAGTTTTCAAAAGAAAGAGGAATAACTCTAATGGGAGTGATGATCATAATATGCACTCTGCCAATGTGTTTAATCTATTTTCCACAGTGGGGTGGGATGTTTTGTGGTCCATCGTCTAAGAAGGTGACAGAAGAAGATTACTACTTAGCTGAGTGGAACTCAAAGGAGAAGGAGAAAGGGTCCCATCATGCAAGCTTGAAATTTGCTGATAACAGCAGAAGAGAAAGAGGAAAAAAACTGAATGCATCAACAGAGCCTTCTGAGGAGATCACACCTCCACATGTTTGATTGCTTCACTCAACCCTCATCATGAAGCTTGTCATATCAAATCAAATCAATGTATGTTCCTATGTTTGCTGCATAATCAAGTTGAAATGGTTCCGAGCCTACTTAAATTTTCTGTTTCAATCTGCTATTACTTACCATAGATTCCCATTGTTTGCTTTGAAAACTTTTGGTCACTGTTGTCACCACTACTCCACTTTTAGACTCTGGACGAAAGGGTTTAAGCTAAAAATAGGAGGGTTACGTCTCCAAATGTTAAAGGTAATTAATGTGATAGGTTATGCTTTTTGCCATAAAATTCAAAACTCAACTGCTAATTCCCCTTTTCTAAACGTAGAATGATATTATAATTTTTATTTTTTTTATTACGGGATTTAAATAAATAGTTGATTAATGCATCATTATATTTTATTTTTAAAAAATTAATAATTCACACTAAATTACTTTAGAAATTACTTAATAAAAAAAAATTAGAATCGTAATATAATTTTCCTGACTATATGAAAGAAACATGTTAACCACGCTTATAAGTATTTTAGTTGTATCAATCAATCCTAGAGTAAAACAGTGTAACAGTAATTAAATTAAATCGTTATCCACAAAAAATAAATTAAAGAGTGTGTTTGTAACCACGTAAATATTGTCTAGGATAATAGTAGCTTGACAGCTTACACTTTTTTATATTTTTCTATTATTTATGCAGATATAAAAAGAGAAGAAAGTTTAAAAACTAAGTATTTCACACGAAAAGCGAATTTTTTTAGGAGTTGAGCTTTTCATTCTTTTAAGTCATGATTTGTAAATAAGCATTCATATAATCTCGATTATATTTGTGAATTATGTCTATATTTTTCAGGTTTTCACTGCTATTATGTTTCTGTATTATATTATCTGAGAAATAATAAATAAAATAAAATAAAATAATTTGATATTTATTAATTCACGTTTTTATATTATAAGAGTAATTATTAAAATAAAAATATTAAAATGATAAATGAAAGAATAATTTAAATATATAACAAAAATTTATTTTATTACAACAATCTTTTCACACGCTCTCTCTTAATTCTAACAACCTCTCTTTCATTTCTCTCTTCTCTCTTTTTTTTCTTCTTTACGTTTTCACTTCTCCTTTAATTCAATCAAATAATATTATTATAGAACTGAGAATAGGTTTTTTATAAGAGCAAATAATTTTATTACATCAAGTGGGATGATGAATGGTGAAGAAACTTAACAAATTAATAATATTATTAAAAGTAATTATTATGAAAATTGACAGAATTTACATGCAAATTTGCTCGTCAAATAAATTTTAAAACGAGTATAAATTTATAAATTAATAGAGGAATTGGCAAGAGAAATCGTAGCAAATTTCCAAAGAAAATAAAAATGTAACAGTTTCCTTTAACTCTTTCTGCGGATTTAAATTTATTTGAGAAAACCATAAAAATTCAAATGGAATACTTGCGAAAACTTCTGCAAAAAACAATCCACACAAAAATTTATAGTTTAATATTATGACAGTTTCTTACTGCACCTCCATGACTTTCTTACTCTTATAAAACTTTCTTTTTTTTTCGTTTTGTCATTTCTGGACTGTATAATATGAAAGTGATTTTGACTTTTAATTATATAATTCGAAAGTAAAAATAACTGGTAAATTATTTGAAAAATATTTTTAGCTTTTAGATAGTATAATTTAAAAGTCATTTTTGTCTTTCAAATTATATAATTCAGAAGTTATTTATAAAAAACAATAGATTTCAAATTATAAAATTCAGAATTAATTTTTTATTTAGATTACATAATTTAAAAAAAAAAGACAAAATGAGAAAAATAATTTATGTAGGTGGAGAAAGAAAATTATGGAAATGCAATTAGTAATTCTCTAATAGTAGATCATTTTCTTGTTACGGACTGCTTCTTCCTACACCTCTCTTCTTCCTGCACCCCATAATATCCATAAACCATAACTTACCCTCATTAAAATTATAATAAAAAATAAAAATATTCCTGTACCTCTTTCATGTTCATCACTCTCATTTCCAAGATACTTTCATCTCTATCTCCACACTTCCATTCCCACTATTGTACGTCAAAATAAATTTATTCAGCACTTTCATCTCCATCTCCACTTTTTCACTCTCAAAATAAATTTCGCTTGCTTCAGTCCATGGCAAGAGTCTGGAACTCAAAGGAAAGTCAAGCTTATTGTTTTTTTCCCCTCCAAATCCAAAGGTCGAAGACGGGTTTCGTAGGTGAGAAGCAGGATCGTAGATGAAAGTCTCCATTGTATATAACGTCCATTGTAAGTTCCGACTTACGCTTTCAAATTAAATAAATGATTAAATATATTTTTTTTTCTAATTTTTAAAATAAATTAGAACTAGTTATTTTAACTAAATTTTATTATGTTTATTTTAGATTTCAGATGTATTTAATGATTTTGTTCGTTTACACAGTTTAACACATATTCGTTTTAATGTTAATTAAAAAATATATTTAAAATAAATTTTAATAAAATTTGGTCAAAAATACTAAATTTACAAATTTTTAAGATGAATAAATTAAAATTAACCAAAATTTTAAAAAGAGACAAATTTAAATTTTTACATAAAAACATATTTAAATCTTAAATAAATCATCATAGAAAAAACAAAATTCAAGATTCAGCAATCTGATTATTTTTTTTTTAAATACATTCGTGTAATCCTGAATTATAATTTGAAATATACAATCCGAAGGAGAAATATTTTTTTAGAATGTGTATTCTGGAATGTAATTTTTTTAAATGCTTTCTAGATCATAAAATTTAGTTTGAAAATATCTTCTTATAATCTATAATGTATTATTTTAATATATTCTAAATTATATAATCTAAAAGATAATTTTACTGTCAAAATATTTCTAGACTCAAAAATATCTTTCAAATTGTACGATCTAAAATACATTAAAAAAATCAAAGTGCAAAGATAACTTTTATCTTTTTGTTATAATGAGAAATAATTTTGGATTTATCAGTTTTGTGGAAGTGCATGAGAAAATAAAAAGAAAGGTGCAGAAAGAAAGACACCTTGTTAGATACCTTTGAATAATATGGTCCATTCTTTATTGGGCCATCTCTGAGCTCTTCTTAAAAGTTATTAGGCCTCTACTATTTACACTATCTACACACTGTTTTTACTAGAAGAGATTTCCTTTTTCCAAATCATGTGTACCTCTGTTGGAGTGTTGAGAATGTCTTAGATTTCCAGATTATGAAGAGAAACATATTTTAGATTACAAAATTCAAATATGAATATAATTTTAGATTCTGTAATTTATAAATTATTTTAATTATAAATTTTAAAATGTACTTTTAAGATCATATAATTTAAAAATATATTTTATATTATATATTAAAACATATTATGAACTGTATTCACATTTTATATTGTATAATTTAAAATATGTTTAGAAAATGTATTACCAACTCGCTATTTTTTTTTTAATTTTTTAAACATATAACACATTTAATCATATAAATATTTTTAAAATTTTAATTGATTGTTGTAAGCTCCATTTTCAACCTTATGTGTTTGGGCTTGGTCTTTTCGTAGGCCCAAGACCATCCCCTCTAGGACCTCAATACCCTGCCAAACCTTCACACTTTCATTTGTCTCATTTTCAGAAAGTTGTTCCCCTCCCTCACACACCCTTGTCTCCAAAAAGGGCTTTGCTAGGGCATAAATCCTTCTCCTTACCAGCTAGCTCCAATATGCTTCGTACTCTCGAGTAAGTTGAACCTCAACTTCATTCTTCCCCTTTTTCCAGTGTAAGGGCTCTAGTTTTGTTTTGGGTTCCCCTAGTACCTTTTTCTCAACTTCGTGTATGTTGGTTTTCAGCTCCGTAGCTTGCTCCAGTGCCCTATTACTTTAGTGGGTTACCATTCCTTGTGCTAGCGTCTAAAAAGGTAAGGGAAGTTAGGGTCCATGTTTAAATGCCTGTTGCTTACTTTTAGTTCTCTTTTGTGTTTCTAATGGTTGAGTAGTGTTATGATGTATGAAAATCCATTGGGTGTTGTCTTGAATGAAGTTTCTGGTTTTGCATGCGTAGAACAATGGGGGAGAACTGTTATTCTCGTCCAAGCGAGTTTGTCTCGCCTAGGCGAGAATAGCATAAGCTCGCCTAGGTTTCTGCTCGAGCACTCGCCCAGGCGAGGGGATGAGTTTTTGAGCGACAAGCCAGCTCGCTCAGGCGAGACGACCTCACCTAAGCGAGAGCTCGCGCAATTTTCCAGGAACCTCTGTTGCAGTCTCGCCTAAGCGAGATCCTGTAGCTTAAGCGAGACAATCTCTCTCACCTAAGCGAGGACACGTAACTTGGGCGAGAACTGGTACAAGAACGTGTTATGCTCTGTTATGCTTTGATTGATTGTTTTATTTGAACCATTACGTTTAAAGCCTAAAGTGTGTATATATGCATGAATTGTTTGGCTATGTGAACTGTGGTTGGTATGTGGCATGAGTATCAAATGGAATTTTTGGTTGTTGGTTGAGAACTTACATGAGATTTGGATGTTTGAGATAAAAGTGGTGGGTATGGTATGAGAAACATGAAATTGCTGTGAGATAGGCGTAATTCCATGAGTCTTATGGGAAGATCTCATGGTGGTGTGTAGTGTATATATTAAGATAAGAATTCAAGTAAGGACCGCATCCCGAAACTCTAAAGGGTCAGTGAGTCTCATGTAGAGCAAACTGAGCCAAGTGTTGAGAGTAGCGGGAGGCCCTAGTCTCTAGCAGGATAATGGCCTTAAACGCTTAAAGGCTAACCTTGTGTGTGGTAGGGTGAAACCCATTGGCAATGGCTCTGCAGAGCAGTAGAGGCCACCACAAGTGCAAGCGTTGGTGAATCCAATCTTAATATATTTATCCGGATAACTAAGTCATAGTGTCCTGCGTGTTTGCTATAACATGATTCTCTGTGCCTATTGTATTGCATGCTTGGAACTGTTTTAAGTACTTGCCTGCTGTAATATATTAAAGTTATTTTTACACTAGCTTACCCTTTCATTTTCGTGGTTGTGCTTGTGTTTCTTTTTCTTTTGCGATGATCACCTTTTGGTGGGAGCAGATGAGAGAAATGTCCAAGGTGGATCTAATGGTCGCAGCGGTGCAGCTTAAGCTATTCTGTTAATGATTAGCGGGCTCTTAAGAGCAGTTTTATGGCCATGGTGCCTTTTTGTAATAGTTGTTCTAAGAGCAACCCTTGTCAGCTTTTATGTTTAGTTCCTGGCATTATCCTTGACATACCTTAGTATTTCAAGTACCTTTATGGATGACTAAATTCTTGGTTTATGATGTTCATCTGATTGCTCTTTCATTATTATAATCATGTGATGTTTCTATTTAGTGGAATTATTCTATTTAAACGGGATGTTACAATTATTTAATGTTTTTAATTATATAAATTAAAATGATTATTATTTTTAAATATTAAATTTGTGTTATAATTAATATCTTATCATAATTCTACTAAAAGAACAAAATATTTTTATAACATCTATTTTAATTTCTTATCATTTTGGAATACTGAAAGAAACATATGCATTTGTGTGAAAAATTCTACCAGCATACATGCATGATTCTAGGAATAATCTTCGAACTTCCATTCTTCTCCATATATTTTCAGAGCAATTTCTCTCTCAAAGAAACATCTCACCTCAACGGACCCAATTATGTTATGAAATCAATAAAAGCAAATTACTTAGCCACGTTGACCTGACCTCAATTTACTTTATATTTATTTGAAAAAGGTCAAATAGTAAAATAGAAAAAGTAAAAGTGTGAAAGTTACACAAAAAGATGTAAAGGCAATTAAAAAAATCTCTGTCTTTTTAAAGAAGGCTACAAAAACAAAGTTTTTTTTCTATGTTTTTGCCATTAGTTGATAAAGTGAACCAAGATTGAAGTTTATTAATAAAAATGTTTTATGAATTAAGGGATTACTTATAAAAACACGTAATTTATTGTAAACTATGAATTATATACACAGTTATTTTTTACTTTTTAGTATTTGTCGAAAATAAGTTCAATTTGTAATAAACAATTCAATATTGTTTCTCTAATTTGTAATAAACTTGTAGACTAGTTATGTAAACAGAATTATAATACAAATATTGAATTTCAGGGTTTATTACACAGTGTATACGTAAACATCTATTGTGAGTGGAAGTGTAACACAAACCCATATTACTTTCTTTAGTTTCTTTTTTAACTCTCATAATTTTTTAAGAGTTATTTTTATTATTTTAAAAATAAAAAATAACTATAATTAATATTTCTTTCGCCAGTCACCATATATGCCCGATTGAAGACAAATAAAATAAAGGGTTAAACATGTTTTTGGTCCCTTAAGTTTCAGCGAAATTTGGAATTAGTTCCTCATTAAAATTTTTGATCAATTTAGTCATTCATCTTTCAAAATGCGTGAATTTAGTCCTTTAAACCAAATTTTATTAAGTTTATTTGACGTTTCAAACGCATTTCATGATAGTATTTAAATTATTTACACTGTTTGACACATTTTTGCTTCAATGTTAACTCAAATACTATTATGAAATGTGCTTGAAATGTCATATAAACTTAACAAAATTTGGTTAAAAGGACTAAATTCACGCATTTTGAAAGATGAATGACTAAATTGGTATAAAATTTTGATGAGAGACTAATTCCAAAAATTACTGAAACTTGAGGGACCAAAAACATATTTAACCCTAAAATAAATTATAATAATTAATAAAAACACTTTTCTCATTTCGTGTAGATTTTTATAAAATGCTCTGAATATATAATTATTTAATTTTTGTTCTTACACGAATGTCATACTATCTACAAAAATCAAATTACTTTAATTAACTTCTTTTAACTTATAAAACAGTCTTAATTAAACTTATATTTAAAAAAACACATTTAATATTTTAACAGTGGTTCACAAAAACAAATATATCTTTTTATTTTAATTTATAACATAAATCCTAAATTAGTAATGTAAAACTAAATTTATATAATATTATTATTTTTAATTGAATAAAATAAGATAACATAATTAAAATAGGTATTTTTGTAATATAAAATAACATTTATTGTTCTAAATAATAAGAGAGATATTAAATATGTGTGTAAAACAAGAATAAACATTCTAGGCTTGTTCTATTATATGATGTGGCTAAAGCTATGATGACCAATCTCAATCAGAATCATATTACGTGTTGACTGGGAACATGTTGCCTCTCTTTGCAAACTTTCATACACAATTATTATTATATCTACGGTCACAGATTAAAATTTGCCTCCTACTTCAAAAACTACCATTCACTGCCTGACACGTGTCTAAACAAACCCACTACTTTCTCACCACGCACAGTGTCATGTCTGCACCACCCGTTGACCTCAGTGCTTCTCACTTGGTTTCTTCACCTACATACACTCTCGTCAACCCAAAGTACCATCATTCTAAGAACATCTTATTTTGTTAATTATTATATGTAATTTCTCATATAAATTTAAGTGATAACTCATTAATGTTAATATTAAAATTACATGGATTATTTTATTGCAGGTTCTTATAACAAAAATAAAAAACATATAAAAGGACTACATTTTTATACAGTTCATATTATTATGTAATAATATAATTTTAGTTTCTATATTATACATGAATTTTTATTTTGACTGATGAAAAATATTTATTATTTTTTATTCTTTTAAAAATTGAAAATGATTATTTCCCGTACCTGGTATCATATTTCATTGCTCAAATGCTAAATAAATAGTAAAAGAAACAATTTAAATAATATTTATTAGTAGTATCTTTAATACAAAAATAATAATATTTTAATTTATTTTTTTATTCATTTTTAATTTATCACTCTTCAATTATGTATTTTAATTTTATCTAGTAATACAATGTGATGATTTAAAAATAATTAAAATAATAAATTAAAAAATTAATAAAAAAATAGATCAAAACTATCATTATTCTTTAATATAATAAAACATAATAGATCAAGCATGCCATATTATCTAATAATTTTTAAAACATACAATACAGTTTTTTTTATGACCAAAACTTTCTTATTTACAAACACTTAAACCCATATATCAATATAATCTTATTATATAAAACATAAATCAGCTACTCAATTCAAAATTTTAAAAATATGATGATGCTATTTTTTCTTTTAAATATCAAAGTAAATCTTAATATTTTATATAGACAAGTATCCAGGACCAGGTCAATGAAAATAAATTATTATTCCTGGAAGTAAAATCAGGATTAACTGATTATTATTTATAGAAAAAAGGTGTGAAAGTGATAGAGATGTAAGTTTTCCTTCTATAGTAGGAATAAAAATAAAAGAAGGCAATGATGAAAATTGAACCCATAAGATGGATAATCATACTATCCAAAGAATTAATCCATTGTATCCACCATTAATATCATAACATCATAGCAACTATATTTATATCTTCTCTTCAGCCACTCTGTTCTATGTCACCTACTATTTTATTTTCTTTCAAAAACACCAACTTGCAGTGCTAAGTTTATGCATCAACAAAATCCAGAAAAAAAAAAAGAACAAAAAGACATACCTCAATGATTCCTTCTTCCGTTTCCTTTCTGCTTCTCTTCCTTTCTGTGTTCACACCTTCTGCTCTTTCCGATCCAAGAGCGCAGAGAGCCGCTCTGCTATGCACCAACCGCACCGTTTCCTCTCTTTCTCTGCGCCAAGTTTTCATCGCAAACTTTCTGGCGGCGATGGACGCGTTGACCCCTATGACGACGACTCGGCAGCACGGCGCCGTGGTGAAGGGGTCAGGAAACGTCACCGTTTACGCCATGGGTGAGTGCATGAAAGACCTGTCGCAGTCGGACTGCAATGTGTGCCTGGCGCAGTGCAAGACGCAGCTCCTCTCGTGCCTCCCTTTCCAGAAAGGGACACGGGGTGGCAGGTTGTTCTTCGACGGCTGCTACCTCCGCTACGACGACTACAACTTCTTCGCCGAGAGCTTTGGCAACCAAGACACCACTGTGTGCGGCACCAGTGGGAGTATTAACAGTAATAGTAATAATAGTGTTGGTGCTAACAGTAGCCGTATTTATAAGGCCAACGCTTTGGAGCTAGTTAGGAACCTGAGCGAGGTGGCGCCCAAAAACGATGGGTTTCTGGTGGGGTCGGTGGGGAGAAAGAACGTGAGTGTTTACGGGTTGGCTCAGTGCTGGGAGTTTGTGAACGGAAGTGCCTGCAAGAAATGTTTGGCGGATGCTGCCACGAGGGTTTCTTCGTGTGCAACACAAGAAGCGAGGGCGTTGAATGCTGGTTGTTATTTGAGGTACTCTGCGCAGAAGTTTTATAACAATTCAACCGATGTTGCAACTTCTGGAAATCATGGTGGGTTATACTCTCTCTGTCTCTGACACGTCGTTTTTGTTTGATTTTATTGATGGTGGTCGATTTTAGTTAGCTTATCATGATTGATTCCTCTTGTTTTGATATTTGCGACAAATTGGTCATGTTCGAGTTCGAGTCTTGGAGACCTTAAAACCTTGATGTTGCTAAAACTTCGGTTATACACCGTTTTGTAAACCCTTGATTGTGAAAAATTGCAGAACATGTCGTTGAATTGATCACGGACCATTTTTCTGAAACCTGGAAGACTCAAACATAACATATATGCAGAATTTTATGTAGATATGTTTGCTTATTTTGTTCCATCGAGTGGTTTTCAAAGGAGGGAATATTGTTTAGAGTCATTTTGGGTGGATTTTTTGTCCTTGATGTGTGTTTTGTTATGGAATTTAACTACCATGTTAATTTTAAAATAGGCATTATTGTGAAGAAATAAAATACCTACAGAAATCGCCTTTCTGATAAAAAATGTCACTAAAGCTGTAAAGCTGTGTTCCTGTGTATGGCATGTGATGTTAGGACGACGGAGTCTATCTAAAATTCTGGCCGCGTCTGCTGCTGCCGCGGCTCTTCTGCTGGTTGTTGCAACGGTTGTTTTCTTTATAAGGAAGAAAATTGTGACAAGGAGAAGAGGTATCAATATTTGATATTTAGGACTGAGATTATTAGAACTGTTGATACTGAAAGTTGTTGCATTGTTCTTACCTCAGAAAGAAGACAGTTTGGTGCTTTTCTGGACAGAGTGAATAAGTCCAGGCTAAATATTGCATATGAGATTCTTGAAAAGGCAACAGATTACTTCAATGATGCCAACAAGCTAGGACAAGGAGGGTCAGGTTCTGTTTATAAAGTATGTATTTTCTGAGCTTATGATTTTTTATCATTTTGTACAAACTAACTGTTGCCTAACTATTTTTTGTTGCAAATTAGGGAGTTATGCCAGATGGAACTACTGTTGCCATAAAAAGGCTAAGATTTAACACAACACAATGGGTGGATCATTTCTTCAATGAGGTCAATTTGATAAGTGACATTCAACACAAGAATCTTGTAAAACTTTTAGGATGCAGTATTACGGGACCTGAAAGCCTTCTTGTTTATGAATACGTGCCTAATCAGAGCCTCCATGATCACCTTTCTGGTTGTAACTTTATCTCTGATATCAAGTCATAAACAAAGTTCCTTTCTTTAAAAGAAATTTTTCTTATCATAATATCTCCTATGAATTTCTCCAGTTAGAAGGATTTCTCATCCACTGAGTTGGGAATTCAGACATAAGATTATATTAGGAATTGCAGAGGGCTTGGCCTACCTTCATGAGGAATCACATCTGAGAATCATTCATAGAGACATAAAACTGAGCAACATTCTACTTGAGGAGGACTTCACACCAAAGATTGCTGATTTTGGACTTGCTAGATTATTTCCAGAAGATAAGTCTCACATTAGCACAGCCATTGCTGGTACGCTGTAAGTGCATGACCCTCTTCTGCACCTTATGTTACAATAATTGAACCCTTTAGCCGATTTCTTGATCTTAAGGATTTGAAACATGATCCATATGTTGTTCCTGCATGATTATTCACTTGCATTTGATCATGTGTTCATATTAGGGGGTATATGGCTCCAGAGTATGTCATTCGTGGGAAGTTGTCTGAGAAAGCAGATGTTTACAGTTTTGGAGTTCTAGTTATCGAAATAGTATCTGGCAAAAGAAACAGTTCCTTTATTATGAATTCATCCTCTCTCCTACAAACGGTAACTGTTTTCATCTGGCATGTTGCTACGGCATGATACTACTTCATATAATGTTTTTTAACAAGACAAACATTCTCATTATACAAGGTTTGGAACCTCTATGGATCAAACAGACTATCTGAAGTTGTTGATCCGACCCTTGAGGGTCCTTTTCCTGCAGAGGAAGCATACCGACTACTTCAGATAGGACTGCTTTGTGCACAAGCTTCTGCAGAGTTGAGACCATCAATGTCAGTAGTAGTTAAAATGATTAATCACAGTCACGAAATTCCTCAGCCAACCCAACCTCCATTTATCAATTCTGGTAGTTCAGAACTCAGCAGATCTGGTTTACCTGGATATAATTTTCAGCCTGGATCCAACACTCAGTCTTCAGCAAACACCATGACTGAAAGTCTGGTTGAACCTAGATGAATTACATCAACACAACCTTTCTCCGGAAGTACCCTTATAGAAGTTGTGGCATGCTTGCTTTCTTGAAAAAGTTTGGTATCAGTTATCAGCATGGCAATGTTGTTTCTGCACGTCCAAGTGAATTAGATCCAGAGTGACATAACCCCTCATATGAATCATATGCCAACAGTTAAGACCGATTGCTATGTATACAGATAACAGTTTCACAAAAGGTTAAATTTTGCCGAAACTTGTACATTACATATCACACAGGCCACTTACAAAAGAATCAATAAGTAGAAATTTGTACTACATGCTTTTTAACCTTTTGATTTCTCTACTAGCACCTCCTTGGAGTTATCTACTTCCAAGAATTTTACATGTAACCACCAGAAACTATTATTTATTTACATTTTATTCTGTATGTAATAGAAAATTATTTTAATTTTCTTATATTACCTCTATTTACTATTATTTATTTGAATATGGGAGACATTTAACAAAATAAGAAAACTATCTACGAAATGCATACCGATAAACCTTTGGTTCAGTAATAAAAATGCCATTTTGTTTCATTACCAGTGTCTTTGACTATTGAAGAAAAAGCTTCCCCTGCTAAATGGATAACTTGTGTATATTTTTATGGTTTGAATGAAGGAGGGCAACGGAATATTTAACAAGTAACGTGAAGAGAGTGTTCCAACCAATGAACGTCGAAAGTTCAAAGGTTTGTGTGGTTGGACTTGGAGATGTGAAACAATTTAACAATTGACTGGGTTAAAATTAGCAAAATAATGTTTCTCTCTGGAGTTTTTCTTGGATCAAGAGAGAACATGAGTGGGACTGGGTTAAGTAATCACAAAATATTTTCTGAAGTAGCATTCTTTAAAAAAAGTAATGTAAACAGAATTTTTTTTTTCTACGGTGTGCTGCTTTGGAAAAGAATTCGAAAACGTTGTTTGGTCAACGTGAAATTAAGCAAGGGTTAAAAATTAGGAAGTATGGGTTTTTTTTTTCTCAGTTAACAATTTCAACAGGGTAAGTTATGGGCAGACATAATCTATCTAACCGACATAAATGCAGAGAGGACCACGCAAATATTTTATCTAGATAAACCGGCATGATGTGCCGCTACATTATTTTCTAGAATAATATCATAATCTATAAGGTATATTAATTTAATATTTCTGTTTACTAATTTTCAAATTACTGTATTTTTTATTTGATTTATACATATTAAAAATAGGTTTAATAAATCATTCTCTCATAATTCATCAAGTTTCTAAATTTCATTGTATTATTTACTTAAAAAACAATTTATCTTACTCATTTCCGTGATGAAAGTATAACGTCTTCTTTGCGTCTAAGGTGGAAAGCGTGTTAATCACTAAAAATGTCAACAGCAAAAAACGACAAAATAAAAGGTACAAAATAGTAAAAGATAAGTTCAGCGTTGAAACATCGACGTTAGGGAAATTGTTTACTTAAAAGAAAAACGAAAACAGCCAATTAGACTAACATGCTAAGATACATAGTCTATTACATTGTAAGTCTATAATAATAGAAAAAAATATTCTTACTTCTGTGTGAGGCGCATTTCATATTTCTTTTTTAATATTATTATACTTTAAAAAATAGAAAAGGAAAAAATTATATTTGTTCTATATATAGTAACCAATAACCAAAGGAAATTGTTGTAAAAAAAAAACAAAAAACTAACAAGGTGAATTCTACATTTGACTACATAATAGGAACAGGAAGTAATTTTGGATTATGGAAGAGAAAATAAAACTCCAAAGAAGAATAGTTTGAAAACGTCAAATTAATTATTGATACCTAAACAAAAACAAAAATATAATGTGTTTTCAATATCATTGAAGCTGGTGACAGTTAAGTGTTTTTGCATGCTCAAGATCTTGAAACGTGTACTACAACTAAAAGGCTGGTTTCTTATATTCATAAAGAAATATTATGTGCAGGTGAATGATTGGTCTGGAATCCCTGTATAAAACTTTCTAAATCTAAAGTTCCATAGTTGTCATGAAATAATAGAATCTGGGTCAAATGTTGTTTAAAAACAAAAGGTTTACCATGCTACGAAGAATCCATTAGAAGCTAAGAAAGTCAGCAAAAACTTCAAATCAAATAAGTTCCATAAGAAATTCATTATATTTAATTGTTGATAATGCACATAAGTACAATTGAAACGGGTGAAAATGCTAAACTTAAATGAAAAAAAAAATTGTTCATAGGAAAAATAGAAAATTTTCTTATTGAAGATGAGGGTGGTTCTTTCAAGATGGTATTTTTTGGAAAGCAAATTTGTGAAGACAAAGAGAAGATATATTTGTAAGAGATTATCTGTCGTTCAAATTAATAAAAACAAAAGAAAAATTATAAAATATACAATTATAAAAATAAATGAGATAAAATTGGTTTGTTTTTTTATTACAAGAATGAGGTATAAGATAAAGTTGAACCCTTGTTTTGATGGTCAATGTCCGACCCAACCGCGTAGATGCACTATCTAGGTGACTTAACACAAAAACAGACTTTGAGCAATGTCACGTTGTGTTGCGTTTTTTTCAACTTTTCTTTTCAAGTTTCAACCAACATTCAAACTACCACATTATCTCTCCCATACCACTCTACATAATCATTGACTTTCTATTTTCTTCTGTAAGATGATGTGAGATCTGGTGGAGACCATCAATGATCAACTTCATTCACGCCTTCAGTACACAAAAACACAGGTAACAACTTCATTTCTTTAATGCTTCACAAACTTCTATAGGAACATCTTAAGCATGTGATTAAACGTTTTCGTTTTTAATGCACTTTACTTGCTTAGTTGCCTTCGCTGTCTTTAATCACATTTTTTATACAGCTACTGTGTTCACACATTTTCTATTTTCTTTTTCCCTGAAAAAGCTCTGCCATGTGAATGGAAATGATTCTGACGCAACACCCTTCCAGTCTCTAGATAAAGTTTTCAGTGTCCATACCAACCGCGTTTTTTCCGAATTTTGATAACTCAATTTGACCAAGAGTAACTGGACAGTTTCAACAGTAAAAGAAATGATTTTCATGTTCATTGTTTTGTTTGCCATTAGCAGAGTGTGCAAGTGTGAAACTAAACTCCTCCAAGATCTGGTTTTTCAATATTGGCTGCCAAAGACACAAGAAAGTATTATATTATCTCTATCAATCTTTGCGTGAAATGATCAAGATTTTTACTTTACTGAAAAGAAGTGAGTTAGCTATCATGTCCGAATTGGTTGGTGGTCCTGAATTTCTCCATTTCACTTGTTTGGGAAGTTCCGGTAAGAACCAACAAACTTGTGAGCCGACTTTGGTTTCTGCGTTTTCACACAGCTTAAAATGAGTTCCCCTTTCTTCAAGTGGCCTTCTTTTCTGAGGAACATAACATAAGACTTCTGGAATCTCATTAGTACGAAGGAATTGTTTAACTAATGATGTTTCCGACATCAGTATGACACAAGTGATGCAGCCTAAATAGTCTAAAGGCTCTAACACTTGTTTTTTGCAGATCGTAGTTCAGAAGGCCTAGTTTCATCAGTACCAGACAAAGTGCTTAGATCCTATCATCACAAAAAATGGAAAGAACATCCCCTGTTGTCTATTTCCAATGTTTTATTTTCCTTCTCATGAAGGTTGTGTTGGTACCGAAAACAGTGATGGCAGAACCAAGGGCCAAGACTGTCAATATAACATGTGGCAACAAGTTAGAGCACAACTCCACTATCTTTGTTCCAAATTTTGTTGCAACCATGGAGAAGATTAGTGAACAGATGAGAACCACCGGATATGGCACAGCAGTTGTAGGGAAAGGAGGGCCTGACACTAACTACGGGTTGGCTCAGTGCTATGGTGATCTCTCGTTACTTGACTGTGTTTTATGTTACGCCGAGGCACGCACGGTTCTTCCCCAATGCTTCCCATACAATGGTGGTCGCATATACCTTGATGGTTGCTTCATGAGGGCTGAAAACTACAGCTTCTATGAGGAGTACACAGGACCAGGAGACATGGCTGTTTGTGGAAACACAACAAGGAAGAACACAGGTTTTCGAGCAGCAGCGAAGAAGGCTGTTATGACTGCAGTTCAAGCTGCACCAAACAATAAAGGGTATGCTAGGACCGAGGTTGCTGTAGCAGGAACAGCAAATGACTCAGCTTATGTTCTGGCTAATTGTTGGAGGAGCTTGGACGCAAAGTCTTGTAGAGCTTGTCTTGAGAATGCATCTTCTTCCATATTGGGGTGCCTTCCCTGGTCAGAAGGGCGAGCCCTTAACACTGGATGCTTCATGAGGTACTCAGACACAGATTTTCTTAACAAGGAAGAGGAAAATGGGAGTTCAGGAGGTAAATAGATTGCAACTTTCTTCGCTGTAATTGAGTACTAATTATGGTTATTTGTGAGGATCCTGCTTTTAGAGTTATGAAAATTTTACACGTAACAGTCTGTGTTCATTTTTCTGGCTTGTGCAGATAATGTATTAGTGATAGTGATTGTAGTAGTCAGTTCAACTATAGTTTTGGTGGTTGGAGTATCCCTTCTGGTTTATATCCGCAGACACAGATACGTTCAAATGAAACGAAGAGGTAATTGATTTAACTTTTTATACATTTGCTTGTAACATATATCATGATGTGATAGAAAGACAGATAGAGAAAACTAATGAGTGTTGATTATGTGGAGTTATCATTGTATTATAGCACATCTATTCAATAAAATTTGGAGTTGCCATTGTATTATAGCTCAGATATTTTCAAGAGTTTCCTTAAGCTCATTGTCATTCTGCTTTCCAGGTTCAAATGATGCAGAAAAGTTAGCCAAAAGCCTTCACCGCAACAGCTTGAACTTCAAATACTCTACTCTGGAGAAGGCTACTAATTCTTTTGATGAAGCTAACAAGCTAGGTCAAGGAGGATTTGGAGCGGTTTATAGAGTAATTTTTGCCTCTAAATACAGACTTACATCACCACCATATTTTACATTTCAAAGCCACTCTTAACATTTTCTTAATTACAGGGAGTTTTGCCTGATGGAAGAGAGATTGCTATCAAGAGATTATATTTCAACAACAGGCACAGAGCAGCAGATTTCTACAATGAAGTGAACATAATTAGTAGTGTGGAACACAAAAATCTAGTGAGACTCTTAGGATGCAGCTGTTCAGGACCTGAAAGCCTTCTTATATATGAATTTCTACCTAACAGAAGTCTTGATCGCTTCATATTTGGTAACAAGCTCTCTCCTTTCACATCTGAAAATCACCCCATTTCATTGTTAGTCATAAAATTTCAACTTATTACATTTTTTTTTTTCTACAATTGCTAGATCAAAACAAGGGTAGGGAACTAAACTGGGACAAGAGATACGACATTATGATCGGGACAGCAGAAGGATTGGTTTACCTGCATGAGAACTCCAATATTAGAATAATCCACAGAGATATAAAAGCCAGCAACATCTTATTGGATGCAAAGCTTCGCGCTAAAATTGCTGATTTTGGTTTGGCTAGGTCCTTTCAGGATGATAAGAGCCACATTAGCACAGCTATTGCTGGAACTTTGTAAGTATTTTTTACCAATACAACACTTTTTTGTCAACAATACGAGCATTAGACTAAATTTTATCAGAAAGCTAGAGCCAGTGTGTATTGTATTATATTATATCTGAGTAGAGCTATTCCAATTTTTTATTTTTAATTTTGTGTGGAGCTGCAGAGGTTATATGGCTCCAGAGTACCTAGCACACGGTCAGTTAACTGAGAAAGCAGACGTATATAGCTTTGGGGTGTTACTGTTAGAAATAATTACTGGGAGACAGAATAACAGGAGCAAAGCATCGGAATATTCGGACAGTCTTATAATAATGGTAACTTGCACGACATAAGTTTTTTTGTTGTATTGTTTTTAAACTACGTAAGAGAAGATTGGAGGGTGAACTGAGTTGTCCTTGTGTTTGAATCAGACATGGAAGCATTTTCAATCAGGGAGTGCGGAAGAATTAATTGATCCATATCTGTTGTTGGATGAGAAGCACAGAAGCAATGTTAAGAATGATATTTTAAGAGTGGTGCAGATAGGACTTCTATGCACCCAAGAAATGTGTTCCTTGCGACCATGTATGTCAAAGGTACTAAAGATGCTAACAAAGAAGGAGGAGCATGTGGAAGCACCCTCCAATCCACCCTTCATAGATGAAAGTACCATGGAACTCCATGACCAAAATGATGACCCATATTATCCTCTCAATGTAGCAGATTCATTGGCTACTATTTCACACAGCTCCTTTTATCCGAGGTAACACACTACACACCATGTCTGCTAACAACATTCATTTGTGCATGCCAAACAACTTGGTCGGGCTCAAGCTTATGCCATGGAGGTTTCTATTCTACCAGTGCATTTGAAATTTTGAATAGTTACGATTTGAAGTTCATGCCTGCACTGAAGATGAACAAACAATGCATTTTTACCGGCTTTGTTCATGAATAATCTTTGCAGAGATTAAATTACATATCTAGATATGATTTTGTGATTGTAGAAAAATGTATTATAATAAAATTCATTATAGAAGCTACAACTTATCTGTGTTTGCTATGTAAAATGTGATTTAACAGTGATGTTTCTCGCCACTGTAACCTGACTTAGTTTATTTGTGTGAATAGAATAGTATTTTCATTCTGATAGAAATGAGCTTCAGATTTCAAATATAACCCCTCCCGCATAGATAGATATTTACGAACATTTACGAAATTTTCCTTCGTACGGATTACACTATTTAAACCGATTTAAAGAGACGAATAAATTAAAAAATCATGTTTATTTCAATGAATAAACATGAAAAAACGCAAACGGATAAAAAATTACCTCACAGATAAATCTTACCACAAACGTAAAAATTTGTACAAATACATTAATTTTTACTCTTTTATCCTTATATTTTATCAATATATTACAATTATTAATAATAATTATTATATTAATTATATATATTATTTATTATTATAATTTATTATATATATAATAAATATATGTTATATAATCGATTATATATATATATATATATATATATATTTATACATATTTAATTAATAATATATAATAATCATTAATAATTAAAATATTATTAAAAATATAATAATTAATATATTAATATATAATAACTAATAATATATATAAAATGATTATTAATTAATAAAAGTATATAATAATTAATAATAATTATAATATTGTTAAAAACTAATAATATATATAGTTATTATTATTAATTTATATATATATATATATAATAATTAATGTATATAAATATAATTAAAATATTTTTAAATTTTAATTTTTTAATTCATTCAATTGTAATTTTACTAAATTTTTATTATGAAGGATCTTTTAGTAAATTTTAAATTTTATCTACTATAATATTTTTTTAATCTATCATATCAATTAAATTTTTCATTAACTTTCATAAAATTTATCTTCAAATCTATTCACTTTACCTTTTAAATCTACTAAAAAAAAAATATACATACTCATCTCCATAAATCTATACAAATTCATCTTCAGACTCTCTCCCAAATCTAGCTTACCATACGAACACAACCTTAAATAGAAGTTTAATAATATAGTACATCACAATTTGGATAATGATCGCGTGGGGATGAGTTTAGAAGGCTGATGAAAAAAATTGTGGGTTGAACTCCTTTTATTAACAAAAATTAATCAATAAGATTTGTCAATAAAAGAAAAATACTTGTCAATCAAATCATTCAGTAACTTTCATAAAATATATTTTCAAATCCATTCATTTTACCTTCTAAATCTATTAAAAAAAACACACATACCCATATCTTTAAATTTACACAAATCCATCTTCACGTTCTCTCCCAAATCCCTTACCATATAAACACAACCTTAAATAGAAGTCTAATAATATAGTACATCACAATTTGGATAATGGTCGCGTGGGTTCGATGAGTTTGAAGGCTGATGAAAAAAATTGTGGGTTGAACTCCTTTTATTAACAAAAATTAATCAATAAAATTTGTCAATAAAAAAAAAAAAAACTTGTCAATCAAATTTTTCACTAACTTTCATATAATTTATTTTCAAATCCATTCATTTTACCCTCTAAATCTACTAAAAAACACACACATACCCATCTTTTTAAATCTACACAAATCTATCTTCACATTCTCTTCCAAATCTCTTACCATACGAACACAACCTTAAATAGAAGTCTAATAATATAGTACATCACAATTTGGATAATGATCACGTGTTCGATGAGGTTAGAAGACCGATTAAAAAAATTGTGGATTGAACTTCTTTTATTAACAAAAATTAATCAATAAGATTTGTCAACGAAAAAAAACGTCGCAACTATAACTTTTAGTTTACATAAAAATGATGATATTTTACGTATTTAAATTTATAAATAAATACTATGAATGGAATATTGATCTTAAAGTTTATAATTAAAATTAATTTGAATAATTATTAAAATAATATTTACTTAAATAATATTTTAAAAAATATTTTATAGTTAATGCTTTTATTTTTTAAAATATTTTTTCAAAAACTATTTTTTAAAATTTATAAATAAAATTGTAAAATATGGGATGAAAATTATTTTTTATTAAATGTTGAATTCAATTTTCTAGTGAAAAAGTTCATTCGCATATTTATTCTATTTCTTCTTCTTATTATTTTTTAATAAAACTAGGTTCCTTTGAATATTAAGTCTTTTGGACAACAAAAAGAAACTAATAAGGAAATCATGAAAGTTGAACCCGTAAAAAGATAACATGAAGCCACAAAAAATCATAAGAACTAGAACTTCTAAAATTATAATTTGTTTTATGTCCCAAAACGACACATTTGAAATCCTGAAAAGAAAAATAATGGAGTGAATTGACTTTTGTAATAGTCACATATTGAAATGATAGTGATTTAACAGCAAAATTTAGTGGCAAAATATGAGGTGAACGCACTTCTTTACTAAGACAATAAAGAAATAAACAAGTCCAAATTCATTCAAAGTTCACTTTTACAAAAAAAAAAGAAAAACTTTTAGACATAAACAACATTACAGTGGGATAATATACTTAAGAAAACCTTAATATTCATTTTTAACTATTTTTCCAAAAGAGAATAAAGTTGATCGTATTTTAGTTTTTGGAATTGTATTAAATATAGGATAGAAAAGAGATTATGGGTTATGCCCAAATTACTAATAATGATAGAAAAGGAAAAATAATAGATAAACAAAATATAAAAGATAAGATATAACATATCTAATATATCTAATAATCTTCAAAGCGGGTACATATAAACTGTTTGTACAAAATTTGTTACAAATATATTCAATTATTGATCGTTGTAAGGATTTGAAAAAAAAAAGTAGTAAAGACAAAAAAGAAGTGAAGTCTCTAAATTTTTTCAAAATTTAACCATAGACAAAATTTTAGGTCTTGATTATTTAAAAAATTGAAGCATTAAAGGCAATAGGCCTCCATTTAACTAATAACTAAGACGTAAACCCTTGCACAAAATAAAATTATTAAAAAAAGAATGACAATTTTGAAATTTTAGCTAACTCTGAAACAACCGAAGCATATAACATGTATAGGCCTCAATTCTGAAACAACCGAAGCATATAACATACACATGTCTAGTTCTGGAGCAACCAAGGCCTAAACCTCTACATAAAATAAAACAATTAAAAAAAGTGACAATTTTAGAATTTTAACAAACTTATAAACCTCGACCTCGGTTCTGAAATAATTGAGACTTATACCTTTGCGCTAAAATAAAAGAATTAAAAAAAAAGTGCCAATTTTGAAATTTTATCAAACTGTAGATTTCAGTTTCTTTAGAATTAAAACATATGGTTGAATAGTCTTTGGTTATGACAAAGACAAGGGTCTATAAGTTTACAAAAATTTTGAAATTGCATAGTAATTTTATATGTTTCATTTTTTTTTAAAATCGAAACATATCATCCCGAGTTAAAAAGTTAAAATTACACTAGTGTATCTTATTAATCCTTGAATCATGGTAATTAAGTTGTTTTAGTGTCTAGAGTTTGATTATTAGATTAAATTAGTCCTTGAGATAGATTTTAGAATTTGATGTACCATAACCTACCTCCTCTTATATCCAATATAAGTAAAAAAAAAAAAGTTATTCACTCTATACTAATACTAAATTATACAAACTCAATTGAAACCTGTTTTCAAACTACGGTATCATTATTAGAATTTGAGAGGAAGAAGAAAAAAAAAGTCAGAAGAAACAAAACTCAGTTAAATAAAGGATGATTTAGATGTGATATATTTAAATAAGGTGAACCTACTTTAGATTTGATTATATTTAAGATTGGAGACAAAATTTTCAGACTAAAGAGAGTGTTTGCCATTTTGATAATAACTTGGGTCGTAAATATCTAATTTTTATATTCTTTATTACGAATGCATGAATGAGAAAGAAGAAAATGAGGAATAACACATCTCTCTAAAAAGGATTACAAAGAAGTATAGCAAAATATTCCTTTTTCCTTTTTATTTTTGTATTTTTTAGGATTTATTTCTGTAAACGTTTTTATTTTTGTATTTTTTAGGATTTATTTATGTAAACGTGTAATTGGTAAATAACTTCTATAGGCCCTTTTTCAAGTTCAATTACTTGTCTAAGTCTTGGTCTAAGAAAAAAAGGGGCTTCTCCCTACACCTCCAAAAAATTTTACTGTACCCAAAAAAATTTCAAATTTCCAATAGTACTCCTTTGAACCCTTTGACTATTCAGCGATAAAAGTTAATAAAAAGATTCTCTTCGCTCTGAAATCACAGGTTCTGTCATAAATCTCACACCTCCCACACTTTTTAACCTCCCTCATTCACTTTCTCTTTATTGAAAGAGACGTTTTCCACTTAGAGTACCCCAATTTGAAATCTGCTGTTGCTAGGAGGCCTTTTGCATCCAAACCCACATCGGTTGCTGCACTGAAGAAATCTACAAGGAAGGTTCTTTGTTTTTCTCAAGAGTGGTATGCATTGTTCTTCTATTTATGGTTATTGCTTGAATGTACTTGGAAATGTGAATGAATTAGTTAGTTTTGAACATGGAAAAAATATATTATGTGTAGGAGGATCGTTTTAGAGACTGTAGAAGTGAAAAACGGATTTGGATAGACCGTATTTCGAAACCCGTAAAATCTTTAATCGGTTTTCGAAACCCGGTGAACAAACAGATTTGTAATTGTGAACCAACATTTGAAATTCGGTTAAGTGATATAACGGAATTCAAAATCTGTTTTCTTTGTATACCGGCATTCGAAGCCCAGTTGAATTTTCTACCGGCATTCGAAGCTCGGTTCCGAAATTCAAAATCAGTTTTTTTTTTAATCGACATTGGTAGTCTGGTTGATGATTTCAATTTTGTTATTTTTTTATTTATTTGTTTATAAGATTTAATTTCAATTATTTTATTATTTATGTATTAATTATTTAATTTTAGATTATTTATATTTTATATAAGTAAATTAAATAAAATTTTATTATTTTTAATTTTATAGTTATTTTTACTATGTTAGTTTTTAAATTAATAATGATAATTTTTTATTTAAAATATTTACCTTTATAATATCTAGATTAATTATATTTAATTATTTTCAAGTTATTCTTACTTATTTGTTATTTGTTAGTTTTTAATGTTTTTATTTATTTTTTTGATTTTATTTATAAAATTTTATTTCAATGTTTTTATATTTATATATTAATTATTTAATTTTAGATTCTATATTAAATAAAATTATATATTGACAATGGAAGTCCAGTTGGTAAAGTATTTTTTTATTTAAAGTTGATATTTGTATACTGGCATTGTAATTCCGTTAGTTTAGTTTTTTTTATTTCTTTTGCCTATAGGATTTAATTTCAATTTGATTAATATTATTAAGTTGTTGTTTAATTGTTTTTATATTATATTTTATTAATTTTTTTTATTATTTTTTATTCTGAACTTGAGTTTTTATGTATTTATTTCTCTTATTTTTGTTTTAATTTGTTATCTTTTAATTCATTTTATTACTTTATTTTTAATTTTATTTTTTATATATTTTTTAATTAGATATTTTATAGTTATTTTTACTTTGTTAATTTTTAATTAATAATGATAAATTTTCATTTAAAATATTTACCTTTATAATATCTAGATTAATTATATTTAATTATTTTCAAGTTATTTTTACTTATTTATTATTTGTTAGCTTTTAATGTTTTTATTTATTTTTTGATTTTATTTATAATATTTAATTTTAACCTTTATATATATATATATATATTAATTATTTAATTTTATATTGTTTATATTATATATAACTATATTAAATAAAATTATATACCGAATGGAACTCGAAAATTATTTTTTATTTAAAGTTGATATTTGTATTTCGACATTCCGATTCCGTAGTTTAGTTTTTTTATTTATTTTACATGTAGGATTTAATTTCAATCTGATTATTTATCTCACATATAGTTTAGTTTCAAAGAAAAATCTTCCATCTTTATATATAAAGAGATTATGACATAATAAAAATTTAAAATAATTAAAAACTGAATAATATTTTTAATTTTTTTTAAAATTTGAAAAATAAAAAATTACAATAGATATACATAATTATATGATACACACTAAAAATTTAAAATAATTATAAGTGAATAATATTTTTAAATTAAAAAAAAATTGAAAAATAACATTACATATAAAGAATTATATGATACACAATAAAAACCTTTAAAAAATAAATAAAACACAAAAAAATATTATTAAAACAATAAACATTAAATAAAAAATTAAATAAAATAACAAATAAAAAAATTATTAAAAAATATTTAGCATTAAATTAAAAAGAAATTAAATGTTCAACCAATAAAAATAATAAAAAAATATAAATATAAAACGAATACGTTAAATAAATAAAATATTATACCTAAAGCTAACAAAACAACTAAAAAAATATTCGAAATAATTAGAAAGCATTTTAAAATTAAAAAAAAATAATAAAAAAATAAGTAAAGCAAAATAAAAATTGGATTTTGATTTCTGGTCTGTGTAAAATGAAATTCGTGGTATGAAATTCGTGGTTATCATTACCAGTGGAAACTGATTTGTATTAAAAACAAATTCAAAATTAAGAATTAAAGATTTAACAAAATATTTAATTTTTATAAGTTTAAAAAAAATTAAAAAAAAATATTTAATGAATCACAAAAAATATAAACAACTTAAAAAATTAACAATATAAAAGATCTGTAACCGGATGTTGAATTCCATTTACTTTGTGAAGCGGATTTCTAAATCCGTTTTTGGGCACAACCAGATGTTGAAAACTGGTGTATGCTTTTCCAAATCCGTTTTCTGAAAAATCGGATGTCGAAATCCATTTAATTTTGAAGCGGATTTCTAAATCCGTTTTTGGTCACAACCGAATATCGATGCTTTCTGAGTTTTTTTTTTCTCTTTTCCATGTCATTATCTATTAGTATCTTGAAACACAAATCACCCCTTCATAACCATAATCACACATTCATAACCATGCATTCAGTATATACAAAATGCATTCGGTATATACAAAGCTTAACGTATAAAATGCGTTAATATATGAAAGTCAGAAGGATGGATGATGGACACCAAATAATAACTTACATACCTTAAGAAGATAAAACTTAAACAAGTGAAAATTAGAATAGTGTTTCGATAAACCTGATGCAACCAGCGGAAGTGCAAACACAGTTGACAGTTGAGAGTGAAAGCTGTAGAGGTTCTGAAAACAACAATGAAAATGACTTGTCAAGGATGCAGCATAAGAACCAAATACAAATCTCAACTCTCAACTTTCAGTTCACCTAACATAGTAATTATTTCAATTATTTTTATCTACTCAAGTCAGAGGTAAGTCAGAGGAGTAAAATGGACTGCACAATTAATTTTTGGGGTGCAGTAGAACTTTTTGGAGGTGTAGGGAGAAACCCCCAAAAAAAATTAGCAAAGAAGGTCAAGGAAGAAGAAAAAAAAAGTGGTGCAAAGCAAAGGAACCCAATCTGAAGTCCAAATTTGAAGAAATATTCTGAGGAAAGCATTAATTTGTCATTACTCAATAGGGTTAATTAATAGCTAAAAGTCTTGGTATTGTGGAGGAAAACAAAATTATAAACACCCAAGTGATTAGTAGTGCGCTGCGATTGTTGTATTATTATACAAAAGTGATAACCTAACTGTATAGCATTAAAATTCGCATATTTTATCTATTCTTGTACCTTGGAACATGGTTTAGGTACTTATTTGATGCCAAGGTCCTTTTTAACGGAGCAACTAAAAAATGCAACCTCAGATACCTCAACTTAACATAAAAAGATGATAGACATGATAATTTCAGGTAAGTTGAGTTCGGAGTCACAGCACATCTAATAAAAGAATGGTTTACGAAAAGGAAAAGAAAGATAAAAGGTTGATGATAATATACTGGGAACCATAACAATAAAACCATTCTTTTCCAAATGTCAGAAGTAGTTATTTATGAAGAATACAAGTGAAGCTAATAAATTATTATTCCCTAACTTTTGCAGGGAAGTAAGCATATTTCAACGTCAAATCCCTTCTGCCTTGAGGATTTACAAAAGAAAGCGCAAGAAATAATCAATGAGGATATACATTTGAGTGGAAGAGGCAAGCACATACACCTCACTCATCCGTAAGGAACCGACCGGTAAGACCATCCACCATAGAAAACGGCATATTCTCCGATGGCTTCCAGTGACGCTTTCTTTGATTAATGAACCAATTGTTAATTTGCTTTTGGTCTAACCCAGTTGATTTAGCCAGTGCAATCTTATCACCTTCCTGCAACATCAATCACAAACAAGGTTTTGTTTCACATGTAAAACCAACGTTTTTCCATATATTCATACATACTATAGATGCAATGGGTTATAACATCAAACAAATCTAAACACCTTTTACTCCAACGATTTATACCATGAAAATGAAGCTTGAATGGTGAATAATTACCGTAGGATAAGGCCATTTGTAGTGAATATTCCACCACTGAAGTAGCATTTGTCTAGCATCTTTTGGCAGTTTGCCTCTCTTTTTTTTCTTTGAAAATTCTAATTTTAGTGAACCAATATGACTTCCAAACTTACGTAAAAGTTTATCCTTCAACTCTCTATCTTCATTATGCACTTGTTCATCTTGAAAATCACCATCTCCAGCACTAAATCCTTCTTCAGAAGATACACCTCCATCGTCTGGTCAAAATAATAACAAAACGAAAGCTATATAAGTAAAAACACTTTTATAGATATCATCTTATCTTTGCAAAAGAAGTAAGTTTTATCATTTCAAGAGATGAATCATGACAAGAAATGGTTTTAATCAAATTGATAACACAAACGAGAACCATTATTAATGTGTATATTAAATACAACATGCCAAATATTCCACAAACCCAAGTTTGTTAACTTACACGTCCAATAATGACTATATAACTTGTGGGCAATGGTCTGAACGTAAGTTAATAATACGTTGCAACATGCATATTCTTCAACACAAGACGTTGGCCTTGCAAAATATTCATTTATGACAGCAGACATTTTAAAAATTAAATATGTAAAACATCCATATCATTGAGATGAAAACAGTACTCCTAGTCTCCAAAATTCTTCCTTCTAAATAAACTTTTACCACTGCGAAATATCATCGCTAACAATTCTTTCAATTTGTTTTTCGAAAATAGAATAATTATTTGCCCAACCTCCAACCTAATCATATCTTTTACGACAAAAAGATGGAAAATATGAAAAATCACATTCCCTTTCACACTATATTTCACGATTAATATTTTGAACTTTATTTTATGAATCATTAATCATGAGAAAATAATTTTTTCAGTATGAAAACTTACCTCTTTAATTAGTTATGAATAATTAAGACTCGAATGTTCTAAATATTTTATATTTAATTTACTTTTTTCACTGCACAAACAAGGTTTAATGTATGAAAGCCACTTTCACAGATAATTTGAAAGAAAACAACAAAAGCTTAACTACATTTTTCAAACTATTTTTTCTTGTAATTTTATTTACCTCGTTTCATATAGCGCCTTCGACTATAGGCGTGAAAACATATGCTTGAAAAAACAATACATACTATACTTAAAATAAAGATCCGAATGTTATAAACAACGACAACAGCTGTCAAAATGGATTAGAACCCACGGACTAATCCGGCTCACCACAAGTTTGGACCGAATTTGGTTGAAATTTTTTACAAATTTCAATACAGGTTCATTTTTGGTCCGGCTGACCTAGAACCCGACTCACCCGGATTGAACTCGTGATGAATCGCGCGAGTTGGCTCACCAACCCACAAATAAAATGTTTTCTATTAAGTTGAATTTTAAATTTGGATCATGCTAAGTTGGTTTTTCTAGCCAACATATAGATAATTTGTATTTTTGTTATTTTAATTTGTATTTGGATTGTATTAAAGTTTATTAAGATTCTAATTAAAATTATAATTTAATTTTAACTAAAAAAATAAAAGAAATTATATTTCTTTTAATCAAGTGAGCCTATGAACCAACCTATTTAACTTACCAACATATGATGGGCCGGACCAAATTCGAGTTTTTTTGGCTCACTAATAAATGAACCGAGTTAAATTGACTCACTAAGTGATCAACATGTAATAAATCTAATTAGGTCGAGCTAGATTAACCATTTTGACAGCTCTATGTTTGAACTTATCTTTGTATTTGTCTTTATTTTACATTTACGTCCTCTTTTCCCTCATTTAAATCATTAAAAGTATCTAAATCCATTGATTCCTCCTTTCCACCAAATCAACCCTGAAAATGAGTTTGAATGTGTTAAATGGGTGGAGAGGAGATGGGGGTGACGAGATTTGAGATTAAAGGTGTGGGTTTGAATGAGAAAAAATGTAATGATTTGAGATGAAAGAAAGGTGGACGTGGACCCTTGCAATTGTCGGGAGAGACTTTGAAAAGGAAGGGAAGAAGTAAGCTGACACCATGGAGAAGACAAGATTGCCCCACGGTTTCTTGTACATGTCACTTGTAACATTCTGTTCGAGCTCAAAAACAATTTTGCTACCATTCATTAACCGTACATTCTTATCTCTTCACCCGTTGTCATCCAACGCACTACATTACTAGTCTAATTTTGTTTCTTTAAACAAATGACGAAAAACTACAAAAACAATACCAAGGACAATCTGTCTTTCTCGCAAATTACCATTTTCTTTTCTCTTTTTTCCATCAAAGTATCTCGAACTTTACATTCATTTAATTTCCTTTTGTTTGTTACCTAATTACCCCTTTTCTCTTAACTCATTCGCACAATTTTTCATTCCGAGCAAATAAACATAGGGTGACGGAATTATTTGGTTACTTTTGAAGAAAATAGAAAGAATGAAAACAAGATGAAATAAATATAATTAAATATATAATTATATAGTAAATGTAAATATGTAAGAAATAGAAAGTATATTTTAAAAATGTCTTTAGTAAATTGACTTTATAAGAAAGAAAAGTAGTTAAAAATAATTAAGAACGAGTGTAAAATGAATCCTAATCACTTTGAAAATTAATTATCCTCCATTTTTCTCCAACCAAATTTATTAGTTGTCTTCCTCTACTTCTCTGCTGGTGGTGGGAATGACAAAAGATGGTTTAGTGGGCAAAGACAGAGGTGGAGGTTAATGATAGTCACTCAATCCGACAAGGATTTGACCAGCACATAGGAGTACACTGTGCATACCTGACCTAGATAGGAAAGAAATAAACGAAAATCAAAAAGGAAATCAGTGTTCAGAGGCAAGTTCCATCGGTTGTCAGTCAGCAGTGCCAAAGGAGACTGCCTCAAAAGGATACAATGATGCAACCAAGCACGAGTATACCTTCATTCTTAATTTTATGTTCACTATACACAAATGGGAATGGTAGAAAACAATAATAATGCATTTTTTTATTGGAGATAGATAAAAGAAAAAAAATAAAGAGTAAACTTTAAGAAAATTTCTATTACTTTCTTTTTTCAATTTAAATTAAAAACACCACCTTCATCCCATCCAAGCCCTGGCAAAACTACAGTTTAATATCGTATTATTATTGATCCTAATTCAGGAGTGAAGACAAACTAGGGTATAACTACAAAATAAAACAGGACGAGTACGCCTACATCAATATATCACAGATACATGAGGGGCCAAACAATCAATTTTTTTCTCTTTTGTCCTCTCTGATCACCAGACAAAATTGGACAACTGTTTTCAATATTTCACTACATATTATACTTTTATATTTAGCGTTCCTTTTTATGGTGAATCTGTTTAGTACGAAAGTTGCTGATGGATTAACTATTGTTCAGAATATCTGTATTACCTCTTGAACATAAAATATAATGGCTATATATACAATTAATAAAATAAATTTACTTTTAATGTTGTCATCTGCTTGCACAATAACAAGTATAAAATAAAAATTTCAGAAGATATATGTAATTCTTTCACGACTACAACCATTACAATACAAAAATGGGTAATAATAACATCTTTCCGCATTTTACTTTAACCATTTCTTTAGGGCTAATAACACATAACTTCACTTAAGATAAACGTGGATTTAATGTCCCATATCACGATTATTTCAAACTTAACAACGTAGAATAAGAACACGTCTGAGTTTAAAGGTAAAAAAGATACAGAAAAATTTTTGAAAATACGAACAGCCGTCCAAATACATTGTAAATGGCATAATTAGGCGGGATATAATAGAGAAGATTTTTGTTGATAAGAGAGACGAAAGTGTTAAAAAAACGACCTATTTTGAGGTAACGAAAAGACAGATCCTATTTATTTTGTGGCATAAAGTTTGAGCGAAGTAAAGACAATAGGGTTGTGTTCTTTGCAAGGGAGGGGGCCTGTTTCCCAAAATGAAAGATGATTTGGAGATGACAAATGTGATGAGTAGTTGAAGAAGATCCAGAAGGTAAAATGAGAGGGAGGCCCACAACCACAAACAGGCAGAAGGGAACAAAAAATCAAGGGCAATGCCAGGAGTGAGCAGGAGGGAATAGTGCGTGGGGAAGATCTAGATGGCATTGAACGTTCTATCAATATAAAAGCTGCTTTTCATCTCAGCGACAATTGCGAGAGTGCATGTGAAAGTTTTAACTCTAAAATCACCCGCTGCACACGGGAATTTCATTATTTACACTTTAACTACCTCCCTATACCTGCTCCTCTTCTCCTATCCCATGCTTTTGCAGTAATTCCAAAACCCAACATGCTTTGGGAAAGAACCATGACAACAACTATATGCAACAACCATGTCAATATATACTAACGCTATCTTTATATTACTTTATTCAACTTCTCCACTATGAATTTTATTTTATTCTTTATTCGTAATTCAAGATTTTACTTCTATCACACCCATTAAATATCACCCACACCAATCCTACCCAATCAACAAATACTATGCAAGTACCATATATGAAGACCGATTTCATAGCATTGCAATAACACGCCAAAGATAATATATAGCTAAATTCTATTTAGCAAACGTGCCAATAATTAGGCAATTATCCTATAATTACCTCGCATCCTATGCATTCACCGTCTCTATTAAACAAAACATTCATTAGAAATTTAATCCCAAAGCATCTGTGTCCAAAGGTGAAATATTAATCGATGGAAAGTCCCATATATGCCTAATAAAGCCTAAAAACACACTATTAGTAAAGATCTACTTGACATTTAGTAGATGCAAGATTCCAGTAGTAGCAATATTCAAAATAAGACAAACAATCATTTGTGGGGATCACATTAGTTTTCTTAGTCGTTTGTAAGACTAGCAAGTGATTAAAGTCAACTAACATAAAAACGTCTAATATAAATCTTATAATATCTTACTTTACTTCATAATATCTTATTTACTTTAAATGAATATCATACATTACATCATATTTTACTTCCACACTTTTGTAATATTTTAGTTACACGTCAGCCTTTATAAATTAAAAAACTGACTTATTAACAACTAAATATTTTTTATTCTTAATACTCATAAAAGATTAAAATTTTTAAATTTAAGATTATAGTCATATCACATCAGCGTGTTATGAGGAAAATTCTTTACAAAATCTAGATTTTGAATTCAAGAATCTGATAAGATAATTAAAGATGATCTAACATAAAAGCCGGCGATGACAATAGAGTAAAACTATAATTTGAAAAAAGGGGCTTCAAGAAAGCAATAAATTTAGTTTAACCTAATACAGTCAAATCCTACGAATAGAACATAAATTTATTATTGGCAGCCTAACTTTAAATTCAAGCTAGCACCACTTTTGCTTCTATAAATACAAGATCCAATTTGATGACTGCAGCTATTGCAGTGCAAGGGCATATAAAAATATCAAAAGAACAAAGGGGAAAGAAATCAAGGAATTTCAGGTCCTGTCAATTTTGCTTTTCAGACACACGTTCAAGAAAGATAAGTTTGCAAAAAGAATGATTAAGGAGAATCCATCCAAGCATGCAACACAAATCAATTTAAAAGTTTAAACATCACTTAAAAGGTAATCTGTACTTCCAAACATAAAACTATAAATTATGTTAGCTGCCAACCATAACCCACGTGATCATACTTTGCATTTGCAACGTTTCTGTTTAAAATAAAATATAATTAATCACCAAGACCCACAGTATGCCAGCTTCAACATAAAGAGCAATTTGGACATAGCATAAAGCAAGGCCAAAAATCCTACGCAAGTTGGTTACTTCCCATAGAAACAAAGGATTGAAAAGCAATGATATTCCAACAGGCTTCGGCCGTTTAATTAGGCAATGCATTCCAACCCTATTTAACATAATTTGAAACTCCATGAATTTAATGCACTGAAAGTAATAAGGCCAAACCAGAATAAGCCTAACAACAATTGTGCTGAGTTCACTTTCAATTTTTAACACAGCAGTTTAGTTCATAAAATTACAAGAATCTAAAACTACTTTAGATCCGGAGACAATATCGTTAGATAATCCCAGGGCGTGGGGGATGGGGGTCACTTCTTTAAATCTCAGAACAACCTTTATCACCCACGCTCAGCTGGAACTCGATACTCTTTTAAAGTATAACATCAAACATCGTTAAATACTAATATAGTACACAAGTCATGTATGAACTCAAATCCAAAATGGACAGATTGAAAAGTCAGAATAATAGAAAAGACAATTAAAGCCAAAGTTTCGTGTAAACAGGAAGGATAGAGAGAAAATTCTCCATCCTTATTTCACACACCTAAAAACAGATGAGAAATCACCGAACATCATTACATATATCCTAATAAATACTCAGTTATTTATGATTCGCAAATCCAAAATGGGCAATTGAAAAGCTATAAGATTATTGAAAGACAGCTAAAGCCACAGATTTCGTGGATCTTCAAGGATAGAAAGAAGAAAATGTCTCATCTATATTCCAGACTTTTTAAAAGAGATGAGATATCACCACATTTGCGGTGTGCCGCAGCATTAAGTCACAGTGTTGAATCACATGTTCTGTTATATCATCTAAAGAACATGACAGAAGTGATTTTCAGATATAAAAAGTGGAATTAACAAGACCCAAAAGTCATCATCCCTTAATCTCGTTTTTGGCATCATAAGGAAAAAATCTCATCACGTTTAAAATGCCATCCAACAACTAACAATGAATTACAGAAGTAGTCTTGATGAAATGCACAACTTTGCTTGAGAAAAGTCAACTTCCAAAACTTGATAACAGATGGATTTAATAAGAGAAGCGAAAGATGACAAGATCGTAGTCACAAGAACAAAAAAGTTACCAAGACTGGACACGGACACGGTCAAATAGCAGTCACGAGTCATTATCATAACGGATAACCAAAAACGAAGTATTTTTAGGCTCCGATCCATACTAACTTGTGTTGAAGATTTGTAAACAGACTCAGTCTATAGGCTGGAAGACACAAAAAAAGGAAGACTAAAATAATACAAGAGACAATATGAAGAGATGCGCCAGTTGTGAGGACGAAAAATGCCCCTTTAAACCACCGGGTGTTTGCAAATAACACCTATCTATTCTTTGGTCAGTGTAAAGCATCCCAAAAACATGTCTGCAAGAACAAAATTGGAAAGCCAGATGCAAAGTCCCATGTTCGTCTAACCAGAAATTCACGGCCAGGACAGATACATAAAGAAAATAAATAATAGTAAACAAAGAGGGAAATAAAACAAGTCCAAGCAAGGCTGGTTCCAAGATCCTGTCACTTAATCAACGATGCAAGCCAATAAAGATGAGGTTGTTAAGACAGAAAAACAAGGTCAGAGATACAAACACATGGCAACCCATGAATGAACAAAACAATCCAAACTTTCATCCAACAACGAAAGAAGCGCGGTCACAGTCTCCCATTGAAAGCGCATACAAACAAGGGTTTGTTAAAGTTACACCGCATTAACCGCAGAAAGCAGTGTAACAGTTATGCATAAACCAGCGGAAGAGAGGGAGAGAGAGAAGTCCGTCCAATAGGTTTATTAGGGTTTTCTTTTATTTTTCTTTATTTAATTTCAAAAGCTGCGCGTAATGTAGTATTATTAGCAATAGTAGTATTTGCAAGGATTGTTATACAAGTGTTATACGAGCAGTATTCAAGTTTTCAACCAATCAACGAAAGCAAAACCTCTATTCTAATCTGGTTTCTGCACAAATTAATGCAAAAGCGCAATAAACGTGAAAAAGGAGAGAGAGAGTACACAGCGAGCTAGCGCAGATATCAACAAACCCCGAGTAAAAACAAGAAAGTGTAAAAAAGAATACCACTAACCGGAAAGGGTTGGAAGAGAGGAACCGGTGCAGAGATCCATAAGCTGCGTTTCGATCTTGTTGAGGAAGGTGGTAGCTTCGTCAAAAGGCCGCGTCAGATCGGATTTGTATTTCACCAGCATGTCACAGTAGGTCTCCTGAAACATCACACACACACACACACTCATACAAGTAAATAAATAAAAAAATAAATATATAATAAAACAGCAACGAAATTCTCGCATTATTGTTATTTGGCTTCTTCGGTTAATAAATGTGTGCTAGCATGTTTATGTGATGTAAATGTTAAAATATCAGTGTATGAACATATATATATATACGTGCGTGAGCACGAAAGAGAGAAGAAGAAAGGGAAGGAAGAGGGGACCATGAACTCGTCGAGTTCGGGATCGGCTCCAACGCACGTGTAAACAACGTCCCTCTTGCAAACGTCGTTTTCTCGTCGGATTTCCTCTAACAAGCACGCGATTTCTGGAGGCGCTCCCACCTGAACAAAACGGTTTGTTATAGCCGCATTTGTTACACAGTTATCAATTGCAACAACGAAAACCAAAACAGTAAGAATAATGTTATAACAAATAAATAAACCAGTGAAAAAATAGGGTGAGGATTGAACAGCTTAACTACCTTCTGGCAATCGATGTAGGCTTGGAGGAGACGAGGGTAGTGAGGGTGAGAGGCGATTTTGGCTTTGATGAGAGAAGAGGTGTCGTGGTGGCGCTGGATTTCGGGTGCGACGGAGGCGTTCGGGTAGGGTTCAGCTCCGCTGCCGGCGGTGATGGCGACGGCGGCGGAGAGCAACTCGTCGGATCCGAACATCGGAATCCGGCTACCGGAGGACATTAGGAAGCCGTGGTACTCAGCCGGAAATATGCTCTCTGGCGTCATCAACGCTTTCTCCGAGTACTCCGCCGTCGACGGCATGCCGTACATTTCGTCTTCCATGACGCTGCGTGGTTTAGCTTGCGTGCCTTTCCGTGGCGTCTTCGTAGTGTCGCAGAGGCAGTGTTCTAGAAGAACAGATTACAAAGCAAACAGCAACACATCACGATATTATTATACTGTTATGAAGGATTTACTGGAGCGGGGGTTTTATATTCATGATTATGATTAACGCTAAGTAGCTTTGTTTTTATTTTACTTTGTGTGGAAGGAAAAAAAATTGAAATCGCCAGACTTACGTTCGCTGGTGAGCACAGTGGTACAGTTACCGATGAAGACGAAGATTATCCGATTTTCATAATAAATTAATCTCACATGAAATAAAATAATAAGAGGATTAAATTAATATGAGTGGGACTCGAGTTTAGGATTCCGGCGAGTAACGGAAAGGAGAGAAGGTGTATCGAGAAACGTGATCTCTTTTGAAGAGGAACTGCAACGACAACAGGAAGAAGCAGTCACGCACAGGCAGTGATGTAAACCAAAACGAAAACTAAACTTAAATTAAGAAAATAAAAAGGAAAGAGAAAGCGAAAGAGAATGAAGTTGAGATGATTTTCTTTGCTTTTCTTTTTAATTTAATATCTCTCTACACTTTGGTGACTTTTGTTCTGTTTGATTTAATTTTAAAATAGTTGTATAAAAGAAAAAAAATAGTTTGAGTTGTGTAGGCCAATCGAAGGGCCATGTGGTGGTGGTGGCAATCTATGACCTTCCCTGTTGTTATCTGCTCCTATATGTCTTGGAAAGGAAACACTGACCTTCACATTCTCAGTGCATTTGTATTCATCTTACTTATGTCATTTATTTTGTATCATCTTAAAACTAAACTTCTTCCCACTAATAAGATCGGGGTTAAATTCTCACGTCAATTTCCCAAAATATATGTATATCTGAACATAATTCTCACTCCATATTTCGTTTCTCTATCAATCAATATCTGATTTTTCTTTCCCTTTAAATGGGTCGTATATTTCATTGTCGGGTTTTTTCATTTCATGACTTTTGCATAGTCACAAAATTGTAGTTGTTACATTCTGCCCTATTGGACGAATTGTGAGCAAATTATAGAAGATGTCTTTGTTCTTTTCAAAGAATCTTCCATAGCAGATGTCAAACACAAATTTCAAAAAATAAAAATGATAAAACTCATATTGATATAGGCCTAAATAAGCGCAACAACTTGTTTTCTCCCCGAGTCGCTGTAAGCCCTTAATTAGCCAATTAAAGAGTTTAGAGTGATACGCAGAAGAATTTTTTAATTTGTCAAAAATGGAAAAATAGTTTCCAAGAGATGAAATTGAAATAAGTGGTATCTTTTAAGCTACAAAAAAGTTGAAGTAAGTTATTAGATAAACTCGTAGAACATTACTTATGATAGAATAATCGGTGTTAAATTTGCCTGTTTGAGAAAGCGTACCTTGACCAAAGCACCAATCCGAGCATTGGTACTATTTATTTGGAATATGTGAAAGGAACCTTATTTGTTCATCATAATGATTCTATTCCACTCATATATTCAAATTCTGCACTCATAAATAAACAAGGTTGATGTTACAAATAGGTTCTACCCTGCTATCACATAGTCTTTTCATTATTCAACAGATCAAATCTCCAGATTTTCTTACATCTAAATTACACCTAAAATCATACTTTGCAAACACATTTTGAAGATAAACATATTAGTTTTGTTTATCTCAACAAATTTTATTATTTCAGAGCAAAAATATAACTTTTTTAAGTAGAGATAAATAAATTTCTAAGTAAAATTGATTTAACACATAGTTAAGTTAAAAAAGTTCTCGAAACAAAATTGAGTATATTTATAAAAAGATATTATGAAGACCGCAGAAAATTTTGCGGAAACAAAAAATATTAATTTAGGAAAATCTAGTAAGAAATTCAATTAGAAATCTTCTTACATTAATAAAAATAAGGAGAAGTGTATGCATCAATATTTAATTAATATATTCATTAGACAAATGTGAATATAATAGATTTATGTGATAAATAGATATTAAAAGGATTTATTTTACAGGAAATTATGTATATAAAACTTTATCAAATAATAATAGCATAAACATGCCTATCCATTACTTATAAACACTTAAGAAAAATTAGGACAAGGAAAAAAGAAGAAGATATTCTTATGCGCGTATAATAGATTTTGGTACTATTGAAACATATGTGCTTTCTTATAATTAATTTTGAATTAAGTTCACAGTCTCCAGAATAGGTTTGATGATAAAAATCTGATATTTTAAGATGCTGTTAAGATAAGGTTTAAGACATGACTCGGTGCTTTTTGTAAATTTCTATAGTTATATTTATTTTTTAAAATGACCTCTTTTTTGCGATATAAATTATAATTTCGACTAAGAAACTGTATCTTTTGTGAAATGTTCAAAGTGATAAAAAATCAGATACAAGTTGGAGAAAGATATAAAAGAATACTTATTATCATTGTCCGGAATAATGTAAAGAAATACCATAAATTAATTATAAATGGTTACATATGATAAATTAATGATGTTTCAATTGATTTTAAATAGTTAATCTTGTAAAAAAAATATCGATATTCAATATTTATATATATTGAACTCCTACAGTTTTCACCAAATTGATTATTGTATCCTGTATTATGAATGTTGGATTATTTATTAATTATTAATTTGATATTCGTATCATTAATCTAAGTATTATCACAATCGTCTGAATTCGCTAATAATATGTATATATCAAACTTGTGTTTGGTTATTAATAATTTAAGTGTGTATATCATTCATCTTCATCTACATTCGATTGTTTCTATTACCTTTTTTTTTTTTCAAATTTCCAAAAACTAAAAATAACTATACTTTTGTACAAGTTAAAATTATTTTACACATTAGATTTTTGTAGAAATTTTGCTCTTTTATCATTTCCAGAAACTTAAGTGTATAAAAATTACTTTTAATTCATATAACTTGGATTAATTTTGATATTTTTATTCTATTTTCATATAAATGGTTACAAAAGAGAAATCTAAAGATAATGAGAATATATTTTTACTGTTTTACATTATGGTATGTATACATGCTTGCCAGTCATTATGGTCACATAAGAGTATATTAATTTCCAAGAAAGATGTCTTATTTAATTACTATGTGCTCTTAATCTTAGACCTGGATTAGAGTAAAGCTATAGACTCTTTTGTTCTTCTTTTTCAATGTCTTTGAATAAAACAAATTAAAATTAAAACCTAAACCTGATTTCTTTAAATTATAATTTTTTACCAATTTACATATTATAAATTAATTATATTTTTAATCAGTCTTTAATATTATTTTTATATTAAAAATTAAACATTTTAAACATTAAATTAAATATATGAATAATCAAATAATCATTTCATAATAAATAATATATATATATATATATATATATATATATATATATATGATAAATATTATTAAAAAAGAGTTTAATATCAAATATATTAGGATGTGTAAAGTTTATATTAACAACATTATCTCACAAATTATTTTATATATATTTAGTTTATGCGTGAATCTTTAATTTTCCTTTTCACATATCGAGATATGTATGTTTTCTATATGAAATTATATATTTATTAATAATATGATAGGAAGTGATATGTTTTAAGTGTAAATGACCCTCACAAAATTAACTTATTAAATTACAATTATCTTCATTTATATATTATAAATTTATTTTTCTCTTTGATTAATGAATCTTTCTTTAACGAGTGTTTTTATATTATTCATCGTTGTATTTCTAAAATACAATACTTTTGATATATTAAAAAAATTATTAGATAACTACATAGAAAAAAAAATCAACATAAAATCTTAATATACCATTTCTAACAAATAGTATTTTAAACTCATATAAATTTAAGAAAACTTGCTAAAGGAAAAGTTTACTCCCATTATTTGTATAGAGTAAATGTTGACACAGAGGTAGAAGGTATTGAAGATGAATCTTAGGGTGTATTTATTTGGAAGGAATTATTTGAGAGAGGGAGAAGAAGAGATCCAAATGATTAGATGATTATTTTTTTTAAGAAATTTGAAAATGATTTTAAAGTAGATTAGAAAATGAAGTATATAAAAATTTGTGACTGAATTGATTCATATGACATATTAAAAAATATTAATAGATAAAGAAATTATATTATCAAAATAAATTTAATATGTAAAGTAGAAAATAAGTAAATATTGATAGTGTGAAAAAAATAAATAGGAAGATAAATTAATCATTTAGAAAATGAGAAATAAAGCGTTAGCATGATAATGGGGCATTGTTTTGTTGAATTTAATATTTGGGAAGGATAAAAGAGGGTTGAGTGCAAAATATTCGAAGGGAGAAAGAGTGTTGAAAACACGTACAACTTTTCAAAGTGTGGCCGACACGATTCTGAATGCCAATGGGATCCGACACAAGTTGTTTCAGAAACTCGTTAATTAAACAAAACAGAATTACATACGCCGGTTTTTGCCTTCCTTTTCTATCATCTTCAACAATACTTATATTTTAATATATCAATAAAATCTTCTCATTCACCCCATCTACACACTTACTTAATTCATTAATCATTGGATAGTAATTTTTTTATTCACCCACTTCACTTCATCTACATTCAAATATAACATAACTCTAATCCAATCTTTATTAAATAAACTCAAATTTAACTCTTATTTCATAATTAAGATATCATTAAGTAAATCACTTTTTACATTTGTAATTTAAAACTCTTCTTTGTTGTGGCTTTCTGATGCAGAGTTTTCAAAATTATTTGATATTGATATATTAAAAAAATAATACAAACTTAATTAGTAATTTAATGTATATATTTAAGTTTAATTTTTTTACTTAATGATTTTTATTTAAAAAAGTTCTACGTAGTTTTTAATAAAATAAAAACTCAACGTGGTCCATTTCGTTAAATCGATCTTAATGTTAGTTTGAAATGTTATCTGTCAAATTTTGAATCTATTATGTGTTAACTTAGATATGTCTCGATGTTAAAATTTGAATTATTTTTTACTATCAAAGTGTCACATATAAAAATGATAAGAGTATCAAAATAGAAAATTCTTCTAATTTTAACAAGTGACATAATAGATTAATAACATTTTCAAACATAACCACACTAAATTTTTTTTTAATAAAATTGAGAATAAATTAAATCAAAATCAATTTGAATAAAAATCAACTATAAAAACCATAACAAATAAAAAAAACTTAAAAAAAATATAAAAATCAAATTATTAATTAGACCTTTTAAGATATTTTAAAACTTTCAAAATCAATAAAAACTCGACATAAAATCTAAATTCCTTAAAACTCAACCAAACTTAGTCTATTTTTGAGTCTTCTTCAAACTAACAAGAGTAGTCTATTTTCTTAAATCACAACCTAAGAATAAATCTTAGATGCAATTTAGTATTTTTAAAATAACTTTTTACTATAATTTTTGTAAATGACATATTTTAACAAAAGAAATATTTTCTTTAATTATACCTCTACAAGGCTGATTAACATTTTTCTTTAATTATATATTTCATAAATCCAAAAAGCTTCATCGCTGCTTTTTTCATCTGTTTAAAAGAAAGAAGAACTGAAAGATAATAGAAGATTGGAACATGTAAGAAATTTTCAATTTGTTTCCTGTATTTAAAGAATAAATTCATGGCCTCCAAAATTTTTTACAATTATATACAAGTATTTTTTATATGCCACTAATATAAATTAGTTATCAAATATATTTATAATTAATTTCTGCTTTAAATTACTTAATTAACCACTTTTATTATATATTACTTTTATAATACTTAAACCGACACTTGATAAAAAATGGAATATATACCAACCATATAGTACCAGTAAAATTATTTGCCCACTCAATTTTTTAATGTATGTTCTCTACAAAGAAACTAGTAATGCTAACATGTTATTAGCTAATTAACGCTCAAGTCTACTTTTTACTACGGAGTATAATGATTGAAAATCATGATTATAGTAAAGTAGTTGATATATTTGAATATTTCAATTTGGAACAAGGAAAAATTTGCAATAAGGCCATGATCCTTTTAAGCGTATTTGTTGATTTTGCGAGAGAATAAGTAAAGATGACATGTTTTATCTTTCTAACAGATTCATAGATAGACTAGATAAAATATTTGAGAGAGAACATAAAATTTTATTTCTTTTAAGATGAAATGATTTGAAGAGACGAAGAATACAACTATCGAATGATATTTTTTGACTTTTTTTCGAATTTATAGCCTTTTATTTATTATAAGTAATAATCATAATAATAAAATAATAATAATAACTATTTTTAATCAATCATCACTAATGATTGTACATGGAGCATATGAAATCTTTTATATCTAAGTTAAAGTTACTAGAAATTAAGCTTAACTTCAATCTTAATAAATTAATTTAGTGGATGAAAATTGTTTTTATTTATATCATATAGTAAAATTTAAATATAATTTAATTTTACTAATTCAATAAAGAAATATTTAACTTGGTTAGGTTATTATTTGGCTTAACCATCTTTAACTAACATAGAATCTCCAATAGTTTAACTAATACTAAAAATTCCAACTTATCATGAAATCCTATTTATATAACATTAATTTACAGTAAAAAAATCTTAATTTACAACGCCTTATTCAACAAATTTCATTAATCAAAAGAAAGAAAGAAAATTAGATAATTAAACTACTCTTTTACTTATAAATAACCTTAATTTTTTTTATTGAGAGGACACGAAATATACAACACAAATGTTCGACATATGACATCATCACTAAAGAACAAAAAATATATTACAATTTAAAATAATAATATTTTATTTACATTTATTTTATTTTTTAACTTAAAAATATATTATTAAACTGATTGTATATTTAGTTTTGGAAGAATATGTATTATTATTATTATTATTATTTTTGTTTTTTATCAGTTTATTTGTGTTTTTTTAACACACAGAGGATATAATGAGTGTTTGGTTATTGGGGTAACCAAAGGTTGATTGTTTGTTCTGAGTTTTCAAAGATGATTGATTGATTGCTGAATTGAACCACATCAGTTTTCTTCCCTTATGGGCCACGCCAATTCGTTAAGTCAAGTCACTCAGATCCATCGCTTAAATGGGTTGGGTTTATTCTCTTTCATTCACGCACACCAATTTCTAATCAACACTACAATTACACATTTAATTGATGGTTTACTAAGTGTAAAATATGTATTTTGATGTTAAACTTAATAAGGAAACCATATTCATTAATACTTGTTACTCTTTTAGAAAATAGCTCGTAAGGTGTGAAAAAAGATAAATGGTATTTTGAGTTAGGTTCCTATCGGATGAGTTAGAAGAATATGTGAAACTATGTATGTAGAGATGGGTTTTATGGGAAGTGGTAACAATCAACAACTTGAATTAAGAAGGAGTTATAAGGAAGCATGGAGATGTGAGAAAGAAAGGTAAAGACAAACAATTGTTGCATACGAAATTTTAGAGTGATCACAATTGCAATCAATATGGTATGGTATCAATTATGGAGTATGAAGGTTCCCTCAACAAACTTATACATCTCGCTTAGAGGTAACTTGAAAGCAAACTCCCAACCAAAGATAATATAAAGAAAACGAATGTCTTGCAACGAAGAGGAACTCAAGGTAGATACATTTTATTCACATTTGATTCACTTCTAACAAGGTCGATACATGGAAAACATGTTATTTTCGATCATTCATTTTTGGCAACATGGGCAAGGGATGGATCACTCTATAAAAAGTGAAAGATGGTATGTAGTGTGGGGGTATGATAATCTTGGAAGGACTACATGTCATTCACATTGTCACATAATGCTTTAGCTTATTATCCAATCATACGTAGGGTGTCAAAGTGAGTCAATTTGACTCACACGAGTTTACTCATCATGGGTTAAACTAAAAAAGGATAGCTCAACCGAGTTTACCTTTTTGATGAATCAGAAATTTTGCAACCCGACCCGACCTACCACGAGTTTATAAATTAGTGGGTTGTCTCACTTACAAATGTTCTTTTTTGTAATTTATTTTATATATTTATTGCATTACAGTCAGAGTGAATTGACTTAATTTATTTTGTATAATAGTGGATTCAGAGTGTTTACCTAATTGTCAAAATATTATTATAAAGATAATAATTAAATATCAAAATATCAATGTATATAACATGACAAATAAATTAATTAAGCATTCAAATTATTCAAATATTATTGAGCAATATTTTACCATTTAAAATTATGAAATTGTGAACCCATATAATTAAAAGTACTAAATAGATATAACAAAAATAAAAAAAATGTTGGATTAAGTGAGTCAACCCGACTCGAACTCGTTCAACTAGTGGGTTAAGTGAACCAAACTCAATTCAACCCACTTTTGAAAAAACTGATTTTATTTCAATCCAACCTAACTCGAACCCGTAATGAGTCGGGTTGACTCACGGGTTGAAACTCATTTTAACATCTCTATATGCTACAGAGGAAGCCAAGAAATATTAATGAAATTAAGATTTTGTTTTCAACATTTGTTTGAGATATAATTAAATTGTAACATATAAATATATACAAATTTTAACTCATAAAACAATTTTGTAAAATTAAATTATTTTTTCAAAGTTTATTTTCTAAAATAGTACGAGAGTTTATTGGAACAAAATTTGTTAGTAATGTGAAGAAATATATTAAAAATTCTACATTTATGTTTCTAAGTTATTTTATAAAGTTTAGTTAGATTTAAATTTTACCATTATTAAATTAATTAAGCTTAAAGTTTATTTTACAAAATAAGATTAAGATGATATAAGAGTTTGTTAATATTTATATATTAACAAACTTAATTGAGAATATTATATCACCTCACTAATATCATACACGATTTTATTTTTAGAATGCAAAACTCGCTTTAAATTATAATATCCTAGATAGAACTGTAAATTTGAGTCATGATTCATGTGTCAATTTATAATCCATTTTTGAAAAAATCCATTTTAAGGGACTTCCAATTGAAGAGGCAAAAAAAAAAAAAACCTAACACCCAAAACTCTTCTCTAATGTGGGGTAAAGGTCACAGTTAAAGTGAGTTTGACTCTACAACATAGACTTAAATTAACTTTTAAAAACAACACTTTTAATTTTGGTTAAAGATTGAGTTGAGTCAACGTAAATTAAAGGTTTAGATGGGTCGATGCGAGTTGAAGGTCAAGACGGGTTGATCCAGAATGAAGGTCGAAATGGGCCTGCCAAGGACGAATGTTAAGACAGGCAAAGCCAAATTGAAAATCGAGACGGATATAAGATCGAGATGGGCTAAAAGTCGAGATGGACCAGTTCGAGTCAAAGGTTGAGACAAACCCACTCAGGCCGAAGTTTAAAACGGATCGACCTGGGCCAAAGGTTGAGACTGACAGAAGATCGAGACGGGTCGAATGTCGATACAGACTAGTTCAAGCCAACAGTTGAGATGGACTGACCCGTACCAAAGGTCGAGGTGGGATGGATCGGTTTGAGCCTAAATTAGGGACAAGACAGCCTGCGCCAAAAGTTGGGATATGCCAACCCGGATCGAATGACAACATGAACCAGTCCGGGTCAAAGGTCGAAACAAACTGTATTGGACCAAAAGTTTTGACTAACCATTCGTAAAATTTGATATCGATTATCTTTGACCGAAGATCGTGACGAGTCATCTAAAACTTATGGACACTTTAACCTTTTGAACTTTTCCCATGGAAAGTTTTTTTGGCCCGTAGACTTTTTATTTTTAGACCTCGATGCATGTGGAGCATGGCCAAGCCTTTTCAAGTGGCCAAATTGATACCAAGTTATGCTTAATTTATAGCTAGCGAAAACGAGAGCAGTTTATGCAAGGTAGGGAAAAGAAGTGTTAGAAATTTTGTGCTTTACATTTATAAAGGGTTTAAAGTCTCTCAATCGTCAAACTTCTCAAAGAGGTGGCGGGATTCTAGAGGATAATTCCCTCAAATCTCACCGACAAGGAGTTAATGTCAAGTGATTATATGTGTGGCTCAAGTTGGGTCTGGGAACTGTTCTAGGGGTGTTATAGTCCGAAACAAACGAGGAATGAATAAGTTGGAATTCCATAAAGCTATCATTGTAGTTTGTGCTGTGGTGCACACACTAGTTCTACATGCACAAACTTGACCATTTTAAGGAATTATGGAAGCTTAGTAGACAAGCATGTTAGTACTGGCTTTATTCTGGTTTTTGAGGCAAAGTGAAGAAGAATCAAACACTTTTGTCTTAAAACATGTTTGTGGTAGCTGTTTCAATGGTTTGGTTGAACTATATCAAAATAGTTTTGCTGTCTCTCTGGTACACTTGTACCTCCTCAGTGATACATTTCTTTGCTTATATATAAAAAAAAATGGACCATGAACGGAAGAGACTAAATCTTTTTATATTTTTTATTTTTATAAAACAAAAAACAATCTTATTTGAATTGAATAAAAAAATTGCAAACAATAAAACCTTTTTTTAGAATCATCATTAGTATATCAGATACAACTTTTTTTCCATAATTAAGTTATGTAAACTTCAACCCAAAATTTTGTTAAAAATTTTAACATCAATGATAAAACTCCTCATGTTAATATTTTCACTTAGAAAAAAATTTAAAGCAAGCATTTATGGTACATCTCTTACAATGAGTGTATCCATACACTTGAATATTTGATTGTTGTATTAAACGTTTTATATAAAAAAGAAGAAGAAGAAGATTGAATGATCTAATTAGAAATCACAATTCTCTCTCAGCCACCCCATAAAGAGATACATCTTGATATAATTAGAAAGTGATAAAAAAAAATAGTCACACTGTATGTAAATTAGCATTCATTCCGTTGAGATCTTTTTCTTAAACCTTTTTTTATTAGTATTTCAAAATTACATTTAGCGTACCATTGTACAAATTAAAAGTTGTAAGGAATATGCCACCTTATATTAAGTGCTTGAAAGTGATAAAATAATTCTACTTTTTTTTTTTCGTTTTAACTAACCATCATAACTATATTTGGATAACTATATTTGGAATCTGTAGTTGAATACTTATCTACAGTAGTATACAACACTTTTGAAGTCGTAGAGTACAAGAAGAACGACACTAATAAATAATAATCCCTTTTAGCAATTTATTACAATAATTTTTTTATATATAATAGTTAATAAATAATTTACATAAAGAATATATCCAACGACATAGGAATAATATAAGACTTAAAAAGCGGTGTACCTTAGGAACTTCCGTAGGTTCGTGACACTTCAACGCCGACGTTAGGACACACATCTGAACCTCAAACTCCTGTTTATTCGCAGCAGTCATTTTACTTTCAAAAAAATAGCGTAAAATAAAAAAAAAAGAAGTTAAATAACTTTTTAATAATTATTCCAATACTTATTTTAATTGAAACTAATTTTATCAAATAAATTATTTAAAATAAAAATTTCTAACCACTTTAAAAATTAGTTATAGTTATAGTCCTAGTCAAAGAAAATGTCACTCGTGCATTTCAGCATCAATAAGTAATAATATGAATTCAATATACGACATTAACATTTTCCCTTTAAGCACATCTAATGCCATCTCAATACTTTCACAATTGTTAATATCTCAAAGAAACTTTGGTTGTGAAATGAAGCATACGTACCAATATTAAGAGTTGAAATGAATGTGGTAGCTAGTTGATGAGAGTTTCAGCTTTTCTTGCTTATGTAGTTAAGTTCATGCCTGAAGCCAACACTGCCCCAAGTGTTAAAAAGCATGGTTTTCAAGAGTTTATTATGGTAATGGAAAGGTGTTGTATATATATATGAAGATTTGTGGGTGCAGAATTGAGGAAATAACGAGACACAGAAATGGGAGTTTTTGGTGTGAAGAAGATGGAGTTGGTTCCTTTATATAGTGGTGCGGTTGAAGATGGATTGAAATGGAAAGTTAAAGCATGAAAAGTATATTAAGAGAGGGTTTTGAAAAGAATTCTGGGGGCGGTGGAATATAGCTTTGCTTTAGACATCAAATGCTAAAAAGCTAAGGAGCCATTTAAATAAGTTATCGTATGGTCATTGGGGAATCCAAATCAATGTCGACAATAACTCACTTCTCCAACTTTTCCAATGCCCTTCTTAACATGAATCATGATTTTTCCATCTCAATTTTTTCAAAAATTATACACTTAATTATCCTTTTTCTTTAACACATTCTTCGAATACTACTTTTTAGTCGGTAAAATTTATATAGGAGGTGTATCTCATAGCTCATTTTGTAAACAATAAGGGATGGATGATAATAAAAAAAAAAGTGTTTAAAGTTGTACACAAGTAGAAAAATATAATTTAAAGGCTAAGAAATACTTGCAACCTCCATCATAAAACCTATTTGACATTCCAAAAATAATGTTAGCTTTCTACCCATGGCAACAATACCCAAATTGCCTCTAGTTTTTGGAACTTCAGGATTAATCTACATTGTTTAGATATATGCTACAACATATTTTCCATATCATCAACGACTTTCTTAATTTGCTAAGAAGAGTCTAATACCCTTGTTCTTATCCTTGTGCTATGAAGACTTATAATTCCTTTACATATTTGCAAAGATAACGTAATATGGAGTAAATGTTGTTTGCTATAAGCTTTGCCATCTACGTTTGTCATGTTGGATTTTTTTATGTTTATTTTAGGTTTGATGTTAACGGGAATTATATGAAAAATACTTGACATAAATTTATGTTAGATTACACAAGGTTTCAATGTAAAAGCAATAATTTAGACCAGACTATAATATGTTTGACGTAAAAAGGTCTATGATTAATAAAAAAATGTACAATGAAATGAACATTTATGAGTTTATTTCAGTTGTGTGTGTTACTTATCAAATAAAGAATTTTGATAAAATTGAAGAAGTTGGAAAACATAGAAGCCAAACTTTGGATATACGTTGGACCACATGGGAAGAAAATTAAGTTGCACATGCACTAAAACCAAAAAAAGATAGAAATCTCTAATTTTCAATTCATCCTTAACTTCAATATCTCAACTCAATTTTCTCCCTGAACGATTGATAAGTGTCTAGTTTACTTTTAATTGCATATCATTTAGACACTTATCTTATATGAATTTGATGAAAATCTTAAACAACTCCTTTTGCCTTAAATTACAGAATGAATAGTAGAGAAGTTAGAAAATATGGAAATGGCTATGTATGTGATGTTTTTTTTTTCCAAGAAAAATGAAGGAAATCAAGAAGATGACGTTGAGCCCCAAATTTGGCATTGAGCATTATAAGGTGATTTGTTGAAGATTCAAATATGAGTATTGCGACTGCGCAACGATATTGACGCTGAGCCACAAAGAAATATTCATTGCAAGAAACTTTAAGCTCTGAAATTGGCAATTGAGCCTAAATCAAAACCCACATAGAGAAGAAATCTCCATTGCTGACCAAGCTAGAAGCTTAAGCATGGAAGAAACCCACATAGAGTGGAAATATCATAGTTGACCAACAACTTGGGAGCTAAAGCAACACACTTAATTTCTTTATAAAAAAAATAACTGACCTTTGTTATTTGTATGTTGAATATGAATTTATTTTGTAATTCAATTGTAGAGGTCTTAAGCACTTATTATAATACAGTTAGAGAGAACCATGAGAGGAATAAAGTAGCTCTTTGCGCTTGTATTATAAATCATGATGAACAACTAAACTCTTTTTTGTTGGGATTGGATGTAACTTCTCTAATTCTTTAAATTGCATTTTGACTCAATATGTTATGTTCTTGCTTTAAGTGTTGGTTATTTGATTTGCTTTTATTTCTTTGATGACTTGATCAATCATCTTACTTCATCAGCTTAAATGCAGTGGGAATTGGTTTAAGTTTAAATCCAATCAAATCTCCTAATGCTTGTTAGATGCTAGGAATAGGTCTAAAGCTATAATTATTTTAAAGAGTCTTGTTTATTAATGCACAGAGTCGTTCAATCAGGGGTGAGGAATCACAATGAGTCTAACAACCTTAATTTCTAAATGCTAGAGATGGGTTTAGAATTACCATAAAGAGTAATTCTAGGAACACTAAAGTTAAAAACATAACTTGCAGCGAGTTAAAGGCAGTGCAACAAAGGGAGAGTAGAGAAGTTCAATCCCAACATTTTAATAAAATCACTTATTTTCATCATTCAATTAAACTTGTTAAATTTTTTAAACTTGTAGCACTATTTCATTTACAAACTTGAATAAATAATAGGTTACTATTTTATCAAACCAAATCTTTATGCATACGACCTTGTTGTACTACAATTGAACACATGCACCTGTTGAAAAAATTAGATCTCTAAAGGAGATGTCAACAACGACCTAGCCTCTGTCCTAAATTTGACTTCTCTACTCATTAACTCTTATTCAACTTTATAAAATATCTTTCATTTGATACACAACACATAAAACTTAAACAAGATAAGAAATGCCCATTTCATTGTAACTTTTTGCATTGGTGGTAGAAATGAACCAAGATGAGAACCGAGGTTCAGTTTTTGATTTAAAATTTCATGAAATTCAAAAGACACAAACCTTTATTACCATTATAATACATTCTTAAAACACAACAATATACAAATAAGGGAATATTTGTAACACCCCTGATGGATATTACTAGATAAAATTTATTTTTCATAAAATATACTGTAAGAAAATCAGTCATTTAAATAAATTCCCAAGCGCGGGAAATTTCAAACTTGTCTCGCCATAATCCATTCGTATTGTCTCATCTTTATTACAAGTTCATAATGGATAAAACATCATAATGTCTATTACAAAAGGTAGGAAAGCATAGCATAAAGTGAATCCCCCATCGGTAGCCCCGCTCAGTTGCTAAGCATCAGCATGATCACCTGAAGCCACATCTGCTCCCACGTAGCGAGTCACGTGATCATCGCCAAACACAAACACACAAACAAGCAAGGGTGAGCTGCGAAAAGAAAAATATACAAATAATAAGATAATAAGAATTGACCCTCACCCAATCTAACTTAGTCAATTTTAGTTTACCGACCTTTTTATAACATTATACCCCAATCTCATAACCTATATGAGAAAGATCCATGCACCACCTTGGTCCTTACGGATTATCATGCTCCCACGAGCCTGCCCGCTCGTGGTTCAACTCTACGAACCTCCCCGCCCGTAGTCCAACTCTACGAACCTGCCCGCTCGTAGTCCAACATGCGTGAACACCTACTATGAACCTCCCCGCTCATAGTAGCCTCAAGTGTGAGCACGGAACATACGAACCTCCCCGCTCGTATCCCCACACAAGAGTACAACAGATACGGACCTCCCCGCCCGCATCAATCACGCATCTCAATCTCCGTTACGAACCTCCCCGCTCGTAACTAATCCAGCATATCCCTAACCAAGCTTCTGAGAAAAGGAAAGAAAACGTCCATGCGAATCCATCTGCAAAGGACCCCTGCCACTGCACTCCCGCCTGACGCCTCTCCCGAGACCGCTAGGCGAAACCCGCTTCAGGCCGCCTGGCGGTGTCTTTCTACCGCCGGGCGCCTGTCCTCACTATCATCTCTGTTGCGTCACTTACCACCTGGCGGGGCTTCTCCCACCGCCAGGCGCCACACCAGTAAGGACACTCCCCTACTGGTTTATACACTTGCACAGAGTTTCATGCACATTCAACTATTAAATCTCACATCCAGATCACTAGCTACCAATGTTTACAATACTACCAATCATCAACTCATCCAACTCACAAGCATTCAATCCAAGTAAGCACTCAATCATGATCATTGGAAGTTAACGTACACAAATTAGTCCCCAACTTGCACATGCGGTACTATGACCCGAATACCACTATCAACATTACTTCTTTTCTTTAAAAGGATACTACTCTCATATCATACATTCCCAACAGATAGTTTATAGCAATACTCCCACCCAAATCATTCACATGCTCTATTTCAACATAATATGACACTTTACCCATTATCAATATATCATACATTTCATAAAAAAATACAACTGCATACTAGCATTCTGAACATGCACACGATGGTACCAAAACAGTCTTGCCAATATATTTATTCGATTATCTTGAGTCCACATAATTTAGTTCATGCATTAACCCATCCCAATAGGTGGCTTTTACACCACACAAGTACCCCCATTTTATATTCAAAATCATTCCCCAACACCCACACTAAAATCTGTGGTTCTCTACTGCACACCCTAACCCACTAAGCACGCCAATCACTACTGGCCACTTAATACCGCCTAGCGGCACATAGGTTACCGCCGGGCGGCACATCAGAACCCTGAAAATCCCAGATTTCCCGCATCTGCAGAAAAACCTATTACCCCCAAATTTCCAATTCAATTTCTCATCGCAGATTTAACCACATGCATTGGTTTAAGTAGCACACAAAGATCATTTTACGCACTCTAATTGGGATTTTCAATAACACATTGCTACCCCCTCTACAATCCAAATTGAAATCAACATACACCATAGTATTCATACACCCAATACACACTAGTCGGATTTCCATACACCCGTTAAATCAACATTCAATCACGTCAATGAAAGCATCATCATTATTATATAATTACCACAGTTCGACCATATCACAGAAGCATCAAAACAGGCCAAAATATGCAGTTCTAGTGCGTGCCGCCTGACGGATCCACCATGGCCGCCAGGCGGTTCATCACAGAACCCAGATAACACTATGAAATGTTGTGTCGCCTGGCGGAGCACTCTTAGCCGCCAGGCAGTTCTGGTAATTTTTCCAGAATTTACGAAATTCAACGCGAAAATGATAAAATGCAACTGTCAAGCCACAAAATCATTCCAGAATAGTAAAAATACGAATAACAAACATGAACAGCTCCCCTTACCTCTGATCCTCGCTCCAATTGAAATTTAATGAATTGTGCTTGTTGTCCAAGGCCCCCCTCTATAGGTATCTTCTTCAATTCCTTCAACCCTCACTCACTCCCTCTAGAGCACGAAAATTCCCAATCTCTTCTCTGTTTTCCTTTGCTATCACTCACTCTCACTCTTGGCCTTCTCACACACTCCTTTCCCAACTCAGCCCAATTTAATAAATTAAAAGAAAAACGAATTAAATTTATTTTTTTTTTTAAGTTTTATAACCATTATTCTTGTTTAGTGCACCTAAACTGACACCCCTCTGTTTTCTCATGGAATTCCTATAGTTTTTCAGATTTTCCATCACCTGGCAAAAACAAAAATATAGATAAAGTCCCTTTCCTTTAACCCAAGGTTCGAACCCATGACCTCCCAACTACCAAGTTCATGCACAACCACCAAACTAATTCACGTTCCTTGTCTAGGATTTATCAAAGAACTCTCTTATGGTAGTCTCAACCCCTCATTTCTTATACTCTATTAATTATTAATTTTCATGAATTTCTTGGATCTCACAATATTCATGCAAAGTCATGACTGAGTTCCCTAAGTGTGTGTTCGTAGGAGAGAATTTTACTGTAGGCATGAATTACAGAAGATGGATTTGCAAGCTGAATGGTGTTCTCATGCAATGATTTGTGAGCGAATGCAATGACAGATTTAAGGGATGCATCAATAATTATATCTCACCTAAATTGTGAAGATTTGTAGGAATTAAGTGCATTTTTACTTTTATGTCCTTTATATCCATGTCTTCATAAATTTCACTGGGCAAAACTATGCTACATGTGCAGGTGAGTGATATATAAGTAAAAAAAAATCAATAGAAAAAAATCTTAAATTTATAGACATATATAATTTATTTATCATTATTATTAAAAGTATATATATATATATATATATATATATATATATATATATATATATATATATTAGGCACAAATTTTAAATTTAATTGTATAACTTTTTTCATATTTATAAAAATTTAAATTTTTTATTTTTAAATTTCGTATAATTTTAATTTTTTTAATTATTATTAATTATTTTAAATGATTTTTATAACATCAAATTAAGGAATCATTTTCTTTTTTCATCAAGGGTATTTTGATAACTTTCTAATTCTATCTATTTTTATAATTTATTTTATCTATCATATCAATCAAATCTTTCACTAACTTTCATAAAATTTATCTCCAAATCCACTTACTTTACCCTCTAAATCTACTAAAAAAAACACACATATTCATTAATTCAAATTCACACAAATTTATCTTCACACTCTCCCTCAAATCTATCCACACAAAGGAACACACCCTAAAATATAATCACGGTCATAAATTAAAATCCAAAGTTTAGCAAACAAACTTTAACGACGAAACAAATTGGACCAAAGGTTGCCTCATGAGAAGTCCATCACAAAACAATTTAATTAACAATGCATAACATAATCATTTTCAATCAAATACTAACATAAAAAGACACAATGTTGATCACGCATGGATCTATACATAAAACAATATTCAATTAATGTAATATCGATTGACGTCTTCTGAAAAATTTGAATTAACATGTCCCGCCAAAGACTAATATCTTATTTAAACTAGTATTAACAAGTGAACCCAAATTCACACATCTACATAACTCTCATTTCAGCTATTCACCACTTGATATCTTATTGTATGTAACTTTTAATACAAAACTCAAACAATTATTCATACATTGTTGGAAGTCTCACATCAACTAGAGATAAGGCCATTTCGTAGTATATAAGTGGGGTACAAAACTCACCTTACAAGCTGGTTTTGTAAGGTTGAGTTAGGCTTAAAATTCACTTCTAACATGGTATCAAAGCCAGTTAGAGCCTATCCTAGCGAGCTTTCTTGGACATTCTATTCCACCCGATATTGAGCCACTAACGGACCACCCATTTCTAGACCCGTGTATGAGGTGTATATACCTTGGCATGAGGGGGTGTGTTGGAAGTCTCACATCGACTAGAGATAAGGTTATTTCATAATATATAAGTGAGGTGCAAACCTCACCTTACAAGCCAATTTTATAGGGTTAAGTTAGGCTTAAAACTCACTTCTAACATACATCATCCTAAAATGTGACCAAAAAATTATTCACATATATATATCATCCTAAGATCATATCGAAAATATAAATAGCTTCCCTTATCGAAAATATAAAGTGAAACATTCTCTTTATGAAAATATGATCAATTAAAAATGATTATCTTGTCTTAAATAATGCAAAGTGTGATTAAAATTTTAAAAGAGACGATGTATGAAGGGATGAATTTTAAACGAAAAAAATAAAATAAGAAAATAATTGGTGAAAAAGAGAGAAAGAGAAAAAAAAAAAGGAAGAACATTAAAAGCAAATGAAAAAAATATTTTGTTTTTATCATGAAGATTTTTTTTTCATTATTCTAAAAACTAATCACTATAATTACCCTTATCTATCTCTCTATATGCAACACACTAGAAACCCTAATTAGCTCAATATAAAAAAAAGGTATCTTTTAGCTTGGTTGGCGGACATGGTTTAATACATGTATTGCAAACGATGGGCTTAAAAATCCATGATCCCAGTTAATTAAGAATATGTACATTTGCTCAACTATGAAGATTTCCATCATACTAATTTTGCACACACAATTTTTTACCATTGCTATGGTCAACTCTTATACTTTGGTCCCTATGCTTTGATATATCTTTTTCATACACCGTTTTCATTCCCATTTGTTGATATTTTAAAAGAAATCTGCGTATGGGCTTAAAGTTCTAAGATGGTTTTCATTATTATTTTCTTAATTATATTTTTATTTTCATCTACTTCTTCCTTGTTTTGCATAGGTAATAAATTAAGCAACCCTAAAAAGTGAAACTTATATGAACCACTCTTTTATCCATCTAGAATATTTTATCTCCTCGCATCCGTTTAAGTATTATGGTAATGAATATGTTTGAAGAAACTTTTTCATCAGGATTTTAAGAAGATAAAAAAAAACAAAAAAATACATAAACTTTTATATAAATTGAAAATTAAATTTTGCTCTTAAAAGATAGACATCAAAAAAATAAAAGAGTCTTTACAGATTAATTTACGTATAAATTAATAAAAAAATATTTTATTTTTCTCCGTAAAGTTCTTTTGACAAAAAATTATCTTGCAATTTATAAGTAATGAAAACGACATATACAAGATAAAAAAAAAACATATATAATACTTTAAATATAAATAAAGATGTCAGCATAAAATAATGACATTGCCAATATACGGGAGCGAGCAACATACGATTTGAGTATAGAAGGTCAAATTATATGAAATTCTTTTATTGCTTAAGTGAGTTCGCAAATTCTTAAATACTTTTACAATCTGAATTTATCTTTAATTAATCGTTAATACTTCAAAATTCAATTTTCTTAGTCTAAATGATTTAATATATTCAATTTTTTCTGGGAGAATATTGTTTAGATCTAACATTTTATCACAATATTTTATTAGCAAAGTCTATCTTAAGGCTCATATTGAACTAATATTTCTCAATAAGGAAAGTAACCAAAATCTAGCTAGCCATTGTAATATTTATTGCAATATATCATTGAATAAAATACAGTTTCTTTCTTTCTTTCGTTTTTTTTTCTTCTGAAGATGACTAAAACTATTGCACCATTTATTTTTTTTAATTTACAAATTACACTCTCATTTTTATAAAAAAAAAGTTTTATATAACAAGTAATTAATAATTAAAATATTGGCTAAGGGTCACATTTTCTTTTATATGTGGTGACGTGGTTTTTTGGAGAAAAAAAAAAAGAAGAAAAAAAATACACACTCAACAATAATTCTTGCCTTTTTGGAATAAAAAAATATAAGAGGAAATAAAAGAAATAGTGCAACATCTCTCCTATTAAATGATGTTTCAAAATAGTCTTTTATATATATATATATATATATATATATATATATATATATATATATATATATATATATATATATATATATATATATATATATATAAATTTGAAAATTTCCCCAAATTTTTTGTTTCAGTTTCAAAACACCAAAGTCATGATAAATTTTTAATTGATCAATATCATTCTAAATCTTTCTAAAGATTCTCTGTCTGATTCTTCTATTTTGTGTGTATGGAAAATATTTCATGTGTGTTACAGCAAGATTATTCTAAAGCAATTATTTCATTTAATAATTTTTTTATAAAGTCGTAAAAAAATATAAGAATATTTTACATTACTCCTTTTAGATTGACCATGTATGAATGATGACACTTATTTACATTAAAATAATAAAAAAATGAAACATAAAATTTTCTTAAAAACGTACACGATATATAACTCTTTTAAATCATATAACAATAGCGTGATCTAAACATTAATAGTAAATGGGCTTCATGTATACTTTTTTTTTTAATGTTTAGTTCTGTTAAATTATTAATGATTGTGAGGGTGGCGTGATTATAACAATATATGAGTAATGATTTAAGAAAACAAAAGTTGGTATTAAATTATTAATATGAATACTTTGCTGATATTAACATCATGCAGAAGAAAACAAAAGGAAGCACACATGACCCACATGGTTGACCAACTAATTGTAGATCAGTCAAGTTCAATCAACGTCATTATATAACATATTGTTGGGAAGTGAATAAATATAGGAAAATAAAAATAAATAAATAAAAAACTATTTTTTTATTAGAAAATAAAAATAGTAATATTCTGTTTTACCATTTAAAAGTATTTTTATCTTTCTAAACAACTATAGCTATTTTCGTTCATTCTCCTCTCACAAACCAACGGCTTAGCATGTATAGAGCTAATTTTTCTCCTCTTTATGTTAAGTTTTTCCAGTTCATTGCATGCTGCGATTCCCCATATCTTCATTAAACACTTAAAAAGTGAAGAATTGATGAAGACCTATTGTAATAATAAAATTTTGATATATCATATTATAGGATTATATTTTATATTTCAAGTGGCAGTTCTTTTCCAAATGTTATATTCATTTTATTTTGCTTTATTATTTCCTCTTTTCTCATAATTTTTCATCTTGTTTAGTTTTCAACTTCTAAACTCTTCAAGATAGATAATGAGGCAACTTCCCAATTAAGTGACTTAACTATTTTTCTTAAACTATTATTTTAGTAAAGTTACGAAGAATAACTCTAATTTCGTCAATGTTGTAAGTTTTTAACATGCTTTTTAAATATATATAAAAAAACATTAGACTCTCGTTACACACGTAGGGACAAGATCGATGAATTAATCGAGAAAGATGTTAAACTCGAAGACTAGCACCCACTTTGTGTGTTGAAGGAGAATCTGAACATAAGTTAAAAAAGGAACAGAAATATATTTAGCATTTTAAATAGAGTACACGTGTTTTTAACAACACCCCAGTTAGTGGTCAAATAACTCACTCGTTATCATCAACTTTTTTCACCACTAACCCTCTAATTAATTGTAATTAGAAAGGCACGAAAAGTTTATGAGTCGGCAGAGTATAGTTTCAGAAACCAAAACCTGAAAAATCGCGATTTCCACTTAACAAAGTTATCATGCAAAAGTCAAAACCCTGCTTTTAGGAACTGGGGTCCAAGAGTGTGTAGAAATTTGTGTTGTATATATAAGATAGTAGCAGAGCAGAATTGACGTTGAAAAAGAGTTTGTGTGTATAAAATTTGGTTGTGGGTTATCATGATATAGGCCAAAAGAAGCAGGTTGACCAGGTGCTTGATGCAGAAGATGGTTGGTTAAAGAGATTGATGTGTTATTGTGTGGTTGGCCATGCATATATTTATGTTAACCCACTAGCAATTAATGGGAATTGGAATGCTTAAGACAATAATTATGTTGAGTAATCCTATCTTTGGAACTTTATGGAAATTCTAAATTCACTAAGTAGTGCATGGCTTTTGGAAAACCATTTTTTTAGGAGATGGAGATTTTTGCAGGACCTACTTTATGGTGTTTAAATTCGATATCCATGGAATTTTGTCTAACTAAAGCACAACTGGTTTAGTGCACTTTTGTCATTATCCTCTTTTATGTTATGCAGTTGACCTTTTGAAACCCTTGGAGGGTTGTGGGATATGTTATGTACTTTGACGCTGACTGCTCGGGTGCTGCTTAATTTCCTTTTCAAACACTAACGAAAGAAAAAACATTATAGGATTTAGGAATAAATATCCGAATGGAACAACCTGGATACAAATAATGAGAATCAAACCGCAATCGAGGTCCTGGTCAAAAGGTTCTTCCTTTATGTAAAATATAGGCTAAAAGGGTTACTTGATATTCTTTTTAATCAATTATGGCTTTGCTTTATTAACATTACCTGATACTCTAACGCATGCATGTGATTGAGAAAATATATTATATATATACACACACATATGTGTAATTAATGAAGAATACAGAATATATGTACCGAGCAAAAAAAGAAAAGAGTCAATTGAACTCAAACCAGTTGTTAAATTCCTAATAATAGGGTTTGTTATTGTTATCTACTCTTCTTTGTTACAGATTCTTGTGTGTATTACTCTATATTTGTGCCCTATATCGATAATTTCGATTGTATTAGCTAGATATTGTGTTAGAAGAGTATAAGATCCTTCTAACTCATACACTGACGAGCATGATAATTAACAAAAATTCACTGATATAATACAATGGACAAGATTCCATTAATAAAGTTATTCTAGTCACAAAGACCGATATCCGATCATTCTGATAAATCAGAGCATTCAAAGTGTTCTCCTTCAACCCTCTCTTAACGTCTCGTATTACTCTTTTTCATTGCTTATCTTGTCTGGTATCCGACTAGTCTATTTAATCTCCTATTTAATCCCCTTTACTACCTAAACAACATCCTAAGTACATATATTATGAAACATCTCATTTGTTATTAGACCAACTCTGTCCTATCATCACATAGTCCCCGAATCTTTAGCTCCTTAGAGTGCAAATGCTAAAAAAAAAGAGAGCAAAAATAACCTACTCACAAAAGGACCGATTGGCCGAAAATATCACCACAAAAGTATGATTTAATGTTGATTTAATCAACCATGGTTCTATTAATTAATATCAAATCATATAATCATTTTTAAAGATATCACGTTTTGTATAGACCATAATGGTTAACAAACAACGTACCAAGATATCATGCTTTACTTTACACCTTTAACAAAGCATAAACTTAATTTTACTTTAGAATACAAGTTCAACTAAAAGAAAAACATATTTAAGGATAGAAAATTCATCGCAAAGTTAAAAAATAAAATGTCATGAAATAACAATGTCAAAATTGTGATGAAAAACGATGTTAAAATTCTTTTATTTTTGTCAAAAAAAAGCATACATATCACATTAAATAAAGAAACATATCACATATTGCAACAAAATGGTTTATCACAAAAGTGATTCACCGATTAAGTGAATACATGGTCTCTTAACTTATTAATGCAAAAAGAGTAATTTATTTCACAGCTTCTATGTTAAATGAGAAAAAAAAAAACTTTAAAAAATGCACGTAATTGTTTTGAAGTTTTCTGCATTGTTTGGATTGAGAACTGACATAGAGTGCACTTTTTACGTCAATTTTCATGCAACCAATGTAAAAAAACGCCTCAAAAACCATATTCCACTCTCGTTTCCAATTTTCTTTGAGCACACCGTAAAACTAATGCAGTAAAAGTAAAAGGAGGAAGAACTAATCTTCGGTCATTACTCCCGTCATTTTTTTTTAATGCACTTTTTCGTTTTAGAAATTTATTCTTCAAACTTTGATGGTATAATATGTGATAGAAGAGAACAAATTTGATTATGGCATATTATAGTATGGTTACTCCATCAAATAGATCAAGAATTAAAATTAAAAAAATTATTATAAAAATTAAAAAAAATATACGGATGTTGTGAGATCCAGGAAATTTATGAAAATTAATAAGTAATGGAATAAAGAAATGAGGGGTTGAGAATACCTTAAGGGAGTTCTTTGATAAACCTTAGACAAGAAACAATGATAACTTAAAGGGTTTAGAGTACTTGGTTATGTTGGGAGGACTTGGGTTCAAGTCTAGTGTGTGCCATTAGTGTGATTTTAGTTGTGTTTTATATTACCAAAATATTATGAATGCAGAAACATGGTTTAACCTTATATGAATGTGTGAATTAACAAGAATAATGAGATGGTTTGTTGGTGTGCATGTGTTTGATGGATTGGGAGGTTGTGGGTTTGAATTTGGACTAGAGTAAGTAGGTTATTTATATTTTTATATTTTTGCTAAGTGATGGAAAAATCTAGAGACTGTAGAAATTTCTTGAGAAACCAGAGAGGTAGCAGTTGGGGTGCAGTAATCCAAAATAATGGTCATAAAACCTTGAATTTAAATAAATTTCGTTTTATTATGGGTATTATTTATTTTGGGCTGAAGTTGGGGGGGGGGGAGAGAGAAGAGTGAGTGGGAAAAACAAAGAGTCATAGTGTGTGTATCAAGTGAGGGCTGAGAATTGCAATCCAGAGAGGGGAATTGGAGTGGAGGCAAGGAGGGGAGCTTTGGGAACAAGGAAGAATTCATTGGAAATTGTTTGAAGCTAAGAAACCGGGTAAGGGGAGTTGTACTTTCATGCTTATCTTTGTTGGTTGTCTTCTCTTTGGTTTGTATTTTTGTGTTCCTTGTGGTTGGTGGTTTGTTGAACCTATGACCAAGTTGGATGACAAAATTGTGATGTGGACACATGATTTCTGTGGCATGAATCTTGTTTCTGAACTTTTATTTTCTTTCCTTTCTGTGAGTATTACGATGAATTGGTTTGATGTGTGATTCAAACGTTGTGATGGGAGGATTATAAAACGATATTACTTTTCGTTTCTATGTTAGATGGTAAAAATAAATATTTGATCTTTATCGTGATTGTTGCCTTGATTAAAAATATACCATGCACTGGTGTTTTTGACAGTGGTTAATATTATACATACGACATGCCATCTTTGTTCTTTTGTTTTTCTTAATTTTATTTTCTGTGGTGGTAATAGCAGGGTGTTGGATGCAAGGGATTTATAGTTGAGTTTTTCATTGGCAATCTTTTAGGTGAACCATTATAATAATAGTGTTATATATATTATATATAAACTAGTCTCTACGTATGGGTTGTCATACAAGTATGCAAAGCAGTTTTCTTTTTTTTATAGAGAAAGTTTGGATGCAGTGAGGTTATGATGATCGATGATTATAAAAAGTAAAAGAGGCTTCCTTTTTGGTTTTGCACTTACGTATTTAGTATGAATTATAGGGAGATTTCGATTGATAGCATGATAATATATTACATATAGAAATATGTCTACATGGAAGGAATTAAAGTAATAAAATATTAGTATATTAAATTAGTTACTGTTGGGTATTATTATATTGTAACATACATAGATTATTACCTAGCTTTATATGGATATTATTTATATCTTGATTGATGATATTCTGTTTTGGTTTTTAGGTAATATTTATGATCTAAAGTTTTAATGTTCAAAGATTGTTAGTTATATTTTATAGGAATGAGTTGGATATAAAAGTTACTTGGGTTGAAAATTGGCAGAGTATCTTTCATTTTATTTTAACTGAAATGTTTAACGTTTTTAGATAATTGTTCGGTTTGTGGTTTTCTTTCTTTTTCTTGTTAATGAGGGGTTCGTTTTGTAAGAATTGTGAATTTGAGATAAAGAGGAAGGGTTCTGTGATTGGAGTGAGAGGATTGGTGTCGTGTTAAATTCCTTATTATGGTTGGCATTTAATAAATTTCTATTTATACTTTATAAGTTTGGCAACTTCAGGGAAAGCTTTAAGTAGTGGAAATTAGGGATGGCAACGGGACGGGACGGGGCGGGGACGGGTTTCACTATCCCATACCCATCCTCGCATAAAAAATTCATCCCCATCCCCATACCCAAACCCAACGGGTATCAAACTTTTTTCCCATCCTCATCCCACCGGGTAACGGGTATAATCTCGTACCCATACCCGTACCCATGTTCTAACTACTTCAATATTAATTTTTATAAAAGAAAAAAAATTACGGTAAAGAAAACATAATATTATAAAATATTCAATATTAGGAGGATTTTCTTCGATGCCAAATACATTAAAATAAATTATAATTGTTTATATTTTATATTAGAATACCAAATAAAATTTCATGTGAACCAAAACATTTATTAAATTTGCAAACTACAACATTAATGAACTTAGTTGATAAAATTAAAAAATATTTCAAAAAAGTATAAAAGGAAAACAAATATTCAAATTAAAATATATTTTAAATGTTTGTTTACTTCAATTTTTTAAATTCTAATGAATCTCTTTTTTATACACTAATAAAAGTTATAATATATCACTTGATCAAAATGACACAAAGAACAAATATTCAAATTAAAATATATTTTAAATATTTGTTTACTTCAATTTTTTAAATTATAATGAATCTCTTTTTTATACACTAATAAAAAGTTATAATACATCACTTGATCAAAATAACACAAAAAACAAATAATAAACATAATAATAAAATTTTGACATAGATTTTGTATCTTTTGAACTTCAATATATGTTGCATAGTGACAAAAAAATATTCATAGAAATTACATTAAATTTTTATATTGTAGTAAATAAAAGTTATTTATACAATTAAAGTAAAAAAAATTACAGTATGATTAATAGTGAGTTATAAAATAACAAATAATTAGATAGAATATATCGAAATATTTTATTCTACATGATGAAAATAAACAATAAATAAAAATATTAAAAAACTAACAAATGTGTGTTTTAGAAATAATTTGAGAGACTATCGAAAGAAATCGCACAAAGGAAATCAAATGTATAATTAAGGTATGATAAAATGAAAAAAAAACCTTAGAGAACTAATTATTAAATTATGTTTGAAGTGGTTAAAAATAAATAGAAATATCATTAGTGACCAAAAAATTTATCATTAAATTACAAATAAATTAGTAATTAAATTGGTCACTAAATCAAGTACCGATTCGATCATTGAATCAGTCACTAATTTAGACAATAAATCAACTACTACCACCAATGACGAAAAATAGTGACTGATATGGGTTACTGACTAAATCAGTCACCATTTCATTTTTTCTTGTAGTGAATTATCATATACTATTCCTAAATATCATTATATATATATATATATATATATATATATATATATATATATATATATATATATATATATATATATATATATATATATATAATTTTAACCACTTCAAACAGAATTTAAAGTGAAACAATTACATTATGATATATTATTCTACATGATGAAAATAAAAACAATAAATAAAAATATTAAAAAACTAACAAATGTGTGTTTTAGAAATAATTTGAGAGACTATCAAAAAAAATCACACAAAGGAAATCAAATGTATAACTAAGGTATGATAAGACGAAAAATATCTCAGAGAACTAAGAAAACTTTTCAAATCTCAACATATATACTTAATGGTTGAAAAATAACGAAAATTACTTTAATGAAACAAAAGAGTTCTTCAAATTAAACAAAAATTAATAATAATAATAATAATAAGTAAAGAATTTTTTTTATATTACCTTAAATTGAGAGTATAAACATTCTCATGTGAAAGGAAAATTTATAATAAATAAAAATATTAAAAAATAATATAAATATTCAAATGTAAGGCATAATTTTTTTTATTAACATACATTATTTTAACATAATTACATAAAGGTTATGATAAGATAAAAAATATATTGGAGATGAGAATGAGTTTAATGACAAATGAAATAATTAAAAGAAATAAAAAATAGAATATATATATATATATATATATATATATATATATATATATATATATATATATATGGGTTACTTGATTAATTGTGAATATTTTAATAATTTAAACGAGAATGAAGATATGGCGGGGACGGGTATTATGGCAGGTATATGTACATCCCCATACCCATCCCCATACCCAACTGAAAAAGTCGGGGATTCCCCATACCCATACCCATACCCAGTCAATGCGGGGATTCCCCGTCAAAACGGGAACGGGTTCGGGCAATACCCACGGGGACGAGTTTATTTGCCATCTATAGTGGAAATGTTTTCTTTGCATTATATGTTAAACTTCCAAGTTGGAATAGATACAGGGAATTAACTATATTCTCGATAATTAAAATACTTAACGTATTTTAATGTGGCTTAGTTTCGTAATCTATCCTTCTCTTTATTTACTCGGCGGTAGAATAATCATAAATTTTGGAATTTTGGAACTTGTGGCGCCGACGGCATGTTAAGACCGTTAGGCAGTGTATAGTACAATTTCGCCTGGTGGCGCTTAGCCAGCGCCAGGTAATAGTGCAGGGGCAAGGGTCCATTGCAGATGGATTTGCATGGATGGGTTGATAGCTTGGTCAGGGATATGCTGGATTAGTTACGAGCGGGGAGGTTCGTAACGGAGATTTGAGATGCGTGATTGATGCGGGCGGGGAGGTCTGTATCTGTTGTACTCTTGTGTGGGGATACGAGCGGGGAGGTTCGTATGTTCCGTACTCACACTTGAGGCTACTATGAGCGGGGAGGTTCATAGTAGGTGTTCACGTATGTTGGACTACGAGCGGGCAGGTTCGTAGAGTTGGACTACGGGCGGGGAGGTCCGTAGAGTTGGACCACGAGCGGGTAGGTTCGTGGGAGCATGATAATCCCTAAGGACCAAGGTTGTGAATGGATCTTTCTCATATAGGTTATGAGATTGGGGTATAATGATATAAAAAAAAAAGAGTCAATAAACTAAAATTGACTAAGTTAGATTGGGTGAGGGACAATTCTTATTATCTTATTATTTGTATAATTTTTCTTTCTCAGCTCACCCTTGCTTGTTTGTGTGTTTGTGTTTGGCGATGATCACATGACTTGTTACGTGGGAGCAGACGTGAATTCAGGTGATCATGCGAATGCTTAGCGACAGAGTGGGGACCACCGATGGGGAATTTTCTTTATGCTATGCTTTCTTATATTTTGTAATAGACCTTACGAGGTTTTATCCAGTATGAACTTGTAATAAAGAAGAGATAGTATGAACGGATTATGACGAGACAAGTTTTTAAATTTCCCGCGCTTGGGAACTTATTAAAATGTCTGAATTTCTTAAAGTATACTTTGTAAAAAATAAATTTTATCTAGTAATATCCATCTGGGGTGTTACAGATGTGGACATTTACAACACAAATTGACATCCATTGAATACTATTGCAGATATCGACATCCGTTAAAAAAAAAATTAGAAGTGTATCGGTGAGAGAAAAAAAATAATTACTTTTAATCGGAGAGCAAAGTAGAAATTTTAAATTTTTTTTTGGTTACGGGAGAAGTGGCTGGAGGTACATGAAGAAACACCATCTTTTGAGTGTTCTTGCCTCCTAGGAAGGAGCTATTTTGGACCGAATGAAACTGGTGACATAAATATTCTCTCTCAAAACTAGGTTCTTGGGACATAATTTTGGAAAGGTGTGACTCAACACCGAAAAGAAATATTTTTAGAAAATTAATTTGCTTAATGTATACAAAATAACTATTGTTGTAATGTAAAAACCATATTAGTAATTTCTTAAATTGGTCCGTGAAGCATGAGTGTGTTAATTGATAGATTCCTGTTAAACATTTTCATGTAAATGAATTATTAAAAAACTTGTCTGCACAGAAGTAATTCCATAATAAATAGAAAGAAAAATTTGCCTTGTCTAATCAAATACCAAATACCTATAAAATAATTAAATGAAGCTATTTAAAAAAAAAAATCTATTCATATGAAATTTTGGTCAAAGACCTATATAGATGAACACTCGTCTTTTAAGGATTAATTTTGATATTTACTTATTCCGGATTTTTATAAGATCTGAAAGGAAAAACAAAATAATTAGATTGAGAATCTTTTATAGCAATATTGACGGGATAAAAGATAGAATAGAATAAAGGTTTTAAAATTATTGACAGAAGCCTAAGATAATAATAATATGACCAAGAAGAAAGTAAAATTCATAAAGATTTAGAGAAAGAACTTATAAATGTCATAAAAGAGAAAACTTTGAACCTGGATAATTCACAAATATGATTTCAAACTTTTTTACTAACGCTTCTTTACATCTGAAAATCATACTCTATCTTTTGCTCTCGAGAGCACTTATTTATACATGTGTAGAAACACACTAGAACATACATATTTTACAATAGTACCTTAAATAAAATCACAATTACACTCTTTCTAATTATTTTATATTCCTCCAGATTTTTTCAAGATAATAATTGTTTTGTATTGTCGAACTTTATTTCACTTTTTTTTCTTCTTCAAATTTTAATTTTGGACATCTTATCACTTCTTATTTTTAAGTTCCTTTAATCGAAAATGTCATAAGGATTAAATTGACTACCATTTCTTTGAGAATCAATTTTTGATGATATTGATTTGGTCTTTATCACTTCTTGGAATTCTTTCATGCTTGTTGTTGTTGTTAATTTTGCTAATAATCTTTTCTTCTCAGCTAAGAATATGATTCTTGAGTTGATAAAGTTGTTTCTTCCTTCTTTTGTTTGTAATTTTCTTGTCATTCATCAATTTTTCTTTTGGTAATGAGATTTATACTAAACTTTGGCCACCATTTAATCTTGAATTTTCTCGACAAAGACTAAATATCCACATTTTCATAGGTTTGTTTAATAATAATTCATAAGCTAAAATCCAGGTTATAGATTGGGTAGCAACAAAGGATATCGATCTATATCTAGGATCAAAAGAAGTTTTTTCCCTGAAATATGAATAAACTTCATTTACTTGAGAAGGGAAGATTGATGGTAATGGACCAAATTCCAGAAACCATTTAATGGAACTATTTTGGAAATTTTAATGAGATTTCTCTTTTGAACCATGAATGGTTTCCCATATATACATATCATACTTTTGACTAAACTTCTATATAATCATAATAAGTTTATGATTGAGGTATCTACAATCTAGAAAAAGATTTAGAGTAATGTAAGGGTTGACTCCATTCTTGTCGGGATAATATGTTCAAAATTGTAGTTATAAGAAAAGAATAAGATCTTGTCATTTTTTGTATGAGATATTTGTACAAAATATGTATCTATTATGATAACTCATAAAAGGTTCTGGTCTTGGTTAGGTCAAGTGGAGGATAATGGAAATCTTTTGTAAAATGGTTTTGGGATGTTAGTTTTGCAGTTTCTTGTATCCACGATTTTTATAAAATAATTATCGGTGATGTTCAAGCTTATCAAAACATTCTTTTGGTGTTTGCTCTTGTAGAGGTTTAGAAACTAAGTTGAAGTCTTTAGGTCCAACGAGGATATTTTGGTACTGAATGAAAGTGAATTAATTTAAATTTTTGTTAAAAATACTCCGTTTGTCCTCATTTTTCTACCAAAATCTTAATTTGGTTGTCGTATTTTTATTAGTTCACCTTTTTGTAAATTAGTATCAATTAGGTCCTTATGTAGAACTAACACCGTTAAGTATGTGCTACGTGTCAGCTCCTCATTTTTTTAAATTTTTTTGAATTTTTTAAATTTTTTTAAATTTTTTTAAATTTTTTTAAATTTTTTAAATTTTTAAATTTTTTTAAATTTTTTAAATTTTTTTAAAAATTTTTTAAAAAAAATATTTGTGCCACTTGTCAAAGGGGTTTTTAATATTTCTGCCAAGGTCACTTAGACCTTATGTTGAGGCATTTGAGATCTTAATGATACTGTCGAAATTGGTTTTGGTGATCTCAATGGAAAATTATGTTGAATTTTACTTAGTAGTTTTTCGCTCATTGTTGCTTTTTCTATAAAATTTCTCTTGTAAAAAAATCTGATAATGAATTTTATTTCTCTATATTTTATTTCAAAATCAAAACAACATTATAAAGCTTACCATCTTGCAAAAATATGTTGAGACCAAATTTTGAGCATCTTTTGTCAAAACACTTGAGGTTGCTTTGTAATCAATTCAAATAAAAAACATTTTATTGAATAAATCATTTTGAAATTTTCTTAAACATAAAATTATTAACAAAATTTATGTTTTAATGGTAGAATACTTTTGTTGAGTAGGCGATACCAAATACCTAAATATATATCACAATTTGCTCTTCAGAAGACCCTTGAACTTTTTGATTTAAAATCCCCCCATAACCTAATTTAGAGGCATTTGTTTCCACTATTAGAAAGACTTTTGGGTTTGATATTCCTAAACAATGAAGTTTTTAACTAATTCTTTAATTTTTATTATAGATTGAGTCATTTATTTTGACCATGCTTTTTCTATAATGGTATACAAATTATCATAATATTTGGAATAAAGTCTAGAATATAATTTACACAGCCTAAAAATCTTTGTAATTATTGATTATCTTTTATTTCATTTGAAAATTTATTGGTAAATTCTAAGGATCTTTGTATTGGAGTTATTGTATTCTCATAAATTTCATAGCCTAAAAATCTTGTCTTTGTTTGAAATATTTTCATTTTTCTTGTTGATACTATTAATCTATTTTCTTTCCTTATCTTGATAGATGTATCTAAATGATTAACATGTTTATAAATATTTTTTGAAAAAATTAATTAATACATCATCTAATGTACTATTTATTGGAAATTTCATATAAGGGTAAAAAATATCATCATCATGTTTTGAAATTTACTTGGTGCATTTTTCAATCCTTGTTCATAATGTCCAAAAGGTACTATAAAAGCAGTTCTGTACCTATTTTCATCTTTTACTGATATCTAACAATTTCCTGATTTTAAATAAAATTTTGAAAATATTACTACATCATGAACTTTTTTTATTAAATATTTTTTTATTTGGTAGATAATATCTAATCCATTTTAGTACTTTATTTAAAGGCTTGTAATTAATTACTAATTTTGGAGCTTCCATTTTTGCTTTAGAAGCTTTCATGACATAAAATTCTATACAACTCCATGGTGATTTAGATGGTCTAATTAATCCTTTGTCCAAATATTCTTTGAATCTCTTTTCTACGATATTCTAAAAATTGTTGACTCATTTGTATCGGTCTAGCTTTTTTCGAAATTTATTTTTCGTAAAAATTATCTATATATGGCAAAGATATAATATATCTTTTCCCATGCCAAAAAAACATTAGGATTTGTTTCACATTTTTTTCTACTTTTTCTTCATAAAATTTATAATTTTTTTAATATTAAGACTATTCATTTGTTCTTCTATTCTTTGACATTTTATTTCTTCATTTAACATATTTATTTGTTTTTTTTTCTTTATATCTATTTGTATCATGAAGGATTCTCTTAGAAGATTTAACTCTCTAATTGTAGGTGGTTTAATAAATTTGAAACAAATTTCTTTTTCTCGGGTATTAATTACCGATAATTGTAATTATCATATTTTATTTTCTATTTATTTTTATCTTTTATTGTTATTTTATTATTATCTTTTTTAAAAAAATTTGTTTTATTTAATAAAATTGGAAAATATAAGTATTTGGTTTACATATCTAATATTTTGCAAATAAGTAGAAATATTAAAAAAATGGCTTAAATATACATTTAGTCCCTATTTTTGTTGTTTTTATTTAATTTGGTCCCTTTTTCGTTTTGTGTTCAATTAGGTTTTCATTTTCATCAAATTGTGGTCAATTTGGTCATTTTCACTAACGATGTTTAAATAGTTAACATTTTTGAATAGTACATGTCACGTGTCAGCTCGGGTTTTTTTATTTTTTATTTCTTTTTTTTTTATTTTTTTTTCAAAAAGTTTGTCCGTGTCAAGTCACAATTGTGCCACGTGTCAATGTTAGTGTCACGTGTCAGTTTGTGGTAATATTATTTTTTTTGTTCAATTTAGTTCATATATTCGTTATTTTTGTTCCAATTTTTATTAAAATAAATCAATTTTGTCCTTTTCAAATTGACACTAAATTTAATATCTTTTATACAAATTATATTAATATTTTTTCTAAAATTGACATTTTGAATTTATTATTTTTTAAATTCAATTATAAATTATTAAATTTAATTATAAATTGAATAAAATTATTATATTTAATTGCTAAATAGAATATAATTATTTAAAATATTATAAGAATATAGTTATTAATTTTTTTCTAATATTTATATTCTAAAATACTTTTAAAATTGATATATAAAAATATTTTAAATATTCAAAATATTTTAGAAAAGTAAACTAATATTTGTAAAATTAACATTTAAATATAATATATTTTAGATTTTGATATCTAATATGAAATAAAAATATTAAATATTTTAAATTTAAATGTGAATTTTACAAATGTTAATATATATTTTTAAAATTTTTATAATTATATTTTAATAATATTTAAATAATTATATTCTATTTAAAAATTGAATTTAAGAATTATATTCAATTTATAATTAAATACTATAATTTATAATTGAATTTAAAAAATAACTAATAATGATGTCAATTTTAAAAATTAAATGGTTCTATTTTAACAAAATTTGGGACTAAATTAAACAAAAATAACGAATATAGAGACTGAATTGAACAAAAATAACGAATATCGGGACTAAATTAAACAAAAAGAAATAATACAACCACAAACAAACTGACACGTGGTACTAGCATTGACATGTGAAACAATTGTGACTTGACACGTGGACAATTTTTTTTACAATTAAAAAAAATAAAAAATAAAAAAAATTAGGAATTAACACGTGGCATGTACTGTTCAAAAACGTTAACTAATTAAACACCGTTAGGAGAAATGACCAAATTGACCACAATTTCATTAAAATGAGGACCTAATTGAATACAAAACGAAAATAGGGACCAAATTGAATAAAAACAACAAAAATAGGGACCAAATGTATATTTAAGCCTAAAAAAATTAAGAAGAATATCAACAAAATTTGACTAACAAAGTTATCAGCAAGTATTTATTTTTATTTATAAATTTGTAAACTTAATACTTATCTTTTCCAATTTTATTAAATAGAACCTAAAATGTTTAAAAAGATAATAATAAAATAACAATAAAAGATAAAAATAAATAAAAAATAAAACATGATAATGCCAATTATCAAAATGCTCTAAACTTTAGATTTTTTATGCCCTCCTGAAAGTTTAAAACTATAAAGTAAGAAAAACTCAAAACAATGCTTTATACTAACACAAAATCAAATGACTTCTCAAATTAATCGTAATCATGCAACAAAATAGAATTTCACTTGTAGCTTTGAAAACTTAAAACTTTGAAAAGACAAAATCATGTCAATTACTAATCCCAATTCAATTACCTGAAAAAGGATATAATAAAGTTAAAAGTGGTGTTCCTAATAGCATGGAAGTATTCATATTCTTAATTAATACAAAGGAGGTACTGTAACATACCTTGTTTTTACATATATTTACATTGGATAATTTATATGGTATATGTATTTTTTTATCAATTTTTGCACTGGTAAACCACGTTTTTTAATAATATTACGTAGGAACTAATCCTTCGTGAATACAATTTACATATGCTCCAAAGTAGACCAAGGCTAATGTTTTAAATATTTCTTCTTTTATAACTAAAGTTACTTCAAGATGCCATTTATTTCGGTATTTTTTTATTTTCTTTTATATTCTTTTGATTTCTTATATTCTCTTTTCCTTCTAATTCTAATACTCTATATTATAAAGATGTATCATTTTCTTTTAATAGTTGTATTTTTTGTTTAAGATTTTTTATTTATTTTAGTAAATCTTTTATTGTTACTTGTTAATTCGAACTTTGGAATCTATTATAAATTTCTTTCATACTTATTAGATTTACGTCCTTTTGAACTTCTTCGCTACGTGATATTAAATTTTTTAAATTGTTTTTAAAATTCATTTTTTTAAGGTTAAAATTTCTAACTTATCTATTATAGAAATTAACGTAGAAGTTTGGTCTTTTGTTAGCATGTTTATGTTTTTACAATTTGCATAGTCACATAAACCTGAACTCAAAATAATAATCATCTTAATTATTTTTATTTAAACTTTCACTATAAGTTTCTTATTCAATAAGTTCTAATTCTCATTAACTATTTTTTGAACTTCAATTATTTAATTTAGGGTTAAATATATTTTTTGTCCCTCAAGTTTTAGTAAATTTTGGAATTAGTCCCTCATCAAAACTTTATACAAATTTAGTCATTCATCTCTCAAAATGCGTGAATTTAGTCATTTTAACCAAATTTTGTTAAGTTTATTTGACGTTTCAAGCGCATTTCATGATCTTATTTAAGTTAACATTGAAACAAAAATGTGTCAAACAGTGTAAATAATTTAAATACTATCATGAAATGCGCTTGAAACGTCAAAAAAACTTAACAAAATTTGGTTAAAAGAACTAAATTAACGCATTTTGAAAGATGAATGACTAAATTGGTCAAAAGTTTTGATGAGGGACTAATTCCAATTTTCGCTGAAACTTGAGGGACCAAAAACATATTTAACCCTTTAATTTATTTTGAAGTTTTGTGAACGATTTTTTTATAGGATTTTCTATATGTTTTTTCTTATTTTTTTAATTACTTTCTTCTTTCTTGCACTCGGTGCTCTAATAGGCTCCATGCCATATGGTTTACAATGTACCTATTTCTTTTTTGTTGACAATACTTTCTTTTCTCAATTTATTTTGTAATTTAAAGTTTGTACATACAAGTATTCCTCTTTCTAACACTATATCGAGTATTTGACCATAAGTTAGTATTTCATATGTTATTGGTTTACCATAATGTTTTTCTAAATTCATTTTTACCGTTTTCGAAAATATTTTAGGCAATCCAGCTAAAAGCCTTTCCTTCCAAAGCCAGCAAAGTGATATTCTCTTAGGGTTATTTTTGATAAAAAAATTGCCTTTATACCATCAATAATTTGACATTGATGGACAATAAAGATTTGCTAATTGATTTACAAATCTTTCTTTAAAAATATTTGGATCTCTTACAAAATTTTGAATTATTGAGTAAATTAATGTTGAGACGCCATTTCTTAATTTGCTTCATTTTTTACACTATTAAAACTTATTAATTTATCTTATTTTGTATTAAGATTATCCCACCAACATTTTTAGTTGGTTAGTAAATCTCTGTACAATAGTTATACCGATAGAATTGTAGATACAACCTTTTGTTTTATGGACAATGACTTCCATTATCATCTAACAAGTTAGATGTAATATATAGTTTGTTCACTCGTTTCATCTAGAGTCTATTTAGTTATTTCATTTTCAAAAAAAAAAAAAAAAAACATTTTGTACTAAATTACCTCTTTCTTCAAGGTGCACATTAGTAAGTGTAGATTGAAGATAATAATTTATAAGTTTTGGATATATTCTTAACTTACTGATTTCTAAGATATTTAATATGTTTAATTGATCTAATTTCTTTATTAAATCTTTTATTTTTAAATATGTATCACTTTTTCACCATCTAAACTCTTGGTACATTAATTAACTTATATATTGGTACTGTAAATTTTTTTAATAGGAGAATTTATGATTTTGTGAACCTTTTTTTTCCCAACCCACATGGGTCATAACGAAGCTCTGTGGGCTAATGACAGCTCTAGATGTACAAAAGGAAATAACCTACTTGGATTTATGTTTCTGTTTCGGGCTCCAAAAACTTAAAAGCCTTTTAATGAAGGAGGGTCCTGCTATTGAAACTCCCCTTATTACTTTCAAACATCCTAACCTTTTTCTTTTTAGGAAAATACTCCTAAACGTTAAAAAAAAAAAAAAAAGAGAGAGAGAGAGAGAGAAGGGAAATTAACACAGGTTACAATTGTGCTAGAGGGACGAATTTAAATTACACAACAAAATAAGTTTTCGTTGTGTTTATTTTATTTTTAAAAGAAAATCTGCATAAAAAATATTAAAAAAATAATGCGGCGAGAAGTAAATTCCTTTTAGCTTATTTTTTCACTCTCCTTTATATTAACTCTTTCGATCTAGTACAATCTTATAATACCTATATACTTGTAGTAAGAGACTTAAAAAATAGTTTTAGTTAATAAATTTAATATTTTCTTGAATCAAGATAACTTTTGTGAAAAAATAAATTTAAACACAAAAGAAAATATAAAGTAAATATTCGTCAATCTTCCGTATAGATAAGTATCTACAAATAAGAGACATAAAAAGAAATGATAAATACAATTAATTTTGGCAACCTTAGGTAGAACACGAACCAAGCAGATTTTTAGACAAGCTTTGTGGGACGACACAAAAGAAGAAAAAGTTTTCAGTTATCTTCAACATTGTTTAAGAAAAATTCCACACAGAAAATAAACAATTCAGTATGGGAAGAAAAGTAAAGAAGTTAAATCTTTTATCTTCCTTAGTTCCATTATAGTTAACCTTCATCAATGCATGTTCTAATTTTGAAATAGACAAACCATAGCAACTTTCAATGAACTTTTATAAAGTTCATAGAGCAGCTCATCAATTCAATGTAAAGTATTCTTTGAAGTCCAACCAGAACGGTCAAAAGCCAAGTCTTTTCCGGTTTCTCTGGCTCTCCTTAACTATGAAGGAAAACATTATTGTTAAAAACTCCTAAGCTTGATGAATCCTATGAATACTTTTTAATTTTCTTTCTCTGATATAACCCTTGCATCATGAACATTTATCCAAACAGCATTATTATGTGTGTTAATTCAACATACCTTATTAGCAACATGCATATACTTTGAAATTGACAATCTACATGTAGTGTATCTAAATTATACCAGATATTTTTGTTTGAGAGGAAAAGAAAAAGATAAAATTTGATCTCTAACAATTATTTTTTACTTTGATTATTTTTTTCTAAAATAAAAGAAATAAAATGATAATAAAATTAACATCTAACTTTTATTTTATTTAAAAAAAATTAAATTAAAAAAATTATCCTTTTCCTTGTTTTTTTTTCTCTCAAAATCCTCGCTCTCAAGAATAAGAATAATATGAACAATTCCATATTCGAAATAAAACTAAAACTAATTCGTATAATTTCTAATTTTCATATGGAATGTCTTGGTATTCACAAAAGTTTTATATCAAATAATTCAGAAAAGGAAAAAGTAAAACACTATTTGGAAAATAAAGAGATGATTTAGAACTCAATAAGTCTTTCGGGGGATCACGAAGACTTGAGTATTTGTGGGTTATAAGAAAATTTGCAATTTTATTAAAAAAGTTATATGAAAAGATTCATAGTTTTAATTGCAATGTTTTTAATCTTATATATATATATATATATTAGGATCTAAGTCAAAAATTATAATCATTAATCGGAGCACAACACTTTTTATTTAAGAGTGTAATAGTCCTATCGTCACGATTCGATTGTGACATAGTCCACTTGACTTCTGTCACGGGATAATTGATGTCACACACAATGATCTCTCTCAATAATTGTCCTACTAGATATCTCAATTTTAGATTGTGACTTGACCGACCTAACATCCGTCACGAAACAATTGTACAACCCGCAACAATTAACAAATATAAAAAATTTATAGATTTTACTAGAAAAATTACATAGTCAGTAATATAATAATCAAGTGTATGTGCTTCCACTTAATTTTTTTTATTGCATGCTTCTCTGTTATTGATGATATATATAATAGCTAATTTTATTTTGATGGTTGTTGAGATAGTAAGGGGTACATTAACAAAATATAGGTGTTAATAAAAGCAAAAGGGAACATACCAAAACGGGAAGGGAATAAGATTATGACAATATGTGTAGGGTAGGCACTGTTGAGACGTCATTCCTAGTAAAGCAAAGCTAGTGTAAAGAATACATTGAAGGCTTCCTAGTACCTTCAAAGGTTTATATAGGCAAAATCTGGTAGGTCGTGGTCCTGGTCGTCATTCGAAAATCACACCAAATAACGAAACCTCTAATATTATGCAATTAGCCAGAAATTTGAGCATGATCTTCAACTCAAAAATAATGTGAACAGTTGTACTAGGCCTTCTTCAAATGACATTTATAATTATTACTAAGATGATTACTGCCTAAGCAATCCTCCAAATTTGAACGTAAATTAAACTGAACTCACAGTAACAACATAGAAATTTTGGATTATGAGGGGCCCCAAAACTCAATTGCAAATCGGAACCGACTCAGATTTTCCATTAAGTGTCGTGTGCCCATTTGCAATATGGTGGACCATTGTGCTTTCCATTATTAAAAAGGAAACAGAGGTTAGTATAAATAATTAACACAAGACAAAGCAATCTTATTGATCTGACCAAGTGAAACCAAATGGCAGTTTTTGTTTTTGTTTTTGCAATAAAGGCCACGAAGAAAAGTCGAGAAAACAAGCTTTGATTTGATCTCCTTCACTGTAATATACGCTTATCTGTTGCCATCTACTGCACACACTATGAGTGGTTACAACAGTAATAAATAAATTGCAAAGTTAGATTCTAAAAGGGTGTAGAAAAAAAAAATGATGTACATTTTGTTTGTTTGCTTAAAGAAGAGGCAAGGTGAAAAAAAGCTTGAGTGGATAGTCTAGCTGCTATTATTGTGTGCATATCTGATAAGGAGATCACTTACCATTTCAGTAAAATGTCCCTTTTATTTGGTAAACCTTTTTTTCTATTTTGGTTCCTTGTTTCATAAATAACATGCTTAGATGCGTGGTGAAAAAGTAATCAAAAACACATATTTTGCAACAGTGTTAGTTTTCGACACGATAAAACCAAGTTCAAAAGTAAGTCAAACAAGGACCCTTGTAATGTCCGTTAAGGCAGAGAGAGACAGAGAGAGAGAGAGAGAAAGGACTCTTTGAAGCTATTGACTGCAACTTTTATTGACTAATATATAAAAAAGATGAGTCTGGTGTTTGGTGATAGTGGAATCATTGTTTTCAGAAAGAAGGTTGAAAAAGCGTGAGAAGATACAAAAGAAGAGCGTATGATAAGGATTAACATAAGGAAGTTGAAAAGAGTTTAGCTGAATTGAAGGGTCGGGATTGTAGATTTTGAGATCTCAAATTGGAAGCAATGTATTTTGACACGTTGCAAAGTACAAAAGACAAGAAAACAAACATTGGGTGTTGTAGCATAGCTTTGCTGGCATGGCTGGTGAGAAAGAATGAAATTAGTGGATGATTAAGATGATATGTATCATTGAAAGCAAAGTGGGGATACAGAATCACCAAGTGGATTCACTCACCCAATAACTTCCAATTATCAAAAGTCAAGCACCAATGAAAAAAGTAGAGGGTCGGTACCCATGTTTGTTTCAAGTTTATTACATTGACACTCATATCCTTCACTCACACCATTCTCTACCTCATGGCAGAGTTTAATCTGTAGTATAGTATCATAGTATGAAAACAAAACTTGAAGATTATGGAAAATGGTGAAGGTAAAAGGTTATAGTTTAACACCACCAGAAACTAAAGAATATTTTACTCTAAACTAAGAGTTGGTTAGATTAGCTCTATCCTGATTAGAAGGAAATTAAAAAGAAGTTAGGTAATTGGGTTAAGGTTAAAATAGTCCATGATCAAATAAATGCTATTTATTTATTTTGAATGGACAGTCTACTGTGTGTTATCTCTCATCACTTTCTTTCTACAATTGCAACTTTTAAATTGAATGGTTTGAGAGAAAAAGTTTGGATAATGAATAGATGATAGCACTTGTGAGTTTCTCAATCATCAGCTATTTAAAGCAATGGTGAGAAACTAAGTTCCCCACTAGCCTTCTGTAGAGCCCTTTGGAGAAAAATCATTGAAAGCAATCTATCTGGTATAGGCATGGAACTTTGTTGGCAAAAATCAATCCATGGCTCTTGAAGAAGCATGGAGGATTGTGTGAAAGGGTCCTCACCCTTCACACTCCACCTCTTACAGTTTGCTTATGCTTAGCCATTGGCTTCTCTAACCACTAACCACAAAGGGAGGAACATAGTATTCTCTTTGAGTCTCATGAAGCAGAGAAGCACTCTCCATAGGTCAGAGAAGCTTTGGCTAGAGCCAAGCAAACCGGCAAGTCACAGAAAGGCAATGGACTCTCTCTCATTAAGGGGTCCTTATGGCTATGTATTCACTCTATTATACTCCTTCTTCTTCTTCTTCTACAAGTAGAATGTAATAAACAAAGATGTTCTTTCTTTGAGAAGCTATAGCTACCAACTTGTGTTGTCCACAACACTCAATTTGCAGATCACTACAATCCGGTTCTCTTCAGCTTCTGCAGATGAGTAGGTAGGTAATTATAACCTTGTATTCCTCTCCCTTTTCCCTAACCTTGTTGTCTGTCTTAGTGTGTATGCTTGCTGTGTTGTGTTGTGTGGCCTTATATGCAATAAAATAAATTTACTAGTGTTTTAGCTCCTTAAAAGGGTAGGGTTATGTTCTGAACAAGTTGATTGGTTAGAAAAGCTGCAAAGCGCTCCTAGAAAAGTTGTTAAAAGTAAAAGATGACCAACCCACTTTTGCACTCCACTTTCTGATTTTACTGAGATTAACCCTGTCAAAAACAACACTCACAAATGGAACTTTTATTTGCTAAAATTAATATGAAGTCAATCACTAGTGTTTGAGTGTTTGTTTTTCACCTCAACATACACTTTGCTACCACCTTTTTTGTCTTAGAAAGTGAAAGAATCTCATTGAACATGGTTACAACTAATACGGACACCCGTCAAAGACAGTGTTTATCTGTCTTTGAACTAGTTCTACAAGTGGCGGTTAAATTTTGGTAAAAATGATTATAATTATTGAACATGATTAAGATATGTATCCGAAGTAATCTTAATAACAATGTTTCTATTGTAATGTACAGGTAATAAGTGAAATTGATAGTTATGGATGCTAACTAAAGGAGCTTGAATTAACCAATAAAACTGAGTTCAATGGTTCATGAAATATATTGAGCTAAAATTTGGAACAACGAAACACATTCATCACCATATACCCTTGTATATGTTCTACTAATAATTAAATGTCAGAAGAATATACTGTTTAAAAGACATGTCATTTTGTCCCATAAATAGAATCTCAAGCCCCATTAGGAAATTGGAAGAGAATTTGATTTCACCATACTTATAAGCCATTGTGTCTCATAAAATAGAATCTCAAATCCTAGACCATCATAAAAAAACTACCCTTTTGCACAAATTTGATCCTGTATTTTCTATAACCGATGTATCACATAGATTCACATAAAACTAAATAAAACATAAAAATTTCGTACCATTCCAAGTATTATGATTTGTGCTTGTAAACACTACATACATGAATACAAAATCCATTTACTTTTTTCCCGGAAACAAACACCTTAAGAAATCTGGAATCTCAGAATCATGGGAAGAATTGGCAAGGCAAGCCAATCCACTATCCCTGTTTCCTTCCCTCGCTATCTTGTTCATTCTAATCAAACTATCACTAAAGGCATGCAGCAAAAAACTCATAGCATACATATGTCGAATATTACTATAACTATGCAAAAAGAATAAGAAACTGGTAGTGGAATGATTATGAGGAAACTTGTTCAGCTTTTCCAATTTCCTGTTCCATATTTTAAGAGTGAAACATATAGCAGTTCATTCCAAGTATCTGGTACCCCAGGCAAGCACCAATGGCTGCAGTCTTCGAATAGTGCAGTAGAGTTCTGATCCATTGATTTCTTATACTCCTTTCTGTATACTGAAGGATGCCCGTCTTTTCTGTAATCTGTAAGCCTACTTATATTCATATACACTACTGGGGTTTTCATATGTTGGATCACACTTTCTAGAGCCCTCATTTTTGAAGGATACTTTTGTAAGTAAGTTTCATTTAATATTGGCTCAGTTTCTTTATGGCACTGTCCTCCTGAATTCCACTGCCCACCCCTGCAGAGAGTATTACAACTTACTCATGGTATAACAGATGCATATGAATCTCTACATTACTAAATATACCACTGAAGTCACCATCAACTATTGCATAGACATAATTGTGGATAGCCAAAAGAACAATGAGACAATTAATATAGATGAGACAGGGCCTTGGTAAATAAGTATTTCCTAAGTAGCAGATATTTATTTCCAGTTAGAAACAAGCTTCGATTGAATTGTGGAAACTATGTAAAAGAGAACAATACCAGAAATGGGTGACTGAGTATCCTCGGAAGAAAACCCGAGTTTGATTGGCATTGATTTTTCTGTCAACCCATTTAGCCCAAGTTGTCAAGGCTCTGGTGTATGCATCCAGAACCTTGAGTCTTGCGTGTACATGGTTTCCTTCCTGATAATAATCTTCTCTGTAGCAGTACCAGATGACAGCAAAATGAAGAAAAAAAGAAAAGAAAAGTGCTTATTTGGAGCACATGAAGCAAGCAATATATAACAGAAGATAAATTAAGGAGAAAGGAAGACGAGAAATAAATATTTGATTGATAAATCAATCTCACATTACACAGTTACAAACATCAGATAATGTGGTGTATAAGAAATTGAACTCACCCTTTTGATGTTTTATCATGGGTCCACCAATGCCCTGTGTTGAAGACTATGATATTAGCATCTTGGTACCTGGTCTTAGTCATGTCCATCAAATCCAGTCTTAATGTCTCAAATGATCCATTTTTGGACTTGAAAGTTGACTCTTGAACAATAAATGGCGAAGCAACAAAGTCCACCGAACAATTATAATCCTACAATACAGCAAAGAAATTACAGTAAGACACCATAACGCTACAAGATTCAACTAGACAAATATCAAACAAGTGAAGGAAACTCACCTCAAATCTAAAAGAATAGACACCTTTCTTCTTAAATTCACTTCTTCCCGAAATTTCAAATACCCGTTTCTTGTTCCTGATGCTTTCACGGAGAATGCATACAAGTGACTCCCACATGTTCCTGTTCAGTGAATCCCCCACAAAAACCAGCCTCTGTCCCCTCAACCTCTCCAGAAAATCGGTTGCATTCAAACTGAGAGATCACATGATGACATCAATAATTGATCAAATACTAGAACAATAACTGTACCTTTTTTCTTCAATCACATTCATATCATGTCCCAAACACTTTTGCATAAAATTTATAATAATGAAAAAGTCTTTGTCCTAATTTCATATACATACATTGTGTTTACCGTATATCTTACTTTCTCATCATTGTTACAGTAAATATGAAATATTGATCTCTTTTCCTCATTCCATTACAAGCTACTCTTCTGTTCTAGATTAACATTAACACTTCAATATTCGTTACCAACAATTATTATATCTCTACCTTGGAATTTTGCACCCATATGGCTGCCATCTCCATTTTACATATTCTGCATCAGGCCTCCCATTCCGGTGACAGTTAAAATCTCTATCAATATGTGGACAAGACCCCAAAGGATAATATGGCTTTGATTCATCTCTTACCCACTTTCCATCAAAAATGTCACATTCCTCATGTGAACCATCCTGCATTTTCTCATAATGAGTGACAGTTGCATTTCTTGAATTATTTTTCCCAACCAAATCTCCTTCTTGTTTTCCTTTGCTACTACTCTCTGACAACAAATAAGAAGAAAAACTATAATTCTCCAAACCCTTGACACTCTTTGTTTCATCCAACACATGATTCACCCCATTTGTTCCATCCACAACTACAGCACTTCCCTCTTTAATAATCTTGACAGGATTCTTGTACTCGTCAGACTTTGAAGAGTTGGAAGTGCTGCTCCCAGAGGAAGAAGAGTGGCTAGTGTTGAAAGGCAAGAAGGGGCAAGAAGCAAGGGAAGAATTTGCACCGATAGTGTTTAATTGTGGAACAAAGACTGCAACTTTGGGAACCCTGAGGGATTTTCCAAGAATGAAGAGGGACAACAAAACAAGAGAAGCTACAACACCTAAACTGAACCAAGAAAAAAGTCTTCTTCTGTGTGGCAAAAAGGGATCAGAGAAGGCGAGTCTCTTCACAGAGAAAAGAACATGCATGCTGCTCTTGCTACCAAAACCGAAAGCTTAAGTATATCAGAGTGGTTTTGGAGGTGTGGAACAAGTGAGAAAACGATTGCGCTTGGAGATTCAGGGTTGAGTTGGTGCAGGGTGTGTATGCTTATGAAGGAAGGTGGAGGAGTAACACGGACAAAAACAGAATGAACCGCTGTTACACTAGGAGGAATACTATAATACCATGTTCCAACAAAAAAATCTCTAAATACCTTTAAATGTTATTTGTTTTTCCAATTTAAGTTAATTAAGGTAGGTTAATTAATTTTCCCAATATTATTATATTTTCAAAAAAATAAGAATATTTGTAGTCTTCTCAGACAAGATGCAAAATTTTGAACAACCATAAAATACTCCTCCTTCTGTCATCATTAGAAAAGGTGAGTGAATGAAAGGAAAAAAAAAAAAAAAAAGAGTAGAACGAAAATGTTCTCTAGTATTTTTAAGCAAGCTTCAACTTTGCTCATTTGTTGATCTAAAGCAGCATCCATATAAGTCTCCATTGTAGGATCAATGGATTTAACAATTTACTCAGTTGATGCAGATGCTGGTGTGTGAGTACGTGTTCCTTTTGTTTTAAAAAACACACATTTTTAGAAGTATTCAGACAAAAAAATCTCAACTTCGTATGATAATAAGAAAAAAGTTTTTATTAACACAATTTAACTTGTGTTTTGTTTGTTTCTATCATTTCTTTTAGAGGCGGATTTACCAGTTTGCTTGTTACAACAACACACATTTACAACACACATTTTGATTAATAGGAAAGAACATCACCAAAGTAATTGTTAACTAAAAAAAATTATATGAGAAAAGGATCTTCATACATCTTGAGATATAATTCCTCGTTTCATGTGTAATCTAGATTTTAAATTTGAATTTTCTTTATTTTCCTTTGAATTAAATTATTATTGGGAAATGACTTAATTGAGCATAATAAATAAGTTATCTTCTCTGTTTGAATCATAATTTAGCTTTTCTAGACAGTATTTTATCACATGCATTGATATTACTTATTTTATATAATTAAAATTTAAAATAAATAAATATATTTAATTATGTAACGTTCAGTTCAACGTATGAAAGTAAGTTAAGATGTAAATAAAAAAACGAGAGTTAGGAATATAAAACTTAGAGCTATTAAATTAGTATATTAATATTACCATCTCCATGATTACACACCATGACTATAGGAATTTAGTGTGTTTGTTTCAAAAATAAACAAAACCTTCAAGAGTTTATGAATCCATGATTTGACATTATGAGACACATATGGAAATTTTTTATTATATACTAACAAACTAATTAATATTTGAACGTAATCTACATAATAATTTATCACCAGTCAGGGTAATTATTTTGTGTATACTCAATTATTTAAATCTTAAAGGTAACTAATATTCCCATCAATTTCAATGTCAATAACAATTTTATTCAATTTCACATCAATACAATAATAGTTTTTTAAAGAAAAAAATTTGGCTAGATCATATTATTATAAAGTTTATTGTCTCTTGTTTTTTCTTCTATCATTTATATTTTAATTTTTTTTTAATTTTTAATCAAAAATAGAAAGAAACAAAATAGAAAATTAACCATTATTTTATTAAATTTTAAACAACCTTTTTACTTTTAATACTTGAAGTATATATCAATTATCAGGAAACTTTAACTTATTTAGTTCAAGGACGTTCATTAAAACTTTATTGTCTCTAAATAAAATAAAATATCTCGCATATTTAAACAGTAAATACATGGATACATTTTTTAATTGAAACTTATTACCTTTATAAGTATTTTTTTTTAATTATAAGAAAAACTGAAATTAAATTGTAAAATACATTAATTTGAAAAAAAAATAGTTTGTCTCAAATTATATTTTCAGTATATTTTTAAAAATGTTTGTGAAAAAGTTTAACAAAAGAAAAACATTCTTTAAAAAAAACATATTTGTTTGATTTTAATGAAACATTAGCTATTGTTTTCAAGTTTATCTTCAAACAAATTATAACAATGTCGTTATTTATAAAACATAAAATAAAGTATTTATTCTGTGAAAGAAAATATTAAAATTAATTTAGTAAGATTTTTCAAGAAACTGTCATTCTTAAACTACATTTGGTTTAAGAAAAGAAAAATGATAATATTAGCATTTCATAGTTTGTATGTTAAACATTTATTATTTGATATAACTAATTATGATTATATATTTATATTTTAGTTAACTATTAATTAATTTATATGTTCATAACAAAAGTTGAGATGAAAGACTTATATCTTTTTATGTTTAATTTTACTGTGAAAAGTTTTTATTAAAATGAGAAGTGAATCGACAAAGGGAAAGAAATTGGTAAAGAGAAGATTGGTGAAAGATGCGGTGGTGTACAGATAGATAGATGTAGGGTACCACCGCCCTCCGCATAGTATGATAGCATGACACATGTATGGCTGATCTCTGCATGCACACCAAAACAAAGTTTTTCTGGAGGAAGTACAGGTGTAGCGAGACGACGTCGTAACTGATGCAGCTTTAAGGTTGTGCAGTGCATAAAGCTAAGTTCTGCCACCACTGTCTGCCACATTAATTAGCCATGTGTTTGTAGTGTTTGTTTCAAACTTCATCATACCTTCGCTTCCCCCACCATATCCATCTATCTCATCATAATTCATTCACATTTTCAAGGAACTTTTCTTAACTTAAATCAATATATTTTTCTTTTTTCCTTATATACTTACTGTTAATTAAATTTTAAACATTTTGTAAATGTAAAATTTGTTAACGGTTAAATATACTTTTTTCCTTATTTTCGTTTTCTTTATTTACTTTAATCTTTATTTCGTTTGGATTTAATTAGATATGTTAATTTTAATTAATTTTTTAACTATATTTAAATAATTAATATATGTATACATTATATATCACGTGTTAATTTCTTTTTTCTTTTTTTTTATTTTATTAATTTTTTTTATTTAAAAGTAAAATTATGCATGTGTCATCTGTGTCACAGAATATGTTTATATGTTTATGTTATTTTTTTTTGTTCAAAGTAATTTTTTTTGTTCAATATAATTCTTATATTTTTTATTTTTATCAATTTAATTCTAATACATAATTTTGGTTGAACAATTTTGTTTCAATTAGACAAAATTTTATTATATTTAAAATTTAATTATACATTATTATATTTAATTATAAATCGAATATAATTATTAGATTTAATTATTAAAAAAATATAATAATTTAAAATATTATTAGAATGTAATTATTAAATGTTTTACTAAAACTTTTATAATTAACATTTAATATTTTTATTGTGTTTTAGATATTAAAATCTTAAATGTTTTAGATTTAGATATATTAGTATATTCTTATAAAATATTTCTAATAATTTTAAATGTCAATTTCAAAAAAATTACTATATCTAGAATATAATTACCGGAAGAAAATATTTATTAATTATATTCTAATAATATTTTAAATAATTATATTCTATTTAATATTAAATCTAGGAATTATATTCAGTTTATAATTAAATAAATAATTTATAATTGAATTTTTAAAATAATTAATAAAAATGTAAATTTTATAAAAAATATTAGTATAATATTTATAAAAAGTTTAAATTTGGTCTTTGAAAGAGATAAAATTGGTTTTTTCTAATTAAAATTGAGACTAAATTGAATAAAAATAACGAATATAAAGATTAATTGAATAAATATAACGAATCTAAAGACTAAGTTGTGTTATTTTGAGAGGAAAGACTAAAGGGAGAAGGGGAGGAAGAGATTGGAAGGATTAGAGAGTGAAGTTTATATTTTTTTTATAAAAAAGATTAGGAAGTAATTATGATGTGGATTAGATAATGAAGTTCATGAAAGTTTGTGATTAAATTAAGTATGATATTGAAAAAAACTTTTAATAGATAAAAGAATAAGATTACCAAAATATCCCTAGTATTATAAGTAATATAAAATGCTATATAAATTATTTAAAATAATTTATTTAATTTCTATTGATAGTGTGAAATAATAAAAAATATATTTATATAAAATGAATAATAAAATTTATTTAGTATAAAATTAAATTTGACATTTACCGCGTGTAATATTTACGTGGGAAATAATTTATTTACATTTTATATTTTCTTTTATTTTTAATAGTAGTATTTGAAGTATAAAAATTTCGATTTATTTGATATGAACATATTTCTTAATTTGATTATGTTTGTTAATAATATAGGTAGCGGTTTTTAATAAATTTGTTTTTTTTTTTTCAAAATTTATAAAATTATATATTTTTATATATTTTTAACTTTTAAAATTTTAGATGTTTATTAATATTTTTTTTAATTTTATTAGTAAATTAAAACTAAAATTACATATATTTATTTCTTACAAAATTAAAATTGATAATATTAATAAACTAAATTATCTAAAAAATTTAAAATAAATAATATTTCACATGGCACGTAAAAAAATATATCAAAATTTAAAAATTACAATAAATTAAAATCATTTTTTTAAATATTTCATTAAATAATTAACAAATATTTGAAAACAAACTTTTATAGGATAATTTATTAACAAAATAGTTTAAGATTAAAAGATAAATTTATGTATAAATTAAAAAATTTAAACTTACAAATAGTTTTGATATATTAAACATAATTAAAATAAATTCTAAAATTAATTTGATTTTGTTTTCTTGATAAGTAAAAAATGATAGCATTGTGTGAACATGTGAAAAAAAAGAAAAAAGATGACGAGGGTAGAAGAGATAAAAAATAAATATAATGAGGATAAAGTATATATATATATATATATATATATATATATATATATATATATATATATATATATATATATATATATATATATATATATATATATATATATTATTTTAATTATTTTTTTCCAGAAAAGTTGATTTAGGTATTGAAATGGAATGAATACAATTTAAAAGTATTCTCTTTTGTTTTTGTTACAAATCTGGACTTTTTCTTCCTGCACCCCATACAATTTGTAATTTTCAAACTATCATTAGTTAAAAATATAATTTTGAATTAGATATTGTAGAAAATATGTTCTGAAATTTTTTATCTGAAATAAAAAAAAATTAAATTAAATAGTTTTGAAAAATATTTCAAATCTAAAAGTATTTTTGAAATATGTAAAAAATATATTTCGTATTATATATTCTGAAAATATCTTTCTAAATATTTAATCTGAAAAATATTAAAAAAAAAAAAATCTATCGGTGAATCCGGAACTTTGATGTGATTTTACTTTCTTCTTCTTCCCCCAACTTACCCTATGCTTGTTTTCGTGGATATGGACACCTAAATGCATGCACTATATCTACATAACAGGTGTCCATAAATGTTGAGATACATGAATACATGCTATCTGTTGGATGCGACATCATAAATTACAAGAGACAGGTGCCCAAATATGTGCTTGGAAAGGGGAAGAAAAACCTTGTGCGGTGTAGGACTATGGTAGTGAGTTGCTGGAAAACATGGTGAGAGAAAAGGAGAATAAAGTGTTGATATATAAAAGAACAAATATTTGAGGGTGATTATGGTATTTGCTTTCTAAAATTTGAGAATAAGTAAAAAAGGAAAATGTAGAATTATGCAATTTTTCTATTTTTTTCTAATTAATGATAAAATACTATTATATTTTCATCCTCACATGTATATTTCTTTTTATCAATATAAAATATAAAAATATTTATTTTAAAATTATCTTTACAATAATAATTAATATTCTAAATTTTTTAACTTTTTATTAAAAAAATCAATATATAAATATTTTTATTAAAATATTTTTTTTAATTTATTCATTTTAATATAATTTTATATTATTTTTAACATCAATAACAATTTAATAATCTTGTTTTTTTAATTAAACTTATTTTTTATTTATCACATCACATACAAATTTTTACACATTTCATTCCTAAATTTACTCTTTTCCCTTCCCTTTCTAAATCTCTTCAAAATAGTAACACAAATTTTACCCTCTTAATCAATAAAAACTCCCTCTTCCCAAATTAATTCTCAGAAGAGGGATGCAAGGAGTGTTGGTGGGAAAAAGATAGTGGAAAAGGGAATACAAGGGATGCAGAGTTGGGCACAAGATAAATAGGGTAGGAAAAATTAGGATTAACTTTACTATATTGATTCAAGGGTAAAACGGGTGTTTCAAAAATTAAAGGTGCAGGAAAACAAAAAGAGGGTGCAGGAAATAGCATCCCTAACCTACATGGACCGGTCCAAATAACAAAACAAACGGTTATTTATATAAATTCTGGCGTAAAGCCGGCGCTATCGCACTGTATGCATTTTTTAAATAAAGACAGACGTTATTGCACTGTATATATTTTTTAAATATGTATGATATTATATTAGTAGATAATAATATTATAATGTTATTAAGTTAATATATAAATTAAAATTATATTTATTAAAAATAAAGTGAAATATATCAGAACAGATGAAAAAATAACCATTGATAAATAAAGAAAAAAAACAAAGATGGTCGATTTTATAAAAGCTTGTAAAAGTAACGGTCAATTTTTAAAATTTTAATAAATTATTATATTTAAAGGGTAAAATTGGCATTTTGAAATGTGTACACAAAAAGGGGAATCCCCTTTATATATTGTTATAAATATATTCCTTTTGTATATTTTTACAAAATCATTCTTCTTCTTTTTTTCAATAAATGTAGTTTCAAATTATTCAAATTTCAACCTATTTCAGAAGTTTTCCTTATAAAGAATTTAAATTTTACCATTCTGAAAATTAATTTAAAAGAAAAAAGAGAAAATGTGTCACAAATTATTTTAAAGAAAAAATCTTTTAAACATTTTAGTATAGATCCACAATATTTATATTCCCAAAGTTCTTTTTACTAAATATTATTATTGAAAGATAATCCAACTCGAAATTATACTAGAGTAGAATTAACTAATAATCTTGATACAAAATTCAATTTTGAAAGTTTGGTAGGTTAATTTTATCTCACTTGCGTTGTATTTTTTAGGTTTTAACCGTAAAGACCTGGAATTTGTGTATGGATTATAAATATGGAGAGTTGTAGATGCTACCATAGTTGCACAATTTGTAAGATTTCGAAATCAATGCATGTATATTTATAATTGAGTTATACATAAGTTTTTATATGGATTATGATAGTATTTTTTTATGATTGATGTGTTTAATTAGGTATGATCGACAATTGTATTTTTTTAAATAATTAAATATTTTGTATATTAGTTTACCTTTTTTTTTGTGTCTTATTATCTTGTGTTTATTTTTTATTTATAATGATCGTTTGATTGATGTGAACAAATGAATTGAATTAGACCGATTGAGGGAGAGATGACGCTTTAGGACTCTTATCTTTAATAACATTCCTTTTAATCCTTTATGTTTAGTAAAATTTCCCTTCGACATAAAAATAACAATGTCCTAATTTTGCAACAGCATTATTATTATTATTATAATAATAATAATAATAATAATAATAATAAAATTTACCATATTGATAATTTTAATTGCTACTGAAATGTTTAAAATATATAAAAATTAAAGGAAAGAGGAGCACAATGTTTACGAGAGAAAACAAAAAGTCCCTCTGATTAATCAAGTTGTTAAATAAATAGAGAAATTTTGTTATTACATTTTTATTTAACCAAGATAACCAGAAAAAAAATGATCTGGTTGAACTAAAGCAAACAATTTTAATGATGTACGTTTAATGAAATTCAATTTGTTGTTTTTCTTATGCTTTAAGTCTAAGATTTAGGTAATTTGTGGTTTAATTTTAGTAGACTTTTTCATCGAGTAGTATATTTAAAATTTATTTTTATTTTGATTAGGGGTGATTATGGATTGAATTTTTAATGATTTAATCTACACTAATTTCATATACAAATAATTGGATCATATTTTTGATCAAAATTCCATTTTTTAGCAAAACTAGTTTATATTTTTTTTTTAAATTCAGATCCAAATATTTGGATCAATTTCAAAATTCAGAATTCATTTTTTATAAAAAAAATTTAAATTGAATATTAAAAAACATGTGTCATTAGGGCTGATATCATCGAATTTGGCAGAATTTTGGTCGGGACCAACTCAGCCGAATTTACGCACGAAACTAACTCAATTGATTTTCAATTGTAGCCGACTCGACCAAATTTTAATTGGGGCCAACTCGGTTGAATTCAGATGAATTTTGGCTAGGATCGACTCGGCCAAATTTGAACAAATTTCAATCAGGACGGACTCGGCCAAATATGTTCAAATTTCGGTCAAGCCCGACATGGTACAATTTGGCTACATATGACCGAATTTCGGTCAGGGAAGACGTGGCCGAATACGGCCAAATTTGGGTCAGAGTAAACTAGGAAAAAATTTTGTTAAGATCAACTCGACTGGATTTGGCCGAATTTCGGTTAGGACCGACTTAGCCTAATATGGCCAAATTTCAGTCAGAGTCGACTCTGCCAAATATGGCAAAATTTGGGTCAAGGCCTACTCGGCCAAATTTCGGTTGGGGTTGACTCAACTGAATTTGTCGATCGAGGCCAACTTGACTAAATATGGCCAAATTTCGTCTGAGACTGAATCGACGAATATTGATAAATTTAGGTCAGGGGCCGACTCGACTAAATTTCGACTAGGGCTAACTCGACTGAATTTCAATCAGGGCCGACGCGGCTAAATACGACCAAATTTTGGTTGTGTCTAAATCGGCTGAATACGACCAAATTTCGTTTTATGCCGAATACAACCAAATTTTATCCAGAGTCGACTCGACCGAATATGGCAAAATTTGGGTCAAGGCCAACTCAGTCAAATTTTGATTGGGGCTGAGTCGACTAAATTTGGTTGAATTTCAGCTGGGGTCAGCCTTGCTAAATACTACCAACTTTTGGCCCTGATCGGCTCGGTTGAAACGCCTAAATTTCTTTTTGAGGTCGACATTGCCGAATACTACCAAATTTGTGCCAAGACCGACTCTGCCAAATTTACGTTAGGGTTGACTCGACCAAATTTCGGCCGGAGCCAACTATGTTGAATACGACCAAATTTTGGTAACGGCTGACTCGGTCGCATAGGCCAAATTTCGTTTGGTGCCGACTCAATCCAATGTGGTCAAATTTGGGTCGAGATTGATTCAGTTGAATACGGTCAAATTTGATCCAAGACTGACTGGGTCAAATTTTTATCGGAACCGACACAACTTAATTCGACCAAATACGACCAAATTTGGGTCGTGCCGACTCTGCTAAATATGAGTCATCCCGACCTTCATCCTAATCTAACTAAAAATGTAGATTGAAAATTTAAATTAAATTTTTGAATTATCCATATTTGAAAATCTAAATTTAAATAATAGATACACAATCTACAAAAATATATAAAATGTATATCATATTAATATCCATATCCAATAAAATAAATTTTAAATAAATTTAATTTTTAATAAAATAGATCTTAAATAGATCATATCAAAACATAAATGAATCATATAAAAAAAATTATATTTTTTGTTCATCCTTAATTATTATATCTGGTTTATATCTAATTGTTTTGTTTAAGTCCATATTCGTTATGTAGGCAGAAAGTAAAACAAAAGAAACATTTAAAAAAATATATGAAATAGTCTTCGATTATAGACAAACAGGAGCATATAGTGAACCAATGCCTATTGCTTTATATATACTTTTATAATCTTTTTTAATTGTTTTAGGCTTCTGTTAGTACGACAATCAATACTTAGTTTGAAAGTATAAGTTTCGGTAAGGAACCGAAGTAAAAAACTTTTCACTTTTTACTTTGTCTATATATGTTTCAGTTGAAAAATTGGTAGAAGAATTTAAGTTAAGTTTGGAACAAATTTGATGTGAAAACTCTTCGTTACATTAGTGTTAATCTATCAACTACGAAATTATAATGCAATTAACAATTGAGAATATATGTGTTCACACTTTTTCAAAATCTTAAAAATTAATTTAAGTCAGTATTAAATATTATAATTTAAAAGTCATAAAAAATATGATGGAAAAGACTCTGAAAATATAAAAATTAAATGGAATGGTTGGAGGAGAGTCAGATATTGTGTGACTTATATACATAGAAAAAAATATATATTTAAGAATAATTTTAAAATAATCTTTACATAAAACGGGAAATCTAATATTCATTGTTATAGTTATAAATATTGTAATTAAAATGCTATATGATTACATTTATAATTTTGTATGCCTTACAAAATTTAATATCTTTCTTGTAAATATACTGTTTGTATAATATGTGATCATATAACGAAAAAAGGATAACAAAAAAAGTATTTTACATAAATCTTAATACTATATATGTTTGAATTTTAGCCCCAAATATCATAAATTTTAAGGCCCGTATGAAAGAGTGCGCGAGGAGACAGGTGGCGAAGACAACGAAAGGAAGAGAGAAAAAAAAAATCTCAAAGAGAAATTGAGGTGGAGGTTTGCTATATTCACCAAATTTTAAAAATTTAAAAAGATTAAAATAAGTATTTTAAAATATATGACCACAAAAAATATAAAAACCAACACTATATTTTTTCATATTTTAGTTTAATTATTTTTCTTCAATTTTACTAAATAATTTTGCTAAAAAGAAGTTAGTTCTTTATCTTTAATTTTTTTACATTTTAAATATCGATTAAAATTTTCTTTTAATCTTTCCTTGCACTAAAGAGATACTTTATTAATATATTTTTTCTTTGACAGTGGAGATGATAATAAACATATCATGGATAAGAGGATGAGGATTCTGGCATAGCATAAATGAATTGAGTGAGAAACACTTTAAATGCATTCACCTATTCGATTAATGCATTAAATTTGAGTTTGTACGAGTACTTTTTTTATTTCATGGTTCAAAAGTAGTGGCTAGAGTGTATGTGTAGAATGGCGATACTAAAGATCGTTATCCAAAACAAGATTGAATCCAAAGTGATAAGAAATTCGGGTATGTTGAGATATATGTGTAACTACCTTTCCATTTTGTTTCTTATCTTCTTCCTTTTCTCATCAATGACTCTGACAAACTCTCATGCTAGAATAATTTCTTTGTCCCGTTTAGATTTGCTTCGCAACGCTAATGATTATTCCCTGCTAACTAAAATGAGAGTTAATTTTTATTAGTACGTCCATCTTATTTAAGAAAATAAATATTCTAAAATGTAATCAAACATTGGCTCATCTTTTTTAGTTAACAAGATAAAAGAATTAGAAAGGGAAAGTAGATCTAAATAATACATTTTTTTTAGGAATTACAGGTTAAACCAATTAAATCTTATAAAATTATATCATAAGATTTGTATTTATTTATATATATATATATATATATTATAAATTGATTTTATCTATAATTAATGTGAGACTTTCAACATATTTTTCTTTTTACATTGAAACATATAAGTTCTTAAGCGTATGAGACTAGATATTAGTAGATAATCTGATAAAAGCTATTAATAGGTGAAACAATAAATTTTGTAAACAATCATCTTTGTTAGATGACTTTGATACTATGTTAAAAAGTAGACTTTAAATATAATCCAATTTTACAAAATTGACTTGTAAGGTGAGGTTTACACCGTTTATATAACTTCCAATAATTTTCTCATGTACCAGTAACATTAAATTTTGGAAAACAACATATAATAAAGTAAATATTTGTTTTTTTTTTAATATTAAAGATGATATATGTTTTTTTCTTTTTATCTTTTAAACACACTTTTTATTATCAATTTTTGGTATTGGTGAAAGATTTAAGATAAATAATAGAAGTGAAAATCCTCTTCTTGCAAACATATTTTTACATGATAATTTTTTTCTAGAGTGATTAGATGATAGTTACAACCTTATCCTACTTACAATTGAAAATAATTTAAAAGGAAAAAAAAGGAAGACTACATTTTATTTCAATAGAAGTACCTAAAGCAATATATGATACGATATGAATTGTATGATGCTTTCATTGACAAATTCATTGAAATGTTGAATGTTTTATAGTATGTGTAAGTACAAACTTATCAGATAAAGATTTATCTCACATTATTTTTGCATTTGAGGATATCAAATGAAACAACTACATCCAACAAAAGTGTTTAATACGTCAATTGAAAAAAAAAAGTGTAAATATAAAATATAATATAATATTAAGCATGAATATTATTTCTCGTTAATAGGTATTTTGTTTTCTTGAGCATAATATTGTACCTCGGTAACTTTTCTTTTTATCATCTTTACTAATGTGACATGTATCTATTCAACTTTGATCCAGAATTATGTAACAAGTTTCCTATTATTCTCACTTTTGTAATTCAAGATAAGGCTCTACTCATTCAAGAAAACATTTTTCATAATTCACTAACACATACATGAAGAAACCTACTATCATAAATTTGGTAAAATTTTGATACCATTTTACATTGATCTTTGAAATACATGAATGAAAGTAATCATGATCATAGTCAAGGATGCATCCGAAAAATAATACAAAATTATTCAACCTGAAATTTTATCAAATTTTTGTATACTTACAATATACACATACTAATAAATTATGAAAAATAATGTTTTCAAGTCCAAACAGATAATTCAAGAGATTTAATATAAATGATTAATGTTTAATCATTTGAACTAAACCTCAAATAGAAATTACAAAGGGACAGGATGTGAACATGTTTTATTATCTCATACTCATCCTCAAAGTAAGAATCTATTCCCATCCCGATCTCATTCCCAACAAATATAAGTTTTTTGTATCATTCACATCCCCATCGAGTAACTGGTATATTTGTAAATGTGACCATATGTTAGGTTTTTTAGAGGGGGTTTCACTGGGGAGAACAAACACCATGAGACCTGAGCCCAACGACACAAGGCATTGATACCACTCTCAACCCAAAACATTAAGGCAATGAATTTATGGGTCTTTATTCTTATATAGTGCTCTACTTTCTCATTTATAGTCAATGTGAAACTTAGACTCACACTTAGATTCGTAACATCATATATGCTCTCTCTTTGTGTTTCAATATTAATTACTTATTTTTTGATAACAAGTAAAAATCACATCAAAGAAACATAATATTATCAAATATTTAATATAAAAAAGACACATTCTCATATCATTAGTGTCAAATATTTAGAAATAAATAATGATATAAATTTTAAATTAGAATACCAAATAAAATTGGATAAAAGTGAAAGAATTATATAAAATATTTCACAATTACACATAAATAAAATTTCAAGACTACCAAAATTTCTATAAAGTTTGCAAATATTAATGAAATAAAATTGATAAAGTAAAAATCATATTTTAGAAAATTATAAAAGGAAAATAAATATTGGAGTTTAAAAATATTTAAAATGCATCTTTAAACTCTTTTCTTATACACCGATAAAAATATATCGAACGAAATCACATAGAGAAAACATATTAAAATAATAATAATTGAAATTTAGACATAAATATTTTATTTTTTGAACTTCAATGTATGTTTGATGGTGTAAACAAGATTTATGAAAATATTAAATTATTATCTATAACAATATATAAAAGGGATTCCCCATTTTGTGTCCACATTTCAAAATACCCATTTTACCCTTTAAATATAATAATTTATTAAATTTTTAAAAATTGATCGTTATTTTTACAAGATTTTTATAAAATCGGATGTCTCTTCTTCTTCTCTTCGTCTTTATTTATTAATGGTTATTCTTTCATCTGTTATCATATATTTCACTTCATTTCTAATAAATATAATTTTAATTTATATATTAACTTAATAACATTACAGTATTATCACCTACTAATATAATAACACGCATATTTAAAAAATGTATACACACAGGCGCGATAACGCTTGTGTTTACGTAGTATTATAGTAAATGTAATATCTTTATGCAATTGCGATGGTAAAATTATGCTTGTGAGAATAAAATAAAATAAAAATAATTACATAAAAGTTATTAAAATATACATAATAAAAATAAACAACATATACAAATAAAAAAATAAATAAAAATGATCAAACGATCATAATCGAATAAAATCGAACACAGGAACAAAATATATATCTAAAAATGTGATAAGATAAAAAATACTTTTTGATAATGTTTTTTAGATATTAAAATAGTTTAACCGTTCACAGATAATGAAAGATTTTATAACAAAACAAAATTTTTTCAAATAAAACAAAAATTAAGGATAAAGAATAATAAAAAATAATAATTTTTATAGTACCTACTAGATGAAGAACTTAGTCAATTGAACACTTGAAATTATACCCAAACTTTTTTATGTGAAAAAAAAAATATACAGAAAAATATTTTAAAGGAGTAAGAATAATCAAGTGTAAGACGTAATATCTATTTTATTCACATAAATTAATAATACCCCATTTCAATATAACACACAAAAAAAAGTGTTATTAAGTTTGCGATAAAAAGTGTTATCAAATTTGTGATAAATGTGTTATCAAGTGTTATCCGTATCATTTTCTTTATTCCTAACTTCTAAATTTATATTTTAAAAACCTAATAAATATTACTATAGATTAATAAATAAATTTTTAAAGTTAATTAGTTCCTATACTTTTTTTATTCTTAACTTCTAAAAGTTAAAATTTAAAAATCTAATAAATATTAATATATACCAATAAATTAATTTTTCACTATTTTTTTTATCAATTTTTAACGTCTAATAAACTTAAATGTATATTAATAAATTAATTGTAAGATTATCGATCATCAAAATTTTAAATTAATACGTATAAATTTGTCAAACATACAACACATATTCAACAAAACCAAGTGGGACATTGATATATGGTTATGATTAAGTTTCCACAAACAGAAAAAGAGTTGTGACCACAATAAAAATTAAAGATTTAGAAAAGTAACTTCAATGTAACAACTAGACAAAAAGTTGCTCTACGAGACACTCATCATAGCAGATTAAAACAAAACCCTTGTTTTGGTCAGCAATGCAACCCCACCCAGCACCACTTCATCGTCAGAGAAGACAACCTACGTCAGAACAACTCTAACAATAATTTCTCTGTTTCCTTGCTTACGAAAAAAAAACCACAATCTATTTAGGATAGAAAAAAAAAACAAAAAACTAATAAAATCTTGAATAAAAAATTGTTTTTCTTCTTTTAATTTTTTTCTCAAATACTAAAATACTAGAAAAGAAAAAAAAAGTAATTTTAATATTTTTATAAAATAATAATAATTTTATAAAATAAAAGATAAATAACAAAATGAATTCTCCAATAACATTAAAGATGTATATTAATTTTCTAAACCTATCATTTCTATGCATGCATTAATTTGGTGTTATCTAAAATTATATATAATAAAGGTGCACTGCTCCAAGCTAATTTATATTGTTTTTGTTTCTATACAGATATTGTTTATGCAGATGAACTATAAATAAAATTACAAAAAGCAAATTAAAAAAAATCGAATCTTAAATTAATTTATGTTAATGGAAAACGATATTTTGTTAAAGTTTTATTTGACAAACTTTGACAAAATCTATGTTACTCTTACATAGTTTTTTGTTTTTTGTCATTTCGATGTTATGTGCGTGAAAGGGAAGTTCCTTCGTAGTTTCCTTAGTTTGCAGATGAAAAGCTCTGCCTAAATGTTCCTTTCTCTTCTCAGTTTCTTGAACGAAACCCTAAATGTTCCCAGTTCACATTGTTCCATTTGGTTCTCATCTAGAGATTACTTATCAAAAGCTCCTAGTTTAGAAATCAAAAGGTCTGCTTCTTCTTTTTCCTTTTTCTTTTCATTTTCTTGTGCGATAGAGACAAAGTTTCTAGTTGTCATTGTTCCTATTTACCACATATTTATTAAATAGTTAGAGTTTAATGGGTGGTTTTGTGGATGACAAATACATGGAGGACGGTGGACTCTGGTTTACTGGGCCACTTCGTTAGGTTTATAAAGAGGGGGTTTCACTAGGGAGATTAAACACCAATGAGACTTGAGTCAAACCATAGAAGGCACTAACACCACTCTCAACCCAAAACCTTAAGGTGATGGGTTTATGGGCCTTGATCCTTATATGGTGTTCTACTTTCTCATTTCTGGTCAATGTGGGACTTAGACTCACACTTGGATTCCTAACAATCTCCCCCTCAAGGGTGAGTCCCTTCAACCACATTGGTATACTCCACCTCCAACGGAAGCATTCCCAACCACGAGTACTCCTTTTCTGCCCTTTTCTGTACCACCCACGAGTACTCCTTTTCTGCCCTTTTCTGTACCACCGTTCTTTTCTTTAATAGGACACGCTTACCTGACCCACACTCTTAGGAAAACTTTCGATACTAGGACCATACTACACTCGTCTGAGCTGGTTTTAACCACCGGCTCTGATACCACTTGTTAGGTTTATAAGGAAGGGGTTTCACTGGGGAGAACAAACACTAATGAGACCTGAACTCAACCATATAAGGCACTGACACCACTCTTAACCCAAAACCTTAAGGCGATGGGTTTATTTGCCTTCATCCTTATATGATGCTCTACTTTCTCATTTCTGATCAATGTGGGACTTAGACTCACACTTAGATTCCTAATAGACTTTTCGTTCTTCCATCGATGGATACTTTTTATATTGGAGGTAGTTTCATTCTTTCACCATCTTTGTTTTGGAGTGATATTTTTCCTTTTTTGTTTAGGGTTAATTGGAATCCCCTGTTTTTTTTTTTTTTTACGAATTCCTTGTTGTGGTGTGGTTTGTGTTGATGAATGTATCATTGGATGAGGATATTATTGGTAGGGTTTATGAGCTTGTTAAGGAATGTTCACTTATTAGCACTGTTAGTGGGTTTTGGATGAGGAAATGTATACAGACTTTGTGGACAAATGTAGATGTTTAATTGAATTTGTAGCAAGTCATGTATTATATTTATGAAAAAAGTTGCACTGCGTTTGTCACATAAGTAGTCTATGTTTGGTATTTAATACTTTGCCACTATTTTAGTAGTTGTTGCAACCCCAAGTTTGATTTGTTTTATGGATTTTTTGTTGTTGTCATATATGCTATATTGTTCTATTCTATTGGTTTGGGTCCTATTGTTGTATAAGTGCCATTACTTCAATTGTTCATTGGCTTCTTCCATTGACTAGTGTGAAACCACAACACCAACATACATAGCACAAGCCTTTGCACCAATGAAGCGAACAAAATATCAGTGCAAAGCATTCAATTTTCTATTCCAAAAAAGAAACATTGAATCACAAAATTTCAAGCGCAAAAAATAAAAAACTAATCTCCTTCGATGGGTTCCAATTCCAAAGCTCTTAAATCGCATTGACGCCCAAAACAAACCCCAACGAAAAATCAATCCCTAGCGACACAACCAAAGAAAATCAGGAATGAAGGCAGAAGAGTCCCAAACAAAAAATTTAGGCATGGAAGTTATTGAAGAGAGAAAATAGAGCCAACCTCAGGGAAGAGATCAAAGTCGCCAACAACAATCCTCCAAGTGTGTTTGTCTACCTTATGGGAGACAACCAATGAAAATGATAGATAAAGGCACGACCCTGTGAGACGAAAGATAGAACCGTTGTGGGGATAAAGGCGGTGAAAGAGAGAACCGTTTCATGGACTTTCGGGACGAAATGAAAAAGAAGAGCAAAGCGCGAAACTTCAAAATGAAAATGAAATTAAGGTACAAGAACTTTCTCTTCTATTTCTACCGTGGATTATTTAAAAATTTAAGGTTAAATACCTGTTTGGTCCTAATTTTCGTCAAGTTTTATTAAATAAGTCATAATTTTGGTTTTGTGTTCAAATAGATCCAAATTTTCGTCAATCTTATTCAATTGGGTCCTTTTTTGCTAACACCGTTTAAATCATTAACGACCATGAACAGTGACCGCCATGTGTCACTTCGTGATTTTTTTTAATTTTTTAAATGTCCATGTGTCAACCCAATAGCGTACTACATGTCAAAGTCAATGTTCTATATTTAATTTGGTCCCTATATTTGTTATTTTTGTTCAATTTAGTCCCAATTTTGTTTAAAATTGACCAATTTTGTTTAAAATTGACCAATTTTGTTTAAAATTGACCAATTTTGTCTCTATCGAAGATGTGGCCAAATTTAATTTTTATATCAAAGTTATAATGATGTGAATTTTAATATATTATATAAAAATATTTAATAAAAAATGTGAATTTTAATATAAAAATTAAATTTGGTTTCAATTTTGGGGAGAGACCAAATTGGTTTATGTTAACAAAAATTAGGACTAAATTTAACAAAAATAAAAAATATAGGGACCAAATTGAATATAGAACATTGACTTTGATACGTGACACACTGCTAGGTTGACACGTGGACATTTAAAAAATTTTTAAAAAAATTTAAAAAAAAATTTAAAAAAATTTAAAAAAAATTTAAAAAAAATTAAAAAAATTTTAAAAAAAATTTTAAAAAAAATTTTAAAAATTTTAAAAAAAATTTTAAAAATTTTAAAAATTTTAAAAAATTTTAAAAAAATGTAAAAAAAGAAAAACACGAAGTGACACGTGACCGTCACTATTCATGGTCGTTAATGATGTAAATGGTGTTAACAAAAAAGGATCTAATTGAACAAAATTGACGAAAATTGAGACCTAATTGAATACAAAACCAAAATTATGACTTATTTAACAAAAACTTGACGAAAATTGAAATCAAAAAGTATTTTAACTAGAATTTAAAAATTATTCTACTTAGTGCTACCATGTCAACTTTGTCGACAAAATCTTTGTTAAACAATCATTTTTGTTTCATATTCTTTTTATTTTGAAATATGATTTTTCATTTATTTAAATTTTATAATACATGTTTAGTTTAATTTAAAATTTATTTTATTTTTAGTTTATATTTTGAAAAAATATTATTTATATCAAATTATTTAAAAAATATTTTACAAATTAATTTTCTAAATATATTAATATTAAAAATTATTTTATTACATGAAATAAACCGAGTACAGAGTATCTTCTCATTTCTAACTTTCATTTCTTAAGTCTAAACAATTTAACTTTTTACTTTCTTTCCCTTATTTTTTTTCTTACCTCAGATAGAGCATTAATGAATCATATAGGTAGTTCATCACAACCTTCTTGAATCAATATTTGGGGTCAACAAACGTGTGATACTGAAACGTATATCCTTAAGGTTTGAATCTGCTTCTGCATTGCTTTCAGCCATAAATGCATAATGAATCTCAACATTCTCCCTCCGTCCATCACAAATCCTTTCATGTCGCTAGTACATGATTTATTTCATCTCATATTTCTCTTAAATAGTAAAATTTATTGTATAAAAGGTAATAAGTAATATGGAAGTAACATTATTCTTCAAAGAATACATAGCATGACGTGAAAAACATTAATCAAAATCATATTCTCACTGCATGCAAGTCAAGTTTAACAGATGAGAATCACCAGCTCAGCTTTTACAATCCAGGCAAAAGCAGCGAATCACTCCCATAATCATGACATGAACTGGTCCAATCTAAAGACATTGTGTCATACTATGGATATGGATACACAAGAACCATTTATCTATTTCAATCCACATAAAAACAAATTTTTCTGGATCCAAATGAAACAATTTTCACTATCACTCACACTACTTTTTCCACAAACAAACAATTTTTCTTAATCGCCTTCTTTAGATCTTCAAGCCCCACATGGGCGCCACTAAACACCGTTCTCTGCATGCGATTCACGTCACTCGCCGTCACGTTCCTCACGCTTTCCCATTCGCAACTTCCGCCACTCCCAACCTCGCACACAACGATCTCCTCCGCTTCCCAACGGTTCTGAAAATACACATAATTCCCGATCCAGTTAACCACAATGGAGCCACCGCCCTCACCCATAATCTTCACCATCATCTCCTTCGGCATCGCCGCTAACTCCTCACACCAATACCCTAATTCACTTTCCACCGCTAATTCCCCTTTCACTTCCCACAACTTCACCTCCTCCACCTTCTCCACCTCCCCCACCATCCCCGCAACCATTAAACGACCGCCTATCGCTCCGGTCACGCAGTGGAAAACGCTCAGATTCGGACGCACCTCCAACGGGCCCTGCCACCCCATAGTGTTGCAATCCAGCGAGTACGTCACGCCGGAGTTTTTCTCCGTCACGTACATCTTCTCTCCGGTGACGGTCGCAGAGAGCCACGTGGAAGCGGAGGAGTCCTTGAGAATCGCCGGCATAGACTGGCAGCGGGTCCACGCGCGGGACTCCGTGTCATACGCCTCCACAGCCAGAGGATCGTCCTCGAATTCGCACGCGCCTCCCGCCACCACTATGAGTGGTCCCACTCGCGCAACGATAGGGTCGGTGCGACTCACGCGTGGGGGACACGCGTAGTGCCAGTGGAGATGGAGGGGGTCGATGGAGAAGGCGAACTCGGAGGAGGAGAGCGTGTAGAGGAACGTGGAGTTGGAGGCGCGGAGAGTGGAGGCGTGGTTGGGATGCGGCGCGTGGATTTGGAACCAGGTGCGAGAGCGTGGGTCGTAGGCGAAGGTGGTGGTAACGTGCAGTGCACGAGGGTTCTGGATGTGCAGCATGAGCCATGGCTTGATGGGGTTGACGTGGCGGAGGGAGGTGGAGAGCGCACGCTTCCAGGCACGTGAGACGAGAGAAGCTGGGAGGAGGTGGATGAGTGGCACGTAAGAGAATATGGTCTCTAAGATGTCTTCGTTTATGGGAGCTTCTCTTTGGTCTTCAATGTTGGTGTTGTTGATTTCATTGCATGTCGCCATCTCTCAGTGACTATGTTCAGGTTATCCTTCTCTTCCCTCTTTTCTTTTCTTTCAGAGTTGCCTCTGCACTCCTACCATGAGTCTTTATATAGAGAGCAGGATTATTGAATCTTAGAGATCCCGCCATAAAAAAATTATTATTTTTTAGTTTAAATAATAAGGCTTCACTCACCCACGTTTTTAATACTGAAATTCAAAGGAGAAGGATAATTCTTTATTGGAAATCATGTGAGAGCGTATTAAAAGTTCATAGGGACTGTATTTCTCCGCATCTCAACAAAATGGTTTCCTCCTTTAATAAATATTTTTATTAATTCTTGGCATTTTCCAAATAGTTAATTATCGAGGTTCGTAAAAGAGAGGAGGATCTATCCGTAGCATTTTGTATTTATGAACTAAGATCGTTTAAGATATTTTGATGAAAAATAATTAATACACAGCAACCAGAAGAAAAGTCTAAGGTCTAACAGTAGAGATATAGAATTTTTTTAGAAACATCTAATAATTAGCGACAAAGAAAGTACTTCATATAATTAAATTTATAACAAAACAAACTTTCAAATATAAATTATATAGTATAACTTTTATAATAAATAAATATTTTAAATTTAAGATAAGTAATTTATATTTTAGTTAATAATGTAATGACCTATTTATATGATTACATAATAATAAATAATAGAAGATGTATTTTCAGTATTTCACGAGAAATTATAGTTACACTTTCAAAATATACAAAAACTTTATCCATTACAAAATTTACACAATAATATACATATATATATATATATATATATATATATATATATATATATATATATATATATATATATATATATATATATAAAAGATAACATTAGCAGTTTCAAAGATACACATTTCTCTCACATTAAAGTTTCTTGTACAATCATAAATTCTCATCATCAATTAATATGAGATGATTTATAAATTGTGTGGTCCGTTATAATTTCAATAACTTATCATGTTGTTTGGTTTATTTTTATGTTATGATGATAGTATGTTATATATGAGCGAAAGATACTATATAAGAGAACTTTTACAACAATAAGACTATTTGGGTCAAGTTATAGGTAAAAGTTACATATACGTATACATATTTTGTACAGTGACCTTCCCTAATTTTTGTTGGATTCTATTTTGAAATTTTGCCAAAAAGACTATAAATATATAATATATGAATTGATCATGCTTAATACAAATCATATAAAGCTTTAATTATAGTGATACGATTATTCTAATTTGGGGTATTGTAATTTTACATTGCATTATTAAATATATTAAAACAAAGATTTTTTTTACATTTTTTCAACATCCGAAAGATAATTATCATCATAAACATTATTCAAATTTTTTAACCACTTAAAATAATAGTTATGTTATTAATTATTTATATTAATTTTTAGTTCAATGTCCAAAATTAAAATTATATTTTCTATCTTATTATTAACAAACCAATAAATACAAATCATGTTATGAAATCAACATTACAACATTGAAAGTTATTTTTTATTTTATTTTTTCAAATAAATTAAAATTTAATCCCAGTATTTTTACTCAATTATTTAAAATAAATTTTCTCTAATTTCTTATTTTATACATTTGTAAAAAAAAAATCTGTTTTTCTTAAAAAAAGAAAAACCAGAAAACCCTTTTCAAAATTTAACCTCCAGACAACCGAATTACAAATTGTTACAGTAAACAAGATCATTTAGAAAAATAAAATGATATTAGATATTGTTAGAAAAAGGATATTGGAGAAAAATTGAGGAAAAATATGACATGGAAAATTTGAAGGTCTGAGTGATTGAAACGTCATTTCAATGGGGGAAAAGCTTGCCCACTTATCCACATATGGGTGACATGTGTTTGAACTTTGAAGGAAAGTAATAAATGAGAGAGTAACATGTTGGTTGCAGATCCAACCATAACATTTGTGGCCTACAAATTCTTAAATGCCTCTCTCAATCTTCATATTTTCATTATTTATTTTTCCCACATCGGAAAACTTTCCCCTGTTTGATGATAAAGGAAGGGACATGTCTCTCCCTTTTCACTCTCTTGCTACATTTCCTTCCTAATATATACAATTTCCACTTATTATAAGGAATTAATGCAGGAAAGGTTGGTATTATCACTCCCTCATTTCAAAGACTTCTCGTTTTAAATACACTAAGAAATGAAATTCTATGAAAGAAAAGTTATGGAAAGTTATTTACTTTTGTAATAATTACTTTAAATATTATATATAGTACTAACGTATTTATATGTTTCATGACATTGTATGACTACTTATCTAGTCAAATTTTACTAAATAAGAAATGAAATTCATATGATTTATCAGTTTTTTATACATTTCAGTTAATTATAAAGAGCTTTTTTTTTTATCATTTATATTAAAGGACAAGTTAGTATTAAATGTTAGAATTAATTGACGAATTAATTCTATTGCTGAATCATTTGAAATATTATTATGAGTCCAATTGTGATTTAATAAAATTTAAAGACTATTGGTTATTATTATGATAAGTATGATAAGTGATAATAAAATAAAATAAATATAAAGATAAAATAAAAATTAACTTGATGGACATTGGTTTATAAAAGGGATTGGAGTTTTGTCTCTGGTCATTAGGTTATTTTCACAATAACCCATCAAGAACGTGTGAGAAGAGAACGCATATTTACAAAATCTCTCATGGATCAAGGTTAGTGTTCTATTATGTTTATCGTATGAGAATCTTAATTTCTAAAGATCCTTCGTTAATTTTACATGTGGTATCAGATTAGGTTGTAGGATTTATGATTCTCCTATTATGTGATGTTTCTCCTTTATTATGTTTATCTCCGATTTTCACGAACCCTAATTATTAATTGAGGGTTTATAATTGCAATGCCTATTAATCGAGGAGTTTAATTTATAAACGATGCTACTGCCATTAAAATATTGCATTCCGCTGCTGTCATTAATCATAATTGTATGCGTACTTTATTGTGATGGTGTTTTTATTTTAATTGGCATTGAATGAAAATATAATAAAATTGTTATGTGTGAAAGTGTTATTTTTTTTATTTTAATATTGAAATGAAGTGTAATGGCATTGAAAAACGGACGCATGAACATGAGTTGACTAATGTGAGTTGGATGCTTTTGCTAAATTGAATAAATTTCATAATGCTTAGTTTTATTAAATTGAATGGAGACCATTCTCAAGTGACGCAAAGTGAAAAAGCAGAGTAATATTTTTATCGACTTACGTCACCAATAAAATTAATATTAATTATTTTATTTATATAAATAATTAATAATTTTATTTTAATTTGTAATAATATTTATGTTTATTATTGTTAAATTAAAATTAATGAGATGTTATATAAAGTTTATAGCAATTAAATGTATATTTATTTATTTATTTGAAATCAAGTATGATAAATTTTGTTAGTCATCAAAGTGGCCAAAATTTTAAAGTTTTTTGTGATTTCAAATTATTAATGTTTTTTATTTCAATTACCCTTAATATGAATGTTATTTATGAATAATTAAATTTATGAGTTAATTGAAATTCACTAATTATAAGACATTTCAGAATCGTTCAAAGGTTGATTAATTGTTCTTATAATTAATGAGCATGGTTGTAGATAATTTTGTATGCGTCACTAGTTTTATTTATATACTCAAAGGTAGTAGGTGATTCTAGTTGATGCATATTTTAATTATCAATAATGTTATAATATGATTAACATCATTATACTTATGTTTGTGTATTATTGGATCTCCCAAAGGATAACATTAGTATGCATATAATGATTGTTTATATCTGAATCTGTTTTTACGTCTAGTTTTATGACTCAAAGCATTAATGTTAGGCATGTGTTAATTGCAGTCTATGTTCCGGTATTTTTACACTCACATGCTTCGTCTGTTCCAGTCTTTAATGGGTTGAATTTCCTTGACTGGAGTGAGCAAGTCCAATTTCACTTAGGTGTGTTGGATCTTGATCTAGCTTTTCAAGTTGAAAAGCCGGCTGCTATCACGGATGCCAATAGCAATAAAGAGAAAGCTCATTACAAAGCTTGGGAAAGATCAAACAGACTTAGCTTAATGTTTATGAGAATGAACATAGCAAGCAATATAAAGTCAGCTCTTCCCAAAACCGATGACACAAAAGAATTTATGAAATTTGTCGATGACACAAAAGAATTTATGAAATTTGTGGAAGAGTGCTCCCAAACTGTTGATAAATCTCTCGCTGGAACAATGATGAGTACGTTGACCACAATGAAGTTTGATGGTTCGCGTACTATGCATGAGCATGTGATCGAGATGACAAATATCGCAGCAAGACTTACGTCTCTAGGAATGGTAGTGGATGAAAGTTTTCTCGTGCAGTTCATTTTAAACTCATTACCCTCTGAGTATGGCCCGTTCCAGATGAACTACAACACCATGAAAGACAAGTGGAATGTGCATGAATTGCACAATATGCTAGTTCAGGAGGAGACCCGACTAAAGAACTTAAGAAGCCACTCTATTCAATATGTGAAGAATCAATGAGCTATTGGAAAGAAAGTTGCTAAGAAACATGGAAAGGGTAAAGGATCACTGAAGATTGACGAGTCCTCAACCAAAATCCAGAAGAAAAATGACAAATGTCATTTCTGTGGGAAGTCTGGACATTTCCAGAAGGACTGCATAAAGCGTAGAGCTTGGTTCGAAAAGAAAAGTGAGCATAATGCTTACGTATGTTTTGAATCAAACTTAACTGAAGTTCCCCATAATATGTGGTGGATTGATTCTGGATGTACGACTCATGTTTCTAATGTGATGTAGGGATTTCTTACAACCCGAACCATAAACCCAAATGAGAAGTTTGTCTTCATGGGCAATAAAGAGAAAGTTCCAGTGGAAGCGGTCGGGACTTATCGTCTAATCCTCGACACTGGATATCACTTAGACCTTATGGATACTTTTTATGTACCTAATATCACTAGGAATTCAATTTCTTTGTCTAAGCTTGATATTGCTGGATATTCTTTTAAGTTTGGGAATGGTTGTTTCAATTTGTTTAAGTGTACTTTTATGATTGGATCTGGTACACTTTATGATGGTTTATATAAATTGAATTTGGATAATTTATATGTTGAAACTCTTATGACTTTGCATCACAATGTTGGCACTAAACATAGTTTAGTGGATGAACGATCTGCTTACTTGTGGCATAAACGTTTAGGACATATTTCCAAAGAAAGAATGCAAAGATTAATAAAGAATGAAATCCTTCCAGATTTGGATTTTACTGATCTGAATGTGTGTGTGGATTGTATTAAAGGTAAACAAACAAAACACACAAAGAAAGGAGCCACGAGAAGCACTTAGCTTCTTGAAATCATACACACCGATATATGTGGTCCATTTGAAGTAAATTCTTTCAGTAAAGAGAAGTACTTCATCACCTTTATTGATGATTTTTCACGTTATGGACATGTCTATCTACTGCATGAGAAATCTCAATCAGTGAATGCCTTGGAAGTTTATATAAATGAAGTGGAAAGACAATTAGACAGAAAGGTGAAAATCATAAGGTCTGCTAAAGATGGTGAGTATTATGGAAGATATGATGAAAGTGGACAACATCCTAGTCCGTTCGCTAAGTTCCTTGAGAGACGTGGTATTTATGCTCAATACACAATGCCAGGCACACCACAACAAAACGGTGTATCAGAAAGGCGTAATCAAACCTTACTGGATATGGTTAGGAGTATGTTAAGTAATTCATGTTTACCTGTATCATTGTGGATGTATGCTTTAAAGACTTCCATGTATTTGAATTGTGGACGAGTAGGAAACCCAATTTGAGACACCTACATGTTTGGGGTTGTCTGTAACATCCCTACTGGAAATTACTTGGTTTAAATAAATCAATATATAATTAATAATAAAGGAGTTCAAATGTTGCACTTCACTACTCCCAAAACGCGGGAAAATTTATCACAATAATAAAAGCACCATAAATTTAAAGAAATTAAATAAAACTTTTATTACAATTTCCAAAATCTAACAAGACAATGAAAACCCTTAGAATTTTCATAAATCATAATCCCCATAGTAGCCCTCTCTCCGTCTCAGGGGTTAGCAGCATCACCTGTATCATCAACTACAAACGTGTAAAGAGTTACATGATCATCGCCACACACAAACAGAAAGGGTGAGCTCAGCAAAATATGAGAAACATAACAATTAAATAATACAATTACACATAATTATATTCTCAAAGTTAGACCCTAATCACATCTTTAATACCATCAAGGCTTTTAACTTCCAATTTAATCAACAAAGTTAACCATGGACTCAGGATTCATGATGCTCACACGAATCTGCCCGCTCGTGGTCCTGCCTCTACGAACCTCCCCGCTCGTAGTCCTAATCTACGGACCTACCCGCCCGTAGTCCAACACATGTGATCCTCCAGCTACGTACCTCCCGCACGCAGCATCTCTCAATTGTGAGTACAGAACATACGAACCTACCTCGCTCGTATCCTCATAGGAGAGTAATAGAGTATGAACCTCCCCGCTCATACCATCACATGTCAACCTCCATCCATGAACCTACCCGCTCATGGCACAACATCTCCTGATCCACATTCGCATCAAAGCGCACAACAGTACACACAAACTGCACTAGACTCACTTGGGCAAGAAGCCTTAACTTAAGCGACCAGACCTGTCTCGTTCAAGCTAAGCTTCCTCGCCTGAGCGAGCGTGCTACCAACATTACGTACTAAGTCTCGCTTAGGTGAGCTCATCTCGTCTGGGCGAGGCCTCTCTTCGCTCAACACAACCTCTCTCGCCTAGGTGGCCAAAACAGCAGAACACACATGCATCTACCCCGATCTCTCGCTTAGGCGAGTACCTCTCGCCTGAGCGAGGGACTTTGTCGCTCAAAACATGGTTTCCTCGCCTGGGCGAGACCCTCGAGCACAACCTCACCTTTTCGCGAATCCTCGCCTAGGCGAGCTGCTCTCACCTGAGCAAGATGTGCAGACACAACCCAAAATTTCTTTCCTGCTATTCTCGCCTAGGCGAGCCTAGATAGCTTGAGCGAGAATAGCACTTATCCCCCTTGTAATGCACGCAAAAACCTATCTCGACATGCCCAAAACCCCATTCTACTATGCCAAACAAATCATCTCAGGTTACAACATTATGTGCATGATTTGGACACCAATTAGTCACCCAAAAGTACAAAATCAAACCTTACACATCATCAGTACATAACTCCATAGTTTCCATACAAACCCATAAGGGTTTTATCACATTACAACAAAACAACCCCACACCCCAATTCACAGCATGTTGTCAAACAATTCATAGGGCAAAAGGTACATAATTACTGCACATTACACTATACACGAAATTCATCTCAATAAACATATAGTTGCATAGAAAAGGAGCTCCCCTAACTTGTGAATCTTTGCTTCAAAAGGTTGCCTAACCTTGGCTTTGTGATAGCTAGAACCCTCCCTTTTTGCTCTCTCAACCACCACTGCTTTGCTCTGAATCCCAATTCGCTTTCTCACTCAAAATTCGTGATCCTTTCTCACTCTAATTTTTCAGACTTCCAAAACCCTTCTAATTGCCTAACCCTCCCTTTTTATATGGCTCCTAATTGTGGTAAAAAGAAATAAAACGAAAATTGGCTTTTTAATGTCTATTATTACCTTTCATGAGCCATTATGGACTGTTTTTCCAAATCCCTTGGCTGCCCATTACCTCTAGGGCTTTCCCACCCTTTCACATTCAGACCACAAGTATTATTAGCAAAAATAAAAAGATTAAGTTGTTCTCATCAAGGTTTGAACCCACAACCCATCAATTACCAAGTCAATTGCACAACCAATTCAACCAATTCACATTTGTGATAATTCCTAAAATTTTAGGATTATATTATGACATCTAGCATTCAAATATACTAACGAAATAATGCATAAATTAAAATAACACACAAAGACATACATAAGACTCAAAGCCAAGTCCTCTCACACAGTTAAAGTACTTTCAACCACTTGAGCTAATACTTTTCCACATTACAACAATTAACATTAAGTGTCATAAAGGCTTCCACTACCCGCATTTATTAAATACTTATTAATTTAATTATTTAAATTTCTCGGGTCTTACATTGTCAAGCAGAAGTAAGAATATACAATTCGCAAGAAAAGAAACTGGATGAAAGAACAATCAGTGGATTTTTCATTGGTTATCTAGAAAAATCAAAAGGGTATATGTTTTATTGTCCTACCCATAGTACAAGAATCGTTGAAACTGGAAATGCTCGGTTCAATGAGAATGGTGAAACCAATGGGAGTGAAACTTCATGAAATGTGGAGATTAAGGAAGTTAGAGTACAAGTTCTTATACCTAGTACTTCTTTATCAAGAGTTGTTGTTCCACATGTTGTAGAAACTCACAACAATCAAGAAGAACAACAAATTAATGATTTCGAGGTTAACAATGAGCCAATAGTAGAACAACCATAAGAAATAGTATTAAGAAGATCTCACAAAGATAGAAAGTCTGCTATTTCGAATGACTATGTGGTTAATCTACAAGAGTTAGAAAATGACTTAAGTATTGATAATGATCCAATTTCTTTTTCAGAAGCCATTAATGGTGATAATTCTGATAAGTGGTTAGATTCCATGATAGATGAGCTTAAATCAGTGGTACATAATAACGTATGGGACCTTGTGGAATTGCCAGAAGGATGCAAGAGAGTTGGGTGTAAATGGGTCTTTAAGACTAAGCCTGACTCTCAAGGCAATATTGAACGTTATAAGGCTCGTCTTGTTGCCAAAGGTTTTACTCATAAAGATGGCATTGACTATAAGGAAACATTTTCGCCTGTTTATAAGAAAGATTCTTTTAGAATTATCATGGCATTAGTAGCTCATTATGATCTTGAGTTGCATCAAATGGATGTTAAAACTGCTTTTCTGAATGGGGATTTAGAAGAGGATGTCTATATGGACCAATCGGTGGGGTTCGCTGAAGAAGGAAAGGAACACATGGTGTGTAAACTTAAGAGATCGATATATGGACTTAAGCAAGCTTCTCGACAATGGTATCTAAAGTTTAATGATACTATTGTGTCCTTTGGATTTAAGGAAAACATTGTTGATCGGTGTATATATCTAAAGGTCAGTGGGAGTAAGTTTATATTTCTGATTTTGTATGTTGATGATATCTTGCTTGCGACTAATGATCTTGGTCTATTAAGTGAGACTAAGAGATTTCTCTCTAATAACTTTGAAATGAAAGATATGGATGAGGCATACTATGTGATAAGAATAGAAATATTTCATGACAGATCACAATGACTGTTAGGTTTGTCTCAGAATGCATATATTAATAAAGTTTTAGAGAGATTCAGAATGAATAAATGTTCAACATCTCCCATTCCAATACAGAAAGGAGACAAGTTCAGTCTCATGCAATGTCCAAAGAATGATTTGGAATGGAAACAGATGGAAAATATCCCTTATGCATCTGTTGTTGGAAGTTTGATGTATGCTCAAACATGTACAAGGCCAGATATTAGCTTTGCAATTGGTATGCCTGGTAAAGACCAAAGTAATCCAGGACTGGAGCATTGGAAAGCTGCAAAGAAAGTTTTAAGATACCTACAAGGAACAAAGAATCACATGCTTACTTATAGAAAATTTGATCACCTTGAGGTGATAGGTTATACAGATTCAGACTTTACCAGTTGTGTGGATACAAGAAAGTCTACATTTGGTTATGTGTATCTTTTAGTCGGAGGAGCGATTTCATGGAAAAGTGCGAAGCAGTCTGTCATTGTTGTATCCACCATGGAAGCTAAATTTGTGGCATGCTTTGAGGCCACAGTTCAAGCTAATTGGTTGCAAAATTTTATTTCAGGACTTGGAGTAGTCGACAGTATTTCCAAGCCACTGAAAATTTATTGTGATAATTCTGCAGCAGTCTTCTTTTCTAAAAACGACAAGTATTCCAAAGGTGCTAAGCATATGGAGTTGAAATACTTTGCCGTTAAAGAAGAAGTTCAGAAACGTATAGTGTCAATAGAATATATTAGCACATATCTTATGATTGTTGACCCTTTAACAAAAGGGTTACCGCCCAAATTGTATGTTGGTCATGTAAAGAATATGGGCATTATGTCTACTAGTGAATGTTAAATGTTGAATGTTAATGTTTTTAATGTTTATGTGACACTCTGAGCTCCCTAATATATAAATTTTTGAAATCTGTGTTTTCTTCTTTATGTTTATGCATGCAAATTATGAGGAAGAAAACAAATTATGTTATATTATTGCTTTGTAAAATGACATTATGTTTGAACCCATTATGGACTTCTCATTTTAAGGTCATATTAAGGAGAAAGGGATGATATAGTAGTACATGGAAGAGATCATGTCGACCGAATGATGTGTGACCGCCATGACTCTTATTATTTCTGTATCTTTAATTATGAATAATGATGGAACCAATTTATAAGGTCTTTTAATGCGCATTATGTTTATGTATTAAATCACATAATGTTATGACATCATATGAGTCAAGTGGGAGAATGCTAAAATTAATTGACGAATTAATTCTATTAGTGACTCATTTGAAATATTATGATGGGCTCAATTGTGATTTAATAAAATTTCAAGACCTATTGATTATTATTATGGGAAGTGATAATATAATAAAATAAAGATAAAGATAAAATAAAAACCAATTTGATGGATGTTGCTTTATAAAAGGGATTGGGATTTTGTCTCTAACCATAAGGTTTTTTTCACAGTAACCCATCAAGAAAGTGTGAGAAGAGAAAGAAAGACAAAGAGATAGATTGGGTAACGGTGGTTGAAGAACACACATGATTATAAATTGAAGAACGCATATTCACATAGGATCTCTCATGGATCAAGGTTAGTGTTCTATCATGTTTATCGTGTAAGAATCCTAAATTCTAAAGATCCTTAATTAATTTTACATTAAATTCTATTAGGACTAGTTATTATCATTTATATTTTAAAAAAAATATTTTCGGAAACAATTTTGAACCGATAATATTTTTTGCAATTGGAAAGGAGAAATTAAATCTCATATATACAAAATCTTAAAATATGTTGTGTTAGGTTTAATAACACATAGAAACTATACAATAATATTCTATCTATTTTATATTTTTTATGGTTAAAAATAATTTATATTGATTATTGATTATCCTAACAATTTACTCTTGTTTGAATAGACTCTATATGGAAACCTCCTATAACATGAGAATTTTCATATATTTTATCAAGTATCAATAACACTTAACTTTTGATTTGATGTTAAAATCTGTATAAACTCTCACTATTTTATATTTTTGGTATAGTGTATAAATGAAACTTGTAATATCACTAAACCTTTTAACTTAATAGTTAATACTTAATTTTACATGATCAACTCAATGCTAGCCATTTCCAGGTAGGGAAGTTATGGCTTACTCATGTTTTTCGTTTTTCCCTTTTGTTCAGCTGTTATTTGAGGTTATGTGGTTGGTGTGATGTTATGATAGCTGTGAACATATGAGCATGTTGGTTTGGACTGGTGTGGGTAACTGTTGCAGGAAAACAGTGGCGAGATCTGATAATCTCGCCCAAGCGAGCCAGTCTCGCCTAGGCGAGATAGGCAGGGGCTCGCCCAGACCCTTTTCACGCGAGGGGTCGCTCAGGCGACCAACTCAGTTTTTGACCGAGCGAGCATCTCGCTCAGGCGAGGAGAGGATCGCCTAAGCGAGAATGCGTGGAGGTTGCTATTTCTGGGTGTCGAACTCTCGCCTAGGCGAAGGGAGCTCGCCTGAGCGAGAGACCCTCTCGCTTGAGCGAGGCCCTTCAGCCTGAGCGAAGAGTTGGGCGAGTGCGCGTTATGGTGTGGTGTTTTACTTCTATTCTTGGATATTTGGCTTGTTTATGAGTGAATTATTATATATTGGTTTGAAGGGAAATGAATATGCATGTTTAGAAGGGTGCATGGGTTGTGAATGATGAATTTGAATGAATTTGACATGTTAAAATCATGAGATGGTTGGTTATGAAAGTGGCATGATAATGAGATGTGCTGGGATTCGGTATCCATGGATGGAGTATGATGAGTTGGTATGGGTTTGATCTGAAACATGAGAAGGACCAGTAACAAAGGTCGACATAATTTTGTACATGTATGATAAAAGCTTTATTGATTGTTTGGATATGATTGGTCTATGTCAGTGCGTAATTCCTTGAAATCTCTAGGTGAGATTTCAGGGGCGTGCTTCAGTGGTCGGGACGTAATTCCATTGCCCCCTGTTAGTGGGTGTCCATGGTGGTGCCCCATCTATATAGTCTGGTAAGGATTCAAGGTAAGGTTGCATCCTGACACTCTGAGGGGTCAGTTAGTCTCACTTAAAGCGGACTGACTCCTGTGATGAGAGTAGCAGGAGGCTTGAAACTCATTAAGCGCTAACCTTGTGTGTAGGGAAACTGATTCATTGTAACACTTATAACACATAGCTCGGGGGTGAGCAGAGGTATACACCACAAGTGCAAGCATCCGTTGAATTCGACCAGATTGTATGTATCCGGATGAGTCGAGTCGAGTCTTAGTGTATTGGTTTGAGAGTCATAACATGCTTGGGTGTTTTGTGTATTGTTGACTGTGAAAGTGTATTAGATTGCATGATGGAATTATTTTGTGCTCTAGCTTACCCTACTTTTATTGTTGTGTGTTCTGCTGTGTGGTACTCTCTTTTGCGATGATCATCAACTTGTTGATGTGAGCAGATGCGAGGAACACCCGTGGTCAACAGGGAGGTGATGGTTTCGCTGCTTAGCCTTTGGATTGGCTTCTGCCTTTGGACTTTTCATTTGGGGCTAAGGCCCATGTATTGTTTCCCCTGGGGATTTGTTTAAGTCTTTATCTCTCTTGCTTTACTTGGTACCTGACATCATGGTGTGCCAATTTTATTCGTCCTTTAAGTATGGGATATATGTATGAGTGACGTCATACTATTTTATTCTCGCTTCTTATATTATTCTATGTGACATATCCTTTATTTATCTTTATTAAATAAATGGGGTGTTATAATTCATCTGTGTGTCTTTGTACATGTTTAAAGCAACATTTCAGATAATGTGTTAAAAAACTAATATAAAAAAAAAAAGATGTAGAAGCTATAAAAAGCTGCTTCTAGTTGTGAAACACGTTACATAAGTAAAATCCAACATGCGCGTAATATTTGTAGGGGTTAGAGTGGTAGGGATGAATTTACATAGCAGCCGGAAAATAATCTAATTCTAATCTTCAAAATCACTTTTTGTTGGGAAAATGGTAAGTTGAACATTTTGGAGAGTGTTGTCACCTAACAAAACGGGAAGAGGCAGGAAATGATCTTGATAACCAAAAGTGCTTCATCCTTATTATTAAAACAAATACCCCATAGCATGGAAAGTGCATCAAAGCCACAGCCAAGTACCTGAAATTGAACCTCATGCATTACGTTAATGACTCTATTTTTCTCATATGTTCAATTTTTTTTAGGGTTAAATATGTTTTTGGTTCTCAAGTTTTAGTAAAATTTGAAATTAGTCACTCTTCAAAATTTTTGATCAATTTAGTCATTCATTGTGAATTTAGTTCTTTTAACTAAATTTTGTTAAGTTTATCTGACGTGTCAAGTGCATTTCATGATAGTATTTGAATTGTTTTCCACCGTTTGACACATTTTCGCTTTAATGTTAACTCAAATATTATCATAAAATGTGTTTAAAATGTCAAATAAACTTAACAAAATTTGGTAAAAAGAACTAAATCCATGCATTTCTAAAAATGAAAGACTAAATTGGTATAAAATTTTGAAGAGAGACTAATTCAAAAATTCACTGAAAGTTGAAGGACAAAAACATATTTAACCCTTTTTTTTATTAACTATTTTAAGCTTTATGAAGCAATGAGAATAAAATTATTTGAACAATTGTAAAAAATAGATTTTGAGAACATACAATAAGGGTGCATACGAAGATGATAGATCAAGGAAGGGATAGGGCCACCTGTAACAGAGGTTGTTAAGTTATTATGAAAGGAACAATTAATTCTCTTGGACTAAAAAATGACTCATAAATGTTAACAAAAAGAATGATTCATAAAACAAGGTTTTACCAAAGTGTGACGCAAACATGGATGATCCACTGAAAAATCACAAAACTAGCCGTCCACAACACAAAATATGCAAATCGAAACATTGGAAATCTCTGCACTTGTTAACAATACAATACTTGTGTTATTCTTCAATTATATTTCAAGTTTTAAATCACATATATGTGTAATCAAGCATTACATAAATATATTCCTCATTCATACTCTAACATAAACGAGAGAATGATACAAACAAAAATTGTTTAAATTTTGTCCTAAACAGTATTAATAATTATTTTGGGTGATTAATTAATGGGGGTGGTTGAAAACATATTCAGAATCATTAATATTTACAGAACATTTTTTAAAAAGAGTAAAATTAACTTAATGATTTGATTCAAATAAAAGAAATGTGTATAAACCAAAAACTCACCATGCAATTCAATGATGTGTCACCGAGGAGGAAAAGCGCATTAATTGAGTGCATACAAAAAACCAACTGCAAAATGAGGAAAAAGCAAATTTTTTCAGATGAAAAAAAGACCAACTTAGCAGTTATAATTTAATATTTTATATGTTTGGACCATCTTCTTAATTAAAAAAAAATGAATTTTTGTATAGATAAAATTAATTTATGTATAAGTTAACTTATAAAAATTTCTTTATTTTTAACTTGTATATATGAGAAAACTAATTTCTTGAAAAAAAATCCTGCAAACAAATCCAATATTTATTTACCCTCAAAACCCATCGATTTATGCACCCTAATATGCTATAACATAAATAAAGTATTTCCACTAACACAATCATGGTGATCTTAACAATTAACATGATAAGAAAAGTATAAAAGGAAATTAATAATTAATTTAATTAATATTAAAAAATATCTTTATTTGTTTAGTATTGAAGGAGAAGTAATAATATTTATGTGAAGCAAGGTAAAGTTCAAACAATCTCCAACAATTTTTATGACATTTGAACAATTTGGAAGGAGAAAGGATAAATGAGAGAGAAAGAAGAATGTTGATTATACTTACAAAATCAACACTATAATCTTTGTAGGAGGACAAACGAGGATAAAGGATGAACCAGAACACTGAATCAGTTAACACTACAGCACCTGCACAAGTCTATATATTTAAAAGAAAATGAAAAACAAAATCAAATTAACCACACAACAAAACCAAATTTTGTTTCAGCATTCATAACTCATCCCCAGTTAAAGAAAAACAAGAAACAAATATTCTAAATTCTCCTCTGATATACAGTTTCCAAACTAATTTTCTGCCTGTAAAAGAATAAAAAGAAACATTTTTTAATTTTTGAGATATTATGTTTCTTTCATTTTTTCTTTTCTTTTTAGGTGTATTAATGATTAAAGAAAAATATAACTTTACCCTCAAACACATATGAGTTAAGCATTTCTTACCTACTATGGAGAAAAAAGGGAAAGAAAGGAAAATGAATATAAAATAAAGTGTTTTCATAATTTGTTTGATAAGGAAAAAAAAGATGAAAAAAAGGTTAAATATCAGTCCCCATTACCTGAAATATAATTTGAAAAACGTAACCCCATAAAGAAGCAATCTTTCTATCATGAGTACCAATGCCAACTTCTGCATCTAAAGAAGGACCATTCACTCTGATTTTTTCTTGTTTCAGGGAACATCCATATAAGGAGAAATATGATCCAAGCTGAAAATCAATTTCAGATAACAAATAACCCAATCACATAAGATATGAATTAAAGAGAAAAAAAAAAAAAAACAACTACATGCATTTTCAATTTTTCCTGCTAAAATTTTCTGCTACAATTTATCGGAGCCGAAAATGTAAAGCTTTACCCCAAAGTAAATAGTGACCAATGTAAAGGTCCATCTGCTCAGCACAAGAAATAAAAAAAGATACCATTAGAATATTTATAAAAGCAACAGTTTATTACAACTAACAATAGTTTAATCCTTCTGGGTTCGAAAAAATTTAAATTTGGTTTTGGTTCTCTAAAGGGTATTTTGTAATAGTTTATAACCACTGTTAAATGTTAACTATGATTATTTTTAAACATAAAAAGTTACATCTTTTTTAAACCAGAGATGACAGATTTTGTGAGGAACATTTTCATGTTAAGAGATAAAATTAAAGTAGCTTACTGAGTGTAGAAGTAAAATATGCCTGCTCCATCAGAAGCAACACTGGCAATGATCAAAGCCAAAAGCACAATAAAGCAAATTACTCTATAAATTAGCAGCCATGAAGGATCAATTCCTATGAGACAAGTGTTCCATGCCTCATCTTCATGTAACAATCCAGCTTCTTCTCCTTCACTTTCTTCTCCACTGTTTGATCTTGATTTGTTGAATCCTTCATACTTGAATATCAAGAAAAATGCTAGAGCCATGGATCCTAAAATCCATAGAGCACAAAGTAAGAACCTCCAATTCAACCAGTAACTTAAGGCAGTGGTGTCTCTACTCATGGTGGGTTGCCATGAGTGGCTAGAAGGCCAGGATAAGAAACTCATTAGATATGTTCAATTGCTTCAGAAATAAATGTTTCTTCTTGATGAGTTTCTTAGAACACTAGGCACAGTGGTGGAGGCTCGTGCATTGGATCACCCTTTTCAACTATAACATTCAGTTCTAACTGCAACACTGCAACAACATTATAAAATGGATGAGAACTTCAAAAATTCTACAAAGAAATAAAAAAGATAATGATAGAGGACTAAAACTCATACATAAAGAATTCAAGGAGTCTATGTGTATCAGATAAAGCAGCATTGAACATGCATGCATGCAAACAGAAAATGGGAAATAAAAAACATGGATTGTGTACCTCTAGCACATTGTTAGAAAAGAATGTAGTATCAGGTACTTCACAAAGTAATGCTATGAGAACTGAAGCAGAAGTTTGACATGAGTATTGTTGTTGAGAAATTTGAAAGTGAGGTGGGATGAGAAAGAATGAGTGTAAGCTAAGGTGAGATAGATAAGAAGATTGATGATGAATTTTTTTGAAGGCAATAAAATGTAGATTCCTTACTTGAGATGGGTTCATCCCGGTGTCCCAAAAGTTCATTACTTGATCCAATTGAAGAAAGAACAAAATAAAATAGGTGTGGCACTCACTGTTTACAAGTAAAATTTGGAGGGCAGAAGATGCTTTGCTTTATTCTTTTATCTGAGTGCAGAAGGAATTTGATGACTGTGTAAGAAGAGCATATTACTTAACAGAGGAAGGGAAATAGAGCAGACAAAAACAATATACGCTTTTCATAGCATTTCCTACTTTTTCTTAAAGCTAAATTAAGTTTGAAGCTTCAGGTTTTTGTATTGAATCTTTGAGTCATTCATTGCGTATTTGTGAATGTGATGTGCCTATTTTATTCGTTTACGTGTGTTTGAGTTTGGTCAGTCTTTCATTCGGAACGAGTAAAGTTCTCGTGAAGAGAATAAACTGGTTAGTTTAGAACATCAATTTTGAATGACACAGTACAATTTTTTAACTAAAACTTCCTATGGGTTGAAATTCTTTCAAAGCCTTTGGGAATTAAAAGTTATTTACAAGTCTATTACAGCTACATAGTATTTTCTGGCCACTATTTCAGTGTATATAAAATTACTTGTTTCATCTTACCGAAATAAAAAAAAAAAAAATCATTTCGTTAGCTAAGAGCTTACTCAAATATTTAACACAATAAAAGTTTAAATAACTAATAAAGAAAAAAATTCATTTATATTTATACCCTCACATTTAAAATTTGAAATGCGTAGAAATATTGTTTTATAACGTTTTAATGCGCTCTCGTGTGGATTTTTTTGAGAAAAAGCCTTTTAATTTTTTAACCAGTATTCTTGAAGTATGGCGTATTGAGAAAAAAAAAAAAAATATATATATATATATATATATATATATATATATATATATATATATATACTAACATAAACACAGGCGCTATCGTGCCTGTGTGTATATTTTTTAAATATACATGATATTATATTAGTAAGTGATAATATTGAAATATTATTAAGTTGTTATATAAACTAAAATGATATTTATTAAAACTAAAGTGAAATATATCATAACAGATGAAAGAATAACTATTGATAAATAAAAAAGAAAAAAAGAAGCAAAGATAACCAAATTTATAAAAAGCTTATGAAAATAACGGTCAATTTTTAAAAATTTAATAAATTATTATATTTAAAGGATAAAATTGGTATTTTAAAACGTGGACACAAAAAAGAAAATCTTCTTATATATATATATATATATATATATATATATATATATATATATATATATATATATATATATATATATATATATATATATATAGATGGCAAATAAACCCGTGCCCGTGGGTATCACCCGAACCCGTCCCCGTTTTGACGGGGAATCCCCGCTTTGACTGGTATGGGTATGGGTATGGGTAATACCGAAGTTTTCAACTGGGGATGGGGATATATATATACCCGCCCAAATACCCATCCCCGCTTAAATTACTAAACTATTTATAATTTATTAAATAATCTAAAAAATATATATAAATAAATAATATATTTACACATAAAATATAATATAATATAATATAATATAATATAATATATATACATATAAATAAAATATACTTTTATATATATATATATATATATATATATATATATATTTACACATATACATGTAATATAATATAATATAATATAATATAATATATATACATAATAATATAATATAATATATATAATATATACGTATAAAACAAATTAATCATTTAACTAGTGAGATCTTTTATAAACAAATTTATAACATTACAAATTTATAAAAATTTAAAAGAAATATATATATATATATATATATATATATATATATATATATAAAAGCATAAAATATCTACACATATACATGTAATATAATATAATATAATATAATATAATATAATATACATATAATATATATACATAATAATATAATATAATATATATAATATATACGTATAAAACAAATTAATCATTTAACTAGTGAGATCTTTTATAAACAAATTTATAACATTACAAATTTATAAAAATTTAAAAGAAATATATATATATATATATATATATATATATAAAAGCATAAAATATCTACGCATATACATATAATATATATACATAATAATATAATATATATTATTATATTTATATTATTATATAATATAATATAATATATACTTAAAATAAATATATATCTATAAATATATATATATATATATATATATATATATATATATATATATATATATATATATAAAAACATAAGATATCCACACATATAATATATATACATAGTAATAATAATATAATATATAATATAATATAATATATATAAATAATTATATATATATATATATAAACATAAGATATCCACACATATAATATATATATACATAGTAATATAATATATAATATAATATAATATAATATAATATATATATATATATATATATATATATATATAACATATTTCTCATTCTCTTTGTTTTTTGTTATACACTTTGTTTACTCTCTCAATTGTCTGGTTTGTTTTTCAAGATTTAATTTTGAAGGTAATTTTTCTTCTTCTTATTACATAATTTTTACTCTTTGTACATGGTTATGTTCAAATAGGTGTTCCTCAATTTCATTCTATGAAATAATTTTTAGGTTACACATTTGATTATCTTTATTTATTTATTTATTTTCATGAAAATGTTTGACTCTTATTTTGTAGCTCTTCTTTTTGTTACTTTGGTTATACACTTTTTTACTCTCTTTTAATTGTTTGGCTTGTTCTCTAAGGTTTAAGCAGATCTTCAAGGTACTTTTCTTTTTATCATAATCTTAATTATACATTTTTTTTTTCCGTTATGTTATGTTCAAATGGATATTCTCAAATTTGGGTCACACATTTAATTATCTTTACTCCTTTATGATAATTTTATTTATTATTTATTTTTTGTTTCATGATAATGTTTAATTCTCAATTTTAAGTGCTCAATTGCATAAATCCTTAATTTAATTCAAGATCAAAAGATGAAGAATCTATGTTTAAATTTGAATTATTATTAATTTAATTTTGTTATTTGTGCTATTTCGTTTAAGTGGTATAATATAAATTTTTAATAGTATAAAAAATATTTGAAATATTTTTAAACTTGATTATTGTTTTTCCTTTTATATTTTGTTAAAAAAGAAATTAACCTTTTTACTTTGTTTGATTTTTTTTTGTTACGTATGTTAGTTTCTAGAGAAAATGAGCACAGGAGATCAAGATTTGCAGGTACCAAGTCCACCACAGTGTTCACAACAACCAACTCCCTTTCAAAGTTCCAATAATGACAGTCAATCTCCATTGAATCCATCTACTCAAATTTATTAATATTTTTTGTTAGTATTTTTTGTGAATTCTCATCTAATATTCTACATTTGGTGTTTGTAGGTGTTAAAAAATTAAAAGGAAAAGATGTTCTCATGAGTGAAAATGAATCTGATGAAGAAGGTACATTATATTCTAGTAATTAAAATTTTCAATTTCAATTATTATATCATATCTAATTTTTCATTTTTTTTCTATGTGTAGGTGGATCGAATGCAAATGAAACCACTGATCATTTGTAAAATTAATAAATATTTTGGTTATTATAAAATTTTAGTAATGTGTAATTTTTTAGCTTTTATATAATTATTTGAATTTTATTTAGTTGTTATTTGATACTTTAATTTGAGATTTATACTATTATAATATTTTTCTTAATATTTGACATCATGAAAATCAAAAAGAGTATGTTATTTTAATATTGAATATTTTGATAGTATCATGATTCCGTTGGTGTGATTTTTAAATTTTTTTTATAAAAAATATTTAATTGATATATGGAACAATAAAAAAATGGGTATGGGTATAAGAAAATACCCGTTACCCGGTGGGGATGGGTCAAAAGTTGTATACCCGTTGGGTTTGGGGATGAATTTTTATTATGGGGATGAGATCATGATACCCGTACCCGCCCCGTTGCCATCCCTATATATATATATACCTATATATATATATAACCTTTTAATTAAAAGAATTTTAGAAATGATTAGATTTAAATGAATTAAACCACAGTATATCGTTTAATAAATTTAATCAAATTGAACTGCTCTGAATTGATATTTAATCACTTAAATTATCTAAATCATTCAAATTATTACAAAATAAATGTATTATTTTAAAATATATATTCAATTTCGTAAATTATAGTAAAACTTGAAAATTTCATTTAAGAACAACTCAGTTTTTTTAAAACAAAATCTAAATAACATTTTTTTTTCATGCAATTGCTTTTTTTTAACAAAGCTAGTTTTTTTTTTTTTCAGCAATAAAAGAACAAACCTAGTTATTTAGGGATAAGATAACTGATTTCTTTTTTTTACTCAATTTCATATTTCAAGCCTGCTATTTTTCTCAATACAAATGCTCTTGAAATTGCCATTTTTTTTATGTTGAATTAAGTATTTACTCAAATGGTCTTTGTTTTAGCTTTTTGACAATCATATCAATGCCTAATGATTCGGGTTCAGCTGACGTGTCCACTACATACGAGTTATCGTCTTCTTCATCATGGTAGTCATCATAGTCTTCTTCATCCTCCTCTTCAGCAGGAAATTCGTCACTAGAATAACTATTTTCAAAGTTTGCAGTTGAAGCTTCTTGGTCATTTTCTCTAAATGACAAACTAAATGCTGGATGGGAGTGATCCAACGCCTGTGAAGCAATCTCAAATTCCTCTACCTTCTCCAACAGACAATCAGGACCAAGATTAAATTCATCCAGCAACAAAGCTTTGCTTGACTCAATTGCACGTTTCCACAGAGACAACATTTTTGGGCTTGTGTTCACCACATTGTTGTCAACATGATTAGTTTGGTTGTCATCAGTCTCACCTGATTAACATTGTCAAAACATTACCATGTTGCTCAGCGCATATGTTCAACTGATATTTTACCAATATCAAACAAAGAGACAAAAATATTATATATAATTCATATATGCCACAAGATAGAACTTAACAATTCTTGAAGGCTGATATAATAGACAGCAGTTGAATAATTAACGAGCGGTAAGGAAAAGACCACCGAACATAGTATGTTTATCATCAAAGCTTCTTAGGAAAATGGTTATTGGGGTCATCACATTTGTAACTTAGAGGACAAAGAGAGAGAGAACTTAATCTCAATGCAATGAAAAATCATCCGGGTAAAATGAGTTACCTTCTCATATAAAATAACATAACAAAGGTAATTATAGAAGGAATTTCAAAGAACTTCAATAGAAAGATCGGAGGTGCCCAAGCATCCCATCCCTATAACATAAAATCTACTAAACTCGAGGTTAATTAAACTATACCCAAAACAAGCAATTAGCTCGACAAAATTCATGAAACCTCGAAGCAATGCCTTTCTAATATGTTTCTGTTAATAGTCATTCCTGAAATTTGCATAATAAACTCCATCGAAATACATAGAGAGAGAGAGAGAGAGAGATTTGAGTGCTTGTTGGAATATTATCAGCCGGGGAATTGCATTAAATGCATGCCCTAAACACATAATCTGTTTTAAGAACAACCCATTTCTTTCCAAGAGTCAGGATTGCTTACAATAACCCTACGTTTTATGTATCTATTTTAGGATTATATTGAAAACTCCCATTTTTGAACGTTTCTTACACTTCCCATTATAATTATACACAAACATGTCTTCATGTGGTTATTGATTACACAAGAGTTCAATTGGGACAGAACATCACAAAAATAATGGTTGAATTCAACCGAATTTACTTTCCGTAACACGTACCTGAATTTTCTGAATTCCCTGTAAAACCAGCTTTTGAAGGTGTAAAAACTGGAACAGGTTGCAGGTACCTTGATTTCCAATCTTTGCCCCTCCACATCAATATCTGTTCATCATCAAAAGACAACAGCACACAAGGTACCAAATCCTGCCAACACAAGACTATCAAAATGCATGCAGCACAGGATTCTACTTCAAATTATTGTGGCAACACCTAAACTGGACTTGACCTTGTATTATTATGAACAAATATATCAAAGACTTTAAAGAAAGTCCAACGCATAATTTATTGCAGTAACAAATCGTTATAAGACCCCTCATTCAGCCCAGAGCTGACACTGAAGGATGGGCCTGAACCCCAATTGAAAAAAAGATTAAATGACTGAGATTTTATCGGACTTGCCTAAGAAATTATCTTTTAATATTATTTAATTTCATTTTAAATTTCTTAAAATTAGTTGAAGGGACTTGTAAGGTTGTCATTCATTAAGTTATTGTATTTAATATATAAGATTTGTTGAAGATATAACTGTTGGAAATAATTAACAAATAGAATATATTAGATTTTCATGTTGTTTTATTTTAAATAAAAGTCATGTTGACTAATAGGATAAATCTGTTTTATCCCATATAGGTACTATCTTTCATCAGTTTATCAACTGATAGTTTCTGTTTTGCTCATGTTCTATAAATACGTTGATTTACACATGAATAAAAGTATGTCTTCTTCACATACAATTCCTGTGACCAGCTCGAACAGGTACAATGTGGAGTGGGTGAAAATGCTCTGCATACCTCAACAGATTGTTGAAGCAGCTCATTCAGGTATCTGTGACAGTCTGTTTAAAGAGGTTGTCCAGGATGCAATTGCATCAGGCGCTGATGGATATGATGCTGAAATCCAGAAAGCAGTAAGAAAAGCCACACATGGCCAGCAACCTACTAGGGAAGTTGCTATGTCTATTGCAAACAGGGCAGTGGTGAAGATATTTATTAATTACATAAAACGTGCCTGAGCAGCTGGAAATCGTAGAGTCTGTAAAAGAACAAAAGAATATGCTAGCTTTCAATACCTTAGTTGTAACTAAGTTGGCGGAGGACATTACAGGGTAGCCAAGTTAGATTTCAACTGAAAAACCCGTGAAAGAAGAGGACATTACAGAACTTCAGACACTCAAGAAAATAAGACCAATTGAAGATCTTACGGAAAAGTTGGGCAAACATGGTTAGATAGAAATTACTCTTAAAGATGATCTTCCTGAAAGGGATAGGCCTGACCTTTACAAAAAATACTTTTATGTATAACTGGGGAAGTGACAAAGGGTTCCCTTTGGTGCTCAGATCACTAAAAAGGATGATTCTGAGTATCTTCTTCCAAATCAGTTTGCTGGGATTCTGGGATTGAGTGATAATGAAAGTGTAAGTGCACAGAGGTCTAGCTGAGCAAGCTTTTAGGCGACAAGCTAAGTCATTTTAGTTATGGAAGATAGAAAAAGGCCAGGTTGGAGCAGCTCTGTAAACTCCAGAAGCAAGTAGGCTACCTCCAGAGTATGTTCAGAAAATGATCAAGATAAGACTGCTATAACTCAAGGTAGGCTCAATATGAACCAGATAAGTGAACTCAAGGATGCGGATGTTGATTTAGACAGTATGGTATCTGAGAACTTGAGAGAGATCCTCTTCGAAAGAACTGTTGATGATATTTTCCCATCTGGTACTGGAGAGTTTGGTGACGAGGAGTACGTGAAAAAATCCCATCAGATCTTAACATCAACAATCCGAAGCAAGATGGGTTGTTCACGAGCTTGCAAAAAGTAGACTGTCCAACTTGCTCGTTCAGGCAAGTGTCTCTACTGAGACAGAAATCACAAGGGAGTGGTTTCTTCACTGACTTGCTGGCTAGTCAAAATCATGGGAAGTGCCAGAATAGCTTACTGATACACTACATACATGGATAGCAATCCGGTTCCTGAGAATCTGTCTCGCTTGCAGTATCTGATGCGAATAATGATTCCGCAGCTGCTACTCTCGAGGAGATTTGGGACATTTAAGTCATGAACAAATGAGATTATGATACTACTTTCAACTCAAAACTTAACGCAATAAATATATGGATCTTTTCTTTTTATATGTTGTTTTTCTTGTCTAATTTTACCCAATGTGGACTCCAACTCTCACTCTCAGCATTTATCACTTCCTTCAACACTTTGAATTCATTTTATTGACTCGATACCCAGAAAAGATATCAATATTGTTTCTTATGAGCATAGCTAGTAAGGCACAAAAAGAACAAAGCAAGGCACCACAGCAAACAGGGAGGAACATGTTGATACCTTGAGTTTGGCACCAATTTTCTTGTAATCACTAGGGTCCAATCCCTTGCAGTTAACTTTCACCAAAATACTTCCTTCAAAAGCATCTCTGACATCCTTTACAAGGGATGTATACACTCCATTTTTTGCTGTAACATTATAGAAGTAAATTAGAAGTATAAATTTAGAAATAAAAGCCATAACTCATGCCTTAAATTAATGTGTAATCAGCTAATATCAAGAATGTAATATCAATAAAATCTCAAAATTGGAGAAAGTTGTTGAATAAATATACAGATCAGAAAAAAAAATCAAACATAATGACAGCTTATCCATTTTACTTTACTAGATTTTAATTGTCTTTCCTTCACTATGAGATTTTGGACTAATTCTATCTTCAACATCTTACATATTTACTCTACTGACCAGGAATATTTCATATTCAAAAGCCCATAGCATCCCATAGTCAAATATTTTATTTGAACATTGTGTGAACCGATGAAAGAGAAGAGAGAATTTAGAAATGCATTTATTGAACGACAACAAGAGAAAGAATTATCCTACAAGGATTTTCCCTTCTCGGAGAGTTGTTTCTTCTCCTAAAACTTTTTAATTATCTGAATAATTCCTTTCACACTTAATCATTTCCTCCGTACTTTACCTAACTGATTCCCACTAACCAAATGCTCTAACCGTCTCTAACTACTTTTCTTCCCCTATGTCCTAACAAGACCATGTTCTTTTTAAATTCAGCAATCATTATGGTTCAAATCCTGGAAAATGGAAATGAAATAGATACACGTCCAACAGATGTCCCACTGCCTTCTTCAGATGGAAGACACGAAAAACATAGTGAATCCAGGCTTGTTCTAGGGGCCAAAGCTGGACAGTAAATGTATCTATCTTTTGAGCCTGAAACAGAGACCATAAACTATTTTGTTTTCTTCTTTTTTTTGGTAATAAAACGTTTTGAGCAAGGAGATGGTGCCGCAACCCAAGCCAGAATATGTTCCTAAGCACAAAGCACTTACATTGAATTCATATTTTCCCCACTCAGAAAGGTGACGACTCAAACCTGCCACAAGTCAGATTTTTTATTGTCAAATAATGTTTTGCCGATTCCGAGAGTCCAGGAAGGATTTGCGCATTATTCAAAAAATGACCTGAATGGACAGATTTGCAATGTCTCTATCTACTTTCTAAAGAATACAAATCCTAAGCGAAGCTTGGGCTAGGCCAATTTGGCAAAAAAGCTGCCCATTTTCTTGAATTCCATTATTGCACGTGTCCATAATAGAGTGCCACTGTTCTAATCCATATCTCATTTCAAGCAAATGTGGGCGAGTAATCCACAACACAACATACCCATTGTCTTTAAAATGCTGCTGAAGCAATCAATATGTTTGCATAAGAAATGAAAATTTAATGGATTTGAATTTGAACTAGTTTCTATAATTCTTCTATAGTCACAAAATCCAAGATTTGAGGACCCAGATTAAGTGTTGCATCTACCTATTCAACTTCTACTTCTATCACCTCTGCCACTGGTTCATTCTCTGTTCTGTCACTTATCCACATCTGCTTTTGTTTCTTGTTTTTCCAACAACCATTCCATTTTTGGTTTTGTTTCTTGCTGTTCTGACATCCAACTCAATGATACACCACTTCCGCTGAAACTAGGACCGTCTTCAACCAAAAACAACTTCGTCATTGGCAAACTCTGAACACCCTTCTTCCACATTTTCCCTCTTCTTGTTCAATTGTGATGAAGTAAAGCCCTAACCACGTTTGTGCTTTCCCACGTTCCTCCTTCAAGACCAATTCCATAATTCTTCAATTCCAGCAATACTCTTCTTAATCTTCGAAATTCTAGATGCTAATGAAAGAGGTTGTGGGCTTGATCTGTGGTAATTTCTTCGAGAGATCAAATTTTCCATTTATTCGCAATGAGGTCCAGAAGGTTGGACAAATTGTTAAAGAGCCATGAATGATTGATAGATATAAACAAAGAAAAAGAAAAAAAATTGCAGAACAGAGAAGAGGAGAAAGAGTTATCTTCAAAGTGTTTCCCCTACACATGCTCTAGTACTCTGGATAATCTTTTAATCTTCGTTCTCCATATTTACTTTACTGGTTCCCTTAACTAAGCAGTTGCACTAACCCTAATTACGTTCGCTTCTTTTTAGTCCTAATACGTAGTGTAGTGATACTCCAATATTATTGATAAATACACTTTATTAGTTTGTTACGTGTCTCTTAGGGAGTCAGTTAGGGTAGTTGGATGGGCTGAGATAGTAGAAGAAATATCACATGTTGCCTATAAATAAAGAGGGAAGGTTGATAGGGAAGTCATCTTATGATTTTGAAAAAGGATGAGAAGATTAAAGAATGGGGACCGGGGAAGAACCCTGAACTCTTGCATATCTAGGTAAATCATTCATTTGTTTTATCTTTTTATCCTAGCCAAAGGCTGCTACCACACTGGCACAACAATAAGGATCTGGGCTCAAAAAATTATTCTTTACTTTAGATTCTGAAGCATTGCTATCAATTATTAATCCTAATGAACTCTGAATTGCAGAACTCAGACAAATATTAATGGCACCAACTTATTCCATGACCATTAAAACATACATCAAAATAAAGACTTCAAGTTTAGACAAAGTCTTGCCTCGAGTTCTGTGACTTCAGTTGCTCCAGGCAAGAAAAATAAAAACAAAAGGGTACACTAAAATGTCAAATTTGTTCACGCTATGTGTGCATGTGCATGAGAAAGACAGAAATGAAACCCATTAGATGGTTACCTAATTTACAAATTGGCAAAAGGCTTTTTCCCTTCATCCGTAATTCATCAGCTTCAGCTTTTGTTAGTCCTCCTGGGGCATCTTCTATAAGTTTTGGGTAAACAGGAGCAGCTGGCTTCCAGAGCATCACTGGATACTGTGGACGAGTTCTATAGTTGTAATTTCTGCCACGGAAAAGGTACACTACACCACCAGTTCGATGAATTATTTTCCCCCCTGTTTTCTCCTGTTATGGCATACAAAGTTTGACTCAGAATAGACAAAGCATTGATGAAATTATTCTCAATATAACTATGAATAGAAGACTTTATTGAAGACAAGAAAATGCCTCAACTATGAAACAGAACCTGACAGAACAATTCAACTGAATATTGTTACCTTATTATTACTAAGATAAAAATTAAAAACAAGAATGTGAAGAGAGAAGAAAGGCCATAACAACTTTTAAAGCCAGTCGCCCTGTAAATGTAATCTCCTACTCACTCAAGTACAGCCAAATCATATGTACACCAGTGCTAAAAACAGTTATTTGCCATTGGTGAATTTTAAAAAACTATCTAAGATAACAATTTCAAAACCACTGAAAAAATATTTACAGCTAAGAGCATCCACAACGCAATGAGTGCATAAATGAGTTGCATATGTTAATTTTGTAGGCTCATGGATTTAAACACTTTATATAATAATTCACTCAGGTTGAGGTTGCTAAAGTAAGAGTTAACTTAATCATGTAAGTCTTACAATTGACCTCCTATTAATAGATAAAATATTTTCCCATTGATTTCTCTCTTTCAAAGCATATTTTTTCCTTAAGTAATGTCATGTCAATTACTCCAATTGCAAAGTTAGTATAAGCAATCTTTGTAAGCAATTGTGCATGTCACATGTGCATTGGAAACAGTCTTAAAGTTTTCTATCTAAGAGCATATTTCGATAACCTTATACAAGAATACCTGAAGGAGAAGAAAAAGCGAAAGCTTGTACCTAAGTTAAAATAATAAAAAATAATCTTTTGGAGAAACAGGCCATAACGTGTTGTCATTTCTTGGTCATAATCCATGTGAACATGCCCAGGAGGTGCAAATGTTGGTACTTGGTACCAATATGCTCAGAGATTAATCGGAAATACATTCTGGTGTAAGAAATTTGCACTCACAAAAATATGAATCAATCTTAAAGAAAAGAAAAGGGACACTGTACCTCAATATGATGACATACATTATCCATATCAACAGTTGGAACACCTAAACAACGAACTTTACAGACACGGCTACGCTTCCAATGTGAATGTACCAATTCCAGCATGTTATGCGTTAATCCATCCCTTCCAAGATTAACCTGGCGATTATCCGACATCATCGGCTTAACAAGCATTTGTATCTCCCACCTCTTCAGAGGCTCCCCGAGAATCTCTTCCCTCGTCTTACCCTCCTTCGGGAACTGCCCCAAGGGAAACGGCCCCGGCATTTCCACGTGCTTCACGCCCTTCGTGCCAGGCGGTGGAGGATTGAACGAGTCGAACAACGGAATCTTCTTCTTTTTGCTCTTCAGCGGCGCCTTCCCCGTCCAGGGCCGGGGCATAGTAGGCGGCGCGAACGGAAGAAACGCCGGCTCTCGAATCGCGATCGGCTTTGCCTTCGGCGTCTCCGAGTAGCTAAACTGGAACTCGAACGGCGCACCGGGGAGCAGGTATGACACGCCGGACTCACCAATAATGACGGACCGGTCCGCGTTGTCGGAGGCGAGTACACCATCATGTGGCACGCGTTTGTGATACTTGGAGTGGCGGTGGTATCTGAGGCCGGGATTCGGGGTCGGGGATTGAGGAGGAGGGTTTTGGGATTTGCGGGGCGGGGGATACTTGGGGACGGGGATTGGCGGCGGCGGAGTGGCGGAGACCGCAGGAGTGCGATCGGCGGGTGGCGGCGTTGATGGTAAGGAAGAGAAGAGGTTTCTCCCGACGGGAAGAGAGGAGGATAATGCAACTACGACCATTGGAGGTTGGGACTTGAAAGCGAGAAATTTTGAAAGTGTGATTTCGCAGTGTGGTAGAAATTGATTCGTTTCGTCAGTTGCACTAAGATTTTTCCATTGTCCACGTAGATGAGTTCCGTGCTATTCCCACCTCATTGCTTTCTGAAAATATCTAAGAGAAATAAAATTAATATATGCGTATGTCTATTAAAATACTCGTTCGTCCTATTTTTTCTCGTAAAATTTTAATTTGGTCTTCGTAATTTTATTAGTTTTAAGTAAGTTTTTATTTTTATAAATTAATATTAATTAGATTTTTTCTATTAGTAAAGAACTAAAACTGTTAAATAAAATAATTAAAAATAGAATCTAATTGATACTAATTTATAAAAATAAAACTTAATTGAGATTAATAAAAATATGAAAAGAATTAAATTGAAATTTTGCTAAAAAACAAAATTAATATAAATATTCAATTTAATATATATCTATATATATATATACACACGTATGAGTGTAATTAAAACTAATATTAAATATTTTATTTAATCTATTAAAATAAGATAATATAAGAAATTTATCATCATCAACAATGATAAAAGTTCAAAATATAAATGTGATGAAGTTAATAGGAAGATTTATTTGCCACTTTCAAATATTAGTAAAATAAATACTGATAAAAGATTTAAACTGATAATTAGATAAAATAAATTGCAAAATCTATTAATCAAGTTAATTGTTAAAAAAGTTAAATTGGATAATAAGATATCCATTTATTGTATTTAGATTCAATATATTACGTAACCTACTAAATCGGTAAATAAAATTAAAAATATTGAAAATTTTATTTTGCTAGCAAAACATTAAACGGGTAAATAAGATAAAATAGATTGTAAAGTTTATTAATATTCATATTCAGTAAAAAGAATTAGTAAAAGTATTAAATTGACTAATAAGATAAACCATCTATTTATATCACATTCAGATTAAATAAAAATAATATTAAAGTTAAATTGGAACATGATATAAAATATCTAAAAATATTATTTTGTTGTCCTGAGTAAGTAAAACAATATTTATAAAATTAAATTAGTAAATAAGCTAATATAAGTAGTGAATATATATTAATTATAGTTAGATATAATAAAATAAAATAAAAAGATTTAGTAAAAATATAAATATTAATTTAGTAAAGAGAAAAAATACACAAAAAATTTATTTATCATATTCAGATTCAATAACATAATATTGATTTTATGAAATTCGTACATAAGTTAAAATAAATTACACGGTCTATTTATTATTACTTCAAAAATTAATAAGATAATATTATAAAAAGATTAATTTGATAAATAAGATTAAATGGATACCAATATTTGGCTAGTGTTATATAGAATTCATGAAAATAAGCAATAACCTTGATTTTGAAATAGATAATATCTCATTTTATGTTTAGCAAAATAATATTTATATCTTTCTTATTTTTTAATAACCACACACATAATTACTATATTTGAAATATATAAGATTAGTAAAATAGTATATTAATAAATAAGATAAAGCAAAACTATAATCATATTTAGAGTAAATAAAATAAATTTGGTAAAGATTAAATTGGTTAAAAAGAAAAGATATATTGAGCATATATCTATCATATCTATTGATATATAAAATATTTCATATAAGTATTCTAACACATAATAAGACCTTTATATATATCACACACAATTAAATATTTTTCATCCTTAATCACATACAAATTTTGATTTTCAGCATTCATACTCAATATCACACAAAAATGGTTACTTCAGAATTGGTGAAGAAGACACGATATAACAAGAGGCTACACGACGAAAATAATGAATTTGTTTCTTTGATTCCAATGGAAGAATCACTTCACATAGACAACAAGAGGCAACGCATTGAACATGACAAATCTACTATGATTCCAATAAAATCACTTCCCACAGACTTGTTGGTCAATATGATTGCAAGGGTAAGTTCTGAATCTTGCATTGATCATTACAACATGAAAGTATGTTGTAGAGATTTTTTGGATGCTTCAAAAGATAACTATATGTGGCAACAAGTTTTTTTAGAAAAGTTCCCTTTACATTCATGGTTATCTAAAGAAAAAAGATTGGTGTTTGACTCTTTCATCAAAAGTTGTAAAGAAGGTGGCAATATTGAAGCTTTGTATAGGGAGGGATTGCAAGAAATAATTAGATATATGGGAAATGTAAAAAAAGGCATCAAAGACTTGAAGATGGCTGCTGAAATGGGTCACCTAGAAGGAAGATATGTGTACGGTTTGATCTTATTATGCTCCTATGAAGATGATTTGAGAAGAAAAGGAGTTGAATACATGCAATTTTTGAGAAATGCAAAGTGTGTTGTAAGTTGTAGAAATAAGGTAATAGCTTTATTGGGTAATATATGGAGAAGACCTTATGGAACGCTAGTGCGTAATCCAACTCCTTTATGTCGTGATAAGTTATGCAATGGATGGAGTATGAAGAAAAATCATTCTTGGAAAATGGTAAATAATGAAGATGATGATGTTACTATTAAGAATTCATGTGAATATTGTAGGTGGGATGTTGAACTTGATTTCCTTTATAATGTACTAGCGTAACACAGGCGCTATCGCGCCTGTATGTATGTATTTTTTAAAATGCGTGATATTATATTAGTAGGTGATAATATTATAATATTATTAAGTTAATATATATTTTAAAATTATATTTATTAAAAATAAAGTAAAATATATCAAAACAGATAAAAGAATAACCATTGATAAATAAAGAAGAAGAGAAGAAACAGAGACATCTGATTTTATAAAAAGTTTGTAAAAGTAACGGTCAATTTTTTAAAATTTAATAAATTGTTATATTTAAAGGGTAAAATCGGTATTTTGAAAAGTGGACACAAAAAGGGGAATCTCCTTTATATATTGTTATAGATTATTTCATCCTGTTTAGTTTAAATTATATTCAAATCATACAAATTATCAATTTTCTTAGGGTATGTATTTGTTATAGTTTGTTTTACATTGTATAAACGGGCCTTTGGAATATATACCTTAAATGAACATTTGAAAATCTAATTGTTAACTTTCTTGAACAAAAAAATTATTTAAATGAAAAAAATCAAGTTGATGTTGTTAAATCATTTTTTAATAAATTATTTGTCATAATCACAAACATATTTCTCAACCAATACAAACACACACATAAGAGAGAAGTGCAGATACATTATATTATATTTTTACTTTGATGGCGGGATACTATGTTTTCAAAGAAAAAGAAAATAAAAGAAAAAAATAATGAAAGAATGAAATTTGTTTCTTTTACTTTTAAACATAATCACTCTAATATATATATATATATATATATATATATATATATATATATATATATATATATTGTAAAGCTCACTTCTATCTGTAAAAATTGTTTGGTCTGACTTTATTAGAGGGTCCAAGGTCAGTCCACTTGTTTTCTAGGACCCCTTTCAGCTGCTCATATACCCCTATTTTGCCTCCTCACCTAACAACAACTTACTCACCTTTTCTCCTTTTCTGAAACAAAAGCTCTGTTAGGGCTTGAGCTACGACCTCCTTCGATCTTACTTAACACTCTTCCTCCGTGTAATTGTAAGTTGAACAAAACCTTTGTCCCTTCTTTCGTTTTGTTTTTGTTTTGAAGTTTTTGCTTGATTTTGTTTGTGGTCATGGCCTCATTGTTCCTTTCTTGCTCTTGGTTGTCAGCTCCTTAAGTAGTAGTCTTGTTGTGGTGCTCTTTTGTTGGAGCTTGTTTGGTTGAGTTAATCTATGTCTAAGGTAAGGGAAGATAGAGTCTAAAGCTTTTAAGAGTATTGCATGTCTGTTGGTTACTGAATCATTTTTCTTAAATGCTTGTTGGTCGTTTGTGTTGATTGAAAATATGTTGGGTGATGTTGTGTTTGGGTTTCTGGATTTGCATGTGTGAGAGTAGGTGGGGATTTGTTGTTCTCGCTTAGGCGAATGATTTCTCGCCCAAACGAGATGCTCTCACCTAAGCAAGAATAGCATAAACTCGTCCTTGCTCTTTGTTTCAAGTTGTTGCCTGAGCGAGGGCCTTTCGCTTGAGTGAGAGTAATCTCTCGCAAAATGGGTTAGCTTAAGCAAGGACTCGTGGGTGATTCCAATGCTCACTGTTTGCAATCTCGCCCAGACAAGGATTTTTAGCTTGAGCGAGAGACTCTTGTCGCTTGAGCGAGAGCTTTGTAGCTTGAGCGAGATTGACAGCAAAATTATTGTAACTACTTGATTGCTTCCTTGGTTGAGTGATTTACCCTTAATAGCACCATGAATGATACCATGTATGTTTTATGTGATGTAATGAGACTGAAATTGATGTGTTTGGTATGAAATGAAACATGACTTGGTTAGCTAGTTGTGCATTGTCAAGAGATTATAATGTTATGAGATAACATGTGAATTTGGTGTGAGAACATGTATATGGTATGAGCTAGACGTAATTATATGAGTCTCTTGGGAAGATCTTATGGTGGTGGTGTAGTGTATGTGATTTGATAAGGCTTCAAGCAAGGTTGTATCCTGACAGTCTAAAGAATCAGTCAGACTCACATAGAGCATACTGATTCAAGTGGTAAGAGTAGCAGGAAGTCCTAGTCTTTGGCAGAATAATGGCCTTAGATGATCATGGACTAGCTTTGAGCGTGGTAGAGTGAAACCCATTGGCAATGGCTATGTCGAGCAGTAGAGGTCACCACAAGTGCAGACATTCAGTGAATCTGATCTCTTTACGTGTATTTGGATAATTGAGTTAGAGAGTCATGTATTGTTTGCTATCACATGCCTTGTTTACTGATTCATCTGTTTACAATTTGCTTACTCATTCCTATGTTAAAAAGGATTTTTCTCTAGCTTACTGTGTTAGCTAATGTTCCTTTGAGCACCTTTTCGTTGAACTGTTTTATTTTGTAATTTCTTGCTCTGCGACTAATCTTTTTGAAAAATTGTTTCATGTCTAATTTAAGTTTATGGCATTCATTTTGTGCCTTAGTTTTCCTTTCCAGTATACTTTGGTATAATTGTAATGGCTAATCCTTTATATTTTTGTTGTGTGCTCTATTTTATATTATAATATGTGATATTTTTATCTATTAAATGAGATGTCACACACATAATTAATATATATATATATATATATATATATATTTCTTGTATATTTTCAAAGAAACTGATATTGTTTTATAATCTATCTATTTACAATAATTATTATGATAATTGATGATCAATATTTTATAATCCTTGTAAGAGAGAGTTTTAAAAAAGTGTATATATAGGCGGAAACACATTTGAAGTATAAGATAAACTCTAGATAATGGACAAACAAAGTGTTATGACTTTTTCTCATAAATTGCTAAATCATCTAATAATACAAAATAATACAACAAATTTATATTGGTTCATTCATAGTTCTTGAGATAAGGATAGTTCTTTCATAAGTTAAAATTTAAGAAGTTTCACTAATTACAACTTGATTACAAATAAGCATACAAGTCACTCTTAATTATCACAAGTGCATAAATAACTCATGGTAATCTTTTTCTAATATGCTCTTAAGATTAAAAACTCAATATTCTAATTGCAGCTTCTAGTTACAAAACAAAGAGTGTTCGGTCAAAGAAAAATAACTCTCCAAGAGAGAATAAGAAAATGGTCTCACACTCCCATAGAAAATTGATTAAAATGATTGTTGTTTTGTAGTTTTCGAGAGAAGATAATCTATTTATGTTTGTTAGTGTAATTCTTTGAATCTCAGTATAAATATCTCTTTATTTACTCTTTTTGAGAGGTTAGTCGATGTAAAAATGAAAATATTACAAGTATTTTTAGGAAATTTATTTTATTTTATTTTTTAATTATGTTGCTCGCACTTCTGATTGATTTTATGACCGATATCACCTTTATATATAACTTTTTGTGAATGATAATAAAATCAATATATATATATATATATATATATATATATATTAGGTATTTTTTAATTTTTTAAATATATATTGAAAATTAATAGAAATTAAATTAGGTATATTTTAATTTATTATATGTTAATAAATAATAAAACATAAAATCAAATGTAACGAAGAATAAAAATATTTATTAAAATATCTTTTATTTTCTTTTTATTGTGTTTTTGAGTTTTTCACAATTTATACATTTTTTTTTGTTTTAGAAAAAAAAAGTTAAATATCAACTCATTATTTTCGGTTTCATTTCTCAATTGTTCCATTCATTAAAAAAAGGTATCTCTCTCGTCCACTTGATATGAGAATATTTGTTTAATAGTTAACATTATTTTTTATCTCATGAACCTTATATTCATTTTGTATGGATATGGAAGTAAAAATATTGTAGTATGGGTTTATTCATAAACATATTTTCATTGGGACTTGATTATTATAGATTTTTCTTTTAATAATTCTTAATTTTTTATTTTTTGATTAAATTATGATAAATTATTTTTCCATCTTAAACTTAAAAAAAGTATCTTGATAAAGAATAAAAAAATATATTCATTTTTTTTTAAAAGTGATAAAAAGGAACAATGAAAATAAGACAAAATCAACTTTATGTCCTTGGAAGCATGATACAAATGATCATATTGTTCAATTAGATGAACACTTTCTTAAGAAAGTTCAACGAATTACATGTTAGGAGTTTCATATTAAATTTTAGTTCTGATACAACTATTGATAAGTTAAAAGATCTAAAGGAAGGAAGGAGAATTGTTTTTATATGTGTGATTCTTTTTGTAGTTACAGTTCTATTAAATTATATATTCATTTTTATTGTGTTAGTGACAATAATTAAATATATAAATTTTGAATATATTATTTTGACTCTCTCAAGATTATTGGTCAAGATCCGTCACTGATTATGGTGTTATTTATTTTAAAGGATTGAGAGGTGAGAGTGAATGGATTTGAAGAGAAAATTTCAAAAATATTTGATGAATGTAATAAATGACAGAAAGTTATAATAGATAAAAATAGAAAATTACACAATTGTCTTTATGATTAAAAGTAATATAAAATAAAGATTTGATGAGTTAAAATTAATTCTAAAAATACTTTAATATATTAATTTAAAATTAAATGTTGAAATTAAATTAAAATAAAATTTTAACGATTAGTTTTGTAACTAAAAAATTATTAAAAAAAAAAGACAAATATATGCTTTGCTTAGCTGCACACAGGCACGAATCTATACTTAGAAATCCAAGCAGCGTAAAAAGGAAGAGAATGCAGTTTGTAATTACGAAAAAGTTGTAGCACATTTAAGTAAAAACATCTAATATGAACAATGATTTTTCACAAATCTCCTCTCCACACGGGAGATTCCGTGTCTCGCAAATCCTTGCTTTCAAATACTCCTAATTGAATGAAACGAGCACGCATGACCCTTGTCATTACATTCGCATGAATAGGAAATATGTTGAAGCGAACACTGAATTTTTTTGTTTGATAAATTTATTGTTCATGTAAAATGGGAAGAGAAGATTAACGGGTGATATTTTAACTTTTTGGAGGTAATAGAAAATGATGTCAAGGATTAAAGAAATTAATTCCAAATGCAATCTATTTATACATAGTGAGATTAGAGGAGGACAAATTCTAATTTATGAAATTATTTCTCATATTTCAATTTTTCTGCATGTAATTTATTTATTTCTCCTTTTTATAAAAATACCATAACAAAAATTAATAACACAAATAAAAAATTATTATGGCTATAATAAAAATTTATTATTTCTAAAATTACTATTAAAAATAAAACAAAATCTTCATATAAATAAATTATTTATCACCTTATATATTAAATTTATTTTCATACCAAATATATTGTATTATTCATTTCTTTATAAATAGTTTTTCTTATAATTTCAATAATTCAATAAAATTTGTAAAAATAATTCTAAATCATTTATATATCGTTTTATACTATTTTTAATAATAGAGACATTTTGGTAATCTAACTTTTTTATCTATTAAATTTTTTTTATATGTCACATCAGTCAATTCAGTCACAAACTTCACTTTCTAATTCACTTCAAAATCATTTCCAAATCCCTTCAAAGAAACAACACCAATTTCATTCTCTAATCCTTTCAATCTCTTCCTCTCCCTCAAATTATTCATTCCAAAAGAGCACAATCAAGAGAAACCTTTATGTTGTGTTTGGATCTACATGAGTACTATTCATGCAGATGAAAAGTGAGTTGTGGATATGTTTGGTTCCACTGATTTGCACTGATTTGAGAAGACGGAATTGTACATGAATTGCAGATTTTACCACTTTCTAAGATGAAGATAAATATGAGGAAAGACAACTCATCACGTTTAAATTACTTCATTGTCCTTGTGTTTAACAATTTAATTTCCTTATATTTATTATTTTCTTTTATATTTATAAATAAATACACACACACACACACACACACACACATATATATATATATATATATATATATATATATATATATATATATATATATATATATATATATATATATATATACACACACACAATGGCGGAACTAGGTGATCATTTTTTTTTGAATTTTTTTATATATATTTATATATTTTTTAAAATTATATTATATATTATTTATATTAAGATTATATTATGAAAAATTATAATAAAAGATAAAATAAAAAATTTTAATAGAGACATTAATTTATAAAAGAGATTAAGGTTTTTTTTTCTGACTATAAGATCTTTTCAGCATGTAAATTATCATGAAAGTGTGTGAAGAGAGATAAATACAAAGAGATAGATTGGAAAATAGAGGTTGGAAACACATAGATTGAGATTGATGTATACATTCTTGCATGATCTCTCACAAATCAAGTCAAGGTTAGTATCTTATTATGATTTATGTATGTTAGTTTATGATTCTTTTTAGGATGTTTCTTCTAAATTAAGTTTATCCCAAATTAATATAAACCCTAATTATGATTTTAGGGACTCTTTTATGAAATTGGTATGAATCCTAATTATAATTTTTCCTAAATTATTATAACCCTTAATTATGAAATTTAGGGATTTTGTATTTTTCGCTACCTATGATAATTTTTTTTTTAAGTTTTGAATTTATACAGTATTGCTTATTTAATTAAAGTAGTATGAGTTTTGTTATGTTTTGCATTGTGATAATTGTGATTTGTGAATATAAATTTTATTTTTTCTAAATAGGTGAGAGGTGATAAATTTATATTAGAAAGATTATGATAAAAAGTAAAAAAATTGATTTGTTTCTTTCAAAGAGGAAGGTTTGTGATAAAGATGAAAAAGAAATGCATTTAGTTAACTAAACTTGAGAAATTTATTAAGAACCAAGAATTTAAGACAATATAAAACAAATATCTAAAGTTTTCAGAGTTACATATAATGAATTTAAAAATTCATTAGAACGTGATATAGGAAAAACGACATCAAATTTGACAATACCACCAAATCAAATTGATGAGATACGAATGACTTATCTAAAATGGTATTCATGAATTGGTATCATGATATAATAACATGATATAATAGCGAATGGTAGTAATATTTTTTTGAATTCTACTATTATGTGTGTTTATTTTAAGGAGAGGAAATAAAGAAAAAAATGAATAGTTTTTCTTCTAAAGAAAAATTATATATAACAAATCTAATTTGGCCCCCTACATTTTTAGTTCAAGTTCTGTCACTATATATATATATATATATATATATATATATATATATATATATATATATATTAATAAATACTATAGTTATAATTATTATAATAATTAGTATTATGTAATAGAATATGTATAATAATTATATATTAATGACTTTTTTTTAAATATTAATAATAATAATTATTATAATAATATAATAATTATTATAATAATAAAAATAATTAGTATTATATAGTAATAATATTATTATCATTCAAATAAATATCTTTTTTAAATGAATTAATTATATAAAATAAAATAAATTTAAATGGAGATATAAATTGAATAGTTTATATTATAAATTATTTCAAGTTATCATTGAGAATAATAATTTATTTTAATTTATTAATGATAATATCAATAAATTATATTTTTCTAATTTTAAATAATATTTAACATTTTATTTTAATATATTTCTTCTATTTATTTACATTGAATGGTAAAATGGTAATCATACAATTTATATTAAAAAAATATAATTTATTAATCAAATCATACACAAATTTTCATAAAATTTCCATTTATATCCACTGAAATCACATTATCTTTCCCTTAATCCAAACAAACCCATTTTTACTTGCAAATCAACTCAAATCAACACAAATTCACTCTCTCAAATCTATAACTCAATCCAAACACAATATTAGGAAACATGGATAGATCTTCATGTAATTTTTTTTCTATAATATAAGGCAAATTATTTATAGAAATTATTATCTACTTTGAATTATGAAATTTGTTATATATTTTTCATAGCATTAGTTTTTATGTACACCCAATTGAAAATAGGAATTACTAATTAATTAAAAGAATCTTAAAAAGTACTCCAACTTAACTTTGTTCCCAATTAATTAGTACACCTAATTAATTATGTGAATTTATTATTTCCAAACTAAAATATAATCTTCAATTAATTACCAGAATTTTCATTCAATACTCGTGTATTGAAGATACTTTAATCATAGTACCGAAATTTTATTCTGTTTTTTGAAAATCCAATATTAGGAATTATGATTTAACTCTTGGAAGATAATTTTACCAAAAATAATTTTTGGAGAGAATTTTTTTGTTATGATTTTCACAAAATTATTTTCATGGAGATAAAATTGAAACTTTTCCAATCCAAATTAAATAGAAGCTATTCACACAAATGATTGAATTCCATCCACTTGAATTCGCATTAAAGAGTACCTACCATTCGTAGTTTGTGTGCAATTTTGGTTATAGGATATGGTTTTGAGGCACCTATAAAATGTATATTCTAGCGACCAAATTCAAACACGCACTTCCATTGCATTTCACATCTTTTACCTCTTTTATATATATTTTCAATACATGATTTTCCCTTAATTGTAGTAGCATGAGAGGTCAGGTAATCATATTCCTCAAACTTTTTTCTTTTGTTTTGTTGTTTTCCACTCTGACGTTGATTTGAATCTAGCGTTTCCACTTTTTTCTTTTGTTTTTTTCCCTTTTGTCGTGATTTGCATCTCTATTGTTTCATTCACGCCGAAGCAAGTGGCATCTATGCATGAGAAGAGGACCACATATTTCAAGATCGTAGGACCTTCAAATGTTGCCGCAACAAATGAGGCATTTACTTTCACTCTTAATCTGTTTTTCTTTTTCTGTCACCAGTTTTTTCAGCTTATTACTGCATAATATATGTTAGTCTCACTTCTAATTCTGGTTCAATGAGTTCTTATATATAACAGGGTGAGCATAGAACATGAGATTCTTCTTTAAATAGAAAATGGAGACATCATTATATACAATATACATGTTTGGTCACTACTTCAATAATCGAATTTTGAGGTTGGGAGTTTAAGTGGTGATTGGCATGTACACATTTTTGTCGTAAATAGCACACATTTCACTATTCACTCTTTTAAGAAAAAAAGAAGAAAAGAGAGAAAAAGAGTGGAAGACGGGGGAACACCACTCCTCTTATCCCTTTAAAGATGAGGTAGGATTTCTCGAGCTATTTTGGCCCTTCACTCAAGATATGTGTGGATAAGACAATGTTACACTAATTTGAATGTTCTCCACTATATAAAACCACCCCTCAAAATATCTTAACTCTTGTGTACTTTTGCCCTTTGTTTTCTTTCTTCTATTCCTTTCTTTATTCTCTTTGTTTTTTCCACAACTAGCTACAATGCATCACAGTCACCGATACCCGCTTCCTTGTTTGTATTGCCACCCACATAGCTATATTAGGATGGTAATATATTCATACCTGCTTCCCTTTTGCGATATAATATTATATATAGAACTGACAAAGTTTACTTTAAAGACTATTATTGCCTTGATTGCTTATTTATATTATTATAAGCTACATGTAATAACCTTCGTGCATGAAAAATAATGCAGGTTCAGAATCTCATCGAGAGGTGCATGCTGTTTCACATGAGTCAAGAACAGTGCATAAGGGCTCTGGCAGAACATGCAGGGATTAAACCACTTGTTACTGTTACAGGTCATTCATTATCTTCACTTGAGTTTGTTTGAGGATCGGTGGCTCTCAATACAGAAGAAAGTAGCACTTGTGTATTGAAGTCTGTGTTACACTTGGTGTTTCTTCTACAACTTGATCATGTGGATTAAACTGTGTTATTTTGTGCAGTGTGGAAAGAGTTGCAAAAGGAGAACAGGGAATTCTTTAGAGCATATTTGCAGGTTGTCACTCCCAGACCATTCATAAGTAAGATCCTTTGAACTAAGATGTGTTTGATCTTTTGAACTGAGACGTGTAAGAACATATGATTAGGCTGCAATAGTTATCACCAGTATAATGATATCAGTTCTGGTTTTTTTCCTTTCAGATAGATATTTTCAAAGGGCATCAAGATTGGCTAGAAGAAAACACTGGAAACGATAAAGTGAATTGAGGCTCATGAGTAATCCTACAAGGGAAAAGTGTGCTGGATTTCTCTGTTACCATTTAGTGAAAGATGGATCATGGAAATATTAGCAATGACTAATCATTGCAATAAAGTTACTACTTAGCCTAATTTTGTGGGCTTCCTTCTCTAATGGTTTGTGGGTGCAGACTCTCCTTCCTGCCACATATAGCGTGTAGTTCTTTAATACAAGATGCTTTTCTGGGAAGCATTAAAGAATAAAAATTGTACCATAGTCGCATTAGCTTTAAATTTTGGTGTGTAAGAATGCAATATGTGATTAAAGTCTTTTAGATTTATTTTTGTGTAATTTTCCAATTTCAGGTTAGATTTCTTTGTTTTATTGTTTCTTTTTTTGGTGTCTGTGTTATCCTTATTTCTAGCATTTTGATTACCAGAAAGCTGTTATTGCTACTTGTATAAATTTGACAGTTAATTCAGATGTACCAAACTTAAGGATAAGACCTTTATAGCTGACTTGGTAAAAGTTGGAAGTAATATTTTTCGTGCTTTTCTGCCAGTTTTGCACTCAAACAAACCAGCTGATTGTGTTACTGCAGATTTGGTAACACTGTTGACATCACAGTGATTTTCTAAAGCAACAAATACTTGTTTTTATGGTAATCTCACCTTAATTTTATTCTCAGACAGATTCAAACCACCAATCCAAATACTATTAGAATGGAGAAATTTTCAATTGACCAATAAATAAACATTGTATGATCCTGAAAAATAATGAAGCCGATATGTTGGATCACAAAAGGGTGTCAGTCAAAACTATCAATCAGTACTCCAAGACACTTTGTAAAGGTTAAAGTCTCAAAGATAATGAATGTTTTATATTCACACTCTTTTGGGAACTATACTCCATCATTTACACCCATGTAAATGAGTTAAATGTAAAGTCACAATAAGATACGCAATGGGAAAGAAAGAGAGATAGGCAAAGGTGTAAAGTGAGTTTGAAATTTAGAGTGAAAAGAAAAATAATTGAAGTTTCAGGTTTCAAATTGTTAGCTATGTAGATTACTCAACTCGTTTTCATTGGCAAGAGCTGTCTTTTTTGAGAAGGCAAACGATGCAGTGGAAACTTCAGAGTTAAGACAGAAAACAGATTGTTGTGATGTGTGCTGAGCCTTCACTTGAAAGGTGTCCTTGATCAGACAGAATTCCTTGGAACCTTTCTTCCACGGAAACCTTGGCCTTCTTTGTGTACCTTAAAGTTTCATAAATGAAGTTAAGTCATATACACTCTGCCAAAGTACTGTATTATAAACAGGGTAGGCTTACATTACCTTAGAAATTCACTACATTTCATATACAACACAGTGTGGGGACAGTGTCTAGTCACAGTACGAAAATGGCAGTTTTTTTATTTACAATATTGCTATTCTTTTTTAGCTAGCAAAAGTTATTATTTCTTGGTTGAAGATTTTCTTTCAGTACTAAGATAAGCATTGTAAATCAATTGCGTGCATAAATCTTTTTAATAATAATATTGGTAAAAACATGTTTTTGTTGCCTGTACTTTCACTTAAATTGGTCTTAAATATTAAATATTGAGTAAGAAAGTAATACTTAAAGAACTCAACTAAAATAAAAAGATGAAGAGAGAGAAGAAAATGCAATAGACTATAATATAGACTATAATGTAATTTTATTAAAAGAAAGAAAATTATTATATATTTCTCTCTAACTCCAAAAAGAAAACATTAACCTTTTCTCTTGAAATTAGAAAAAACAATTATAAGAAAACATTTAATGGGAAAACTTATTTTGGTAAAATTAGTCTATCTTGATACCATGTTTTATTTTTGTCATTATGCTGTTTATTTTTTCGATACACCATGATAGGATCGAACTTATAAAGTTGTTGATGTTAATTACTTTGTCATAACATCTGGTAGGTTTTTATTAGTGTGAATCTTTTGCATATCCACACTTCACTCGTCTACTACTTTTCAAATAAAGTAGTAATGTATACATGTGTTTTATTCTAGAATACAAGTATTCCGGAATACAAGCTAGGATTTCTTGTAATGTGCAAGACACTCCAACTATCACAATATACACCAAGTTTTTGTTGCTAGTGCTTGAGTTCCTCCTTTAACATTTGAATCCATATAACTTTCTTGCATTCTTGAGTAGTTGCCATGTACCAAACTTCTGTAATAGACAAAGCTACCACATCCTATAAAGTGGATAGTCAACTTATTGTCCCTTCTATAAGTGTAAACACATAGCCAATAGTAGATCTCCTTTTATCAAGGTCACTTGCAAAATCTAAATCAACATAGCATTTGACAACTAATTTTGACCATTCGAAACATAATGCAACACTTGAGGTTCCTTTGACGTATATAAGGACTCTCTTAATAGCACTCCAATGCTCTCTAGTAAGATTTGCAATGAACTTACCAACCACTCTCACTATAGCACTCCAACATCGTTCCACTTGATCATTGTTATCTTGTTCGATCTTATATGCCCATTTGCAACTAATAACTTTTCAACCTTTTGGAAGCTTAATAAGCTTCCCTGTCTTGTTTCCATAAAGAGACTCTATGAAGAGCCTAAATTTTTTTCTTGCATCATTGTCAATAATAAATAAGCACATGAACCACTTACACCTCTTTAAAAGTTAAAGACTCTCATTCATTTAGAAGACAATACAAATCATAGCTTGTTATAACATATTGTGAGTGCTAAGATAGTTTAACCTTTCCTCTGGTTGATCATCAAAATCCTCCATTACTAACCTCATCTGAGTCTTTTTCTTCATGCTCTTGTTCCGATAAGAAGAATCATCCAAAGGCTTATTCCTTGTATATGCTATGGTGGGGTCCTTTTTAAAGATGTAATTTATTTGCTTATTTTGCAATTTATTTTATCAAAAACTACATCTTTAACAACCACCTTAAGGGTAGTGGATCCTATAGGTGATACTCCTTTGTATTGTCATCATAGTCCAAAAATATACGTTTTCTAGATTTTGGGTCCAACTTTGCTCTTTCTTGCGAGTTATACATCACATACACAAGAAAACCTAATACATGTAAGGAGGAACAATTAGTTGGTTTGCCATTTGAGCTTTCCATCAGTGATTTCAAAATTATGGATAGTTATCAATTTATTACGTAATAAATAGTTTTAACTACCTATAAAGAATTAGCCACTAATGTTGTTGTCAATATAATTCTTATTCTAGCATTAAAAGTTTTGTTCATATGCTCTACCACACCGTTTCTTTGAGGTGTATATGAAATAAAAAATGGTCTTGTAATACCTTTTTGTTTCTAGAATGCTAAAAAATCTCCATCTACGTATTTTCCTCCATTATTTTTCCTCAAGCACTTAATTATTTTCTCAATTTCAAGCTTTACTCATGCTTTGAATTCCTTAAATATTATAGACACATCGAACTTCCTCTTGATAGGGTACATCCAAAATCTCATAGAGTAATAATCAATAAATGATACAAAATATTTTTCTCCTTCAAGGGATTTTGCACCAATGATTTCCAAATATCAATGAATTAAGTATGATATGTATTTGCTTTTGGTATCCATGCTAGCAAGCTTTAATCTACGTTGCTTGCTTATCACACAATGCTCGCAAGAGGGTAAAACAACCTTTTTTTGCCTAGTTAAGACATTATGTTCTACAAGTATTTTCATACCTCGCTCTAACATATGACAAAGTCTATAATGTCACATCATCACCACTTCCTTTTGACTTGTTGATATAATTGGTTGTATTTGCTTCTTAAAATGGTTCTCTCAAAAGCACATGCAAATTTGTTATGATCTTCTCTTCTTTCAACACTATCAATTAAGATCTCACCTTTAGTATGGATCTTACGCTTGAGGTTATCTAATTGCCAATAAATAATATATTCTTCTTAAAGTTCATCACATGGCATACCCCTTAAACTGTGTGTACAATATCATCTTACCATTTTTATTTTGACAGCATTGACTTAGTGGGTTCTAAGGCATGATCATCTTCCATGGACACCGATCCACCTGAGATTGGTTTATAAGTGTAAAACCAATATCAATGTGAAGTCATATGCCAAGTTGCACCTAAATCCATATCCATCTATCATGTAATTGTTTTCCACTATTAGAACTAATTACTACATCACTCACTAAAATATCTCCATCTTCTGAGGTACTTACAACACAACCTTGTGAACTTGATGCTTCAGAGTTCTTTTCTCCATTCTTCATATGGCAACAATCTTCCTCTACAAGTTCTCTTTTGCCATAATTCTAGCATTTGGTATACTTCTTACTTAGAGACTTTGATTTATCATAAGTAAGACTCCCACTAATCACATTTTGTTGATCTACCTTGAATCATCGTCAAAGCCTTTGCTTGCTTTGAACTCTCTTTCCCTTCTTCCTTACTTTTTCACTTGGATTCTTTTTCAAGAATAGTTCTGGCAACATCTTCAAAGTGTAGTGAGTTAATCATATGACTATGGTAAATTTTGAAGTAGAAGTTATGCATGTTCATTTAAATAACGTATTCAAATTGTTGATGTGATAGAGTTTCATGAGAGTATATAGCATAAAGTTTTTTCTTCTAGAATATTCTTATGTGAAGTAACTTAACCTCATAGAAATTGATGAGAGTGTCCATAATCTCCTTTGTATTAGTCTTCTTCACAATACTAGATAAAATTGTAACCCATAAGAGATCACTATGTCACTGACCTCATTCTTCCTCTCCCATTTCCCCTCCAATCACGAAGAATACGAGATGTGGCGAATCTTTCAGAGGTGGGGGAAGGTTCAAGAGGTATTCATATCAAAGAGACTAAATCAGAAAGGCCAGAGATTTGGGTTTGTAAGATTTTTCGGAATTTCTAATCCGGAGGCTCTTGAAAAGCAGCTGGATAACATTTGGATTGGCAATATGAAGATTCATGTAAACATGCAAAAGTATCGAAGAAACACAAATCTATCAAAACCAGTAGGAAACACAACCAGAGAAGCTGACCAACCTAAAAGAAGGGAGCAACTGAGATATAAGAAAATGTGAGTAAAGAAAATTGATAAAACATATGCTCAAGTGGTAAAAGGGAGAGCAGTTAGCGAGCATTGTAAGCAAATATGGAAGGGTATGGAAATCCAAGTGAAGGAAGAGGCAAAGGAATGGCTTCAACGAAGTTATGTTGGGAGGCTCAACAAATTTTGTAACATAGAGGATATAAAAGAAAGCTTCATTCTTAATGATTTGAATTTCATTAGGTTGAGGTATTTGGGTGACAATGTTATGCTCTTAACTGCCAAAGGGGAACAAAGTATTGAAAAGGCTATTATTGATAATCAGGAGCGACTCTCAAATACATTCGAATCACTTTTAGCCTGGACCAATCAAACCAGTATTGGGTATAGAAGAGCATGGGTTAGATGCAGGGGAATCCCAATATATCTTTGGGGTTGGGAATGCTTTGAAAAAGTTTCCGCTGCCATTGACACATTGATATCAATCGATAAAGCAACTGAGGAATGGGACGAAATAGAGTATGCCAGACTAAACGTACGCCTGCCAATTGAAACAATAGCAACAAAGGGATTTCAGATGAAAATCAATGGTAAAATCTATCAGATTTCATTTGAAGAAGAATCAACTTTATTCACGATCCCGAAGTGCAGTTGTGAGTCCTGGGAGAAGCTGGAAGAGGATCACTCCTACTCACAATCATGCATAGGAGATGACCCACAACAATCTTCTGATTCAGAGTGTGGGAGCATTAATGAGTATATCCGTTCACAATCAAATATGGTTGGCCGAGCGATTTTCTCTTCAGAGGTGGTGCCGGTGGGGGAGGATTTGCCGGAGGGGCTGGATTGTACACATCATCAATCGTCGGATTGGCTTGGAGCAGCTACACATCACAAAATCGGTAAGCAATCATGAGAGAAATTGGAGATCAATGACGTTCACCATGATGTTACACGAGAACGGGAAGCCTGTCAGTACGACATCAATGAAGGCAGAAAAGGGGTTCAGATTAATAAAACTATGGTTTTGGAAGTGTCAGGGAAGGTACAGTGTTCAACGTTGGAACCAAATGGTCAAGGGGTAACGGCTATATCACACGTCAGTGATTCACTTGAGACATGTCAATCAATCACTAACAGTGTGGACCAACACTTGGGCTCATTCCCCATCACAGAACATTTGGGCCTAGCCCAATTTTACAATTTGGATTATAATCCATACCCCCCGATTGTGACCAATTCCTTAGCTCTGAATGGTATAACCCATTCTGATGTTCACCAACAGGGGCTAGGGATTCAGCATGCAATGGAAGTAGCTTTTGTGGCCTTGCATAGTGACAACACAAATTGCAACCTTCATAATGGTTTGGAAGAATATCTCGAAAGCAACACACACCATGCCGGAAAAGGAACCATTCAAAACAAAAATATGGCAAAGGAAAAACAACAACTTCTTGAACGACCAAATATGACTCTGGTTAAATCAACGTGAATCAACCCCAACATTATGCTGAGACGTTTTAATCTGTTAATTGGGGAATCCAGCCTCAATAGGAAGAAGAAACAAAGCGAATACCCTTTAACCAATTTATCCATGAATTCTAATAAAAGGCTACAGTTCAGGTTAGTATCTCATTCTTCTAGCAGTTCTGTATCTGATTCTGATATTATTAACTGCAATAGACTGTTTTGGCTTAGAAATAACTCTACTGAGGCTATTAATATGTGGAATATATGTAAAAGCGTAGGATTCTCTTATTCTGGTGAAGAACAAGATATAATACAACGTATAAATGATTTGGAAGAAAGGGATAATAATAGGAGAGGAAACAAAGAAGGGAATAACAATAATGATAAATGAGGATCTTATCTTTTAATAGTAGAGGATTGGGAGGCCCGGAGAAAGGAAGATATCTAAGGGATATAATCGCAAAGGAATCGATAGATATGGCATGTATTCAAGAGACAAAAATGGTAAACATAACTAATGAGAAATGTATATCTATATGGGGCGATAATAATATAGAATGGGTGCATTACGGGGCAGAGAATGGAGCGGGAGGTATTCTTAGTGTTTGGAGTAAAAGTAAATTCTCAATGTTGAAATCAAAAACAGGTAGAGGCTTTATTTTATTGGATGGGATATGGGGGGACAAGAAACAACAAGTAACAATGGTGAATTTATATTCTTCATGTGCGCATAATGATAAGAAGGAAATGTGGGAAGAATTAACTAAGTGTAGGAGGGACTGTGTTAATAAGGTCTGGTGCATGGTTGGAGATTTTAATGCTATCAGGAACAAAGAGGAAAGGAGAGGTGTGTCTCTAAGAGGATGTCAAACAAATGATATAAGAGAATTTAATGCTTTCATACAGAATGTAGACCTCTTAAACATACCTATGGTAGGTAGAAAGTTCACTTGGTATAAAGCTAATGGGACTGCTAAAAGTAGATTGGACAGAATTCTTGTTTCACAAGAGTGGCTAGATTTATGACCAGAAAGCAAATTATACATCCTAGATAGAACTGTTTCTGATCATTGTGCTATGATTGTTAAACATTCTTCTTTAGATTGGGGACCCAAACCATTTAGGTATATGGATGTGTGGCACACAGAAAATAGTTTTAAGGAATTTGTGAAGAATTGTTGGGAAAAGTATAATGTGCACGGAAACGAAATTTGGATTATGAAAGAAAAGTTAAAAGCTTTAAAACATGATCTAAAGGTCTGGAACATGGATGTTTTTGGTCAACTGTATAGATGCAAAGAAGGGTTAGTTTCTAAAATATCTGATTTGGACAAAAAGGATGAAGTGTATAGGTTGAATGATGAAGGTAGGATAGAGAGAAAACAAATTTTTGCAGATTTGAAAAAGGTTAACTTTAGGATATAGGCATTAGAAAGTCAAAAGTCCAGATGTAGATGGTTGAAGGCTGGTGATCTGAACTTTAAATTTTTTCACAGGACAATCAGATGGAGAAGAATGAAAAATACATTTAATGGTGTTAAAGTTGGAAACGAATGGTGTGAAGAACCAAGTAAGGTCAAAGAGGTGGTTAAGGATTTTTTCGAAAACAGATTTACTGGAGGCACAAATGTGAATCTTAGATTGGATAATGTTGTCTTTCCAACTATTAATAGGGAGGATAATGATTTACTTATCAATCATTTTTCTGATGAGGAGATTAAGGCTGCAGTATGGGACTGTGAAAATAGTAAAAGTCCGGGCCCAAATGGTTTCAATTTTAATTTCTTTAAACAATTCTGGGATATTATCAAAACAGATTTAATAAAGGTTGTTAAATGCTTTCATAGTTGTGGGAGGTGGCCTAAAGGTTGTAATGCTTCTTTTATTAGCCTAATTCCTAAGGTTGACAATCCACAAGGTTTAGAAGAATATAGGCCAATATCTCTAGTGGAGAGTTTGTACAAGATAATATCCAAAATCTTATCAAAAAGAATGCAGAAAGTTCTTCATAAAATTATAGATAAAAAGCAATCTGCATTTATCAAGGATAGGAGTATTTTGGATAGTGTGGTAGTGATTAATGAAGTCATTGAGGAAGTAAGGAGGAAAAAAGGAAAATGTATTATCATAAAGGCAGATTTTGAGAAAGCTTATGATTCAGTTAATTGGGAATTTTTGCTGTATATGTTGGAAAGGATGGGATTTTGTCCTAAATGGGTTAAATGGATTAGGAGTTGTTTAGAATCGTTTGACATTTCTATCCTCATAAATGGTAGTCCAACAGGGCAATTTACACCAACCAAGGGGCTAAGGCAAGGTGATCCCTTAGTCCCGTTTTTGTTTCTTATTGTAGCACAAGGGTTAGCAGGAGTGGTTACACAGGCTGAGTCTATGGGGCTGATCAAAGGCATTAGGGTGGGTCATAAACAAATTCCGATTAGTATGTTGCAATTTGTAGATGATACTATTTTTGTATGCAATGAGGAAATTCAAAACATAATGGTCATAAAGAGCATTCTTAGATGTTTTGAAATTGCATCTGGTTTAAAAGTTAATTTTCATAAAAGCAAGATAGGAAGCATAGGAATCCACCTTAGGAAGGTTGAAAGGTTCTCAGCCATTCTGAATTGCAGCATCATGAAGGTACCTTTCAAATACTTGGGTATTCCGGTGGGGGCAAATCATAGAAGAATAGAATTTTGGCAAGATATGATCCAAAAAATACAGAAAAGTCTTGCACTGTGGAAAGGAAAGTATCTATCTTTTGCAGGTAGGGTAACCTTAATAAAATCTGTCTTATCCACAATCCCACTATATTATTTATCATTGTTTAAATTGCCTATATGTGTGGAGAAAATGATAAGGAAAATTCAAAGTGACTTTTTATGGGGTTGGGGTCATGATGGAAGAAAAATTGCATGGATAAAATGGGATCATATTGTAAAACTAAGGAAGATGGTGGTTTAGGCGTTAAGGACTTGAATCTTTTTAACATGGCCCTTTTAGGCAAGTGGAAGTGGAGACTTGGAAAGGAGGATCCTAGATTATGGAAAGAGATTCTTGATTCAAAGTATGGATCATGGAGAGCTTTAGATGAGGCAAAAGGCTCAAAACTTGAGTCTTGGTGGTGGAGGGATATCAAGAAACTTTGTGGGAAAGGACAAAAAATAACTGGTTTAATAAGAACTTAAGATGGAACAAGGGCAAAGGAAATAAAATAAAGTTTTGGGATGATATCTGGCTTGGCGAAATGTCATTAAAGGAAAGATTCCCGAGGTTGTATACAAATGCAATTCTTAAGGAATGAACTTTAGGGGAATATGGTTTTTGGAACGGTGATCAGTGGCAATGATGTCTACCTTGGAGAAGAAGTTGGTTTGAGTGGGAAAAAACAATGGTAAATGTTCTGATGAACGAGATAGAGGGTATATCTTTAAGTAGAGAAATGGAGGATGAGTGGCAATGGAGGGATGATAAAACACAAGTTTATACTGTCAACTCTGCTTATACAAAGCTTAAAAACGATAACTTTGTTCAAGATGGCTTTAGCTATAGTGAATTTTGGAAAATCAAAGCACTTCCTTCTGCTCAATTTTTTGCATGGCAAGTTATTATAAATGAAGTAGCCACACGAGACAATTTGGAAAGGAGGGGAATAGATGTTGGTAGCATAGAAATGGTGTTATATTTAAAAATACATTAATAGACATGGAGGAAGTTTTTATGTTGGCTCAAACTAAAGCATGGACTTGGATCACCAATAAGTATCCATCAGCAACATTCTCTTATTCTGACTGGTGTTTGAGTCCAATTACATGTCTCCTCGCGATCTAAAAGTTTCATTTTTTTTTTGTGGTTTATCATCTTTTGGCTCATCATGATATACCTTCTGTGATTGTTGCATGTAGTTTCCATTCACTGTTATTTGTAGTCTTGGTTTGGTTTACATCAAAAGTCTTGTGAAATTAGCTCTTTGCATTGTCTCTGTGTGTATTTGTGGCTTCATATTTTGCAGGATAATTGATGTTATTGGGGGAGGACGTTTAAACTTTCTATTCAAGGCAAAGTCATGAAGGATATGCTTTTTACTTGTAATCTTTGTGTCTTTTCTTTTGTGATGATTGTGAGATACTATGCTATGTGAAGAATGATGAAGGAAAGTCATAGTTTTTTATTTTTTTTATTTTTTTATTTTTATTGTTTATGGGTTGAGGTAACCCAATTACCTCCTATTAATATATGTGTTCTTGCTGATAAAAAAAAAAATTAGATAAAATTGTATATGCAATGTTTAAGTGAAAATTTGCTATAACATTATCATTAATTTTTTTTTTTACCTTTGATCTATGATATTCAAAAAATTTTCTTTAATTGCATACGCACAATTGTCCTTTCTCAAATTTGTCTTTATGTTTAGTTTCCATAACAAATAAATTATCCCCGGTTAAACTTTTCTATCTCATATTTTACTATCATGGCTTTAAAACTAACTTATGTCCTTCTCATTATGAATTATATTGTCTACTGGAACAATGACAATACATAATGAACCGATTCATCATTAAATTTCCAACAAAGATAAATGAGTCACTAATTAGATACCAAAATCTTTATTTAGACAAAACCTTCCTAGAAATATGCATGGTTACACTGTCACACTAGGAATGTCAAAAAAATCTGTACCCGCGGGTATCTGCAGACAAAACCCGCAACGAGTAAGAAATGGATATTGTAAATGGATATCCACGGGTAACGGGTACAAGTATTTTTTATATCTATACCGCATGTTAATAGGACATATACGGGTATCATAATATCCGTACCTGTGGATACCCGTATCCGCTATACTCTAATTTAAATTAAAAAAAGGTAAAAAAATGATTAAAATATTAACATTATTGATTTTAAATGAGTTATTTTTTATCAATTTCTTCAAAAATAAAATCATTTCTTTATAAACTGTCATTCAATACTATTTAAATGAGTTATTTGTACTTTGTTTGAGATTTATGAAAGTTATGTATTATATTTTATTTGAATTTATCATTAAAATATGTTGTTAAATATTTATTTTTACTTTTTTTGTAAATACCTGCGGGTACCCGTGGATATTCGTGGATATTAAAAAATTATACGGGTACCCGCATGATGGATACCTGACAGATATAAGTACATGTATGAGGCGAATATTTATCCAGCATGTAAGGTATAGAAGAACTACTATCCGTATTCTATCCGCCACATTGACATCCATATGTAACACTCTGTATCTAGTAAAAAAATCATTATATTTTTTTATTGTAAAAATCAAATTGTAAAAATAAAAAAATCACATAATATATTCATATTTTTCTACAACACTTTTTTTTTTCTGTAATGTAATAACCATGTAGAATGCTTTTGTAATAAATAAACGGTTCCATGTGACGTTGATACATGAGTTTGAGGAGGATAAGTCTTTTCTACTGAAATAATTAAGAAGTCTTGTTGAGTAATTGTACTATTTCACTGTTGGATAAATTGACACTACGATACCACCTAAACAAATCAGTTCCTACTCAAACACACTCAGCATGCATTTGGACCGAATGAAAAAAAGAAGTCATTTGAATAAGAAAAAAATAAAGAAAATTAGAAAAATGCATTTTTATTTACATATTATATTTTACTTAATAATTATAGACATATATACACCTTTATTTTACCTACATTTATTAAATACTTACATTCTTTTATCTCTCTTTTCCTATCGCATATATATCTTATAAATTTATAACTTCTCTTCCTTTTATATATATATATATATATATATATAGAGGATGTCAAAAAAATTCGTACCCGCAGGTATTCACGAATAAAATTCGCAACAGGTAGGAAATGGATATTGTAAATTGATACCCACGGATAACGGGTACGGGTATTTGTAATACCTGCATGTTAACGGAGCGGATATGGATATTATAGTATTCGTACCCGTGGATACCGTATCCGCTGTACTCTAATTTAAATTAAAAAAACATGATTAAAATATTAACATATTGATTTTGAATGAGTTATTTCTTTATCAATTAGTTTAAAAAAAATTATTTGTAAATTGTCATTCAACACTATTTAAACGAGTTATTTGGACTTTATTTAAAATTTATGAATGTTATGTCTTGTATTTTATTTGAATTTACGATTAAAATATGTTGATAAATATTTATTTTTATTATTTTTTTATTCTTTTTGTAAATACCTGCAAGTATCCATAGATATTAAAAAATTATGTGGGTACCTACATAACGAATACTCAACGGATATGGGTACGGATACGGAATGAATGTTTATCCAGCAAGTATGATACGAGGAAATTACTACCTGTAACCTATCCACCCTGTTAACATCCCTATATATATATATATATATATATATATATATATATATATATATATATATATGATTTTCATGAATATTTTTCCTTTTTATTATCACTAAACTGCATGTTAACAAACAAAACAAAAAAATCACTTAGTTTTTATTACCTGGGAAGCATCGGGAGACTCTACATGGCAATCCAGATCCACAATTTTACAGCTGGTTGCTTCTCCTTTGCAGTGAGAAGGGGGGAAATTGGCCCACTAAAAATCACCAAAAACAAACATAAAAAAAAAGAAGTACCTTTCTTCACCACAAGTTACTATGCACTTCAAAAGCCTTACATTTTTTGCAGCAGTGCTGAAAGCTTCTCTGTGGGCCATTTTAGGGTTTTCAGCTTTTAGCCTTTTAATCTCTTCTCTGCATTTAACTAATATTAGCGTTAGAATTATCCAAAGTTTTAAATTTATGGTTTCTTTTGTAGTCTATGCACACAACTTTGTGCTGTTAAAACATTACTTGATGAAGCGGTTATAAGCAGATGGTGTCCTCTGTCTCTTCTCTGGGGCTGAAAACATTCAACCATGAAAAATCAATAAATTTAAGAGGGAACACAACAAAACTTGCTTCAAGTTTAGTGATATTATAAAACTTTTTACTCTACGTTTATTCACAACACTGGAAATTTGAGTCATGTTCTCTTCCTCACAATCAGAACTGGTTACTATGGATGCACTATAGCTCTTCAAAGTCTTGTCTGCACCATCTTCTGAACTAACTTCGTTTGGCTGCAGAATGAGGATATTCACATGTCATGGCATTATTTGACAACGTTTTTTGAAGTTAAAAAAGTAAATATGTGGGTCAATGGAGTCACCAAAAGTGGTAGTAGTAGAAATAAAGAATTGAGAGAGAGTTGAAAGGGAACGAAGATGACCTCAAGATGAGAAAGAGAAGCAAGAAGGTGAAAAGGGAGAAATGAAGCTTTGTTCATATTAACAGAGAGAAGGCTTGTGCAGTGGCCGCATCTGACTGTCACCACCATTGATAAACTGCTGCATGGGACGCTTACCTGCACCTCACAACATTGAATTGGAAACAGAAATATGATAAAGAAGAATTAAAAGCAACACATGAATCATGCAGCAAGTTCTTTAGAGAACTCGTTACCATTAATATTGTGGTACAGAATCCACATTCTACATAACATATCTGTTCTGGAAGATCCAAAAGATGGTTCAGTGTTGACATGGCTTTCAAGTTTATGACAGAGAGAGAGAGAGAGAGATTGAAGATGTAGCTCATTGTACACAAGAATTTATAGCTGAAAGTGATAATTTCTCTCTCCCTTTAATGATTGGAGGTAGGGGTGCTTAACGGTGATTTTTATTGCCGGAATGCACTCCAACATTGATGCTAAGAACCACGTTTACGTTTTTCAACCCTTTCGTGATATTTAGATCCCTTAAGATGGTTAATGAATTTACCTTTTGCCAATTTTAATTTAAAGCTGATATTTAAATTTGAAAATTATATATTTATTGAAAGGTGGATTGAATAATCAATTCAAAACAAGGTTAACCAACTCTAAAACCCATTAAAGAACGATGATAATTTGTACCTCGTCTTTTAGACATGAATATGAAATTTGTCTCCCTTTTAAATTTTGACATTTTAATCTTCAAACTTTAAAAATTAATACATACAGTCTTTTTATGCTAACTAGGTTAACTTGTTTGAATTTGTCAAACATCATCTTAAAACACAATTTACATTTCAAATACAAATGGATTAGGAACACTATATTTGTTCATTTTTAAAATTTAAAAACCAAACTATCAAAATTTGAAATAAAAATGAATTTTAATTTTGTATCAAAATTTATGGAATAAAAATATATTTAATTTTAAAATATATGTACGATAAAAAGAGTAGTCACTTGAATAAACTCGTACAAATAAGAATTAATACAATAATTTTATACTCTCAAGATATTCAAGAAAATCTATATATAAATAATATTTCTTTCTTTCGGATGTACCTTACGAGAGAGACATGATCATCCTTTTAAAGACTGGTTTGAGCAAAGGTAGATTAAAAATGAGATTCAGACAATATGAATACAGGAAAATATATTCTAAGTGTGAATACAAAGTAATAAAGACACCTAGTATGAACACATTCCAAATAATGTCTCACTAATTCTATGGTACAATACAAAGTTGTCTCCTTAATTTTGGTTTAGCACATGAATGACCTTTAAAAGGTAGAAAGGCACATGGGCATCAGGGAAAGACACATGAAGGAATTTCAACCTTCACATACACTTAAAAGTGACATCTACGTCTCATGTAATCTTTTAAAGTTTGTATTGTATTCTTTGATTTTCTCAGGATATTATATAACTTTTAAACAACTTACATTTTATTTTGTCACTTATTTCTTTCTGCATTTCGTTAAGTTTTTTTTTTTTTTCATGTAAATCTTTTTTGAAACTTTTTTTTTTATCATTCTTCTCTTTGAAACTTTGATTATTCTTTAACTTTATTTTTACTTCTTCATTTGATTCTTCTCTTCTTCTAATTACCCAAAGTGAAAAGTGAGTATTTCACTGAAAAGAGAAATATTTCCAACATCACTCATATTTGGCTGCGTGAATGTGATCATTTGTAGCCAATCTCTCTTATGTTTAGTTTTTTACATTGGTGCTTGATTTGCATTCCTTCCAAGCAATAAAAAGTAACTAATTTTGTATATCTTTCGTCAGATAAAGTTTTTAACGTTATTATTTTTGTTATATAGTTGTTTTGTAAGTATGTAGAGTCATGTTTATCATTGGGTAAAAAGTATATAAATACTCTCATTTATTCAAGAGGTAATAATGTTGGTAAAAGAAAATGCAGAGAAATAAAGAGTAAATTATAGGTATTCTATCAGAAATAACTTCTTAGTTTCATTAAATGGTTTGATTTGTTGTAATAGCTACTAAAATATATTCAATTTTAGTTGTAGGTTGAGAAATTACATATTGCACTTTTAGTACTCATAGAAAATTCCTCTCTCAAGTGAAAGGACAGTGGTAGTTTGACACCAATACTAACATTTGACACTCATATAAATTAATATTTTATTCAAATAATAATATTTTATTAAGAAAAGTGAGTGTCAAATGGTAGTTATTTGGGAATGGTAGTGTCAAAGTAACTTTTTCCCAAAATAAAAATATATACCTTGTTGTACTTTCTCATTTGAGTTTCCTATCCTATCACTGTTAGAGTAGTCTTGAAAATTGTTTGTTTCACTTTCCGTGAACTTGACTTGGAAAATACATGAATCTTGATATCAAGATCACAAGCACAGTATTTGGTCTATTACAAATAGATACAACAAACTTTCTAGTGTTGCATTCTTTTGACTTTATTCCCTTTTTATCATGAACATACTGCTTTGCATTGTTCAATTTTTACCTTATGCACACCACCCATACTCTTCTTCATCCTTCAATATTTTGTGGAGCATTCATCATCTTTATCATGGTTTCAAGAAATTATTTTTCACTTATACTAGGATGTTTTTCCACCACGCATTGCTTAACAAAACAATTTGACATAACAACCAATGAAAGTTGATTAGTAAACTCTTCGATTAATTCATTGTCCTTTATTATGCATTCTCTACATTTTATCACTTCCTTGGTAGTTTCTAAGGTAACAATGTTGATGAAATATCATACAAATTTACTTGTACAATAATAAGTGTTTTTTCCTTTGTCGTAATTTCATTATTGTAACTTTTTATAGTTGTGCTACTCTATAGTATTTAAACCGAGTTTGAATACTACAATTTTCCACATCACACATTTTGAGCTCTTAAATAATTTCCCATCTTTGCAATGCAAAAATGAATTATCACCGGAAAAAAAAATGAGAGTTTTTTGTGTGATTTTTTTTTCACTGCTCTTCTCTCTTATTTTTCTCTTACAATCCACAAAGGAATACTTAAACTTTTGGTACCCAGTCAAAGTGTTAACAACGAAGGAAATTATAAATGTAGGTTGTCGGAACACATATATGGTAAAAATGGGAAAGAAATATCTAAGAAAAATCTAAGACGGTAACTTCATCTTCATGGTAGTGAAGAAATATTTTACGTATAAAAGTAATGACTATGGTTGATTTTCCCATCATTTGCTCCTTAAAATGTGAGTCAAATGCACGGATTATTACCACTGGTAAATTACTCCTTATTGCATTTGGCCCAAAGTTCTACGTTGCTGAGTGACTTAAAATAACTTGTTTGTTTCATGTGTTGTTTTCTCTTTTATTCATCCTCGTACCTCGAGCCCTCTCCCTGTCCTAGATCAAATTCAAAGTGTAGAAAGATCTCCCCAAGGAGGAAAGGAAAGGTTTCAGAAGGGTACATGTCAAACAGTACAAGGTAAATAGACATCTTAGGATTTGTCTTTCGTGAAACACAGATAAAATAATTGACCATTCGAAAAGGTATCTCCTCGCTTTCGGTGCTCTCAACCATTTATCTGTTCTTTCTTTCTTATGTTTTTGCTTCACAGTGGTGGAGTTTATTACCAACTTGTCACTATTTCTTAACAAAATGAAAAACTGGTGCAAACACAGTACGTAGGTATGAAAACAGCAACGTGTATTATGGGAAAGCTTGATATCAGGGATTTGATGAAGATCTTAGTGACAACATATTTGAAATGCTTAGCTTTCGTTTCATGAACTTGATACACATTACAGAGAAAATTCAATACGAAAGTTGGCCTTGTTTTCTTTACTGCAGACAAGGCTCATGGACATAACCCTGTTGAAGGAAGCGCATTCCCATGATCCAGAATGCATGGGACCATGTTGTTATCAGAAAAGAGAAAATTATGTAAAAGGAATCTTTATGAGTCGTGTTAATGGCCACTTCCAACAAATAAAATGAATGAAAGGTGCATGGTTGGTGGGAATCAAGAGCCGCTATTTGCTTCTCTTGTTGATTTGTTTGGTAAGTGTATCTTATCTGACTAACACACATGTATCTTATCTTTGTTATTTCTAAGTACTGCATGCCTTCAAAAGTTTCTTCGTTTCACTTTTTTCCAATTTGACGATTTTGGCTTTACACTGAAGGCTGGTCCCTCTATTTACCTGTTCATTTATTGCATGTGCTTGTATCGATTCCAATCTTGTAAAACCCGCGTGTCCCAGAGAAAAAGAAAGAAAAGAACAACCTTGTAAGCGCCAAAAGACAGGTCTCTTTTTCTACTTTCGTGGTCATTCAGAACTCACGCAGTGTGAAATCACCTATTTTATGGAAATGAAAAGAATCCACGTTGAAATTAAAAACAAAATTTATGAACGTGTCTGATACACTGATTTTAAACAATATACACTACAATATTATATATATATATATATATATATATATATATATATATATATATATATATATATATTCATGGCAATTGTTTAATGTTTCAGCAGTTCGAAGAAACAATTCTCGACAAAAATTGTGTCCTTTCAACACTTCTGATAGAATTTCACTAAAAAAATACTTTTTGGAAGCTACTTTATTTTTAGAGGTTATAATAAATCGTTAAAAATGTTATAGTTTCTGATTTTTTTAATTATCATAATTTTTTATATTTTTAATAATTTTAAATTTAGTTGAGATTTAAATGTTTTATAGCTCATCAGACTTCTACTTGAAAGAAAAAGGTGATTTAGGTTATGTATTAATTGATGAACTTGATGAATGAGATTGGTGTGTAAGGAATATAGATACATTGAATAGAAAGAGAAAATGAACTTATATATAAGAAAGTAATATCCATAAAATCTTAAGATTTTATGTTGAAATTGGTATCAAGAGTTCATATTTTAGAGGTGATGATCAATATCCACTAGTGTAAAATAGGCTTTTTATACCGGTTAAAAAAGGCCTTTTATACCAGTTCTAGCATCGGTATAAATGCAGGTGGTATAGAAGGTTTGATCTTTCTACATCGGTTCCATGACAGGTATAAAAAGTTATTTTTTTATACCATTTCTAAAACCGGTATAGAAAGTCCTCTTGAAAATGAAAAGTCATGTAAGAAAAAATGACTTACTATGCCGATTATAGTTCCAACCGGTATAAAAAATTACACATTTTACACAAAGTATGACCTCAACCGGTATAAAAAGTGATTTCTTATTTTTTATGAAAAATTCGTTTATGCTTCTTACCACATACCAAACCTGTATATAATTACCCAAAACATCCAGAAAACAAATCTCATTCAATTTAATATTTACATGAAATAGAATCTAATGTTTATATAAAATATAATACTACTCCAAAGCGAATTACTATATAAGTCATAAAACACCTAACATCATCTTACATATTGTATATAATTACCCAAAACATCCAGAAAACAAATCTCATTCAATCTAATATTTACATGAAATAGAATCTAATGTTTATATGAAATATAATACTACTCCAAAACGAATTACTATATAAGTCATAAAACACCTAACATCATCTTATATAAACACTTAAAAGAAACGAAGCCCACTGCTCACGAACTTCCTTCAAGACTCCTTGATCCATCGGAGATGTGTCATTGAAAATCTACACAATGAATAGTTGAGTCAACAATCTTTTAGTGATAAACTGCTAAGAGAGAACCAGCTGCTCTCCTAACCCCAAAACTACCTTGAAACTTTTCAAGAATCTGTTCATGCCCTCTCCATTCTTTGATTTTCCCCCCAAATAAACCTTTCTTTATCTCTTCTTAGCATGACTACCACATCCTCCTCTTCCATTCTCAAACTGCCAGCAGTCAATTGTCATTTCGATCCCACTACTCTTTCCTCCTTCTTTACACTTGTTTCTTTCACCTCGTACACCTATAGGTCTATTTAGGCCCATCAATACTAACCCTCTATAGATTCCACCTTGTCCTCAAGGTGAAAATCTGGGAAAACCTTATCCAGAACACTGCTGCCTCACATATATCCAGAACCACTTATCCAGAACTCCAACTCAAATTCTTTGGATAAGCACTTGTAGAAAAGAACTCCAACTCCACCTGAATTGGGAATTTATTGTGATGTCTCACTAAGGCAAAGTTCTATAAAGAAAGACTCAGATGCTACCATGAGAAAAAAAAAATAGCATTTACTATGAGAAAATTTTTGTTTAAATATGCTTTTAGTTATAGTTTTAATTTAACTAAAACAATTGAAAGTTTGTTTGGATAAACAAACTTTATTTTCAAGTAGAATCTTAATCCTGAAAGCCTTAGTTACCTTTTATCCACAAGAGATATTCAGTATTTCTTAGTTATGATAATGTATTAAATTAAACTCATAATGAAATGAATACCTCAAAAATGTGTTCACTGCTCTTGAGACAGTTTCTACCAATTACACAAACTGTTCCGCCTGAACCACCACCAGTTATCTTGGCTCCATATAAAGTTCCACCTTCATATTTAGATTCAACACTGTGCTGCAACTCTTGCACTAAATGTACAAGCCTATCTGTTTCATCAGAGCCAAGTCCACAAGCACTGTAGCTGTAGTTGCACTGCATAAGATAGTTAAAACTCAATCACTTTCCCCGATTTGTGGTTTGGTGTTCTTCTTCAATTCCAATGCCAAAGTTAATATTCAAAAAGAGGACAGGAAAATAATTTTCTATCAAACAAGTAATAAGTCTGTTAATTGCATTTTAATTCAATTAACAATAAATAATATAGACATTCAACTAACTATTCAGATCTTCCTGTTATACAAAAAATGTTAAAAGGAAGTGAATGATTTATTATGGACAGACATTATTCATAAGATGTAAAAAATTGAATTTAAAATACTAAAAATAGGAACCAAAGCCAATATTATCATGTGTTCATCCAAAATTATTATCATGGTAAGTTGATCAACTGAAGCTGTAGATGTACCTGATATAGCAGTTCTCCTAAGGATGCAAGCTGATAGGTTGAAGATGCAGATGATAGAAGTGCTTTGAAGGTCTGCAAAAAATATGATGGATAATTAATTAAAATTCAAATAATTATTATAGGAAAAAGACATATACTTGCTTCATGATACCAGGTAAAAGTTACGAATATGAAAAAATGTGTTTAAGAGTCAACATCTCTTGTAGAATGTGAATTTGGTGTGACAAAGTATTCAAATATACCATCCTATGATCTACATAATATAACAGTTATTTGCCAAATATAAAGACCGAGTTATAGAATCTCACACACTGGCATGACTACATAATTAACTTTCCAAAAAAAAGAAATACAAAGAAATTTTCTGAAGTATAAAATTACGACATGAGAGTTTTGCTGAGACTTGTACATAATAATTGGGCAAAAGAATGCAAAAACTAGAACTAATCATCAGTTACTTGTAACCAATTTAATTATTTAATGAAGTCCTAACCTTGACTCGAAAGTTTTCATAGATTGGATGCGTTGTGGGAGCTTTAACTACGTAAGTACGCTTGTAATCAATAATAGTGACAACATCATTATGATTTTCATGTTGCTCAAAAATGTCTCACCAACAATGGACTCTGGAAGAGACTTAGCATAAAGAGCATCAAATCTGCAAACAAAAGTGAATAATACTTAACTTCCAAAATAGTAAGGATTAGTACTGATATCTAAAAGAGAAAGTAGAAGAGATTGAAAAGGGTCAATACAATGTTTAAGCATAATAATGATCCAATTAACAAGATAATGAGACCATTTTATAATACTCCTCGAAGTCATTGCATAAACAATCATAGGGTGATTATTGGTAAGTATCCTAGTAGTTCTATATGCAGAATTAATTTATCTGACATAATAATCCACTCATGATAACCTTTTTTATGGAAAAGAGAAAAAAGGATTTACCTATGATAAGTGATCTAAACATTAATTTTTATATAACTTACAATCATGCTTTTTAATTTATTAAAAAAATAATACTTAATTATACTTAACAATCACCCACTAATAAAAATTTGAAATTTAGAACTATCACACACAAAAAGTTTACAAACACAGAGAGGGAACTAGAATAAGCAACTAGAAAGCAAGATCAAATGACGTACTTTCAGATGCATTTCTATGTAACTCCATTGGGGAAATTCTGACTGAGTTTTTAGCTATGCAGAAGCACATGCATGGAAAGTTGGTTGAACAAAAGAATGAAAGCCCATTTCCACCGCCCTCATTAACGAGATTCATAAATGCTTCTGTAAAAATCACTTGTTAATTTGCATTTGTAGAGAAAAAAAAGATTACCAAGGAATCTCTATTCCTTCCTCGCCATATCCTACCTCCCATATTGGTAATTGAACCCTGGCATATATTTCATTTGGTTATCGGATTACTCTGCAAAAATAAACATATTCTCCAGAACTACAACATGTAGAGTTCATATAAACCAAAAACTAATTATGCCTTGGATGTATTAGTAGTATTGCCAATGAAGTATTTAGTGTGAAAGCTGCGAAGTTCCACAAGAACTAAGCAATCATTATACTAACAAGTGATATAGGCTGAATTTACTACAGAAAAATTAAAATATATAGATAGTTAGATGAAAAGGGTTAAAAAAGATTTATATTAGTAAATTATTTAGAAATCAAAAAGTCATTAAACTCAATACCTCACTGTAACGTGCATGGCAACGGAAAATTGAGTTTAATCTTTTACAACTAGAAAAGAAGAATCACCAGCACCATCTTTGTTCTGAAATGGGAAAGAAAAGCTACATGTCTTATTCACTTACTATAAGAAATATCACATTCTAAGTGAACCATGAAACAAGATTCTCTACTGATAATTGATACTTACCTTCTCATACACACTACAAATTACCACCAGAATGAGAAACAACGACAAGACCATCACCTCCAGGGACACAAGCAATGCATGTACAACTACTGTTCAATTCAAAATACACCAATTAAGAGTTTCAATCGGCATCTTTGGCATAACGTTCCAACACATTAAATTAAAGCTCTAGAAGTTAGCCATATACTTATAAAAACACACAATTCATATATCTAACTTCTCTGCCACTCAATGTAAAGCATTACAACCACTGATAACAACATTCACATAATTTACCGAGTTAATGAATAGATTTAACACAAATCTCAAGCAACAGAATTCCAATTTCGATCGACCAGCAGCATTCAGTACCCTAACCATCACATTAACAACCATCCATTAAAATTCTACCGTGGTTTCCTAGGGTTTTGAGGCAGAGAGAATTGTGAACTGAAAACCTAAACTTAAACCTAATGACAAATCTTGATAGAGGTACTAATCCGTTGTGACTGGGCTGTTTTTCTGCACGGTAATCGGTGAATCTCAAAAAGGGCGTTGAAGTAAATGATAGATTGGTCGGGCTCAAGCGCATCAATGACAACGAAGCTCGTGACGACGAAGTCGCAAGGCGCGATTATGGAGAACAGGGGAGTCGTCATCATCATCCTTGAGAAGAAAAGGAAATGTCATCGTCGTCCTTGAGAAAAAAGAGACGAAGCGCCAGGCATCATTGTCGTTGAGAGAAGGGAAGCATCATCATCGTAATAGAATTGAATTTGGGTCGATGTTATCTTAAAATCAACTTAACCTTTCTAGCGGTTAAGAAAATTAACACAAAGTAGAATTATTTCTAGCGGCTTACTTTAACCGCTAAAAAGTCATAATCACTAAAAAATATTTTTTTTAGTGTATAATATTTCTTTTAAAAATTAAAAAAGAAATATATATATATATATATATATATATATATATATATATATATATATACGAAATTTATACCAATTCTAGCTATAATTGGTATAAAAAGTTGTTTTCAATATTGTAAAAAATGTTATCGCATTAATTTTTATACCTATTGAAAGTATAATTGGGATAAAAGATCTCACATTATTTACAAAATTGTCATCCGTCTCTTATTTTATACCTGGTGGATTTGAACAGGTATAATAATGTAGGTATAAAAAGCTTATTTTGCACTAGTGATCACAAGTTTATCCCAAAAAAAAAAAAATTCTAATTGCCTAATAAAAGTTGATGGTTTGGTAAGACATCTTTACTGAAAAAGTTTTACCAACGAAAATAAAATCATCGGTATAACAATAATCACCGAGTTATTTTATCGATGAAAATAAATTTATTTTCAAAATCTATGGATAAATTAGTTTTTGAAATACTGATAGAAATATTTGTCGATAAACATTTTTCAATAAATTTTGTTAATAAAATTTGCAGAAAATCTAGAATTTTTATTGCTGGCGGATTTATCCGTTAATAAAATATACCAGTAAAATGGTGCTATATTTTTACTTTTAGCTTTAACTATTTTGCTATAAAATTCGTTGATAAAATAGAATTTTGACTATTGATGAAAATAAATTGAAAATTTGAATGTTAAATTTCTCATTCAATCTAACGAAATACGTTTATAAATTAATTACATATGTGTGAAAAAAAAAAAGGAATAGAAAGAATAGAAGTAGAAAAATCTTAAGGATTTTGGAAGAAAAATACCCACCACTTTTTACTTTTAAAAATTATTTAAATATTTAAAACATATTTAATTATATAAATATTTTTTAAATTTTTAATTGATTAATAAAAGTTGTAGTTAAATAAATTAAAATAATTATTACATTTACATATTAAATTACTTTATAGTTAATAATTATAGTTTAATTTGTAAGTGTTAATAATTTAAATTATAATAATATTATATATTATCATATTTATAAAAATTTAGTATAAAAGATTTAATCTTTTAATTATTTTAATTTTGATTTTTGAATTTAAAAATAAAAACAAAAAAATAAAAAACAAAATGTCTAGACAGATTAAAAATTACACGATAAATTGTTATTGTTATTATAAAACAATATAATATAACCTCTATATGTGTAATTGTCTATTTGGTCACTTAACATAAAAACCTATTCAATCAATTTTGTATGAGTAAAACACTATCAATTTATTTAATTTTACCGTTACTTTCTTATGATTTTTAATCTGATCGAAACATGTGACATCCTTAATTTGATTTTTATAAATGAAACCTTTTGAATTTAGGTGTGATGGCTCATCATGCGAAAAAGGTGGGTGGGGAAGTGGATTTGTTCGCCAAGATCAGAGACAAGATGGGGAACGCTGCGAAGGGTGAGGGATAATCGCAGGCTCCGAATCTTGCAGGCCCCGTTGTGAATACTTACCGGCCTCCGGTTGCGAAGAGGCCGACACCCTCGAAAATGAAGGGTGTCGGGAAGGACCGCAAAAGGTTAAGGGCCCTTGCGAAAACTGGTGGGGTTGGGTCCAGCGGGTCGAGTAATCTTGACCTTGGTGGTTTCGAAAAGTCGAAAATCCAGATGAGGAAAGGCTTGGAGCTTAAACTGAGCGATGAGGAGGTGGTTGTTGTGGAGGCTGCGGATCCGGGGCTGACTATGTGGGCCATGAGTGAGTACTTGGCTCGTGGCATGGTATTGAGCAGGCGAGTTGCTACGATGTTGCAGGAGGAGTTGGCTGCAGGTGATAAGAAGAAGTTATCCGAGGAGATTGCTGCGTTAAAGGGCTAGAGGGACCGTGAACAGGCCGCTTAGGCGGATGAGAAGAAGAAATTGGAGGCCGAGGTGAAGAGGTTAAAAGGGAGTGTTGTGGGATAGAAAGAAATTGAAGGCGAAGCAAGCGGAGTTGGATGGGGTGAATGTTGCCAAAGATGTTGCGGCTGAAGAGGCTGCCAGTGAAGTTTTTGGTCTTCAACAGGCCGTGTACAACGAGCATGTTAACGACTTTCAGAAGGCTCTTAGGCAAGCCGAGTTTCTGTACAGGGAAGTTTCCGTGACCGATTGTCATTTTAATATTAACTTGGATGTGTATGACAATCACATGTTGGACGTCGCGGAGATTAGCCGACTCAAGGCCGAGCAGGAGACGGCTGCCGTAGTGAATGAAGATACCGTGGTGGCGACTCCACCGGCCACTATTAATGGGGTGGCGGGGGAGGGTGAGGATGTCGATGAGGAGGCTGACGGGGCAGAGGAAGTCGTGGTTGGTGAGGAGGCGAATGACGCTGAAGAGTAATTTAGTGTAGGTATTAGGGGCGAGGATGCCGAAACTTTTCCTTTTCTATGTAAATGGGGGACTGGAATTTTTTTTGTTTGGGTATGCCTGTCTGTTTCCGGCTTCTTTTGGGGGCGAGTGTGCCTTTAGTTTTTTGGTGCTGGGGTGTCGTTGTATTGTGAAAAATTTGTACCGAGTAACTTTAAGAATTTATGAAAGATGAAAGTAATTGCTTGCTTGTTACTTTGATTCGTTTAGTTGGTGTTTGCAGGCTCGGTCCTTATTCGCGTTATTGGCTAAGTAAGGCGTGATTCATTTGGTTGCTTGTCGTTTGTGATGGGTTTAAGTTATCAATTTAAAATCGACATTGCTGTATGCTTATTTAGCTCGTTGGAGGGTTATTTGCTCGACCAACCGGCACCTAGATCGGTGGTTGGGAGTGATATTTGTTATTCGACCAGCGGCACTTAGTAGTGGCTGGGAGCGTTTATTTTGTTCGACCAGCGGCACTTAGATTAGTGGCTGGGAATGTTTATTATTGTTTGACCAGCGGCACTTAGAGTAGTGGCTGGGGGTTAAGATTGTTCGACCAACGGCACTTAGATTAGTGGTTGGGAGTTAGCTTGTTCGACCAGCGACACTTAGAGTAGTGGTTGGGAGTGAATGTAGACAAGATGTTAGTGATGAATTTGCAATTTATTGATGGGTGGATGCCTTGTTAAAACCTTCCTGGCCAAAACCCTCCTTAGGGAAAAAATTCCAGGGTAGGAAAGAGTACATTCGATTACAAGTGACGGTTAACTGAAATAAAATTTAAAGTGGGAGATGTTCCAAGTGTTGGGTAAGGGTTCCCCGGATAATTTCTCTAGGCGATACGCGCCATTGCCGACTTCTTTAAGTACACGGAACGGGCCCTCCCAATTTGGCGAGAACTTTCCTTCGTGTTTGCGAGCTTTACTGGCCATCCTCCAGACGAGGTCTCCCTTGTGAAAAGAACGCGGCTTCAGCTTAGAGTTGTATCGTCTAGCTGCTCTCAACTTGGTCGCCAGATCCTGAATACGTGCTTTCTCTCTTGTTTCGTACAGGAGGTCGAGATGAGTACTCATGCAGTTGCCATTTAATTGTGTGTCGTGGTGTCGTTGTCGCATGGAAGGTTCCCCGATTTCTACTGGAATGACGACATTTGTTCCATAGACTAGTGTGTATGGCGCCTCATGGGTTGAAGATTGGGGGGTGCACCTGTATGCCCACAGTACCTCGAGTAGCTCGTCTGGCCATTTTCCTTTTGCCTCATCTAATTGTTTCTTGAGTTGGCCGAGGAGGACTTTGTTGGCGGCCTCGACTTGCCCATTCGTCTGCGGGTGTTCGACGGAGCTCGTGATATGTGTAATTTTCAAATTGTGGTAGAAGTCGGCGAGACCTTTGTCTATGAATTGGCGACCGTTGTCGGTTATGATTGTGTAGGGAATACCGTAGCGGTAGATGATGTTCTTCCAAACGAATTGCAACATCCCGACCGGATATTACGAATTTAAATAATAAAATAAAGAAGTAAATAATAAAACTTCATTTATTATAACTGATATTCCCAAAACGCGGGAAAATTAAAATAAACTTTTATTACTTTATTTGAAAGCATAAAGAAACTTTATAAAAGTTCTCATAAAACCTTCTCCCAAAACTAGCCCTGCTCCGTCTCTAGGCCTCACCAGATCCACCTACAATAACATCTGCTCTCGTGTACCACGTACACGATCATCGCCAAACACAAGCAGATAGGGTGAGTTAACATATTACACATACATATAAATATTGCATAGTTATATATATATCACACTATCACACCAATACTGCTGCAGTAAAATCGCTTGGCGGGGGACACGTACCGCCAAGCGCTGCCCGCTTCCAAACTGCGTGGAAGTTATTATGAGTCGAACCTTGACTCACATTCAATAATTAAATTTTGGGAATTTAGTATTATTTTTGCGCTTAAAAATCGTATTTAGCTGCATGCTAAATTTATTATTAGATATTCTTGAGTTTAATAATGCAACTGTAATTTAATTTAGGTCCTCAAGGGTGTAAATAATGAATATTTTAATTCATAAATTAAGTCCCAAAATAGGAATTTTGGAGAGAAATAGTTCAGATACTAAATGTACCCCCAATTCTCATGTTTACACCCCCTTTTTTCCAATTGGAATATCTATTTTTTAAATAAAACATTTCTGGAGCTAGTTGCACTCACTGTTTTCAAGTTTACACCCCCTTTTGTAATAGTAATTCACTTATGTTCTGCACCCCTCCTTTTTACTAAGCTGCACCCCTAATGTCACTTAAACTCTAGTCCACCAGATTTTGTCACGTGGCAATCCTCCACTTACTAAATTAACCAATGACAGTTTGCCACATCATCAATCCTCCACTAACTCATATCACTAATCAATGTTTGCCACGTCATCATCTCCTTACCAACACAAACCCTAACCCTAATCTCTCTTTCTCTCTCTTCCGCACCAACCCACTCCGCAGCCGCCACATTCCGCAGCCGCCACGACCATGTCCGATCACCACTGCCCACGCCGGAAAGCCACCGCCCGTCGTGCCCTCGTCAGAAACCTCGCCCGTCGCTGCAACTCGTCGGAGTTCGTGAGCGTCATCTTCTTCGTGCATCCCGCTGCCTGAACCACCATTCTCGAACCAGCCTCGCCGCCATTCACTACGTCGACCACGCTCACTCCTGCGCCATCGTCGACATACATGTGAGATCCAGGAAATTCATAAAAATTAATAATTAATAGAATATAAGAGATGAGGGGTTGAGACTACCTTAGGAGAGTTCTTTGATAAATCCTAGACAAGAAACAATGTGAACCTAAGTGGTTTAAAGCACTTAATTATGTTGAAGGAACTTGGGTTCAAGTCCCGAGCATGTCATTAGTATTTAATTTTGTTTTATTTTGCTACTATATTGTGAATATGAAAGCATGATTTAAGTTCATACGAATGGGTAAATTGACATGATTTAAGAGGTTTTGACCAAGAGTAATGACCATTAAACTTAAAAATATAAATTAATTTCGTTTTCCCTTTTATTTTTATTTAATTCGGGTTGAATTGGTGAGAGGGAAGGGAGTGTGTGAGAAAACAAAGGGTTAGAGAGTGTGACAGCCAGAAGAAACAGAGAGGGGACTGGAAATTTACGTGGTTTAGAGGGAGAGAGTGAGGGTGAAGGGAGTTGAAGAAGATACTCTTAGAGGAGGCTTTGGATAGCAAACACAAATCATTTAGTTGCAATTGGAACAAGAAAATCAGGTAAGGGGAGCTAACCTTATATTATGGTTTTGTTTGATTTTTTTTTTATTCGTTGGCATTGAAAAATAATTGGATGGAGAAGAATTGTGAAAAAAATCAATTTTCGTGACGTCTTGAAATTGAGGTTCAAGGTCTTGTATTTCATGATGGATTTGATGTGCTGTTTGGATAATTACTTAGTTGGGTGGGGGATTTTGTTGAGACGGGTTCCAATTTGTGCTATTGAGTTTTGGGTTTCCTTTCCAATTACATATTGCTCATAATAAAAGAAAATTGGTTGGACTATTAAGCATAAATAACATATTTTGTTTATGATGCATTTTTTTAGCCAGTTGAAATTTTGATTGAAATTATAAAGATAATCATGGTTAGGTATGACCATGATAAAATAATTATCAAAGATCTTTGAGTTTAATTTTGCATCAGTAGGTACAATTTCTGTTTTTAAATTATTGTATTATAATCTGGAATTAGAAAGAGATTGCAGTAGTAATCGATGGAAATCATAAGAATATGTATAAATATAGAAAAACTTGATAGTTTTGGAAATTGGTTTGGTCTCTCCTCAATTTATGCATAATTGGCATTGGTGGATATGGAAATATTTGATTTCATGTATATGTTGCCTGGTGAGTTAGTATTGATTTGTGATGTTGGTATCAATTAACATATAGTATATAATATGAATATTCTATAAGATATTATTATTATTTTTAACTCACAGGTCTAATGTAGTATTGTGCCATATTGGTTTCTTATTATTATATAAAGTTCATGGATGTTAAAAAGCATGGGTTGAATTCTTATAAAGTGGCAAAAGCATTACGTTGGGAATATTTTTTAGTGTTTTTTTATTTATTATGAGTTTGGCTAAAAAGGGTTTTCATAGATTTAGTCTTTGTTTTTACTATGATTCATGAATTGGTAGTTGAATTTTATATAAAAATTAATTATAATAAAATAAATGTGCTTATAGGTGGTTGACGTATGCAGGGGTGATGATGTAAATTGGGGCTTGATAAATTATATGGATATCCAATTAGTTATATTATGTTAGTATTTTAGGAAAAGAAAAAAAAAAGGGAAAAATGGATTGTTGTGAATAAAGTTTTACTGACGAGGATGAAATCCTTTTATGGGTTAGTTGTAGTTTTGATTTTTTTTATAGACTTTTAACATTAAGTAAATAAGGATCGGGTGGGAAATAAAATGTTGGGGTTGTGGATTGTTAAACTGTTTTTTGAAGTATTAGTATTAAAATAGTATATTAGAAAAATGGAGGCAAGATTTTGTTTCAATGGTTCACTTCAGTATACCAAAGTGGGGTCTTGGAATTCTACCATGGAAGTTGCAGTGCGTATGTGTTCTTTGAGTGGCCATGTATACAAATTCTTCCTTTTATTTTAGCCACGGGTCCCAGTGGTGGTTAATATGCATTAAGTGTTAATATGATATCCTTGATATGTGTGTTGTTTATAACCTTTGAAATGCCTAATAAACAATAGCATATATTGTTTTACGTGATGAGTTACGGGAATTCAAGTTTGAATTCATGGTCCGCTTTAATTAACATTTATATTATAGGTATTAATATAATGGTAAGAAAATCATGATTGGTTGTTTTGTTTTAACTTATATGTGCAATGTATATTATTAACCAAAATTCAAGTGATGTAATGGGTTTAAATTTATGAATGTATAAGTGTTTGTTCATGTTATGAATATGATCTATGAGGTGCGATAGGAATTTAATGGAAGTGCTTGTATTTTCCGTTGGGTGTTTTACGGTTGCACATGATGATTGGAGTATGCTAGAATCTGGTACAACCAGTCAATTTATGCTACTAGAGTAGTGTTTAGTGGTGTGGGTTGGACCGCCAGGTGGTCTACAGGCATCGCCAGGCGATAGTGCATGGGCATGGGTCCATTGCAGATGGATTTGCATGGATGGGTTTGATAGCTTGGTCAGGGATATGCCGGATTAGTTACGAGCGGAGAGGTTCGTAACGGAGATTTGAGATGCGTGATTGATGCGGGCGGGGAGGTCCGTATCTATTGTACTCTTGTGTGGGGATACGAGCGGGGAGGTTCGTATGTTCCATGCTCACACTTGAGGCTACTATGAGCGGGGAGGTTCATAGTAGGTGTTAACACATGTTGGACTACGAGCGGGCAGGTTCGTAGAGTTGGACTACGGGCGGGGAGGTCCGTAGAGTTGGACCACGAGCGGGTAGGTTCGTGGGAGCATGATAATCCCTAAGGACCAAAGCTGTGAATGGATCTTTCTCATATAGGTTATGAGATTGGGGATATAATGTTATAAAAGATCACTAAACTAAAATTAACTAAGTTAGATTGGGTGAGGGTCAATTCTTATTATCTTATTGTTTATATTATTTTTATTTTTCAGCTCACCCTTTCTTGTTTGTGTGTTTGTGTTTGGCGATGATCACGTGACTTGTTACGTGGGAGCAGATGTGACTTCAGGTGAGAATGCTGAAGCATAGCGACGGAGCGAGGGCTTACGATGGGAGATTTTTCCTATATTTTCATTTCATGCATTTTGTAATAGATTTTATGACGTTTTTCACTATTATGAACTTGTAATAAAGATAAAGTACTATGATTGGATTATCGCGATAAAAGTTTTTTTTTTTTTAATTTTCCCGCGCTTGGGAACTTTATATAATGTTTGGATTTCCAAAAGAAAATTCATGATTTATGCTGTATCTAGTAATATCCATCTGGGGTGTTACATACATCGTAACAAGAATAAACGAGACGCCGAACGAGTCCTCTATCAGAGAACTAGTGGCCCCAAATGGAATCTGTGAAACGCCCCTTGCGGCAACCCTCACGGCAGCCAAACCCTAATTGCGGGAAGAGAACTCTGGCTTGTGAGGGAGACTGCTCTGACATGTGGCAGTCTCTCACTGGTCAGTCAACGAGTCAACACTGGTCAACTCTGGCAAAGATTTGGTCAACAGTGGTCCAACAGGCTATTTTACCCTATTTCTGGCAGGTGGTTCCTCTATAGGAACCCTAAATTACCTACAAGAGGAAGAATCGTTTGGCGGCAGTTCATCGCTGACCAGACAATTTCTGGAAATTTCCCAGAACAATAAATTAAAAGGGAAATAAAATATCAAGCATGATATCACCAAATTCATACCTCATCATACCATTCTTAGCATGCCAATCAGACTTAAGTTAATCAACACTTGAAATTATCCTATTTAGCATATCATTCCAATTTAAATTAAAGGTAACACATAAGGTTACTCTTTTTAGCATGTGAATCAACTAAAATAAGATTAGCACGTAAAAGCTCCCCTAACCTGGTCTCCTTTGCTTAGAACTTTGAAAATTCTCCCTTGATCACCAATGGCCCTCTTTGGTTCTTCTCAACACTCTCAATCCTCACAAACACTAAACTTTCGTTCTCCCTTCTGCAACCACAATAACAGCCCACCAAAAAAACCCTCTTTCTTACCTCTAATTAGCCTTTTAAAAGTGCTCTTAATGTGGTTTAATGGTCTAAAACGAAAATCCAATTAAATTATGGTTAATGTCCTTTAATTGGTTGTCTTATGATGGTTTTCCAACCCTCTTTTGGCTGCTAGGGTTTTCCTCTACCCTTTCATATTCAATCCAAAACTAAGTTTGGCAAAAATAAAGTTTAATTTAGGTTCTCCAGGACTTGAACCCACACCCGTGCCAATACCAAATCAATGTTAAACCATCAAGCCAATTCATGTTTCTTGTTAATTAACATAATTACACATATTATTAAAACATTAATAATTAATTAATACATTAATAACATACATAAGACTTAAACCCAAGTCCTCTCACACAATTAAATACTCTCAACCATTTGAGCTAGTACTTGTCCACGTTATACAAACGAGAATTAAATACCATAAATGTTCTTCCTACCCGCATTTATTAATTAATTATTTATTTAATTATTTAATTTTCACGGGTCTTACATTCTCCCCACCTTAAAAAAATTTTCGTCCTCAAAAATTGAGGTCACTCATCAAAAATGCAAATAGGACTGTCTCAACTCGCTTTATCTTGAAATATTCCCTTCCTGGTCCCTACCTTTTTTTTTAGCCTTCACCTCATACGTTTCCCCACTTTTCCTTATGCGTACTCGCATCTTTGATCAAAAGATTTTCTCAAAGGTCCTACTCAACCCTTGCAAAAACAAAATATCAAGTTTGACCTTGATTCTGTAGTCAGCCACTACAGATAACACACACATATCACAAAACAAACGCAAACCTAATAAGAAAGATATAGGAGACAAACTCAACCTATCACTTTTCTTCCTTTTTACCAAAACCTTTAGAATTAAGAAAGGAAACTATCTCAAATATAGTCATGAGTGTGCACCCTCATCACTCTACCAAGACATTTTCTGTTCTTAATACTTTCAGTTCACAAGTTCCTTTCCCTGCGCACCAATGCTTCTTGGAAGGAACCTCTCCCCTTGCGTACCAACGCATCGGAAAGGACAAGTAATACCTCTTACCTGCTCGCCAAAACCCAGTAAGAGCATTACTTTTCTTAGGTCTTATAAGCAACTACCATTGCCTGCTCACCAAAACCCAACAAGAGTACCACTCTTACCTGCTCACCAAAACCCGGTAAGAGTGCTGCTTCTACTAAGACCCGTAAGCAACAACTCTTGCCTGCTCATCAAAACCCAGCAAGAGTATCACCTTTACCTGCTCACCAAAACCGGGTAAGAGCGTTGCCTACCCTGAGACTCACAAACAACAACCCTTGCCTGCTCATCAAAACCCAGCAAGAGCCCACCACTTACCTGTTCACCAAAACCCGGTAAGAGTGTTATTTTCCCTGAGTCTCACAATCACAACTCTTGTCTGTTCAACAAAACCCGACAAGAGTCCCACCCTTACCTGTTCACCAAAACCCAGTAAGGGTACCACTATTACCTGCTCACCAAAACCCGGTAAGAGTGTTGCTTCCACTAAGAATTATAAACAACAACTCTTGCCTACTCACCAAAACCTAGTAAGAGTATCACCCTTACATGCTCACCAAAACCCGATAAGGACATTGCTTACCCTGAGACTCACAATAAACACCCTTGCCTGCTCATCAAAACCCAGCAAGAGCCCACCACTTACTTGTTCACCAAAACCCGGTATGAGTGTTGCTTTCCCTGAGTTTCACAAACACAACTCTTGTCTGTTCAACAAAACCCGACAAGAGTCCCACCCTTACCTGTTCACCAAAACCCAATAATAGCATAACTTTCCCTAAGCCTCACAAGAAACATTCATTGCCTGCTCAACAAAACCTAGCAAGGACATTGTTACTGAGCTTAGATCAAAGTCTTACAGTAACCCAAAACTCCATTTTACCCGACTCTCCAAAGTCCTAAGGGTAAAATAACTACTCCTTTTACTCGACCCTTCCTAGTCTTCTGAGTAAAAGTATAACCTGGTTTCAAAGGTATGAACGAATTTCGAGCATACATCACACAAGCTAGAATAACATGCTTCACTACTCCAAAAACAAATAATTCAAACTTTACCTTATTGTTGTCATGGCACTTCAAACTCCCCCCGTTCAGGGCAAGATTTCGCGTAATGACCTGGCTTACGACAATTGTAACACTTCTTCTTTTCCGGTTCTACTCTCAAAAGTTCTGGACAAACTCGCCGAAAATGGTCTCCCCTGCACTCAAAACACTTCACTGTCCCTCGTCCTTCACGTTGAGGTCTGGTGTAGGGTTTCTCTTGCCGTTTCTCATTGATGCTAATGTAATTAGGATGTGCCCTCATGACTCGACTTGGACCCCTCTCCAGTTGTTCCACCATATTTGCCTATTCCACCAAAACAGGGAACTCTCGGATCCTTAGAGGTACGAGGAATCGACGCAACTCATGGTTCAGACCGCCCTCAAATTTTTTGCAGCGCCATTCTTCGGTGACAGCCTGCGAGTAGAACCTCGCCAAGTACTCGAACCTGTCAGTATAGGCCTGCACCGTCATAGTCCCTTGTTGCAAAGTAAGGAACTCCGCTCCCCTCTCATATCTGGCACTGTCTGGAAAGTATTTCTCCAAAAATCATGCCCTAAAGTTGGCCCAAGTCACCTGCTCTTCGTGGGTCTGCATCAGTTGCTGCATCCCCACCCACCAGTACTCAGCGTCTGTCACATGAAGGAATGTGACGAAGGTCAACTTTTGTGCATTAGTGCACCCAATCGCTCGACATATCTTCTCACACACCCTCAGCCATGCATCTGCCTCATTTGGAGTGGCCTTACCAGTGAACTTAGCTGGCCTAAGCCTCATAAAATCTGCCATAATCACAAGACGAGTAAGTGCGACTTTGGCTCTGGGTTGCGCTTCATTAGGCTGCATCGCGTCCACCATCCGATGAATCGCATGTGCAATCTCATCAACCCCAGTATTATCCATTCTTCTCCTGTTTGTCAAAGCTTGTGCACGCCACATTTCAGCTGGATGAAACCACACAACTTAAGTCGTGACTATGCAAAGAAAAGGATTAATACAAAAGAATTAATACACTGACTCATAAGCGGAACACGATAAACTCACTCCCCATAGACCCCAAAAATCTTTTGAAAACCATGCTCTGATACCAAATGTAACATCCCGACCGGATATTACGAATTTAAATAATAAAATAAAGGAGTAAATAATTAAACTTCATTTATTATAACTGATATTCCCAAAACGTGGCAAAATTAAAATAAACTTTTATTACTTTCATAATAAACCAAAATTCATAAGTATAAATAAGATTGTAATTATCCAAAAGTCCAGAATATTTATAATTACAATTTATTTGAAAGCATAAAATTTTTTTATAAAAGTTCTCATAAAACCTTCTCCCAAAACTAGTCCCGCTCCGTCTCTAGGCCTAACCAGATCCACCTGCAATAACATCTACTCCCATGTACCGCGTACACGATCATCGCCAAACACAAGCAGATAGGGTGAGCTAACATATAAATATTGCATAGTTATATATATCACACAATCACACCAATACTGTTGCAGTAAAATCGCTTGGCGGGGGACACGTACCGCCAAGCGCTGCCCGCTTCCAATCCGCGTGGAAGTTATGATGAGTCGAACCTTGACTCACATTCAATAATTAAATTTTGGGAATTTAGTCTTATTTTTGCGCTTAAAAATCGTATTTAGTTGCATGCTAAATTTATTATTAGATATTCTTGAGTTTAATAATGCAACTGTAATTTAATTTAGGTCCTCAAAGGTGTAAATAATGAATATTTTAATTCATAAATTAAGTCCCAAAATATGAATTTTAGAGAGAAATAGGTCAAGTACTAAATGCACCCCCAATTCTCATGTTTACACCCCCTTTTTTCCAATTGGAATATCTATTTTTTAAATAAAACATTTCTGGAGCGAGTTGCACTCCCTTTTTTCAGGTTTACACCCCCTTTTGTAATAGTAATTCATTTCTGTTCTGCACCCCTCCTTTTTACTAAGCTGCACCCCTAATGTCACTTAAACTCTAGTCCACCAGATTTCGCCACGTAGCAATTATCCACTTACTAAATTAACCAATGACAGTTTGCCACATCATCAATCCTCCACTAACTCATATCACCAATCAATGTTTGCCATGTCATCATCTCCTTTCCAACACAAACCCTAACCCTAATCTCTCTTTCTCTCTCTTCTGCACCAACCCACTCCGCAACCGCCACACTCCGCAGCCGGCACGACCATGTCTGGTCACCACTGCCCACGTCGGAAAGCCACCGCCCGTCGCGCCCTCGTCGGAAACCTTGCCACCGTTGCTGCACCAATGGTCCGCGACAGCTGCGTCTTCTCTGCACGTCCCGCAGCCACCACCACCCTCATCCGCGCCTGCAACTCACGTGAACAGCCTGCACACCACACGCAGCCACCTTTCGCAGCCCTGCTCGACGCCGTCGCTACCCGAAGCCACCACCTCTGCACCAGCACTAGTCGGAAAATCCACCATTGCAGCACTACTCATGGCCTGCAACAACCACCGCGCCTCGCTGCAGTTCGCCTCTTCCCCTCGCGCCACCACCGTCGTGATCTCATCGTCAACAACATCCCCGTCGTCGCTCGCACATCGAACCACCACTGCCACACCAAGACAGCCCGCGCTGTACAACACCATTGCGACATCGCTACAACTCGTCGGAGTTCGCGAGCGTCATCTTCTTTGTGCGTCCCGCTGCCTGAACCACCATTCTCGAACCAGCCTCGCCGCCATTCACTGCGTCGACCACACTCACTCCCGCGCCATCGTCGACATACATCACAACAGGAATAAACGAGACGCCGAACGGGTCCTCTATCGGAGAACTAGTGGCCCTAAACAGAATCTGTGAAACGCCCCTTGCGGCAACCCTCATGGCAGCCAAACCCTAATTGCAGGAAGAGAACTCTGGCTTGTGAGGGAGACTACTCTGACACGTGGCAGTCTCCACTGGTCAGTCAACGAGTCAACACTGGTCAACTCTGGCAAAGATTTGGTCAACAGTGGTCCAACAAGCTATTTTACCCTATTTCTGGCAGGTGATTCCTCTATAGAAACCCTAAATTACCTACAAGAGGAAGAATCGTTTGGCGGTAGTTCATCGCCGACCAAACAATTTCTGGAAATTTCTCAGAACAATAAATTAAAAGGGAAATAAAATATCAAGCATGATATCACCAAATTCATACCTCATCATACCATTCTTAGCATGCCAATCAGACTTAAGTTAATCAACACATGAAATTATCCTATTTAGCATATCATTCCAATTTAAATTATAGGTAACGCATAAGGTTACTCTTTTTAGCATGTGAATCAATTAAAATAAGATTAGCACGTAAAAGCTCCCCTAACCTAGTCTTCTTTGCTTAGAACTTTGAAAATTCTCCCTTGATCACCAATGGCCCTCTTTGGTTCTTCTCAACACTCTCAATCCTCACAAACACTAAACTTTCGTTCTCCCTTCTGCAACCATTATAACAGCCCACCAAAAAACCCTCTTTCTTACTTCTAATTAGCCTTTTAAAAGTGCTCTTAATGTGGTTTAATGGTCTAAAACGAAAATCCAATTAAATTATGGTTAATGTCCTTTAATTGGTTGTCTTATGATGGTTTTCCAACCGTCTTTGGCTGCTAGGGTTTTCTTCTACCCTTTCATATTCAATCCAAAACTAAGTTTGGCAAAAATAAAGTTTAATTTGGGTTCTCCAAAACTTGAACCCACAACCATGTCAATACCAAGTCAATGTTAAACCATCAAGCCAATTCATGTTTCTTGCTAACTAATATAATTCACATATTATATTATTCCACAACATAATTACACATATTATTAAAACAATAATAATTAATTAATACCCAAGTCCTCTCACACAATTAAAGTACTCTCAACCACTTGAGCTAATACTTTTCCACGTCATACAAACGAGAATTAAATACCATAAATGTTCTTCCTACCCACATTTATTAATTATTTATTTATTTAATTATTTAATTTTTACGGGTCTTACACGAATCGCTGCACTTGGTTGGCTGTTATGGTGGCTAGCGGTTCTGCCTCGATCCACTTGGAGAAGTAGTCGACGGTGACAAGAAGGAATTTGACCTGCCCCTTTCCTGGCACGAAAGGGCCGATTATATCCATTCCCCACTTGGAGAACGACCATGGTGATGAGACGTGGTGGAGCTCCTCCTGATGCATGTGTGTTATGGGGCTGTGCTTTTGACATTGGATAAACTTCTTGACATATACGGTGCAATCTTCTTCAATTGTAGGCCAATAATAGCCGACACGTAGTATCCTTGTAGCCATGGTTTTGGGGCCTGAGTGGTAGCCACAGATGCCTTGGTGTATCTCTTGCATGACATAGTTGGCCTTTTCACGGGTTATGCACTTTAGCAAAGGTCTACTGAAACCTCTTCTAAACAATTCCCCCCAATTAAGGTGTAACGTGCTGTTTTCCGAGCACATCCCTTTTCTTCGTTTGCTGGGGCGGCTCCCTCTTCTAAGTATTTGATGAAAGGTTCCATCCAGGTGTCGGTGGTGGTTGTGTTTAAGCATTGGTTATGTTGTTCGATGGAAGGTGTGGTTAGGATGTGCTGTAGGAGTGACTTGTATCGCCCCTTCTTTTTGGTACTGGCAAGCTTGGAGAGGATGTCAGCTCTGATGTTGTTGCTTCGTGGGACGTGTTTGATTTGGAAGGTTTCGAAATACTCGATCAACGACATTACTATGTGGTAATATTGTGAGAGCGTGGGGTCCTTAATTTGGTATTCACCGTTGAGGTGCCCTATTGTGAGCTTGTAGTCTGTTTTGAACAGGAGTGAGTGTTTAGGCGCCGACGTCTCGTGCCAGGTTGAGGCCGGCTATTATGGCTTCGTACTCAGCTTGGTTGTTAGACGTTTTAATGCTGAAGCGTAGAGGTTGCTCTATGAGGACATTGCCGGGTCCTTCGAGTACTACTCCTGCACTGGCACGTAACGGGTTTGAGGAGTCGTCCACATGCATGGTCCACCAGGTGTCTTGGATGGGGGATTGCTCTTGGAGGTCGTTAGCGAAATCCGCTAGACATTGTCTTTGATGGGCCCATGTGGTTCATATCGGATATTGAATTCTGACAGCTCGATGGCCCAGGAGGATAATCGGCCTGCTAGATCTGGTTTTTGTAGGATTTTCTGTATGGGGTGGTCCGTTCTAATGATGATTGTGTGTGATTGAAAGTATGGGTGTAACTGACGTGCTGTCGTTATTATCGCAAGAGCCACTTTCTCCACCATTTGGTACTGCGTTTCTGGGTCTTGGAGGATGTGGCTGGTGAAGTATATAGGCTGTTGGTTATTGTCTTTCTCTTGGACGAGTGCGGAGCTGACTGCGTTTGTTGATGCGGCTATATACATTACGAGGGGGAGGTTGAGATCTGGTTTAGCTAGGACCGGGGGGGTGGTGAGCAGCTGCTTCAAAGTATTGAAATTTTGTTCGCAGGTGTCATCCCAGACGAACTTGGTTGATTTTTTCAGGAGCTTGATTATAGGTTTGGTTTTATCTGCCAACTTGGGGAGGAAACGTGAGATGGCAGTTAGCCTGCCAACTAGCCGCTATACCTCCTTGATGTTTGTGGGACTTCTCATATCAATTATAGTCTGGCATTTTTCAGGATTGGCCTCGATCCCACGTTGTGTGAGCATGAAGCCCAGAAATTTCCCGTCGTCCACTCTGAATGTACACTTTTCGGGGTTGAGCCTAATGTTGTATGTGTGCAGCGCCTTAAAGACCTCTGCCAGATCTGCCGAGTGTTGCCTTGCGTTTGGGGATTTGATGATGATGTCGTCCACATACACCGCCACCGACTTGCCAAGGAGCGGTTGAAAGGTTGGTATGTAGCGCCGACGTTTTTTAGGCCAAAGGGCATGACCTTGTAGTAAAGGTTGGCCTCCTCTGTTATAAACGCAGTTTTGATCTTGTCTTCGTCGGCTATGGGTATCTAATTATAGCCGGAGTACGCATCAAGGAAACTGAGTATCGCGTGTCCTACGGCTCCATCGACAAGTCTGTCTATGTTGGGTAGTGGGTAGGCGTCTCGTGGGCAGGCTTTATTCAAGTCTGTATAATCTACGCACATGCGCCATTTGTCGTTGGATTTCTTGACTAACACTACATTGGCCAGCCAGGTCGTGTACTGGGCTTCGCCGACGAATCCGGCCTGTTTCAGCTTATTGGCCTCTATTATAGCTGCTTGTCTCCTACTTTCTCCAAGCTTCCTCTTTTTCTGGGAGATAGGTTTTGCGTTTGGGAAGACTGATAACTTGTGGGAGGCTACGTTGGGGTGTACTCCAAGGAGATCTACCGCGGACCAAGCAAAGAGGTCGGCATTTTGTTTAAGAATCTGCTCGATGTGGCGTTCCTCTCCCTCGGAAAGGAATGTTCCAATATTAAGAAAACGGTCTTGTTGTGAGAGTGGGAGTTGTCTTGTTTCCCTTACGGGTTTGACCCGCGCTTCTGAGTTTATTATGGGGTCTAAGTCGTCGCCTGCCAAGGTTGTGCTGGCTCGGGATTGTTCAATGTTGTGGGTTGTCAAGGATGGGTGGGGGAGTTTTAGGCTAGCCATGTAACATTCTCTGGCTGCGCGTTGGTCGTCGTGCACCGTGATGATGTCGCCTTGTGGGGATGGGAACTTCATGGTGAGGTGCGGAGTGGATATGATGGCCCATAGTGTGTTGATGGATGGTCGCCCCAGGAGAATGTTGTAGGATGTGTGGTCGTCGACAACTAGATAGCGGATTGGTATCGTTTTCGTTTGTCTCCCTTCTCCAAATGTTGTGTGGAGATCTATGTACCCTTTGGTTGGGACTCTTTCACGAAGAATCCGTATATGGGTTCGTTGTGGGGAGTTAGGTTTACGAGAGGTATTTGCAGCTTGTTGAAGGTTTTCCAATACAGAATGTGTACAGAGCTTCCCTGATCAATGAGAACCTTTTTCACTGCGAAGCTCTCGACTTCCACTGTTATGACCATGGGGTCGTCTTGGTTGGGGTCGGTGCCTTGGAAGTCTGAGTCGGAGAACGTGATGGGCGGCATTCTTCTTTGCGTTCTGCCAGATACCGTGTGTACTAGTTGGATAGCTCTTAGGTGCTTCTTTCTAGAGGAGGAGGATCTCCCTCCTCCTACGAATCCTCCAGATATTGTGTTGATTGTCCCGCGTAGAGGTGGTTTATCGTCCGCTCGTCTGGGTTGTGGCTACGTTGGTGCCCTTTGTTCCGTATTTTGTGTTCTGGTCGGCTCTCTCCTTGGTTCTCTGCGTTCGACTCTTCAATCACCTCGTCATTCAGTTCGTTTGTGATCATTCCTATCATACTGGGGTCTGGATGGGCCCTCCCCCGTTTCCCTTACGTAATATTTAAGATGCCCAGCTCACACGAGCTCTTCTATCTTATCCCGCAAGGTGTCGCATTCGTCGGTGGTGTGGTCGTTGTTGCGATGGTAGTGACAGTATTTGCTTAGGTCCGCGTTGGGCGGGTTTTGGTACTTTCTGGGTGGAGGAATGAGTTCTACTTGTAAGACTTCGTCAAGTATGCGGGATCTGGGTGCGTTTAGGGGGTCATAATTTGAGAACTTTGCTGGCCTCCGTTCTGAGGACGACTCTGGTCGCGCGGGGCAGGTTCTTTGTTGGTCCTCCTGATATCTGTTCGCACCAGGGGGATTGTGCGTTGCTTTGATAACGCCTCATGTCTTCAACTCTGATAAATATGGCTGCTCTCTTTCTAAGGTCCTACATGCTCAGGGGGGGCGCATGGCCAGTTCGTCAGCGAAAGGTCCTGGCCTGAGGGAGGTCATCATATACATTAGGATGAGGTTCGGGGTAAGGTCCTTGATCTTCATGGCGATGGTGCCGAACCTATCGATGAAGACCCGGAGGGGTTCTCCCTCTTCTTGTCTGAGGTTAAGGAGGGCAATCGTGGTGAGGTCGTGTCGAACTGGGTGGTGAAGGTAGTGGTGAGCGTGGTGAAGGAGTCGATGGTGTAGGGGGGAGGCTCATGAACCACTCTAGGGCCGACCCCCTGAGGGCCACTAAGAACGACTTACACAGCACAACATCGTCCGTGGAGTATAGGCCCACTTGTTGGTGTAAATGGACACAAACTCGTCTGGGTCCGTTGTCCCATTGTATGTGACGGTTGGTGCCTTCCATTTATGGGGTAGAGGTGTCTCTGTGATTCTGTCTATGAAGGGGTGGCGGCGGTTCCTCCTTGAGGCGAAGGAGTTGTAGTTACCGCCTGTTGTAGGCTCGGTGGGCTTGTACTCATTTTCGTCTTTGGTAGGGGGGATATCAACTCTTGAGTGGGGGGGACAGGGTTCCCCAGCCACCTTATCCGCCTTGATCTTCTGCCTAAGGCGGGAGTTCTCTTCCCTCAGCGCTTCCATTTCATCTGCATTTCTCTTCTTATACTCGGTGAACTCTTGCTGCATCCTGGCTTGAGCTTCCAAGATGCGTGAAATCTCCGATGCGGGGCCGGGATCCCTAACTTCAACAGTTGGTACCACAGGGGGGACATCCGCTGTTCTGCTTTGCGTGGACACCATCTCGTTCTGGGGTTATCGCTTTGGATCTGTGAAATACTCTTCGGCCCCACGGTGGGCGCTAATTGTTCTTACGAAACTGAAGTCTGTAGTCCTCAAATCAGTCAAGGGTCTTGAACGTCTGATCTCTTGTCGGTCTTCTCTTGCTTCCAAGGGAATTTAGGGGCGGCGTAGTGGACCTGCAAAAGACATTCTGATGCCTAAGTCAACACTGGTGATGTCAGGGTTTTAGAGAATAATTTAACGCGTAATCAATGCATAGAACAGTGTGCTATTTATACCCTTTTTACCTTTGGGTCCTACCTGAAATGGGCCTTTGGGCCCAATATTCCTCTTTTGGCTATTCTAGGATCCAGACTCAATGAGAGAAATTACCAGGAGGTTCTCCGAGGGTTGGCGATGCTCGGTACTCGGCCATGAGATTCGTTGAAGGCGGTCTACTCTCGAGGAGGGTGTCTTACATAGAGCAAGCGGCTATGGGGTTTTGCTAGAGGTCGTGTTTTCCAGAGGAAGGTGCTTGCATACGATAGGTGGCTGAGACCTATTGAGGGCTGTGTACTTTAAAGGGAGGTGTTCTCGTAGGGTAGGCGGCCATGATGCTTTCCTGAGGGTCGTGTATTCCAGATGGAGGTGTTCTCGCAGGGTAGGCGGCCATCATGTCTGTTGAGGGCCGTGTATTCCAGATAGGGGTGTCTTTGCAGGGTAGGCGGCCATAATGCCTGTTAAGGGCCGTGTATTCCAGATGGGGGTGTCCTTGCAGGGTAGGCGGCCATAATGCCTACTAAGGGCCATGTACTCAGGTGCGGTCGGGACATTTATATTAAAATTTAGTGATCAAAGAATACATTGGCAAGATATGGGTTAATAATGTACAATAATGTAATATGCTAAAAAATCATTTTCAATAAAAAATATTACTATAACATTTATACAAATAATAAATTTGATCTTGAATTGGAGAAAGATAATATTGCTCTATTTTGTCCATCCTCTAGAGTTCCTCTAGAGTTTGTCCGTGGTGCACATGAATTGAGATAAAAAAAAACTCAATCAAAATTTTCCTTAGTGCAAAAGTTCACAACTTTAAAATACCTACAAAAATCCTATAAGGTAGGATCAACACATGAGTCAAGAAGACCGACCTATGGACTTTTTTTTTCAGCATAAAATAATATCATAATATAATACATTTATAGTATAATTTGAAAATTTTAAGGTTTTTTTTATGACATATATAACAAAATTACAAAATATTGAAGAACAACAAATGAAACTCATAATCTTAAAAGGAAATATCCTTTTAAATCAATTTTATAACAAGCCAATTATTGAGAACTTCCACTAAATTTATTAAGTTTTATTATTATTTTTTATCTCTATTGATGTTTCCTTATCCCAATACATTAAACACATAAAATTGGTATTAGTAGTTTTAATAGGCCTATGTAAGCAAGATAATTGTGAGAGAGGGAATGGATATTTCTGTATCAATAAAAAAAACTTTTACACAATGAAAAAAAAGCTTAGTCTAATAGTCGAAATATCAGGAAGTTTAAGTATCATCAAAATTTATACATGTCCCTGATCTCTAACTTCAAAATTCTAAGGTATGTACCAAATAACACTTCCACAATTCACACATGACACTTTCCTTTTACCATCAAGATATTCTAAATTTGTTACCACAGAGCTGCCAAGTTTAATATTATTTGCACTTTAAATTTGATTCTCAAATTGTCGTGCATCTTGACCTCTATTGTTCTTGATTTTTTGCCAAGGTCACCCTTTGATCTTACCTTCTCTATTCCTCCATGCCTAATTGTTGTAGAGGGAAGATTTTTGTGCAAGCATCACCACAGGAGTTTCTCCATCTCACCTGTCAATTTTCTAGAGGCTGCAATTTCAAGATCAACTTCTTCAAACACCCTGCCCTCAAAGATTGATGTTTCAACCCATTGCACCACATAAGTTCCACCCTTGTCCGTGCTAAGTAAGATGTTGAGAAGGAAATTTCTCGGTGATTACCCGTTAAAAATTAAATCATAAGAAAATATTTTAATTATTAAAATAACTGAATTACAAGAACAATTTTATACGTTTTTTACATTATTATAGAAATAATAGTATAAGTGTAGGGATTGTATATATTAATTATAGATACTATCTCTTGTATGTATTTTCTGTTATTCCTTTCAATGAAATACAACCTAGAATTCTTTTTATTTGTTTCCTTTACATGGTATCAGAGCAAGAACGATCCTCTGCTCAATCATTCATTTTTGTATTTTCCTATCTTTGTTTCCATGGCTAAAGATGAAAAAAAATCAAATTCCAATAGTTCTTATTCTCTCCATCATTCTAGCCATCCTGAAATGGTCCTTGTTTCAAAACCTCTAGATGGAGACAACTTTTCGACTTGGCATAGAGCCATGGTCATCTCCTTAAATGCAAAATCCAAATTGGGTTTTGTTGATGGAACTCTCAAGGCACCCTTTACAAATGACAAACTAGAAGAATATGTAGCATGGAAAAAATGCAACAACATGGTATTACTTGGATCATTAATTCTTTGACACATGATATTGTAGATAGTATTATTTTCTACGACACTGCTCATGAAGTTTGGAAAGATCTTCAAAATTGCTTCTCTCAAAGTCATGCACCACAGATTATTCAGATTGAGAGAGATATTGCTTGCTTGACTCAAGATCAAATGATAGGCGCAACCTATTACATGAAGTTAAGGAAATTATAGGATGAGTTGGGCTCATATAGTAATACAACCTGCACTTGTGGAGCAAACAATAAAAGGCGCAAATTGATGCAGTTTATTATGGGGTTGAATGACTCTTATAGGGTTATTCGTAGTCAACTTCTCTTAATGAATCCATTATCTGATGTTACACAAGCTTACTCTTCCATCATTCAAGAAGAAAAACAGTTATATTTGGGCACCGCACGTGACACAATACAAGCTTCAACCATGGTTACTCAAAAGAATGAACCAATAGCCCTTGTTGTTTACCACAAACAATGTCATCCTTCTCGTTTTAATTCAATCGAAAGTCACTGCATTGTTCTCATTATGATAGAGATCATCATACAAAAGAAACATGTTGGAAGCTACACGGTTATCCTCCTAATCACCCAAGGCATGGAGTCACCCAGAATGCTTATTCTAAGCCCAATGAGAATAATCAATTTTCAGCAAATAATGCCACAACGACTCCAGTGATGCAACAGTTGCAGTCCACAATGAATGGATTAACTAAACTACAAGTTCAACAGATGTTGTCTATTATGCAGGGTAATGTATCATCTCCGTCAGCTAATCCTAAGGTCAACAACGTCAATATTCCTTCAGGTTTGTCACCACCCAAACTTATAATTGATAGTGGGGCTACCGATCACATTATTTCTTCACCAATTTTGCTTGTTAACAAAAAAGAAAATACTTCTTTACCACCAGTTGTTATGCCAAATGGTAATCAGGCTCCTATTATCTCTATTGGAACTTTACCTTTAAGTCTAATTGTTTCTTTAACAAATGTGTTTGGGGTACCATCTTGCAAGGTTGATTTAATGTCAATAAGTTAGGTCACGAGAGATTTAAATTGTTCAGTAATTATTTTTCCTTCCAGGTGTATTTTACAGGATTTGATGACGAGAATGACAATTGGTTTGGGTAAACAACAAGGTGGACTCTATTACTTGGTTGCAATGACATCAAATAAGTCACACACTCATGTTCCATCACTTGCAGCCCATGTCACCAAGTCATCTCCTCCTTCAAACACTTCTACCACCTTGTGGCATTGATGACTAGGACATCCATCTCCATCTAGATTAGATTTCATGGCTAAAACTTTGTTAAAATTCTCTTTAGAGTCAAATAAAATTTGTGATGTTTGTACTCTTGCAAAACAGACAAGCCTTCCTTTTCCAAATAGTTCAATTTCTTCCATTAAACCTTTTGAATCACTTCATTGTGATATTTGGGGACCATATAAAGTTCCTTCTTTTTCTGGTGCACGATATTTTTTTTACTGTTGTGGATGATTTTTCTCGCTTCACTTTGATTTTTTTTCATGCATCACAATATATATATATATATATATATATATATATATATATATATATATATATATATATATATATATATAGGTTACATCTCTGTCATGAACTATTACAAAAATATATATTTGTATAATATTAAGAGTTCTACATCAGAATAAAAGATTATCTCTATTTTTAATATCTCATCAATATATTAATATAATTTATCCACGAATAAATCTTCAGAAGATCCACCAATAATATCCCGAACAACTCTCACTGAGCAGGTTCCCCTTCTACTCATGCAACAGGTACATATGAAAATAAATGAAAGGAGTGAGGTTTTTATAAACCTTAACAAATATTACATACACTAGGGCCTAGAATTGGACCTACAACCACAAAATTTGATCTCGTTTTACTAGACATATGAATCCATATTCCACTTCTAATGATCCATTATGAACATCAAAAATTACTTTGGGGAGCGATTAGGTAGTTAAGTATTTCTCATAAAACATTGGTACAATCATAATTATTTCTTTCTCGAGAATATTAGCCATTTATAGACCCATAAAATAGATATATACTCACTACCTAACCTTGGCCATGTTGAGCAGGTATCGGATAGTCCCAAGTTTAGCCTATGAATATCCTAGTCCAGTGCACTATTCTGAACTATCCAGATATTCACCTACTTGGTAAAATTTTCGTAGACCCCATTATGATCCTGGCTTTCATCTCGCACTGTACCAAACTGTGACTTCCCAAATAAAAACACTGTAACACTAGTTTAATCTCAGACTTAATTGACACACTCTTGGATATTTTCAAAGGTCATAAAATGTGATGACTATCAAATCATGTTATTGTATAAACTATACACAAAGAAAATAAAATAAAACAAAACAAAATGTACATGTAATTTTCTTCTATCCAAGTTCACTGAATAAAATAATATTTACTTTTACTTTACATTCATTTATTATTTTTTAATTATAAAATAATGATAAAATAAGAATCAAAGCAAGAACTTTAAATAAATAGTTAGATAAGGATTAGAATGTTATAAATAAATATAATAATAAAAACATAAATTAAACAAAACCAATAAAATAAATAAACATGATCAATGCATAACTGGAAATAAATAAAATAAATTAAATAAATAGGACTTGTACATAAATGAAGATTAAATAAAATAAATTAAATAAACATGTCCAATACATAATTGAGGATAAATTAAATAAAATAAATAAATAGGACCAATTAAATAAAACAAATAAACATGACCAGTGCATCAGTGGAGATAAATAAAATAAAATAAATAAATAGGACATAAATTAAATAAAATAAATAAATAAGACCAATTAAATAAAATAAATAAACAGAATCAATGCATAACTGGAGATTAAATAAAATGAATAATGAGGACTAGTGTATAACTGGAGATTAAATAAAATAAATAATAAATACAGGACTAACAGGAGATTAAATAAAATAAATAATCAGGACTAGTGCATAACTGAAGATTAAATAAAATAAATAAATCAGTGCACAACTGGAAATAAATTAAATAAAATAAGGGAAGGAGATTAGTGCATAACTGGAGATAAATTAAATAAAATAAATAAATATGATCAATGCATAACTGAAGATTAACTAAAATAAATAAACATGATCCGTACATAACTGGATATTAAATAAAATTAAATTAAATAAACAGGATTAGGACCTCTACATGACTGAAGATTAAATAAAATAAAATAAAATAAATAAACAAGATCAGTACATAACTGGAAATAAATTAAATAACTATAAGAGGATAGTAAATGAAAATAAGTTAAAGGGAAGTTAATAAAATAATATATGATTCAAAATAAATAAGAGATTAATATAACACCCATGAATTTATCAATATTAGTAGAAAAAGAGCTTAACCTCACTCTCCCCTCATTTCTCCCTTACCTTATTGATTGAAGGGCACAGTATTAATATTTAATATTTGAAGAGGACTAGGTCTATTTGAATCTTTGCTCTAAACTTTCTCTCTTTGAATTTTTGCTCTAAATTTTCTCTCTCTCTCTCTCTCCTTTTCTTTCTCCCTCTTTCTCCTTTCTTTCTCTTTCTCCTTTCTTTCTTTCTCACTTTCTCACCTAACAACTTCTTCCCTTATATATATATATATATATATATATATATATATATATATATATATATATATATATATATATATATATATATATATATATATATATATATATATATATATATATATATATATATATATGTAAATAAGCCATGCATGTGATCTTTTTTTCCTTTCAAAATCATCATTACTTACATTAATGAAGAGATAATGTTTATCTCTTTATCTTATCTTCTTCTCTATCTTTTTTATTTTTCTTTTCTATTTTTTTTCTTATTAATTAATATATTTTTACCTAATATATATATATATATATATATATATATATATATATTAGTTTTGTTTTCTTCTTATTGTTATTTTCAATAAGTAAAAATTACATCATGATAAAATATATTTTTAATGTTTAAACTACATTTAGATAAAATATGAAACATTAGTAAAAACATAAGATTTTCTAATTTTTTATTTAAAATAAATAATACAGTTTACTAAAAGTAGGGATGTTACAGTAAACTCCCTTCTTATTCACACCTTCGAGTTCAAGTTTTTGGATGTCTTGCTTATGCTACTAATTTTCATGTTTCTCATAAGTTTGCTCCTTGTGCCAAAAAATGTGTTTTTCTTGGTTATCCTCTTGGACAAAAGGCTTACAAGTTATATGATCTCGAAACTCACTAAGTCTTCACTAGACGTGATGTTGTCTTCCGTGAGGATATTTTTTTCGTATGAATCCATTAACACTTCTTTCACCACCATAGACCCTGTCATACCTAATGTTGTCCCAGATAATCCTCTGCCTATGACTCTTCCATACACTCCATCACCACCTATAGAAAACACAATTGTGCCTCCCACTTGTGGTTCCCTTGCATCGTTCTCAACAATCTCATGATCCTCTCGCAGCTTTACGAGATTATATTTGCAATCAGGTAGTGTCCCCTGACCCATTGTCATCCTACTCATCTTTTCCAAATAAAGGTACATGATATCCTCTTTGCAATTTTATCTCTTATGATCGTTATACACCTCAACATCGGTCCTTTATTGCTACTATTACTAATGATATTGAACCTACATGTTATTAACAATCTATTTCACACTCATTAGCAAGAGGCAATGCAATCTGAATTGGTTGCTTTGGAGGCCAATAATACTTGGTCTATTACAACTCTTCCTCTTGGAAAGAAGGTTATTGATTGTCGTTGGATGTATAAAATCAAGCGCAAATCTAATGGTTCTCTTCAATAGTATAAGGCACATCATGTTGCAAATGGATATACACAACTAGAAGGTATCGATTATCATGACACTTTTTCACCTACTGCTAAAATGGTCACAGTCCGTTGTTTATTAACTTTGGTTGCTACTCAACATTGGTCTCTTCATCAGCTTGATGTTCATAACGCTTTTCTTCATGGTGATCTTTCCGAAGAAATATATATGTCCCTTCCTCCTAGTTTTCAACGATATAGGGAGAATCTTTTGTATTGCCTCAACAAGTTCTTGTATGGATTAAAACAAGCTTCTCGCCAATGGTTTGCCAAATTCTCTATAGCTATTCAAGCTGCTAGTTTTATTCAATCAAAAGTAGATTACTCATTGTTTACATGTACAAAAGGTAAGTCACTTACAACTTTATTGATTTATGTCGATGATATTCTCATAACTGGTAATGACCCTATTGCAATATCTAGTCTTAAACAATTCCTACACAATCATTTTTGGATAAAAGATTTGGGTGATCTTAAGTTTTTCCTGGGTATTGAGGTCTTTCGTTCTAAAAAAGGTATTTTATATCACAAAGAAAATACACTTTGGAAATTATCAAAGATGGTGGGTATCTTAAAGTTAAGCCCATGGATTTTCCCATGGAACAAAATACAAAGCTTTCCGTTGAAGGAGGATTATTAAAGGACCCGTCAGTATATAGGCGAGTTGTTGGTCGCTTAATTTATTTGACGATTACTTGTCTTGATATCACCTATGCGGTACACATACTAAGCATATTCATGCACACTCCATGCAAGCCTCATATGAAATCTGCAATGCGTGTGATATGATATTTAAAGAATAATCTAGGTCAAGGTATGTTTTTTCCTCCACAAAATGATTTATCTTTGTGCGCTTTCTGTGATTCAGATTGGGAGGTTGCCCTGTATCTCGAAAATCAACTACATGTTATTGTGTTTTTTTAGAATCCTCCTTCATCTCTTGGCGAACAAAGAGGCAGAAGATAGTTTCTTTATCCTCAGCAAAAGCTAAATATAGAGCATTGACGGGTACTTGTTGTGAGTTGACTTGGTTACGATCATTGTTGAAAGATTTACGAATATTGCATCCTAAACTGGCATTGTTGTATTGTGATAATAAAGTCGCCTTACACATTGCGGCTAACCCAGTATTTCATGAAAGAACTAGACACATAGAGATGCATTGCCACTTCATTCATGATAAGATTCAAGATGGTTCAGTTGCAACAAAATATGATCCTTCCGCTGAACAACTTTGTTGATGTGTTCACTAAATCACTGGGAAAAGAAGCTTTCTCTACCATGAAGCGCAAGTTGGGAGTTTTTTATACACTTTTCAACTTAAGGGGGATTTTTAGAAATTAAATCATAAGACAATATTTTAATTATTAAAATAGCTGAATTACAGGAATAATTTTGCACGTTTTTACATTATTATAGAAATAATAGCGTAACTGTAGGATTGCATATATTAATTATAGATACTCTCTCATGTATATATTTTCTGTTATTCCTTTCAATGAAATACAACCCAAAATTCCTTTTATTTGTTTCCTTTACAGTATCTCAAGTATTGTTGGGAAAAACCCTTGAGAGTTACCATATTAACAAAGAAATAATATAAACACAAAATACACAAAGATATAGCATGGAAACCCCAAAATCGTAGAAAAACCACAAATATTGTCTAAAGACAACCAAATAATAACACAATGTGAAAATTTGTACAATACATAGATTACTCTCTCATGCCCTCTGACCCAAAGTACACCTGCACTATTCAAAGCAAGAATTTAACCCCAACCCTCACAACATTCTATTACAAAAGTATAAGTAATAACAATAAGAAAAGTCAAATACAAGCTTAAAATGTTTTTTACTAGGACAAAGAACATCATGAACTTGAAGCTCATTATATAGTCACTAATACCCACCTTAACTTTATCCCAACTCATTTTATTTTAGGCTTTGGGGGCTAGACCTTTAGAAAAGCTCCATATTCAATAGTCAGAAGGTCAGAAAAATAGGATTTAGTTTTGGAGGGTTCAGGACCAACCCATAGTTCAAGGGCTCAAATGACAACTCGAATTCTCAAATATAATGTTCTTCTTGATATTGCATGAGAAAACTCCATATATATAGTGTGTGAAGAACATTCATGTTGACAAAAGGGAAGATGATCAACAACACATGATAAAAGGAAAGAAAGAATTTTATTTATCTGTATTGTGTATTACTATAAAAGAGGAAAAACAAAAACATATATAGAGAATAAAGAGAAGCAACTAATAAAAAAAAACGACACACAAGCACTATATGCAGCGTTGGGCACCGTGATACATAATAAAGTTTTTTCTTTACTCTAAGACTAATGGACATATGATTTCCTAAATATTCTCGAGGGTACTAAAACATTTTTTTTTTCTTTCTGGATTGTTTAACTCGAAAAAAACATGATACTTTCGAATTGTTTAATTCAAAATGGAACCATGGATGTTTGTGTACGATTCTAAAAAAAATTACAAAAATTTTGTTCAAAAAGTGTTAGAGATTTTAATTGACTAGAGAGATAAGATAAATTTTTAATATATATATATATATATATATATATATATATATATATATATATATATATATATATATATATATATATATATATATATATAAAAGTGGGTATATTAAAAGAAAATGTCTCGTTAACAACCAATTTTAATTTTAGTAACTATAGTGACTAATTTAGATACCAATTTACAAAATAAAAAATTATTGATTACTAAAATAGTCACTATTATGAATAAAAAATTATAACTGGTTTCTAAATTAGTTTCTAAAATTTAGCTATAAAAGGAAATTGGTTACTAAATATTAGTTGCTACCAAGATTTTTGGTACTAAAAAAAATTGTTTCTAAATTAGTCTCTAATTAATTAGTGACCAATTATAATTTTTTATTTATAATGGTAGCTATTTTAATAACTAATAATTTTTTTTATATTTTGTAAATTAATATCTAAATTGATTACTAAAATTGGTTGTTAATGAAACATCAAGTGAGGTTGAGTTAGATTTAAAATTTACTTTTAAATAATATGATATTAAAGTAATGTGAAACATAGTCTAACAAGATTTGTGATCGTTAGACCTGTTGTTTTTATAAAATTAGTTAGACTTAAAATTATTTTAAAAAAAACATTGTTCCAAAAATCTTGTTTTGAAAAACTTGTTACAATAATCTTATTTCATAAATCAAGTTTCATAAAACTTATTTCGAAAGACTTCATAAAAGTAAAATGGTCATTTTAAACTTTATAGAACAGCAATTAATAATTATGGGTGCAGAGAGCAACAGCCTAACACATATTATCGTATCCACTTGTTGTCGAATTAGACATGTGAATAGTTGTCTCAAGGCTAAATGTAGTTACAAGGCAATCCATGAATCTAATACTATATACAATTCTGACAAAAGGTAAGTTTTTCAATTAAATAATATATCTGATCTACTTCTCATTTTAAATTTTTATCTACAAAAGGAATAAACAATGGTGTGTCAAGCTCTCAGAATTTTGAACGTAGAAAAAAAATTGAAAAACAAATTCATCTCTCTCTTTTGTACTTCTCACCATCCGCTCCTCTCCCTCTTTCGTAGATACCACGTAAGGTTTAATTCAAACTTCTTTCTCTCTCTTTCTCTTTCTTCTCACCTTCCGCCTTCTCACTTCTTTCTCTCTCTTTCTCTGTCTCTCTGCCTCCGCCTTCTCACTTCTTTCTCTCTCTTTCTCTGTCTCTCTTGCTCCGCCTTCTCACTTCTTTCTCACTCACAAACATCCTAAAATGTTCATCTTCTTCTTTATCTTCAGGGTTTCTCTGTCTTTCTTAGCTTCTTCTCTAACATCTTCTTCTCTTTTTATATTTACTTTGATGCTCCGTTCATGTTATGTTTCTTTTGTTTACAGGCTTGAACTGAAGAGTACAAACACATGCATCTGACATTTTCCGTTCATCTTATGTTTCTTTTGTGGAGATCTTTTTTTTTTTGCTTTCTCAAGCGAACAAGTATGGTTCTTTTTATATTTACTGAGATCTAAGTGATTCTTGGCTTGATCTTATGTTTCAGTTCTTTAAATGCTTGAAATGAAGAGTACAACTACATCCATCTGTTTTAATCCGTAAAAAACCGAGTATGGAGATGCTTTATATTTTTTTTTAGCTTTCTCAATCAAACAGGTATTTTTCTTTTTATATTTACTTTGATGTTCCGTTCATCTTATGATTTCTTTTGTGGAGATCTTTTTTTTTTTCTCAAGCAAACAGTTATGGTTCTTTTATATTTACTGAGATCTAAGTGAGTCTTGCCTTGATCTTATGTTTCAGGTGTTTAAATGCTTGAAATGAAGAGTACAACCACATCCATCTGTTTTAAACCACAAAAAACCGAGTATTGGTCGAGCTTTATATTTTTTTTTAGCTTTCTCAATCAAACAGGTATTTTTCTTTTTATATTTACTTTGATGTTCCGTTCATCATATGTTTCTTTTGTTTACAGGCTTGAACTAAAGAGTAGAAACACATGTTATATTACACATATGGTTTTATTACGCAGATTTCGTTTTCATTTTGACCTTTCTCAAGCGAACAACTCATATTCTTCTTTTATTTTCTCAGATCTAACTATTTTTTTTCCGATGATGGTATTTTCTAGGGTTGCTACATGTCTAATATGGTTCACTACGACAGATTTAACATCAGGTTTATAAAAAAAATTTATCTAACTATTTTTGGCGTTTATGTACTTTGAACTAACTGTTTCTTATATTTTTCTTCTGTTTACAGGCTTCAAATCAAGATTTCAAACTGATTCAAGAGTCTTTTTCGCTGTACAACTTAACTAGTAAGTAATTTGTATCAAAATCTACCTTTTTCTTTATCAATTTATCTGTATTTTTCCACCTTTTACAAGCAACCCGTTCATCTTCTTCATTTTTCTACCTTCAACTCTCTTGGTGTCATTTTTTTTCGTTCATGGTATTTTTTAATAATGCATTCTATCAGCATATCTCTTTATTGTTACCCGATTTACGTTTTTATTTGGACATTTTTCAAAGAGTTCATCATACACTATATTTTTTCAAAGTTCTACACCAAAAAGAGTTAATCTAACTATTTTTTCTGTTTATTTACTTTGATCTAACTGTTTTTCTTCTGGGTATAGACTTCAAATCAAGATTTCAAAGTCATGCACGAGTCTTTTTCGCTGTACAACTTAACTGGTAAGTAATTTGTATCAAAATACCTTTTTCTTTACCAATTTATATGTATTTTTCCACCTTTTACAAGCAAACCCTTCATCTTCTTCATTTTTTTACCTTAAACTCTGTTTGTGTCATTTTTTTTCGTTAATGTTATTTTTTAATAATGCATTGTATCACCAAATCTCTTTATTTTTACCTAATTTTTGTTTTTATTTGGACATTTTTCAAAGAGTTCTTCACATTTTTCCAATCACCGTTTACTCCATCAAAACCATTTCGTTTACAAAACGTTTTGTATTCCAACCCCTTCAAATATTGCTTCGAATTTTTTCCAAATCAACATGTCAATCAGTATTCAAACGCATTAAATTTTGCACTGCTCAAGATAATGATGAATAAACTGCTCCATCATATGCCACTGCTCCATCATCTACCACACGTTATAATTATTAAACTTTATTCTATTCCAATATTAAATACCCCATCCTGAAAAAAATCAACATTAGTAAATTACATTAAATAATTCTTCTTATACTTTTACGACGCTTCATAATTCTTTTTTTTTAACGTATTATTTTTTAATTCGTATTTATTAACCTGTACTTTTACCAGTTCAGACTGTCCAGTATGTACAGATACTTCCAACAGCTATGACTTCTTAATATTATTTAAGATTTGCATTCCTTTCTAATAATTAATATCTCTTCACATTATTTTTTTAGTATTTGAAAAAAGAGTTTGCGACTTATTTTGAAAAGAGTGGACTTTCTTCTGTTGTTTTACATGGACCAAGGGGCGAAGTGGAGTGTAAATTGATAATAAGACCTAGGTCTGTTAAGATAGGATCTGGTTGGAAAGACTTTTGTGCTTTTCATCAACTCTCTGCAGAGGATCACCCTGAATTGTTTTTTGAAGTTGAAAGTGAAAGAACAAGTAGAGATATCAAAGTTCTTTATCCATTTTTTTGGTATTAAAGTTGAAAATTTTGTATGTAATTTTGTTTGAACTTCTTATATATATCAATATATAAGAAGATTTCAATTGACTCTTATTTTGTATGCAGTTATTATATATCTCAATATAAAAATTATATTTTATTCTCTTTTATTATATGTATTTTCCTTTTTTGTATTAGAATTTGTTCGACTTCATTTTAGTCAATATAAATTATTTTTAATTAGAAATTGAATTAATTAACATTAATTACCATTCCATATAAATTGGAAATTTAAACGTCAATGAAATACAATAACTATTACTTATTAATTATTCTTATTAAAATAATATAAGTTATAAAATAATTAAAATATTTTTCACCATTGTCATACTCAGAAGAATTTAAGATCAAGTTTTATGGAAAAATAAATTTAAAATGACCGTTTAAAAAAACGTTCTGTATTCCAACGCCTTCAAAAAGTGGTTTGAATTATCTCCAAATCAAAGTGTCAATCAGTATTCAAATGCATTAAATTTCGTACTGCTCGAGATAATGATGACTAAACTGCTCTATCATCTGCTATACGTTATAATTATTCAACTTTTTCATATTCCAATATTAAATACTAAATCACCAACCAAGAAACGTTTTATTTTTTTAAATTTCTCTTCATAATGGTTTTCACTTCTCAAGATAAAATTAATTGCACTGTCCAGAGTTATCATGATTGTTTTACGTAATATTATTATCACTAACACGCTTTGATTGCCGGTACCTCTCTTCATATTCAAAGAACGCTGCTACGTCTACAATTTACAACTTATCTTCTTTCAAGGATACTCGTCTGGGTTCATCTGTGTAGATCAGATTTCCAGATATGTATTGGAATATACATCATTCATTTATTATAGTAAGAGAGTGTCATGTCCCAAAAAAACATAATTGGTGGTCTTCATAATTAATGTTTTGAAGCAGAAAGTATCATAAGATGACATTTTAGGAACCTTTACAAAGCTTTTTAGAGAAAGTAACTATTGCTTTTAAAATAAATTAAATTAAAAATGGTAATACAATAAATTAATTAGGATTTGGTGTGGAATTTACAAAATATTACACGATATTTACTGAAATGTTTCGTAGTTTTGAGACTGAATACTTTCAAATATAATTTTCATGTTATTTGATACAATAATATTTACTGTTTAAGAATTATAATAGTGAAGTAAATGGAAATCATAAGTTACAATTTATTTTTAAAAGTATGGTTTACAAGGTAAAATCTAAATTTTCTAAATTTTTCAACAAACAAAATTGAAATAAAGCTCATGCTTCAATAAATATTTATTAAAGTTTAATAAGTTAAATCCATGAATGAAATATATTTGTTTGCTTCCTCATTCCACTCCCACGTCTTAAAAATTTCAGAGTACAAAAACGATTTATAATTTAAAATTAAAAGAATACATAATGATAACTATCAAATATTTTTATATAAATATTAATAGTTTCTCCTTTTTTATAGACAAAATTAGTTATTTTTTTAATTTTTGTTTTAAAAATAATATTACATATTACACTTTTTTTGAATCTGATTAATTAATAATTTCTTATTAATAAAAAATGCAAATAAAATTATTTACTTTAAATACATTTATTTACCAAATTAAAAATTAAAACTTTTTTTTACTTGGCTTGCTAGATATGCTTTTAATAATTTTCAAAAAATACTTTTCATCTTCCAGAAATTAAAAGATGTTGAGGAGAATAAAAACAACTTTTCAGTTTCTTTCAACACTACTTTCAAGATAAAAATTTGTCTCTTCCAACACATCTTTATAATCAATTAGCATTAATTATGAAGAAACCAACAACTTTTTTAGTGTCTCAATACAATGTTATATTTGAATTTATTGTATTATAATTTTAAATGGAAAATATTTTAAAAACTCTACATACCTTCTTGAAAAACTTTTATACGGGGTCCAAAAATCTTCTCACATTTCCATAGAGTAAAAGTCATTTTGAATGACCAAAATCTCTAATTTTATCTAATCTAATATATAATTATATACAATTGCAAAGCTAACAATACTGTTTTGAGTTAATGTGCATTGTCCCAAAATATACATCATTGGTGGTCTTCATAATTAATATTTTGAAGTAAATATGATAAAATAACAACTTTAGAAACTTTTACAAAGTTTCTAGGAGAAGGTAGCTAATTTTTATAAAATAAATCTAATTAAAGAACGTAATATAATAAATTAATTAGGATTTTGTGTGAAATTTAGGGATATTACATGACTGAAATTTTTTGTAGAATCAAGAGTGGATACTTTAAAATATAATATTAAATCTTATTTGATAAGATAATATTTACTATTTCAGAATTTTTATAGTGAAGTAAATGCAAATCATAAACTACATTTTATTTTTATAATAAATACAAATTATAAAGGCATAATCCAAGTTTTTAAATTTTTGAACAAACAAAATTAAAATAAAGTTCTGACTCCATGAATTTGTCTCATTAATGATAACATAGACTTTTAAAAAGTTCAAAGTAGAAGAAAGATTTATAACTAACAAATATTTTTTATATAAGTATTAATATTTTCTCCTCTTCTACAGAAAAATTATGTATTTTATTAATTTATTTTAAAAATAGTCATTACATTTTCCACTTTTCCTAAAATCTGATCAGTTAATAGTTTCCTAAAATTACTTACCTTAAATATATTTAATTACCAAATTAAAAATTAAGACTTTGTTTTTTTTTTACCTAGCTTACTGAAAAATATATTTATATTTTTCAAAATCTACTTTTCATCTTCCAAAAATATAAAGATGTTAAGAATTAAAACAATTTTCCAGTTTTTTCCAACACTACTTCCAAGCTATATTTTTTCAACCTCTTAAAGAACTTTTCAGTTTCTTCCAACCTACTTCCAGGATATATTTTTACGGCTTCTCAACGATGAATGTCTTTGTCATTAAATAACATTAAATATTAGAAACCAACAACTTTTTGTGTTTCTCATTGCAATGTTATATATGAATTTATTGTATTAAAATTTTAAATGAAAAATATTTTAAAAATCTACCTACCTTTTTAAGAGAGTTTTATACAGTTTTCAAAAATCTTCTTAAATTTTAACTAGCTTATTGAATAAATTTTATAGATCAACACTTACGTCTTTCAGTATAAATCTAAAAAAAATATAAAGAATAAATGAAAAAAATTTAGTCTTCCAAGAATTTTGCATTTTGAATTATGACTATTTATTATGAACAATAACAATCATGATTTGTGAGACTCAATGAATCATGAAGTATCAATAAAACACATAATTAGAGTTTAAGACATTCACGAAATATATTATTTATCAATTTTAAGTATATAAAAAATATAAAAATTTTATATCATCATGTTGTTTTTTGAGATGTTATATGCTTCTTTATTTATCGCTAATGATTAATACAAAATGCAAAATCTTCTTTTATTAATGTGCTTGAAAACTGATTGATCTAATATTACTTATTATGGTTGTATTCTTAACTTTATATCAATTATGGTTTTAAAATATTGCATTGAAAACCAAAATCTTCTTCTATTAATGTGTTTGAAAACTGATTGATCTAATAGTACTGATTATGGTTTATTCTTAACTTTATATCAATTTATGATTAAATTTAAATATTAATTTAAGAATAAATTTATATTTATGTAGGATTAATGTAATATTATCATTTTATATTTTTATATAATATTACATTACATTGAATTTACATTGGAAACTATTTTTTTTCATTTAATGTACTTCGAAACTGAACTTTTCTTATAGTTGATTTTTGTAAATTTCAAAATATTAGGTAATATATTCCTTCCGTGTGTTTTTAGAATAAATTTTAAAATTAATTCATTGAAAATAATATCGTTTTTAAGTTGTGAAAAATTAATCATAATACATATAATAATATTAATAAATTTTGGATTCAAATTTGAAAACAGTAAAAGAAAGAGAATGTGATAAAAAAAATTAAATTTAACATTTAAAATGAAAAATATATACAAAAAGTTAATTTTTGTAATAAATACTTTAATATTTCTGATAAAAATATATAAATTCAAATATTCAAAAAATTTGATGACCCATAATGATATAATAATATATTATAAAATATAATAATATGTAATAATGTAAATATAAAATATAAAATATAATAATATTAATAATATTAAAATATAAGGTAAAAAATAAAAATTATAAAATTTTTAAACTTTTAAAGATATGGAAATAATTAACTATTTCAATTTCAATATTATTGCAAGATTAAACTGAAAGCAATTATCAAACTGAAACTTTAGAATGAAAGTGGTACTATTTGACTAATTAAACAAAAAATATACCAATAAAATTTAAATTTTAACATTAAAAAAAATTGTAAAATAGTGTAGGTTTTTCAATAGATTCTTATAATGTCTCTAAACAACTTTCAAATATTTTTAACTTATAAGAAAGGTTCGTATTTTATATATTATCAAAATCTGAAAAATGATAAATTAAAAAAATTTAATGGAAATACATTAATATTCACAATTGAAAACAATAAAAGTTAAAAATATGATATAGAAAATAAACAAGTAATATAATATTTAGGAACAAAAGATCTATGGTTCTTAATAATATAATAATATATTAACATATTAGTCCTAATATAATAATAATAGTAAAAATAATTAAAATATGGTGTAAAATAATAAATAAATAATTGTAAAATTTAAATATGAATTTTTAAATAGTTTTAAATATTTTTCACATATTTTTTGACATTTTACACAAACTTAAACAATAATTTAAAAAATAATTTTTATAACATAGATATCGGTATATCATTACAAGTTAAAATTATACATTATTAAAATTTTTAAAGATATAAAAATCACTAATAATCTCGATTTCAATATTTTTTTTTTCTAAATTAGGATATATATTGTCAAATTTGAAATTCAAAATATATAATAATAAAGTTTGAATTTAAATTCTAAATTTTAAAAGCTATGAAATATGGGAGCAAAGTTAAAATTTGAAATTCAAAATCCAAAAAAATTGTAAAAACAGGACTCCAATAGAACATTACATTTATATGCACGATCTATCATTTGTAGCTTTATATCGTTTACTCTTCACATCTTTTGTATCGTCTAATGTTTGTATCTTTATTAAGTCTACTCAACAATTTCTATATCGTCCATCATTTTTATTATTAGAGAAACAACTATTATATTTTTCTACATTTTTACTCAATATTTCATTCAAAATTAAATTTGATTTCTTAATTTTAATTATCTAAATCTTAATATATTATTTAAAATAGTTATATATAATACATTTTATTAAAAATATATATAAATAACTTAAATACATTTTTATTATAAAATCAATTAAAATATTATTATTGAATTTTATAAAATAAAATTTATATTAAATTTAATTATACTTTTATAATTTCAAATTAATTTAATAAATATACTATAATTTTTAATTTCAAAATTCGATATCCCGTGCGTTGCACGCGTAAAAATACTAGTTAATCATGTTTCTTATATTTTTTGGTACCATGAGAAAGATACCATGTTTTTTCCATTCATAAACAAAATCATGAACAATTTGCTGAAAATTTCAGAAAAATCTGGATCACCGTTAATTCTAAATGCTCTGTAAATAAGTTTCACACACCACCATTTGTTCAATGTGGTTCTCTATTGGAAGGAAGCGTAAGGAGTGGGTTAGCATGTCTTTTAGAATGTGAATGCCATACAAAGGCTTAGGTTGGTGGTAAAGTTATAACATACTTCACTGATTTATCTTCCAAGCATGGTAAATGATTATCACTTTTCTGTATTTACATTGATCACATGAAAATTTTTTAAGTTGATATTGAATTTTTTTTTACTAGAAAGGTGTTGATTATTATATAATTAACATTTTAATAAGCATTGTTATTGATGTAAAGGCTTTTATATTATCAATCCATCATAAATATACTTTTATTATGAAAATTTATTTATACATAATGAATTGGAGTACATTATTATGAAAAAAATACTTACATGCTTGTCGTTTGTCTATTGTTCTGCCTATATTTTGACATTGACTTGAAATATTAAGCATGTACTAAAATATCCCATTAACACTTTTGTCTGAGAAAAAAATGTAAAATGTCATGTTAGTGTAATAATAAGGTGAAATATTAGTATTTTTATTTCATATTAAACGAATATATAAACATATTGAAGTTGTATTGATTAAGGTCCTGTATTCAACTTTAGCATATCAACAAAATCTTTAAGAAAAATTCTCATAAAAAATTTGTTATTTAATTTCTACCAATCTATCATTGACAAAAAGACATATATTAATGAAATAAATGAGAATAAAAACACAGCAAACTTTTCATATGAAAAAAAATGGACTTATTGTAAAAAAATATTTATTTTATAAAATTGATTTAAATATACAAATTAAATTAAAATATGTAAAACAAATTAATAATTTAATTTCAATTTCATGAAAATATTAACTTTTTTTTGTCAATGTTGGAGGAATCAGATTTATAAATAAGTTAACAATAAAACATAATTTTTTTTCCAAACATTAAAATTTAAAAATTATAATAACTTTACACTTAAATCTTTAATGCGTGTTTTGTTTTTCTTTAAGATGAGTTGATTCTTCTATAATTATCAAGAGTCAATTTGATTCTGAGATCATTCAAGATGGATAGAAAATATATTGATCAAAATTTAAAGACAAAAATATAATTTTAAAATAGCTATTTTATTTAAATTTTAATTATTAAAATAAAATTAATTCCAATTTTTAATTGGAATGATTTGATATAAGAGTTTAAAAAATTTACTTTAAGTTAGATATATAATAGATTTATAAGTTATAATCATTTTAAAAATTGTATCCACTCAACACTCCATGAAATGGAGTAATCCGAGATAAGTTGACAGAGGTGTTTGAAGTAAAATTGACTTGTTTTAATTTAACGAGTTATTATTAAAAGGATTTACCATGTTTGTTTTGATGATGTGGTTGCTGGTGAAGTTTTCAAATAAAAAAACTAGAATCTTCCCATTGCAGAGTGCATGTTGTGAGTTACTCATGGTCGTGTTCGTGTTCGTTTTCCTTCACAAAATTTTCCAATTCTCTTAGTCCCAATGTTGACTAAAGCGTGGTGTCAGTGTTGGATGAAAAAGCCTCAGTTCCTCTCCTTCCTCAGACCCATAACAACTATTCCACACACGTTTCTTCCCACTGATTATGTCTACTTAAAGAACCGCGAACTCCACGCTCTCATAAAAGGCAGGGACACCAACGCTGCATTCTCACTGTTCCACAACATGCCATTGCGTGACACTGTCACCTACAACTTGATAATTTCCGGGTTCCGCGAGCAACCAGAACACGCTCTTCGTTTCTACGCCCAAATGGGTTCGCTTGGAATAGGAGAAAGCTCGACCACGTTCTCCTCTGTTGTAGCGGTTTGCACCAAGGCCGCTTTTTTCAGAGAGGGTGTTCAGGTGCATTGCAGGGTGGTCAAGCTCGGATTTTCATGCAACGTGTTCGTTGGTGGTGCACTTGTTGGGTTTTACACGCGTATGGGGCTAAGCGGGGTGGCACTGGAATTGTTTGATGAGTTGCCGGAACGAAATTTAGCTGTCTGGAATGTGATGCTGCGTGGGTTGTGTGAGCTGGTTAGTGTGAAATTGGAAGACTTATTGGGGTTTTACTCTCGGATGCGTTTTGAAGGTGAGGAGCCAAATGGGGTTACGTTTTGTTATTTGCTTTGGGAGTGTGGTAATCAGAGACGGTTGCATGAAGGAAAGACGATTCATGGGTGCGTTTGGAAGGTGGGTGTGGTGGAATCGAACGTTTTTGTTGCCAATGCTTTGGTGGATTTTTACTCTGCGTGTGGGTGTTTGGTTGGTGCAAGGAAGTGTTTTGAAGCCATAGAAAATGAGAATGTTATTTCGTGGAACTCGTTGGTTTATGTTTATGCTGAAAACAGTTTGTTGTGTGAGGCTTTGGAGGTGTTTAGTGTCATGCAGTTGTGGGGGCGAAGGCCATCAATTCGTTCGTTGGTGGGTTTTTTGAATTTATGCAGTAGAAGTGGAGAGCTTTGTTTTGGAAAGCAGGTACATTGTCTTGTAATGAAGATGGGTTTTGATGAAGGGAGTGTGCATGTTCAGTCTGCTTTGATTGATATGTATGGAAAGTGCAGAGACATTGAGGGTTCTGTGGCTGTATTTGAATGCCTTCCCAAGAGAACTTTGGAGTGTTTCAACTCATTGATGACCTCTTTGTCTCATTGTGAAGCCGTTGAGGACATGGTTGAATTGCTTCGTTTAATGGTCGATGAGGGTCTTGTGCCGGATGAAGTAACCATATCAACCACGCTGAAGGCATTGTCAGTGTCTGCTTTATCAAGTTTTACAAGTTTCCAGTCACTGCATTGTTATGCATTAAAATCTGGACTTGGAGGAGATGCTGCAGTTGCCTGTTCCCTCATGGATGCATACTCAAGATGCGGGCATGTGGATCTTTCTCATCGAATTTTCGAGAGTCTTCCTTCTCCAAGTGCTATTTGCTTCACATCCATGATCAATGCGTATGCTCGAAATGGAATGGGAAAGGAGGGAATTGCAGTGCTTCAGGCTATGATTAAGAGGGGACTAAAGCCAGATAAGGTTACCTTCTTATGTGCTCTAAGTGGTTGTAACCACACAGGACTAGTTGAGGAAGGAAGGGTAGTTTTCGAGTCGATGAAATCTCTACATGGGCTCGATCCAGATCGCCGCCATTTTTCATGCATGGTGGATCTTTTATGCCGCGCAGGACTTCTCTATGAAGCTGAAGAGTTGCTTCTACAGGCACCAGGAAAAAGAGACTGCTTTATGTGGAGCTCTTTGCTTAGAAGTTGCAGGGTCCACAAGAATGAAGAGGTTGGAACAAGAGCGGCAGAAGTCTTACTTGAGCTAGATCCAGATGACCCTGCAGTGTGGTTGCAGGCTTCTAATTTTTATGCTGAAATAGGGAAATTTGACGAGGCAAGGAAAATCAGAGAAGTTGCTCTAGCAAGGAAGATGACTAGGGAGATTGGTCATAGTTTAATTGAGATAAGACAGTGACGGGAAAATAGCGTTCCTGAATTGATGAAGCATTTGACACATTATTCACACACGATAAGACAAAATCATGTCAATTTGCTGAGCTGATGGAGATGTTTCCTGAGATAGTAAGGTCTTGTCTATTTGGGCAATCCTACAATCTAAGGGAAAGGTTTCCTTTGGGAGGAGTTCTTGGTGTGAGCATGCCAAATAAATGAGGGTCGGAATTTGGGTTCCCATGTTTAGTGTAACTAACTGGCAGCTTCCAAAAATAGAAAAATATTTTCCCCCTTTTGTGTACCGCATGTTATTATGCCTTTATACTAGTGCAATTTGAGACACAGTGGAATATGCAAAATAGAATCTTAGATTATATTGTCATTCACTTCTCTTTCAGGGCGGCAAAGTGGGATAGTGCAACGGTGAATATTACTTGTGACTTTTGTAATTGGTTGATGAGTAAAGCAAAATACTACAAAAATATTTTTCCTTGTACTTTAAGTGTGGGCATGTAGAAAATGTTGCACGTTCATCCACTTTCAAGCCAAGCCATAAAGCCTCTCCAAATCCTTCATTTTTCAGAGCTAATCTACGCGTATAAATTATAACCAAATATTCATTCGCATTAATCAAATCAACCAATCCTTGCTATACAACCAATAGGAGCAAAACATGGACAAATTTTTCCTTGTTTCTTTACTCGCTTTGCTCATTGCAGCTCATGGAGTTGCAGGAAGCATGATGTGTGACAGCATTGGCATGCTTGAAGAACTTAAAAGCTTGGAGTCCTTTGACATAGAGGAAGAACCTGAGGTAGAAGAACTTTCTGACATCCCTTCATGGAGAAGCGAGCATGGTGGTAAAGTTCTTGTTAATATTGATAGCTTTGGTGCTGCTGGTGATGGAGAATCTGATGATACTGAGGTAACTTCTTGCATTATTGTTGTTGAAATATGTATTATATACCAGGGGCTTGCAAATGCATATCTCTTTTTTACTCTTCTGTTTTGCTCAAGAGGCACTTTCATTCATTTGACAATGTTGAACAGAGACAAATTGTTTTGCTGAGCTAATCAATCAGGTCAGGCATCATCGCAGACCAGACAAATCATTCTGTAATAATGTTTTGTCCATTGCTTTTCATGATTATCAGGCTTTGCAAAAAGCATGGGGAGTTGCATGCTCTACACCAAAATCTGTTTTGTTAATTCCTCAAGATCGCCGTTACCTAGTCAATGCAACAAGATTCAAAGGGCCTTGTGCAGACAAGCTCATCATCCAGGTAATCAAACACAAATATATAGATTTAACAATTGTCCTGTGATTATTGACATAGTATCTGCATTTCCAGATTGATGGTACATTGGTTGCCCCAGATGAGCCTAAGAACTGGGATCCAAAACTGCCACGGGTTTGGCTTGATTTTTCCAAATTGGATAAAGCTATTTTCCAAGGTTCTGGAATCATTGATGGCTCAGGAAGTAAATGGTGGGCAGCATCTTGCAAAAAGAACAAGTCAAATGTAATTTTCGCAAAACGTGGTCTTGGTTATTTTATAAGTTTATGAAACCTTAATGATAACTTTCTAATTTTCCTCCTATGTTTTCCACAGCCTTGCAAAGGTGCACCAACAGTAAGAACCGCTTTCTTAACCTTGCTTGTACTCTATTTTCAAAGAGAAGGTTTTGCAAGATGTGAAATCAAGTTCATTAAATAATGAAGTAGTTTAACATTGAGGGGGTCATTGCAGGCATTTACCATTGATACAAGTACATCCATAAGGGTGAAAGGACTGACAATCCAGAATAGCCAACAGATGCATTTTACCATATCACGATGTGATTCGGTTAGAATTAATGGAGTTAAAGTGTCAGCACCTGGAGACAGTCCAAACACTGATGGAATTCATATTAGTGAATCAACAAATGTCATAATCCAAGACAGTAAAATTGGAACAGGTTCTGAACTTGTTCTTCTTCCTCAGCTTAAAGTTCCATTTTGCTGAACAATAGAAACAGTAGTATGGTTTACCCTTAACAGACTTTAAAACAAAGAAACACAGTAGCTAACTTGGAAAAGGAATTTCAAAAACACACAAAAAGAATAAAGAAAAATGAAAAGTGAACTTTACTCTTGTGCTTAGATTTCTGCCATTTATATACAAATTAAAAATGAAGAATACTGACCAGTTGTTTTTTGGCCTTTTCATCATAATCGCACGCAATATATTCAGGGGATGATTGCATATCAATTGTCAATGCTAGCTCTAATATCAAAATGAAGAGAATTTATTGTGGACCAGGACATGGAATCAGGTATCATGTATTCTTCATGCCCCCATTTAATTTAAAATTACACGGCACTCTTTGTCTGGTACATTAAAATTTATTTAGTATGGTTGTTTGTGCCTATTGCATACTTTCCTCCACAAAACTGTCATAACCTTTTAATGAACAAATGAACTTTCTATATCTATTGGTTCACTTTTCCCTTGTCTCTTGGACAAGCGTGAGTTACATGAAACATAAAAGATGATTTCATTATTTCAATCTGTTACGTTAAATTTTTTTCCTTTTCTTTCTTTGATCAAATCAAAGTTAAAATAAAAATTGTATCTTTTTCTGGAACACTTTTACGAGTAAGGTAGTTTATACCTTTTTCTAACTGTTTCTTTGTTTTTCAGCATTGGAAGTCTTGGGAAAGACAACTCAACTGGCATCGTCACGAAAGTGATTTTGGATACAGCAGTTCTTAGGGAGACTACCAATGGTCTCAGAATTAAGACTTGGCAGGTAAGTAACATTCTTAGGTCTCAAATCTCACATATAAATTACAATCCTTGAATTAACCCTACTCACCGTCACGGGTATAAGTTAGTTCGGGTCAAAAGAAATTCAGTTTTATTAAATGTGAATTAAGTTGATCACTTAATCCTTGAGATAGATGGGTTAAAGTTGAGTTGAAGATGGGTTGATGTATAACCTGCTACCATCAATTCTTTATAAGTTTTTTTACTAATTTTTGATAAGTCTTTTATTATAATTATTTACTATTATGTAGATTGACGGTTTGATAAATTGTTCAAAATACTTTCCAAATTATCTGTTTATTAAGTTATATAGGTTGACACTTTAATTTTTAATTATTATTTTTATAATAATGTGTGGTGAAATAGATAAACATTTTCATTATATCGCTGTAAAAGAAATGAATCGAGTTAGTTCATTTTGATTTTTTTTCAACAAATATATAAAATAAATCAAAAGAACAAAACATCCTTAAATGAGTTAATTGTCAATCTGTGATAGGTCGAGTTGAGTTACAAAACTTTTGACTTATAAGAAAAAGTAAATCGAGTTAAATAGATTCATTTTTAGCTCAAAAACCATATGAGAGAACGCACCCCTTTTAATCTTTCAACAATATTTTTATTTTCAGTCAAACATTTTTTTATTATATAGTATCATTGTTTTCAAGTAGATATTAATTAATTGCCCATTATAATTATTTAAAAATTTGAATAAAAATTGCAAAGTAATTAACCTTTTGGACTTAATTTATTTTCATTTAATGCTAAAGTTATATTTTGAATACTAGTGATACAATTTTGATTTCCAAATATTACATACTTTTCCTTCAAGACAATTTCTTTTACTGTAATGTAACCATATAATAAAGCTGATAATTATCAAATATTAGTTTAGTAATATTACTATAAATGGTATGTTAGTTCCATAAAATAATACATGTGTATATACGTCCATCAACCTAGACAGAAATTTATCTGACTTTAAGGACACATATGTAGTCAAATTTAGATATATCGGTTGTCAAGGTAATATCAAAATAAACAAAATTAATAGTATTATATGATAAATAGTTTTATATTTTTATTTAATCAGAAATAATCGTTTATATAACTTTTAAAATACTTATATAATTTATTCTCTCAAACAAATGTTAGTGTCTTCACTCAGCAAAAAGAAAAATGGCAATGCCTCCTAACTGCTTTGGGACTGAAACTGATTTAAGGAAAAAACAATTGATAATTTTATCATATGTGACCTTAATATCTGGTAACTGGTGAGGGATTCTGAAAAGGAAAGTCACTGTGTCTGACACATGGCGTACAAAACGATGCATGCAAATATATGCAGTAGGAAAATTTTCCCTGCTGGTAATTTCAAATTCTAGAACCATCTCTAACCTGCATTTGGAAATTGTGGAAAATAATATATATTTGAGAATGACTCACCGATGTTTATCTCTTATTTTGCTGTCTCATAGGGAGGTTCTGGATATGTTCGAGGGGTGCGTTTTCAGAATGTGAGAGTTGAAAATGTGTCCAACCCCATTATCATAGACCAATTTTACTGTGATTCACCGTCCAGTTGTCAGAACCAGGTACAGTCTACCAGTTTTCTCTCTCAAAGCTTTTTATTTATATGCCAAAATTACACAATTAAATTTCATAGATTAGACTAATTGTAACATTATGACATGACAAGTTAAAGTTATCTTTTATCTCTAACAATGATCTTATTGTGTTATGAACTCTTGGTGCAGACATCAGCAGTGGAGATAAGCGAGGTGATGTACCAGAACATTAGTGGCACTACAATGAGTGCTAAGGCCATTAAATTTGACTGCAGTGACACAACCCCGTGCAACAATCTAGTACTTAGCAACGTTGACTTAGATAAACAAGATGGCACAGTTGAAACTTATTGTCACTCAGCTCAAGGTTTTCCCTATGGGGTGGTGCACCCTTCTGCTGATTGTCTCAGTTCCACCGACAAAATCTCTCAAGTTGCAGAGTCAACTATGGAGGAGGATATTCGTCACACTGAACTATAAGTTTCATATCAACCTCTCTAAAGATGCATTATACTGTAACCCTTTTATCATTATAATTTTATATCATATGGGGTACTTAAGAGGCTTGTTTTATGTGAAGTAGCAGTAGTATATGTGGAGGAGGCTTGAGGTGAGATCATAGACAAATCAAGGGATGTAATGGTTATTAAATAATTAGACATTATAACATAATTGATTCCAAAGAGACATCGAATTTATACTATTGATTGAGATTTTATCTTTAACAGTAGTGTTCTGTTCACATAGTGATGTTTGATGTTTTATGTACTCTTGTTTCAAATTTGTCACTACTCTGTATTAACATGTTCTGAAAAAAAAAATTTCCTGGTACTTGCAGGAAGTAAATATTTATAAATAAGTCCAACAAAAAATTAGTAAACTTTTCAATAAATGGTAGTAACAGTTTTCTTCTTTAACATTCATAAATGGTAGTAACATAATTAATAACCCTCACATCATATCTATTATTACTATATGGTTGCAAACTCTGCGATCACTGGCATGGACAAATAATGTTAATATTCGATTTCCAGACACTGCAAGACGACAAACATATGAATTCTGAAGAACAGTTTTTACATGCCTGCAAGTGCAAGGTGTTGACAGTGTGGTCCAAAGACCATTCAAAACAATCGATTGGGACAAAAAAGAGACTGAAACGGAAAAAAGACAAAGATGGAATTATTTCTTCGTTACTCTCTGTTATTTATTTCTTTGCCAAAGCTAAAAGCAATAGGCCAAGGGGTGGCATCCTCAAAATAAAGTTGGTTCTTATAAGACAATCGCATATCTATCATAGAAAAATGATGATACTAATAGAATGTGTTGTTGGTAGTGCTTCAAAACCTCAACTTTTTGAAGTCCCATGTTGTCCCAAAGAAAAATTATTTTGTTTTTTGTTTGATAACAAAATATGTGCCTTGGCATTCTTTTGTAATATAAAACATTTTCATGGTATGGGCCATTTTTGTTGTGCATGCTGTCAAAGGATATACTTTGTTTTTTATTTAGAGTTAAATTTTATGTGATCTTAAACTTATAATTTTGAACATGACTTTTACAATGGATACGAGACTACGAAATTAACTTTGTGTATATACAAGCAAAGGTTAAAATTTAATTTTATGATTGTGTTTATTTAAAATGATTTATTAGTTTATATGAAGTAAATTAAAATTATTTAGTATAAAGTAGTGTAAAATGACTATTTTTCATCGACAAATAAAATTCATTTAACCACAATTGTTGTAAATAAAAATATGATAGCAATTGTGTAACATGTGAGGAAGATTTTATATCAATTTACAACATTATTTGCATTTAGTATGTTGGACCATAAAATTAATGTAATTTTATTTTAAGTCAGATTTTGCATCGGTTTGTATAAACGATTAACATAATATATCGGCTTCATTACTTATTTGGTTGTAAATTTAATTGAAAAACTTCAAGTTGATTTTTATCTGAGATGATAAAACTACTTATATCCACGAAGATTCACAGATAAAATTCATGGTAGAAGATAATTGGTATCCACAAATATTTATTATTCGAGAATAGTGGATAGCAAGTATTTTAATATTTGTTTATAAACGAGTAAGGTGCAGATATCATATTACATGTACCAAGAAGTATCCATCGTCCAAAAAAATTAAAATTAAAACTTAATTTATATTTTATTAAATAAAATTTAAATCTGATTTTTACTTTATTAGGTTAAATTTAATTAAAATTAAAATTTTATTTAATTTATTTTACATTATATTTCATAATTTTTTGTAATTTTATTTAGATTTTATTATAAAATGTCTTTTTTTTTAATATTCATGGATATCCACGAATACTCGCAAATTTAAAAAATCCACAGTATGTTTTAAAATGGTATATGGCGAGTAACATATTAAAATTTTTGTGTTGCGGGTCGAGCAATGAGTAAGCATTATCCGTGCCTAATCTTATCGGTTGTCATCCCTAGTCCCCACTTAGTTTTTTTTTTTTTTTGTTTCAACTAAGTTTAAATTTTTGAAAAATTGATTCAATTAGGTCCTTTCCTAAAAAAATTACAAATGACATTAATGACATGTCATGTGTCAATTCAATTATTTTAATCTTTTCAACCTTTTTTAACTCTTTTTTATTTTTGTAAATGTTTTGTTTTTTCACATGTCAGGTCACGTGGTATGACACGTGACACTATCAATGTCACACGATAGGACAGTGTGATATGTTAATGTCATGTGTCATTCTCTTCTTTTAATTCATTCCTCTTATATGTCTGTGTGATTCAATTTAGTCTCATTTCTATAAAATAGAACATAGTTGTCTATATTTTAATAATGGCCAAATTTATTATTTATATAGATGTTATAATATATATTAAAATTAACTAAATATTTTTAGAATTATTTTTAAACCAACTCTAATGATATTATTGGGTTCTATTTAAATTAGTTTTAATCATATAAAAAATGGATTAATAATATATTAATTTTAAATACTTACTCTTTTTTAAATGAAACTTAAATTTATTTGATAAATATAATAATAATATGATAAAAAAACAAAGTAATGTTGAATATAAAATAGAATAAAATGTAGAATAAATATTTGTCTCACTTAAAAATATGAAAATTTAAAATGAAAATAATTTAGAAAATAATTTTTATTATATAATTAAAAAAATAAAAATAATAATAATATAATATGTTAAAAATTCAATTTTAAAAATATCAGTATAACATTTATACAAATAACAAACTTAGTATCAATTTGGAAAGGGACTCTCAGTCAGCCTAACCTATCTCGACCACCAACCTGAGTTGGCCCGTCTCGATTGTTAGTCCATGCCGGCCCATCTCAACCAATTGTCTGACCTGACTTGTCTTGCTTGTCTCAACCATTGGCCCGAGCAGAACCGTCTTGACCATCGGTCCAAGCTGACGAGTCTCAAATGTTGGCCCAAAACAACTTGTTTCGACCGTTGTCCTGAGTTGCTTGTCTCGACGGTTAATAAACCCTTAATCTAGTCTGGCCCATCTAGGGATGGCAACGGGGCGGGGCGGGGACGAGTTTCGCTATCCCATACCCATCCCCGCATAAAAAACTCATCCCCATCCCCATACCCAAACCCAACGGGTATCAAACTTTTTTCCCATCCCCATCCCCACCGGGTAACGGGTATAATCTCGTACCCATATCCGTACCCGCGTTCTAACTACTTCAATATTATAAAAGAAAAAAAATTACGGTAAAGAAAACATAATATTATGAAATATTCAATATTAGGAGGATTTTCATCGATGTCAAATACCTTAAAATAAATTATAATTGTTTACATTTTATATTAGAATACCAAATAAAATTTCATGTGAACCAAAACATTTATTAAATTTGCAAACTACAACATTGATGGACTTAGTTGATAAAATTAAAAAATATTTCAAAAAAATATAAAAGGAAAACAAATATTCAAATTAAAATATATTTTAAATGTTTGTTTACTTCAATTTTTTAAATTCTAATGAATCTATTTTTTATACACTAATAAAAGTTATAATATATCACTTGATCAAAATGACACAAAGAACAAATAATAAACATAATAATAAAAGGAAAACAAATATTCAAATTAAAATATATTTTAAATGTTTGTTTACTTCAATTTTTTAAATTATAATGAATCTTTTTTTTATACACTAATAAAAGTTATAATACATCACTTGATCAAAATGACACAAAGAACAAATAATAAACATAATAATAAAATTTTGACATAGATTTTGTATCTTGTGAACTTCATTATATGTTGGATAGTGACAAAAAATATTCATAGAAATTACATTAAATTTTTATATTGTAGTAAATAAAAGTTATTTATACAATTAAAGTGGAAAAAATTACAGTATGATTAATAGTGAGTTATAAAATAACAAATAATTAGATAGAATATATCGAAATATTATTCTACATGATGAAAATAAACAATAAATAAAAATATTAAAAAACTAACAAATGTGTGTTTTAGAAATAATTTGAGAGACTATCGAAAGAAATCGCACAAGAGAAATCAAATGTATAATTAAGGTATGATAAAATGAAAAATACCTTAGAGAACTAATTATTAAATTATGTTTGAAGTGGTTAAAATTAAATAGAAATATCATTAGTGACCAAAAAATTTGTCATTAAATTACAAATAAATTAGTAATTAAATTGGTCACTAAATCAAGTACCGTTTCGATCATTGAATCGGTCACTAATTTAGTCATTGATTCAGATAATAAATCAACTACTACCACCAACGACGAAAAATAGTGACTGATATGGGTTACTGACTAAATCAGTCACCATTTCATGTTTTTCTTGTAGTGAATTATCATATATTATTCCTAAATATCATTATATATATATATATATATATATATATATATATATATAATTTTAACCACTTCAAATAGAATTTAAAGTGAAAAAATTACATTATGATTAATAATGAGTTATAAAATAAAAAATAATTAGATAGAATATAACGAAATATTATTCTACATGATGAAAATAAAAACAATAAATAAAAATATTAAAAAACTAACAAATGTGTGTTTTAGAAATAATTTGAGAGACTATCGAAAAAAATCACACAAAGGAAATCAAATGTATAGCTAAGGTATGATAAGACGAAAAATATCTTAGAGAACTAAGAAAACTTTTCAAATATCAACATATATACCTAATGGTTGAAAAATAACGATAATTATTTTAATGAAACAAAAGAGTTCTTCAAATTAAACAAAAATTAATAATAATAATAAGTAAAGAATTTTTTTTATATTACCTTAAATTGAGAGTATAAACATTCTCATGTGAAAGGAAAATTTATAATAAATAAAAATATTAAAAGTAATATAAATATTCAAATGTGAGGCATAATTTTTTTTTATTAACATACATCATTTTAACATAATTACATAAAGGTTATGATAAGATAAAAAATATATTGGAGATGAGAATGAGGTTCATGACAAATGAAATAATTAAAAGAAATAAAAAATAGAATATATATATATATATATATATATATATATATATATATATATATATATATAGGGGTGAGTTGATTAATTGTGAATATTTTAATAATTTAAACGAGAATAGAGATATGACGGGGACGGGTATTATGGCGGGTATATGTATATCTCCATACCCATCCCCATACCCAACTGAAAAAGTCGGGGATTCCCCATACCCATACCCATACCCAGTCAATGCGGGGATTCCCCGTCAAAACGGGGACGGGTTCGGGCAATACCCACGGGGACGGGTTTATTTGCCATCTCTAGGCCCATCTAGATCATCGGTCAAGCCCGTCATGTCGAGGTCGTTGTCCTGCTTATGCCCTTCTCGATCGTCGACATGGGCATACTTGTATCGATTTTTGACTCGTCTCGACCATCGACTTGGGTTAGCTTGTCTTGATCGTCAGCCCGACCTGTTTGGATAATTGATCGACTTTGTCGGTCCGACTAGACCTATCTCGACCATCTGTTGGGCCCGGTCCGTCTCGTTGGCCTAGCCCTTCTCGACTGTCGACTTAGGCCTGACCCGTTTGGATCATCGGTCGAGCCTGTCTTGTTTCTCTCGACTGTTAGCCCAAGCCAGAATGTCTCAACAGTTTGCCCGACCTTCTTATCTCGACTATCTGACCGGGCCGACCCATCCCAATCGTAAGGTCGGGCTGGCTCGTCTCAACGGTTCACCTAGGCCTACCAATCTCTGCCTTTGGCTTGGGACATTCAACTTGACCCATCCTGTTTCCATCGTCAACCCAGGTTGGCCTGTCTTAAATGTCAGCCTAGGTCGACCCATCTTGACTTTCGGCCTAGGCCGACTTGTCTCGACTTTTGACCTAAGTCGGCCCAAGACGACTAGCTTCGATCTTTGACTCAGACTCAAAGTTTTGTTTTAAAGAGTTAGTTAAAATATTTTAGTGGAGTCAAACCCACATTAGCTTTTAGTCCTAACCCACTTAAGAAGAAGTTTTGGGGGTTGGAACTTTTTTTGGTCGCCTCATTTGAATACCCCCTAAAAAAGAACTTAATGAAAGATAGGTCAGGGTTAACCTATAAGCTTTTGATTGACAACTCTACTTCTAATTATTTCTGTCAAGTTTATTGGTAATTTTAAGTGTTTCTAAATAACTGATTACCATCATGCAACTATATATATATATATATATATATATATATGTGTGTGTGTGTGGTATATCCAAATTATATTTGTACTACAATGATAATAATTAAAGCAAAATGATCGGTTGTAGTAAAAAAAAAATATGATACTCACAAAACAAATAACATGTTTAAATTAGAAATTGCACGATATCACTTCCTACAACTACCTTGAGTTGTTAATAGATTCTTACTTAGAAAAATATTCTATCAAGAAATTATCTATAAAAGATATACACTTCAAAATACTCAACTTTTGTGAACCAAAATCACAAGTTATTTGCACAAAACTTTTTATGAACACTGTTTTAGAGAGAGAAAAAAAAACAAAGACTTTATTAAGAAGCTAAACTAAGTTTCACAACAAGTTAAAATTAATAAAAATAAAAAATTAGAAAAAGAAAACTATGAGCAAATTTCTATCAATTAACTTGTGCATATGTACTAATATTAGCTTTTGAAAAAAAACATTTCATTTTCCCACTTGCATTTCCCTCCTATAAACAAGTAATATAAAGAAGTTTTCCAAACAAATCCTTAGTCTATATGCTGAATAATATTATCGCCATTTAGATAACATCAACAATGCATTAGTTCATTTGAAGAAACTTGGCCCGAATTGAAGATGCCTTAAATTATTTAGAGTAATTTAATAGTGCTTTTAAGTAGTGCAAACATCACAAAGCGAGTACATAATGTACCTAGGAAACATCAACAATGCATTAGTTCTACTTTTTGTCACATTATATGGCCTAGGAAACAAAAAGTTCACCCATAACCGAAGATTCTAGGCCAAGCTAGTACACATTCCAAACGAAGATGACATTACTTAATATAAATTACTTTCGTGGTTGCCGACGTTCGGATCGGTTATTGATAGTGTCTATCTGTTATCTAATCCATACAAAATAAAATTTATTTGTTATTTATTTGTTTATTCATTAAATATTCGTTTAAAAAATGTCTATAAATTTTTAAAAAATTTACAGGTACATGTGGATATTTGCATACCTACAATATTTAAAAAAAAGTATATATTATAATTTTTTTAAATAAAATTATAAAAATATAAAAATATAAAATATAAATTAAATTAAATTAAATATAAATTAACTTTAACCTAATAAAATATATATTAAATTTTAATTTTAATTTTTTGTGAATAACATGTATACATATCTACATGCAAGAGTAGTATGATAACTACATCTAATTCGTTTATAAACGATATTAAAATAACTGTTATCCGTAAATAATAAATACAGACGAATAGTAATTATTTGCGGACACAAATATTCTGATCATCTCTACTCGCATCTATAGATATTAGAACCACCTTCATAATCGGATAGCTGATTTGATCTTTATAAAATTACTAACTTGAGCAATAAAATCAAAATTACCAATACACCATATCAATTCTAAGTTTGGCCTTATATTATTGGGTTAGGTTCTCAACTTTATGTCTAAAAGAAGTTTAATCTAATCAAACTCATTTGATCTTACTACTTAATCTAAATGGAGAGAGATTTTGTTAGGTTAAAAGAGAGCGCTTAAGTTGCGGTCCTTGCGAGATAAAATTTTTAAAAAAAATTGTATATTAGACTTCTGTGTAAATAAAATTACGATTTTCGCTTTCTTCATTGTGATATCAGAAATTTTGATAACAGGTTCGCGACACATGACTTCTATTTTGACGGGTGGGATCACGAATTGGAGGTTTGTGAAATGAGAAATCGGTCTCAGAAAATAATTTAAATTTCTCATCATTTTGTCCATACTGCACCCATTTTCTGACATATGTATACCCGCAGTTATCTTAGGCTTTAAAAGCCTGCTCTTGGTTTCTCAGTTTCCCAACAAAAAGTTTGTTTTGTGGCTTAGTTTTGAACTCATAACTGAGCAGCAGAAACCTAAAAGCAATAGACTGATGAGGCCTGAAATGTCCGTGATGGTCCCTGCCACATGCCTTTTCAACTACACGCTCATCAATTTCAGATCTCACCATCTTCACTTAGGATCACATTCTATAGATATGCCTGCACAGACAAAAACTCAATATTCCATGTCAAAATTTAAGGCTCTTGTTTTGTGTATCTGTTATCTATCAGATCGATGCTATTTACTTTTTCACAATACCTTAGGAGGGAATTTCTCTCTGCCTTTTGGATCACCTTATTGTTACGATTGAATATTTATCGTTAAACAAAAAATTATAACTATTAATCAAGACGTAATTCTTTTAATTTAAAAGTGTAACATTTTAAGTATTATAATTTGATTGTAACCTGACCTATTTTACTTCCTTTATATGACAATTGATGCTACATACAACATTTATTTATAAAGAAAAAGTTATTTTGACACTACTATTCCCAAATAACTATTATTTAACGCCAACTTATTATTTAGATAAAAATTAATTTATATGAGTTGTCAAATGATAGTATTAGTGTCAGGTGTCAAACTACCATCGTCCTATTTATAATAATTCAGATACCAAAAATGAAGAAACTCAAAAATGCAAAGTATAAATCTAAATTCTTTAGGTTCCGAATATTTGAACATAGACTACTGATTAATTCCCCCATATAAGCAAACAATGAAAAATGTTACCAACTTGTTTTCTCTTTTTTAACACAGATTTTTGGTTATTATTAGTATATCACACTAAGAGTCTAAAACTCATGGTCCCCTACTTTTTTGTTCTATAAGCACAGCACATTATATAATAAGGTTTAAATCAGTGATGTAGGTATGGTTTTAAACAATTGAAAACACAACAATTTCAACTGGTATGGTAGTAGTAAGTGTCGTATCCATGATTATTATGTAAGAAATGTTGTTGAACAGGACAAAAATCAATGTTGTTTTGATTAAACAATGATACCATGTTTTTTGTTAAAAAGTTTTGTTATTAAAAGAAGCCATTGTTGTTGTGCAGGTTCTTCTTCAAAACGTTCTAGAACATATTTGGTGTCATAGTTTACTTATTATGGAAGCTCTGATCTAAAGTGACACGATGAACATTCCACGGAAGCAAAAACTAAAAGGGCACATGGATGTGCATAATGCAGAGTAATGATAGCCAGAATGAAGTTATTGTGTGAGTGTGAGAGTGTGACATTTTGAGCCGTGGGATAAGGGTCATGTTACAGGCCAAGAATTAAGAGATTAGATTTCGCTCTTTGAAATTATTGAGAAAGCAAAAAAAGCTTTTGGGGCTCAAAGTGATCCGTGAATATATATTGCTAAAATAGGTTTTTGTATTCGATGATCAACACCAAGGCCTATTGGGATACAAACAAACCGATGGGGACAAAACACTTTTGTCTCTAGTTTTTCTTTATTTCTTTAATCAATATTTTGAACATCATTCACATGGACAAACCACACTTTCTTCCAACTAAAAACTCACATGCACCACAAACTGTACCATCAACACCAACACCAATAGGGTAATTTCAACTAAGTTCAGGTTTTCGGTAGAGTTTTTAAAAGGAAAATAATATTTTGACAATTTTTTTTTACGATAGATAATAATATTTAAACAATTTTAAAAGAAAAAGTTATCAAAATTATTTTCCTTCTTAAAATTTCAACTAGGATTGCCTTCGGCATTGCTCAATTAATAAAGTGAAATCATATCTGATTTTTCGAAAACCAAAACGATTTAGTTAGTCTTGAAATTCTAGAAAGATCCGTGAAGCAAAAGCTAGAAAAGGAAGTAGCTCAAGTGTAGCACATATTACACAAACTTTTGCATTCATTGTTTTGGGAATGAGGAATCGAATTGTTGTTATAATGAACCAATTCCTTGGGTGTCCTTTTGAAAAAAACCATTATGGCATCTTCATCTTAAGAAGAATGATATCATGTATGGACTTTCCACATCTATGTATATATGCTTTTTTAACCAACCACACTCTCGTGCATCCCAAGATCAATGGAAATGCAATGCTTGCTAACTTTTGTTTTTAGTTAATCAAATTTGAACCTTGTTTTTAACATTAATTCTTGAGAATCCCAAATGAGTGAGGTAGGGTGGTGAAAATTGAGAAAATTGGAAAAGAAAAAAAATGGAAAATCAAATTGTGTATACTAAATCAAAAGAGTGAGATTATCATTAATTATTAATAATTTTATTTTTTTTATTAATTTAATACCATTTTTAATTATTCATTATTATAATAAAAATATAAATTTTAATACAGAGTAAAAAAAGTTTTTTTTTTCTAAGTCCAACAAGATTAATTAGATTACTACCTTAGAAAAACATTAAAGAAAGGAAATTTTATGGTAAAACAATAAATTTATGATTAAAGCCACCCAATTTGTCACATTATAAGTCTTTTCCGTCTCGAAATTATGTCTTTGGATTAGCCACCAAAATTAAAAACAAAAAGTTGGTGGATGTATATGTATACTATCTTTTACCTTCTAATTTTCTTCATTAAAAATTATTGTGCATTATTTAGGATAGAAAACGACAACGTGGCCCTACCATTAACGAGTTGCACAGTATTTAATGAATATTAATCTATACTCAGATGCATAATTAAACAAATTTGTATCCAGGGAAACAATAAGAGACAAAAACTTTATTTTTAATATGTGTGTATTATATTATATTCAATTAAAGGACATATTTTTGTTAGAAGGATACGAACAAGTTGTACTAAATTTCAACAACATTTAACAAAATTAAGTTATAACTTTTTAAAATATTTTTAAACAATTAAAATATTTAATAGCACTTATGAGTGTTGTTAATATGACATGATTAATTTTAAAATCTGTTTGGTAAATTTGAGTATTTCTCAATTTTAATTTATTTAGTACTTAAAATTGGAGTATTTTTCAATTAATTTTTTATTATTTAAATGTGTGATACGAGTGTAATATTATCCTATTATGTATGTTATCTCTGTAATCAAGTAACTCTTTTTCCACTACATTAAAAACAATAGAAATCATCATATTCGTCTTACATTAACTAAAATATTAAAAGAATTATTTCTTAACATGTCACGTCAACCAATTAATGATAAAAGTAAATTATGAAAACTCAAGAAAAGAATATAAAAATTATAAACACTTAACATATAATTTTTTTTAATAAAATTGTAACTAAAAATATTCAAATTTATTAAAGCTTAAAACTTAATTAAATAAATAGTATATTATTTTGTTATCGTGAAAGGCTGCATGTAGCAATTTCTAAGTATTTTAACGAATTTAATAAAGTCATAGTTTGTTAGCTTAATATTCCTAAAATTATGTGAATGAATTATTAATTTAACTATTGAATGTGTGATGGAATGATAATTTAGCTAATAAAAAAAAGTTTGAGTTAGTACTTAAATATATAAAAAAAAATTATGAATTAATTTATAAATATTATAATTTAATAGCAAAATAATCACTAATATATATTAAATTAGCCTTGAAAGTACACCTTAACAATGAAATCATCTCGCCAAAGTTAACAATATTATAACTTTTACATATTTAAATTAAATTTTCCATTCTTTTGTTGGTGTCTTACTCTATTGAAGTATTATTTATTTTAATATATATATATATATATATATATATATATATATATTAACCATCAAATAAATTAATTAAAGTATAGTTTGTATCAATTAAGATACAATTTGTGCCTTACACACACAATTGGTTCATAACAAATAAAGTTAAAAAAATTAATTAATCTTATTTATTTTATGATAAATTTGAAATTTTGTAACCCATTCTAAGTTATCACTTAGATAATTTGACTTACATTAATATATTTAGTTCTCAACTTATTTTATATTTTATTGTAATATAAAGTGAGTTACTCGACCCACATTTTATTTATTGTAGTTGAAAAAAATGTTAGACTAAGAAAATGATTCAAAACTTTTATAAAAAAATGAATAATGGCCTTTAACTTGAACTCATTCCGCTTAAAAAATTAATCGAATATAATTCATTTAACTCACAATTTATTGGAGATTTCACATTAACCAAAAATAACATAAATTTATAATATATAAGTGAGTGCAATCCTCAAATTAGGTTTAAAGTTCATTTTTTAATATGGTATCAGAATCATATGAGGTCTATTCTAGTCAGATTTGTTGTTTGTGAATCTATCATGTCACTTTTTATTGGGTCGTCATTAGACCACTCATTAATGTTTAGTTTAGTCTCATGCTAGAGATGTATATGTCCCAGTATGAGACAAATTATGGAGATCTTATATCGACTAGAGATAAAACATATTTACGAGATATAAGTGAGTGCAAATCTCATGTTACTAGCCGATTTTAATTTTGTAAAGTTGAGTGGAATTTGTCACTTTTTAAGATGATATCTTTGTCGGTGTCATTCGTTATCGGGTTGCAATTGGACTATCCATTAATGTCTAAACCTATACCGTGAGAAGGTTGTGTTGAATATCTTACATCGACTTGAGATAAGTATATTTAATGTATATGAATGATTTAAAGTTTGATTATTAAGTCAGAGTCATTTGAAGCCTAAAATTAGGCCCAACAAATTTATTTAAAGTAAATTTGTTTTTCTAATTTAATTGAACCATAATTCAAAATATATTTATTTCGTTAAACTTAATTTGTGGAGTATCAAATTATCTTATAGAGTTAAATTCATTTAGAAACATTTGATCTAAATAATATGGAAGTAATAATATTAATAAAATAGGTACATATTTGACAAATAAAAAGAAAATAGTTTGTAGGCATATGAGTATGTAAGAGGTTGGTGGAAGGTCATATAGGAAGGAATAGAAGTAGTATTTTGTTTGGGCCATATTATATGATTGATAAAGGGATGGCCACAGTTGGAAGCATGAAATTGTTTATCACATACATAGTTGGTCGTTGAAATATATTCACAAATAATGGATGAGAAGCAAAGCTAATCATGGTTGTGTGCGTGAAGATGAAGTTCACGAGAAGACTTTATAGTTCACGAGCACACATCTCACAAAAGACGGCTAAGAATCTTGTGTGGTACTCCTTCTTCCCCACTCTCTCATCTTCCAAGATAATACAAAGTAAAAATCAAAATTAACCCAATTAATAATAATTGTCACTTAGAACATGTATGAGATAATAAAACAATATATCTTTATATCCCACCTGCCCTCTCTATAGACATAACTATGTCGATGTCTGGGGTTGGGCCCTGTTTTGTAAATATTTGTTATAATAGATTATATATTGTGGAACAATTTTTTATGTTAATATAGATAAATTAGTTAGTAAATGATAGATATATTTAACTAGATCTATAAAAGATTATAATAAGAAGATATAAGATTAAAAAATAATAAAGGTAATTTTTCATATTTTATAAATAAATTATAAAATTCTTAATGTTTTACATTAATAAAATGATTTATTTAGTAAATATCCAAATTAATTCCTAAAAGAATGAATGTGTTAACTTATACGTTTTTTATCAATTATGTATTTTACGCATAAATGTTTTATAAGTACAGATCCAGCTTCTCATATGTTTTTGTAAGATAACATTTATTAATGAACAAATGAAAAGTTTGAAGTAGATTCACATATAGAAAACTTATGCACTTTACTACGTTTAAGTAATTAATACATTGAAAAAAAATATTAAGTATGTTTATTTATTGAACCAATTGTATTTTATATAATTAACCGTCTCTGTTCTCTTACCATGTCCTCATGTTTAGGAAACATGTTACAATTGCATACGTGGGCACAATCAAATTGTGCATTTTGGGTATTAGTAAGAAAGTAATATATTTTTGCGGATAAAATAAAAAATAAACAGTTGAAAGTTTCGAATTTTACTATGTATAATGCACATTTTCGAAAGCAGCAAAAATTTGTCACGAATGTGAAAAACAGAGTAACATACAGGTAAGAAAGGTACCATAGTTGGTAATGGTTGAATATTATAATGTGGTTGAACTCAAGTTCATTGTGAGTTGTCAAAAAGGAGAAATGTACCTAAATTTTCTTTGCTTATATCTTATACCTCTAATTTTTGGGATCATATTATTTGTAGAATTTATTCCCCATGTAAGTTGTTCTGCGTTGTCGTTTTGTCAGATAAATTTTCATGTATAATAAGATCATTCATTTTATAATAATTACTTCAAAAAGAAACCAAGACTGATTTGTAACAACACATAAAAATTTAATCTCTGTTTATCATATATTCAACAGTGAAACTGATTGATGAACCATTATAAGAAGATTAATGGTCATGTGAGGATAAAGAAATGGTTGGAAGCAAAAGAATAGAAAAAAAGTCAATGAAATTACAGATAAACACTATTGAGTGACACTATGAAGCGGTGGTATTTGTGTAAATGTGTCACTGCCAGTTTACTGTACAAAGAAACTCACAGGGAATGAAGCAAACACATGTAAATAACAGAAACCCATATTTGATGTTTGATGATTGCATATGATAGTCCAATGCACCTCGTGCCCATCATTGTCACCCAAAAGAAAAAGAACATATATATTTTATAATCTAATTTTGATCCAAATGTAATTTTTAATTTATCAAATAACTTGAACAATTTTACCCCAGATGTGGTTGAATGTTAATTAATAATATGACTACAGTAACATAATATTTCAGTGGCACTTGTTGCCTAGCATTTTCAGTACTTTACTTCAATCTCACTTCACGTGACTTGTATAGTTTACATTAATCAGAATTTTCCCTTCCACCCAGTTAAGGATATGCAGAAGAAAATTTCTGTGCATATGTGACTCTTGATGGCTATGTAAAGCGAAATTGATCCTGAATTATCTTTGCAACAGTCACAGCGTACAAACTAAAATTCAATATATGCATGTAAATGAAGAAATGGTAATTGTTTGCAGAGCGGAAAACTCATTATGCAGAAGACGTACACATGGTGGAGGGTGTGAAAGAGAAGGAGAAAGAGAAACTTTGGTGGTGTAGTTCCTTAAATTGAGCAACAGTGAAAAGAAATGAATGAAAATTGATTACGAGATCCAACTCTGAATTAGGTTCAGTAATTGATACATTAAACTAATGTGACCCCCACTCACATTGGGATTTTGACATATGATCTAATGAAAGTGAATTTTCTTGTTCACTTGTCTGATTTTAGTGAACCTTTTTCTATGCAATATATTTCACTTTTTTCTGTTTTGGGGGCCTCAACAGATATGAGAACCTCACGCACAGAAATTCGTGCAGGAGGAGCATGATATCGTACTTTTTCTTTTGTTGTTATTCATGTGTGTGTACAGAAAATGTTGTGTTGCATAAACATGAAAAAAATGCTGCAAATCAGTGGGCGTGAAGGATGGTTTCACACAAATCCATCCTTGCTGGTACAATACCTTGCTTCCTTTTTTTTTTTATTCGTTAACTTCACTTCCCTCAATCTCTTGTGCTTCAGCACCAATTTTTTTCCCTTTCGGTTAAATAAGGAAAAGAGGAACACAAAATGCTTAATTGGAGGGTTTTTCTGACCACATAGCTGTGGCTCATGGCTTAACAAGACAAAGTGACAGAACTCTTGGCCCGTGAAGGTTGCACGTGATCATAAAAGACCTGTGACAATTTGTGTGCCATTGACACCTTATAGACCCATTCACGTGGTGTTTTTTGGTTTGGATTTCCACAAAATCTTGTTTTATGAAATTAACAATGATACATGTTTAAAAATTAAGGCAAAATTTGGGTGGAGGAAGAATCAAACAAGTTAAATGAGAAAAAATGACGAGGGTGGTAAATAGAATCCACATCAAGTTGTGAACTTTATCTTTGGCTGGTGTGTGAAGCTCTCTCATCTACCTTTAACTTGTCTTGTTACCTAGTGTCATTCTGTGATGCTGAAACATGCTGAGGAATATCTTTGTTTGTGTTCACTTTTGTAATTTTGGATTTAATCTAGTCACAATAATGGTACTGTGATGAGGTTAAGCTAGGAAAGTTTGACAGATAGAGCAGGTAGATTTGGGCTGAGAGTTCCTCCAATAGGGTAATAATGAAGGGCATGCACAAGTCATGGTTAAAAAACAACACCAGTCCCCTTAACTGTCGCTTTGTATGGTCACATGCAATGACATTGTTGTGTATGTGGCAAGAGAATAGCAGCTCCAATAAACAAATTCTAACCAAAATTCACAAAAAGGAAAACAAACTAATTAATGAAAGATAAAAAGAAGAAGAATTGAGAATGAAATCATAAATGCCTGGCATTTTGAAGAATATTTTAATACACTTGTTTTTGCCTGCACAATTATTATTAGCCTTCAACTCTTCTCCTTATATAAACAGAGCCGTCACTTGTTTTTTTGGCAACAACACAAAGAACCTCTCTCATCTCTCTGTGTTGCTCTCTCACCCCTCTCTCTGCTGAATTTCTATTCACATTTCACCAGAAGTTACCAACATGAGTCCTTTGAGTTTCAGAGGTTTCACATACCTGTTTCTCATTGTATTTCTCATTTGGTCTTCCAATTTTGAAGCCTGCATTGCAAGAAGAGGCAAGCACTGGAGGCATAGCACCAGGGATGATGCATCACCTGCTTTGTATAAGAAAAAAGCAAAAAGTTATGGAAATGGTCACAACAAAAACCATGGTGGAGGATCAAAACCAAAGCCTCCATCATCACATAAAGCCACCCCAACATTACCAAAGACTCCACCTCATAAAACCATTCCCTCACCACCATATCCACCACCATCAAATGAAGATACCCCCACAACTCCCCCACCAAAACCTTACAACGGAGGCCATTCTTCCTCCACCACCTTCAATGTGCTAGATTTTGGTGCCAAGGGAGATGGAAAAACTGATGACACAAAGGTAACTCTTTCAACCTCTTAATCTAACTTCTGCTAACTAGTTAACATGTAAGACTCAGAATTTTCAGTTATCATAGAATTCAATGTTCCTTGTACAATTCAGGGAACAGGCATAGTTATGATGAAATTTACTGGAAAAGGGGGTAGTGGCCAAGGGGGATACAGTTTAGGTGGTTTGTGGTTAAAATTTTCTAAAATACTATGTTATTCAAAACTACTTTTGTGCTCACAGTTATGCTCATGTAATTACAAATGTCTGTAAAAAGTGAAGTGGCCCAATTACTAATAATGCAGCAATTACATAAATCTTCAAAGTTAAGGTTATAAATTTCAATTTAAAACATTCCCCATTTAACAAGGCTTTGGTTACGGTTTATGTGAGAATTTTCCTTTTTCTAACTTGAAATGATCTGGGTCCAACTAAACAAGTCCATGGTAATTGGTAAAAATAATAGGCCATGAGGAGCACAGGAAATTGTTTTCCCTGTCTTTTCTGTTTGTGGTGTTGCTCTTCTTCACTCTTCAGTTAGTAATATACCATTAAACAAAGTTTACAGTGACGTAGAATTAGAGCAAAATATATAGTGAAAAATACAGAAAAGTGAAGACACCAGAACAAGCCAAATGGGTGGGACCTACTTCAAAAATGATTCTCGTTACGACAGTTGAGTCACATTTTGTACAACAATTTTTAGTTTATAGAACACACACCAGTGATCACAACTCCACCCATTATTTAATACAGTGATTTTATTAACCCAGAGAAAATTTATTTAAATTTTGAAACTATTAAATTTTATTTGAAGTGTTAAAATTCAATAACGACACACATTAATGAAGTTAAGAAAATATTATGAATCCATCAGAAATTGTTCTGCGTTATAATATTTTTATAATGTTAGTGCATTTTAATTAAATTGCTATCTTGAGTTGGTAGTTGAAATATATTTTTTTATCATACTCATTATTTTATGTGGAAGTTGGTACTGTAATTGAAACAACTATACATTGAAATTGAATGCAGGCATTTCAAGCGGCTTGGGCTGAAGCTTGCAAAGTAGAGGCATCAACCATGGTGATTCCACCAGACTACGTCTTCTTTGTGGGGCCCATTTCATTCTCGGGCCCATACTGTAAACCCAACATCGTTTTCCAGGTAACATATCTACATAGAGTGAAAGTAGCAGGAATGAACAGAGAGAAAAAGAGAAAATAACAGGAAAATAAAAAAAAGGAATGGAATTAAAATGCTAAAAAAAAAAAGTAAAAAAAAAAAAACATGATACCCCACTAGTGTGTTCATGAGCCGAATGTGATGTGGCATCAGAAAATAACATCAACATTTCTGTCATTCTGGTATAGACAGAACACATGCCTGTCATTTTCGTATGTTGTAAATGTAGTTAAAATGTTAAAATTAAACAAAAATATATGACTATGATGATAAAGAAGGTATATGTAGTTTATTTAAAAGAGTTCAAGAAAATTAATTACAAATAACATTACGTTTTCAGGAAGAATAAATTGAGTAATTTCCAGGAGAGTTGTCTAATCAGTTTCGACAAATTAACAGAGTTGATTTTTCGAAAATTCATAATAATTGATACAACTTGTAAACTAATAAATAAAAATTAAGTTAGCAATTATGAGCTTTAGCCAAGAAATCGTACATATCATAGAAAAATATGGCTAAAAAGTTTAGCATAAAAGACAGAATTATGTGAGCAAGGACAAAGTCTTCACCACCACCACAAAATAAACTACCTCTTCCTATTATTCTTTATATTTTCACATATTTACCTTTACACGTGATTGTCCCTGTTTATTATGCATACTGTATCAACCGACAATTCAGTTGAAGTGATGCTAATAAGGTTGGTTATGATGTGTCAGCTTGATGGCACCATTGTTGCACCAACAAACCCCAATGCCTGGGGCAGAGGACTACTACAGTGGTTAGAATTTACCAAGTTGGTGGGAATTACCATTCAAGGAAATGGTGTTATTGATGGAAAGGGCTCTGTGTGGTGGCAAGATCATCAATATGATGATCCCATAGATGATGAAGAAAAGCTCATAGTCCCTTTAAACCAGACAGTACCAAGTCCACCACTGCCGGTAATTTGAAGTTTTCTATAAATTTTAAATAACAATGAAATGTGTTATAAGAAGAATGTTTTGCTAGTGTTGTTCTTACATTTCTTGCTTTGTAATTTCTTACATTACAATTTTGTTACTCACCTGAGCCTTCTATACCTGCGTGATTGTACTAGATTCAAAGTGAGCTGGGAGGAAAAATGCCATCTGTCAAGCCAACTGTGAGGACCATCTTAAACCTTTCACAGAACCAATTTGATTCATGTTTAGGAGTTATTATTGGAATATAATGGAGGTGATTTCTTTTTGCACAGGCACTACGCTTCTATGGGAGTTTTAACCCAACAGTTACAGGCATAACAATTCTAAATAGCCCACAATGCCACCTCAAGTTTGACAACTGCAATGGGGTTCTGGTCCACAATGTGAGCATATCATCCCCTGGGAACAGTCCTAACACAGATGGAATTCACCTTCAGAACTCCAAAGATGTACTGATATATGGCAGCACTATGGCATGCGGTAAAATTTCATCAACTTGTGCCACATTTCCCTTTCATTTGACAATTTATTAAGAGCACAATGTAGTTGATAGGGACAAAATTAAAGTGAAAATGAAAACTCAAGACAAAAAAGAAGAAAACTGAAATAACTTTTATATGCATGTTCTATGATTCTTAAAAGAGCGTGGCATTATCTTATCCTATCCACAACCAGATTGGACACATAGCTACAAAAGGAAAATACCAATGCCTGCTAGTCATAAGCTGCATGGCACGTGTCAACAGCAAAATCAACACTGCATCATCCAACTTTAGAGTACTCAGTTCCATAAATAAGAGCTTTTGTTTTTTCATTTCTTCCATCACTCTTGTCTTATTGGAATTATAACTTCTGCCTCACATTCCTCTTCAGTCCTCCACACACAATTGAGGCTAGCATATCCAGTGGTCCATTACAAGTTACCTAAACTTTGGGGTGGGTTGGGGAATGATTGCAAATGGACAAAAAATAAAAGTAAAACAAACTATGTAGACTTACTGACATATATGGTCCAAGTTGGCTCACTGTATTTGAATTCCAACTATTGTGCAGGAGATGACTGTATTTCCATACAAACTGGATGCTCGAATGTTTATGTTCACAATGTCAACTGTGGACCAGGGCATGGAATCAGCATTGGAAGTCTAGGAAAGGATAACACCAGAGCCTGTGTTTCAAACATTACTGTCAGAGATGTCAACATGCACAACACAATGACTGGTGTCAGAATCAAAACATGGCAGGTAAAATATAATAAACGCAATGCATTTTCCAAGATTAAGCTCACAAAGCAAAGTATATGTTTCTAAGTCAAACGGAAAACTTGACTCCAAAATCATTTTATACCATGAAGTGGTTATCATTTTAAAGAATGGTCATTACAATGAAATCAATAATCTGTTAACTGAATTAGTTCTGGGAGCACAAATGAGTACACAGGAAATCGTTTTAAATCTTCAACTGCATTTTACATGATTTTTCAGGTAACATGAGAAATTACCAAACTTAATAGCTACTCTAAGATGCAGTGAAAATTGTCTTTTCTTGTAGCCTACGATCCAGTTGATCAAACACTTGTGTTTCTTTTAGCAACGCTGAATATGATTCAATCAAATGTCACAAAGTTCTCACTCAACCCAAATTCTGCCATCATTTCCAGCTCTAGAACATGATGAAAATTATGATCTCTAACAAACTAACATGTACATCTGCACTGCAGGGTGGGTCGGGCTCTGTACAAGGAATACTATTCTCAAATATACAAGTTTCTGAAGTTCAATTCCCAATTGTGATCGATCAATTCTACTGCGATAAAAGAAACTGCAAAAACCAAACATCGGCTGTTTCTCTGGCTGGAATCAACTATGAAAGGATAAAGGGGACATACACAGTTATGCCAGTGCACTTTGCCTGCAGTGATAGCCTTCCTTGTGTAGATGTTTCTTTAACCTCTGTTGAGTTGACACCAATTCAAGAACAAAACCATCTATATGATCCCTTCTGCTGGCAGACTTATGGTGAATTGAAAACTCCAACACTCCCACCAATTGGTTGTCTACAGATTGGGAAGCCCACAAACAATCGGATTCAGACAGATCACGATTTATGTTGATCAGATATAAATTAAAATGCTTAGCCTGCTAGATAAAGTATGTATATTATAAAAATCCTACTATATAGGAAATTTTCATCATTAGGGTGATACTGATTTATCATTGTGAGAATATACCGGCCCTGCAATTAGCAAGAGGTCTAGAATAGTATAATAGGTAGCCTTGTAGCTGTGGCATATGCAAGAGCGTGAGATATTATTATACGAGTGTTAGCATTTATGAATAAAACTATCGTTTTTTGCACGTCAGCACTATGGAATTTCAATCAGAGAACAAGTCAATACAACATAATATGCTGTAGTCAATCAGCATTTTGTGTTGCCAAGGTTACATTGGCCATATTTGTCTGCAAGTTTTCACAAATTCAAACTATGGCAGCTATATACAATTTAGAAACACACATCAGTTTTCTGAACTGTTTTTAAAGCAAAGAAAAATTAGTCATGCATAAACAAACACGCAGAAATAACATCAAACATGAGTAGTGCATAGTGAGAAGATTTCAAAGTACTTATTTTGAAGTCCTAGGAAGCTTTGAGGCTGGTGTAACTTGTATAGGGTGTCTGAGCTCCAAGGTTAGTTGAGATGCAGAACTCGATTTCCTATAGAGAAAAGGAGGTATCTTTCTCTATTGTAACATACCTCAGTCAAATAATTAAAATTTAGAGCTGAAAACACATCATTCATTTGGTTCTTGCTTATGAAGTAATTCTTAACCCTTAGTTATCAGAAAAGAAGATAGCAAGACAGCAGAACAAAAAACTACAAACCCTTATTGATTCAGTCTCTCTCTTTATTGCCTTCTAAAAAATCAATTTAAATGTTGTTCAGAGAGATACCTGCTAGGGCAACCGCTCACTACGACTGCAAAACATAGAGGGACTCTATAGTTTATTAAGAAACTACAGGAAAAATTCTTTGCAAAAGATGAGGTTTTTCAAATCTAAATTATGATTCCGGATTTGACTGTGTAAGATACTAGTACTTCTTCTACCGTGCAACGCACGGGCACTAAAATTTTAAAATTAAAAACTATAGTATATTTATTAAATTAATTTAAAATTATAAAAGTATAATTAAATTTAAGATATATATTTTATTTTATAAAATTCAATAACGATCTTTTAATTGATTTTATGACAAAAAATTATTTAAGTTATTTATATGTATTTTTAATAAAATGTATTGTATATAATTATTTTAAATAATATATTAAGATTGAGTTAATTAAAATTAATAAAATCAAATTCAATTTTAAATTAAATTTTGAGTAAAAAATTAGAAAAATGTAATAGTAGATTTCGTAATAATAAAAAATGATGAACAATATAAAAATGGTTGAGTAGACCCTATAAAACTACAAAAGTTAATGATATAAAAAATTGTGAAGAATATACGTTATAAAACTATAAATAATATAAACTGTATATATATATATAAATAGTAGATTATTTAAAAGTATAAATGTTAAACGATGCAAATAAAATATAAATAATAAACAATCAAAAACTATAAAATGTAGATCACGCAAACAAATATAAAGAATAGATTCTGCAAAAATACAAAGGTTAGACTTAGACATTTTGTAGACTCCTCTATTGGAGTCATTTTTTCACAATTTTCTTGAATTTTGAATTTCAAATTTAAACTTTGCTTCCATATTTTATAGTTCTTTACAATTTAGAATTTAAATTCAAATTTTTTAACTATATATTTTCAATATTTTCACAATTTTTTTACATTTTGAATTTCAAATTTAAATTTGCTTTCATATTTTTATAGTTTTTTACAATTTAGAAATTTAAATTCAAACTTTATTACTATATATTTTAAATTTTAAATTTGACGATATGGATCCTAATTTTAAAAAAAAATATTGAAACTAAAATCATTAATGATTTTTATATTTTTAGAAGTTTTAAAAATTTATAATTTTCGCTTTGTAATATACCAATTGTAGTACACCGATGTCCATGTTATAAAACTTATTTTTTAAATTACTATTTAAACTTTTGTGAAATGACAAAAAATACGTGAAAGTTGTTCAAAAATAATTAAAAATTTAATAAAAATTTTTTAATGTTTTACAATTTTTTTGATGCTAAATTTTAAATCTAAACTTTGATATCATATTTTTACCATTTTTTACTATTCTAAATTTAAAATTTAAAATTTGTTACCACATTTTGAATTTTAAATTTCCTGTATTATTGAAAATCTAAATGTTAATTAAAAATAAATTCATTACTTCTTTTTGAAATCATTATAAAAGGAGGTAACTTATCTGTTTTTCTTTCTTTCTTTATATATATATATATATATATATATATATATATATATATATATATATATATATATATATATATATATATATATATATATACTATTTATTTATTTTCATGTTTGATTTTAAATATAATTTTATACCAAATAAATAGTTTTTGTAAGATAATAAATTTGGATAAATATAAGTACCATATTTATCTTTCAAATTAGATATATTTTTTATTTATTTGGTAAAGTTTAATTTTTTTTTTTACTTTAGATTTCAAATTAAAACTTTATTATCATATTTTTATGAATTTTTACGATTTTGAATTTCAAATTCAAATTTTATTATCATATTTGAAATTTCAAATTTGACAATATGTATCTTAGTTATATAAAAAAATTGAAATTAAAATCGCTAGTGATTTTTATATCTTTAAAACTTTAAGAATTTATAATTTTCACTTTGTAATAATACACTTATGTATATGTTCTCAAAATTATATTTTAAATTAATGTTTAAGTTTTTTTGAAATATGAAAAATATGTCACGGTTGTGTAAAAATAAAAAAAATATTATTCTTTTATGAATTAAAGTTTCAAAAGTCAGTCAAAACCTCTAAAGAAAGTAATTGAACCATTTATCATACTTCATCTTTTGTGCAAACTTTAAAATGTATAAAGAGAAAGTAGTAAAAAAGAACTTACTTATAAAGTTGGTATACAATGAACATGAAAACTAGGAAATGAGAAACGAAAAAAATGTGTAGGAAGAGAGTAGTAAAAAAGAACTTACTTATAAAAATTTGGTATACAATGAACATGAAAACTAGAAAATGAGAGATGAAGAATATAATATTATTAATGAGAAAGAAAAACAAAAAACACGATTGGTTATCCAATTAATACATAAGAAAAGGAAAAGTATGTTGGAATGCATTTGTGATGGGGTTAAAGTGTGAGAAATTTTTAAATTTGAAATAGATGTCTTTGTCTAGTCCAATTTGAATATTAATATTAATATAAATAAGTACAGATAACATTTTAAAAGTTATTATTAATAATAATATATTTTACGTGACATTTACATAAGTTTGTTTCAAGAGTAAATATTGAACCACATGTTATTAATATTTTCAAAATTTTAATATTAAGTCATTTCTATTTTCAAAATAAACTAGTGCTATACCCGTGCGTACGCACGGGTGGTGTTTTGTGGTTTTTTTTCTTTTAATATTGTATTTTTGATAGAAAAAAATGTTAATTTTTTATGTAATGGGTATTTTTTTTCCCATAAATATCGTTACAGAATATTATAATTGGGAAAAGTAATATATATGAACTCTATACGTCAAAGTGAATTTAACTTTTGTAGTTATGTTTTAAAATATGTAATTTAAATTGGGTTATATAGGAATTTAGATATTTTAACTCTTATATTTATTTGGATTCTAAGATAACAGACAACATTATATGATAAATAGTATGAAAATTGTTACACTTTTTAAATGTGTTATTTTAGATCAGTAATATTTAGACACAAAAAATAATAATTCTCTTATAAAACGAATAAGTAGTAATCTTTAATTAATAAAAATAAATAATAATAATTAGTAAAGTATAATAAAAGTAAATATTACTAATGTGTGTATTTCAACTTATCATATATTTTCCATTTTGCTTATTTTTTAAAATTATATTAAGGAACCTAATATAATTATGGATGATAAATTTTAACTTCATATCATAATTTTGCATTAATTAGTATTAAAAATAAATAAAACTTTTTTGTTTTCGTTGTAAATAATATAATTCTAATTTAAGGAGGTAATTAATTATTATCAGATGTTTCCGGAACCGTATATTTTATTCAGTTTTTTTGAAGGAACAGCATTAGACTTTTCGTTTGGTTTCATTCTCAGTTCAGTCACAGTTCTTGCCTTCTCTGGTCCGCTGTGTGGGTGTGGGAGAAGATGTCATTTTCGGGTAAATACAGCTTCAAAAATCTGTTCCAAAACTCCATATGCTTGCTGTATCCGGGTGATGTAAGTAGTATTTTACTTTTGCAGTTGATTTGCGTTATTATAGTTATATAGCTTTTTTGCGAGCTTTTATTTTGTGATCGGTACTTGTATTTTGTTTGTATTGATCTTTGAAATATTATTGATGCATTATTTGTTAATTTGTCTTACATGCATGTCTCATATTGTCGTTTCCTCGCATATATTGACATTGCAGGGGTTTAGGGATTTTGAAGATGGTTTTATGCTTGAATGGGGAAACAAACTGACTCTTGGGACCAATTATTTTACTGACCCAATGGGCAATGTTATGAACTTAGAGTCTGAGGAAGATCTGATAAGAAAGGAAATTTTTCGAATACCACCTTATTTCGAGGAATTTTATGAACTGAGAGACTTGCATTATGTCTGTACTGTATTTTGTGGTGATAGATATTTTCGACTGAGGATTTTCGACCTACAATGGACTGAAATAGAATATTGAGGTCTAGCTGATAGTTACATTGCAGAAGAAGATTTGGTGTGGTCTAGGTTCTTGTCTTCTTTCAGGATTCTCTTAACTCCCAAAGAGGTAAATGTGTAGCATTTATCATTCTTGTTTTGTGTAAAAATAACTATTTCATATTTTAGTCTAATATTGTATGATTTTCGGAATGCAGTCTACAATTAGCTTGGATCCTTATTTCCACCTATTCTGGGAGAAGAAAACAACTTTTGACCAGGAGATGGAGTTTGTTGATCCAAATTCTAAAACTTTCAAGTTTAAGTTTCATGTGACCCCTAATGCAACAACGATTTTTTGTGGTCCGATTCGGAAAATGTTCAAGTACTATAATCTGAAGGATGAAGTCTACTTGCATATGAGTTATGTATCACTGAATGTTTTTTTGTATAGGTTATTCTCAGTGGAAGGAATCGAGATTGCCCATACTACAAATGATGCATCTTGTTCTGGTACTGCAAATAATGTTGAAGATGTTGCAGAAGAAGAAAGTGATAATACCTTAATAAAATGTTTGAGTGCTTATGATGTTGGTGCATCGTCGCTGGTATGACTCAATTTTATTTATTACAGTAAAGTTATTTGATCTTCTATTATATTTTGCAGTTACTTATAATCTTTTTAATTCCTCTTTCAGTATCTGAATGCTTCTTTCGTTGCCACTGCATTTTCGAGATCTAAGAAGGAATACCTATTATCAAATGGTAATGGAATGTACTGGCAGTGTTCAATTAGATGGGCTCAGAGATCACGCACTAAATGCTATCTGGGGTGTGGATGAAGGAGATTTTGTCACGGAAAATAAGTTATGCGTTGGTGATAGGATAAAGTTGGAAGTTATGAAAAATGAAGACAATTTAATAGTAGTTCAGAAAATTTAGTGTGTTGCTGGAATATTTAACTGGAATGTTTAACTTATGTATGATGTGGTAATATTTTGGTGCTCTTTACACACAATGACATATTTTTTTGGTTGGCACTTGTATTTTGTTATGTATGCCAACGTTTTATTTAAATGGATGAAGTATGGGTTTCTATATTAAACAATTTTGTTAATTCAGCTAATGACTAATGGAATCAGTTTATATAATTGTAAACCTTCATTTTGGATCACGTGTTGTTATATCAATAAATGTTCCGGATTGAAAAGAAAATTAATTTCCAATAAATAGGATTAATTCGAGTGATTAATTACATTTAGAAACCAAAATGGAACATTACTTAATAACCTATATTTTAATAGTTGATAAAATCTGCAAAAACGAATATTGGGTTTCTACAACGTAAATACGTTTCACGCGCATTGATTCGTGTATATGGTTATGTTTAATTGAATTTATAACTGTGTTGGTGAAAGTGGAGGTGGCGGTGGTGTAAAAAGAAAAAGAGTTCAGTATATAAATGCATTCTTTATTGAAAATGACTACGTGTCTACGATGGTTGGTCTTGTAATAAATGAGGACACAGTTTTTAGTTGGAATAACTATGTCATCCATTTCTGAGACAATTAGCTCATGCAATAATTCATATGATGCCGAAGTTGTTCCTTTTATCAGGTATCATCCTTTTTTTTTGTTCTTTGTATCTGAAACTGTATAACTTCAAAGTCATTAGATAATGGACATGGAATTTCACATTAATTTCACATTAATTTTTTATACATTTTGAAAGACTTCTTTAAATACAACATTTCTCGTTGAAGACAATGATTTTTTGTCAGAATCATGGATTAAAATTTTTAATCCCGATTTGCTCTGAACCCTAGAAACTGCGACATATAATTGATCATGGCTAAAGACTGGTTTTGGCAAATATAATCCAACCGAACACAAAGATTGCCCATGTGATTTGTTAATTGTCATTGCATAAGATAACATTATAGGAAATTGCCTTCTGATTAGTTTGAATGGCCAAGGAGATTGAGATGGGGACATAGACATACGTGGAATGTAAACTTCGTTACCCTTTCTATTTCCACTTAGAATCCTTGCTGTTATTACATGTTTTTGCAACCTTGTAATAATTAATCTGCTTCCGTTGCACAGTCCCTCTGATTGATCCAAGTTTCTTAGCAACATTATAGGAGCTCCGATTTTGAGGGTTATTTGATGACTTGGTAAGCCTGATATAGTTAATGAATTGTATCTGGAGTAATAACATCATATTCATCGTTTATTGGATTATCTGTCTTATCAATTGTATCTGCACTTAGGTATTCTTGTTCTTGTCCTGCAAAATAGTCATTGTATTAGTTACTGCATATATAATTCATATTCAATATCTAACATATGTGACTAAGAGTATCCTAATAATTACCTAGAATTAAAGATAATATGTATTTGTTGATTTCTTCTACTGTTTCTATTCTACTGGCCAGTATAGCTCTGCTCTGCAGGAAATTATCATTTGTATAGTTCTCCAATAGATTAGGATATGTGCTTAATACAATAGCTTCAATTGGATCGTTAAAATTAGAGATCAAAAATTCTGGTGGTATTTCGATATCCACAACACCATCATTGGGTTCGCACAACATACCATCACCAAGTTTTACAATCCAATCGGAGAATTCCTGAATTTCGGATGTTGAACTTCTTTGTAAACCTGGTTGTAGAAGTCTCATGTTCTTTGTCAATGTCAAAACTTGACAATGCTGCCATAGGTATGAACCATTGATTGTTGCATGTACAATGTCTGATCTAGTACCTCTAGGAATGATAGGTAATATCTGTCTGAAATCACCTCCAAAAACTACTACCTTTCCTCCAAATGCTAAATTTGGTTTCATTTTGTCTTTCATTATGTCATTTAAGGTTCTGTCTAGAGTTTCAAAAAAGAATTTGTGTGCCATTGGTGCTTTATCCCAAATGATAAGGTCAACTAATTTTAGTAGCTCTGTAGCTTCAGAACCCTGTTCTATGTTACAAATTGAGTTTTCCATGGTTGGAATTGGAATTTTGAACTTTGAATGTGTTGTCATTCCTCCTGGTAACAATAAAGATGCTATATCACTTGATGCAACAGTTAATACAATTTTTCTCTTAGATCACAATGCTAAAGAAATAGTTCTCCACATGAAAGTCTTTCCTGTACCCCCATAGCCATATAGAAAGAACATTTCTCCCACATTTTTAATAACAGCTTCAGTAACTTTTTGAAATATGTCCTTTTGTTCCCCTACAATTGTAATTCAGATATTAATTATTCAAAACAAAAAATGTACTCAGGAATTTTTAATTAGGTTATACCTGTCATGCAATCATAATTTTCCTGAAATACATTTGCTTCAGTGACAGGATTATAGTCAAGTTTTGAGTACACCAATATGTTCCCACATTGAGCTATAATATAACCATCTGGATATGGCATTGTTGGAAATTGTTTTAGGCTTCTTCTATTAGTTTGTAGGATCTCTTCAATATGGAATAACGTCAAGTTTCGCAATATATCATCTGATAATTGCAGTTCTGCATTTACATACAGTGACTTAAGTCTACATTTTGCTTAATTCAGTAACTTATTTCTCTTATAAGTTTAGAAATTTAAGTGAAACGTACCTGGATTGCCAGCTTTTATTCTTTCCCTATATAATATGTCATCACATAACCATTTCCAAGTTTTTTCCCATAGATCTAGTGGTTTGTTAACACTATTGGACAATAGCATTGTCACGAAAAGTTTCCTTAGATAATTTTCACTGCCCCAATCTTTGGCTTCTTTGATTGCTTCTACATATTCTTTACCATCTGCTAAAAATCCCAAAGATTCACATGCTTCTCTAAAGGTTGAATACAATATATTGTCCACCGTCCTGATATCTTCATAAGATAAAGGACCTTTGACAACAGTTAGCATCCTCCTTAGATAGTATAATTCACCTGTTGATGGTGGAACCCAAATAAGTCTTCCAATTGTGTTCCCTATTTTCTTGGGTTTCCAACATCTGTCTTTCTTGACATAGACAAATTTTGACATAATCTCTGGGTATGTCAAAGTTCTTGCCAGTTCATACTTTTTATTACATTCCATCCAACTTGTGAACATTGATTCTGCGACAGTTGCTTTTCCTATGACTTCGTCAATAAACTCATCATCTTTAAAGTACACTGATTGTTCTCCGGGAAGATGGAAAAATAATCGTTCAATAGCTGGATACCTGCCATGAATAGGAAATGAAAATATTCTCCAACAGGCCTTAGATGGTGATATATATCTACAATCAAGATATTGTTTAATTTCATCTCCTGACTGGTCATGAAGAGAACATCGATTGGTATTATTAACTATAGCAGCTGTAATTCTGTCATAACCCTTGTTGATGTATTTGAATAAGTACTTAATTGAAGTACTTCTGTTGCACCATTCAACATTGATATGACCTTCATATTTAAGTAACAATTTAGGATTATATGGAACCACAGATCGATTGTCTAAAGAAACATGATTCTTGACCACACAGACTCCATTGTCTCTTCTTCGATATTGTGGAAATCCATCTTCTGAAATAGTTGTACTACTCTGAAATTTTTTAGGATAAAACCGTGAGCATTTCCCATTCTTCATGCAAGGAAGGGATTTATTTACTACTCCACAAGGACCATGAATCATATGATCCTTCACACATTGATGTAGTTTTGGATTTTCAATTGGGCACGAAATTTCTGCTAATATTACTTTATCAATATCATCAGCGGTTGGATATTTGTCATTTTGGTGCATAAAAAGAAGTAGATGAGCATGAGGTAGACCACGCTTTTGGAATTCAATAGTATACATGTCTGCATTGTAAATTCATTCCATTAGTATATCAACGAACAAAAAAAATTTTAGGTTATCAAATAATAGGAAAAAGAGAATATACATCCAATGACCTTGCCCAACAAATGATTCTTCGTAAGATCTGCTAGAAGATTATCAAATTTTATTCGGAAAACCCTTGCAACCAAGTCTGGTCTATCAGATGCAGATAAATTTTGATGTGATAAAATTCTGTGTATTTCAGGCCACTTCGGATTGCATGTAAAAGTAACAAACAAATCTGGAAAACCAGCATTACTGCAAATTGCCATTCCATCAAAATAAAGTTGTTCCATAAATAGTGTCCCACCAACAAAAGTAGAAGGTAGTACAACTCTTTTTCCTTTTGTAGATCCTTCTTCTTGGGTACTTGATTTTGATTGGAAGAGGTTATCGTACTTGTCCACTCTAAGCTTGGACTGGTTTTTTCTTATGAATGATAACCTTTCAGACTCTAGCATAGTATATCCATCAACAACAAATTGTTGGAACAATCGCCTAGATCTTAGTAGTGTTTGTGCTTCTAATTCTCTACTCTGAATTCGGAAGCAAAATCATTCCCTTATTGTCAAGCGATTTCTCTTCATGTTTTTTGAAGTACTTGTGACTCGATGATTAACATCATGCCTATTACCATCTTCCCCATATGAGAATAGTAAAGGATATTAGAAGCCTAGGTAGCTCGTGTGAAGTTCGTTAATTCTCTGCAATTTTCCACTTCTATTTTCCATTATGATATCTCTTGGGGAAGCATTGTCAACGTCACCAACTACTAGTGCTGCTACTTTTGAAACGCTAGGAATATTATATAACCTTCCATCCTTATTCCTAGCAGCAATTAGCCTTAATTTAAGGTCATGGAAAGGTTGTTCTCTGTAACGGTCTCTAGCAACTCCAAATAATTTGGCATGAACATTGTATTCATCTAACATTTTTGTTAATTTTTTTACAATATCTACATCAATTTTGTTGTCATTGCTGAAAATTAATAGAATCTTAATTAATACAACATCCAAAATATCAAATTGGTATTTTAAAGAAACTTTAGCTTCACGTACCTTAAAGATTGGATTTTGTTGTGTGTTTCATTTTCAGTATCATAAATATATAGTTGGGCAAACTTAGGAATTTGTCCTACAAGTGGGAGCAAACTACCTATTCTATGACAAGCTTGGCCTTGGATCCTTAGATTGGGTGGACCATGACCACTGTTATAGCTGTTATCAACTTTGACACCTGGTGATGTAAAAGCAAACATCATATTATATGTACGAATATGTTGTTGGAAATTTTTTCTTTCTTTGCTGTTGGAATCAAACAATAATTGCTTCAAAACAGTAGGAGCATCCTTCAATAGAGGTAACTGCACTTTTCCATTTCCACAACACAAATTAAACTTTGAAATTGCATAATGTTTATGCTTGTCTATCCTTTCTTCATACCACATGTATGCTTTGCAATAGGGGCACGTGTAAATTGGGTCACCTATATCTGCATAGGAAGTGAATGTGTATTGTTTATTTAGTAAATAGTCAAGTAAGGATGTAATTAGTAATATCTTATCTTTCGTCAAATTGTATGGAATAGTCAGAGTCTGAAGTTGTATATGTTTTTTGCTTTGGATGTTGTTGTCTGCAGTATCTGCATTAGTATATGAAAATGAGATGCAGTTAAGGAAGACTGTTCACAACTACTACTCTTGTTCAATGAGCATTGATTATCTTTTTCCTGCTCTGAAAAAACCATCTCAAACCTAGGCAATAGATTTTGTCGATGAGAAACATTACTATCTGGAACTGCATGTGTATTTTTATGACATTGTACTCTTCTAGAAGTGTTAAGTCTTCCTCCAGGCAAAAATTGAGATGTAACATCAGACAGTGGAGTACACAATGTTCTACCATGTTGGCTTTTAGAAAATATACCACACTGTTTAACACGTTTCTTAGTCATCCTGTTTTCTTTTAATATCATTTTTCGCTTCAATCTTGCTTGGGCGCAAGCAATCTTCAATATTTTTTTTATCAGCCTCCATTCCTGTGTTTTTTAACATCCAACACAATCACTTCAGAAAAAATTTAACAAAATTGGATTCAAATAAACTCAACAATAAATGCATCTTGTAAAATGTATAATTATATTTAGGAAGAAAAAAAACACCTCAAGGCTGTGTAGTATTACTTTTTTATTTTCATAAACATTGGAGTAGTTTCATTCTTTTTGTTGCTTCTGCAAATTATCATCCCTTCATTGCAGACCACATAACTTAGATGTTTATGCTGTAGTTATTGCAATTAGTCAATTAAAATGGCGCCAAATAAAAAAAAGATTGGATTTTTTTGCACATAAATCTATTTGATATATTGTCGTGTCAATTTAATGAAATTAGTATATGCAATGAGTGCTTCGTATTTTTTTGGTTTTTAAAACTTAAACTAAATAATTAAAAGGTTAGAGTATTAATTACACTGACATTTCATTACCAACCGTCATTTGAAACGATAATTTTTTTTTAAAGTTTAATATTTGTCATGTCCTTCGAGTTCTTTGGTTTCCATTGTCCAATCATTCTGCACTGCATTTCTCAAATCCTTTCCAATGGCTTCATCTTCCCAGAAGGCCATGATGTACTGCCATCCATTCTGGGTTTCAGTCTTTAATCCAACTAAGGTAACTTTTTTATTTCTTTGCTTTAAAGTATGTATCATCTGTTTTCAACCACTGATATGAGAAAGCAAATGCAAAAGGTGAGTATATGTAGGATTTATGCAGAGCAGCCATTATAATATGCATTTTGTAGAGAAAATATTATAAACTGGAACCCATTTGGAAAGATTGTTTTTTTTCTGATTTATTATATGCACAAATAAAATCGGACACTTGTAGTACATCCATAATGTTTCATTCCTTAGTTCATACATATTGCAGGAATACATTCAATTTGACCCTGCTTTCGTTGTTTACTGGTCAAAGGAAGTTAGACACAATCTAAACTACTTAATGGACCCAAGAGGAAATAAGATAGTTGTCCGCATAGGTCAAACTTCAGTGCTTGAAAACTTCTTTTGTGGAGGTTATGAAATAGCAAGTTTTTACAAGTTCAAAGACAACTATTTTGTTGCAGTCAAATACTTAGGAAATAGGGTGTTTGACTTAAGGATTTTTGACATAGACATGACTGAAATACAATATCCTGCCCCAAAAAATCCGACTGATGTCCCACCAGAAATCCCATTGCCCAGATTCTTCAACTGTTTCAATGTCAAATTATCTATACAATAGGTAACATTATCGCATACATATAATTCATATGTAACTGGTTTACAATTATTTCAGTATAAACATAAAGATTATTTATTTATGCTACAGGAATCTATAACACTTGCTGATGCATTTTCACGGTTTTGGGGTCCAACATTTGCGTCTGATAACTTTGAGATGATTGACCCAGTAGGAAACATCCACGAAATTATCATTGCAAGAGGATTCTTGCATATGCGTTTTATTACAAAGGGAATTCCACAGTTTATTAAATACTATGATATCAAAAATGATCATGTAATGAGGCTAACTTACATGGGAGATAAGAAATTCATAGTAAGGATATTTGATCTGGCTGGTGATGAAATCACTTACATCAACAAATCAACTGATACTTGCAGTACTACAATGGAAAGCAATGATGAAAATCCTTTTTACTTTTCAACAGAGAAAACATTAACTAAAAACGATATTCGCTCATCATCACTGGTAAGTTGCATTCCTTCTGAAATGTTTTTGTTACATGAATTTATAAAATTACTTGACATATTGTGAATTTCATTTACAGTACTTGGATGCACAAATTGCTGATGTAGCCTTGGTAAAGAATCGAAAAGTGTATAACCTCAGCAATGAAAATGGTGATTTATGGGAATATGCACTGGAAGCTGGAAACAAACTGATGTTTGGAGTTGACAAAAACCGTTCAAGCACAATTCATGTTTTAATCACTTAATGTAACTACGAATATTTATAACTTAAGTTTGATAATAGTTTACATCCTTTTTTTATTTGTTTTTTGAAAGACTATATATGTTTCTGTATGTATACAGATCTACTTAATCTAATTTCCTTTATTATCAATCATGTATATCCTTTGTTTGAATGTTAGTAGCTATAATTTTATCAATCGCCTATTATATAATATTGCAAGATGTTTCCATTCATATATTCGGGAATGAGTCCAACATCAAACAAAACACAAGAAAATGAAGGACAATGTACTTTAACCTAATTTACAGAATATATATGGCTAAAAAAGTGCTTAACCATAACTGTTCCAAAGCACCCAAAATTATATACATCAAACATATACAAATCAGAAAAACTTAATTTAAGTTTTCTCCTTCTTAATAAGCTTCTTCATCTTAGTGCTGGATAGTTGAGCAGAATCCATGTCCTGAGAAGATTCATTGCAATTTTCACTACATGGCAATAACCTCTTTCCTGGAGTTCCAATTACAACATAATCCGACTCATTATCACCAGTTGCACTTAAACTCATCTACAAAATTAAGAATAGAAAATTGATCATATCAAATACTCTATAGTTTTAATTATGAATAAAGAAAATTGAATAAGAATATACTATATTAGTATCAGTGTCTGCAGCCAAATTACAAATAGATTTCCCACGTAATTCTGAAATCTACAAAACGAATAAAACTACATATCAATTTCAGTAATATCTACTTAAACTCTGTGATTTGGATTAACAAAAAATCGAAAAATGCATCTTAATATACTTACCATAACACTGGAACTCTCAGAAACCAAATCCATACTGCATTTATCAGTACTATCACCAATCTACATATACAAATACAATAAAAATATTTTACATTTACATGTAATTCATATGCGAAGAAATATATAAATCATTTCAAAAATAATATTTACTTGAAGTGGAGGAATAAGACTTTTAACATGTGCCACTATTTCTGAAACATTTGAAACTTTAATGACAGATGCACACTTAGTTCTTGGTTGGGTTCGAACTTTAAAAGCAAAGGTACAACCTAGCATTACATCCAATGCATCGGGAAAGCAAAGGGAATCATCTTCACCAGCCTATTGTAATTAATAACAATGCAAATATAAACAACACTGATAGCAGAAAATATAAACGATGCAAAATATAAAATTGTTGACCTCAATCATTCGTTTCTGCAAATCAGCAGCAAACAAGCCAATAATGTTTCTACATTATTGGTCCCATACAACAAAGTTAGCATAATTGTTTGAATCATCACAGACCTGGACTTGGAGCCTATACCTACAAAGTATAGAAAAATTACAATTAACAACTAACATAGATCACAAAATGTAAAATACAATATAACAATATACCAACTTGAAAACAGGTAGTGCATTATCTTTATCACAATAAGTGCAATTGAAAGAAACTGCTTCATAAGTCCTTTTGTTGGAATTGTTGCAAACCAAATAATACCAGCCCTCATTATCTAAGTTAAACTTAACAGTCGTTGCAACAGTCACACATACAACTTCCTATATCAAAAGAAAAAATTTAAGTTAAAATACAATAAACAAAAGAAATGAAATAAAGTAATTCCTCAAGACTTGCTTTCATACCTTCTTCATTGATGGGATTTCAGACAAACTTTTTACTAAACATTTATATACAAAACGTTTAGTATCAGTATATTGGGGAGACTGAGTCAATTGACTTGCACACTGACTCAATATCACTTCATCGGGATCCATTCTGCAAATCAAATAAAACATACAAAATCAACTACAGTTTTTTTGCTATATGTAAAATAATTCCAATACAAGACAAATAATTAACATGGTTTAATATTTCCAACTTTTTATTTGAGTATTCGGATAACTTACAACTTCATTTGTTTCTTAAAATCAACTATTTGAGGAAAATCACTTTCCATTATCAACTTTGTACCATTCCACGTATTAGAAACAGAAACTGGCCATTCACCTACATATGAAATCCAATGTTAGAAAAAATAAACATCACACTCAACGAAGAAGATGTTTCATAAAGATATGTACATGCAGCTGGTTTGATTTTAGCTTGAGTAATGACAACCACAAGCTTTTCCGAATTAGGTAGCTCATTGTACCTCTGTATAAACTTCTTGCAATATTCATCCCACAATGTACAACAAATAGCAGCAGCACTGCAACAAATATAAATTTTTCAGTTCAAATAAATCAAAATATTAACATAATATCACAGTACAATTATATTACTTTACTTGAGATCCACCAAAGTAAACATCAAGTTTTTTTACTCTACAGTTTTAAACTGAGGCTTGATTCTCACATTCTCAATGAGACCAATCAAATCTCAATGAAAAAATATATAAAATAGGGTTAGTATGACTATCATACGCAAATTTGTTGAAAAACAAAACAGTTATTATATTTCTCATACCTATCAGCAAGTCAGGAATAAAATTGTCACTAACAATATCTTTTATACTTTTAAAGTTGTAAGCCTTCATTGGAAGTTTAGCAATAACTTGCAACTTCACGGATGTAGCACCAATAAACAGTAACTTGTAAGGATGCTCACATACCATGTACTGCCCTTCATTTTTCAGTACCTTGAAATTGTGCATGATATATGTTTCTCCCTCAATCAACTTGCTATCCCATAAATCAAACTCTTCCCTGCGAACAATGCAATGTATTTTGTCCGCCTACAATAAATAATCAACATAACAAATTAAAATACATAAGACATAAAAAAATTAAAAGGTTTATTGAAGAAATACTTACATTTTCATCCATCAGAATCATCTCCAACTGAAGAGTAGAATCACGGGACTGAACATACCAATGATCAACAACTCTAACTGCCAGCTTTAGAGTATCCCTTTTACCATCAATATCTTTAATCATATCCAGCTTCTTCGCCATTGCATTTCCTAAAATACACCATAAAATCAGTCAAATTTGCTGATGTAGCCTTGGTAAATAGCAACCATTAACTACACAATAAAAATATGAAAATACTTAAAAGCAAAACGGAAAATTTGAACCGTAAATAAAATGGATATGCAAGAACAGAAATATAAACTGGAGTAAGAAAAACAAACACCAGTAAAAATAAAACAAAATAAAAAACCACAAAGAACTATGGCAACCATTAACTAAAGAATAAAAGTATGAAACTAATTAAAAGCAAAACGGAAACAATGAACAGTAAATAAAATGGATATCCAAGAACAAAAATATAAACTAGAGTAGAGTTACAACAAAAAAGGGTTAAATATGTTTTTAGTCCCTTAAGTTTGAACGAAATTTGGGTTTAATCCCTCATCAAAACTTTTGACCAATTTAGTCCTTCATCTTCCAAAATGCGTGAATTTAGTCCTTTTAACCAAATTTTGTTAAGTTTATCTGACATTTCAAGCGCATTTCATGATAGTATTTAAATTATTTATATTGTTTGACACATTTTTGCTTCAATGTTAACTTAAATACTATCATGAAATGCGCTCGAAACGTCAGATAAACTTAACAAAATTTGGTTAAAAGGACTAAATTCACGCATTTTGAAAGATGAATGACTAAATTGGTCAAAAGTTTTGATGAGGGACTAATTCCAAATTTCGCTGAAACTTGAGGGACAAAAAACATATTTAACCCCAACAAAAAAACACCCTCTGAACACAGAACACAGAACACAGAAAAGTTCTTCGATATTTATTGTAACATCCCGACCGGATATTACGAATTTAAATAATAAAATAAAGAAGTAAATAATAAAACTTCATTTATTATAACTGATATTCCCAAAACGCGAGAATATTAAAATAAACTCTTATTACTTTCTTAATAAACCAAAATTCATAAGTATAAATAAGATTGTAATTATCCAAAAGTCCAGAATATTTATAATTACAATTTATTTGAAAGCATAAAAAAACTTTATAAAAGTTCTCATAAAATCTTCTCCCAAAACTAGCTTCGCTCCGTCTCTAGGCCTCACCAGATCCACCTGCAATAACATTTGCTCCCGTGTACCGCATACACGATCGTCGCCAAACACAAGCAGATAGGGTGAGCTAACATATTACACATACATATAAATATTGCATAGTTATATATATCACACAATCACACCAATACTGCTGCAGTAAAATCCCCTAGCGGGGAACACGTACCGCCAAGCGCTGCCCGCTTCCAAACCGCGTGGAAGTTATGATGAGTCGAACCTTGACTCACATTCAATAATTAAATTTTGGGAATTTAGTATTATTTTTGCGCTTAAAAATCGTATTTAGTTGCATGCTAAATTTATTATTAGATATTCTTAAGTTTAATAATGCAACTGTAATTTAATTTAGGTCCTCAAGGATGTAAATAATGAATATTTTAATTCATAAATTAAGTCCCAAAATAGGAATTTTGGAGAGAAATAGTTTAGGTACTAAATGCACCCCCAATTCTCATGTTTACACCCCCTTTTTCCAATTGGAATATCTATTTTAAAATAAAACATTTCTGGAGCTAGTTGTACCCCTGTTTTCAGGTTTACACCCCTTTTGTAATAGTAATTCATTTCTGTTCTGCACCCCTCCTTTTTACTAAGCTGCACCCTAATGTCACTTAAACTCTAGTCCACCAGATTTCGCCACCTGACAATCCTCCACTTACTAAATTAACCAATGACAGTTTGCCACATCATCAAGCCTCCACTAACTCATATCACCAATCATTGTTTGCCACATCATCATCTCCTTTCTAACACAAACCATAACCCTTATCTCTCTTTCTCTCTCTTCCGCACCAACCCACTCCGCAGCCGCCACATTCCGCAGTCGCCACGACCATGTCCGACCACCACTGCCCACGCCGGAAAGCCACTGCCCGTCGCGCCCTCGTCAGAAACCTCGCCACCGTTGCTACACCAATGGTCCGCAACAGCAGCGTCTTCTTCGCACGTCTCGCAGCCACCACCACCCTCCTCCGCGCCTGCAACTCACGTGAACAGCCCGCACACCACACGCAGCCACCTCCCGCAGCCCTGCTCGACGCCGCTGCCACCCGAAGCCACCACCTCTGCACCAACACTCGTCGGAAAATCCACCATTGCAGCACCACTCACGGCCTACAACAACCACCGCGCCTCGCTGCAGTTCGCCTCTTCCCCTCGCGCCACCACCGTCGCGATCTCGTCGTCAACAACAGCCCCGTCGTCGCTCGCACATCGAACCACCACTGCCACACCAAGACAGCCCGCGCTCTACAACACCTTTGCGACGTCGCTGCAACTCGTCGGAGTTCGCGAGCGTCATCTTCTCCGTGCATCCCGCTGCCTGAACCACCATTATCGAACTAGCCTCACCACCATTCACTATGTCGACCACGCTCACTCCCGCGCCATCGTCGACATACATCGCATCAAGAATAAATGAGACGCCGAACGGGTCCTCTATCCGAGAACTAGTGGCCCCAAAGAGAATCTGCGAAACGCCCCTTGCGGCAACCCTCACGGGAGCCAAACCCTAATTGCGGGAAGAGAACTCTGGCTTGAGAGGGAGAGTGCTCTGACACGTGGTAGTCTCTCACTGGTCAGTCAACGAGTCAACACTGGTCAACTCTGGCAAAGATTTGTATTTCTGGCAGGTGGTTCCTCTATAGGAACCCTAAATTTCCTACAAGAGGAAGAATCGTCTGGCGGCAGTTCATCGTCGACCAGACAATTTCTAGAAATTTCCCAGAACAATAAATTAAAAGGGAAATAAAATATCAAGCATGATATCACCAAATTCATACCTCATCATACCATTCTTGGCATGCCAATCAGACTTAAGTTAATCAACACATGAAATTACCCTATTTAGCATATCATTCCAATTTAAATTAAAGGTAATGCATAAGGTTACTCTTTTTAGCATGTGAATCAATTAAAATAAGATTAGCTCGTAAAAGCTCCCCTGACCTGGTCTCATTTGCTTAGAACTTTGAAAATTCTCCCTTGATCACCAATGACCCTCTTTGGTTCTTCTCAACACTCTCAATCCTCATGTGAATCAATTAAAATAAGATTAGCGCGTAAAAGCTCCCCTAACCTGGTCTCCTTTGCTTAGAACTTTGAAAATTCTCCCTTGATCACCAATGGCCCTCTTTGGTTCTTCTCAACACTCTCAATCCTCACAAACACTAAATTTTCGTTCTCCCTTCTGCAACCACAATAACAGCCCACCAAAACCCTCTTTCTTACCTCTAATTCGCCTTTTAAAAGTGCTCTTAATGTGGTTTAATGGTCTAAAACGAAAATCCTATTAAATTATGGTTAATGTCCTTTAATTGGTTGTCTATGATGGTTTTCCAACCCTCTTTGGCTGCTAGGGTTTTCCTCTACCCTTTCATATTCAATTCAAAACTAAGTTTGGCAAAATTAAAGTTTAATTTGGGTTCTCGAAGACTTAACTCTACCCTTTCATATTCAATTCAAAACTAAGTTTGGCAAAATTAAAGTTTAATTTGGGTTCTCCAAGACTTAAACCCACAACCATGCCAATACCAATGTTAAACCATCAAGTCAATTCATGTTTCTTGCTTACTAATATAATTCACATATTATATTATTTCACAACATAATTATACATATTATTAAAACAATAATAATTAATTACATAAAAAACATACATAAGACTTGAACCCAAGTCCTCTCACACAATTAAAGTACTCTCAACCACTTAAACTAATACTTTTCCATGTCATACAAACCAGGATTAAATACCATAAATGTTCTTCCTACCTGCATTTATTAATTAATTATTTAATTTTCACGGGTCTTACATTTATCACGTAAAGTTGCTTACAAATATCATTCTATCATTACCCATAAACATTGAACAAAGAAAATACACACAAATACCTGGAGTAACGTTAAAAAAAGAAAGGAAGAATGAATTGCAAAAAAAAAACAAACAAAACATCTTCCGTATTTATCACGTAAACTTCTTTCCAAATATCATTCTATCATTAAAACATAAACACTGCAACACAGAAAAAATACAGAAATACCTGGAGTAAGGAAAAAAGACGGAAGGAAGAAAGAACTGGAAAACAACAAACAAAAAATAATTACACAACTTCTTCCATATTTATCTGTGAAACTTCCTTCTAGAGCAAACTTCTGCATTTAAACCAAGCCTTTGCGTCGAGTGGAAATGAAAGGTGGTCAAATCAGTTTCAGATGCATTTAAAACTTTGCAAAATTACGAAATAACCAAACCCAAATACACTACGGAACATAAAACAGGGATAAAAAAGTCATTACGTCTTTAGATGCTTCAACCATTCCTAAAGGGCACCAAAATGACGAAAAAACCTATTTATTGGACACGTGTCAGCTAATCAGATAGGGGTTTTAGGGTAATATTCCTAGTAGTTTGTTTTCTTAGTTTTTAAGTAGATTTATAACAATAAAATTTTAATATCAATATTATTATTAAAATTTGTGAGAGAAGTTAATCAACATTCAAGTTTAATATCAATATTATTAATCCATTTAAAAAAAAAACAAATATTAGACGATGAAAAAAAATGTAAATAATAATTAGTAAACAATTTAAAACTATAAATGATACACAATGCAAAAATAATATAAAGAGTATATTTGTCTAGCAATAAAGTTGTCATGTTTTAGCACAAATATTATACTATTTATTTATTATTTTATATCATATATTTAATTTTTATTATTTGTAATTGTAATTATTAACGTATTTTTATTATATTTTTAAAAATTTTCATCTTCAAAATTTGTTCATATTTTAAATATGAACTTCTCTCATACATTAAAAATATATAAGATATATACAAGTTTTTTAGAGGCGTTAAATTATCCATTAAAATGTCTTTACCTTTTTATAAATTATTTTTGGAATTTTGAATTTTAAATTCAAAGATATTTTTATAGTTTTTGAAATTTCAAATTCAAAATTAAAACTTTATTACTAATATATTTCAAACACATATTTCAAATTTCACTCTATGAATTTACCAAGCAATGCTTTCAAATTTTTTATTATTTATTATATAAATTTAAGTTAATTAAAATATAATAAAAAATGATATTGATATTTTATTTTGTAAAATTGAATAATAATATTTTATTACTTTTTGTATAAAAATATGTTTAAATTATATATTTATATTTTTTAATAAAATGTACTTTTCACACAGACAAAATGTTTTTCATTTATTCTTTATATTGTTGACATCTATATTAAAAAACATAAGTGTTAATTTATGAAAGTTTATTTAATAAGCTACGTTGAAATTTAAGAAAAATTTTGAAATCTTTATAAAACTTTCTTAAGTACGTAGATTTTTAAAATATTTTTCATCTAAAATTATAATACAATAAATTCAAATATAAAATTTCACTAAGACAAAAAAATCGTTGATTTTTTCATAATTAATGCAAACTAATGATGAAGATGTGTTGGAAGAGACAAAAATTTCTTCATCTTTAAGAAGTTGAAAAAATATACTTCAAGTAGTGTAGGAAGAAATCGAGAAGTTATTTTTATTCTTCTCAACATCTTTTAATTTTGCAAGATGAAAAATAGGTTTTGAAAAGTATAAAAAAGTTTTTTCAATGAAGTTGGAAAATAAAAACAAAGTCTTAATTTTTAATTTGATAAATATATATATATATATATATATAAAAGGTAAGTAATTTTATTTGTGTTTATTATTATTATTATTAATTAATAAAAAACTATTAACCAATAAGATTAAAAGAAAGTGTAATATGTAATGAGTGTTTTTAAAATAAGTTAATAAAACACCTATTATTTTTTTCTGTAGAATAGAAAAGGAGAAAATATTTATATTTATATAAAAGTACTTGTTAATTATAAATCTTTCTTCTACTCTTAAATTTTCAAAATGTCTGTTATCATTAATGAGACAAATCCATGGAGTGAAGAACTTCATTTTAATTTTGTTTGTTCGAAAATTTAGAAATTTTGATTTTACCTTTATAATTTGCATTTAATATAAAAATAAAATGTAATTTATGATTTGTATTTACTTTACTATTATAATTCTCACATAGTAAATATTATCTCAAATAACATTAAATATTCTATTTGAAAGTATCCACTCTCAAAGCTACAAAACATTTCAATAAAATTTGTGTAGTATCAATAAATTCCATATCAAATCCTAATTAATTTATTATATCACAATTTTTAATAATTTATTTTATAAAAATTACCTACCTTCTCCGATAAACTTTGTGTAAAGGTTTTTAAAGTTGTCATCTTGTCATACTTACTACTTCAAAATATTAATTATGAAGACCACCAATTATGTTTTTTTGGACAATGCACCCTCCCACTGCATTAAACGAATGTTATATTTTCCAATACATGCCTTCTCCAAGACATCATTTTCTAACCTCTATCAAACATAGAGATGATAAATAAACTCGTACTCATGAGTATCACTCGAACCCGTCCCCGTTTTGACAGGAAATTCCCACATTGACTGGGTATGGGTATGGATAATACCTGAAGTTTTCAAATGTGGATGGGATGGGGATATACATATTTCCTTCCAAATACTCGCCATTTAGATAAGTTACTCAAATTTATTAATATTGTTATTAGTACTTTTTTATGAATTCTCATTTAATATTCTACATTTGGTGTTTATAAGCGTTGAAAAATTAAAAGAAAAATATGTTTTCATAAGTGAAAATGAATCTGATGAAGAAGGTACATTATATTTTAGTAATTAAATTTTTCAATTTCAATTATTATATTATATCTAATTTTTCTTTTTTTCTATGTGTAGGTGAATCAAATGCAAATGAAACCACTGATCGTTTGTAAAATTAATAAATATTTTGGTTATTATAAAATTTTAGTAATGTGTAATATTTTAGTTCTTATATAATTATTTAAATGTTCTTTAGTTGTTATTTGATACTTTAATTTGAGATTCATACTACTAATATTTTTCTTAAATTTGACATCATGTAAAGAAAAAAGACTATGTTATTTTAATATTAAATATTTTGATAGTATCATGATTCCTTTGGTGTGATTTTTAAATTTTTGATAAAAATTATTTAATTGATATTTAGAACAGTAAAAAAAATAGGTATGGATATGGGTATAAGAATATACCTGTTATCCGGTAGGGATGAGGATAAGTTAAAAGTTGTATACACGTTGGGTTTAGAGATGGGGATGAAGATGAATTTTTATTATGGGGATGGGGATGGGATTATGATACTCGTACACGCTCCGTCCCGTTGTCATCCCTCGTCAAACATTAATGTTCTACACAAAGATTAAATGTTCTTGCATAGGTTTGTGTGCTCTTATGTTCTTAGAAATTTGTAGATGTTTTAGGCACACCTTTGCATCTTCAACAAATACCTTTTGGCTGCCTCACTCCTCTCAAACACCCACCATTTTCATCCTTTTAGAAAACAGTGTAGGTGTGTTATGTGAAGAAGAAAATTTGGAAGAACAAAAGACTAAAAAAAAAATCATATAATAAGATGTACACGAAAAATTAGTGAATCAAATATGACGTAAAGAAAAGTCGAAACTTCAATGGCTTATACAAAACATAGCCCAAAACAAAAAGAAAAAACAAATAGATAAAAAAAAAAGAAAAACACAAAAAAAATAGTAAGTTGAATCTAATGGAAAGAAAAGTCCTAATAATAAAAAACCAAAACTTTAATAGGTTAAAATAAAAGGTAGCAAAAAAAAAAAGTCTGAAAAAAAAAAGATCATATTCGAAGAAGAAAAAAAGAAACCATGAGTTGTTGAATCTGGTGAAAAGAAAAAGGAAACTTTATCTACTTAAATAAAATCATAGTTGAAAAAAAAAATTGAAGAAGGAGAGGAGCATAAAACAATGAGTTGAATATGACGCAAAAGAAACTCAAATGAATTAAACAAAAATGTATCCCAAAAAGAAAAAGAAAAAACAAAGATGGTAGAAGAAACATTAAATTTTGACAAAACTGAGATTTAAAAAAATAATGGAAGAAGAACAAACCTTCTAAAAAATATATTCGTATTTATGCTTAATAGTTTTGCCTTTGGCATTCAAGAGATCTTCAGTCTTCTTCTTCTTGAAGATTTCATTCATCTCGAAAATTTTTAAGAAAATTTCATTCAAACCTTTTAAAAATGATATTTGTCCTTGTGCTTCAAGAGCTTTTTGATCTTCTTCTTCTTGAAGATTTCATTCATCTTGAAAACAAAAACATAGATATTCTGAGATAAAAATATCAATCATTGCAAACCATATAGGAAGATAGAATCAAACTTTTTCATCTCGTGACACACCTGCATCTCCAATAATCTTTTCATATTGAAAACAAAAACAAAGTTAAAACAGAGAATCATAAACATAACACAAGAATCAAACTTTTTAAAAATTAAAGGTAGTTAGCATCATCACAGAACAATAACATATTATGTTCTTCAAACAAAAGCTTATACTTTTATTGTGTTTTTCAAACAGTTGATTCATCTAGCAGAAAACATTTATTCTATCAAAGAAAGAAAAATATAAAAAAGTATTCAGATATGATAGAAGAAGAAAAGATCTCGAGAAGAACAAAAACTTCAACCTTTATTGTGTTCTTGAAACAGTTCAATCCATATATGTTATAAAACATTCATTCATCAGAGAAAAAAAAACATAAAGAAGTGTTTAGATCTAGAAGAAGAAGAAGAGATTCGCGAGACCGATCGGAAAGTGTCCCACAATATCTAAATAAATAAATAAAATTTTCTTACTTGACGTAAATTTTTCATTCTCCTTTGGTAAAAAGTTCATTCTTTCTTAGTGCTACCATCGTATAGAGTCAATCCTTTCGATAACCACATTAATGAAGGTATTCAAACAATGAAGTTCACGGTCCAATTTTATTTGTACATATTTTATATTTTATATGACCTATTTGCTTTTGGAATTGTGTTTCAAATATTGGAAGATCCCACTATCCATTGGATTGTTACCTCTTCAAATCTCAAACTCATTACTACAATATATCAACCCATACCAGTACATTAAGTAAAAGGGGTATAAATATCAATCTAACCTCAAAATAAACTAAGGGTGGACATTAGAAAAGATGGTTCAGAAAGAGAATCGGAATGGGTCAAACCCATATCCAATTTTAGATTTTTCATATTTACTTATTATTATATTTTGTTTTATTATTTTTTTATTATTTATTTAATCTTTTTCCTACACATTTTTAAACAAGACCCACAAGCTTCTTTTCCCTCATCTCTTTGCAAAACCCTAACACGCTAGGTCCTGGCTGTCTCATATGCTTCCACCACCAGTCATGGCCATGTCACCACTTTTGAAAAACCACATAAGTTTGCATATTTAATTAAATGTATCGTGTTAGGATGGACGTTGTAGAATACTAACACATTTCCTACACGTAACCGACTCCTAGATCCAACATTTGGTTTCATAGACCATGTTGTTACTTTTATAAATTTTCACAGTTTTCCAAAATAAATCATGGTGTGCTAACCGATTACACACACAACAACATCGATTAGCTAACTAGTTGTGCTAACCTATACACAACATGTTAGGAATACAAGTGTGAGTCTAAGTCCCACATTGATCAGAAATGAGAAAGTAGAGCACTATATAAGAATAAAGACTCATAAACCCATTGTCTTAAGGTTTTGGGTTGAGAGTGGTGTCAGTATCTTATGTGGTTAGGCTCAGATCTCATTGGTGTTGTTCTCCCCAGTGAAACCCCCTCACACACACAAATGAAGCTTGCTTCAGCAAAGCTAAACAACTACATGATTGGGTTATATCTGTAAAATCTCATCACAAATCAAGCCAAATGAACACGGTTCATCTCGCTAATTTGACTTCCTTAATTCCTTTCCACATTGAAATTGTTACATACGAACATAACATTAAGCTTTTTTTTATACTTGAAAGCATTGAGTGTAAAAAAAATTAATATTTAAAATATATTTTACTTTAATAAAAAAGTATTTTTTATTAATATAGTGTAATTTTACACTGATTTAAAAAATATATAATTTATATATAACTGTGTGTAAAGAAGACGACTTTATAAGAAAAAGTAATATTTTATATACATGATTTCACTTCCAACGATGCATTTCTGAATAAAAAAAATAAGGGTGATAATGTGGGCTGGCTAGGTCCGTTGACCCACTCCGCAGTTGGCCCACAAAATGCGGGTTGGGATGGCCGACTCCCACATGGAAAATGCAGGCTAAAAAGTATGGCCCACCCTATATAAGTGCGGGCCTGCGTGCTAACCCGTTTTTTTTTTAAATTCTTATGATAAAACTTTCAATGTTCAACAAATTGGGAAACGTTAACATGTTCACAAAATTAAGCAAAGACTTTGAGAAGTTGGATGATAAAATGATAATTCAACATTTTTATCATATTTATATTCGTACTTTGACATACACGATGTATTCTTTAAATTTTAGCACATTCAAAAATACATAACACTTGTCTTTTCCACTCACACAAGAATTTGGAACGTTCATACAAAAATCTAGAATGAAAGTAACCAATATACACAAGTGCAAGTCTTTTTTTTATGCGGGTCGCAAGCCAACCTGCATGGATCGCAGGGCAGCCCGTGCGGGCTGCGGGTTATGCGAACTAGGCTTTTACGGGCCAGCGAACTCAATATCTTGACTTGTCCCGCATTTTTTGGTGAACCGGTTCGCCAGGCTAAACCCACGTTGCTGTCCCTAATAAAAACCAGGATTATTATTATGAAGCCCATTTAACTTCCAATTACTTTACATAATTGAATATTGAACATGATAACATTTATGGTGTGTTTAGATGAGGCAATTCAAGAGGGTGATTCATTTATTTGGAGAATTTGAAATTCTTTGTAATGAAATGTTTTGTTTGGATAGAGAAATTAAAAAGCATTTAAAATGCATGCATTTTCTTGAAGTATTTCAATTAGTTAAATTAGAAGAAATTCAAATACCCTAAAAAAGGTGGAATTTGAAATTGTTCTCACTCAACCTCACAACCATGACAGGCTGGGCTGTCAGGCTTATTTGGATCATCGGGCCAATCCAACCTGTCTGGGTTTTTCGACCGACCCGACCCGTTTGGGTCGTCGAGTAAGACCAATTTGGTTGGGTAGTCAGGTCAGCTCGGTCCATCTGGGTCGTCGAGCCCGTTTCCAAATTTATTATGAACTCAAAACATAATTAAGCCTAAAATAAATATTATTAAAATTAAATTTTATCTCATAAGAAATTCAATTGTTTGTTCCAAACAATTAATTGAAATGTAAGATATTTTAATTTCTTTATCCAAACAAGTTATTTAGAAAATGAAAAGAATTTAACGGTAAACAATTCAAATACAAAGCATTTTAATTTGGTTAACCAAAGTCGTTTACAAGTCACGACTTCTGATTTAAAAAAAAAATGCGAATCATGTGAGAAGAACATGACTTGAGACGATGCTGGTTTTAACTAAAGTCATGTACACAACTCGCAACCTCTAATTAAAAAAGATGCAAATCATGTGAGGAGAGCACAATATTTTCTTCACTAAAGTCGTGTAGTAGTATGACATAATTTTAAAAACTAAAATTGAAAGTTGTCATGTGTGCTCATGACTTTAGTGCATTACCCACATAATTTAACTTTAAGTAAAGTCATGATTGAACCAAACGACTTTAGTTCATCTTGTTTTTACTCAAAAGTTCACGGTTGAAGGTAAAAAATCATGTTCATGAAATACGTTTTCTTCTTATAAAGTCTTCCTTAAATACAACTTGTACAGAATCGTAATTTTTTTAAAATTTGTCGATTTACAAAATTGATGCAAAATTACACCTAATAAAAAAAAGCCTAATAAATAACTTTATAATTATAAATGAACAAAAATAGAATTTTAACATAATATACACACACAAAAAATTAATAAACTCCATAAAATTCGCGAAACAAAAACAAAATGTTTAAGAAAAATTGATGATTATAAACAATTTGAAATGAACATTTCTCCCGGTACAGAGTTTCATTAATTTCATTGACTTTACCTTATTTACCTTATCTCATTCTTATCACCAAGTGCCACGACAAGAGCTACCAATGTTGAATGCGATTGAATATAAAGCGAACCATCATCTTCAGAATCTGTCTCAGATATCGAATGGCGGAGAACAAGGACCTCGAAACCGCCATCAGAAGGCTCGCCTCTGTCAAGAACCACCTCCTTTCCGCTCCCGCAGCGTCCCCTGAACTCACCTTGACCCGCACTTCCACTTCCGACAACAGCTTCGGCCGCGTTCACGGTCACGTTCCTTCTCACGACGTCGTTTGGAAGACCGCTTCCGATGACTTCACAGACATTGTGTACGAGAAGGCCGTCGGGGAAGGAATTGCCAAGGTTTACTTTCTGAAATCCTCTTTGCTTTTTCTTACTCTGCTGTTATCGCTACGCAACTGGTAAGTGTTGTGTTGCAGATAAGTATTAATAGGCCTGAGAGAAGGAACGCGTTCCGTCCCAAAACGGTGAAGGAGCTCATGCGTGCTTTCACTGACGCCAGGGATGATTCATCTGTTGGGGTCGTCATTCTCACTGGCAAGGTACCTCCTTCTCCCTTTTCTGAATTTTATTTATTAATTAATTTTTATTTCTTGGAAATTTGCACAGTAATATGAATGTATATTCAATCCATCCATGAATTTAATACTGCTATCTACAAAGTTTTATACCATTTCAAAATGATTAAGTTTATTACATCGATAAGAATATCATATTTATCAAAGTATAATATCATGAATGGATCGATTAAATTTGTATTTTATAAAAAAATATTAAAGGTTTTATTTATTAAAGTTATTGGGTAAGTATTGAATACTGATATAGCTGAAGCAAATTAAAATATTGAGATCATTCAATTGATAACGTGTTGTAGGGAACCAAGGCATTTTGTAGTGGTGGAGACCAGGCTTTGAGGACCGACGATGGCTATTCTGATGACGGAGGTTTTAGTAACCTTAATGTGCTAGACTTGCAGGTATAATTGATTGATTTTAGATTTTTCTGGTTGTGTGAATAGGAGTTATCCCTATTACACGAGTTAATCCCTTGTCTGTTTTGAGCCATTCATGAGAGTCTTCAAGTTCTATTGTGTGGTTCCCATTATTTGTAATGACACAAATGTTAATGTTTGTTATTGAAAAATAAAATGTTCCTTTCTTACTCTACTTTTTTTCATTTTGTTTTTCTCTTATTGCAGGTGCAGATACGCCGCCTCCCTAAGCCAGTGATTGCAATGGTACTCAGCCGCACCTTTTTGCAGCTTTGTTCTTAGGGTCGATGTAGTATCCAAAAAAAAAAAAGAAGGGACATGACAACATTAAAAATATATATTCAGTTTTGATTTTTAAAGTAGTACAAGTGTTGGACCAAAAGCAACCCAAGGGACACAAGAAAACCAGGACTTTGTTACCCATTAAATCGACTGCAAAAGGAAAAAGACTGATAGCCCTTGTCCTTTCCATTCTTCTAATACTTTTGCTTGCAAAACAAATAATACTCAGATAGTATTGCAGTATATTTTACTAAGTATTAATTGGAAGATAACACAGCTTTTAGTCATGTCATGGTTTGACTGGTCATCAAACAACTCACAGCACAAAAAATGTCCCGGGATTCAACTACTTGTAATATATTGTTTTGTTTGTATTGTCTTGATGATATTTTAAACTTTGTTCTTCTTTAAAAAGTCAACTCAAGGTTAATATAACATGCATTTCAGTTTTGTAAAATTTAATGTGCCCCTCTATGTCAACACCTACAACTCTAGGCCTCAAATTTTCAGTTAGTGAATAAAGATATGATATCGTGTTCTTTTTTGGTTCTGTACTATTCTTGTTATATGCAAACTATTTTTCTAACGTTAAAACAGGTAGCAGGTTATGCTGTTGGTGGAGGGCATATATTACATATGGTCTGTGACCTAACTATTGCAGCAGATAATGCTATCTTTGGCCAAACTGGTCCTAAGGTTCTTGAACCCTTTTCCCTTTTATATAAGACGCATAATAATTAAACATACAAGAATATATTCATAATCTATGAAGGCAAAGTTGTATTTCCCTCACTCTCCCTCTTCTGTAATGATATATGATAATGGATTTGTAATTCTTTCTATCTTTGTACGTACGGAAGGTAGGAAGCTTTGATGCTGGTTATGGAAGTTCTATCATGTCTCGTTTGGTAAGAATCAAATACGATTTATTTTGTTGGTAATTCACTCCATGATTTTACTATTCTAGATGGTAGTGGATTTTGTTTGCTGCATGGTTTTGATATCTCCAGTCCAAAGATAGAAACTCGCCTTGTTCATACAGGTAGGTCCAAAAAAAGCGCGTGAAATGTGGTTCCTCACAAGGCTTTATGATGCTGTTGAAGCAGAGAAAATGGGTCTTGTCAACACTGTTGTACCTGTGAGTTCTTTTCGTCTGAATAATTTGACTGTAATTTTAATTTCTCATTTTGCTGAAAGCATTACGAAATCTTACTTCACTGTTTGAGTATTACATTATTGTATACCAATTGGAGAAGTAATTAAACTGTCAAGGAACACTTAAGGAACAGGGAGCTACTTAAATTAAAGCAAATAGCAGAAACCGATGCTCCAACATCGCACTTACAGTGAACGCTATGTTTTGGTTTGGTCTAGCTTGAGAGTTTGGAGAAAGAAACGATAAAATGGTGTCGGGAGATACTGAGTAACAGTCCAACTGCTATACGGGTCCTCAAGTCAGCTCTTAATGCAGTGGATGATGGACATTCTGGACTTCAGGTATATTCAAGATTTTAATGTTATGTGAAATATTATGCAATTGTTAAATTAGTTCATTCTAGTTAACAATGTCGTACTTTATGTTTATTTTAGAAATATATATAAAATTAAAGGATATAAGTAATATTTATATTTAATAGCATTACAGTTAGCGTAAAGGGGTAATTTGTTCAACCAACAAGTATGCCTTATACATTGTTAATAGTCCAAGAAATTCATCTACTTAAGTGAAAAGCTTTACTGATAGACTTCCCATATAGGGAAATTAGCAAAAATATATTCAAAAGTGGTCTTGTGTTTCTTTAATTAAGACAAAGGAAATGTTTTTGATTCTTTCTGGGGGTGGTAATATATACTTTTTTTAGAAAAGTAATATAATATGAAGCAATATTAGTTATACTGAATATTCCAATGCTTTCAATGATGAATTTATTCTGATGTATTTCTCCTTCAGTCTACATGTTAACATTTTTTACCCTTGTCTTGATTCATATATATGCATTCTTAATTTGTACTTGGTGATCTAAATTATAGGAACTTGGGGGAAATGCAACACTGATATACTATGGCACGGAGGAAGCTAAAGAGGGGAAGACTGCATATTTGCAACGTAGACGCCCTGATTTTTCTAAGTTCAAACGGCGACCTTAAATGTTTGTTAATTGTTGCCATCAATTTGAGGCATGGACCTCTAGTCCTTAATTTACCTTGTCCTTAATTTTCCCATTTTAAATGTATCTGTGAGGTTGATAATGATAAAATAAACAGATTTCTCAGATTTAACTATTGTGTCCTGTTTCTTAAAAAGATCAGCTTCAGTAAACAAGACCGCAGAATATACATTTTCGCTTATTTTCTCAAAACTTTGGTATTCTGAAATTCAGTTTTGCCCCTGAGGTCATGGATTATTGAAAGCTCTTGCAAGTTTGAGTGAAGCTCATTATGCATGATGGCATGCTAAAGGGAACTTTTACAGGTTTATGCTGCAGAAGCTTCAGAATAGTTTTACTCTAGTTGTGTAATATTTCTGCGAATATTCGGTGTGTACGCAACATACTTGGATATGATATGATATGGTGAAACACACCATGTATATTCGGGAGTAAAAAGATGATGTGTTTGTTGCATGAGATGTGCCATACACCCCCTACTAACGATTATTCATTTGACTTTCTTAATGAGGCATGTCCAGATTACAAAAGAGGATCTTTGATCTGGATGTACAGGGTTACTACATTTTTATGAATCACCTCATTATTTTATAATCTACTTCGAAATGTACAAACTTTTCAGAAGATCCGTTTCTATATTGAATAGAGGTGATTCAATCAATTTAAGTGGCTTAATATCTAAATTATGCCTCCTTTGGACAATATTTTTTTATTGGACAATTTATAGTTGAATTTCAAAATAGGTAAACTTTACACATTAAATAATATTTTCAGTTTAATTATTGCTTTCTATCAATGCGAGCTAAACTCACTAGCTTTGTGGAGGGGTGTGAACTTGCTAAAATAAACCCGCTTAATACGAGGCTTAGCGAGATAATTTTTGCACGTTGTGGGTTCTGTGGCCAAACTCATTTATATACTCACATGTGTTCATTCTTAATGTCATTTATAAAAGAAGACTTCTCAAACAAGAAAACTAGGTTTGGTGACAAAATGAATGTGGCGAGACCTAGGCCTTGAAAGATTTATTGGCAATGACAATTTGGTAAAGAATACTATCTTTTTTAATTAGGTTGCATGAATCACACAAAAAGATCAGAGAACCGTAAGGAGATTGAATTACACTTTTAAAACCTTTTCATTAATTAATTGTTGTTTAGATCCTAATGAAAGAAGAGTGTGACGTGCGCTTTTGTGATATGAAAAGCAATAAATGATATTATCTTAAAAATATGTTTTTACACAAATAGAAAAACCCAATTATAGGGTTAGGTTAGATGATAAAAAAGGTGATAAAGAGAAAAGAAAAAACATAGGAATTTTATATTGGCTTGTTAAAATAACATATTGAATTAAAAATAGGGTGAATTGAACAATAAACAATTTTTGCAAAAGAAAAATTATTGATTTTTATTAAATCATATTGATCAAGATCGTAAAACAAGTTTTACCAGTATTTAAAATTCAATACTGAAAATTCTTTGAAGATTAAGAAAGATAAAATAATGTAACAAACAATGAAGGAAAAAAAATAGAGAAGACATTTACAACAAATTTACATCGATTCATCTTATAAGAGAGTTAAATTTAGTTGTTCAGTTTCTCTAATCATATCAATTTATTAACTCTCAATGATTTTTAACTAAGGTGGTTTCACTGACATATCATGTACACAAGCTTCCACACTTCATTCGAACATAGTCTTCAACAACATTCTTTAAATTAAAAGACATGACTTAATAACAACAATAAGTGGATTTTGCCCTAAATGTTGTCTTGCCTTCATCTTTTAAATGTATTCTAATTTGGTTATATCTAGAATATGTGTTTATGACACCTAAGAGCTTGCATCTTGACACACCATCTATCACATTTGCCAACCAGGAGGAGTACTATGTTTCCTAGATATGAGAAGCAAAAATCAACTTCCTGATTTCTTCAATCACAACCTTTTTCTTCTCCATAACAAGCTTTCTTCTTTCTATATCATTGACTTTGTGTATAGATGAATGATTACCAGTGAAATAGAAAATCAAGACCGATACCAAGCATGTTCAACACCAACCATGCAAATACATGTGTTTTCCTTAATGAACTTTACAAGTTTCCTTCGAGTTAGTCTTCTAGCTTCATTCCCACCTTAATTGTTTTTGTTAGAGAAAACATCAACAAACTCCAAATTATTTTTATTAAGCACTTACAACAAAATATATAAACATGAATATCTTTATATCAAATCTTGATTGACATAATTGTTTTGTCTATTGTCAACAATCTCATAACACTTGCTTGCATATCTTCATCTGATCAAGTTCACTCTTAAGACAAACAATAACATATTGTTGTTGGCATTTCATACTACAACCTTAATATGTGTGTGTACTTATACTAAGCTTTGTCAAGAATGTATTTTCGTCTGATCACCAAGAGGATCTCACAAAATGTGCCAAAGTTATTTTATGCAACAACCACTCAAAAAGGATAATTTTTCATTTATGCATATCCAATTGCCTTGTACAATCCTAACTTTTACTTTAGTCATGGTAAAAATTGTCTAACCTAGGCCTAATAAACTATTTTAAGTATAACAACATTCATTCAAATAGAAGTTTGCATTACCTGTTGTAGTAGGAGCATTTAGTGTAGTTGTAACATCCTGGCTACCCCTTCTCAGGCCCCAGAGGCTGTCAGGTTATTACAGTCCAATGCACCCCAACGCACCCCAACGCACCCCAACCCATCACCCTTCTCCGTCCATTCATACTGGGTGAGTTGTTGCCAGTGGGAATCGAACCCCCAACCTGACCTTTGACACCTCTGGCTCACCAACAGATGCTACCTGACCTTTAAATTCCAAAGAATACTTAGTCTTAGCTTGGAGTTGGTGTGAGCCAATCAATACGCAGTTTTAGAAGGAGTGACATTTGAAATAATACTTTGTTGTTTAGCTAAGAGTGATTTTTTTCCAAACACAACTCGATTGTTTATCCAAGAGTGGTTGCATTTCAAACAATGCTCAATTGTTTAACCAGGAGTGATTGTGATTGAAACAATACTCAATTATTTAGATAAGAGTGGTTGTGTTCCAAATTATACTCGGTTGATTAATTAGGAGTGTTCCAACTAATATTCGGTTGTTTAGCCAAGAATAGCCTAGGTCCAAATAATACTCATCTTGTATCTTACAGTGATAGTTTGCTAGTAGAACTTGATCAAGAATTGGACGTAATCTGTTTAATAAACGAACCAACATAAAAATATCAAGTGTAAATATTTTTTTACTCTTAACACCCTTAGATTGCATGTTATGGAACTATCATCTATCTATATTTAAAGAAAATAATCTTCTGTAATAAAATTGTGAAAATATATTGACATTGAGTTTGTCCAATTAAGACTCATATCTTTATTTTTAATTAAATGTTGTTCTTATGAAAAGTTTTAGTACATAATTGAACCCTCCTTTAAATGTATTTTGCCTATTTTTCATTTATCTCAATTTCCTTCACTTATCCAACAAGCTGGGATATTCACTCCTTAAACGCCTACTGAGGGTTGATATCTAAAATGTTGACCTAGGCAAATTAGGGATTAGGATATATACGACATCAACTACAAGCTACTTTTTGCATCATTTTTGAAGTCTTAACATGTAACATGCCAATCTATTTGACATTTATGAGAAACTTAAGTTTCAAGCGAATAATAGAGAGGATCGCTCTCAACTCGTTTAACAGTGGTCTAACCGAAAAAAAGATTGTATGATAATCGAGACATTTGTGACAATGTACTTTATGAACACTGGACTACAATTTGGCATCCTCTAAAGTAATTATAAGTTCAATATATCCTCCGACTTTTATGTGTTCTCCCAAGAAGTTGACCAACATCTCATTAAAAGGATTTAAATGATTGTATAATTGGTATGTATTGTATAATTGGGATGGATTGTACACTGGGAATAGGAAAACTCTAGGCTTATTTAAAAAAAAATACCATTAATACTCAAATTGTTGCAATATATTACCAATATAATCAAATTATTAATTCGTTACAATTTCAATAGATAAATCAATTTAAATACAATATAATCAAATATTTCTCTTAATTATTTAGAAATCAATATTTTAATATTTTAATCAAATGAAAAATGACTATGCAATTTTCAAAAATTGATTAATCGATACTTATATTATATAACTATGTAAGTTAAAATAACTTTAAAGATGGAAGAAACTCAACACTAATTTCAAATAAGTTAAGTTTTTACTAATTAAAAAGATTTTTATGTATTTATAATTATATATAAAATGATTTTCTTTTGTGTGTCCACGTTTCTCCCATTATAATTATTTATTCAATTTTTAAAAATTATCATTTACTTTTACATATTTTCTATAAAACGATTTTTTTTTTTTATTTTATATATAACCTAATAACATTATAATATAAATATATTAATATAACATCATTCATATTTAAAAATTATTACATAATTGTATTTGTTTACCTTAATAATATAAAAAGTTATAATAGAAATAAGTTTATTCAATTAATTTATAATTAAGTGATAATATAAACATTTTATATCAACTGTATTAAACATGAATAACAATTAAAAATGGTTTTTATGTAACATATGATAATAATTTATCATTATTTAATGATATAAAAAAATGGATTAAATTTAAATTAAAAATATGTTAGTTTAGGATATTTGAATTTGAATTATTTAAAAGGGGGCATTGCCTTTTTGGAAGGTTCGAAAGATGCAGCGTGAGATGATGCATTCATTGCAATTTGCTGGGTGCAATTGTTATTTGATCCAAAACGCGCATATTATTCGGGTACCCCCGTTCTTGTCTCTGCTATAAAATCACCTTTCATTCCATTTTGCGTTTTTGTAAAGCATTCTTCGCTTCTCTCTCTACTTTTTTCTCTCTCTCTCTACTCGTTCGAGATCCCTCAAGGTAATTTCAAATTCTCCAATCACCTTCTCTTCCACCCTCTTCCTCCTTAAGTAATTTCATTTCTCTCTTCAATGCTTTGTATTGCATGCGTTTTTTCAGCGTTTTCGCCGTTCATTTTTTTCGGGATTGCTTTTATTCTTTAGTTCGATGTTTTGGCTTTTGCCGCTGTTTGAAATACATATATGAATCGTTCGATCTGAGGGTTTCGGGACCTGGATGTTCAGATCGTTCCTCTTTTCTCAAACCGGGTCGTGTAAATTTTCTGGTTTACTTCTTCGTTTGTGATCCGTTCTGGTTTCCATGTGATTATTTTTTTATGAGGCGGATCAAAATGCTTGTTGCTGTTTTTGTTGCCTGGCTTGAGATCTGGTTGAGTCCAGTATCGTTGATTTGGTTGTCTGTCGACGAATTAGTTAATGATGAATTGATTTGATTCTGTACCACTGTTTGGGATTCGTTTACTGCGTTCGTGGATGAAATTATTTGGTTGAGTTTTGCTGCGGAAGGAAGTTTGGTTCTGTTAATGTTGTGTGCAATCTATTAATGTAGGGATCCGCTAGCTGAAGGAGAAATGGGGTTGACATTCACCAAGCTTTTCAGTCGGCTTTTTGCCAAGAAGGAAATGCGAATTCTGATGGTTGGTCTTGATGCCGCTGGTAAGACCACCATCTTGTACAAGCTCAAACTTGGAGAGATCGTTACAACAATTCCTACCATTGGTAAGTTTTCCGATTTTGATCTTGGTTGTGTTACATTGGTATGTATGTGTGTATAATATGTCACCAATATAATGTTAATGTGCTTACATTTTCAATATTGATCTAGTAACAACTTGTAGGAGGACTAAATTAGTTATTTCAGAGCTTGTTACACAGCTATTAAGCTTTTAAGATGAATCATACATTATTGAATCTGTAATGAAACCTTGAAAATTGAAGAATGAGATGTGAAATGATGCTGGGTATTTCAGAGGCTCGTCCGTTTGTGATTCGTTATATGCAATGGGAGTAATGTTTTACAGCAGTTATTGCTCACTACTTCATGTTAGTCCGATAGGAACCCTGAGCAGAAAATAGAAAAAAAAAAAATAGCGATGTTTTATTTCTTAACTGAAAAAGAACAGAGCAAGGAGAAAGATATTTCCTCCAAGGTATCCTCTTTATACAACAGAGATAATTCTCAGCTCTCAATTGGTACAGGACACAATGTCTCTCCTTTCTACCCCTAACCAGATCCTCTGTCCTTCCATAGTCTCTAATTAACTTCATAGTTATTCTAATAAACTATTGATACTACTATAACTAATTATTAACTGTTCATATTTGGAACCTCAAGCATACTAAATGCAGTCTTTTTTCCGGCAACAATCAGAGTTAGATTAGAGTTCCTATACTTTTGTTACGGAAGTAATTGGGTGAAATTCAAACTCATCTGTGCTGTTGCTCTTAATTGTATGTTTTCTGATTTTTATTTCTCTTAATTGTTTTAGGGTTCAATGTGGAGACTGTGGAATACAAGAATATTAGCTTCACTGTTTGGGATGTTGGTGGCCAAGACAAGGTGTAAAGTTTAATCTTTATGTATTCTTGACAATTTCTTGATAAAGCCTTCATGGTGCTGAGTTCTGTGTGTCTTAGAGGTCAGTAGCTTAATACACATGTTTTCTTTTGCAGATTCGTCCCTTGTGGAGGCACTACTTCCAAAACACACAGGGTCTGATATTTGTTGTAGACAGCAATGACAGGGACAGAGTTGTTGAGGCCAGAGATGAGTTGCATAGGATGTTGAATGAGGTACTTGTCAATTTAGGTTGGCTCTTTGGGTCATATTATGTGATATCTTTGTTTTGTTTTCGTGTCTGTTCCTGTTAGAAAGCACGACAATTGAAATAGGTTGTCCTTTTTGGTATCAAATCTGTTCCCATGTTCCTATCTTTCCATTTATTTTAACCCATTCTTGGGTAAAGCCTCCCAACTATATTTGAAAACGGATTGGTTATCCATATAAAGGAAACTTTCTTGTTGCTCTGCATCTTTTCTTGGTCCAAAATGTGAAGAAAGACTTTTGTTTGTTGTAAATTCTCGGTTGGGTTTATAAACCAAGAAAGACATGGGAAATATACCAAAGTCATCATAGCATAGGATTGATTTCGTCACTCTGCTCATACTGGAGAGAATTTTTAACTGAAAAATGGGCTGTTGGTTGTTGACTAGCGGGAATAGAAGCATGGAAGAAAGAGAAAGTGCACAAACAAAAGGAAGAAGGGTGACTTCTTTTGTAGATTCTGTCCAGCAGTAATCTGTTTTTAGTTTCATTACACATTTCTTTACAGATCTTGTTGGGTAGTCAAAGCCACTCAACCACTACTTTTTTTTCTAATAGATTCATCTGACATTTGCCCTATGTTTGGATGTAAGAGAAAAAAAAAGGGAAAATATTTTCGTGTTTGGTTGAAGAAATGTAGTGAAAGAACGGAGAGAAGTTGACTTTAAGGAACAATTTCTATAATTTTCTTTCTATTTCCAATTTCAAAATTTTCTCTCGTTTTCTTTGTACTCACCCCAACAGTAATTTCCTTCACTTATATGAGGTGTAAGATCACACATGTTCAAACTGATTCAGTATGCAATTTTCTATTTCTTTTATTGATATGACTATGCTGCTGAAGATACTACGCTTTTAGTGAGGCTATATTAGTTTTCCATATGATGTTTTTATAATAAAAAAAAGGCGTTTTCATATTGTTAAGAGGAGTTCACAACAGTTTTTTTTTTTTTTTTTAACTAAGTTTAATTTACCTATTTGTGTGGGATTGGAATCTCATCAATTAATGTTGTGGTATATTTCCTTGGAAGATAAATTATTGATTGGTAGCTTTACTTTAATGTAAATAATGACATTATGACCTGATTCATTGTCGCCTTTACTTTTGCCTCCTATTTATATATTGTGATAAATGTCATGTTTTTTCAAAAGTTAAATTTCAATTATCTTTTCAGGATGAACTGCGAGATGCAGTATTGCTTGTATTTGCTAACAAACAAGATCTTCCCAATGCAATGAATGCTGCTGAAATTACTGACAAGCTAGGTCTTCACTCTCTCAGACAGCGCCACTGGTAAATATTTTGATCACAGCATCCTTGACTATAACTGAAAGCGATCTTGGTTGAAATTTAACATACTTTTGTTTTACTTTCAGGTACATCCAGAGCACATGTGCAACCTCTGGGGAGGGTCTTTATGAGGGTTTGGACTGGCTTTCCAACAACATAGCCAACAAGGTACCTACTGAATTATCTTTTACATTCTTTCATGAGCATTGGGAAAATTGATTAAAAATGCTCTTTACATGGAGTGTTGACATTCACTATGCGTTATACAAGTTGCGTGAATTCATGCATTTTATTTTGTTAACCACTTAATCCTAAGTTTAAAATTCGTTTCTATATTATCATAATATTACGTATTTGTTGGCCTTTTGATTGTTCTAATTATTTTTCTTATGACTGTCAATCCTTCCAGGCTTAGGACTTTTTGGGAGTCTTCTTGTGGATTGGTAATTCTGGATGCAGGGGTGAATATTATCTAGTTTGTTTTTTGGTTCTCTTCTGAGACAAATTGGCTTTATGTTTTTATGTTTTCCGGTTTATTAGGGACACATCTTGATGGCTAAAATTATAGTAGGAATTTGTTTCATGGGATGTCTAATACTTTGAGCTTTTTTATTGGGTTTGGATTCAATGTTTATAACTGTAATTGATACCAATCAAGGCGCCATCCCATTTTGAGTTTTTATATCTTAATTTTGATAATATTCCTCCTAATTATTGTGGCGTGACACTGAAGAAAATGAGAAAACTACTTATCACTCGACTATAATATTTTGGTATTTGCATCCTTCGATGTCACAGTGCTTGTCCGTGTTTCTCCACTGGTGTATACCTGTTGTTAGCTTTAATGTATGCAATAAGGTGTATACCGTGCTTCATCATGCATTTAGTATTTAATGGGTTTATTTTTTTTCGTTGAAAGCACAAAAAGGTTTGGTTTTTTAGCTCTGAACAGAAACTTGAATTCTAGCATTGAAATATTTTTTTCTTGGTCTATACTGGGAGTTGAAACAGCTTTTTTCAAACTGTGCTATGTATAGAAGAAGAACGTGTCGCGTTCTTCTGTATCAGAGATCAGTTTTTGTTTGGAAAAAAAGGTGCAAAGCTAAAAGATGCCTTCTTTTTGTTCATATTTATCTTTTTTGCTTCCTAGTTTCCAGATGGCTTTTCTTTTTCATTTTAGATAAACTTTTTAAATAATCAAAGCCATTTGTTCGAATACAACACATTTTCAGTTTTTTTTCATTGAAAAATAATAACTGACATCAAAATCACATTTTAGTTTATAATTTTAATTTAAAGTCGTGAATTACAACACTGCTTCCATAAGAAGTCGTTTAAATGTTTTGATTTCTTCACACAAACTTGTGTTTATGAAATTATACATAATGTATTTGTGTAGTCCTTTCGAAACTTGTCTACTTCTCTAAAAGTTGATCCTATATTTAAATATCCATCTATTTAATCTAATATGTATATTTAAAATATTAAGTTATTTAATTTACATCATTGCTCTTAAACCCAAGTAATGTTTAACCTTTTTTAATTAGAAAAACTAGAACTTGAAAATATATTTTTCTATAGAAAGTTATGGTCCTGTATATATTTTGTTGTTTTAAAGCTTTTTCATTTTAATTAAGAATATCATAAAATAAAAGTCTCAATCTATACTCGTACTGAAATCATTATACAACACCATTTTTCACTAAAAAAAATCCATTGGCTGAACGACTCCTTCACAAAGTATTAAAAGGTTCTAATCATGGTCGTATTCATTACAAAAGGAAACGAACTACAATTAGTAGATTTAATTGAGAAGTCCTATTGTAAACCATATGAAACATGTCTACTAGAGAGGAACAACTTTCTTCTGCTATTATATTTAATTGTACTGTTTTGCATATGAATAATTTTCTTTACCATCTGAATGTTTTAGTTAAAATACTTTCCAATTATTTATGGAACCAATATTTACAAATATTAAAATTTGTGAAAGTGATGTTCATTTTAAGTGGTTTGTATCATCTCCTAAATATATAACTGCAAAAAATAAACTTAACAATAAATTTTAGATGTCATATATTGGAAGGAAAACTCGTTAAAATAATTTATAGATACACAATGTTACGTTAGAAGATAAAGGACAAATTCAATGAAAAATAAAAAAAATTAAAAGAAGAAAATAAAGAAACACATGCATTAAAGGAAATTTACAAAAGAGAAAAAGACCCTCCTTAGTGATACAACAACATTTAATATATTGAAGTAGTCTTTGCATAAAAAGACATTAAAAAGGAGAGAATTTTTTTATTATTGGGTAGGGGTGGCAAAACATGGCAAAACAACCCTGTGCAGCTCATCATTGATCCATCAGAAGTGAATTGGACTGGTTCATCATAAATAAATTGTTAAAATTGTGACTTATCCCCTCAAAAATTGAGTTGGTAGACCATTTTTTTTTTATTTTAATTTTATTTTATATATTTATTTTAATTTTTTAAATTTGTTTATATA